>NW_028270170.1:17196197-19596197 GCF_037043375.1 Chiloscyllium plagiosum | reverse complement strand
TAGGCTGAACTGAAAAACTGGGTCTGCTTTGGACAAAATTTATGACACCTACGGGACAGATAAATCATCCATTTCCACCCATCCCATCACAGTCGATAGGATACATTCATGAAGCACAACATTAAATAACCTACCTTTCTATATTCTGTTCATTTCATGGTTTTTTTTTAATGGTTGCTGTCAGAGATTTTGCTAAATTTTATGTTTCCTGGCTGTGCAGTTGAATGTTTGGCTCCAATATTACTTTACAAACTAAACAGTTAACTCTTCAAACTGAATAGCTGTTACATCCAGTTGGGAATTCTTATGTTGGAAAAGATGTTCAAGTAAACATGTTTTTTGATTTTGATTCTCTCTTTTTGATTCACTGTGAATTCTTCAAGAATCACAAGTAACAGTTTCTACCCCTTGATGCCTTATAAAGTGAAGGCTGTGCTTAATGTGCAAACAAGTAGGGTTTTTTTTAAATGCTGGTGGGCCATACACATTCAGAGAATAGTAAACTAATAAAATATTGCAAGTCATATTGTGAATCTGTAAAAACAAAGGGTGGGAGATGTACACAATTATTCAGTGGAGTTGAGGAGGCTAAGGGTGATTTACTCTAAGTTTTCAAGATGGATTAGAGACATGGTTTCCAGTGGAATCTGGAAACAGAAAATGCAATCAAAAATATTAAAGGCAAACCTTAAACGAACAAAATTAGAATATACAAAATAGGTAGTTCTATTTTGGAAACATAAAGAGGAATTGATGCCAGGTCTATTGTTAATCTTAAATCTGAGATTGGATGTTGTTATTTAATAGGAATAGGGGACAAAGTTGGATATAGAGTTAAGCTGCAGATCAGCCATGATTTTATTAAATGGCAAAATAGTCTTGATGGGCTAAGTGCCCTACTTCCAAGGCTATGTTCCAAATTGTGAGCTGTTGGAATGAAATGTAAACTGTGCCACTCAATTAGTACAGTTATAAATTATACAAGGAAAGCCTAAATGGTTTCTGAAAGTCATCCAATCTACAGGAGTAAACCATAAACTTAAAATGTAACAATTGGTCTCCTTCATTACAAAAGTAATACAAAAGAAAATTGGTCATCCAAACTATAAATACAGCATACATATGTATACAATTGCAAATGACTTTCATTAAAGATGTAATATAAAAATTAGCTGATTGTCTTATGGTAGGCTGCAGTCCAAAGTGCAGTTATAATGTATAACTTGGAAAATGCAGAGTATTGACAACCAATAACCTATGTGAATGGTCAGACTTGGTATTAATCAAACAGTTCCAAATGTTTTGACATTCAATGACATCACCATCACTGAATTCCCCACTATCAACATCCCAGGGTTACCACTGACCAGAAACTGAATGGGATTTGTCAAAAAAATACAGTGGTTACAAAGTGTCAGAAACTGAGAATCTTGCAGCGAGTGACTCCCAAATCCTGTCCACCAAGGCACAAGTCAGGAGTATGATGGTATACTCCCCAGTTGCCTGGATGGTTGCAGCTTCAACAACACTCAATAAGCTTGACATCATCCAGGTCAAAGCAGCCCACTAGATTGTTACCACAGCCACAAACATTCACTCGCTTCACCAGTAACACCCAATAGCAGTTGTCTGTACCATTTGCAAGCTGCACTGTAGAAATTCTCCAACCTTCCAAATCCACAATCACTTCCAACCAGAAGAACAAGGGGCAGCAGATACATGGGAACTTCAAGTTCCCCTCCAAGCCACTCATCATCCTGACTTGGAAATAGATAGCAGTTCCTTTAGTGTCACTGAGTCACAATCTTGGAACTCCCTCCCCAGTGGCACTGTGGGTCAACCTACAGCACATAAACTGCAACGATTCAATAAGGCAGCTCACCACCACCTTCTCAAGGGGAACTATGGATGGGCAATAAATGCTGGTCAGGAATGAATAAAAAAAATTCTAATTATTGATTACCACACTCTAGTGGGTCTTATTGGTTTTTGTTTCTTCCTTGGTCCGACATGCTCAACGGTCTACTTTTCTTTGAAACATACAACTAATAACCTCACCTCACCAGTGCAAGATGGGTGTAAAAAGGGAAAGGGACAGGGCAACATGAATAATGAATGAAAATGTCTGGCTCAAATTGAAGTTTCCATCTGACATAATTGCTACCACCAACATATATATGAATGAGGGGCCTAACATCGATTAAGGATCCTTCCCAACGATTGGGACTAATAAAGGTTGTGAAAATAGCCTCTGGAAAGGTAAGTCAATTTAAAAAATAAAGTTCTGTAGTTAGGTGGAACCAAAGAGGTGCACCTTTGTGATTCTTTCAATGCTGCAGTCCGTCCTTTATTTGTAGGACACCACACAGGAATCAGGTCATCAGAAACTGATACTGTTCAGCAAGATGCCTCTTCCTGAAGGAAACCCCTGAGGACCAATTTCCTGTGATCGTCTGGCCTCCGTAGGTCATTGACCCAGTAGAATGTGGGGTCAGAGATGGGAGCACAAAATACCATCGGGGCCAGTTAAAGATGTCAGTGACCATAGATTTTCCAATTCGCCTCCAAGTACCCCACAGGAGATAGGGACAAATTACTGCAGATGCTGGAATCTATACTGGAAACAACAAATGCTGGAGATCACAGTGGATCAGCCAGCATCCATGGAGAGAAATCAAGCTAAAGTTTCAAGTCGTGATGACTTTTCATCAGAGCTGAAATGTTGGTGGTTGTGGAATGGACCGAGTCATCCCTCCTTCCCGTGGCACATTCCCATGCATCTGCAGAAGGTGCAACACCTGCCACATCACCTCCCCTCCACTCACCATCCAAGGACCTAAACAGTCTTTCCAGGTGAAACAGCTTTTCACCTGCACCTCCTCCAATCTTGTGTATTGTATTTGCTGCACCCAATGTGGTCTACAATACATTGAAGAAACCAAATGCAGACTGGGTGATTGTTGTGCAGAATACCTCCAGTCTGTGTGCAAGCAAGAACCCATCCTTCCTATAAATGAACATTTTAACACATTGTCTTCTCGCATGCCCACACATCTGTCCTCAGCATGTTGCAATGCTCCAACGAATCACAGCGCAAGCTGGAGGAACAACATCTCACCTTCAGACTCGGCACTTAATATTGAGTTCAACACCTTTAAATTATGAACCATTTCTTCCCTTTTAGCTTGTTATCATGTCCTTTCTCCCCTCTCCCCAATCCCAGGGGACTGTCTGTCCTTTTAAGTCTGGTTGGAGATACACCATTGTTCAGTCATTCCCACATTCCAATCACCTAATCTGAATTGTCAACATCTTTTCACCACCAGCACCCTATACCCAGTGCCCGGCTGCCTCCGCTCTTACCCCCACCAAACTATAGCTGCCCCCCCACACTTCACTTAAGCTCTGATGAGGAATTATCTAGACTCGAAACGTTAGCTGGGTCTCTCTTTCTGCATGCTATGATGTGGAGGAGCCAGTGTTGGACTGGAGTGGATGAAGTTAAAAATCAAGATTAGAGTGGTGTTGGAAAAACACAGCAGGTCAGGCAGCATCGGAGGAGGAGGGAAATTGATGTTTCGGGCAAAAGCCCTTCATCAGCCCTTCCTGATGAAGAGCTTTTGCCCGAAACGTCGATTTTCCTGCTCCTCAGATGCTGCCTGACTTGCTGTATTTTTCCAGCATCACTCTAATCTTGACTCTAATCGCCAGCATCTGCAGTACCCATTTCCTCCACAGAGTTAAAAATCACACAACATCAGGTGATTGTCCAACAGGTTTATTTGGAAGCACTAGCTTTCAGAGCGCCACTCTTTCAGGTCCTATTCCACAACTACCTGAAGAAGGAGTGGCGTTCCAAAAGCTAGTGCTTCCAAATAAAATTAGTAGAATCATATTCCTTAGGATTCTTCAAAAGGCAGTTGGGCATGTATGTACTTGAAGAGGACTAATTTATAGTGTTAGACTATAACCTGGTGTGTGATTTTTAACTCTGTGGCTGCTGTCTGACCCACAGTGATCTCAAGCATTTGTTGTTTTCACCTCACGGAGGTTACGGACAGTACAGCTGCCTCGAGATGGTGTCCTTGGAGCATCTGGGTAAGTGCTGAGTAAGTGCTCCAGGCAGGTTTCACGGCCCTTAGCAACTACCACAGGCTGAAAGGGTTCCCCTATCCAGCACCATCTTAAGAACACTATCAGAAGCAATTCAAACACAAGACTGATTATCACCTTTTTGGGGGCAACTAGAGTTGTGTATAAATATGTGACCAGGCTTGAATTACCCACATCCTGAGAAAAAATGCAATTTTGTAAAAAAAAAAGCCTAATGCTTTGCCCCAATAATCGATCTTAAAGATGAAGTGATTAATGTAAAGTACTCCCCTCATCTAAGTTGTACAGGAAAAATGTTTTTTGTTAAGTAAAATACTACACCTCACAGGAGATCTTTAAAAATTGATCTTGTTTGCACAAGAAATTGGAGTCTCATTAATTCTAAAATTTTACAGCACAGAAAGGGCCATTTAGATTTCATGTGCTCACTTTTCGAAAGAGACCTTCTATTTAGTTTAGTCAGTTTTTCCCCATCAGTCTATAAATTAGTCCTCTTCAAGTACATGCACAACTGCCTTTTAAAGAATCCTAAGGAATATGATTCTACCAATTTTTCAGATATTGTCTTCCAGATCTCAGCAACATTCTGCCTGCAAATACTTCTCCTCCATCCTCTTCCTAGTTATTTCATTAATTATTTTAAAGCTAGGATTTGTGTCACCGAACCACTCATCACAGGACATAGTTTCTTTCTGCTGATCTGATCAAAATCCATTGTAAATTGGTTTGCTGTTAGAGCATCCTTTACTATGGGTTGCATAATGGCTAGCACTGTTGCCTCACAGCACAAGGGTCCCAGGTTCAATTCCAGCTTTGGGTACTGTCTGTGTGGAGTTTGCACATTCTCCCCGTGTCTGTGCAAGTTTACTCCCACAATCCAGAGATGTGCAAGTTAGGTAGATTAGCCATGCTAGATTGCCTGTAGTGTCCAGGGATATGCAGGCTACATGGATTAGCCATGGGAATTGCAGGAATGTGATAAGGAGGTGGTATGCTGTTCAGAGGGTTGATGTGGGACTTAACGGACTGAACGCCCTGCTTTCGTACTGTAGGAATTCTATGATTTACCTTTGCTGCTTTAACAATCCTCAATCTCTCCTTGCAATGAAAAATATTCTCTAGGTGAACTTGAAGTCCATCTTAAAATGTGGTGTCTAGAATTGGAAACAAACCCCAGATGAGGCCTAACCAGTGATTTAAAGATTGAACATGACTTACTTGTTTTTTGCATTCATTGTCCCTTTTTACAAATCTACACATTTCATACACTTTGTTAACCATCCCAGCCACACCACAGTTTGAGTAGTTGTCTCGATACATTGTTTTAAATAAACTTGTTTGGGTGAGACTTGAACTCAGACCTTCTGATCCAGAGGTAGGGACAGTATAAAAAATGTATTCAAACATTCTATGACAGCTATCTGGGGCAGAAGGACTTTGAACCTGAACTGTCTAGCCCGGCAGTACTGTACCACAAGAGCCCTTGAAAAATGGAAAACTTCACAGATTTGTGTGTCATCCTTATATATGAGCTATGCTGATTTGCTCAGTCTTGTTCCAATATTAGTGTATATGTGTGTGTGTGTGCTGCTGGAACAAGCACCAAAATGTTTTAGAATCCAAACTGTTTCGACATGCTATCTCACACACCTGTGACTCTAATATCTTGATGCAGGACCTGAACCTGAGCTTTCTGGTTCATAGGTAGAGACATTATCACTGTGTCAGAAGATGTTCACTATTTTATAAAGCAATCTGTTTTGTTAAGTTATGACACACCTGTGGCAAGTAGGACTTGAACTCAGAAACAAGGACTCTACCAATGCACCATAAAACCCCCTTCCTTTGTTTCTTTATAGATTTTATGACAACCTTCAGGGCAGGTTAAACTTGACTCTGGATTTTTCATGTTAAGTTTCACATGCTGCTGGAGTAGGACTTGAACCCATGTTCTCTGGAGCTGGTAGTTAATTGGCTAATCCATTGACTTAATCACAACACTGCCACCCCACAGAAGCTTGTACGGAATGGTAGTGTCCCTACCTCTGAGCCAGGAGATCCCTGTTGATTACCTACCTACTATGTGTGTCGTAACACTTCTAATCAAGTTGTTTAAAATAACTACATATATACTGCCAAGAGCCCCATATACATACTCAGATACTTTTCATTAACCCATTCAGACACATCACAACACACATGCCTGGGGAAAATGGGGCTTGAATCCAGGCCTTCCGGGGCACTATGACTGCACCACAATAGCCCTACATATGTACACACAGACATTTTCAAATCAATCTGCTCAGGGATCTTATGACACTCCTCTTGAGAAGGTGGGACATAACCCGAGGCTCCTGGCTCTGCACTACAAGAGCACAAAATATGTACTCACACAAAACCCTAATTAATCTGCTCCATTTCTATAATTAAACAAATTTACATGTATTTAACATCTTGCTTTCTGCCAAAGAAGAAGCATGTGAACAGGAGAAAGTTAATAAAAACTGTTCAAACACTTCCATTTTAAAGGTAAGAGTTATATAAAGGAATGTTTATAAAGGATTAGAAGATTCCAAAATTATTATTGATTTATAACTGGTGGCTTTGTACTATTCTAACAGAAATCAAAAATTGGGTGAAATTTCTGAAAACAATAGCGTTTTCCTAATGTTACCTATAAGGACCTAACTGAGCATAAAAAGTGAGTGGTAGACTATCAGCTTACAAGTTGTATATGTGAGTTATAGTGGAGCAGAAGTTTACACAGCAGTATCCATTGCAGTGCTCTACGCAGGTGCCTTTTTGAGAGTGTCTGTAATCCTTTGTTTCCTCTTGCTGCAGCTCAGTCACACACAAGTCCATATTGTTTCAATTTGCCTGTGAAGGGAGGCCTTATACCAGGCTCAAGCCATCATCCAAGTTCAAACAGCTGGATATCTGGGAATCCCCCGGGAACATATCTTGGAACAGATAGTGGAAACTAAACAATGTGGGAAAGGTTGGCAATAGCCACGACGTATTGAGTCAACTACACCCCTTCTTTCTTTCTCTTGAGATAAACCAGGTCTTTCTTATTATGGCGGGGGATTACAGTGCTGTCAAATGGATCAGTTTTTCCATTTTACAATCTGTGACAGTATTCTAAATGTGCCTAGACTTGATATCATGTGCCAACATTGTTTGGACAAAGGCAATAATGTGAAGAAGTAGAAGGTTCACTTCTAATTGTGTTAGTTCAAGAAGTATTCAAACAACTGCCTCTTCACAGCTCAAACTAAGGATATAGAGAATCTGGATATGTTGAGCAGTGGATTGAGGTTCCCCATTACTCTGTCCAGCCAGTTACGATCATGCACAGCTACTGCTGAGAGATCGTCCCCTTGTTTCCTGTGGTTAATTCATACTTCTTCACTAAATGCCAAATGTTGTGCAACTTTTATCTGAATCTATTTTTGAGAGCATGTGTCCACCACATGGTGAACAATGGGAGGACTAGAAAATTCTCTATGTTTCCACTGCGTCTGCAGTGACTGGATGGACACTGCCTGGTTTCTGTTCAGAAATTAGGAGACAGTGAAAGAGACAGAAACAGACAGAGGGTCTTATCAATAAATAAAGTCCTCAGCAACAGATGAGATACAACATTGGACGAAGCAGTAGGTGCTTATACAATACATAGTACAGCATAAAAACAGGCCCTTCAGCCCACCAAGCTATTCTCAAATAATTTATATATTCCACAGCATAAGAAATATGGGTCAACTAGTCACCGTGGAGAGGTGAGAATTCAATATACACATTGGTCTGTATTTTTATAGAAATCATTCATAGATCATCCAAAATGGTGGTGAGACTCGAATCCATATGTTCCATCTCCATTTCTAACAGATTTCATTTTCTCCAGTAAGGGAGGTGTATTATCCACATATACAAGAATCCCTAACTCAGCTGGCCCTTTCAAATTTAGTGCTGACTGTAAATTTTTATAGTAGCCGTAAAAGCTCATGAAGGGGGGGGGGGGGGGGGGGGGGGGGGGGGGGAGGGGGGTGGTAGACATGTCAAGCTGTGAGGTCATTTAAATCCTGACCTATTTAATTTTTTGTCAAAGCTAGGCTGTTTCAATATGTGGTAAAACAGCTTAAGCTATGAAATTATCCATAGCTATTTAAACGTTTAAAAGGTTGATTTTGTCAATTATGTTCTAGTAGTTACAGTAGCTGTTCGATAATATTCCTTGTAGGGCAACATTACATCATTATTAATAATTGAGTGATTACAACTGTCATTATCCTGGTAAGGTCTCCTAAGTTCACAGTTTCACTGGTGGCTAAAAGAGTTATTCAATGTTCCCCATCCCCACCCCATGTCCTCAGTATAAATACCACCTTCTGCTGGCTCAATCAGTTCTGAAGAACTGGACTCGAAACATTGATCCTGCTTTCTTTCCACAAATGATGTCAGACCCGTTGAGTTTCTCCAGCTTTTTATGCTTTTGTTTCTATTAAAGGAGTAATTGTCTCTGAAATGGGGCTATGAATACAAGTTTGTTCCTTCAGTGCACTAGGTAATATCCCTACCTCTGAGCAGCAGGCCTGGGTTCATGTTCCACCTGTCCCAGAGGTGACATGCATTGACATTAAGTTGACATGGTACTATGAGGGACCATATATAAGTTGAGTGGGTTGCCATAAATTGGTATTGGTGAAGTGTGAGGAAATGCAAAGGGTGCGGGGTAGAGGGATCAATGAAACAACTGGGACAAAGTCCCAGACAACTACGGTGGGGCATTTTCAATAGCATCAGGGACAGCAGGTCCAACTCCATCTCATACATACATACCACCCTCCTCTCCTCCAGAATGAATGTGGCATCATTAAGGCATGTTCCTCCTGAAGCAAACACAGGAAGCTCAGAGATTTCTCAATTCTTGTAACCTGACACATGCAGGAAGATTCAGGCCATGGAATCAAATAGAACAGAAGGTCGTCAGCACACAGTGTCCATATCTATACACATTCATTTTTACATCACAATCATCCATCATCAAACATAACTATTGTGGGACTAATTAAAAATCACACAACACCAGGTTACAGTCCAACGTCTCCAAATATTGTGGGACTATGCAGTACCGGTAGCCTTCTGCATCTTCATATTGAAAATGCCAAACGATTTCAAATCCATGTACTTCTGAAGAAAGAGACAATCTGTGAAAAGTTTTCATCATGCATTACCAGGACAGATGCAAGAACATTAAATCTCCAAGGGGATTAACAAGTTATATCGCATGAGAAAACAGGTGCTGATTGTTTGACAATACTCAACCAATCTGTGCTTACAAGACTTAGTATATAGTGTCTAAAATAAGCTGCAATTGGACAACATTTGCTGTTCAAGCAAAAGTGTGTTAGGTATTACACTAACAACCAAGTGATTATCTGATGGGCTTGAAATGTCGGGCTCATTTACACTTACTAGAGACTTCATATATTGATACATGGATATCTGTCTCCTGCAGGAGAAAGGAACATGTCCAGGCATTGTCATTTTTGAATTAAACAAAAGTTTGTTGGACAATTGACTGATGCATTCTCCATTGCAACAACTTTTTCAGTGATACTTAAGTTTTGCATTACCAAGCAACTATCAATATCATACTGGTTTTTACTTGGAAAGTAAGAAGAAGAGGATAACTGGGAAGAGTTGTTTTATCAGAACAAGCAAACAGGGTTGGTAAGTCTAATTGGTACATACGTGGGTTAGTCAGGATGCAAACTTAATATTCCTCATTATATCACAAAAACACAAATAGTGCTTCTGCTTTACTATTTTCTCTCACTTTTATATCTACAAACATTTAAAGGTCTTCTCAAAAAAAATCAATTTTACTGGGGTAACTAAAATTGTGAACAATATGCGAAGAAAAATTGGTTTTTACCCAAAGCAAGGAAATAGTCGCACTATTTTCCCTAGTCCCAGGCAAAGATAGAATTAGAAAAAGCTTTGCCTGCTTATTGACAGGTACGAGTCAGGCTGTGGCAATTGCCAATAAAATTTGAGCCAAGTTGTTCGGCTTGGTGCTGGCTAATTTCTGGAAGGTGTTCTTAACCAGGCATCAGACTTTCATTACCATATTCACGTTATAGGATGGCCAACTGGGATGCGAGAAAATTGTCTGAGGTCAAACTGCTGTCAGGTGGTTTTATAAGGAAATTGGGGAGGGTGGGTGGTGATGGTCAAGCATACTTGGTCCTTTTAATCCTGTTGTCCAGTTGGAGCAAAATAAAGTGGAACAAGGATTAGTTTCTCCCTCTATGGATATAATTTCCATTGAGCAGAAGAAATCTTGTTCAGTCCAAAGATGTGTGGATTAGGTGAATTGGCCATGCTAAATTACCCATAGTGTCCAGGGATGTGCAGGCTAGGTGGGTTAGCCATGGGAAATGCAGTATTACAGGAATAGGGTAGGAGGGTGGGTCAGGGTGGGATGCTCTTCAGAGGGTCAATATGGACTTGATGGGTCGATGGCTTGCTTCTACACTGTAGAGATTCTATCTTTCTAATGCAGGTAAAGAGCTGTTTTTAGTATCACTGGGGTAATGCTTACTCGTGATTCATGGTAAACATTTACCAGATGCAGGGTAGAGGGGAATATGACCAAACAGCCACTAAATATTGTAGTTATGACTGGGAATTGCCCTGGCCAGGTTCCTAAATGATGTCAAAATCGAATCCTGTGGCTTACTTTTGCTAAGATGTTTTCATTTTTGTCTCATTGTTTTATTGGGTTTCCTTAAGGTTGATTGATGATGTATGAATTTTATACCTAACCCTACAGAGCAAACCATGGAGTGCTTAATGTCTTACTGTATATCATAATCAGCTTATAATGATCAAATTTTAAAACACCAAACCATTTCCTATACATGTTGTAAGCCAGAAAATCTTGCCTTTGAAAGGAAGAGGCAGCTTAATATCATAAATTTTGCAAGAAACCTATTTTTCACAAGTGCAACCCAATGACTATGCCTGCAATCTATCATACAATGTGTGGGTGGGTGCGCCAGGAAGAGTCTTTGCTTTTTCAAATTTAAGTTACAGTAGCAATCCTTTCCAGGTGATGAATGTGTTTACTTAGTTTGATTCAGGTAAATTTAATTCTACAAACTATTATTGAGCATTTCAAGAACAAACAATTATGTTTGGTATGTTTCAAAACATTTTCTGAAATAGTTTTAAACTTTCAAGATTAAGAGGAGTGGAAACTCAAACAATATTTTACAACAACAACCTTTGCAAATTAAAACTATTAAGAGAAATACAATGCAGATTGTCCACAAATGAACCATTGTATGTGGTTTGAAGCCACAGAGCAGAGGTTTGTTAAGCCTGATTCCTGACCTACACTGAGAGAACTGAGTTTAGCCAAAGCAGTTGGAACAACATTAATTTTGCTCAACATTTCCAAATTAGGACATCAAAATATATTGTCAGGGTTCCCGCTTCTGAAAACTAGCCAGTGAGCCCCTGCTAGAAAATGCATTTTACTACAATCACTGTGCCTCAAAAATACTTTATTGGTTAGTCTTTTAGTGATATCATAAGGGTCTGACAGGCACAAAATAAAACTAAGTTTTTTTTTCATGTATGTGAATGTAGGAGGAGGGAGGATTTAGCTCGACTATGAGGCCCTCCTGAGTTTAATAGCCACCAACTCCTATTGTCTAATCCCAGAACTAAAGCAAGACCACTTGAATGGTCTCTGGACACCCGTGGATTTATATCTCGGGGGAAAAAAAAACATTTGAAAAATAAGGCTAAGTGACATATTGCTACGCCCAAGATAAACTTTGAGATATAACCTTAACACTGCCCACAGAGGATCCTACATATTACCTGAATGGATCTCTACATGGCCACAAGTATCCTTCAGGAACCATGACACAGAGAGGTGACCAATATCAGATGGCACCAAAATCACAAACATGGGAAAACATATCCTCGAATCCCACCATGGCAAATAGTAAAATTTGAATCAAATGAAAAATCCAGAATTAAAAGTTAGCCTGATGGAGTCTGAATTTGCGTTCAGAAGTAGGGCTATCTTAAGGCAGTTGTACAAAGTCTTGGTGAGATCGTACCTGGAGTATTATGTACAGTTTTGGTCTTCCTACTCACAAAAAAAATATAGCTGTCATATAGAGAGTGCAGTGAGGGTTCACTAGGGGATGGCAGGATTGTCAGCTGAAGAAAGATTTGTCTGATTGGCCTACATTCATTAGAGAAAGATGAGAAGGGATATGAAATTCTAACAGAGTGAACAGACTAGGTGCAGGTGAAACTTTTCATTGATTTGAGAGTTCTAGAACCAAGGTGTCAATGACTTAGGACTAAAAATGAGGGAAAAAATTCTTCACTCAAAGGGTAGTGAACCTGTAGAAGTTTCTATCATAGAAGGTTGTAAAGGCCAAGTCACTGAATATATTCAAGAGATAGATAAATTTATAGATTTTAAAGGCATCAAGGGATATGGAGAGCAAGTGTAAATATGGCATTGAGATAGAGGATCAGGCATGATCTTGTTACAGGCTCAAAGGGCTAAATCACCTAGTCCTATCTCCTAGTTTCTAAGTTTCACTATCGTCATGTCTTAACTTAGATTTTCCTTTGCTGCACCTGAGACAGTGTTAATTTGAAACAAACTGTCTACCACTCAAACACAATCTTAATCAATTCAACCATCATATAAACCTTGACCAATTCAACCTTCCATCTGTATTTCTCTAAAGCTTAAAGAACCAGCATTTTGAGGCTATTTTAGCAACCATGATGCTTTAATCAGAGAGAGAATCAGGTGTGTCTTCTATACAGCTTTTCCAAAGCTGTTATAATCCACAAGTACGTGAAAAGACCAAAGCAGAACATAGAATTCTTATTACTGTATAATCAAAAACAAATTCAACAGCTTTGGGTGAAGAAAGGAGAAAACTTTATTTCAAAAGAAAACAAATAGATTAAAAATAATACTGAAATGCCTATTCCAGAATCCCCACTTTAACCAATATGAACATTAATGCCATATAAAGTAATGTTATGAAAGCAAATTTGGTCATATATGGTAAGAGCCTTTTTGAAATAATGCAGCAAGAGGAGATGAGAAAGCAGTAGACAAGTGTTCAATGGCTTCATGTTGAACTCCTTTTGTCATTATTTTAAATGAAGTATTAGCCCATTTAAAACAATCAATTTAATTATACTATTAAAATGGAGAAGATGGGAATGCCATAGAAAGTTGTTAGGCACTAGTGTGTAATACAGTCAACATTTCTATGCTTATACAGTTACAGCAACTGGCAGAGGGTGAGGAAAGTGAGCATTATTCTGCATCAATAATGTTGTTGTGGAGCAAAATTGTATTAATAAAGAACAGAGGAATGCCATATGGAGCTGTTAAGCATTTATCCCATCTTACAGCCAACAGTAATTTTTAGCCTTAAATTATTAACTGACCATCTTTGAGCAGATGGAAAATGAAAATTAAACTGCTTTAATACAGTTTTGTTGTGAAAACAATTAAGAGGAACTTTACTTCAATGTTTAATAGCTATTTTAGTACCATAATGTAAGTTTATAAAACGGGTATTACTACTTGACAGAAAGAATCCTACTGCCGTGTCCAAGTTGATGTCTGTAGCCAGAGGGTTTCTTTCAAAAAGCAGAAAGTGCTGGCTGCTACAAGTATTTCTTTTCAGATATTTATTTTTCTTCTCTTTGCTTCATCCAAGCTCTACACTATCTCCACAGAGAGAGCAGCCTGGGAATCTGCTTCAAGACCTTGGCCTACACTGGTCCCTTGAGAGCAACAAAGGAACACTTCCCCTCCAGCAGTCAATGCTAATGGATAGCATCAAGATCTTCACTTATTTATCCAGTGTGGCTGAGATTATGAACCTCACTGAGATCATGTGGGGAATTTGCCCTCCTAAGGTAGGTAACCTGGATTGTCTGTTCAACTCCCATTCCAGGTCACGATGCCCCCAAAATAGGGCCTGGGTTACACATTGAGAATTAATCACTGAATCCTTCCAACCCCTGCCAATAGCAGGAGGTAAAGAATGGGAGAGATTCCTGGTCAGGCAGGAAAGAGTGTTGAAGCCTCCACTATCACTACCCATGTCTCCACATTACAGCATGCAAGCGAAAATGCACATCGCCACAGCAATTAGGACTCCTGAGTGACTGTGAAACATCATCGCAATCCCATCTGCATCACTGCACAGCCAAAATTGAAAACCAATTTCAAAGGAAGACATCTTGGGATTCACTATGGTATAAAACTACAGCTGAGATTGGGAGTTGCAATGTGTTTAGAATCCATCTTGCTCTGCCAGCTGACTCTTCATGAGAAACCTCTACTCCTACAAACTGATGAAATATGTTAGTTTTGGAAGCTTTTTAGACATTGGCAGGATGTGGATAAGGCATCTATGACAAGGGCATATTTCTCACTAAGGTAAAGCTAGTGAAGCATGAAGGAAAATATTGAGATTTTATCTTGTGGTCCATGCAGTTAAAGGTAAGCTATTATTTTGTTCCACATATGAATTTGCAAACTCAAACCCACAAGTTGCAGAAATCTCATCATAGCGGCTTGAGAAGTTGAATTCAGGATGAAATTAGAAAGGAGGCATTGGTAAAATGTGACCACAAGCTTTTTGGATTTCAGTGAAAGTCCAACTGTTTCATTAAAGCCCTCCAGGGAGTGAGGCCTGCTATCCTTATGAGACTCAGCCTCCAGTGCCACACCACTGTGGTTGACTCTTACCTGTCACATTGAAGTGCTCTTGGAAACCACTCAGAAGTACAAGGTCCTTCAAGGATATGACTAGAACCTTCTCACAGCACCTCTGGATGAACAATAACCTCTGGCCCTGCCAGTGGTGCTGACATTCCAAACAAAACTGGTGAACTATGTGCTTAAATTAATGCTTACACTGTTCACAGACCAAAAAGACAAAGTGAAATTAACAGAAAATGTTAATATCAGACTGGGTGACATTGTTTGTTGCATGGCTTTATGAAATTTACCTGAATCAAACTGCCATATGGGATATGTTCATCGCCACTATGCAACACAACGTCAGTCATTCAAGCTGTTCCCCATTCAATTAAATCATGACAGATCTGCAACCTAGCTCCATATACCCAACTTTTCCCCTAACCATAGGCAATAGATACTGTAGCCAAAGTTATTAATCTCAGATTTAAAATTAACAGCTGGTCTAGCAACAATTGTCATTTGCAGAATAGAGTTCCAAACCACTGCCATCCTTTGCATTAAGATATATTTCATAGAACATAGACCATAACAGCACAGTATAAGCCCTTCAGCCATCAATATTGCGCTGATCTCTGAAACCAATCTGAAGCCCATCTAATCGACACTATTCCATTATCATTCAATGAACATTTAAATGCTCTTAATGTTGACAAGTCTACTATTGTTGCACAGTGCGGTCCACGTCCCTACTACACACTGAGTAAAGAAACTACCTTTGACATCTATCACCTTTCATTTTAAAGCTATATCCCCTCATGCTAACCATTGCCATCTGCGGAAAAAGGCTCTCACTGTCCACCCTATCTAATACTCTGATTATCTGATATGTCTCAATTAAGTCACCTCTTAACCTTCTTTTCTCTTTTGAAAACAGCGTCAAGTCCCTCAGTCTGTCCTTGTAAGACCTTCCCTCCACACCAGGCAACATCCTAGTGATCTCCTCTGAACCCTTTCCAAAGCTTCCACATCCTGCCTATAATGTGATGACCAGAATTATATACAATACTTCAAGTGCGGCCGCACCAGAGTGCTGTACAGCTGCAGCATGACCTCATGATTCCAAAAGTCAATCTCTCTACCAATAAAAGCTAACACACCATATGCCTTCTTAACAACTCTACCAACCTAGGTGGCAACTTTCAAGGATCTATGCACCTGGACACCGAGATCTCTCCGCTCATCTACGCTACCAAGTATCTTACCATTAGCCCAGTACTCTGCATTCCTCACACTCTGAATCACCTCACACTTTTCTGCATCAAAGTCCATTTGCCACCTCTCAGTCCAGCTCAGCAGTTTATCTATGTCCCTCTATAACCTGCAACATCCTTCATCACTATCCACAACCCTACTGACTTTAGTGTCATCGGCAAATTTACTAACCCATCCTTCTATGCCCTCATCCAGTTCATGTATTTCCTAATTTCACCCCTGAGAAGTCTGACTCTATATTTTGGACTCAACATTCCTAGTCATGGATTTAACAATATGTGACAATAGTTCTTGTCTGTTTACTCTGCCTGCTGTACTAAGTAACCAGACACTGTGCTAATCTTCATCATTTGCAATGTCCTCTGGCACATTCATGCTTTTGCCAGTCTCACTCGCCAATCAATGTTGTTATGATCCTTTTGTAAACTATTCTGAAACCAATGGAAGAAAGCACCGGAAGAGGACATTGTCACACCATACACCTTGAAAATTACAGGCCACACTTTGAGACTTCTATGTTGTGAAGCATGAGCTATTGTGCTTCCAACCTGAGCAAAGGATCACAGGCAATCTTCTCTCCTGCCTGAACTATGATTTGGCATAACCATCAAAGTGCCAGTTGCCACTATGCCATATGTCATGAGATAATAAATCAAAATATTCATAAACAAGAGGACAGAATTTTCAGTATATTAAAAATAAAATGAATGAAAAATTGTCACCTGGTCCCTTGATGTTTCATTAAGGGTTTTTCCTTCAATTCAAAATTGCACAGGAGATCATTTACTAAAGGCTGAAAGGCCAGTTCCGTTCCACAAAGGTTATATCTACACTGCTGCACAATGCTGTAAACTAATGTTCAAATCCAATAACAGAGCTGAATTTCTTTTCTTACACAAAGATGCAGGTTGGATTCTTGGCAAGATCTATTCTGATGGTCAAATGCAGCTTTTTGTAATTAAGTCAGGAGTTGATCATTTCGATATTTGTTACATCTAAGCCACACAATCTTGATGTATATTGATTTAGTTGAAAGAAAGTGGCTACTTTTGAGCCATTGCCAGGAAAATTCAGCCGTCTGGAATTTCACAGGAAAATGACTGGAAGTTTCAGAGGAAGTACAGATTTTAGTGTATTACACCACCTCTGTTTGTGTTCAGTCAGCTGTGTTGTGTTAGCAAGCTAGAGCCATTGAGGAAAAGCGTCAAACAATTTTCCATCATTCCAAGGGCCTTGAGAGAGCTCCCCTGATACTAGGTCACATCTGGTGACCTCTGACCTCCCACAGTGTGTCATTTCGACAAATTTCTTCTCACATCAGCAAAGGTGTCAAAGCATGGCACTTAAGTCACTGATCTATTTCTCCATTTATTTTATAGAGCTGTACTGCATCTATAATAAAAGTAACTCCTATTTACCATTTTTTTATTGAGCACAAAGCAGCTTAAAGCCTAGCAATTAGCATGCACAGTGTATCTGTAATTGAGACTAATAGAGACTTAACGAAGTCAATTTTAAGTTAGGGCAGGAGGGAGATCTGTAGTCATTAGTGGATGGCCCTGTTTACAAGTAATACTAGCTTATAACCTAAACTTACAGGCCAGTTTTGGCCCTCACTGCAAGTAGAATCATAGAAATGCAACAGATTAGGAAGAGGCTATTCAGCCCATTGTGTCTGTGCTAGCTTTCCGAGGTAGCAATTCACCTAATGACACTTTTTAAGATTCATTCATGGGATGTGGACATTCACTGGCTAGGACCAACAATTGTTGACCATCCATAACTGCCCTTTCACAGACAGTCAAGAGTCAACCACATTGCTGTAGTCTGGAGTCACATGTAGACCAAACTAGGTAAGGATGGCAGACTTCCTTCTCTGAACGACACTGGTGAACCAGTTGGGTTTTCATATATTTTCTAATCAATCTGTTCAGAGATGTATTATACAGCTCTTAGGAACATGGGAGAAGAAACCAGGCCTCCTGGCTCAAAGGTAGGGATTCTATCATTGCACCACAAAAGCCTCAGATGGACTTCTACAACACGAGTTACATGGTCACTAAGAAACCAGCTTTTTCCTATAATTTCAATTTTTTAAATTGAATTCAACTTTTAGCACTGCCATGGTGGGTTTCGAGCCCATGTCCACAAAACTTTAGTCTGGGACTATGGATTACTGGTCCAAAAGTATTACCACAATGCTAACGTCTACTTACTTCCCACTGCGGCCCCATTTATTCTGTTTTTTTATGTGACAATTCAATTCTCTCCTAAATGCCTCATTTGAATTTGCCTCCAGCACACTGTTGGTCAACCCATTCCAGATCATAAACACTCATTGCTAAAGTTCCTAAAGTTTCTTCTCATGTTCCCAATTACCTTAAAGCTGTGCCCCATGGTCATCAATCCTACCATTAATGCAAACAAGTTTTCTTTAGCTATCTTGTTTAGACTTATCACTATTCTGAATATCCCTATCAAATCTCTTCTCCAAGGGATACAGTTCCAACTTCTCCAATCTATCCATATAACTGAACTTCCTCATCCCTGAAACCATTCTTCAGTCACTCCATATTTGCTGAATTAAGGTAGACAATGAGGAGTTATACTCACTCTTGCAAACTGACCTAAAGCATATGATAGGTAGCTCGCCTCCTTTCTCCCTACAGTCAGGAAAGAGTTTCATTTCTACTTGGCCTTATCTACAGAAATAAATATAAGGCCATCAGGTTTATTTAATGCAGCTGATCACACCAATCTGGCCCAAGTACTTTGGGGAATGATCACATGTCCCCTAGCCTCAGCAATACCTCCATCAATTATGTAGTGAGGATGAAAGGGAATATAATTCGCACATCTTATGTATTACAAAACAAGAAGCAGGGCAGACAAGTTGTGCCAAATGTCCTCTTCCTCTGCCACCATAATAATTGTGTCATTCTGTAAGGAAGCCACCATCAACAGGATGGAAATTTTCAGTTCATGAATGAGTCAGCCAAGAAGTATTATGCCTGAGGGTCACATTGTCTTCCCATGCCCTCGGAAGGCTGTCCAGTTGGTCACTTATTAGGTGTTTGTCTAGAAGGAATCCTTGGATCACTACCTTTAAGGAGTTGTCACTCTTTATATCCCTCATAAGAACAAGAATTGGAATTCATAGTCCACATCAAAGAGTTTTTAATCACTTAGAACTACCGATTAAACTGTGAACTGAGAAGCAACTCACTGTGAAAATGAAAGATTGTGAAATAATTTGTGTAGTACTAACTCTCCGGTAATTGACCTCAAGCTTATGTCAACAGATGGTGTGAAATAGAAAGCACAGATTTATTTTTCAAACATTCGACTCAGCATTTTCAAGTATTGATAGGGTACCTGTTTTAAATGCTTACAACTTAACATGTCCTTTTAAGAGTTCTGTTGAAATCTCCCTTTGACATCTCTCTTGACAGTATCGATGAGCTTGACAGCTTTAATTGAATTTGAACATTTTTAAAGTGTACTCATATCTATTTTTAACAATCCAAAGGGCACCTCACTTATCCAAAAGGACAGCTGACATCTGTTCAAACATGACCCAGGGTCACATTCAAAAGAGTACTTTACACCCGTTTCCAAAGGGGAATACCATTTTGCCATCAGGCCCCTAAAATTTTAGCCCTTCTTCTACATAATCTAATGTCCAGAAGTCATATTTTGGACATTCCACTAGTGAAAGTGTTTGGCCTGAGACAGCTGCACTGTAAAATCTGTAATAGCAGCTTCCACAAACCATAAATGTGTAAATTCAAACCCACCTCCATTACCTCCCTATGAATGGTAGGTGGCATGTTTCAGGACAAGGCTTCAGGGTTCAGGCCTCTACAATCAATTTCAGAACAAAGGAGAGTTTCTTCATCTTAATGACAGTTCAATTTTGCATGCATGATCAAGTGACCTAGATTCAGAAAGGGAGCAGTAGTGCTATCCATGTGCCCTTGCCTCCAACCCTCCTCCCGACTCCTCTGCTGTGAACCAGTCCCACGATCTCCATCTTGCCCTCATTTACCTTTGGCCTGGGGTTCCATAGTGACACAGGGCCTCTAGGGGAGGGGAGGGATGAGGGATTTGCATACCCCTTTACTAGTACTGTCAGCCTCAGATTGACCAGGATTGGGATTGGTGCTGTCAAGGAGTTTAACTACAGCTGGCCAGTCAAATGCCTGAAGGGCATTTGATTCAATCAACCTCTCCCTTTGAACTGGGAGCTCTGATTGTGCCCTGGCCATAGAAATTAACAGCACACACATAGAGAGAGAGAAGCAAACTGGCCCATTGGGCTGCACCAGTTGCAATAATGAGGAATCCAAGGTAAATCCATTCCCTTGCTGTCCCTATATCTTTGAAATGTTTCAGATACTTATCTTTTATGGATTTTGTTTCCACAATTCTCTTGCTTTGTCCTCAATGACAAATGGGAACCAATTTTTTGTTAACTCGCTAAAACTCTAACCTCTATCAAATTTAATCAGTCCTTATTAGTATCTGCCATGCATTCACAGGTTGCTTGCAGAATTCTGGGCAGCGGCTCTAAGATATTGGTCTAGGGGTAGAGAATAACACAGGGAGAATGATGGGGCTATGGTTGGCTACGGTCCTTTGGAGAGTTCTGGTCTCAAAGAATATTCCTATTCTTCCTGCTCTACGTCATCTTAAAAATAGAAGCTACCTACCTTTTCAGGGGCAGCCATTTGCTCAGCCACACCATTGCCTAGAAAGCCTGAGGAGAATAGACCTGACAGTTGCTGTGCACAGCCTGAATTTTCAAAAGGATTCTAAAACAAGAGCTAGAGCTTTCTTGATAATATGGCCTATCATCTGTTTAGGCTACCTCTGACTCTCTAAATCATCCTATGCCCTCCTGGAGGTTGATATATTTCAAGCATAACTAAAGCTCAGGACATAACCCGATAGTAATCCTAACGAGTCTTTCAACGTTTGTCCCTGTTCTTCATGCTGGTAGAGCGTTACAATGGCCAATATCTCTGATAGAGCAGGATAACAATAGAGATGTATCAATAAATATAGAGGGAGGTGCATGTATGGAATGTGCTACCAGAAGAAGTGGTGGAGGCTGGTACAATTACAACATTTGAAAGGCATCTGGATGGGTACATGAATAGGAAGGGTTTAGAGGGATATGGGCCAAGTGCTGGCAAATGGAACTAGATTGGGTTAGGATATCTAGTAGGCATGAGTGAGTTGCACCGAAGATTCTGTTTCCGTGCTGTATATCTTTATGACTCTATGACTCTATATATACTGAAGTAGCTCAATTATGCTGAAGGATTTTTATCCAAACCCGAACAATGAAATGTATCTTGCCCCAGATTGGGGAGAAAAAAAGCTACATGTAATAAAAGTGATTTAAAGAAACCGAGTGAAAGATCTGCAGGAAATATTTTAAGCGTAAAGCCCCTGAGAGCACAACAATGTCAGTCTTTTTTTTAAAGCCTTTTACATAATCAGAGGAAAAAGCTGAAAATAGAATGTTACGTGGAGTGATATCTAAAGCCTCCAGGCCTTAATCAGACTGATTTTAATAAATTTATGATCAACTTGCACACACAGATGAATTTAGATGGTGAATTCCCTTTTTAAAAAAGGTTATCAATGGATAGAAATATCTGGTTCTCCCAAATTTCTCTGACACTGTGCGGATGAATGACAAAAGGCCTAACCAGTAATTGTCAACAAAATACCTTTCCCCTAACCTCCAGCCATCATAAAGCACTTCACATTAAGTGTGTCACATTTATAGTACAGGAGTACAGCAGCTAATTTGTACACAGCTAGGATCCAGAAGCAGAAATGTTTGGATGAATTCCCAGACAAACTATTTGTATGTGTGTGTCAGAGACTGAATTGTTTAGGCCCCAGTGGGGGCAGACATTGAAGATGGGTGAAGGCAGAATTCCTCACCACTGACTGGTGTGCCAGCTCTCCAACTCTCCCTTCATGGCTATTTTCCAGGAAGTTTGATAGTGGGAATAGGGAGAGTGAGAGATCGGGCTGTAATTGGCTTACCCACTCACAAGCAGCAAATTGCCAACTAACCTTACATCTGGATAAAAGGAGAATGCAAAACCTGAAGTTAGAAAAACAACCTGTCAAGGGATTCCATGCCCATACGTAAAGACCATCAAACTCTGATCATTGGTCAAACTCTAGCAGGTGCTTGAGTCAGGCTATTATGAGACAAGGCACTGATGATTAATAAGATCATCAGTAACTGAGCTGCCTGCTAAAATGATTCATGAGCCAAATCATCCTTAAACATGGTTACCCCATTCTAGTAGAGATCAAAGACATACACACTCTTCAGTAATAGAACAATTGATTTTTTTCTTTTGCCCAGCTTATTGTTCCATTTCTCCTTCACTCTTAATGTAGAGATTTGATGCCAAAAGCCATAGAGCCAAGAACTTAAAAACCTTTGGATGAGGAAATTATCATTCAGTCCACTTAGCCCACTCTTTCCTGTAGCGTTGTTATTTTGGACTCAATGCCTCCCACTTAAATTATTTTAATTGGGTTAAATTGTTATGGGCCTGAAGAGAGAGTTGGCAGACAATGAGACTGAAGAGATTTAGAGTAGTGTAGGATAGTCCTTAATCATTGGGATAGTCAGATGGACTCCTTCAGGACTTTACATCCTGTTGTTTCCATATTCTAATAGGCTGGTCTTCCCTAACATTGAAGAGGTTTATCAAAACTGCAGGTGACTTTGAGTATATTGCACCTCAATATTTACAGGGGTAAGTAGACTAGATGGTAAATCCACCAGACATAGGAGCAGAAGTAAGCTATTCAGCCCATTGTGTTTGCTCCACCATTCAATAAGATCATGGCTGAACTAATAACCTTCAATTCCACTTTCCTGCCTTTTCCTTATTGCCCTTCATTAAAAATATATCTATCTCAGTTTTGAATATATTTAAGACTGACACACAACAGCCCTCTGCAATAGTGTTCCACAAATGCACTACCACCTGAGAGAAGACATTTCCTTTCAGCTCTGTCTTAGATATGCAACCTCTTATTCTGGGATTATACCCTCTGATGCTAGATTTTCCTACAAGGCGAAACAATATTATTTGTTCCAGTAACTGCAAAGAGAAAATACAAGCCAGGATTGTAGCTGAACCCAGAATCCACGGTGGCCCACAACCTAGTCACGACATTCAAACTAGTCAACAACAGTTTGCAAACTCTTGGCTGAAGATCCTAGCCGAACTTGATAAAAGCCAGGAAGTGAAAATCTGGCAGAGCGCACTCAACAAAATTCCCAAAGCAAAAACTGGTGCACCTAATCATATTCGGAGTCCCATGCCAGCTAACAAGGAATGATCAACACGATGCAAAAAGCTTTATTCCTTCCCGAGCCACTGAGCTACATGTATAACCTTGATCAAACCATGGATTGATTGGCATCATTGTTATGCAAGAACTGGACAACATCCAGGCTTGGGCTAATAAGTGATGAATAATATTTACATCACACAAGTACCAGGCAATGTCCACCTCAAAAACAGCCATTTTTCCTGGGAGTTCAATGTCATTACCATTGCTGATTTCCCCACTGTCACCATTCTGGGGGCTGCTATTCATATGCTGAATTGGATCAGCTATGTACATATTGTAGCTACAAGAACAAGGGGGTTAGTGTCACTGAACTTGTAATCTAGAACCTCAGGCTAACATCTGAACACAAGGGTTAGAATTCCACCATTTCCAATGGTAAAATGTGAATTCAATAAAATATAGTATTTAAAACTAGTCCAATGGAAACCATATAGCCACTTATTGGTTGTTCTAGTTCACAAATGTCCTTTAGGGAAGGAAATCTGCCATCCTTACCTCGTCTTGCCTATATGTGATTCCAGACTCACAGCAATGTGTTGACTCTTAATTTCCCTCAGAAATGGCCAAGCATGCCATTCCAATCAAAGTCATTTAGTGTTGGGCATCTAATGCCAGCCTTGCCAATGACGTACTTGTCCTATGCAAGTATTTTAAAATGAAAGGTGGAGAATTCTGCAATGTTTAATGTATATCCTGTCTCCCCGTAAATGCCCTGTATCTACAAGGCACAAGTTCTGGAGTGAAATGGAATACTCTCCACTTGCGTGGATTGGTACAGCTCCAATACACAAAACAAAACAGCGTACTTGAGTGGCACCGCATCCACTACCCTGAACATTCTTTCACTCCAGACCGCCATACTGGTAGCAATGTGTACCATCTACAAGTTGTGCTGCAACAGCTCACCGAGGCTACTTCAAAAACAGCTTCCGATGACCTCTACCACCTGGGAGTACAAGTACAGCATATACATGGGAGCATCACCACCTGCAAGTTTCTCTCCAAGCCACTCCCCATCCTTAATTGGAATTATCTTGCTGTTTCTTTATTGTCATATTGTCAACAGTTCAAAATCTTGAAACATCATTCCTAACAGCACTATGGATGGATCTGCAACCCGAGCACTGCAGTGGCTCAAGAAGGCAGCTCACCAACATTTTCTCAAGGGCAACTGGATAACAGCAGTAAATGCTGACCTAGTCATGAGTGGATTTTCAAAAACTGTGAATGAACTACCTCTAAACTCTGACAAAAACCCTGTAGGGATTAGGCATGTTCACCGTTATGCACAACTGAGTGTATTTCTGATACTATTCTGATTAGGTAGGGAAGTTGAAGAAGAAACCTCCAAATGCAATGATATAATTATGTTTTTGATTCTTATTATAGGTTGTGGCACAATGCCATAATAGATTGGGTGAAATTCAGTCATTACAGGCAGGAGCTAAGGGAAACAATTGATTATTTTATAAATAACTTGTATTGCCTCACTGGTAATTGCCAATATGTAACATTCAGAAATGAGCTCAGAACTCACAACATCATAGTTGGAGAGCTGAACGAGACTTTGTCAAGTCCAAAGAGGGTTTTACGCCTGCCAGATCTGTGGGGCTCTCCAGTCAGGTTAAACTTTACAAACAGGACAGGGTCTTCTTTCCTACTTGACAGGGGTCATTCCTGGGACCAGAATATCAATTCTGATATGCTCAAATTGGCCAATCAGACGATATCAATGTGCCAGTAAGAAAACAGAAATGGGGAAGAGGGCATGGTGGTGGAAAAAAAATGGACTGGCACTCAGCCTGTCCGGCCAAAGCTTGCTCTAAGACAGGTCATTTTTACAATGGTTTTTATTTGGAAGCAGAAGACTTCCACCTGCGGTACAGAAACACTCCGAGCTCTAACAGTCCAAGAGGTAGTGCTACTGAAAATCAAGATGTATTCTTCTTAGGGGGAAATGGTTGATCCACAGGAGAGTTTCTGTCATGCAGATAGTAGAATCCGGTCCTGTAACTGTCCCCAACCACCACCAAGACCACAAAAGGACATCACAGACCTAACATTTCTCTTTGAGGAGATGCTAGAAAGTGCAGAAGTGAGGTGTATCAAGAATGAAGGTGACAAGCCACAAGATGATCTCTAAACCTTAAGTTGTTCTTTCAAGAACAAGGGAAGAGAACATGGATACAACCAATGTTGATGATTTCATGGAGGAAGGGATCCTTAACCTTGCTTTACTTTTTGAAGACAGTTTAGATGATGGAATTGGAAGCTCTAATGTCTTCACTATTTCTGCTGAGGAGGATCAGCATATTGTTGAAGAAGACCTGAGTACTCCAGGGAGATTATTTAATAGGCTCTAAAAAAGGAAACTCATAGATACACACTGGTTGACAAATGTTTGAAAAAGGGGATTATATAAGTATGAAATGATTTGGAGGTGCCAGTGTTGGACTGGGTGTAGAAAGTTAAAAATCACACAAAACTGGGTTATAGTCCAACAGGTTTATTTGGAAGCACTAGCTTTCAGAGCACTGCTCCTAAAGCTCGTGCTTCCAAATAAACCTGTTGAACTATAATCGGGTGTTGTGTGATTTTTAACTAAATAAATGAGAAAGAAACATTGAAGCTCCAGAAAAATCTCTGAGATTCACAGTGGAATATGCTAGACTGCAAACAATTAAGACAGAACAGCAAAGATTAAAGGCATGAATTACAAGAATACAGTATCATTTCACATGTGAACAATTTGCCAGTAGCCTGCAGTCAACAGACCGTGGAACTACAAAGTGCCACTGCTCCTGTAAGAACTCCAGAACATTCACAGAAACTGGAAATAGAGATTCAGTATAAGATGAGTCTTTCGGCAAATAAATACCTACATCCACTGTGTGACATGACACTGCTTCCTGATTCAATTGGTTACGTCAAAGACACTCTGTATGACCTATGTTCTCAATGAAACTGAGTGGGTATTCAGACTCATTGAGGAATGGAGGAACTATCAGTGAGCAAGAGTTTAAAAAGGAGGTTAAAGCATTTTTGCAGAAATTCAACACAGTCTGGAACATGTACAAGGGGTAAACCTACATCCAGAGAAGATGGCAGTCACACAGCACTATCAAACAACAGAGAGGAATTCACACACTAGAAATGTTACAACACAAGAAACTGAACAGGCTGTAGTCAAGGAGTTTGTAAATGCCATAGCTGTGTCTAAAGATATTTAACGAACATTAATGGAAAATACAGTACTAGCCACAGAACAAGTATGTAAGGAAGTGCCAAAACTAGAAGTCCTTCCCATCACCAGGATGTCTGTTGTGGAGGGAATACCTGATGCTCATGTTGAATTTCAAATACGTCTGTAGTTCAGATACCACAGAGGAGTTTCAGTGTCAGAAGGATGAAACTGAAATTAAATTAATTTTCAGAGCTATAGGAAATCTAGCTATTGCATATAAAAAAGGAAGAATTAAAACCAGTTTGCAACTCTGAATTGCTGAGTGAGTCAGAGTAGCTGTAAATTTTCCATTCCCTGTTGCTGTGGAAGTAAAAGGAGATATGAAACAGAAACATTTTTTGGCTACACGTACAGGCAAATCTATCAAATAGCTACTGAATTAAATAAGATTAAGTAAGATAAGCGTAGCAATCTTGTTATCAATTGGAAAAAAAGTATTACAAAGAGTATTGTACCCTGCTAAAGCGCAGACAATCTGGACAAGCCTTTGAAGACATACACTTATCCTTTATTGATGAAACTTTTGAATGGCATGTGCTCAATACTGACTCTGACACAGAGGAGAAAGCAATTGATCATTATGGTGCATTGACACTCTGATACAGTGACACAATTTGACACAGACAAATTCTGAGGTTAGACAGCAGAAAGAGTATCCCATCAAAGACAGGATTATCTTTGACCTGAGAGACCCAACTGGAGGAAGAGAAATTTACTCTGAAGAAAGTTATCCACTTATGAGAGTTGTGAATCATTGGCTAGTGCATATTAATGAGAACACAGACAAGGCTTTGCAGAGAAACAGTCAAGGCTGAAATAGAACAATATATTAGAAGATAGGAAAAAAATTGCAGAAGAAACAGCAAAAAGATTGAGGCCAAAAGACAGATTGCAAATAGTGCAGAGGATTTCACAAAGTGGGGAACAAAGCAAGTCGGACATTGAGAAAGCAGTGCTGTCACTGCAGGAGGCTGAATCACTTTGCATGTAAGTGTTTAACTAGAAAGAAGCAAAGCATGTGGATAAAGATGGCTGATGAAATGAATTTGATGAAAGCACTCGACACCAATACTGTCAGGTTTAAAGGTGGTAAAAGTTTTATGAATGTTCAAGTGATGTCTGCAGAAGTAGGGCGTCAAGCAAATTGAAGTGTCATTTGCTTCACAAATATTTGCAAAGTGGGTCAAAATGGTGACATAAAAATGAAGCCCTCAATGATAAAGTTGAGGTTATTTGATGGAAAAATCCATATCCCAAAAGGATAAATGAAGCCGAGGGCCCAATGCCATGGGAGGAATGACAATGTTAAGAAACATCCACTTACCTTAGCAGAAACAAATCTAAAGCTCAGACTGATAACTTTACATCAGGCAAAAGGTTTTTGCAGTGTTGCACAGGCCTGTAAGTCATTGGCTACTGAACAGATGCTAGAACATTGCAAAGATGTTGTTCAAGGTCTTGAAAGCCTTCCTGGCCAACATTCCAAAATAGATGCTCGTGTGAGTCCAACTCAGCATTTGCCGAGGATAGTTCCAATTGTCCTTAGCACAGACTGAAAGACTAGAACCAGTGACCCAACTAATCAGGAGGTCTTAAAAATGGGAAAGAAAGATAAAGCCAAAATGTTGCACTTTGAGGAGCTGGAAGCTGGCGGTCAACAAGTGAATGCATAGGAGATACTTTCTCAAATCTAGCAGCCTCGGGATGGAGGTTATGCTGGCTTTGAGAACATGCCATTTTCTTGCCATTTTCATGCTACTTTCTTGCCATTTCCCCACAATCCTGAAAGCTCTTACTGATTAGAAGAATCTGTCTATCTCAGCCTGGATTGTACTCATTCTGCATTCAAAAATTCCACAGATTCACTACCCTTTGAAGAAATTCCTCATCATCTCTATATTTTTTTTTACATGAAGAAATGTTGAGATACAGGTGCTGAGCCAGTACAGTAAACAGCTTGTGAGGCCTTGCGAGTTTTTTAAAAGTTAGAACAATAGAAGCAGTCTGTATGGGTGGGGTCAAGCTTCCACAGAACCAGGATTTTTAGTTTTAGCTTTCAGTAGCAGTTGCTGGGGTATTGAAGCTGAATGTGGAAGCTTTTGTTAAAGCTCTCTGTTAAAGCTCAAAGCTGGTGCTCTCTTCCTGCTGCCAGGATCTATTTTACTGAATTTGCCTTTGCTAAGGGTGTATTTATGGGATACTACTATGACCCATTACTTTGAGAATATGCCTTCTGATCCCAGGCTCTCCTCTAAGAGGGAAACAACCTCATCATGTCTACCCTTTGAGGCCCCTAAGAGTTTTACATGTTTCACACATTCCTGAAAAGATTCTGCTTTTCTATTCCTTCTACCTCACATCACACTACATTATACTCCATCTTCCATTGTATTGCCAACTCTTTTAATCTGTCTATATCTTTGTGTTCTCGTCTCTGCTTGCATTCCCACCCAACTTTGTAACATCAGCAAACTGAGGTACATTGCTTTCTCTCTCTCTCTCTTTGTTCACCCGTTAGTCTATATTTTCACATGGAGGAGGCAAGGTCACCAGACATGCAGTCACAAAGCCTGTGATGTTACTGCTAGTGATGTCATAGGTAACTTCAAGCATCAAAGATCAGGACTATCCATAACATCACACAATAATGAAGTTATTTTCGCAAGTGCAGCACCAGTAATGAAAGTGCCTTTTTCAAATGACGTCTCAAATATCTTACATTTTGCGTGATTTCATTATGCCACCTGATACCACAATGAATGTTTGTGGTTTTCTCAAAATATTTAATTCCAAAACACCATTTTAAAATGCTGACTTTGCCAACCATCCCCCTGCCTCACAGAATACTTCACTTCCTTAAGGGGCTTGACAGGGTAAATGCTGAGATAATGTTTCGCCTCATGGGGGGGTTTAGAACGAGACAGCACTGTCTCAAAATTAAGGGGCACCAACTTAAGGCTGAGATGAGGAGAAATGTCTACTCTCAGGATTGTAAGACTTTGGAATTCCTCGTCACAGAGGGCTGTGGGGGCAGAGTCCTTGTGTGTATTTAAGGTTGAGGTAGGCAGATTCTTGATCAGTCAGGGAAACAAGCGTTATGGGGAAAGGGCAGGAAATTGGATTTGAGGAATGTTGGATCCACTATGAGCCTATTGAATGGCAAAGCAGGCTTGAGGGGCTGAATGGCCTCCTCCTGTTCCTATTCCCTGTGGTCTTGTGGTCTCCCAATGCCTTCCTGCTCTCCCACTGTCCACCACTCCCTATGTCTCTGGAAACTGTTGCAAACCACTCTATAAGCTTATCTTGCAGACCACCTGTGCCAATTTGATTGATCAAAACTACATGAAGGTTAAAGTTGCTCACAATTATTACATTGCCCTTGCTAAAAGTTCCAATTATTTTTTGTTTAATTCTCTGTCAAATGCTCCAATGACTGTCAAGGGAGTGAACTGGGGAAAGTTTACTGAGCAATTTCTCCTTTTATGCCTCTAAATTGACTCTGTGGAGCTATTGCCTCTGGAGACTTGTCATAAGATCTTTTGAAGCTTCTGAAAGCCCAGTAGCATTTATTTAAGGTAAATTAATTAAATCTGGGGGTGATATCATGTACCTCCACTAGTAAGGGCACCTTCTGAGTTGCTTGTGAATGTACAATTTCTTTCATCCGATTCAGGACCTACCCCGGAAAAGTGGTTTGACTAGAGTGGTGTAGGCAATGCCGCTGAAGAATTTAAGAATTGTACTCTGCCTCAGGCAAGAACAAACAGGGATTTTATTTCACCGTACTTATGCCTATAGAATGGGGCCACAGGCATTACAGTGCCTAAATGGTTTTGAACACGCCACGATGTGTAATACTGTTATATATTTGACTATTATGATAAACTATAAGTGCAGTAAAAATAATTTTTCTGTTAAAATAGCTGACTAAGGAATTTCATATGATTGTTTAAATCCTTGTATACCCATACTCAGTGTGATTTCATTCCCAGTGTGTTAACAAACCATATTATCCACAACCATGTGTTGAACAATTAAAATGCAGCAAAGTAAAAGTTATATTGTGCACAAGCTTGGCTTCTGGTTTTGGAAAATGGGTTACTGCAATTATTACTTTGCAAGAAATTACACAACTGAATAAATGTAATATTTTGGCAGCAATTCTGAAAAGTTAACATTTTTGAGGAATGATTAAAAGGTGGTTATTTACAATGTGACCATGTTGTCGGGACAAAGTAATGCTAGTTTACACCAGTGCTACAGTTATTTTATAATTACAATGAAGAATATAACTTGATATTGGAATTAAATGAAGAAAAAGAAGATGAATGTTAAAACAGATCATCCAAATGCACCACCAAATGTTGTCACAAACTGCAATTCAACTTGAGAGGCAGAGATTATTTTGCTAATTATCATTCACCAATCAGTTCAACACATGGTTGTGGATAATATGGTTTGTTAACACACTGGGAATGAAATCACACTGAGTATGTGTATACAAGGATTTAAACAATCATATGAAATTGCTCAGTCAGCTATTTTAACAGAAAAATTATTTCTACTACACTTTGAAAGATGAAAATTTACAAGAGCATAAGACAACAGAAGCTAGCATAGGTAATATAGCCCTTCAAAATTATACCGCCAATTAATGAAATCATGGCTGATCATTTACTTCCTCTCTTCTTTTCTGCCCTACCCCAAACCCTTTGATTTCGTTACCATCCCAAAACCCAAAAATCTCAGTCTTGAATATGCTCAATGACTGAGCTCCATCACCTTCTGGGGTGAGACCTCCAAAGAGTCACAAACCTGTCAGAGGTAAAAGCCCAATCCCTTATCCTGAGACCCTACCCTTTGGTTCTGGATTCTCCTGTCGGGTAATACAGCCCCTCAGTGTTTGCCCTGTCAAGCACTCCAAGAACAGACCCATGTGAAAACTAAAATGTGTGTGGTTTGAGGATTAGTTTGGGTTGAGGCTTAAGTTATAATAAGTTAGTAGACATTAATTGGAGAAAATGAAATGCAGCTAGACCATATAGGTGCCACTGCACTCAAGGGGAAACAAATCAGGTTTTCTGCTTCTAATACAAAAGGAGAATATTCTGGTTGCTGGACTTTTGAAATGAAAACAGAAAACCTAAGAAATATCCAGCGGATCGGGTAGCATTTCTGGGGACAAAAATGTGGTTAACAACCTGAAATTCTAACTCTGTTTCTTTCTCCAGAAATGTTGCTTGACCTACTGAGCCTTTTTAGCATTTTCTTATTTTATTCTTAGTCCCAGCAGCTACCCCAGGACATCCGGAATGCTTGGAAAGAAACTGATCATGTTTTAACTGTGATGCCTTTATGACCGAATAGCCTTATTGATATTCAGTCTCAAGATTCACACACAAGAGGGCTGGACTCTTGCACAAATCTCGATATGGAACCATATTCAAGGGAGCAAGGCTCTTGTCTGATTTAGCTCACTAACAAACAACTTCTAATTCTGTGGAATGATTCATTCAAGCTTGGGACAGAAAGCAGAATAGACAGTGTTGGTCAATCAGAGAATTGAGGGAGTGGATGAGAAAGTGGAGTAGAAGCCAAACATCAACCTTTTTCACATTGGATGGTGAAGCAGGGCCTCCTGGTTTTCTACTGCTCCTATTTCATCTGCTTCTTCTGATCTAAAAACTGACAAAGGCTGACGACTCATTGCTTCTGAGCTTGAAACACTGGTGAATACATACTACAGCAATCCACACAGAAGTCCCACTAACTTCACCTGAGCCTGGCAGTTGGTAAATACTTTTTATGACAATCCACATACACACGCCTTTGTTGCTAAACCAGGATCATTTGCAAAAATGTGCTTCACGTATTCTACAATGTTTACACATGCATTCAACCTATTAAACAAACTCTCAACTCAATGCTGATTATGTGGCCATTAGGTTTAAGGCTACAAATTCAAAGGGCTGTTTGGGTTGTTATGGACTCTCTCAAAATATATTAAGAGAACAGCCTAGACCTTGTCCTTTTCTTATTTTAAAGGTAAGTGCCAGGTATTGTTACAATACAACAAAATAAAGAATTGGAATAACTTAACTCTTGCAAAACTTAGCAAAATAGTAGAGTATTTAACTACTAAACATTAACTGTACCATCCCATAAACACGCCCTTGGAGAAGGCAAACTCAGTAAATAGATTGTCTCACATGTAATCCTAGCAGCAGGAAGAGAACCCCAGCTTTTAGCTGTAACCAAGTGAGGAAAACCAGCTTCCACATCTAGCTTCAAGACCCAAGCAACTGCTACCAAAAGCTAAAACTAAAATTCATGGTTCTGTGGGAGCTTGGCCCCACCCATTCAGGCTGCTTCTATTGTTTCAACTTTTAATAAAAGGCCTCACAAGCTGTTTACTCTACTGGCTTGGGAGCAGACTGCTCGGTATCTCTGTCTCAACATTTCTTCATTAAATACAAAATACACCTCTTAAAGCCATAGTATCGTCACAGAGTTCAGTTGAAGGCTAATCGCTATTTGAGACAGGAGATGGCAGATTGGTTTATCTATCTTCAGATCATAGCAACCAGCACAAAGGTCCCTTTCCTAAATCTCTACCGGGTCATTTATATTTTGATCTAGTGGTGGTCAGTGTCTGTAAAGGTGACATACATCCTGGTAAGAATCTACAACCTGCTATCCCAATACAAGGAGCCTGAGGGCTGGGGTAAAGTTGAGAAACAAGTTTAATTTTCTCTCTAAAAGGGCAGACCAGTCAGATTAATGAAACATATTTGGAGTATTGCTGGTCCTTCTGCCAGAGCAGAGTTTTTGGTGAATATTTGAAGGGTCAGTTCTTGGGATAACCTGGAAAAACTCCCAGAAATGCTTTTCCCCCATTCCCCCTCCTGCAACCTCCACATAAATTTGGCATGTATCCCAGAATGGTTCCCTATTTCTCATGGAATAGACACCATTTACATGGGTCAGAAACCCAGTGAATTCAGGTCCCACCCAAAATACTAATCCTCCCCTCAGGATGCACAATAACTCCCCCCCTCTACGGCCCCTCAGAAATCCTACTTCATTTCCTCCTCACAAATACATATTTGTGAGGATGAAATATGACTGCCACATCTCCTGTTTCTTTTTTTGGAGAGGTAATGGTCTAGATTAGGTTTGTAATCAGTTAAAACAAAAGTTCAAATTGAGATTTCAGAGAAGTTAGCATTGAAAATACTGAATGATATTGCTTCAAATCTTTAGAAAATCATACAGACCAAACCAAACCTAACAAAACAGTCTCGTTCTGTTAAGATACTCAACTTGCAGTACAAGAAACAATGGAAACTGCACACAAGGTTATAGCTCCCTGGGGATACAGAGCCAGAACTGGTCTGTCTGGGAACATATAGCCCACATATACAAGTGGAAACAGGCCATTATGCTTAAATAGCTAATATGGGAAGCTGGAGTTGATTACCTGTGTTAGGTGGTCCATATCAATGTTTGCTGACAGCATCACCTGAACAAATCCTACACAAAGCTGATACCTCTGCGTATCCCCATTCACTGAAACAGTTTCAATGCTGTTCATAAGATAACCACAATAATATTTTCTCCTGGCAGTTTGCTTCTATAAAGTCAAACTAAATCAGATCTATGCAACTGACTGGTTTTGTGCTTTTGTGGTTTAACTGCTACCTTCAAGTTCATTGGTGAGTGTTTTCAGTTTACAGTGATAGGACAGTAACAGTATAACTTGAAGACAGGTTCCAAGACAAGACATGAATAAACTAATATAAAGTAGTATGAGAGCATCTCGAAAGGGCCACCTCGTGTCACTTGAAACATAATTTCAATCCAGTGTGAAGCCGGAATTTGAGAGTGCTCTATACATCCCTTGCCATCTTGTAAATCGAGTATTGAGTCTTTGAAATGTTAGCAAAAAGCCATGCTGTTGTCCATACCCTCCTAATGTTCACACTTAGCTACCACAGGGGAGGAAATCTGTGCATACAGTACTCTCATCCTGATAGAAGTGTCCAAATCACCACCAGATGCATGAAGCAGTATAACTCTGGTCTTACAAACGTGATTTGTGTTCAGAATTTAGATTTTATCCAATTCAATTTCAAGGACTCCACTGAAACCTTAGGTATTAATAACTGTGTGCTGTTAATTTCAATTTCGTCTCTAAGAAACCAAAGCGGCAGACCCACTCAGATCAATGGAACATCTTTGGAGCATTGCTGGTCCTTCTGCCTGAGCAGAGTTTCTGGTGGATAAGACCAATTGAGTAGCATGTACTGCTCACATGGTGAAGTAATGGGAGACAAGTTCAGCCCAAGATGAATAGCAGTATCTTCTTTGATTACGATCAATTTTTCAACTTCTCCACATCAATTATTTCTTTTGCAGTAGTTGGCAAGATAGTGGGGATTTACCAACGCACTTGCCCCTCTCAACTTCTGGCAGACTTCACAATGTCACATGATTCATTGAGATGGAAGGAGGCCTCTTCATTCACTTTGATACATTTTTCCAGCAGCAGGTTTTGACTTTGTTGAAGTGTGAAAAGGACAATCTGGTGGTAAGCATCATCAAGGGTGCCACAATTGGAACACTCTCAACTCTGCATCACAAATTCCTGGATTCAAACCCCACTTCAAGGCTTGAGCGCTTAGAAACCAATGCTGACACCCCCATGCAGCACTGGAAGAGCACTGCATTGTCAAAGGTGTGACTTTTGGAGGAGATGCTTAAACTGAGGTCCCATCCGCCTGGTCAGGTGAATGCCTAAGGTCTCATGGCATCATCTCGAAGAAAAGCATCATCATTGTCATCATCACCATTGATGATCCCCCACAGATCAGGGTGATCCTCTTCTACCCTCAGGGTGAGTCTGTAGATGGCTGTACAGACCAATGCGGCCCTACACAGACTCTGTTATTCTTGGGGCAAAAGTTGGTTGCAGGAAGGGGCGAGTGGGGCATTGGCGTGACAGCACGCTCCTTACAATGTTTTCACGTGGCTTCCGCCTTTACCCAATGGCAAGTTTCAAGATGCTCGATGCCTTTCCAGATGCTCCTCCTACACTTTGCTCGGTCTTGGGTCAGTGATTCCCAGGTGTCTATGGGAATGCAGCACTTTGCCAGTGAGGCTTTGAGGGTATCCCTGAAGCACTTCCTCTGTCCAGCCAAGGGCTCGCTTCCTGTTTCTTAGCTGGGATTTGAACACCTGCTTGGACAGCCTCATGTCGGCCTTGGCGGATGATGTGCCCACCCCATTGTTACCAATCAAGAGGAGATTAGTGCCTCAATGCTGGGGATGTTGGCCTGGTTGAAGACACTGGTGTTTCTGAAGAAGAGCATGGATGTTATCACCATCAATCAACATCAACAACTGATTACTTGGTCATTATCACATTTTTAATCACATTCATAATTTTTAAAAAATATCCATGAAACATGAATGTTCATGCTGCTGACACTGCAGAAGGTCCCAGGTCAATCTACCAATGAGCATAGCTAATATCTTGAATGGTCTAACAATGAGCATAGCACAGAACTGATGTGGTAACATGAATTATAATACAAAATACAGAGAGATAAAACAGGCTGCCTTTTCACGTGCTCCAGTTTTACAATGTAGCTCAAATCAAAATCTACTCCCTACAGTTTCCTCCCCCAACAGATCTCTTACAGCATTCACAGTTTCTTAAATGATTCCAATATTTTTGCCTCCGCTTTCCGATACAGAAGTCCACTCCAAGTGTTGATTGTGCTTTAACAGACACATGCTTTTGATTATTGAATCCTACTTTGTTTCTGTGGGGGCTTTTTTTTCATTGTGTGGGTGAGAGAGCCACAAAATTTTGACTACTCAGGAATATTCTCTCACAGGGAGAGGGAACATCTGAAAGGCCAGACACCAAAGGACAGCTTTTGTGTTCCTTCCAGCAGCTGTCTGATGGAGGTCTGGGAGCAAGACCTTAGCCATACTCTGAGAGGGGCAGTTCTCGGATGGAAGATATTCTGTCATGAACAGGGAGAAGGAATAACTTACTTTTAGAAGAATTAAGTAGTTTAAAAAATTAAAAATGTAAAACATTTCTAGATATTTTACAAATTTAAAACATAGACAGAAGTCCAGTGAACTGGAGCAATAATGAGAATGAAATTACCTTTAAATGAGACAAAGTTTGACCTTTTTTATATATTTCCAAGACACAATGCCTTGGAGCCTTTGTTCAGCAGTTTGTGTATCTCTGCTACATCGCAACTATACAAAACTTGTCAAAACATTGCATTGAGGAATAATCAACAATAGAGTGAGTGGGCTGCTCGATTCATGCCAAAGCACTGGATATATTTAAGAAACAATTAAAAGTTCTAATGGGAAGATGAGAGAATTACTATTCTGGAAAGATGCAATCAGCTGCATTCGAAGCATTGAACAGCACAGAAAGGCACATTTCGACTGTATTACTAAGTATGAAATGTTCAGTTCAGCAATTTCTCTGTTTGTTTTCACAATAACAATTTAATACATTTATATTTTCTCCTTATTATACTTACTTCTTTTGTCATTGCCTCTGAGAGGGATGTCTGAGAGGACATCCCAATTTAGAAATTCATTGCTGTGTTAGCACCTAATACAACAGCAAAGCCTCTCTGCACAGTAAGCCTCCTCACTATAAGACCGTAAGACATAGGAGCTGAATTTTGGCCATTCGGCCCATCGAGTCTGCTCTGCCGTTCAGTCATGGCCGATAGGTTTTCGACCGCATTTTCTCACTTCCTCGCCATAATCTATGATCACCTTGGCAATTAAGAACTTATCTATCTGTTTTAAATATACTCAATGACCTGGCCTCCACAGCCTCCTGTGGCAATGAATTCCACAGATTCACCACTCTGGCTGAAGAAGTTTCTCCTTACCTCCATTCTAACGGGTCTTCCCTTTGCACTAAGGCTGTGCTCTGGGGTCCTTGTCTCTTCTGCCAAGGGAAATATCTTCCCAACGTCCACTCTGTTCAGGTCAATCAGTAATCTGTACATTTCAATCAGAGCCCCCCTGTCCTTCTAAACTCCACCAAGTATAATACCAGAGTCTTCAAATTTTTCTTATATGTTAAGCCTTTCATTCCCGGTACCATTCTCGTGAACCTCCTCTGGACCGGGTCCAGGGCTAGTACATCCTTCCTAAGATATGGGGTGCAAAATTGCACACAATACTCAAAATATGATCTGACCAGAGCTTTATAAAGCCTTTGAGGTACATCCCTGCTTTTATATTCAAGCCCTCTCAAGATGAATGATAACATTGTATTTGCCTTCCTAACTACTGACTCAACCTGCAAGTTTACCTTCAGAGAAACCTGGACGAGGACTCTCGAGTCCCTTTGCCCTTCAGATTTCTGAATTTTCTCCCCAGTTGGAAAATAGTACACGCCTTTATTCTTCTGACCAAAGTGCATGATTTCACACTTTCCTGTGTTGTACTCCATCTGCCAATTCTTTGCCCACTCTCCAAACCTGTCCAAACCTTTCTGCAGCCTCCCTGCCTCCTCATTACTACCTGTTCCTTCACCTATTTTTGTACCATCTGTAAACTTAGCGAAAATGCCCTCATTTAGAGTCATAGAGCCATAGAGATGTACAGCATGGAAACAGACACTTCGGTCCAACTCGTCCATGCCAATCAGATATCCCAACCCAATCTAGTACCCCCTACCAGCACCCGGCCCATATCCCTCCAAACCCTTCCTATTCATATACTAATTCAAATGCCTCTTAAATGTTGCAATTGTACCAGCCTGCACCACATCCTCTGGCAGCTCATTCCATACTCGTACCACCCTCTGCATGAAAAAGTTGCCTCTTAGGTCTCTTTTATATCTTTCCCTTCTCACCCTCCCTCTAGTTCTGGACACCCCAACCCCAGAGAAAAGACTTTGTCTATTTATCCTGTCCATGTCCCTCATAATTTTGTAAACCTCTATAAGGTCACCCCTCAGCCTCCGACGCTCCAGGGAAAACAGCCCCAGCCTGTTCAGCCTCTCCCTGTAACTCAGATCCTCCAATCCTGGCAACATCCTTGTAAGTCTTTTCTGAGCCCTTTCAAGTTTCACAACATCTTTCCGATAGGAAGGAGACCGGAATTGCACACAATATTCCAACAGTGGCCTAACCAATGTCCTGTACAGCCACAACATGACATCCCAACTCCTATACTCAATACTCTGACCAATAAAGGAAAGCATACCAAACGCCTTCTTCACTATCCTATCTACCTGCAACTCCACTTTCAAGGAGCTATGAACCCGCACTCCAAGGTCTCTTTGTTCAGCAACACTCCCTCGGACTTTACCGTTAAGTGTATAAGATTTGCTTTCCCAAAATGCAGCACCTCGCATTTATCCGAATTAAACTCTATCTGCCACCTCTCAGCCCATTGGCCCATCTGGTCCAGATCCTGTTGTAATCTGAGGTAACTCTCTTCGCTGTCCACTACACCTCCAATTTTGGTGTCATCTGCAAACTTACTAACTGTACCTCTTATGCTCGCATCCAAATCATTTATGTAAATGACAAAAAGTAGAGGGCCCAGCACCAATCCTTGTGGCACTCCACTGGTCACAGGCCTCCAGTCTGAAAAACAACCCTCCACAACCACCCTCTGTCTTCTACCTTTGAGCCAGATCTGTATCCAAATGGCTAGTTCTCCCTGTATTCCATGAGATCTAACCTTGCTAATCAGTCTCCCATGGGGAACCTTGTCGAACGCCTTACTGAAGTCCATACAGATCACATCTACTGCTCTGCCCTCATCAATCTTCTTTGTTACTTCTTCAAAAAACTCAATCAAGTTTGTGAGACTTGATTTCCCACGCACAAAGCCATGTTGACTATCCCGAATCAGTCCTTGCCTTTCCAAATACATGTACATCCTGTCCCTCAGGATTGATAGATTCTTGTTGTCTCGAGGAATTAAGGGCTACGGGGAGAACGCTGGTAAGTGGAGCTGAAATGCGCATCAGCCATGATTGAATGGCGGAGTGGACTTGATGGGCCGAATGGCCTTACTTCCACTCCTATGTCTTATGGTCTTATGGTCTTATTTCCTCCAACAACTTGCCCATCACCGAGGTCAGGCTCACCGGTCTATAGTTCCCTGGCTTGTCTTTACCGCCCTTTTTAAACAGTGGCACCACGATTGCCAACCTCCAGTCCTCCGGCACCTCACCTGTGACTATCGATGATACAAATATCTTGGCAAGAGGCCCAGCAATCACTTCTCTAGCTTCGCACAGAGTTCTCGGGTACACCTGATCAGGTCCTGGGGATTTAACCACCTTTAACTGTTTCAAGGCATCCAGTACTTCCTCCTCTGTAATCTGGACATTTTGCAAGATGTCACCATCTATTTCCCTACAGTCTATATCTGTAAATACTGATGCAAAATATTCATTTAGTGTCTCCCCTATTTTCTTCCCTTCTCCCTATCAAATTGCAAAGTAAATTCTATCATATTATGGTCAAAGCCTCCTAAGGGCTCCTTCACCTTAAGCTCCCTTATCAAGTCTGTCTCATTGCACAATACTAAATCCAGTATTGCCTATTTCCTAGTAAGATGGAGGACAGGAAAAATTTCTGGCTGTTTGAGCTGCTCCTTTTTTTTTAGGTATTTTAGGTACTGGAGGTGAATTCCTCGAATTCCAGGAGTAACAATTACTGTTTTATATGCTGTTGCATTGTTTTGAAACTTTGGAAAAAAAAAGTCATAACAATAGCAGTTTAAAAGGGAGAAGAGCAGACAAAGGAAGCACATGGTGCGGACAGTGCAGGAGAGAGAGAGAGCGAACCTGCACAGTTACTGCCTTTGCTGTTTTTGAATTTGTGTATCGCTGGACATCGGAGTGCATCTGGGAAAATTAACAAACAGTGAAATTCACAACTAATCTTGGAGGAACTGTTGGGCGAAGTTCACAGCACAGAATCAGATAAGTTAATTGTTGTTTTAAGTCTGTCCAAGAGAAAGGCTGCAGTAGTGAGTATAGTGGATTCTTTCTTGATTATATGTTTTTGGAGATAAGTCTCTTGATTAAACTTAAAATATAAGCCAAGGTTATTAACTTAACCTGGGGCAGTGTTTGTAGAGGAATAAGATGGTATTATTTTTGGGGTCTGTAGATTGTGAAGGAGCAAAAATGGCCTTTGCAGTGATATATACTTCTTGTCAGATGTGGGAGTTTAAAGAGAGTTTAAGGGTTACTGCAGATTATATCTGCCATAAATGCTGTTGGATGCGAATCTTATCAGATCGAGTGGATTGGTTGGAGAGACAGATAGAAGCAATGAGGAATTTGCAACAGCAACAATATGTGGTGGATGGCAGTTATAGGAAGGGGGGGAAGTCTCAGATACAGTCACATAGATGGGTTAACTCCAGGAAGGGTAAGAGAGGTAGGCCGCTAGTGCAGGAGTTTTTTGTGGATATACCCATTACAAACAGGTAAGCTGTTCTGGAAAATGTAGGGGGTGATGGATTCTCAGGGGAACGTAGCACGAACAGTCAAGTTTCTGGTGTTGAGACTGGCTCTAATGCAACGAGGGGTATGTTGGCTTCCAAGAGATCAATTGTGTTAGGGGATTCTGTAGTCAGAGAAACAGACAGACATTTCTGTGGCCAGCAGAGAAAAATCAGAATGGTGTGTTGTTTCCGTGGTGTCAGGATCAAGGATGTCTCAGAGGGGGTGCAGAATGTTCTCACGGGGGAGAGGGGCCAGCAGGAGGTCATTGTTCACATTGGAACCAACAACATTGGAAGGGAAAAGGTTGAGATTCTGAAGGGAGATTACAGAGAGTTAGGCAGGAATTTAAAAAGGAGGTCCTCAAGGGTAGTAATATCTGGTTTACCCCCAGTGCTACGAGCTAGTGAGGGCAGGAATAGGAGGATAGAGCAGATGAATGCATGGCTGAGGAGTTGGTGTATGGGAGAAGGATTCACATTTTTGAATCATTGGAATCTCTTTTGGGGTAGAAGTGACCTGTACAAGAAGGACAGATTGCACCTAAATTGGAAGGGGACTAATATACTGGCAGTGAAATTTGATAGAAATACTTGAGAGGATTTAAACTAGTAAGATGGTGGGGTGGGACCCAGGGAGATAGTGAGGAAAGAGATCGATCTGAGACGGGTACGGCTGAGAACAGAAGTGAGTCAAACAGTCAGAGTAGGCAGGGACAAGGTAGGACTAATAAATTGAACTGCATTTATTTCAATGCAAGGGGTTTAACAGGAAAGGCAGATGAACTCAGGGTATGGTTAGGAACATGGGACTGGGATATCATAGCAATTACGGAAACATGGCTCAGGGATGGGCAGGACTGGCAGCTTAATGTTCCAGGATACAAATGCTACAGGAAGGATAGAAAGGAAGACAAGAGAGGAGGGGGAGTGGCATTTTTGATAAGGGATAGCAATACAGCTGTGCTGAGGGAGGATATTCGTGGAAATACATCCAGGGAAGTTATTTGGGTGGAACTGAGAAATAAGCAAGGGATGATTACCTTAGTGGGATTGTATTAGAGACTCCCCAATAGTCAGAGGGAAATTGAGAAACAAACTTGTAAGGAGCTCTCAGCTATCTGTAAGAATAATAGGGTAGTTATGGTCGGGGATTTTAACTTTCCAAACATTGACTGGGACTGCCATGGTGTTAAGGGTTTAGATGGAGAGGAATTTCTTAAGTGTGTACAAGACAATTTTCTGATTCAGTATGTAGATGAACCTACTAGAGAAGGTGCAAAACTTGACCTACTCTTGGGAAATAAGGCAAGGGAGGTGACTGAGGTGTCAGTGGGGGAGCACTTTGGGGTCAGCGACCATAATTCTATTCATTTTTAAATAGTTATGGAAATGGATCGACCAGATCTAAAAGTTGAAGTTCTAAATTGGAGAAAGGCCAATTTAGACGGTATTAGGCAAGAACTTTCGAAAGGTAAAAACGAGGTAAAAACTTTGCCTGTCCTCGGATGCTGCCTGAATTGCTGTACTCTTCCAGCACCACCAATCAAGAACTTTCGAAAGCTGATTGGAGGCAGATGTTCGCAGGTAAAGGGGCAGCTGGAAAATGGGAAGCCTTCAGAAATGAGATAACAAGAATCCAGAGAAAGTATATTCCTGTCAGGGTGAAAGGGAAGGCTGGTAGGTATAGGTAATGCTGGATGACTAAAGAAATTGAGGGTTTGGTTAAGATAAAGAAGGAAGCATATGGCAGGTACAGACAGGATAGATCAAGTAAATCCTCAGAAGAGTATAAAGAAAGTAGGAGTATACTTAAGAGGGAAATCAGGAGGGCAAAACGGGGACATGAGATAGCTTTGGCAAATACAACTAAGGAGAATCCAAAGGGGTTTTACAAATATATTAAGGACAAAAGGGTAACTAGGGAGAGAATAGGGCCCCACAAAGATCAGCAAGGCGGCCTTTGTGTGGAGCCACAGAAAATGGGGGAGATACTAAATGAATATTTTGCATCAGTATTTACTGTGGAAAAGGATATGGAAGATATAGACTGTAGGGAAATAGATAGTGACATCTTGCAAATGTCCAGATTACAGAGGAGGAAGTGCTGGATGCCTTGAAACAGTTAAAGGTGGATAAATCCCCAGCACTTGATCAGGTGTACCCGAGAACTCTGTGCGAAGTTAGAGAAGTGATTGCTGGGCCTCTTGCTGAGATATTTGTATCATCGATAGTCACAGGTGAGGTGCCGGAAGACTGAAGGTTGGCAAACGTGGTGCCACTTTTTAAGAAGGGCGGTAAAGACAAGCCAGGGAACTATAGACCGGTGAGCCTGACCTCGGTAGTGGGCAAGTTGTTGGAGGAAATCCTGAGGGATAGGATGTACATGTATTTGGAAAGGCAAAGACTGATTCGGGATAGTCAACATGGCTTTGTGCGTGGGAAATCATGTCTCACAAACTTGATTGAGTTTTTTGAAGAAGTAACAAAGAAGATTGATGAGGGCAGAGCAGTAGATGTGATCTATATGGACTTCAGTAAGGCGTTTGACAAGGTTCCTCATGGGAGACTGATTAGCAAGGTTAGATCTCACGGAATACAGGGAGAACTAGCCATTTGGATACAGATCTGGCTCAAAGGTAGAAGACAGAGGGTGGTGGTGGAGTGTTATTTTCAGACTGGAGGCCTGTGACCAGTGGAGTGCCACAAGGATCGGGGCTGGGCCCTCTACTTTGACATTTACATAAATGATTTGGATGCGAGCATAAGAGGTACAGTTAGTAAGTTTGCAGATGACACCAAAATTGGAGGTGTAGTGGACAGTGAAGAGGTTACCTCAGATTACAACAGGATCTGGACCAGATGGGCCAATGGGCTGAGAGGTGGCAGATGGAGTTTAATTCGGATAAATGCGAGGTGCTGCATTTTGGGAAAGCAAATCTTAGCAGGACTTATACACTTAACGGTAAGGTCCTAGGGAGTGTTGCTGAACAAAGAGACCTTGGAGTGCAGGTTCATAGCTCCTTGAAAGTGGAGTCGCAGGTAGATAGGATAGTGAAGAAGGCGTTTGGTATGCTTTCCTTTATTGGTCAGAGTATTGAGTACACGGGTTGGGAGGTTATGTCGCGGCTGTACAGGACATTGGTTAGGCCACTGTTGGAATATTGTGTGCAATTGTGGTCTCCTTCCCATCGGAAAGATGTTGTGAAACTTGAAAGGGTTCAGAAAAGACTTACAAGGATGTTGCCAGGATTGGAGGATCTGAGCTACAGGGAGAGGCTGAACAGGCTGGGGCTGTTTTCCCTGGAGCGTTGGAGGCTGAGGGGTGACCTTATAGAGGTTTACAAAATTGTGAGGGGCATAGATAGGATAAATAGACAAAGTCTTTTCCCTGGGGTCGGGGAGTCCAGAACTAGAGGGCATAGGTTTAGGGTGAGAGGGGAAAGATATTAAAGAGACCTAAGAGGAAACTTTTTCATGCAGAGGGTGGTATGTGTATGGAATGAGCTGCCAGAGGATGTGGTGCAGGCTGGTACAATTGCAACATTTAAGAGGCATTTGGCTGGGTATATGAATAGGAAGGGTTTGGAGGGATATGGGCCGGGTGCTGGCAGGGGGTATTAGATTGGGTTGGGATATCTGGTTGGCATGGACGGGTTGGACCGAAATGTCTGTTTCCATGCTGTACATCTCTATGTACCTAGTGGGCTCCAAAAATCCATCTCATAGACACTCCACAAGTTCCTTTTCTTGCAATCCACTACCAACCTGATTTTGCCAGTTCACCTGCACATTGAAATCCCCCATGATCACTGTAACCTTGCCTTTCTTCCACAGTGCTGTTCAGAGGAGGCAGAGGATCAATTCTGGTGCTGTCCGGAATCGGCTGATTGGGCCAGGTTCAAACAGTCTGCAGGTACCTTAAACAAGTACGCCACCATCGTCACAGACTTATCAGCAAGTGTGTGGAGGACTGCACACCGAAGAAATCAATCCAGGTGTTCCCCAACAGGAAACCTTGGATGAATCAGGATATACAGAACCTGCTAAAAACCAGACATGAGGCCTTCAGATCAGGAGACCCACTCAAATATAAGGAATCCAAGTATGACCGTCGCAGAGCTATTAAGATAGCCAAAACCAATACTGATCCAAACTGGAGTCCCAGACAGACACACGGCAACTATGGCAAGTATGACAAGTCCTGACGAACCTATCCCAACAGTCACTGCATCAGAGGTCAGATCAGTTTTGATTCATGTGAATCCAAGGAAAGCGATGGGACCAGATGGAGTACCAGGCCGTCCCCTCAGAGCCTGCACAGATCAACTGGCAGAGGTCTCCTCGGACATCGCCAATCTCTCCCTGCAGCAGGCCACTGTCCCTGCCCGTTTCAAGAGGACCAACATCATTCCTCTGCCTAAGAAGGATCATGCAGCATGTCTCAATGACTACTGCCCAGTGGCACTAACTTCGGTGGTCATGAAGTGCTTTGAAAGGCTGATCATGGTGTTAATCAACTCCAGCCTCCCCAGTTCTCTTGACCCACTCCAAATTGCCTATCGGACCAACAGATCCACATTTGATGCCATGTCACTTGCCCTTCACTCCTCCTTAGAACATCTTGACACTCATTGACTATAGTTCAGCCTTCAACACTATTATCCCCTCAAGACTGATTACTAAACTTAGTGATCTTGGACTAAGCCCCACTCTCTGCAACTGGATCCTCAGTTTCCTGACCCACGGGCCACAAATCGTGAAGACTGGGGACAATATTTCATCATCACTAACACTCAGCAACAGAGGTGCATACTCAGCCCCCTACTGTACTCACTGTGTACCAATGACTGTGTCACCAAATACCAGACTAATGCCATTTATAAGTGATGACACCATTGTAGTCGGTCAAATCTCAGATGGCGATGAAACAGACTACGGACAGGAGGTGGAAGACCTGGAAAAATGGTGCACTGAGAACAACCTAGCTCTCAATGCCGGCAAAACCAAGGAACTCATTGTTAACTTTCAGCGGGATGTTAGTCATGACTCTGACATATCAACAGCACAGAGGTGGAACGACTGGAGAGTGTCAAGCTCCTGGGAGTGGTCATCAACAACAAGCTTTCTTGGACTGTTCATGTGGACGCACTGGTTACAAAGGCCCAACAATGTCTCTTCTTCCTCAGGCAGCTGAGAAAATTTGGCATGACAGCGAATACCCTTGCCAACTTTTATAGATGCACCATCGAGAGCATTCTGTCTGGATGTATCACTACCTGGTATAGCAACTGTACCATTCAAGATCGGAAACGGTTACAGAGGGTGGTGAACTCGGCTCAGACAATCACAAAGACTAACCTCCCACCTATAGAATCCTTCTACCAGGCCGGCTGTCAAGGAAAGGCCGCCAGCATTCTCAAAGATCCATCCCATCCTGGCAATAATTTTCTGCAACTTCTACCATCAGGGAGAAGGTACAGAAGCCTGAACACACGCACCAGCTGGTTTCATATCCAAAGAGAGAAAATGCTGGAAAATCTCAGCATCTGTAAGGAGAGAAAAGAGCTGATGTTTCGAGTCTAACTGACCCTTTGTCAAAGCCGGTTTCATAACAGTTTCTACCCTACTGTTGTTAAAATACTGAATGGACTCACAAACTCTTAACATTCGCCTGTACCTGTGGTTTTGTTTTTGCCACTGTTTACCTATTATTTACTTATTTCTGCTTCTTACCTATGTGATCTGCCTGTATTGTTCACAAGACAAAGCTTCTCACTGTGCCTCGGTACACGTGACAATAAATTCAATTCAATCAATTCAATTCAATTTTTTATCTCTTGATTACTGTGATTTATAAACTGATCTTCCACACCTATAGGAAGGACATTCTGAAACTTGAAAGGGTTCAAAAAAGATTTACAAGGTTGCCAGGTTTGGTGGATTTGAGCCATAGGGAGAGGTTGAATAGGCTGGGGCTGTTTCCCCTGGAGCGTCGGAGGCTGAGGGGTGACCTTATAGAGGTTTATAAAATCATGAGGGGCATGGATAGGGTAAACAGACAAGATCTTTTCCCTGGGGTGGGGGAGTCCAGAATTCGAGGGCATAGGTTTAGGGTGAGACGGGAAAGATATAAATGAGATTTAAGGGGAAACTTTTTCACGCAGAAGAAGGTGCGTGTGTGGAATGACCCGCCAGAGGAAGTGGTGGAGGCTGGTACAATTGCAACATTTAAAAGACATTTGGATGGGTATATGAATAGGAAGAGTTTGGAAGGATATGGTTTGGGCGCTGGCAAGTGGGACTAAATTGGTTTGGGATATCCAGTCGGTATGGACAAGATGGACCGAAGGGTCCATTTCTGTGCTGGACATCTCTATGACTCTATGACTATGACTCACATCATGACTGGCCCTGTTCTCACTGCTTGTGAGCTGATCTACATTAGGCAGCTCCCAAAGGCCGTCATGGAAGTATGAGATTATAAACAACAAGCTCCAAATAACCTCCTAAAATGTCTTAATTAGCCTTACAATGACCGCTGGTGATAAATAAAGCTCACCTGGGCTTGGAATGGACAGGCCATTGGCACCACCTTTATTGATTACCCAGTTCCATTCTGACCCAACTTGGTTGACAAAAATAAAGTCATGGCCACCTATACAGACTGGGTGTGACTGGGTCATCCAGAATCTGAGGGACATGCTCACCACAACAGCAGCCAGAATAGAAGCTATGCATTACTTCAAAATCTAACACTTCTGAGTGGTCAAAGCAATATCAAATTGACCCTGTTTAATTTTTAATAAGGCAGCTGAACCAAGGCACTTTTATTCAAAAAGTAAAGATAAATATTACCCTCTATTATAGAAAGATTAGTGAAATCATTGTTGAAATACAATTTAAGTTAGTTTCTTTAAGGCATTTGTTCATTTTAACTTCAAGATGTTCCCTCTCCAATGTAGTTGAATGCATTGTGGAATTGATATTCAGTACGCTAACAAAGACGGTTTTAACACATCTCTAAACTGTTCTATCAAAGAATTTAATTTTAATATCTCTCTTTTGGATGCCAACTGATTGGTTCTGCATTTTCCTCATTTTCATTTTTATTTTAGACTTTCAGTAATTCCCAACAAACTTTGCATATCACTGAATTTCACCATCCGAATTTCTTCTTCAAAGGACTCTATTTACGTTCTTGAATTGTTCAGGCTTTTGCAAAGTTTTCACCCATCCCAACAGAAATAAAGTTGTCGACAGATTTGTAATATTCTTTCAGGAGATGTGGGCATCAGCGGCAAGGCCAGGATTTGTTTCCCGTCTGTGATTACCCTTGAACCGAACAGCTCGCTTAGTCATTTCAGAGGGCAGATAAGAGTCAAGCACATCACTGAGAGAGTCTGGAGTCACATGTAGGCCAGATCAGGTAAGGATGGCAGATTTCCTTCCTGACAGGGCATTAATGTTACAGATTTACCCATTAATGATAGTTTCATGATCACTATTACTGAAACTAATCTTTAATTCCAGTGTTATTAATTGAAATTAAATTCCACCAGCTTCTTTAGTGGGGTTTAACCCCACAATCTTAAAGCAATAGACCTTTAGATTGCTAATCCAATAACATTACCCCAATGCCACCAGATTTTCAAAAGACAAGACAAATACAGCAGGTCAAGACTTTATGGAACATGAAGCTGGATTGAAATGTCTGACTTTAACACTCCATTTGTTACCTCCAATTCAAAATACTAGTTTAGCATATCTTTTGTCAGCCCACTGTTTCAATTTGTTTCTTCAGCTTTGTATTATACCCTTAGTTAATGTAAAGCAGATGATAGATCTCATGGAGTCAAGCTTTTGTCACAACTCTGCTTCAAAACTGTTTTTGAACCTTTGGAAATCTGCCTGGAAGGAAATCAGAAACCTTTTCTCCTCCATTACTAGTTCCATGCTGGAATATGAACAGAAGCATTTGGCTATGAATGGTACATTAAAAGTTGACTTGCACTGGCGAAAGAACGGAAGGAAATTAGCCTCACTGACACGGTCTATTACTTTTTGGTGGAAATAATAAATCTGAAAGATGCGTGATCAGCTGACGACAGTGCGATTGTTTCTGGAGAGAGACTGAGTTGGAAATGACTTGGCTTCAGTGATACTGCTGACAGAAACATTGGTTTCAGTGATTAGCTTTCACTTTTGAAGGCGTGGAACTAAAACCTGTACCAGCCACTAACATTTTCTTTAGGATTACACAGCCAGTCTTCCTTTTAAAATCAAAACATAATTTTTAAAACGTGTATTTCAAATAGAAATATACAACTGCAAACCCAATAAACAGTGGACATGTGATATGGAGTAAAAGCTGCAGGACCTTTTAAAAAGTGAGCATGACGTTCATAAGTAATAGTGTAAAACTTTAGTTAACCTGTTTCTTACCATTCTGTTTTTACTAGTAATTTTGAGTGGAGTGTTGGAGAAATGGAAACCTGAATGAATTTCTATTGATTCAATTTTAATTAAAAATTGGAACAGTTCAACGTTGGTCAGTGAGTGAGTGAACGCATCTCATATTCACCATGAGTGAGCAAGACAATTTTGCAATTGTGGTCGAGAAGTGGACTTTCCTCACATTTAGACATGAATGTGTGAAAAGGTCTGGCATGTATAAATGGATAAATGGAGCTGTCTTGAATCTGTGCATGAACAAGTGGACCATTTGTGTATACAGACCAGCCTTGCATTAGTGCATGAGTGGGCAGTTTAGCCTGCAAATGGCGACTAAGAAGGCTGACTATAACCACAAAAGAAAAGCATTAGACAAAGAGTTTATTTGGTAAATGGTTTTTTAAGGAGTATGCTCATATGCATTCCGCTCATTAAGTGTATACTTAACACTATTAGGTCTTGGTGTGACTATATACTGGACAATTACAAACAAAAACCTACATTCTTCCATGCACAATTTTAACTGATTTTAAATTATGTTTTGACCTCTCAGTTTATATTATGAGAAAGAAAGTGAAAAGAGGAGAATTTCAGACAGCAATTAAAAAGCTGGAGACTAAATTTGCAAATACATCAAATATATTTGTGTTTCTTCCATCAGACTATGTGGGAGGTTGTCCATCAAAAGAGATCAGGCCTGTTCCTAGTTATTCTATCCAAATTCCATTCTGCGGTATTGAAGGTGTGGGGGGAGAATTCAGGAATATCAGTATCCAGTACTTTAGGCATTGCACAGCACTCACAACTTCCTCAAATCATTTTTAAAAAATTCCCCATATATTGACAGCAGGGCACGATCTTACACTTAGTACCTTGCTTCAACCTACTGCTCCAAATATGTTCAGCACAGAATTCAGCAACAGTAAGCCTTATTTTTTCTTCTGTTTAATAAAGTTTAATGTAAATCAATATTTGAAGGAAATTTGTGAATTACTAGCAGAAAGCTCTAATGGTGTTTAATGCAGGTCTAGAGATTTGTATCAATGCAGATTCAGATTAAATTGTCCTGTTTTAGGTCATTCCTCTGTAACATTAGTCAGTTAATGGAGCCCAACTACGCATTTAACATAGTGATGGGGACATGGTGGTATCGTGTTTTGGGATATGGTTTCGAATCCTACATAGTAAATAGTGAAATTTGAATTCATAAAAATCTGGAATTGAAAGCTAATCTACTGGCGATGATGTAAACATTATTGATTGTTGTAAATACCCATGTAGTTCGCTAATGCCCTTTGGGGAAGGAAATCTGCTTTCCTTATCTGGTTGGGAACACATGTGCCCCCAGATCCACAGCAATGTGATTGATTCTTAAATGACCTAGCAAGACACGCAGTTCAGGGAAAATTAGTGGTGGGCAATAAATTCTTGCCCTTCAATGATGCTTATATCCCATGAACAAATGAAAAAGAAGTTTTGTGTTAAAGTTGTTCCACGCCAAAGCTGACTTCCAGCTGTGTCACCTGATTGACACATTTATACAGCAGCCTTTGACAGTCAGTGACCTTCCTTCTTGTTGCTGATCCTCCAATTCATAGCCTCTGGCCTCCCTGGCGCTTACTGTCATTGTCTCTCCAGCTTGTAGTTTGTCTCATGCAAGTTTAAACTGTGTTTTGACTGCCACAATTGATCTCCAGAATTCTCGTTCACTACAAGGGTTCTGGAGAGGGAAGCAGTGGTCCAGAAAAGCAGAGAGTCAGAGTTTTAGTGCGAGGAAGGGTCCTCAATAACTGGAAGGGGTGGAGCTGTAAGCTGGAGCATCTGTGGTGAGAGGGAGGGTCAGGGATCGTGACACCGGGATGCTAATGAGCAAGATGTTTAGAGATCAGGATCAGTAGTGAATGGAAGGTAAGTTGAAAAGTAACATTGTTTGTTTTATAATTTTAGTTCATTTCAAAAATCTTTTCATTTACTGATATAGAAATTTAGCAATGTAGACTGTTTCAACTTTCGGTTGCTATGACCCCAGCTGATGTTATTATTGCACAAGTCAGATCCCAGACTGAAATCTGGCTTGATAGATCATGTTTTGTGTATTTCTTTAAGTTTTTAAGAGATGCAACATAAGCATATAATGCTAAAAAGTTGATCTTAACAACAAAACAGAAGTTTATTATGCAACCGAAATCAAGATAAAATAGAATAAGCCAGATAATTTACTTATAAAACAACTTTAAAACATTTCAAAACATATTGTAAAATACAATCCCATTATTCCCATCATATTCAAATATCCATATTTGGGAGAGAATTCCTATTTCTTAATTCTTCATACCACTGAGCTTAGACTTTCTCAGTATCACATAACCCCTTCAAGCTTTTAACCAAATACTTCTGGCCTGGAATATTAAAATTAAACTCCTTACTCTGAGGTAAACTCTTTCTGAACAGTTTTAAACTTTCTCCCTTTTCTAGGAGCAATTGTTTTACACATCCAGCTTCAGCCAAACTGAAATTATGAATGCTTCCACTAATGAAAAATTTACCACTTTCAGAGCCTTCTAATCGAAAACTATACTGTTTACTTTGTTCACCCATTAAAATCTCTCTCAATATAAACAAAGTTCCATTAGCCTCCAAGAACTATCTTTCTCATTATGTTTTTTTTTTAAGTAATCACCTTGGCTACAGAAATACTTAGTCATGAAATCCCTTCATGCTCAGAGCAAAACATGCAAATCCAAACTCAAATGAAACTATAATAAAATACCAATAAATCATACATGTTACATCACATAAGGTACAATGATTCAGTGTCTCCACTCTAACCTATTGTAGATAGTGGAGGAAAATAGACCTTTTGGGAAGACTAGCCTGCAACTAAAAATGAAGATTTACTTTGCATTTTACTTAGAAGGTGGTGTGTTGCATGCACAAGTGAGAGACAGAGCAAGAGAGAAAAATATTAGGTGTAGGAGAATCTCAACAAACAATGGATTGAAAATAAGAAGATAGATAAAGCCATGAACATATGCTACTTTTCTAATCTGGCTCAAAAAACCAAGACTCACAGGGTGTGACTAACACCAAGATGGAATTGTACACAAAGATAACATATATCTACCAAGATAACTCGAACAATCCCAAGCTAAGTAACGGAAATGTATTTGGTTGAAGGGTTTCTTTTCAAATAGCTTAACAATCTCAGATATGTCTAAATTGTAAAGCTACATAAAGAATTAAAGGCTGATTGTTACTTGTAGTTTGTGACTGGCTATTAGTACGGCTGCCCCATTATTTATACAGGGAGAAAGTGAGGACTGCAGATGCTGGAGATCAGAGCTTAAAAATGTGTTGCTGGAAAAGCGCAGCAGGTCAGGCAGCATCAAAGGAACAGGAGAATCGAAGTTTCGGGCATAAGCCCTTTTCCTGAAGAAGGGCTTATGCCTGAAACATCGATTCTCCTGTTCCTTTGATGCTGCCCGACCTGCTGTGCTTTTCCAGCAACACATTTTTAAACCCATTATTTATACAGTCTTTCAGTATGCATATAAGCCAATCAACCCATCATTGTCAATGCTAACACTTTGAAAGAAGTGGCCATTTAGTCCCACTCTCATGTCACACGTGGTGCTCATTTATGACTGTACAGTATGTAAAGAGTGCTTAAAAACAGAAAGTGTTTGCTTACCTGTAGACATCAATGAGATGGTTATGTCTGCATCTCACTGCAGAATCTATCTAGCCTTGCATTCTCTCCTCATTGGTGAGACAGCCAGAAAGCATTGCACTGTGTATGTGGCAGCTGTAGTCTCCTGCCTCCTGGCTTGCATTTCATGTTGTTTTGCAGAATCCTCGAATGTTTTTGTAGACAAATCTGATCACAGGGGTCCACAGACACTAATTTGAGAAACACTGATATGGATGATAGTACGCTCGATGTTTAAATACCTGGAAGTTATCATTTGTTCTAATTGTGCACAGTTCCTAGAGTTTGGAAGTGACAATAAACCTTCCTTCACAAAGAGCTGGCAGTAATCAATCTCTGTATTGAGTGCTTCTCCTCAGGATGAGATTTTATTACATTGACATGCAGGTTACATTTGTTATTTGAAGCCAATGAGCTATAAAAAGACAGAGAACAAATATGGACGAAAAATAAAACTTGGATGAAAAACTAATGAGATAAAGGAGTTCAATTCAAGACGATTAGGCTTCTAGGAACAGTAAAAATGAAAGTCTTGGATTTATATATTTTATGAACTTGTTATGTTCAAAATTACATCAAAACTGTAAACACACCCTCTTTCTTCTTGATCTTGTAGCGATATCTATGGTAATTCTAATATTAGCAACAAAATTCAATTAGCCTTTTGAAGGGTAATAACTTAGCTAAGTTATTTTCAGAAAGGTATAAAGCTGTGATATGTATTTTTTCTAATTTTTGTACGTACAATATACAAAATTTTTTTTCCCCACAATAGGGCAGTATTCCTGTGAAGGGAACACTTCACACTCTATATGTTGTGCTAAAATCACTATTAAAGTGAAAAATGAAAGCCTTTGTGAATCTATGGGAATAAAGTAATTCCTTATTCATCAAGAGAGAGCTATAAACACTTCCATCTGACTCCGTTTACAAAGCACAGGCTTGCCTACAACTGGTGCAAAAGGAACACCTCCTGGGTAAACTAGTATTGCCTTAATTTTAGTTGAACTGTTTGCCACAAGAACCATGTGCCCTCAATGAGTTTAAAGAGCTTTGTGACATGTAATGTAATTAATAACATGTCAAGTTCTTGAAAAGAGATAAAAATTGGTTGTTACTTCTAATCTGTGACTGGCTACTAGTACAGCTGCCCCACTAATCACAGAGTCTTTCAGTGCGTGTGTGTGAGCCATTTGATCCATCACTGCCTGTGCTAACTATTTATCCACATTCCCTTTTCTCAAAATTCACTAAAAAAGCAAATCTTCAGAAACAGTGAGATGTCAATCAACATCTTTAAAGTGGTTAGCATGATGTCAGTGCTGAAACCCCTCTACCCAGTAAAACCTCCAACCTCCTTTAGTGGAGACACATTTTCAAAATGCCACTCTGCAAAGAGCGAGTAACTCTCTTTTTTCCAGCAGACCAACATTGCCCTTTTCTGTCTTTAATGGATTCTGGAAATTATTCTGTATTTTAACCCTCTATTCAACGTTTGAAAAAGAAATCCATATGCCCCTGAAGCAATGTTGAATTGTCATGAGACAACGTTGTATGTCAACCTTTTATTTTACCCTCCTGGGTTACTGGAACAGGCAAGAGCAGAGTTGGAGCTTTATTTAAGTAGTCTTGTTTGGCCAGGAACAGACCTTCCTCAGGCAATGAGACAGATGCTTTACATATCTGCCCTCTTTCTGGACGACATCAGTACTGGCAGGATGCTAAAATCCCATCTTCTCTTTCTGGTTGTCCTCAGTACTTGAGATAGGCGTAGATCACCTGTTAGACTGTCATGTGTTAGATCTGTTTCCTCTTGGCCATCACTATTTCTAGTGTAGTGCCTAAATGACAATGGGAGTTTGGGCAATTCCAGATGCATCACAGAATTGTAGAACAGTACAACACACAAAGATTTGGTCCATTTTACCTGTGCAAGGTTTTTCAAAAAGTAATCTACTTAACCTCATTATTCAACTTTTTCCCCATATTCCTGAAAATGTTCTCTTTCAAATATTTATATATTTTCCATGTGAAAGCTAGGATTGGATCTGAATCTAATTTCCAATCTGAGCTCCAAATTCTAACCAATTGCTGCTTTAAATGGTTTTACCATATGTCATCTCTGTTTTTTTTTGTCAATTGTTTAATGTCCTGTGGTGATTCATCCATTGGAAACAGCCACTCTTTCCTTAGTCTATTTAAATATTCCATGATTCTAAACATCTCTTCCAAATCGCTTCAACCTTATTGGTTTTAAGGTGAACATTCCCAGCATGTCCAATCTATCTGTGTAATCCTCATTTCTGCAACCATTTGATATGTCTCTTCTGTAATCTCTCCAAAGTCTTCAGCTGAAGTTTTATGCCCAGATTTGGACAAAACGTTCAAGGTGGGACCAGACTGATGTTTGTATAGATTTAGTATCAGGATTGCAGCATACTTTTTCCACTGTAATTTCCACCCAATGTAGTAAAAGTCCTAGTTGTATTTATCAATGGCTCAGATGTTCTGTGTTTGATTATATAAGGATTTATTCTTAATACTCATTGTGCTTGATTGGATAAGCCTGGACATGAACTCAGAGAAAATTTAAAAAGGTGCTAGAAAGAGCCAGAAACCAAATTTGAACCAGGGAGTAAACATTTTTAAACGCTTTGAATCAACTCTTTTTTAATTCATTCACAAGCTGTGGGCATCACTGGCTAAGCCAGTGTTTATTGCCCAACCCCAATTTCCCAGGGAGCAATTAAGAGTCAATCACATCGCTATGTGCCTAGAATCATATGTTGGTAGGGATGGCAGACTTCCTTCTGAACTGGCCATTAGTGAATCAGACGATTCAATAATTACATTGTCACCATTAGGCCAGCTCTCTATTACAGATTTCTATTGAATTAAAATTTCACCAGCTACCATGGTGAGACTTGAACCCATGTCCATGGACAACCAGAAAGAAAACCCATGTTCTACAATCGAGGGACATCACCACTACACCACTGCCCCTCTCAAGGCTTGCATACATAGAAATTAGTATCATCACTTCATTACTTTAAGATGTATGAAGTATCCAACATGAGCCTGGTGCCCAATCCAGGCAATTATAATGCAGGACATTATAGGACGTGTGGGTTTCAGACTCCAATTTTTGGTTGAGACCTACATTTCTTGCAATGTTTTAATATGGGCTCAGTCACACATCTTGCCCATGCCCTGGAACATAATTCACAGTCTAAACCAAAGGTGCAAATAGGATTAATTTCACCAAGCAACAGATTTTTGGCAACGGTGTTAATTCAGGTGAAAGACTTACTTGCCAAAAAGTGAGTAACTTGCAAAATATTTTTCCACCACTAAGATGTCAAGTCATCACAATTTGCAAGATTTGAAATTGTTTGTCTGATTCCAGTTTGCATTTTCTTATATTTGCTGTTGTTTGCTTCAGTGGAAGACTTGCTGTCACATCAGAGGGCAGATATGATAGCCACATCAAAAAAGAATCAGCTTTCTGCATGAAAACTGGCCTTTTTTTGCATTGTGCCTACATTTCTCATTTCATTGGTCTGTAAAGGGACTGTACACATCTCTCTCCATTTCAGAAACATAAATGGTCATGACTTGAGGGGTACCAAGCATGGCTGACGAGGAAATCTCCACTTTGAGGGTAAATTTAGCCTAATATTCAAAAGTGAAAACAAGGTAGGTTAAAATGATAAGCCAATCTTATCCTGAATGTTTCCTGCTAGCTTGATTAGAACTTGCAAACAGTGACAGACCAGAAGATATCAATTTGTTCATCCAGTCATTCCCATGTAAATTTGGTGTTTTGCATGTTGATACATGCACTGAAGTAATCTTCAAGGAAAAGCAGGGTGTGATGGATAAAGTCTGGAAAATTCCTTTCAAAGTCCCTTACTAAACAGTATGATGCTAGTAGACCACAATACCCCTGATTAACATGGTGTTCCAGGCTCTAAACAAAGTTTGCTTTTTATTCACTTGTAGGATGTGGGAAGTGGGCATTGCCAGCATTAATTGCCTGTTCGTATTTGCCCTTGAGAAGATAGTGCTGAACTACCTTCTTGAACCTCTGCAGTCTACGTTATGTAGGTTGACTTGCAATGCATTCAGGAAGGGAATTCCAGGATTTCATCCAAGGGACAGTAAAGGAAGGCAACAGATTTCTAAGTCAAGATGGTGAGTATCTTGGGGGAAATGAGCCAGTGGTTTTGTTCCTAGGTACCTGCTTTCCTTGTTCTTCTCGATGGAAGTGGTTGTGGGTTTGGTAGGTGCCGTCTAAGGATCTTCGGTGTATTTCTGCTGTGAATTGTGTGGATAGTACACACCGCTGCTTTTGAGCATCGGTGATGGAGGGAGTGGGTGTTTTGTGGATATGGTGTTAATGAAGGGGGCTGCTTTGTCCAGGATAGTGTTGAGCTTTTCATGAATGTTTTCAGAGCTGCACTGAAGATGGTGGCAGCGAAGTAGGCAGTGTCTGGGCTCCTATACCCAGGTCTTATCCACCTTCTCATGCTTTTTTTTCTCTTAATTTCTCCTTTCTTTTAAACTTTTGTTTCTGCTCACCTTCTGGGAGAGCTCGGTCATGGCAGTACTGGCATCGATGAGGACGGCCAAAGGTGGATAGGAAGGTGACATCCGGTGAGCCGGGAGCCGTTCTCCAGCAGTGGCATTGAGGAGGAAGCTGGTAGAGGGGCGAGGACAGAACCCAGTATCGGCCGCTACATCAGTCGAAGTGACATTGGCAAGGTAAGCCCAATGGCAAAAGATGGCACCTGAGGAACGGTGACTTCAAATGGACATTGGTTAGGTCCAGTGCTGGTAGTGGCGAAGGACTGGGTGGAGGGTTATGGACGCATTTTTAGCTTTTGTTTATTCTTTGAACTATTCAAAATGGCACCAGAATCATGGCAACAGTGGAAGTTTTCACTATATTTTTCAGTAAAATTCACTTGACAGTAAAATCATTAATCTTTCAACATCCAAGAAAGTAGTGATTATTCTATCACACTCTTGACTTGTACTTGGGAGATGGTGAGTCTAAAGTGTAACCCTGGAAAAGCACAGAGGGTCAGGCAGCATCCGAGGAGGAGGAAAGTCGACATTTTGGGCATAAGATAGAGGATTTATGGCCAAACCATCAACTCTCCTGCTCTTCAGATGCTGCCCGACCCACTGTGCTTTTCCAGCACCACACTTTTCGATTCTGACTCTCCAGCATCTGCTGTCCTCACTTTCTCCTTTGGAGATGGTGGACAGGCTTCATAAGTAGGGAGTTGTGTTACTTGCTGCAGTATTCCTAGACTCTGACCTACTCTTGCAGCCATTGTATTCATATGGTGAGTCCAGTTCAGTTTCTGCTCAATCATAACCCCGGGATGTTGATAGTAGGGATTCCATGATGGCAACACCATCGAAAGTCAAGGATGGTGGCTAGATTGTGCCTGAGGGTTAAGGTTAGGGTCAATCTCAACCACAATGAGAAAACTGCCCAAGACTACCTTCCTTAAAGGACCTGAGTGAAGTAATATTCACCACAAGTCCAATCTTTTCTGGAAAAGGAACCACCTCCTAATATCTAGCTCCATTCCACCTTTTTGTAATTTGAGTTTGTGACCCCACCACCACCATCCCCTCCCCATCCCAAACCACACCACACCTTCAAAACCCATTCATTCAAACAAGTTACATACCAAAACTGTTTGAACCCTTCTTCATATATCAACCTTAATTAAGTCACACCTAAATCTACCCTTTTCCAAAGTGTATAAAAATCCTTTACATCAGATTTTTGTGGATCGATACAAGAGTTACAGCATAGGTATTGACAGAAGATAATATTTCACTTACAGTACTCCAGTATTCCAAACCAATGGAGATCTTTTGGCAGTCTTTTCCCAGCATGCCTCCTCATAGCCTCTTATCCCAACACCATGGAGTACATAGTTTTCAGTCACACATTGCTTTTCCCAGTCACAATGAAGCATTACCGAACAAGAGATGTCAGTATAAGAACAAGCTATCCTTATAAGGAAAACACTATGAAACCCAAATAATTGCTATTACTATTGTTATTACCAACACCCAATTAATTTTCCCTTAGAATTTAATCAAAATTAGTCAGCAAAAGGGTTTAAACTTCCTTACATGGAATGTTGGGATGGGAAGAATCATTTTACTGGTCCCAGCACATTTATTATTAATGGGATTTACTGTAGCAGGAAACAGCAACAGAAAAGGTTATATTAAAAGCTAATATTCCCTGAGTAAATTTAAAATTGGCTTTGTTTGTTAAGGAAAATAATATAGAATTGGAACATCCCTCAGAGAATGGCATTAAAAATGTCAGGCTGAGACTGTGGGAAAATGCTCAAGAGTTTGTTAAAAAGAAAAAAAATCCTGGCACTAGGCAATCTGCAACGATGAGGAGCTGGAAAACTGCAAATGGATGGATTCCTTGCTGAGCGGTTTTTATTAAAGTGGAGTTTCTTGTCAACAGGGAAAATTGAAAACATCCCCAGAACCAAATCTAACTTTAAAACCACCCCCCAAAACAGCCTAAAATAGAGCTGCATTCATAATGACATAATAGCTTCTCAAAATATTTTTGTTGAGGATCCTCAGTTCTAATTGTCAACAAAAGCATGCAATATCTTTTATACATCACATCACATTGTGTTCAACTCTGGAATCTTCTGGAATAATAGTATCATATACAGAAATTGAGCATGTGAAGGGCACAGTCATTGGCTGCCCTCCTTACAAAGCAATTTACAGATTGATACATCAATATGATACAATTGTTGATCATCCTGTAACTTCTAATATGCTGGTTAAAGGTTACTCTAGATGTTATTGCCAAAAATATTGATGTGGTGATGTTCTTCATGAGTAAAAAGTTCAGTAACTTCAAGTTTAATGTGCAATTTGATGTCACTATGCTAAAGTCTGAGTTACTCTGTTCTATCAATAATCTGCAAAAATGCTATTCCGTTGTTTACCTCATCATTGATAGACTGAAGTCGACATATTTGTGTCATAGACATTAACTAATTTAGCAAAGCAAGTTAAGTCTAATCACTTCAAGCACAAATACCTTTTGGTTGAAGTTATAATTGTTCAGTTCTGACAATAGTCCTTTCTCGCACTAAAAATATCTATGAAAATCGTATAATCTCACTTCCATCAGCATTTAGTTTTTGGAGACTTTTAAAATGTCAAATTTAAAACTTAAAAATGTTTTTCTTTACATTTGTATTTGTTTTCAAACTCTCAGTATCCAGGCTTTTCTTCCAAAACGTTTCTCTTAGTCTTTCGACTGTATTCCCCTCAATCCTTGAATCTGATTACAGCGATACACCATTGCGCAGTCATTTTGTTCACTCGGGTCCCAAGTAGCCTGCCTCAGTTTGCATCTTCAGTAACTTATTGGATAAATGTGTTCTTGGATGAGGAGGCAAACTTAGTTAATGTTAGATGGAATTTGATCCCCTGCTTTAGCAGAGTCTTGTCCATTGTAGAAAGTTGTGATGTGTTGGTGCTTCTGCCCTCACTGGAAGTTCCATTGAGCTTGTATATGCTTTTGTGATTGACTCTTAAATTCTACAAACAGAATGAACCTATCACCAAATTTCCCCAGTGGATAACACTGCTCCATTAATTAGAAAATATACTTGTGTACATTATGTAAAACAACTAACAGCAGGAACCAAGAGAAATGCTCCACACATTCATAACAACACAAAACCATAAGCAATAGGAGCAGGAGTAGGCCATCTGGCACATCAAGCCTGCTCTGCCATTCAATAAGATCCTGGCTGATCTTTTTGTTGGTTCAGCTCCACTTCCTGCCCACTTACCATAATTCCTTTACTGTTCAAAAATCTATCAATCCTTGCCTTAAAAACATTCAATGAGTTATCCTCAACTACTTCACTGGGCAGGGAATTCTATAGATTCACAATCCTTTGGGTGAAGGAATTAAATCTGCTCCCTTTTATTTTGAGGCTATGCCCCCTAGTTCTAGTTTCACCCGCCAATGGAAAAACCCTCCTGCTTCTATCTTATCTACTTCCTTTATAATTTTATATGTTTCTGTACATTTCCCCCTCATTCTCCTAAATTCCAATGAGTGTAGTCCTAGTCTACTCAATCTCTCCTCATAAACCAGCCTCAACTCCAGAATCAATCTAGTGAACCTCCTCTGCACTCCCTCCATCGCCAGTACATCCTTTCTCAAGTAAGGAGACCAAAACTGCACGCAGTGCTCCAGGTGTGGCTTCACCAACACCCGATACAGCTGCAGCATAACCTCCTTACTTTAAAACTCCATCCTTCTAGCAATTCCATTTGCCTTCTTAATTATCTGATGCACCTGCAAATCAATTTTTTATGATTCATGCACAAGGATACCCAGATCCCTCTGAATCATCATAGACTCCCTACAGTGTGGAAACAGGCCCTTCAGGCCAAAAAGTCCACACCAACCCTCCAAAGAGTAGCCCACCCAGGCCTATTCCCCTTACTCTATTATCCTATATTTACCCCGGACTAATGAATCTAATCTACATATCTCTGAACACTATGCTGCAATTTTCCAACATTTAAATCACCAGTCAGAGATTTCCTACAGTTTGATGCATACAGTAAATAAACTTGGTCCTATTTCTGGTGCATTGATGGTACAATCATTGGTACTGCCCCATACAAGGCAGCATTCATTAGCAAAGCCTAACAACAACAACTTGCATTGGCATAGCACCTTTAACGTTCAAGTTGCCCCAAGATGTTTTGAAAGGGTATAATCAAACCTGGAATTTCCTTCTGGGGGCGGAAGCCCAACATAGAGAAAACCTCCAGACTCTAAACCTGTGCCACATCAGATGTGGACCCGACAGGATTTTTAAATTAACAGCCAATGGGTACACTCACCATCCAAAGAAGAACAACGGGTGAAGTACACGGCTCAAAAGGTTAATGTAAGACTCTCCAGAAATGACACCTTTGCAGCATTCCCACTATAGGAGGTGGGGGATGCTGAATGAGATGGAAGACAGAGGAGGGAAGGTGCATCTATTCTGAGGTGCTCTCCAAATATTTCTTAAGAATGTGTGAATAGAAGGAGGTCATGTCTACCAGGCTACCATTCTGGAGGAGAAACCTAACCAAGGGATGGCAGCTAGGAGGTGGGGGAGGGGGCTGTGTGGGTGGGAGTGGGGAGGTGTTTGTTAAAAAGCCCACAGGCAACATCTCCTCTCTCTGAAAATTCTTCAGCAACTGCTGAGGCCCACCTACCCACCAGGGAATTCTAGTCACCCAGGGATAGGGCATTAATAGGCCCCTTCCTTCATTCTTTTGGGAAAACCAAAGGAAGAGATTTTAAGACAGCTACCAAAATGTGATCACTTACGGTTTTTAAAATAAATTTAAAGGACAGTGGTGGGAGAGCCAGAGAGGTATGTAGCAGAAATACCAGAGCTTAGTGCCAGAAAATATGACTGCCACTAATGACTAAAAGGAAATTAGTCACACGCAAGAGGCCAGGATTGGAGGAACGCAGAGTTTTCAGGGTTTTGATGGAAGCTACTGAGAGAATGCGGGATGTGACCGGGGTGATATTCGAACATGGGCTGAGGGTTAAAATAGTAGCAGACTACAACATTTTTAGTCCACTGAAGGTCCCTTGTAACATCTCCAGGAAGTTACAGTAAACTCTTCCTGCCAAACCAGATCTTTACAGACTGAACAAGCCACTTAACAGATCAACACACCAAAGTAAACATACCATAAACTGACTGAAGCAGATAGTCATAGGGTTATACAACATGGAAATAGACCCTTTGGTTCAATTCATCCACTCCAATCAGATATCCTAAATTAATCCAGTTTTATTTGCCAGGATATGGCCCATATCCCTCTAAACCCTGGACCTTCAAATACTCATCCAGATGCTTTTTAAAACTTATAATTTTATCAGCCTCCATCACTTCCTCTGGCAGTTCATTCCATATACCCACCACTCTCATGGTGAAAAAGTTGCCCCTCAGGTCCCTTATAAATCTTTCCCCTCTCACCTTAAACCTATGCCCTGCAGTTTTGGACTCCTCTACTCTTGGAAAAAGATTTGGCTATTTACCCTATTTATGCACCTCATGATTTTATAAACCTCTATAAGGTCACCCCTTGGCCTCCAATACTTCAGGCAAAATAGCCTCAGCCTATTCAGACTCTCCCTATTGCTCAAACCCTCAAATCCCAGCAAAATCCTTATAAATCTTTTCTGAACCCTTTTAAGTTTAACAACATCTTTCTTGTAGCAGGGAGACCAGAATTGAATGCAGGATTCTAAAAGTAGCCTCATCAATGTCTTATACAGCCACAATATGATGTCCCAACTCTTATACTCAATGTTCCGACCAATAAAGGCAAGTATATGAAGTGCCTTCTTTGCTACCCTGTCTACCTGTGACTCTAATGTCAAGAAACGATGCACCAGCACCCCTAGGTCTCTTTGTTGGAAAACATTCCCCAGGGCCCTACCATTAACTGTATAAGTCTTGCTTTGGTTTGTATTACCAAAATGCCACACCTCACATTTATCTAAATTAAACTCCTTGGCCCATTGGCCTATCTGATCAAGATCCTATTGTACTCTGAGGTAACCTTTTTCACTGTCCACTGCGCCACCAATTTTGCAGTCATCTGCAAACTTATTAACCATTTCTTCTATTTTCACATCCGAATCATTGATATAAATGACAAAAAGCAGTGGACAGTGCATTAAATTTGAAAACAGAGAAAACAGCCCTGATCTTAACTGCTGATAATTAGTGGGCCTCACTAACATGCTTTCTGTCTACCTATTACCCAGAATCAGCAAGAAGTTGATTAAAAGCAACAGAAAGTCTGTAGAAAATTGAACAACTTTGACCAACACAAAGTACAGAGATTCAATTCCGTTGCATACTGGAGGAGTTTTTGTGTGTGGTAAATTGAGTTGGTGGCCTTTCCAATTCGGTTTCCAGGGACTCTCTTTTTTCCCCAAGAAAGGGAGAATCCATTTGATTGTTTTCTTTGGTGCTGACATTCTCCCCATGTAACTTAATGCTCAGGGATTATGAGTTCACACCTCATTGGTGGAATTTAAATCCAGATGGTAAATCTGGAATTGGAATTAGTGACAGTGACCACGACCCATCTGGTTCACAAAGAAAGGAAATCAGCCACCTTTACACAGTCTGACCTACATGTCGCTCCAGAGTCACAGCAATGTGAGTGACTCTTAAGTGCACTTTGAAACTGCTGAGCAAGCTAATCAGTTCGGGGTAGTTAAGAATGGGTAACAGATGCTGGCCTTGCTACTGATGCCCACATCCTATGAAAGAACTGGCAGAATTTTAAATGCCGACTGACCTAATTTTGCTCGTCAAATCTTTCCCTCTTAAACATTGTGATTACCAATCTAAAAATTAGTTTTGAAATATGAACAAATTAACATTGTTTATTTGCGCTTGTGTCTAGAGGGCCCTGAGCTGCTGAGTGTGTCCTGCCTGAGGCAGGAACGCCCACCACAGCTCCAGTCATCACTGGACTGACAGAGACAGAGAGGGAGGAGGTGGGCACTCCCAGCTGTCTAGACACAACTGCCTCCAGGCTCAGCCAACCAAATCCTCAGTACCAATGGACTCCACTGTAGGAACCATTCCAGTTGCAGAGATCACTCCAAGGCCGAGCACATAGTGGGTGAGAAAGGAAGACCATCTTCTGACGGCACATAAGTAACACTTTGCTGTAAATGTATTGTCAAATTTGTAAATATATGTTCACTTTTCATCATCAGCTGTGTGAGTGAATGTCTGTCTAGCTGCAATTACAATATTGAACATACTGAGACCAGTGCTGCATGATGTTTGAAGATCCTCTGGCGCTGTACAAAGGCACCAAAATGTTTGATCAGCCATGATCATATTGAATGGCGGGGCAGACTCAATGGGCTGAATGGCCTCAGCATTTTCCTCTATTCCTCTGAAAATGGTCGGTATGGCATGGTTGGAGGAGATGAGAGAGTGAGGGAAGGTGTTGCAGACAATAATGAAACTGATTCATTTGGTGCGAGTTGGCTGTAGTAGCACAGACAGTGATGGTATGTGGTTGCAGATAGAAAATGTTTGCACTTACCCTTTTGGAGTGAGAAGCTGCTGGGATTTCTTCCAGATGATAGAGGGCTCACTAACTATGGTGACAATCTTGGACCAGGTTGGCATGGCCTGGTGTCATGGCCTCCAATGGTGGTCCTGGGGCAAGAGAATATCCCTCTTTGCACCCCGATCAACCAGACCTTCCAGGTCCCTCTCCACAAAGTGTACTGCCAAGTTCACTTTATCCAGGGCAATGTCTTCAGTTGGACAGGGTAGGTCCAGACTGTCAATGCTTGGCTAGGTGCACAGTGGCCTTTTAAACATGCCATCAGCACCAGGAATCCCAGAATTTCCTGCAAGTTGAAAGTACTTCCACTCAGGAAGAAGGGCTTATGCCCGAAACGTCGATTCTCCTGTTCCCTGGATGCTGCCTGACCTGCTGCACTTTTCCAGCAACACATTTTCAGCTCTGATCTCCAGCATCTGCAGACCTCACTTTCTCTTCATACATGTGTTGTTCTCAGTTAATGAGGCAAGGTTGGGATAATCACACAAGAAAACTCACTACACTGTGTGGAGAGAAAACGTCTGTTGAAATTCGACAAAAATTGGATTCAGCCAGTTTGTGGTAATATTCAGCTCATACTGACATCAGTTTACATGGAACTGCAGCCTAGGCCTGTTGGCTCTCTGGTGACATTCTCACTTAACATCCTCTGGAGGTAGTTATATTCAATAAAGCCTGTTTAACATTCGCTCACAAGAGTGTGGATCTCAAATTACCGCAGTAAGTGCATCATGGAATAGTTACAGTCCTGGAGGTGAGCAGGTTGGTGAAAAATTATAGCTGAAAATGTGTTGCTGGAACAGCGCAGCAGGTCAGGCAGCATCCAGGGAACAGGAGAATCGACGTTTCGGGCATAAGCCCTTCTTCAGGTTCCTGAAGAAGGGCTTATGCCCGAAACGTCGATTCTCCTGTTCCCTGGATGCTGCCTGACCTGCTGTGCTGTTCCAGCAACACATTTTCAGCTCTAATCTCCAGCATCTGCAGACCTCACTTTCTCCTCGGTGGAAAATTATACCATACAATAGCGCTATCATGAAGGTTGAGCACGTTCCACTACGTTTTGCAGCAGGTTACAGGTAGATTGTATACTTCATAACATTCATTAAGGATTAAGGTACAGCTTATCAAATTTTAGAGACTTCAGTTCCACTTACAGCCAAAAGCCTTTGTGAACTTTGTTCCTTGAATTTATACCTTCTTTAAATGCCAGTAATCATTGTTGCAGCTGTATTGATATTTGTTTTGCATGCAATGTGATAGGAAAAGGGGTTTTGCAAGAAGAAAAGATATGTGGGCTCATCGTATGACAAGAAGAGATAATTTAACTGAAAATGAGCACACAGCATTTTATCAAGATTCTTGCCTTTCCACATATGTAATGGAACAGGACACTAAGGCATGTGTGTAACTTGCAATGGAGTCAAATAACAGATTGACATAGCACTGCATAGGGTTCACAGTGCCTTACGTTCTTATTCATACTGATTAAGTTATGTGCATCTCCAGGGAGGAGAGTAAACTGATCAGAGGAAACCTCCACAACTTGACTCTGGAGAGCTGCCTGGTAGGTCGGCCAAACAGTATTACTGAGCTCCATATTCCTGGAACTGTCAGTAGCTCTTGGTTCAGTAATGGAGCGAAGTCATGGATTCAAAGGTTAACATGGGAGGGAGAGACTGAGAGCTATGGGGAAAGTGTAATGTGTAAACTTAGAAAGGAATGGATATCGCTGAATAAAAGAAAATGTTTTCATTTATAATTGAATTTGTGAATACTTTAATAAGCTACAAGTGGCTATCAGTGTGCAGAAGAGCTTCACTCTGATGCACAGAAATTGATGAGAATACCAGGGAGTGAAACTGGCTCCCACAATACTGCACTCCAGTGAATTGAAATGGAAAACCCACAGATTCATTACAGGCTGTGTCCATTACACTCTGTTACCAGAATTATTTTTGACACTTCCTTAGCTTCAATGATCTTTTTCTGACTGAATTACACCTCAAGCAATATACCAGCAATGCACGTTCAATAATGCAGACCAAGCCCTTCTATTAAATTATCCTATAAATTGATATCAATATGGTATTTGCTTGTGCACAAATGCTATGTACAGCAACATCGGGTGAAAGGAAGCAGATGTATGACTCTTCAAAACAGCATCCAAGTATGACTCACCCTCACCTTTGAACTGCATTAATTGCTATGAATTACTTCATTTGCACAAACTGATCTTGGAAGTCTGAGCTGGACTGATGTGAAGCAAGGGACCTCATTTCAAATAACCTTTTTTTTATTTTTTTCACAGGATTTGTGTGTTGCTGGTAATCCCTAATTGCCCTTGAATTGAGTGGCTTGCTGGGCCATTTCAGAATAATTTGGACTCACAACGATAAGTATAGCAGATTTCCTTCCCTATAAGTCATTACCAAACCACAGGTTTTTATAACCATCACTGATAGTTTCATGGTTACTATTACTGAGATTAGCTTTAATTTCTGACTTGTTAATTGAATTCACATTGCACTAATTGTCATGATGACATTTGAACCCCTAACTACAGCACTAGTCAGGATATCTAGAATAGTAGCCAACAACATTACTGCTGTACTTCATTATCTTCTATGCGTTAGCCTGTGTAACACATACCATAAAGAACTGGGTTCTTATTGAGTCATATATCTGTAAATTTATTAACAACTAACCGTGTGCACTAATATGACATCTCCAAATTACACACATAATCTAAGATTTGTATTTACTTAGATTATGGTTACATACATACATTGACTGACTGACAGACTAGCTGGCTGCTTGCTAACTAGCAGAATACCCAAATTAAGATGGCGACCTCTTACATTAGAGTGTCACATGTTGTGATATCATCTAGCTGTCTTAAAGGTATAATGCCTTTGAGTTCTATGCAAAATCATACTAACCGTCACATTATTGTCTCCCAAGTTAAATATGACTATTTCAATTCTTAAATGTTAACTCTGTTTCTCTTTCCACTGATGCTGCCAGAATTAGTTATTCTAACTCTTTTTCTGTTTTTATTTCAGATTTCCAGCATCTAAGATATGTTGGTTTTATCCTAGAAAAGTTATTGTCCAACTACTTTGAAAATGGGTTAGTGATAACAACACCCGGAGCTTTAACAAATGGTCAGTAACCAAAAGATGTCTCTTTGTTTTGTTTCCATTCTATCACATCAACTGAGTGGCTCCATAAAGGATTTCTCAGTAAAGCCCTAAAATTGCAAATATTTATAAAAACTCTGGGAAGTTTCCAGCTTAGCCCCCCAATTCATATGACTTATATGAGTAGTGTTTTCCTTCTCGTGTAAACACGATTTGATGAACTAAATGGTTTGTCTCTGCCTACAGATGATGCAATCAACATTGAAGGTCCCACTAAATGAGAGGTGAATCAAGGTCCAGATGCTTCTAAACTACTTTCCACAAGAGAAGTTTTTCCTACTGTTGAATGAAAGATTCCTTAAGCAATCTGTTTGGCACAGTGTTGAGATACCTGCAGTTTTATTCCCAGGCTGGGCAGTAGGATTAATGAGAAGCTATTTATACAGCTGTGGATCTTTCTGAGACAGCGGGAAGGAGGATGTATTTGGGCTTCATTAATCATAGAGCCCTCGGAAGAAACAAACAGGATCAGCACTGGGAGGGATTGTCTGCACAGCAGGTCCCATTAGGACTAACTGCGGCCTGGCCCACTGTTCAGAAGCCCAACTACACTGAACCAATTCACCCGCCGTGTTTACTCTGCTCCCTGCACCACCCCCACAGCCACTTCGCTCCAGGCATGTTCGTCTGGAGCTCATGCATCCAGTGTCATTTGCTTTTCCCCACTTAAAAACAACACTAAATTCAATCATTTCAAATCGAACACGCTATCCAGCGCTGCACCATTCACAATTTGAACGATGTTCGGCTTGCATGGGTGTTTATACTGCAAATTAGTCGTGCAAGTAAGTAATCTCTATTCAAGTGAAGGGGGATGTTAGTGCCAATCATTGCCCATGCTGCTAAAATCTCAATCCAAGCTGTGCATTGGAATTTCACAAAAAGCAAACCAAAAGGAGTACCCAGTTCCAACAAATGTAGGATTTCAATTTCAAATGGAGTGTGGGTCACAGATTGGTCATTATTACGTTGACTGTTTAATGGGCTCAACAGACTAAAGACATATTCAGAGAGTCAGTAGTTTGTCGAATTCTCTTCCCCAGGGAGCAGTACAAGCTGGGTCACTGTATTGTCATGATATCAAATACAGACTATTAATCTTTAAATCTCATTGGCTATCTAAAAAGCATTGGACTTTGACCTGAGGAAGAAATGTTAAACATGAGCTAGGACACTTTAAAAATGGCCAAAGTCACCTGACCTGACAGCAGTAAAGCTCAGTAGGATACAATGCAATGTCTGAATAACACAGGTGAAATTTTCAGTCACTCTGGAAAAAGATATCCAAGGATAATTACTTTGACATTAAAATTCATCATCTGGAACATATCGTTCGCAATGAGACCTTCATTGCCATTAGGATGAAACTTCTACAGGTTTTGCCAAAACTCATCATGCAAAGAGGAGTTTGAAACTACCCATTCCTGAAATATAGCAATATAAATGTAAATGTAGGCCATTCAGTCCTTCAAGCCTGCTCCAACCTACTGATCATCTACATCAACATGATATTATCCTTCTATTTCAATATCATTAGGAATTAGAGACCTACCAATCTGTCTTGAATTTACTTAGGTTGAGTTTCCTCAGCCCGCTGGGGTAAAGAATTCCAAAGATTAACACCTCAGAATGAAAAATTTTCCTTCCCATCTCAATCCTTTTACTCTGAGATGACATTCCCTGGTTCTGGACCCCCACAGCCAAGGCAAACATGTTCTGCTGCACTCCCTCTGTAGGAAGTATATCCTTCCTTGGGCAAGGGACCAGAACTGTGCACAATAATCTAGTTGTATTCTCACTAGTGTTCAATCCAATTGAAGTAACATCGCTTTGCTGCTGTACTCAAATCCTGTTGTTATGAAGGCTAACATACTGTTTGCTTTCTGAATTGCTTGCTCCATCTGTATGGTGGCCTCCTGTGACTTATGAACAAGGACAACTATGTTCCCTTGGTTACAACACATTCCAATCTCTTACCTTTTAAGAAATATTCAATCCCTTTGTTCCTCTGAACAAAGTAGATAACCTCACATTTCTCCATATTATATTCCATGTGCCAAGCTCTTGGCAAATCACTCAACCCGTCTAAATCCTCTCGAAGCCTTTTTGCATCCTCCACATAATTCTATTCTCATCAGTTTTTGCATCTCTGCAAATTTGGAAATATTACAAATGATGTTCCATCCAGGTCATTGAAATTGATTATAAACAGCTTGTGCCCCAAGTACTGATCCTTGCATCACCCTACTAGTCACAGCCTTAAAATTGACTCCTTCTCTTTGCTTTCTGCTTGCATCACTAATCCTCATTCCTTGCTAATACATTACCCCCAATCACATGTACTTTAATTTTGCTTGCTTATCTGTATGCGAATTCAGCAAAAGCCGTCTAAAGATCCAAATACACCACATCTACTGGTTTTCCTTTATCAACTCAGCTAAAAAAATCCTTAAAAATCTTTAGCAGGTTTATTAGATATGATTTTGCCATCACATACCAATGTGGGCTCTGTTCAACAAGATAACTATTTTCTAAATATCCAGTAATCACAATCTTTATAATAGATTCTACTATATACCCATTGCTGATGTCAGGCTATTAAAAAATAATTGGGGAACACTAACAATGGGCTGTTGAAACTTTTTGTTAAAACCACTGATTCTGTTGTGGACCAATAGCAACTGTTCACGCACTGAAGTCCCCTCCCATGAGAAACCATTACAATGCAGAGGTTGAATCTCTCTGTTAATTAAAACCAAACTCCTTGAGAAGCTCTGCTCACCTCGTAATCTGTTAAAATGTGTGAGTGAGTGAAAGAGAACTCCTAATTTCCACCACTTAAAGAAAAGTACCAACTTTTATTCCTAACTCTAGTGAATACTAAACAAAACTATTAAGAAATCAAAAGCTCTTTCTCCTAACTAACCACTATCTCTTAATTAAAGACTTTTCCTTGGGGTGGGGGAGTCCAGAACTAGAGGGCATAGGTTTAGTGTGAGGGGAGAGATATGAAAGAGAACTAAGGGACAACTTGTTCACACAGAGGGTGCTGACAAAGGAAGTGATGGAGGCTGATACAATTGCAACATTTAAAATGCAGCTAGATGGGTATATTAATGGGAAGTTTTGGAGGGATATGGGCCAAGTGCTGGCAAAAGAGACTAGAGTAGGTTAGGATATCTAGTCGGCATGGACGGGTTGGACCAAAAGGTCTGTTTCCGTGCTGTACATCTCTATTACTCTATAACTCTATAACTGAACACAATTCTATCAATATGCTGTTTCAATAACACACTTATTATATGTTACTATAACATAATCTCAAGTCTGCACAGTCTCGTATTCAGTCTTCCTTCTGGTCTTCCGATTCTGCTGTCGTCTCCCTGGTTCTTGGCTTTTCTTTTTACTGTGAATATTTTTTATAGGAAAAGTTGCCTTTTGACAGTACCTTCTGATTTCTTTGAGAGTTTTTCATATTAGACAAGCAGTTAGCTCTCTAGCAGTTGCTCTGCTGTTCGGTGGCAGTTGCTTTGACCATTTTCCAAATGCCCTGGTTTTATACGCCCCCCCCCCCCCAACATCATTCCCTCTCATTGGTCCGATGGTATCAATAAAATAAATTCAAACTCAATTGGGTTTCAGTATCCAGGGCATAATTTAAAATAATTGGTTAAATTTGAATTGTTGTTAAAACAGCAACCAAAACTCAGGTATCCATTTAACAGCCAATTGTTACATGTATCTATTTTGGAACAGTCCATCTCTTAGCTGTTCTGTTCCGGCAGCTGAGGTTGTACTTCAAATTTACTTTAAAATTCAGAAAACACTTTCTGTCTTAAAGTAAACTCTTTCACTTTGCAACATCAAGAAGAACTCCTCCCGAGTCTAAGACTGCCTGTCTCTCACCTTGCAATTTCTCAGGCTGGGTCCAGTATCTGTTGCAAATTGGAATACATCACAGGGATAGAGGATTTAAAAGATGAACATCAAATGCCAGAGTGCCTACTCTGAAAAAAAGACTAATTGTAGTTTGAACAAACAGTGACAAGGGAGGATTATTCCCTCAACTGCAACTCCCACAAGAACTCCAAGATCAACATACAAATGTACAAATCCTTTACCTAAGAACTACAACACTTTTTTTAAAATTCCATCTTCACTTAACCTGTAGTCTGTGTGTGTTTGTGTATCTGTATGTGCCTGTGTGTATCTGAGTGCGAGTGCAAGAAATGGACCTTTACATTTTTAATAAATTTTAAACTTGGGAAAATTTACAATAAATTAACTATTCAATTTTGATAAACTTAAAGGAATCTTTCTAGTGTGTCCTTCACAGTTTTAATACATGATCGTGTATATACTGAACCGAGACGGGATCACATCTGTTTAAAAATTCAAAGCTTTGTTGTATCAACCTCAGAATTGAAAAGAAATAAACTTACTTACTCGATAGGATAGATTTTTGATCGACAAGGGAGTGAAAAGTTATGTGAGAAATGTCAGAAAATTAAAGGAGAAATCATAACCAAATTAGACTTGATCTTTTCGAATGGTACAGCAAACTCGAAGGTCGCATGGCCTAATCCTAACTCTTATGGTTCCATTCAAGTTTCAATATGCTGAATTTTCTTAGACTCTTGGAGAAAGGATTCGAAGTGGGAATAGCTCAGGAAAATCAGAGGGAGCCACATCAGGTCAATTTCCCCATGAATTCCTGGGAATGTCCACAGGGCCAAACAGAAACAGGATTGGGCACCTGCTGCATTAAGTTGGGCAGCCAATTAGGGTGGTTATGGTCCCAACAAGTTGCCATACCTGTGAATCAACAGCCTGCCTGCACACCACAATGGCAGATTCATAGGGATAAAAACCAAAATTACTGCTGCATCCAATCCTAATTAAGGCTTTCCCCTACCATTCCAAAAAGCCTCGCAACTTGAGGAGTCATTAGTACATCTCTTTTCTGTTGCAGGAAGTGTTCCTCAATGTTGAAGTGCCCTTGCAGTTCCCAACCTACCTTACTCAACTCTGCAAGTGTTGAGACCCCAGAGCTGCCAATCACCTTACTGGTTCTCCTGCCTTCAGGACATGCTTGGTTTCCATAATGGCATGATGAGCCAATTAGAATGCCATCTTCCACAACAGCACAAGGTCTGTCTCACCCGCAGCAAGTACAATCTTAGGACCTCCATTCAGTCTTGACATTGGATCCTGAAGCCAAATGAAAAATCCAGACCAATGTTTTCCATTCCATTATTCAGCCGGTTGCAATCATTTTTGTGGCATTTTATTTCTGCAACCTTTTTACTCTCATATAACTTGCTTACTCCTGTGAGTGGCCAGTCATTTAAGGATTTCGCAAATCAAAGGATAACCAGTTATAACCAACATTGTTGAAAGCAGCTAGCATTATTCACCACATTTCTAACGTGATGGAATGTATGCACACTGTCTGCAAGAACGCTTGACTAGTTGATGCCTCAGCAGGAGACTCAAGTGCAAACCACACAATGAACTCGCCAAGCGCTGGATCAACAGGAAATAACAAGGACACTCCCCTGTTGGCTCATTTGGTGAAGCCAGCTTGTAAATGAACCATATGGATCAGCAGGTTCCAAATTTAATTCCTAACCTGCTTTGAGTTAGCAACAGATGGGGCACTGCAATTGACCTTGATCAGCGAGTGGAAAATCAGATGAGAATCCCATTATTCCTGATTGTTATTCTACAATCATAAGAGTGCTCCATTGGAGGCAGACTCTAGGGTCAAGCAATCTGCATTAATATTTTCTTCCACACCAGTCACATGGTTTGATCCCTCTCTTCTATTTTCTTTTCTTGCTTTTTCCTATATCCACTTAATATGCTTGTTTCTCAACCACGTTTTGAACAACAATCATGGACAATACTTAAGCAAAGCAACGGCCACAGACCATATGGTCTTCTATGGTGACTATTGATACCAGAAATAATATTTTGGCAGAGAATTTTCAATCCTGGACACTGCGTGTAAATAATTAGTTTCTCATTCCCGCTGTCTTTATTCACCTTACATACAATTTGAACTCATTTACTGTCTTGTTGTCCAGTGGGAGCGTTGCAAATGTTTCAGAGAGGGAGATAGTAGCAGTTCTTAAATTAGGTGGAGTGTTAACGCCTCCCAGCTGATGACCGATGCTAGAGTTTACTAAATAATTTCTATCATTAAACCAGCAATGACTCTTTAAATACAGTGGACATTATGTAATGGGTGGAAATTAATGGGTTGAAAGACATTTTTGGAGTGAAGAGTAAGTGATAGTGACTCTCCCAGCATTAATTCCAGAACAGGAGCAGTACTGGAGCATCTTCCAGTGATCACTCCACTGTTTTAGCCTCTACATTGAAGTTTGCACCAGAAGCCAAAAGAAGTGCAGATGCTGTAAATCAGAAACAACAACAGAAGTTGCTGGAAAAGCTCAGCAGGTCTGGCAGCATCTGTGAAGAGAAATCAATGTTAATGTTTTGGGTCTGGTGACCCTTCCTCAGAAGGGCCACCAGACCCAAAACGTTAACATTGATTTCCTCAGAAGGGTCACTGGACAGGAAATGTTAATTTTGACTTCTCTTCACAGTTGCTGCCAGACCTGCTGAGCTTTTCCAGCAACTTCTGTTTTTGTTTCTGGACTAGAAGCTCCAGGTAGAAGTCTTATTCCAGGAATTGATGGCTAAGAAAGAAGTATTCATAACGCAGCTAACCAGACTGATACTGAACCTGCAAATGATTCAAACACTCGGTAATGTCTAAGACTGGGAGAGATTCCTCGTCAGCCATGTGATATAAAGAAAATTGGAGTCTCAACAATCACTCTCCATTGTTCTAGATTACAACAATGCATGTGGAAGTGTACATTGCCACAGTAACCTGAACTTCCTGACTGAGCTCCAAGACACTACCACCATCTATAAGCATAGGAGGTTAATTTACATTATTCACTAAGCTCTTAAAATTTATTGGACAAGAATGATAGGTATCTGGAGGTAGTGAGGACTGCAGGTGCTGGAAAGTCAGTCGATCAGATGTAGAGCTGGAAAAAAGCACACCAGGTCAAGCAGCATCAGAGAAGCAGGAGAGTCGACATTTTGGGCAGGACCCTGGAACAGTCTTGATGAATGATAGATACCTACCATTCAGCATGCTTCAAAAGCATGATAGGCTGGACACCAGAATTGATCACATTGTATTGTTCATTCTCTATTGTAAATTTTCTTCACCTTGATGTGCATTTTTAAGCTGATTGATCTCCATTGCTATGAAATGTTAAAACTCATCAAAACCATAGCCCTTCACCCTCCCAAGACATCCTCACAAATCTATGCTGCATCTTTTTATTGTTGTTCTTTCCCTATTGACATGAAAATAAAATTACAATTTAACATTTCAATTGTGGTCTTCAATGTCTTGTACATATTGATTGTTAATTCTTTGCTTTCATTTTCTATACCAAAACCAAAGATTCCTTTTTTGCTGCTCTTGTCATTTAGAAACAATGAGGATAATTTTAACTTCAAACATGAGGGATTTAAGCTTGGGTGTGTAAATGTTAACAATCTGAAGCAAACTGAACCCCATTTCGAACCCTCCCATTTGTGGGTTTAATGAGAGGAGGAGGTCGGATGAGTAACAGGCAACCAACCTGCTCTCAAGAGGTGGGTCAGTTCTTGAAATTTGCTGGTTAACATTTGCAGGACAGCTAATTTTAATTTATATTGGCTGTTTTTCTCAGTGACTGAGAAAACTAGCCAGTGAAGGAGGAGAGAAGAGCTGAACCTATCATTTCAACAGTTTGACTGGTACTGAGCCTCACAGGATGCTCAGAGGAGAGGCCAGTGAAGATAATCTAGATGTGTGTTCCCTCCTTCTCACCCATATCCTGTCAGTTAGTTAATCTGTCACTGAGACCTATATATAAGTCGCTGTTCATTGATCACTAATGGAATAGCAGACGGTGCAACTTCAAGGGAGGAAAAGGTCACTGCGAAACATAGGAACATAGAAAGGGAGTAGGTCATTCAGACCTTCCGTCCTGCTCTACCCTTCAATAAGATCATGCCTGATCTGTGGCCTAACTCCATACGCCTGCCTTAGGTCCATATCCCTCGATACCCTTGCTTAATAAAAAAATGTCTATCTCACATTTAAATTTCATCATTGAATTAGTGTTTTTCACCATTTGAGGAAAATAGTTCTAAACCTCCACTATTGTTTGCATTTGGAATTGCTTTCTAACATTTGTCCTGAATAACCTGGCCCCAGTTCTTAGAATGTACCACTTGGTTCTGGAATCTCCAATCAGTGAAAATAGTTTCTTTATTTATCCTGTCTTTCCCCGCTAATATCTTGATGACCTTGATCACCTCTTAATCTTCTAAATTCTGCAGAGTATAGGTCTAATTTGTCATCTTTCCCCATGGCATAACCCCTGAAGTCCAGATATCACCTTGTAAACTCTTCAGTACTATTAATTTTCCTATTAAGATTATTTACTTAAGCTAATTTTATTTAGACACAGTCTCTGATCTTCTGTTAATTTCTTTGGAACTTCCAGTAAGTAATCTTCCTTTTCTGCTGTGAATACTGAAGCAAAATAGCCGTTCAGCTTGTCTGCCATTTCCCAATTGTCATTAACAATATCCCCACTCTCAGACTTCAGTGGACCAATAGTATTCTTAACCAGCTTCTTTGCCTTTATATAATCATAAAATCTCTTTTTATACTTTTGAATGTCCTTTGCAAGTTTCCCTTTGTAATCCGTTTTAGCTGATCTTATAAGCTATTTTGTGGCCCTTTGTTGGTCTTTGTATTTGTCCCATCCTGTGGAGTCTGTACTGTCAGTTGCACTTTTATAAGCCTTATCTTTTAAGTTTATGCTGTCTCTCACCTGTTTAGATGTCCATGGCTCTTTTTTATTGTGAAGTGGAACTTTTCCTTCTCAGGGGTACAAATTGCTTCCAAATGACATTAACTGTTTCTTGGAACGCCCTCTGCTGTTCCTCGGTTGTTTTACCAAATAGCGGAGCTTCCCAGTTTACAATGCCTCTGCCTCATCCCATTAAGGTCTGTCTTACTTAAAACCAAAATTCTAATCTCCGATCTTTGTTTATCTCTCACAAACGTTACATGAAACTTGTTCATGTTGTGATCACGATTTGATAAACACTCATGAACAACAAGGTTACTAATTAAATCAGGCTCATCACTCATCACTAAAAGGCAAAAGAGAAGACTGATAATGCTGGAAACCAGATGAAGGGCTTTTGCCTGAAACGTCGATTTTCCTGCTCCTCGGATGCTGCCTGACCTGCTGTGCTTTTCCAGCACCACTCTGATCTAAACTCATCACTAAAATGCAATATTGCTTATCTCCCTGTCAGATCCAAGATATGTTGCCATAGGAAACTATCCTGGACATATGCTAGAAATTCATAACCTTTCTGACAGGAGCTTGTTTGTCTCTCCCAGTCTATGTTAAGTGTAAAATTCTCCATTAATAATACACTGCCTTGACTACTTATTTGCCTAATTTTAGTATTTATACAATGTAGCACCTCTGAGTTACTAAAAGTAGTTTATATATGAAACCAATTGTGGTTTTAGTTCCTCTATGATTCCACAGATCCACCCATAAGGTCTCCATTGGATGCTTTCCTCTGATTACATCCTCCTTCAACACAGAAGTGAATCTGTTTCTAATCAGGAATGCTACTCCACCCCTTCTGCCATTTTCTCTATCTCTCTAGTAAATCTTATAAACAGGTATGTTTAGTTCCCACTCCTGACCATCCTGTTTCCATGTCTCTATGATGGCTACAATATCTTGTTTCCAATTTGAATCTGTGCCTGCAACTCAATTCATTTGGTCCTTACACTCTATGCATTAATAACTGATATCGAAGTAGAAGTTAGAGCCAATAAATTACTTTAAATGATATAAATGCATGAACACTTAAGGCTGGTAGTTCATTTGAGGTGACCTGGTGAAAAATGATGCTTGCAAGAAGCACCAACTGGAAAGTAATGAGTCCCAAGTGTAGGTTTGCATCCATTAACTGAAACAGCTAAAACGTCAGAGGAATTATTCTATGATATCCCAACCAATCCTTTCAAACATCATTCCTGGCCAGAAGCCTAGAGTTGGGCAAGTAAGCCTTTACTGTGCTCATATGACATTTATGTATCCCCATTGAACAGAATCCATACAGTGTGAAAGAAGGCCATTCAGCCCACCAAGTCCATACTAACCCTCCGAAGAGCATCCCACCCACATCCATCCCTATACCACATAACTCTGCATTGCCCATGGCTAACGCACCTAACCTCACATCCCTGAACATTATGGTAATTTAGAATGGCCAATCCACCTAACTCAAACATCTTTAGAACCAGAGCACCCAGCAGAAAGCCACACAGACACAGGGAGAATGTATAAACTCCACACAGACAGCCCCCAAGAAATCGAACTTGGGTCCCTAGCGCTGTGAGGCAGCACTAACCACTGACACACCATGCTGCCCCAATGTTGACTTTAACTCTTCTTTTAATATAGTCAATAGAGCAATATTGTATGACCACACTGAATCTTTACTTTTAGTGCTGACAAGATTTTAAATGTTTCCTTTACATATGCCTCCACCTTGTGTATTGAAGCCGCAACAGAATCCAATAATCTGCAGTTTTATAGTTATCAACAAATGAAACTTTGTGCCAAGTGCCCAGAAGGAATACGCATGATGTGAGAGGCTATGAGAGAGCATTCCCCTGAGGAGTTAGGGATTATGTTAGTTTTTGCTGCGAAAACCATTAAGACCTGTGAAAAGAAACAGGAAGTGAACGTAAGGCATAAAATGTCTGCAATCCTAGCAGGCGCAAGGATTGCTTTTTGCAAATAATTACAGACTAATTATGTATCAAGCTGCCCTGATACCAGCTCTAAATTAAAAAAGATAAACATCAAATAAATGTAACATATACATGAAAAATTAGACTCATGTCCTGGAGCTTTAGTCCACTCTTTGCAAAAAAAGTAATAGTATCGAACAAATAGAGCGTTGTGTTTTTCTTTACACCAGAAACACTTTGATGCACCAGTCATGTGATTGTAAGAGAAGAACTATTTATCTTTATTTTTTTCTTGACAAGATTATTTTAAAACAGTTTCCCTACCTTGTCAGTATTAGCATGAACATAACAAGAACTTGTATTTATACTAATGCCTTTTACATCACAAAATGTTCACAGGTGCCTCACTGCAGCTTCGTCAAACATAATATAGCACAAATTTCTCAGAAGGGTGAGTCAAGCATCTGAATGTTTAATTTTATAGAAAATATAATTTGTATTATTTTAAACAGGGATTCCACACCTGTGCTGGCAAGCTGACGTCCACCGTATTTTGGATGCATGTCCTTTCTCCAAAGACAATGCCTGGAAATTGCAGACCTAAAGTGGTTGGAATGTGGAAATACATAGTTCGGAAACAAACAGGGAAATCAGAGACAGGGCAGTGAGATTCCTTAAGAAGACCTTGCCTGATCAAGGCAAGGCTGCCCTGAGGAATGGAACATTGGCGAGACCGAGCAGATGCTACGACAGCAGATGAATGGACATTGCACGGCAATCACCAGGCAGGAATGTTCCTTCCCAGTCAGGAACACTTCAGCGGTTCAGGACATTTAGCCTCAGGCCTTTGGGTGACCATCCACCAAGACAGACTTCGGAACAAGCAACAATGCAGAGTGGGTGAGCAGAAGCTGATAGCAAAGTTCAGTACCCATGGTAATGGTCTCAACTGGGACCTTGGGTTCATGTCACACGACTGGTGACCCACTACATGATACATACACACATATGCAGACCCTCCTTCATACACAAGCTCTTTCTCAAATGCACACACAGACACTCCCTGCACTCAAACCAACACACGCACCCTCTCACACTACCCCATCAGACACACACACACACACACACACACTTAACCAAACTTAGACACACACACTCCATCATGTGCACTCTCACCCACACGCATAAACTCTCGTGTACACTCAATCTGTCGCCCCTACATGCGTACACATATTAGTTTATGGGGTGAATTTGTTTTTGCAGAATTACATGACATCTTAGTTTGGTCAAAAACTGCATGAATTCATGTAAAACTCTGTGAAATTATACAGTGGGTTTGTCAGTCTGACATAGCGTTGGGACACAGACATTTTCACACCTATTGTTTAAAAAGCTGAGCTATCTTGAAAAATTAATGCAAAAGAAATTCTGGGATTTACATATCAAAGAACAGAATCCAGTATATCCCATTATAAAAGATAAAAGTTCTAATCTCAGATTGTTTACTGTTTCACATCTCCATGACACTGGACTCCTTTGGCTATAGAGCATGATCTTAATTTCCACAACTACCTGATGACAGAGGTGGTTGTGCTCTGAATGCTAGTGCTTCCAAATAAACCTGTGGGACTATACCCTGGTGATGTGTGTTTTTTAACCTTGTCCACCCCAGTCCAACACCAACATCTCCAAGTCATTGTGGCAAAGTGATAGTGGTTCCACATCTGTGCCAGAAAGATCGGGTTCAGGTTCCACCTACCAAGAGGTATACCTTAACCCATCCAAACTGATAGATTTGGGAAAAATAACTGACTGCAAAAACATCAGAATAAAAGTCTACAGTTACAGAGGAAGGAGACCATGGGTTAACCTGAAACCTTAACTCTCTGATCTCCACTGTCTGACCTGAGTAATTTCAGCATTTGTTTCATTGTTTCGAGCAGTTATAGTTTTTTTGTGAGCCCACATTGATGTTGTATGGAGACAGAGAGAGGATGCTGCCTTCATGGCAGTGAACAGGGAGCATTTATTAATTGTATACATGACATACGGAGCTAGGTTGGAAAGAGCATTACTAAACATAAGCTGGCTACGTGCTAGTGCCAAATATGTCTGGATGTCAGCCAGTGTCACAGATGAGGTATCCCATTCATTAACATAATGGAAGGGTTTCTAAAATTAATTTGTGGTAAGTGGGCGTCGCTGGCTGGGCCTTAAGAAAATGGTGGTGAGCTATCTTCATGAACTGCTGCAGTCCATGTTCTGTAAGCAAACCAACAATGCCCTTAGGGAGAGAATTCCAGGACTTTGACCAAAGACATGGAAGGAATGGTGACATATTGCCATTGAGCATCTGTGGTGCACAGAATAGATGTTTGTGGATGTGATGCCAATGAAGCAGACTGCATTATCCTGAATCATGTCAGCCTTCTTGAATGTTGTTAGAGCTGTACTGAACCGGGCAAGTGGGGAGTATTTGTTGTTGATCTGTTCACCGAGTTGGTAGGTTTGTTGGCAGATGTTTTGTCCCTTTTCTGGGTGACACCATCAGTGCAGTGTTGCCTCCTGTGAAGTGCTGCTGTACTGTTCCACTTTGAATTGATGTGGTTCTGTTTGAGCTATTTCCGGTTGGTGCCGGGTCTGGTTTTCCCATTGCAGTGGCTTGTATATTGGGTGCAGGTCAATATGTTTGATGATGGAGTCTGAAGATGAGTACCACTCTTCCAGGAATTCCCTTGCCGTGCTTGGTTTAGCATGTCCTAGTATCATCGTTATGTCCCAGTCAAAATCATGGTCTGTGTGTATGGAATATCAAGGAGAGCTGGTTATAGATTAGATATAGATTCCCTACAGTGTGGAAACAGGCCCTTTGGCCTAATAAGTCCACACCAACCCTCTAAAGAGTAATCCACCCCCCTGACTAATGCACCTTACATTACAGCCAAATTAGAATGACCAATTCACCTGACCTGCACATCTTTGGACTGTGGGAGGAAACTGGAGCACCCAGAGGAAATCCACACAGACACGGGGAGAATGTGCAAACTCCACACAGACAGTCGCCCAAGACTGGAATTGAACCTGGGACCCTAGTGCTGTGAGGCATCAGTGCTAACCACTGAGGGGCCATGACGCTTAGTTGCTAGTTAGTGTTCATGGATGCGGATTGCTAGCTGTCGGCCTGTTTGTCCTACATTGTGCTTAGTGCAGTCACTGCATGGGATTTTGTAAATAACCTTCACCTTGCACATAGTGAGTATTCTGGTGAGCCGCTATCTGCGTGTGGCTGTCGGTTAGTGTGCTGTCAAGAGTTTGACTGGGAGAACACAACCATACTAGGACAAGCTAAACCAAGCACAGCAAGGGAATTCCTGGAAGAGTGGTATTCATCTTCGGACTCCATCAACAAACATGTTGACCTGGACCCGATATACAAACCACTGCAATGGGAAAACCAGACCCGGCACCAGCTGGAAACAGCCCAAATCAATTCAAAGTGGAACAGTACAGCAATGCTTCACAGGATGCAACGCAGCACTGATGGTGTCACTCAGAAAGTGGATGAAACAAACCTACCAACTCGGCGAACAGATCAACAACAAATCCAATCAGCTCCCGAGCTACAGCTACAAAAACTTTAAACACCTATGGGCGAGATACGCTGAACCGAGTAAGAAAATGAGGAGTATTCATTACAAACATGACTTACGGCTTGTAGATGGTGGACAGGTTTTGGCAAGCCAGGAGGCAAATTATTCCCTGCAGTATTTCTTGCTTCTAATTTGCCTGGAATTAATGACTATCCTGTAGAAAACGTGGGTTTATTTTCAATCGGACAAAATAGATTAAATGGATCTAGCAGGGGTTTGTACAATTGTAATAATGTGGAGAGAAAAGTTGGGAAAGTGTGTACCTACTGGCAAGTTGCTAACAAACTTGGCCATTAGGTCAAGATAGTCATTAGAAGAAAGGACAATTGAGAGACATTTGTCACAGACAGAGTTAACCGTAAAATGGAATACTCAACCATAAGTGGCTTTTTGATTTTCAAATGTTTAAAATTGAGGAATGGGATTGGATTATTGTTGGATTGCACAGGTCTGTGAAGCTCATGATGTTGCATGAAGCACTGATGTCTATCTGGCATTTCACATTCCTTCTGCAGCCACTAACCATTTAGCCCCTTTCAAGTTGACGATGCCAACCTGTTTGTTGTATGGTGCATCTGACAACTCTCCACCAACCATCCTTATCAGCTTGCGTTGCTTGCTTCTTGCTAAACACCTGCACGCCAAATGGACATGCTTAATTTTCTTTTGTGCTGTGTCCTCTGTAGACTTACATCCTGTCCCATGGCCGTCATCCTTCTGCTGGCCCTTCAGCACATATTTCCTACTTTTATTTTCCAGCTGTTGTCCTTATTCGGCCTGGAATGTCTCAACATAATGCAAAGTCTTATTTGTTCTCTAAATAATATTCTCAAGCTAACGGTTCACACCTCAGAGCTTTTGTACATATGGATAGCTTTCCTGAGCAGTGTTCTTCTTTCTCAGCCAACAGACTTTCATGGCAGGAGTTTTCATACCTAAGGCAGTTCAATGTCTGATGGGATAACATTTAGTTGTTCAAGCTCACAGGATTCACACAGTCCGGATACAGGACTCAGCTCTGTCACATAATGATTAATATTCTCCCTCACTTCCGAGCTCCAATGTTGAACACATCATTTATAAGTAGTATAAATAAAGGGTTCAGACTGTGTCTTTCAAATCTCTCCAGTCAGGAGTTTCTGCTCCTCAGTGGAGGTTTAAGACAACTTGGAGCACTCACCCCCAGTGGTGAAACTAAGATTGTTACTCTAATCTGTTCAGGCAATTGCATAGGTACATCATACATTTGCTCCTGAGACTAGACAAAACTCTATATGAACTTTATTTTAATACATCTTTTAAGTGCAAATGAAGATGTTCCCTTATGGGAAATGAAATTCATTGAGAAAAGGCAGACATTGTGGGTTTGAAATTCTGTGTTTCCCATCTTAAAAAGGAACAACTCATTTGGCTCTGTAGCTTTATGATATCCCTAACCATGCAGTGACATGTTGTGGTATTTTTACTTTATGCACTCCTTCTTCATGGATAGACATTAATAATAGCTAGAGGAGTGACCTTATAGAGGTTTACAAAATTATGAGGGGCAAGGATAGGATAAATAGACAAAGTCTTTTCCCTGGAGTCAGGGAGTCCAGAACGGCACGGCACGGTGGGCGGCACGGTGGCACAGAGGTTAGCACTGCTGCCTCACAGCGCCGGAGACCCGGGTTCAGTTCCCGCCTCAGGCGACTGACTGTGTGGAGTTTGCACGTTCTCCCCGTGTTTGCGTGGGTTTCCTCCGGGTGCTCCGGTTTCCTCCCACAGTCCAAAGATGTGCAGGTCAGGTGAATTGGTCATGCTAAATTGTCCGTAGTGTTAGGTAAGGCGTAAATGTAGGGGTATGGGTGGGTTGCGCTTCGGCGGGGCGGTGTGGACTTGTTAGGCCGAAGGGCCTGTTTCCACACTGTAAGTAATCTAATCTAATCTAATCTAAACTAGAGGGCATAGGTTTAGGGTGAGAGGAAAAAGATATAAAAGAGACCTAAGGAGCAACTTTTTCACACAGAGGGTGGTATGTATATGGAATGAGCTGCCAGAGGAAGTGGTGGAGGCTGATACAATTGCAACATTTAAAAGGCATTTGGTTGGGTATATGAATAGGAAGGGTTTGGAGGGATATGGGCCGGGTGCTGGCAGGTGGAACTAGATTGGGTTGGGATATCTGGTCGGCATGGACGGGTTGGACTGAAGGGTCTGTTTCCATGCTGTACATCTCTATGACTCTATGACTCTATGAATTGTTCTAGTCACACTATGCCATGGGTTCAACATGAAATAAAAAATGTTTTTTTCCAGTTATTACAATGGGCTGTTAAATACTTTTCCTGATCAGGTATAAAACAAAAAGATCAATTGATAAACACAATTATGGGTTTATTATCAAAATGAAACTTATTCAATAAAATAACTTACTGACATGCACAGTCAGTAGTATCGAAGTATAAATGCTTATTATTCTAACTTTCCCAAAATATAAACACATACATGTACACTCTCTCTCTTCAGGAAAATAGGAAAACAAAACAGATTTCTCTGCAGAGACTGGATTTCTGAAAAATAAAAAAAAACAGAGGGATGAATTATTCCTAAAGACAAAAAGGTAAAGCATAATATGTTCCAAAGTCTGCTCTGATGTTCTTTGATTTATTATTGTCATATGCACCAAGATACAGTGAAATGTATTGTTTACATTCTAACCAAAAAATCATACCTTACATAAGTACATCAGGTAATAGGACAGATTGCAGAATATAGTGTTACAGCTACAGAGAAGGTTTATGATGAAGGGTTAAACCCGAAACATCAACGCTAAACCTCCTCAGATGCTGCCTGACCCACAGTGCTTTTTCCAGCTTCATGCTTTATCGACACAGCCATAGCTTACTCAGGAAATACAATCTTGAGATGTTCTTTCAGTCATTCTTTCGAAAACAACAAATAGATTTTTCCCTGAACTGATCAAAAGAGTCTTCGTTTCAGGAATGGGAGAGATCAGCTGGGCAACTTGTACACTGTCATTTTTCGTCTAACTTAGCTTGTTCTTAGCAGGTTTCTCTCCAACTGAACCAGAAAAAATAAGAACCTCTCCCAGCTAGTCACTGTTTGAAATAGTCCTTGTAGAGTGCTATAGCAAGGCAAGCAGTTAGCACCAGTCATATGATTTCTAGGAAGTCTTGTTAAAAAGAATCCAATGCCACAGTGAAGTTTAAATGATCCTTTCAAAAGAAACTTTATACCAGGTATGTCCACAAAACCTAAAAAAAATCTCTTTTCCCTGATCCTTTAGAAGTTAAGTCATCTGAACAGCCTTAAATATAAAACATCTTCACCATAAATGAGGTTAGATCCACTACAGTGTGGAAATAGGCCCTTCGGCCCAACAAGTCCACACTGAACCTCCAAAGAGTAAACCACCCAGTCCCATTCCCCATATTTTACCCCTGACTAATACACCTAACACTATGGGCAATTTAGCATTGCCGGTTCGCCTGACCTGCACATCTTTGGATTGTGGGAGGAAACCGGAGCACCTGGAGGAGACCCACGCAGACACAAGGAGAATGTGCAAACTTCACACAGACAGTCACCTGAGGCGGGAATCAAAACCGAGTCCCTGGCGCTGTGAGGCAGCAGTGCTAACCACTGAGCTACCGTGTTACACTATGAGTAGACATTTCTAATAAACCTGTTCAGACAGGCTGCTATACTTCTGGTGCAAGTGGGACTTGAACCAGGACCTCTGACTCATAGGTAGGATCACTCCCATTGCACCACAACAGCCCTTCGAAACACATAATGAGGAAAAGTAGGAGGTTATTAACTAAAGGTTTACAACAAGAGTTTGGATCACAAAACCAGAATCTATAACGTTCATCACAAACTCATACGAAGGTTTAAATGCAGGAAAGTTTCCTCAATCAGACACTCCTGGAGGGATCAATTCTCACAGGTGGTCCTGATAGACACAATAAGGCACATAGTGATAAAGAACCAAAAACTGAGCAGTTTCCTGACTAGTTTTCCATGAAAGCACTGCTGCTCAAGGTAACAGTCTATATAGGGATCAATCCAATGGACAGTTGGATAAAATTACAAAAATGCCACAACTATATCTTGATCGTAACACAAGTGAGTGGTTTTGAATGGAAATCTAATAATGAAAAAGTAGGTACTTTAATGGAAAATAGGTACAGGACTTCTGTTCATGATTCTTTCTGCAACAGAATTTCATGCAAGAGGACATAAATGTGTTGACTGTCAAAAAAAGTGAGCCAAACAAAATATTCCACGAAGGACCAAAGTATGCATGCTGCAACAATGCTTCGGCGTGCTGGGCTAGACGTAAGGATCATTCCCACTGAAAGGATGGTAAGTGGTGGAGATGGTGAGGAAGAAAACCAGAAGTTAAATCAGTTTGAACCAATCTGCTGCATCTCTTTGTCACCATCTCAGTTGTGCCAGATGCTAACGATTATCCCTTTGACACAAAATGCTAACACCTTGGCTGTTGGTAGGCTGTAAAGGGAGGCAGAATGATTTTTTTTTTCAAAACCAAATGGAAAATTTTGATCATTTGTTTCTTGTGCGTAAAACAGCTCAGGTCCAAAAGCTGAAATAGGAACACTTACAAGTCTGCAAGCCAAGAGGAGACAAGTTCAAGGCTGGGATGGCCAACATGAGGAGAGGTACCAGGAAGTATTTCTTTAAACAAAGGGTGATTAACAGCTGGAACACATTGCTAGGAAGGTTTCTTAAGGACAGGACTCTGAACACATTCTACAAGCAACTCGATGTTATAATGGGAAGGCAGCAGGTGTTTTGAGAGGATGAGATCAAATATGTTAAAGGCCCTTATTCAGCCAAACTCAAATTTTATCCTGTGATTGAAATAAATGGTGTACAACAAATCAACTGCTTGGAGCAGGGCCACACTAACCAAAACAAGGACAGGACAATATAAGTATACTCCAACAAGGATTAAAATCAAAGTCCAGTGGAGGTTTAAATTTATAATTCACCCAGACAAATCTTTCTCCACATTTTCAATCTTCCACACCCGTACCATTCCATAATGCATGAGGTTGGCCGAGGTCTAGAAAATGTACAATATTACATGTAAGAGGACAGAAGAAGATCGATACATTAGAAAACAGATGGCTGTGAGACTGGCATTTTTAAAAATCAGAAACAAGTCCAAAGGAGTAGGTAGAAGCAAAAAACATAAGGAAGTTCAAGGCAAAACTTTCTCCCACGTATGACTTTCTTTTCTACTTGCTGTATTATTTAACATAACACTGTGATCTTGCACTCTTGTTTTCCAGAATCATATGGTTCAGTTTCAAAGGGATGAGATTTTAGAAAAATAATACTATTTATAATTTATTTTTAATCTGATTAAATGTCCTTGAACCAACTACAGTTAGACTGCCTACATTGCTCTGGGATTTGTACATTAGTAGCTGATTGAGGAACTAAAGTGTTTATAAGTGTTGAAAGGTGGGCTATCAACATAGAAATACTTCCTCTCTTCAATCATCTCTTACCCATGTATCCACAGCTCCCTAATGGCTCACCGAGTTTAGCCAACAAGTAGCTGAGTCATACAGAAAGGTCCCAGGTCAACCCCAATCTACATTGCAGTAACTGATCTCTACAAGGCTGTTTGGAAAAAAAAATCAAGAGGCTATTATCACTGCATAATCATCACAAAAAAAAGTGAAACCTTTAAACATAACAGTAACAAAGTATGTACACCTCTGGCCAATCCATTGATGATTGGCTCAGCCATGTTCTAAAACCACCTTTGGTGCTTATGGTTTAGGAAGAAGAAAATTGGTCCTGGTCCTGTGATCGCACGGTGATCCTGGTTGTGGTCAACATAAAATTCAACTATGATTCGACTCCAAGTCCTAGTAGAGGGATTGTGAAAGTCCAAATAAAAAGTTACTTCACTTTGCCTCAACATTATGTTTTCCTGCCACCTCCACAAGTGGGTGACTATTTAATAGACACACTGTACAACAAACTCTGTTCACTTTAGACTTTGTCAGAGAGAGGAGGTGTAGATAACTTATTGTGGTTGGATTGCTGCCTAGAAGTAAAAGAAACTCATTGTACACCCCAAACCTCCAATCAAAAGTTTTGTACTTCATTCATTATAATAACCTTTTTAATTAATCTTCACAACCAGGGTGAGCAGAGCTTTAAGAGATGAAATAAAATGAGAAACTTGCATTTACACTACATCTTTCCTGATCCAATAATGGTTCAGTCTGCTTCACAGCCAATAATGTACTTCCAAAATTTAGTCATTGTTGCAGTGCCGGCAAATATAACCGTCAATTTATGATTAGTGAGTTGCCATTAAGAGCATTAATAAAAATTACCAGGTCATCAGTTTTTAAGAATGCTTTTATCCAGGAGACTGGACAAACATATAAAATTCTGTCAGGGCTGGACAGACTGGATGCAGGGATGATGCATCCCCCGGCCAGCAGTCCAGAACAAGGGGTCTCAGTCTCATGATATGATAGGCTATTTTGAACAGAGGAGGAGAAATCTCTTCATTCAGAGGTTGGTGAGCCTGTGGAATTCTTGTGCAAAGGAGGCTGTGGAGGCCAAGTCACTGAATATATTTAGAACTGATAGGTTTCTAAAAACTAAATGTATCAAGGGATATAGAGGGAGAGTGGGAATATGGTATTAAGATAAAAGGAGACAGTGAGGTCTGCAGATGCTGGAGATCAGAGTTGAGAGTGAAGGGCTGATGAAGGGCTCTGGCCTGAAATGTCGATTTTCCTGACCCTCGGATGCTGCCTGACCTGCTGTGCTTTTCCAGCAACACACTCTCAATTAAGATAAAAGGATCAGCCATGATCATGTAGAGTGATGAAGCAGTCTCAAAGGGTCAAATGGCTCCTATTTTCTATTCTCTGACATAATATATGAATATAGAGTCCCTACAGTAAGGAAACAGGCCATTCAGCCCACATTGACCCTCTGAAGAGTAACCCACCCAGACCCATTCCCTTGTATTTACCCCTGACTAATCCACCTAACCTACACATCCTTGAACACTGTGGGCAATTTAGCACAGCCAATTTACCTAACCTGCACATCTTTGGACAATGGAGAGGAACCCGGAGCATCCCTTGACATGTAGACTTGTCAAGGGATAGGACTAAGGCAACAAGTTTTGAATGAGCCAAATGATGCAAATTGTAGAGACCAGAAGAGTCACAGCTGAATGTGACAGGGGCATCAGGTTTCAGCAGCTTGGAGGTGAAGTCCAAGGCTCAGTGATGCTATAGAGATGAAAGTGTAGAGAGACACAATAGGATGAGAGAATCAACTCAAGATTAAATGTGATGCTGAGATTTTGAACTGTCCCGTTCAGCCTGAGATAGTGGCCTGGGAGTGGGATAGAGTTGTCACTATGCCCAATCCACAGAGTGTAACAGGGACTTTGGGTCTTCACTTGTTTGGCTGGAAGAAATTGCGAATCATTCTAAACTGAATATCAGACAAACAATCTGATAATACAGAGGCAGAGAAAAGGTTTCAAAAGGTAGTAAAGAGGTGCAGTTGATGCCGTCAGGGTACACAATATTGTGACATTACTCATTGTAGGAAATGGAGGAGGATAAATATTAATTTGCTGATTACAGTGAATTGAATTAGCTTTGTCACATGTATTCACATGAGAACAGTGAAAAATTTACAAGTCGTCACTTATGGTTCTATCTAGTACAAAAGTACCTCGGTTGAGATTCTTGAGTGCAAGTTTTTAGGAAGAAAGAAAAATTTTAAAAATACAAAAATAGAAAGAGAATTAAGACAGTCCCTTTAGTCCACTTCAAGGCTCTGAGCTCTAGGACCTGATCCCCTGTTGGAATCCTGGGCCAGACCCACCATGATGCCAATGAAAATGACACGTGATTGAATTCGCCACATGGAGACCCAGACCAACATTGACAAAAACAGCCACCAAAGCTGCTGCGAGGACTCCCAGCTGCTGTCAAATCCATCAAGAGGATGCAAAAGGCCGAACAGGGAAGACAGATGAACTCAGGGCGTGATTAGGAACATGGGACTGGGATGTCATAGCAATTACAGAAACATGGCTCGGGGATAGACAGGACGGGCAGCTTAATGTTCCAGGATACAAATGCTGCAGGAAGGATAGAAAGGTGGGCAAGAGAGGAGGGGGCATGGTATTTTTGATAAGGGATAGCATTACTGCTGTACTTAGGAAGGATATTCCTGGGAATACATCCAGGGAAGTTATTTAGGTGGAACTGAGAAACCAGAAAGTGAAGATCACCTATTGGGATTGTGTTATTGACCCCACAATAGTCAGCGGGAAATTGAGAAACAAATTTGTAAGGAGATCTCAGTTATCTGTAAGAATAATAGAGTGGTAATGGTACGGAACTTTAACTTTCCAAACATTGACTGGGGCTACCATAGTGTTAAGGGTTTAGATGGAGAGGAATTTGTTAAGTGTGTACAGGAAAGTTTTCTGATTCAATATGTGGATGTGCCTACTCAAGAAGGTGCAAAACTTGACCTACTCTTGGGAAATAAGACACTGTAAGTGACTGAGCTGTCAGTGGGGGAGCACTTTGGGACCAGCGACCATAATTCTATTAGTTTTAAAATAGTGATGGAAAAAGATAGACAGGATTTAAAAGTTAAGGTTCTAAATTGGAGGAAGGCTAATTTTGACGGTATTAGGCAAGAACTTTCAAAAGTTGACTGGGTGAGGATGTTCATGGGTAAAGGGACATTTGGAAACTGGCCAGCTTTCAAAACTGAGTCCAGAGACAAGAGTCCAGAGACAGTATGTTCCTGTTAGGATGAAAGGCGAGGCAGGTAGGTGTAGGGAATACTGGATGACTAGAGAAATTGAGGTTTTGATCAAGAAAAAGAAGGAAGCATATGTCAGGTATAGACAGCAGAGATAGAGTGAATTTTTAGAAGAGTATAAAGGCAGTGGGAGTATACTTAAGAGGGAAATCAGGAGGGCAAAAAGGGGACATGCGATAGCTTTGGCAAATAGGGTTAAGGGGAAACCAAGGGGATTTTATAAATACTTTATGGACAAAAGGGTAACTAGGGAGAGAATATGACCCCTCAAAGATCAGCAAGGCAACCAATGTGTGGAACTGCAGGAGATGGGGGAGATACCAAATGAGTATTTTGCATCAGTATCTACTATGGAGAAGGATGTGGACGATATAGAATGTGAGAAAATAGATAAACATCTTGAAAAATATCCATATTACTGAGGAGGTGGTATTGGATGTCTTGTAACGCATAAAGGTGGATAAATCCCAAGGACCTAATCAGGTGTACCCTAGAACTCTGTGGGAAGCTAGGGAAGTGATTGCTGGGCCCCTTGCTGAGATATTTGGATCATCGCAGGATAGTCACAGGTGAGGTGCTGGAAGACAGGAGGTTGGCTAATGTGGTGCCACTATTTAAGAAGATGGTAAGGAAAAGCCAAGAAACTATCCAACGGTGAGTCTAACATCAGTGGTGGGCAAGTTGTTGGAGGGAATCCTGAGGGAAAGGTTTTACATGTATTTGGAAAGGCAAGGACTTATTAGGGATAGTCAACATGGATTTGTGTGTGTGGGAAATCATATCTCACTAACTTGATTGAGTTTCTTGAAGAAGTAACAAAGAGGATTGATGAGGGCAGAACGTTGGATGTGATCTATATGGACTTCAGGAAGGTGTTCGACAAGATTCCTCATGGTAGACTGATTACCAAGGTTAGATCCCATGGGAATACTGGGAGAACTAGCCATTTGGATACAGAACTGCCTCGAGGGTAGAAAACAGAGGGTGGTGGTGGAGGGTTGTTTTTCACATGGGAGGTCTCTGACCAGTGGTGTGCCACAAGGACCGGTGCTGGGTCCACTGCTTTTCATCATTTTTATAAATGACTTGGATGTGAACATTGATGGTATAGTTAGTAAGTTTGCAGAGACACCAAAATTGGATGTGTAGTGGACAGCAAAGTAGGTTACCTCTGCGTACAATAGGATCTTGATCAGATGGGTCAATGGACCAAGGAGTGGCAGATGGAGTTTAGTTCAGATAAATGTGAGGTGCTGCATATTGGAAAAGCAATTCAGGGCAGGACTTATACACTTAACAGTAAGATCCTGAGGCCTGTTGCTGAACAGAGAGACCTTGTAGTACAGGTTCGTAGTTCCTTGAATGTGGAGTCTCAGTTAGATAAGATAATGAAGAAGGCATTAATTATGGTTTTTTTTATTGGTCAATGCATGGAGTATAGGAGTTGGGAGGTCAATTTGTGGCTGCATAGGATGTTGTTTAGGCCGCTATTAAAAATTGCATTCAATTCTGGTCTCCCTCCTATTGGAAGGATGTTATGAAACTTGAAAGAGTTCAGAAAAGGTTTACAAGGATGTTGCCAGGGTTGGAGGGTTTGAGATACAGGGAGAGGCTGAATAGGCTGGGGTTGTTTTCCCTGCAATGTCAGAGGCTGAGGGGTGACCTTATAAAAGTTTATAAGGTCACAAGGGGTATGTATATGGTAAATAGACAAGGTATTTTCCCTGGGGTTGGGGGAGTCCAGAACTAGAGGGTTTAGGATGAGGCAGGAAAATTTTGAAAGGGACCTAAGGGACAACTTTTTATGCAAAGGGTGTTGCATGTATGGAATGAGCTGGCAGAGGAAGTGGTGGAGGCTAGTACAATTACGGCATTTAAAAGACATCTGGTTGGTTAAATTAATAGGAAGGGTTTAAGAGGGATATTGGGTCAAGTGCTGGCAAGTGGGACTAGATTAATTTAGGATATCTGGTCAACATGGATGAGTTGGACCAAATTGTCTGTGCGAGTTTTGAGAAGATTTGTAGCTCAGGTTAAGGTTTTGGATGTAGGTTTGCTCGCTGAGCTGAAAGATTCATTTCCAGACATTTCGTTACCTTTCTAGGTAACATCTTCAGTGAACCTCATGCGAAGCAATGCTGAAAATTCCTGCTTTCTATTTATATGTTTAGGTTTCTTTGGGTTCGTGATGTCATTTCCTGTGGTGATGTTATTTTCTGAGGAGAAATCATTTCCTGGTCCTTTTCTCAGAGGGTAGTGGATGGAGTCTAACTCGATGCATTTGTTGATAGGGTTCCTGTTGGAATGCCATGCTTCTAGGAATTCTCATGTGTGTCTTTGTTTGGTTTGTCCTAGGATGGACGTGTTGTCCCAGTCGAAGTGGTGTCCTTCCTCATTTGTATGTGAGCATACTAGTGAGAGAGGGTCATGTCTTTTTGTCTGTTTCCATGCTGTACATCTCTTTGACTCTCAGGCTGGACCAGGCTAACCATGCTACCACAAAGATCATGCAGAAGCCTCAAGAAAATCCCATCAATGGCTCAAGCAGAAATCATCACAACAGACAATCATTCGCGGCTTTGGTCAGGCACAAGGTGGAATAACCTGATCAAAGGGATAAATGGATTAGATCGCTTTCCTCACCTGAATTTTTCTAAGATCTGCTAAACACTGGGGAAGTGTAATTTAAAGATACACCTATCCATAAAGTATTTAATGCACTTGTGAACAACTAAATGGCAATTTTTAATGTTGTTATGATGTTTTTGGAGAAAACATATGCTGCAATACTTAAGAGTCTAAATTATGTTATGTTTATGAATTGTTAAATATTGAGAATGTTAATGATCGGAGGAAGACTTGAATTGTGTACAGCTTAGGAGGTGTGCAATAATGTTATACTAAATGCAATTGAGGTAGAACAGGAAAGGACTGAATTAGAAATAGCCTAGATTGTGTAATCAGTGGTACCTCAATCCTATTATCAATCTGCTGGAATATCTAGGTAATCGAAATTGGGCTGTGTCAGTAACATTCCATCATGCAACTTTCAAACTTGATTTGTGTTTCAACTGTGACTAACATTGCCACCTTGTGGCAAAACAGCCACAGTTGGAGCAATTGGGATGATTAAGAGGAATAGCTTACATTTGTATGCCTTACCTGAACAAATCTCTCAACACATGGAACTCTTCACAAGCAATTGACTACCATGAAGTGAAGACACTGGAAAATTGACAGTCATGTTGCATAATGAGGCTTCACAAGGAGAAATTAGGTCTCTGATCCATTAATCCATTTTTGGAACATTGTCAAGGAATTCGAGATATTGTCTTTCATTTCTGTTGTGGAATCTTTAGCATCTGTCTGACAACTGGAACAGGCAGACTTGGGAAGCAACTCATTTGAATGCACCTCTGATACTTCCGCAGTACTGCACCAAAGGGCAGCCAATCTTCTGAAGATCCAGACGGTTTCAGCAACAAGTGTTTCTTTAACATAGAAAAATGTTCCAACGTCCCCCACAAACGAGAAAGTATAGGTAGCTGAGCTTTGACAGGAAAATTTGGAAAGGTGATTGAAAGATTGGTCAAGGAGAGCTGTTTTATAGATTAAGTGGTATAAAGTCAGAGATGTTTAGGTGAAGAGTTCTAAAGAGAAAGGTTGAGGTGGATCCAAGCTTTTCCCAGATAAACTTCGATCTTGGGACTGAGGAGGAGGCACAGAAGGATAACAAGATGAGCTTAAGGTTGGTCTCTGCTACAGTACAAAATGGATTCACAGCAAATCACATCCAGTTTACACTCTGCTTGTTTACTTTCCCCTGACATTTACAAAAAGATGGCTTGAGCTGTTTTTGTGGCTCAGCTAGTTTCACCGTCAATTTTGCTTAGTTTGAACTGAAAAATCTTGGCAATCTTTCCCAAGTCAATCAGCCTTTCCATTTTCAATCACCCTTTTCGTGCTACTGAACTAGTATGAGTTCACCCATTCTAGTTCGACAGCAAGAATGACCCCCAGTTGAATAAAACCCAAATTAACAAAATGAAATCGTCCAGCTGTCAGCAAATGTTCCACCCAGTTTAGTGCAGATGGAAAATTGAGTTTTGGATGGAGAACTGGGTCTCGGTCAATTTTCTGCCAGGCCAGTGTGAAACTGAACAGAAATTTCTGCACGGTTACAAAATTCTGACAACTGAAGGATTTAATTTCCTCTGGTAGCACATTGCTTAATAAGTCTGTGTGAAAATCCTTTGTGTAATATTTTAGTACAGTTATTAACCAGTTTATTTTAAAAGTCACTCAAAGTTACCACTTCAGATTGCTATCCAGTAATTCCCGCTGCAGGAAAAGTGGGATAATAAATGTGTTTTAAAAAGTGCACAAAAGGAGTGTTATGCAATGTGTTAAGCAGTGAGGTAGCACAGGAAATTAAACTAGTAATAGAGGAACGTGGGGAACCCTGAACCTTGATGAAGAGTTAGCGCTCATTTAGATGTGCAACAGTTGAAAGACGCTTTAATTAAGTGACCTCAAACATAAAACCATTTTTAATATCTCAAATCATTGAAGTGTCAAACCAATAACGACTGTTGCACATTATTGAAATCCCATTATTATTACACTATACTGCAAGAACAGAATTGCTTTACACAAGTTGCATGTATCACAGACCCATTTATGAAATGATATAATCTCATGAAGACACGTGGCATAAGGGATTACATGTGGTTCTGGAGGTCCTCCAACAATAATATCTCAGATTTGCCTGCCAAATTGGGGCTCAAAAACAACTTAAAACAGACATGAGACTGAAAACACTGACTACAAAAAGATGCAGATTAAGAATGAACATTCCAAACAGCTGATGTAATCTAGATTAAAGCTGTACAAACTACATCATTTCTTCTAAGAGGAAAGATGTGAGTGAGCACAGTAGTCCAGGTGGAATGAAAATAGCCTGTATGAGCAACCGTTATTTGTGGATAAACGCTGGCAGTGATGGCAGAAAGCAAAAGGAGATGGCCCCTTAAGTCAGCTTTCTTCAAATGTATAGTTGGTAGTGTGTCCATCATCAAATAGCCAGGAACACCCTATAGACATCTGTGAAATTCTCTAGGTACCATTTATCTAGAAATGCAACTCATTGTAACAAGATCCATTTCGAAGGCACTCTGTGAAAATTATCAAAAGGATTATAATTAGAGTAGAAATTAGAACACAATTTTATTTTCCATTTTGATCACTAGGTGTCCGACATGTGTAGAACCCTGCCATAAATTTTAGAAAAGTGTGGGAAAAAGCACATGTGCAGCCTAGAAACAGAATTGCACCCATTTAACAGACATAACAATATAACATAAAGACAGATAGAAAAGTGAGTTTGTGAAGCAGGAATAAACAGGCTGCAAAGGGAAATTGAGCTCCACAGGCTAGTGGAGCAAGATTTGGAAAATAGAATATAATGTGGGAAAATGTGAAATTGTTCATTTTGGCAGGAAGAATAAAAAACATGATATCTAAATGGTTAGAAATTTCAGACTTGAGATGTAGAGGGATTTAGGTTAGAGATTTCAGAACTGTGAAGAAGGGAGATTTGGTTTAGGGATTTCAGAACTGAGAACAAGGGAGATTCGGGTTAGAGATTTCAGAACTGAGAACAAGGGAGATTTGGGTTAGAGATTTCAGAACTGAGAACAAGGGAGATTTTGGTTAGAGATTTCAGAACTGAGAACAAGGGAGATTTGGGTTAGAGATTTCAGAACTGAGAACAAGGGAGATTTGGGTTAGAGATTTCAGAACTGAGAACAAGGGAGATTTGGGTTAGAGATTTCAGAACTGTAAAGAAGGGAGATTTGGGTTAGAGATTTCAGAACTGAGAACAAGGGAGATTTGGGTTAGAGATTTCAGAACTGAGAACAAGGGAGATTTGTGTTAGAGATTTCAGAACTGAGAACAAGGGAGATTTGGGTTAGAGATTTCAGAACTGAGATTCAGAGGAATTCAGTGCCCTCATGTGTAAATCACAAAAGGTTCAAATGCAGGTGACAGCAATTACTTAGGAAAGCTAATGGAATGCAAGGGGGATGGAAATCAAAAGTTATGTTTCAGTTCTACCAGTTACTGGTGTGACTATATCTGGAGTATTGTGTGCAGTATTTGATACCCTGCTTAAAGGAGGACATAAGTACATCGGAAACAGTTCAGCAAAGGTTTATTAAACTGATGCCTGGAAGGGGCAACTCATTTAGAGCAAAGGTTGGACAAGATAGGCTTTACCCACTGGAGTTTAGGAGGTTAAGAACTGACTTTATTGAAACACAAAATCCTGAGGAATCTTACGATATGGATGTGGAAAGGAGTTCTCTCTTTTGGGAGAATTGAGAACTAGGTGTTTAAAATTAAGGGACCACCTATTTAACACAGAATGAGAAAACATCTTTTTCTAAGAGAGAGGCATGTGTCTTTGGAACTCTCCATCTGTCAAAAGATGACAGAAGGAGCCTTTAAATAGTAAGGCGGCAGTAAATAGATTCTTAACAAGCATATAATGGCTCCTAAATCCCATTTAGTCAAATCCATTTGTGTGCAGTTGTCACCACCGCACAACAATCACACAGGGAGCGGTTCAACTCCACAGTTTGTTTGCAGACTCTATTTGCATTCCACTTAACCTGAGCATCACCTTCCAACTGCCTTCCCGTTTTTCTCTGTTCATATCAGACCCTCCTTACAACCCTGAAAGGCTAAAAATGTACTTGCGAGAGTGCGATGTTTCGGGCCAACTCTCCTTCTCCTCAGATGCTGCCTCACCTGCTGTGCTTTTCCAGCACCACACTCTCGACTCTGATTTCCAGCATCTGCAGTCCTCACTTTCCCCTAAAAATTTGCTTTGTGCAGGGCTGCAGAGCTTCCCTTGGACCCAAGAGTGAAGCTTACAGCTCTCCACTGATGAATAAATGAGGCCAGCAGACCACTTTCTTGTCATCCAGTCACCAGCTCTTTGGCCACATGTGGCAGACACAGTGCTGAGAATAGTCTCATTTCTATAACACAGATCCTTCTGTTTGCGCAACATTGAGTGCCCAGTTGATTCCCTTCAAGATATACCCTACTTACCTAAATCCAGAGATTTCAGGTGCCATTTCACAGATGCTTAAGGATTTCCACTTGTGCAAAGGAGGTAAATGCTGAGGTTTAAAACTTGGGCAGTTTTTTTCAGAATAGATACTGGTTAACTTATTGGAGTGGAATACTACCCAGTTGACATTAGCTTGCAGAATAATTTGGAACCAAAATTGATGCATCTTCCACCACCTCTCCCAAACCCACCCCACACCATACTAATCCACCCTCCACCACCAGTCCCCCGAATTAAACAGGCTACTAGTATTGTGCATTGGAATTATTCAGACTCATTTGATTCTGATATCACTCGAAAAGCAGGGTATTTGACTTAATGCTTGGAGCATACTCAGTCTTAATGCAATGTCAAGTTATGTCGCCCTTCGGAAGACACTCAATACTGGTTAAATTGAGCTTCACAAGGTTCGTGTGGGAGGTCCGCACTTTCTACCGTTGGTACAATTGCTGCATTCAAAGTGAGTGCTTTGCTGCTTTTTCTTGAATTTTTTGACATGCATCATTTAGAGACTGTCCACAGTCTTCTGGTCCCTACTAATTTTAGAAAATTTTCAACTTTATTTACAATACACCAAGCACTTTGGCAGGGTTGCAGAAGCGCTCAAAAATAAATCTTGGCCTTTGACAAACTACTTTGCAAGTTCTTTCAGTGAGCTATTGGAAAACTAATGTTGCTGCCATGAGTTTGCAGCCAACTCAGCTTTCCACTCTCTGGTACCTATGCAGAACGGAGATAAAAAGAACAGTGGCTGATTGGATGACTTTCAGTCACTAAACCCATGAAGCTCATTTACTATGGCTATGATAACTTAATTTTCCACTGGCAAATTACTTTCTGTTACTGTTCCAGCTAATGTGACAGAAAACAGGAATCCAGCTTTCCTTTTCTCTCCAAACTCATCACAAATTTGATTCCTAAACAGTCTGTGGTGGAAGTGGATTTGAATCAAATTCAGGAGAAACCTTTCCTCTGACAAAACCATGGAGGTCAACTTTATCTGCTTTCACCTGGCCTTAACAGGGTGGTAACAACTCAAAGGGGATTGGTGACCTTTCTGTCTCATTCACACTGATGCATGGCTAGCTCCATTTTGAAAGGGACCTGTATCAATAGCTGTCCAAAGTGCTTGTCTGATTCAAGCAACAGCTACTTTGAATATGGAAGTCAGGGATTTATTCTCATCCTTTGATCCATGTGACATTCACATTCTGACCAGTTCCATGGACAATGGAGCAAATGTTGCCCTGTGTGATTCACAATAAGAATTTAGTGTTGAAGTCATCAATGATTGGCTAAGCACTTCTATATTCTTAATTAAGACCACAACCCATCAACCTGCACCAAATGGCCATAATTTGTGCACCAAATTTAAATGAGCCTCAAAATCACATCAGGGAGAGGGCTGCTTCACCATCAGAAATGGGCAGCCCATCAGTACCATCCACCAATCATTGGTACAAGAATGAAAACTCTTCTTATGCCTTCATTCTTTCTGACTGCAAAAATATATCATGGAATAAATGGATACATCATATACAGAATAGTATACACTTACATACAAACTCCGGCTGTATTTTCTGACGATGTGGCTAGACACAGTTGAGGGATAAATCAAGTGTCGAAGAGTGTGATGCTGGAAAAGCACAAGCGGTCAGGCAGCATCCGAACAGCAGGAGAGTCAACATTTCAAGAATAAGCTCTTCACCAGGATTGGAGGGGTAGGGGGTGGGGGGTGGGGCGGCCCAAGGGGGCTGAGAGATAGATGGGAGGGAGGATGGGGATGGGACTGAGGGGAAGGTAGCTGGAAATGCAATAGGTAGATGAAGATCAATTCCTGATGAAGAGCTTATGCTTTAAATTCTCCTGCTCCTCGGATGCTGCCTGACCGCCTGTACTTTTCCAGCACCACAGTCTTCCACTCTGATCTCCAGCATCTGCAGGCCTCACTTTCTCCTGATACATCAAGTGACCACTCTTGGAAAATGGGTAGAACTTCTCCTGTAACCAATTTTGAGCATTAAAACTTTTTTTTTTATATAGCAGGAAGTCTGGTCATACAAAAAAATACACCTTTTAGACAAACAAGCCCTTACTTTCAATATTAACCTCAGGAAGTCCATGTCTTCTCTGCACTGTGTACTATCCTCAGGATGCAGTGAGGCAATTCATCAACACTTAGACAGCAAGTTCCAAACCCAAATGCCTACCAATTAGGACATGGGGACAGATACATGGGAATGCTATCATTGCATAGTCCGCCTCCAGCTCATGCAGCAACTTGACCTTGAAGCAAATCACTGTTTCTTAACTATCACTGGGACAAAGTCCTGGAACTCCCAACCAAATAGCATCACGGAGTACCTTCCCTACACAGGTTGTAGTGGTTAAAGAAGGTGGCTCACCACTGTTATATAGACATACCAGCTCATTATACTGTATGGGTTAGTGTTCATGACGAAGGTTGCTGCTGTCATTCTCTGTAAGTGAAGGATACTGTGTGGAATAGTGTGGCAGAGGAGAACCACTTTCTGCTCTAACTAGATTTCCTTTATTCAATGAAATATAGTTAATTAATTACATATTAGCAACTAGATAAAAGTTACTTTGATAAACTAGACATTGTTACAGGGACTTTGAAGTGAACCTGATGTTAAGTCTCACTCCTCTGAGATCCTAAACTGTTCTGTTCATAAATCCAAGTGTTATCATCATAGTGGGTGCTGTTTATGGCATTCTTCACTATTAACACTCCATATCCAAAAGTTTGTCCCAAAAACATTCTCCTTGTTACTAATATTACATCGTTGTGTATATAATTACATTAATAACTACTCTATTTTCCCCTCAGGTCTCTGACTTTACAAATTCAGGCACCTTGGAGGTCTCATAATTCTCTTGGACTGGGTACCGTTTGGATTTGGTAGATTATTGGATGGAAGACTGTTATTTTGGATTCTTTTCCTGAATGTATGAGGTCTGTAGGTCTGCTTAAATTGGAGGACCATTAATTTCATGGAACCCCATCAAAGAGGGTGTATTTCCTTCTGGAACAGGCACTCTCTTCTTTGCAATGTCCTGAATTGATGGACATTGGCTTTTCTTCCTCAGTGGCAGCTCCCTGGAACTCCTTCCTCTGAAGAATCATACAGGATTCAAAACATTAACTCTGTTTCTTTCTATACAGATGCTACCAGGCCCATTGAGTTTGCCCACCAATTTTTGGTTTTAGATTATTATTCTAAAAATCAAACTCTCAAAGCACAGCAGACCAAAAGGTATTTGAAGATAACGAACTATCACCTTACATTGCTCACCCTAACATATATTCCAACACAATTTTGGCCCCTGGATATTCTCCTGGAATCCAAGATCGGAAACCGCCTTCTCAGGATCAAAGTGCGTCATGATCTGTAAAGGAACATGTACCTACCCTGACAATTAACAAAGTAACCATTGGTTACAGCCTTAACCAACTTCCAGTCACTTGAATCGATGCTGCCACAAGAGGATGGTGTCACTGAATTACATCGAGTATCATCATCCTTACAGCCACCTCAGCACCTACATTCAGGGAAGCCTAATAGTCCTGGGCTGTACCATCTCTCGCTTCCAGAGTCAGGCTCATGTCCTGGGTTTCTTCATTCCATCTCAGCCTCTCACTCTCTAGTCCCCTGCACCTACAGTATTGATTGAGATGACTTTTCAGGTTTGCCAATGTTTGTCAGGGATTTTAATTACCATATTATGATATTCCCTTTTAGGGATCTCCATTTCTTTACAGTTGCACTATGAATGCCATTCCCTTTGGCTGCATTTGCATCTGACACAAACCTAATGAGGGGACCTGAGAAAATTGGGTGCAGATGCCACACTCCAAATTTGAGTTAAACTGCATTCTGCCAAAAATAATCCATTTCAGCATACATTACACCAATGCTGAATAACACATTCTTCTGTTTTCAATGTGGAAATTACAAGCTCTATTTTTCATCTGGCTGACAATGCCAAATTTCAGTCTCTACTTAAACCTCAGCAAAATGAAATTCTAAGGCGGAATCATATTGACAGATGCAAGCATTCCCAAGTCTTTTGTAGTGCCACTCATTGAATAAAATAAATTAGTTAATGCAGCTGCTCCAAGTAACATTCTATGTGCTTTAGGTACTTATTCAGCAAATACATATCAACAAATTATAAAATATGTTTGAATAACACAATGTAACTCTGTGGCATTTCCACTAGTTGAGAATTTTATGGCCTCCATGCTTACACGTGTAGGAGTCTCACTGATGTGTTAATAAATATCTGGACACTGTTACTCAAGCACAATTTCTTTTCCCCTCCTATTACTACACATTGGGCTGTTCCATGTTTAAAGCAAGGATGGTTATGAATACATTTGGCAGTAGTGTACTACTGGAATTTTAGAACTGGATGAATAAGTTTATACAACCAATGTATAACTCAAGTGGAAAAAAAATACACTAAACTGAAGTAAGGACTTTGACATAAACTGAAGGACAAGAAAGAAGCCTTGAATCTCAAATAAGACAATCTGATGCTCTTGGGTGAGGATGCTTTGAAGTTTTTCTCTGCATGACTTAAAAGCATAAATACAGTTGTCAAAAATATAAAATGGCCTGCGAGGAAAAAAGAAAGAGCTAAAAGTTAACTTGCGGGGGAAAAGAAATTACAATCGTGACACAGAAAAAGGTTTGTTGAAGTGTGCGTAATAACTGTAATTATGCTCAAGTTACATAAACATAGACTGCTCATATATTGGAGATCTTAATCACTGCAAATGAAAAAATATCAGAGTATCAAGTTTACAATATATGGGAGAATGGAATACATCATGTCTGGTGAGGGCTTACTGGAAAGTAAATGTGCCATGTCGTCCCACTCAAGACAACTCTCCCAGACAGTAACGAAGACTAGAAAAACAGTAGATCTAAATCAGACTAGACAGTGGTGTCTTCTCACACATTGCTTCATTTCCAATCCTATCCCCATTTACTGCTTCCCAAGAAGTGCCAACTTGACAAAATAAATTGGCAAGTGTGAAACTTTAAACAGTATTGAAATCCAAATAAACGAAGCTGCTGTTCAAGTTTTATATATGTAGGTTCATAGAACAAATTGTGCAGTTACGTACTGAGCTTGCAAGCTTCAAACATTTTAGTGCCTGCGAGGCTGCTCCATATAGCAGTTTTATCATGACCTATATTGATAAATTAGAGTCATAGAGATATACAACACGGAAACTGACTCTTCAGTCCAACTCGTACATGCTGACCAAATATCCTAAATTAACCTAGTCCCATTTGCCAGCACTTGGCCCATATCCCTCTAAATGCTTCCTATTTAGGGTGTAGGTTTGCTCGCTGAGCTGTAGGTTTGATATCCAGACGTTTCATTACCTGGCCAGGTAACATCATCAGTGGCGACCTCCAAGTGAAGCGAAGCTGTTGTCTCCTGCTTTCTATTTATATCTCTCTCCTGGATGGGGTTCCTGGGGTTTGTGGTGATATCATTTCCTGTTCTTTTTTCTGAGGGGTTGATTGATGGCACCTAGATCTAGATCTAGATTCCTATTCCTATTCCCATTCAGATGCCTTTTAGAAGTTGCAATTGTACCAGCCTCTACCACCCTCAGGCAGCTCATTCCATACACGCACAACCCTCTGTAAAAAAAGTTGCCCTTAGGTCCCTTTTAAATCATTCCCTTCTCATCTTAAACCTGTGCCTTCTAGTTTTGAACTCCCTGACCCTGGGGAAGTGACTGTGCCTATTAACCCTATCCATGCCCCTCATAATTTTATAAACCTCCATAAGGTCACCCCTCAGCTCTGATGCTCCAGAGAAAATAGTTCTGATCTATTCAGCCTCTCCCTATAGCTCAAACCCTCTAATCCTGGCGAGAGTTTTGTAAATCTTTTCTGAACCCTTTCAAGTTTCACAACATCCTTCCTATAGCAGCGAGACCAGAATAGCACATAGTATTCCAATAATGGCCTAACCAATGTCCTATACAGCCGCAACATGACCTCCCAACTCCTATTCTCAATGCACTGACCAATAAAGTCAAGTTGCAATTGCAAATGTCCCATTAAGTTGCTTCTAAAAAGCTAAAGTACACAAATAACAAACCGTACTTTGGACATGCTGGTTTCACAATTCGATGTGACTCAAACTGTTCTGTTAAATTATTAAGGTGGTTTCACTGTGATGCACACTTAGTAGTCTAGGTAAACCCCATCTTCCTCGAAGTACATATGTTGTACAGATTAGTGTGATGTACGGTGTAATCATTTGATAGATATGGATTAAATCAGATCTGACATATTTACTTTTCTCATGGTGTTGTTACTCTCCAAAAGACATACTTACTGCTTTAAAGGAGTATTCACCAACATTTAGCAAATGGAAAATAATAGCAAATCTCCTATATTTTAGTAAAGCCTAACGCTGGACTTTGACCAATGTTACTTAACATTAATTGGTACTCTGCCCAAATCCATTTCAAAGTGAGGGATGGTTTAGCTTCTTTGAAATTCTATTCTCAACAAAATATCAATAACCTTCCATTCTCAGCCCTTTTTTGGCATTATAGAGGATGGTATTCACAACACTTTTGGCACCCTGTTTCTTTTTATTTGGCTTGCTATCTCGTTAATTGATCGTACTTAGAGCAAAAAATACTCTCTACCTGCAACACTGGGGTGATGAAGGAATAGCTCGCCAACTGTGAGCAACACAGCATGTTAACACTCAAACCCAGGCTAGTACACATGGGTACTTCAGCCAACTGGTACACACAAGAATCTCTGTTCCAGTACCATACATATGAAAATTTAAGACGGATTCACATACTCCATTGAATTGAAACAGGCTTCTTAACCCCTGTCCTTGTGTATTTTCCAAATGCAAAAAACCCAAAATGTGTCTGTAGTTTGGGACATAATGGGTCAGCTTGCTGTTGAGCAAGATGTCATCAGCCCTCCTTATATTTGTCGTCACAAGCCCGTCGTTTTGACTCATCTCTTCCCCTTTGAAGGGTTATGTGAAGCTCTGGTTGCATTTTTAGGTTTGACCCTCACCTAACTCACCAGAGTCCACCAGTTAACATTAAAATGGCATCATTGAAGTTTACGGTTCAAAAAGATGCTATTTGATCAAGGATATCTGAAGAAACAAAAATTAACCTGACTGCCCTGCACTCTTTGCACACCTTTTTCTGCTTATAATATTTATCCACTTTCCCCTAAACAATTACTTCTGCTTCAACTGCTCTTTCGGCAAACCCCAACAAACTGCTGCATTAAAAATCACTCCTGGTTTCTTTTGAATTCACTCAGGGAGAATTTTAAAGTGAAGAGTTTTTGTCACTGACTTGCCAATCAGAGGAAACAATTTTCCTCCACTCACTCTAGTTTGTCATTTTAAAACCTCCATCTGATCTCCTGGTAGCCCTCCAATGGAAGGAAAGAGACCAGATCATTTAGAATTTATTGACTGGAGTTTAAAACAACAAAAGAAGATCTGATAGAAACCTATAAAATTCCATCTGGACAAGATTGAGTAAACATTGAAACATAGAAAATAGGTGCAGGAATAGGACCTTTGGCTCTTTAAGCCTACACCACCACTCAATATGATCAGAATTGATCAGTATCCTACTCCTGCTTTCTCTCCATACCCCCTGATCCCTTTAGCCACAAAGACCACTCCAGCTCCCTCTTGAGTATATCTAACAAGCTGGCCCCAACAGCTTTCTGTGGTAGAGAATTCCACAGGTTCACAACTCTCAGAGTGAAGAAATTCTTCCCCATCTCAGGCATGAATAGCTTACCCTTATTCTTAGACTGTGATCGCTGGTTGTAGACTTCCCTAACATTCTTCCCACATCGAGCCAGATTTTATATGTTTTTGTGAGATCTCCCCCCGTCTTATTCTTCTAGATTCTAGTGCAAGCCCGATAAACACAGAAAAGAAATTCCCAAAAATCAGTGAATCCAGAAGCGGGAGTCACAGTCTAACAATACAAGGTCTGCCATTTAGGCAACTTTCTGCCATGGAAAGTGGTTGAGGCCAAAATATTGAATGTTTTCCAGAAAGAGTTAGATATAGTTCTTAGGGCAAAAGAGATCAGAACTAAAGGGAGAAAGTGAGAACAGGGTACTGAGTTGGATGATCAGCCATGATCATATAGAATGGTTGTGCAAGCTCAATGGGCTGAATGGCCTACTCCAGCTCCTGTTTTCAATGTTTCTCTAAATTCCCCAAAGTGCAAGCCTCTGGTAGGATTCTTGTTGTGGGGCTTCTGAACTTCATTATCAGGTTCAAATGGGGGGTTAGGAGCCTGCACAATTTAGAAAGAGTTACTCAATGTGATTTTCCCAGGATAGACCAATTAATGGCCAGAAGACCAGTTTGCCCTCCAGTCAAGGACGGTAGATAGTCGAACCAAGCTGCAGAGCAATCAGAGGCCTTCCAGCTGATAAGTAGAAACATAAAGGAAGAGATGGCCTAGTGGTGTTAATCCAGAGATCCAAGGACTTTTCTGGGGACCTGGGTTCAAACATTTTGATGCCAGATGGTGGAATTTGCATTCATTAAAAATCTGGAAGTAAACGTCTAACGACGACCTTGAAATCATTGGCGATTGTCAGGAAAAACCCATCTGGTTCACTACTGTCCTTACAGGAAAAATTCCCATCCTTATGTCGTCTAGCCTACGTGCAACTCCAAACCCACAGCAATGTTGTTGGCTCTTAACTGCCCGCTGGGTAGTAAGGGATGGGCAGTGAATTCAGACCTAACTGGTGACGCTCACATCCGGTGATTCAATAGTCCAAAAAGTGATGGATAAGGTAAGTGAGGGAGAGGATAACCCACAAATGGAGTTGGTCACTTGATCTCTGACTTTTAAAAGATAAAGTAAAAATGGCCTTTGGAGGTAATCCTTTCACAGTGTGATGTGTGGTTAGGTGCACCAAGATAAGCATAGAGTCATAGAGTCATCGAGATGTACAGCATGGAAACAGACCCTTCGGTCCAACCCGTCCATGCCGACCAGATATCCCAACCCAATCTAGTCCCACCTGCCAGCACCCGACCCATATACCCATCCAAATGCCTCTTAAATGTTGCAATTGTACCAGCCTCCACCACTTCCTCTGGCAGCTCATTCCATACACATACCACCCTCTGTGTGAAAAAGTTGCCCCTTAAGTCTCTTTTATATCTTTCCCCTCTCACCCGAAACCTACGCCCTCTAGTTCTGGATTCCCCGACACAAGGGAAAAGACTTTGCCTATTTACCCTATCTATGCCCCTTTCAAGTTTCACAACATCTTTCCAATAGGAAGGAGACCAGAATTGCATGCAATAATCCAAAAGTGGCCGAACCAATGTCCTGTACAGCCACAACATGACCTCCCAACTCCTGCACTCAATACTCTGACCAATAAAGGAAAGCATACCAAACGCCTTCTTCACTATCCTATCTACCTGCAACTCCACTTTTAAGGAACAATGAGCCTGCACTCCAAGGTCTCTTTGTTCAGCAACACTCCCGAGGACCTTACCATTAAGTGTATAAGTCCTGCTAAGATTAGCTTTCCCAAAATGCAGCACCTCGCATTTATCTGAATTAAACTCCATCTGCTACTTTACTGCCCATTGACCCATCTGGTCCAGATCCTGTTGTAATCTGAGGTAACCCTCTGCACTGTCCACTACACACCCAACTTTGGTATCATCTGCAAACTTACTAACTGCACCTCTTGTGCTCACATCCAAATCGTTTATGTAAATGACAAAAAGTAGAGGGCCCAGCACTGATCCTTGTGGCACTCCACTGGTCACAGGCCTCCAATCTGAAAAACTACCTTCCACCATCACCCTCTATCTTCTACCTTTGAGCCATTTCTGTATCCAAATGGCTAGTTCTCCCTGTATTCCATGAGATCTAACCTTGCTAATCAATCTTCCATGAGGAACCTTGTCGAACGCCTTACTGAAATCCATATCGATCACAGCTACCGCTCTGCCCTCATCAATCCTCTTTGTTACTTCCTCAAAAAACTCAATCAAGTTTGTGAGACATGATTTCCCACACACAAAACCATGTTGACTATCCCTAATCAGTCCTTGCCTTTCCAAATACATGTACATCCTGTCCCTCAGGATTCCTTCCAACAACTTGCCCACCACCGACGTCAGGCTCACTGCGCTATGTCCTGGTTTGTCCTTACCACCCTTCTTAAACAGTGGCACCACGTTTGCCAACCTCCAGTCTTCCGGCACCTCACCTGTGACTATCGATGATACAAATACCTCAGCAAGCAGCCCAGCAATCGCTTTTCTAGCTTCCCACAGAGTTCTAGGGTACACCTGATCAGGTCCGAGGGATTTATCCACCTTTATGCATTTCAAGATATCCAGCACTACCTCCTCTGTAATTTGGACATTTTGCAAGATGTCACCATCTATTTCCCTACAGTCTATATCTTCCATATCCTTTTCAACAGCAAATACTGATGCAAAATACTCAGTTAGTATCTCCCCCATTTTCTGCAGCTCCACACAAAGGCCACCTTGCTGATCTTTGAGGGGCCCTATACTCTCTCTAGCTAACCTTTTGTCCTTAATGTATTTGTAAAAACCCCTTGGATTCTCCTTAATTCTATTTGCCAAAGCTATCTCATGTCCCCGTTTTGCCCTCCTGATTTCCCTCTTAAGTATACTCCTACTGCCTTTATCTCTTCTAAGGATTTACTGTTTATATTCTGTTTATACCTGACATATGCTTCCTTCTTTTTCTTAACCAAACCCTCAATTTCTTTAGTCATCTGCATTCCCTATACCTACCAGCCTTTCCTTTCACCCTGACAGGAATGTACTTCCTCTGGATTCTCGTTATCTCATTTCTGAAGGCTTCCCATTTTCCAGCCGTACCTTTACCTGCAAACATCTGTCCCCAATCAGCTTTCAAAAGTTCTTGCCTAATACCATCAAAATTGGCCCTTCTCCAATTTAGATCTTTTAGATCTGGTCTATTCTTTTCCATCACTATTTTAAAACGAATAGAATTATGGTCTTTGGCCCCAAAGTGCTCCCCCACTGACACCTCAGTCACCTGCCCTGCCTTATTTCCCAAGAGTAGGTCAAATTTGCACCTTCTCTAGTAGGTACATCTACTTACTGAATCAGAAAATTGTCTTGTACACACTTAACAAATTCCTCTCCATCTAAACCCTTAACACTATAGCAGTCCCAGTCAATGTTTGGAAAGTTAAAATCCCCTATCATAATCACCCTATTATTCTTACGAATAGCTGAGATCTCCTTACAAATTTGTTTCTCAATTTCCCTCTGACTATTAGGAGGTCCATAATACAATCCTGATAAGGTGATCATCCCTTTCTTATTTCTTAGTTCCACCTAAATAACTTCCCTGGATTATTTCCAGGAATATCCTCCCTCAGCACAGCTGTAATGCTATCCCTTATCAAAAACATCATTCCCCCTCCTCTCTTGCCTTCCTTTCTATCCTTTCTGTAGCATTTGTGTCCTGGAACATTAAGCTGCCAGTCCTGCCCAACCCTGAGCCATGTTTCTTTAATTACTATGATATCCCAGTCCCATGTTCCTAACCATACCCTGAGTTCATTTGCCTTCCCTGTTAGGCCCCTTGCATTGAAATAAATGCAGTTTAATTAGTCCTACCTTGTCCCTGCCTGACCTAACTGTTTGACTTGCTTCTGTTCTCAACTGTATCAGTCTCACATTGATCTCTTTCCTCACTATCTTCCTGGAGAGGAGGGTGGAACAGATAGGTGGGAAGGAAGATTGGCAGGTAGGACATGCCAAGAGGGCAGTGCCTGGTTGGAAAGCTGGAACTAGGATAAGGTGGGGGAGGGGAAATGAGGAAACTGGTGAAATCCACATTGATGCCATGGGTTGGAGGGTCCCAAAGCAGAAGATCCACCCTCCTGTCTGACCTCTCACCATTACCCTCACCTCTGTCTACCTATTGCACTCTCAGTGACCTTCCCCCAGCCCCATACCCCCTCCCATTTATCTCTCCACCCCCTCAGCTCATAACCTCATTCTTGATGAAGGGCTCTTGCTCAAAACGTCGATTCTCCTGCTCCTCGGATGCTGCCTGACCTGCTTTGCTTTTCCAGCACCCCACTCTCGACTCGGATCTCCAGCATCTGCAGTCCTCACTTTCTCCAACCTGTATAACATACCAATATAAAGACTACTTTTCTCTATTAGATTCTTTCCCTTTATGCTGCTCTCTACTTTCTTTCTGCCACCAGTCCATTCAATCAGATTATTGCAAGAATTACCAACATTATTTCATGCCTCTTGATGTCAGTCAAAGCATTCACTTAGCAGTGTGGACTTAATTGATAGCATCCCTTTCAATGGCAGCTGCTTACACAGCAGAGTGCTGAAATATTCTGAGGAATTGCAAACACATGAATGAAATCTTATCCGGACCAAATTCCCATAAGGACTCTGTAAGGAAAACCACCTTCCCAGTGAGGTTCTGAACCACACAAAGCAGGAAGACCCCATGTGGTATTTGGTCAGTGAGGATTTTGGTTGAGTTTTTCCCCCTTTTTAAAAAGCAAACACAAGAGGATATCCTAAAACAAACTTACTGCTGGCTTTATCAACAAGCAACAATCTGTGTCTATTTCACTCTCCTTTATCCACTACTTTCACAAGGATATTCAAATGTTGATGTTTACATTAAAATAGTGGATGGACAAATGTTATACTATTTGTAAACCACATTAAGAATTTATTCACTCTCAGCAGTGTTGGTATATCTGCCCATACATTACAAATCAGTTTAGTTTGTTTGACAAATTAAGTTGTGTTATTTCAAACATAGGAATCCGAGACAATAAGAAATATCAGCAATACCATCACTAAGAATTATCAATATTTTAAAATCAAACTGTTAAGACACATGCCTGGGGCAGGGGTGACTTGAACATGGACAATGTCTATTGCTAATAACTGTGTGCATTGTATATTGGAGGACTTTTGATGAAGGGATTCATGTCGATACCCCATTTCTGGTTTGACACATTCATAATAAAGCTTCTGACCCATAGAGGGCGACTTTGCTAGTACCTGTGAGTCAGGGAGACTGCTCACTTTCCAGTGGATGAGTGGTGTGAGAATTAAAACACAAAAACGTTTTTAAAGATTCTCTGTTATCCTTAACCTGAAATAAAAATGGAAATGGTTATGAAATTGTGCATACCCATTCCTGAGGCACTCTCACAAATGCTATAATTATCTTTCAGTAAAATGCCTATCAAAGGTTGCTATTGCTACTCTCAATGATTGCAATGCACACAGACTTAATGGTAATTATAATATACAGTCAGGTGGGTAATGTAGCTGCCAGATTTAAACAAACACCTGGATGACAATCTTACGTTTGGGTAGTGAGTAAATAAGTTGAAAAATGTGGTGCTGGAAAAACACAGCAGGCCAGGCAGCATCTGAGGAGCAGGAGAATCAATGTTTCGGGCATAAGTCCTTCTTCAGGAATGAGGCTGGAGGCTGATGCTGCCTGGCCTGCTGTGTTTTTCCAGCACCACATTTTTCAACTCTGGTACTCCAGCATCTGCAGTCCTCACTTTCTCCGTAGTGAGTACGTAACCTTGATTCTGCTGTTGCTTGGCAATTGGAGCTGACTCTTTATTGTTTATAACTCAATGTGGACTTAGAAACTACCATTTGTCCAAATGCTACTTCAAGGATGGTATGGGTGGAAACACATAAAACAGGATATACTGTACACTGCAACCTTTGCTTGTTGGAGAAAGTGAGGACTGCAGATGCTGGAGATCAGAGCTGAAAATGTGTTGCTGGAAAAGTGCAGCAGGTCAGGCAGCATCCAAGGAGCAGGAGAATCGACGTTTCGGGCATGATTCCTGAAGAAGGGCTCATGCCCGAAACATCGATTCTCCTGCTCCTTGGATGCTGCCTGACCTGCTGTGCTTTTCCAGCAACACATTTTCAACCTTTACTTGTTGCCATTCATTAAAATGAAACCAAAATACTTGAATTCTTTCATGCTCCTAAACATTTTAAAAACAGATGACCTTTATCTCCCTATAAAATAAATGAGTTTTGGATAAGTTTATAAACTTGGACTTTTTAAGTGTCACCAAGGACCTCAACCCACACCTTTGTCATAGGATCCCTACAATTTGGAATCAGGCTATTTGGTCCATTGAGTCCACACTGAGCATCTCCACCCTATCCCTATAACTCTGCAATTCCCATGGCTAATCCACCTAGCCAGCATATCCCTGGACATTTGAGCATGGCCAATCCACCTAACCTGCACATCTTTGGACTGTGTGAGTAGACCAGAGCTCCTGAAGGAAACCCACACACTCACAGGAGAACATGCAAACACCACACAAAATCGCCCGAGGGTGAAATTGAACCCGGGTCACTGGTGCTGTGAGACAGCAGTGCTAACCACTGAGCCACCGTGCCATCCACTTTAAATCACCTGAAACATCAGCTACAAAGTAAATGGCAGCTGACCAGTAGCAGTGTCCTTTGGACGGTATTGGATTTAAACAGATTTAAAACTGAGTACTTTTTCCGTCAAAGTATTATTCAAATGACTGTATTCACGTATCCACAACCATAAGCTTGAACAAGGGAAAACAGAAGTTATATCAGAAACAATGAAAATCTTAACTAAATTAAGATAGCAATTATTTATAAAATCCACACAGTGAAATAAGGATTAATTATTAAGCAGAAGCTCTGGTGGCTCAATGGACAAATGCACTGTGAGGTGTCAGGCCATTTAGATCAGCAAGGACCCACTTCAATCCCAATGAGTGCTGCATTAACTGATAACAGCCATAATAAGACAATAATACAGTGGAGGTGCAGTGAGAATGTAACTGGACTAGTGAAGGAGAATCTCAGGATAATGGTCTGGGGCACATCATTTCAAATTCCTACTACAGGAGATGATGAATTTTGAATTTAATAATTTAACAAATAATGAATTTGAAAGGCTGGCCTAATGTTTGTGTAATATATACCATTTTAAAAACACAACTTTCAGAGAAGGCAATCTGCCACTCTGTCTGGCCTTCATGTGACTCCAGACCCACAGCAATGTAGTTGACTCGTAACTGCCTTCTGAGTAATTAGGGACAGGCAATAAATGCTAGCCTAGCTATGATGTTCACATCCCATGAATAATGTCTTCAGCATCTCTAAAGGGTAAAAACATTTTTGGTCAGTGATCATCAAATTTGCAAGTTATAGCTTCCTTTTCTTACCTCCTTTATTCCCCACCTACCTCCTCCCTTTCTCTTCCAAAGGCTGTTGGATTCCTCTGTGCATTACTCTGTTATGACTCAAACTTTCTTGGGATTAATAAAAAGGTTTTGTTATTCATGAAGATTTAGTAGAGCATTTACAGTCTTGATAAACTCTTGATAACACGTTTTACTTGGATGACCACACATTGCAGACCACCTATCATGTGGTACCTTACTTCATTTTCTATTTGGTGATGGGGACAAGTCATAGCCACACCTGTAATATTTGGTATTCCTGCTCTTTCATATTTAGGTACCATTGGGCTTTAATGCTGTCACATTTTGAAGTGCAGATCCAGAACAGCCAACAATTTCAATGTAGGTAAACAGATTCCTTCAACGAGGGAAACTCATCATACCATGTTGATATCAAGAGTAGCTCTCGATCACAGCATTGCTACTGATGAGAGTTATAGAGCAAACACCAAAGCTATTATCCTGAAGAAGGAATTTGAGAAAGGAGTTGCCACGAAGCTGTTCTGGCAGACTCCAGCAATATTCCTGGGGCTTGTTTGCCATTCCATTCCTTAACTGGGATACTACGGAACAACAGAACAAACCAAAGGCTAAGAGAAAGGGTTTTATGGTGCAGTGGTAATGCCCATACCTCTAAATTAGAAAATCTGGGTGCAAGTCCTACCTGCTGTGGAGGTGTTTCACAGCATGTCATCAGGGATTGATTAAAATATCTAATAGAAAGAGTCTCTCACCTCTCAAAGCAAGATAATGGAACATCTAGAAATTCTAAATTCAGAATGTGCTTTTCCCCTAAGAAGCTGAAAAGAAGAATTAAGTCCCACAGAGAGGACACCAATGTCAAAAAAGCTTACATTGATATTCAAGTTTTAAAGATGCGATATCCTACTTAAGCTTTCACTGTGTAATTTAACAGAATAAAGCTGTACCAATTGCAATACTATTCTATTAGTATCATAATAATCTAATCATATGACCACAGGATTGTGCGAATGAGGTCCAGTTATCTAGTTTCCCAAGTACTGTTGTTTAGTCCCAAATGCTTTCCTTAAAACTATTTCTAGTGTAATAGAAACACGTGTTCCCTTAGATGCTGGTGGAACTTCTGCTGTCCTCCAGATCTTGAACGTAATCACGAAGTGCTGACGTCACTGCATCAGTGCCACCTTTATATATTTTGCTGAAGTCTCATTACTCTACAATGACAGCTTCCATGGGAAGATATATTTGAGAAAAAGCAACCACTATCATTTTCACAACAGATTTACACTATCATCAAAAAAAGCAGATCTGCAGTTCTATGGTTTCAGAAATGACACTTGTTCACCTCCGAATCCTTCCGTCCTTCCCTGCAGCATGGCAAATGCCCTCCAAAAACAAGGTTCCTTTCGATCAGCTCCACACAGTGAAGCAAATTCATATAACCATTAGTTACACATCCACCCAAGTCCTGCCTCTGATGGATCTGTTGAAAATCAAAGGTCATTTGATAACCTGTGTTCTAATAGACTTCACCCACACGGTTTGCGTTTTATTGGCAATCATTTCCTTCCTTCAGAGGAGCCATTTTCTGGGTCAGTGAACCTGTCGACTTAAAAGGAATCGCATTGATTATGTTTTATTGGTTGTGTCTTCACGCATGATGGGTAGATTGCATTGTACCTTTTAGAAAGTAACTGGCCTACATCATATTTTTGTTTACTCTCTGACTTTGAGCTAATCTGCTTTCTCTGAATTAGTGAGGCAGGTTATAAGCACAAAGCTAACTTGTATGAAATAGCTTGACCATTTTGCACTGGCTTATGGAGCAAGTTGGTGACTTTGGAATCCCTATGACACTAATTAAAAGGGATTTTAGTGTTTTAGGATTGTTCTGACCTAACAAAACACATCAGAAATCCTTTATTCGAAAACCTTCTTGATCTTAAAGGATGAATTACATTTTCAGTTTTTTTCTCAGTTTGGGCGCTTTGGGGAAAAAAATTTTGCTTAACCCAAACAGACCTGAAAGTAATTTTTTTTCCAAAAGGCCCAAACTCAGCATGTCTACACATTTGTTTGGGTCCACTTCCAAACAGACCTTCAATTTTTAGGCCTTTTGGGACATACGGATAATGGATACCAAACCTGTAATACTGGCAATACTTCAAATCTCATCATTTTTCCCTCTCATCAGCCTCACTTTCCCCCTCCTCCACTTTACATGAGGTTACAAGCTCGAGGAGGAAGTAACTCCAATTCATTGCCCTTAGAGGTGTGTGCGACAGACTATGATAACTGTAATTAACCTGTAACCATTCTCCACAGACATCCATGGTCTTAGAGCTAGGGAGAGAGAGTCAACAGAGTGACAAGTGGCCAAATTGACTTCTTTTGCGCTGTAGCTATTTTATGCTTCAATCCAATGGTATTCACAATGTTGACACGAGGACCCCATGTAGAATGTACCCAGCATGCTCTCCCCCGACCATGCTCGACTCATGTTGTAACATTACAGAAGATAATCTTCTTGGCCACCATGCTCCCACTGGGTGGTAGCTGTAGACTGAACAGCTAAACTACCAGAGAACATTTATGGCAGCATTTGACCTTCCATGACTTTACTCACTTTTAAAATATTGAAAGTGTCCACCTCCACCCAGTTGCTGTTCAGAGTTAGGAAGTTGGCTGCACGACCTATATTTGGCACTCCAGTGCAGCACTGTGGGAGTGCTGATTTGTCAGATGTGGCGTTTTTCAGATGAAACGTAGAGTTTAAACTTCTTGTTGCTCAAATTGATACTTAGTTGCAAAAGTTGCACTTTTCGAAGAGGTGTCCTAATCAACATCCTTTTTTAAACACCACCACCAAAAATAAAACAGTTGTTTGCAGACACAACATGAGTAACCACATTTAGAAAGTGATCCATCAGTGATAAAGTGTTGTACAATGCTTTAAAGATGGGAAAGATGCTCAAAAAATGCACCTTCATCCTCTGTGGCCGTACATGAATTATAATATATATTAAATAGTTTCTATTCTTCTATTGCAATTCTGACTTTACTATAGAATTCATTCTTTAATAAACAGAATGAAGACATTTAATCTTCCATCCCAATTTATATTCCAGGTATAGACTTAGCATATTTCAGATTGAGATTGGATTAGATTCCCTACAATGTGGAAACAGGCCCTTCAGCCCAACACGTCCACACCGACAATTATCCTACATTTTACCCCTGACTAATGCAAACTCTACACAGACGGTCACCCAAGGCTGGAACTGAACCTGAGTCCTTGGCGCTGTGAAGCAGCAGTGCTAATCACTGAGCCACCGTACCACCCAGTTGATGAAGGATCACCAAATCAATAACATCTGTAACTGATTTTGATGTACCAGTCTGAAAGTTGAACTGTTCTTCACCAATAATTTACATCATTTTATATTTGCAACTCTTCCATCACAACTTTGTGATATCATCCTTTGTTACAGTCATGTAGTTACCAGACAGCACCTCAGTTAACATCTCATTTTATAAAAAAAAGAACTCTCTAACAACCAAACACTGTCAGCATAGTCTTTCAAGCTCAGGTCTCTGAAGTCTCCCTAACCTTCTAACTCTAAACAAGACTGATACCATCTGAGCCATGGCTGACGCTATTTATAGCAGGTATGGATTTACTTCGTTACTTGGCTACACATTCTAATTATCTCTGTTTACAGTATGAGATCAGCACTTGAGAGCAATTGATCCAGATTGAGAAATCTCTATGGTTCCCACACTGCACCCTTGCCCTATAACAGTTGATACACTAAAAGATCAAATTACTGTAGTATTATAAAAGCAAATGTTGGAATCAGAAGTTGCTGTGTTACATCTTATGGTCAACATATTGCTGCACCAGGTAAAATATCTTGGTAAAGAAATAGTCCTAAAAGCCCTGCCCTCCTAAATTGAAATGCATCTTTAAAAAACACCAACAACGTGTTTTTTTCACATGAATGGGCCTTATCTATGATTAGAGGTTGATCAATTCCACAATTCCCTTTCTTCAAATGCAGTAGAGGAAAGCTAGTATGATGTCATTACTCCTTACTTAAAGGCAGAAAACTATGACACGCTTGCACTTTTTAAACTACAAGGCTGTTGTTCTTCTAGGAGGAGAAAGTGAGGTCTGCAGATGCTGGAGATCAGAGCTGAAAATGTGTTGCTGGAAAAGCACAGCAGGTCAGGCAGCATCCAGGGAACAGGAGAATCGACGTTTCAGGCATAAGCCCTTCTTCATTCCTGAAGAAGAACACATTTTCAGCTGTTGTTCTTCTAGCAACACTCCGAGAGGACCAAGGCTAGTGAAAGAGCAGCAACTTCAAAATTAAAGGGAAACAGAAGCAGAAAAGAGAAAAATAATACAAGTGAAAAGCAAAACTATTAAAGAAATAAGTAGACACCGTACTGCTTTTAAAAAGCAAACAGTTCCAAAGAGAAATGCAAGCAAATATTTAATTATGGTCTGGACATCCAATGATTCCTTTGCTGAATTACACCCATAAAAACAACACAGTCATCCCTATTTTCTAGATCAAACAACAAGAGAGCTCTAAAAGTCCTCCGTGTCATGAGCAAGGAGGGGCTCCATAGAAATAATATGACTTCATAGAAATATCATGGACAATCCAAAAGATCCAGGAAAACATCAGGATAAGAAATAACTTAAGAATCAACAGACTCTGACACATATAGACAACAACCCCAAGAATCCACTAACCAGTTTGTCAGAAGACGGTACAGCAAAGAGCATGATTGTGACTTTTCCAAAGAAAAACAGTCAAAAAGTCTCATTGAATGGTGTATTTCTTGAGGATAGATATAAGTGTGATGCCATAGTGGTAAGGTAACAAAAGTTACATGCTTTAAGTGCAGCCAACACTATTACAGTTGGTGAATGACACCAAACCAATAAAATATGTAACTGATTGTGATGTACCAGTCTGAAAGCTGAACTGTTCTTCACCAACATCTATAACGTCCCTGGCACCATTGGGTATGCCTTTGCAGGATATCTGATTACAAAGGCCAAACCAGACCCCAGAATAAAACACACATGACCAACAAAATGGTACAACTTTGTAACACTGGCAGCAAGGAATGTGTTGTGAAGGTGTACAAGTATACCATTGAGCTTCAAAGTCAACCAAGTGGAAGGCAAATTTCAGAAGATGAACAAACTTTCCATAATGCTAATGACACACACTGTGGTATAAGGCAATCAGTAGCTTTTACAACCATAATCGTCATGTGTGCACAATTCTGGTCTCCATCCTATAGGAAGGATGTTGTAAAACTTGAAAGGGTGCAGAAAAGATTTACAAGGATGTTGCCAGGGTTGGAGGGTTTGAGCTAAACGGAAAGACTGAATAGGCTGGGGCTGTTTTCCCTGGGGTGTTGGAGGCGGAGGGGTGACCTTAAAGAGGTTTATAAAATTGAGGGGCATGGATAGGGTAAATAGACAAGGCATTTTCCCCAGGGATGGGAAAGTCCAGAACTAGAGGGCATAGTTTTAAGGTGAGAAGGGAAAGATTTAAAAGGGACCGAAGGGGAAACTTTTTCACACAGAGGATGTGAGTGTATGGAATGAGCTGCCAGAAGAAGTGGTGAAGGCTGGTACAGTTACAACATATAAAAGGCATCTGGATGGGTAAATGAATAGAAATGGTTTAGAGGGATATAGGCCAAATGCTGACAAATGGGACTCGATTAATTAAGGATATTTGGTTGGCATAGACAAGTTGGACTGAAGAGTCTGTTTCCATGCTGTAAAGTTCTATCACTGTCTGACTGTATATGTCCTGAAAAGGCAGGTCAGCAAACATTAAAAGCCAAAATTGATATAGACTAGTTCCAACATATTACTGAAATGCATCCTAATTCTGATCTCTATCTCTCTCTCTCTCTGTGCACCTTCTCTATGGCTGTAACATTTTCTTCTGCACTCTGTTCTATTACCCTGATGCCCTTTGTTTGGTATGATTTGCCTGTATAACACGCAAAACAGCACTTTTCTCTGTACCTCGGTACATGTGACAACAATAAATCAAATTCAAAGCAATGAGAGCCCATCACTCAACGTATAATATATCACCAATTCCGTGAATTGGTTAACCATATAGCAGTGCCAATACACAGGCTCATCTTGGCTTCCTGAAATCCTCTACCCCTGTAGAGGCCAATGGTTGAGCAGTGGCAGTACTATCAATTTTAACAGTACTATCAATTTGATTTTCTTCTGCCTTTGAAGAAGGATGCCCAGTGTCTCTGAATTGGTGGTTGCACACTGTCACTCTCACTTGCCTCCCAGGAATAGGTGATTCTGGGGATGGTAATCCCTTTTCCATTGGTGTTGCATGGAAACACAGCAGTGCAATGTGAAAATTTTGCCTTATTGCTCGACACTAAATAATAATCGATTTGAGAGTAAATAAGATATGTTCTACTAGGCAATATGACATAAGTCACTCTCCACTTAGTAAACATATTTTGATATGGTTTGCCAGTGAACTGTGCTCTGTTATCTGGCACTATCTAATCTAGAATACCAAGTAATCTGAAAATAACATATGTCACGATAGCAATGGTCACTTTTGTTGCTTTGTTAATTTGGAGAACTAATCCATCATACACAGTCACAACTGATCACAGTTCCACATTGAAAAGGAACGGAAGACAACTCAAATCAATGTATGACGCATCAAACATGCACAGACAAAGTGCTGAAGAAATAACTGTACACTGAAGTTGAGTGACAAAACCAGCAGGAAAACAAGTACCTGGTCAAACAATTGCAACAGAAACTAACAGTTACCTCTCCAGACAGATGTATTACCACCAAAATTGTCAAGCCTCCAAAGCATTACATTGAAGTTTGAAATGTTGCCAGTTTGGACAATTATTGAATTGACAACATGGACATAAATGCAACCATCTATATATGTTGTGTGATAATTTTTTAATTCTTGGAAAAAGGAGGGATATTGTGCTATGTCTCATAGTGTATGCTTCTAAGAGAAATGCTGACTGCTGTATCATAAAATGCAACCTGATGGTTTACAGATCACGGACTCATCTTACTTGAGATCCCTGTTGGTCCCCGGCTCATCTGAATGGAAGAGAGCATGCAAGGGGATCTCGGAGACACTGTAATTATGACTGCTTCAAGAAAGGAGAGAAGACCAATTGCAGTAACTATGGAGGGGGATCCCTGCTATCTATCAGAGGTAAGGGTATTTGCAAAAGTCAGTTGTCTCCTCTCAGCAGCTGAAAAACTTCTACTGGAGTCATAATGCGGATTCTATCAGGAGGTGCAGGGGACATGGACTACACAGCAAGATAAATTCAAGAAAAATACAGAGAGTGGCAACGACTTCTATACATAACTTTCTTCAACCTCATAAAGAGGCTATGGAACTGCCTCCTTTGGTTGCCCACAAAAATTCATTCCGGTCCTTCACTTGCTGAATGCAAAATATGGTCTTCATCATTGGATCCTAGGCCCAATACCTCTGAAAACTGGGTTCAAGCATGGCTGGATCATCACATCAAAGCTCTTCTCCATCTTCTTTGTCACAACAATACCTCGCTAAGCCACAGGACAGGCGGAAACTGTTCAACGTGTGTCAGGTCAGGTCCAGAAATAACACCAGCTCAATGTCTGTAATCAAGCTGCATTATGCAGATGGAATTTGAATGTATGCAAGCTCAGAGGCTGAGATCCAAGCAACAGTTATGCTTTCAGGGAACATATGAGAGAATGAGCATTAAGCTAAAAGTGCATACAACAAGAATTCCCTACCAGCTGGCTCCCACCACACACCACTGCCCTGTTGACTATCAAGTTCTCCAGTGAGCCACTTCACAACATGGATCAATGTCCACACCTCAGAACCTTCTTCTGTGCATGACCAGACATTGACAATAAAGTTCATCATCACCTCCAGTGTACCAGTGCAGCCTTTTGGATGTCTAAGGAACAGAGTGTTTGATGACAAAGACATCAAACCCAGCACCGAGTCCATGGTGTGCAGGGCAGCAGTGTTGCTTGTCCTCTCATATATATCATAAATGGATAAAGTACAGCAGATGACTAAAATTTCTGGACAATTATCACCAGTGATGCCTCCAAAGAGTCCAGCAAATCCACTGGAAGAACAGGCTGTCCAATTTCAGCATCAAATGTCAGATCAATGTCCCCATTATCAGGGAACTGGTTACAATCAATCAGCTGCATTAGAAACGCCACACCATCTGCATACCTCCCATGTGCCGTCCAAAGCAAGGTCTCTACTCTGAGCTTTACCACAACAAACAGTTACAAGTAGGGAATAGGAATCACTGCCTGACTGTCCTCAAGTCTCCATGAGAAATGCAACATCCCTACTGACTTATAGGAGCCTCTAGCCTACAACTGTTCAATTTTGAGAAGAAGCAACCGCAAAGGAGCCAACTATTTTGAAAATCTGAAATAAATCCAGATGGAGACCATATTGCAAACATCAGACAGAGCATACGGAAACCCAAGCATCCCTCCCACCCCACTTCAGCAAGCATCACCTGAGCCACTGGCGACAACGTTTGCAATCCAGTTAATTTTAAGTAGTTTTGACAAGTTAATTTTAAGCTTTAACAAGTGTATTTATGTTTATGAGAGAGAAAACATTGTGAGTGAATTTTTTTTGCATCTGGTGTCATGTTTGATTCGGGTCTGCTAAGACTTGAAGATAGTGTAGAGCTGCCTTACAACACCCTGCATTTGTGCAGCACCACTGATACAGCAAAATATCCCTTTTTATTGTCTTATTACACTCCTGTAAAGCATCTTGTTTTACAGGATGTTTTATAGGAGTGTAATAAGACAAAAAATTATTGTCACTGAGTCAAAAATTATTAGGGAGTGAACAAAAGTTTTGAAAAGACATAGGTTTTAAGGAGTGTCTTACAGGAGTGCCCAATAATTCACCTTAACTTAGGCTTTATGAACGCCATCGGATAAATAGCTTGCCTGTGTTTTTCATGGCTGCTGGCAACGTAGTGGTGATTAATACCAAATCATCAGGACTTTTGCTCATATTCTCAAAGGACTGTGTTGACACTGTGCCAGGTTCAATTAATTTAGGATGTTTATAACTAACTCAGAGAAAAGACAACATGGGGCTGCAATTGTACACAGGTCTTGGATGTCACAGGACAGAATTCTAATCCTGATCCATTCTCCGACAATGGAGGATTTAATTGACAAAATTAAAACATTCTTTATTTCACTCATTTGTCAGCTTTCTTTTCATAAACAATATATGCAGCAGTATTAAAACTTAAAAGTCATGAGAGAAAAGAAAATGCATGTCGAGGATAATGAGTCATCTGGGTTACAGCATAGCTTCTGTACTCAATTATGTGTTCAGTGGCACTGTCATGTTCATACTTACACCTTACAGGATGGTATAATACTCTGTCAGTTGGGGATTGTCTCATTCGTTTAACAATTTTTAAACTCTTTTTCATTTAGAGGTGAGCAGTATCGATCACAATTGGAATGGAGCGATTCAGTGAAAAGGAGGGTGTTTGAAGGTCAGATAGAATAAATTCAACAAAGATTCCTATCTGGTTTATGCTTTTTATAAAGATGATTCTACATCAGTACAAACATAATTTGAAAGTATTCTTTTTTACCCTCGGCTATTGTTTTGCAATTGCTCCCCCTTCCTATTTTGAAAGTATTAACTCTTAGCTGTGGTGCAGTTTCATAGATGTGGTCACCCTTCATAACCTCACTTACATGGACGTTCTTCCAGGTAGTGATTGTATACAAAATATCCAAGTGCTGAAAGAATTACAGTTGAGTCCCAGCCAATAAAATCACACAAACGTAAAGCTTTCTCATTCATGAACAAGTGCACAATTTGGGGTTGGGGTTGGGGGTGGGGGTGGGGATGGGGTTTGAATGAATTAGATTAGATTAGATTCCCTACAGAATGGAAACAGGCCCTTCGACCCAACAAGTCCACACCAACCCTCCAAAGAGTAACCCACCCAGACCCATTCCCCCACCCTATATCTACCCCTGACTAATGCAACCAATGCTATGGGCAATTTAGCATAGCCAATTCACCTAATCTGCAAATCTTTGGACTGTAACTAATAGTAACTAGTAACTAATGAAGTTTTGAGATCAATTGCAATTCATTTACCACTAATCTAGTATCAGTTAGCATAACACAGACCAGTTACAGAGTTTAGAGTTACCTAAGGCTATATGGCTTCACTACTGACCGACTTAACCACTTGATGTATCAAGAACAAATATGGTCTTGACTTAATTAAGAATTATTCAACACACAATCTACTGACGGGTAGAAGAGATTTACAAGAATGATTCCAGGGATGAAGGGCTTGTCAGAGGAGGAGCAGTTGAGGACTCTGGCTCTGTACTCAACAAAGTTTAAAAGAATGAGGGAAGGTCCAGTTGAAACTTACAGAATACTGAGAGGCCTAGAGAAAGTAGATATGGATGTTGTCACTATTTGGAGAGAGAAGGACCTGAGGACACATCCTGAGAGTGAAGGGGCGAGTCTTTAGAACTGAAATGGCAATGAATTTCTTCAGCCAGAGGGTAGTTAGTCTGTGGAACTCATTGCCACAGAAGGCTGTAGTGTCAAACCATTGAGTGGACTTGAGAAAAGATAGATAGGTTCATGATTAGTAAAGGGATCAAAGATTATTGGGAGAAGACAGGGGAATTGTCTGAGCAGTAACGCCTTCAGCTGGTTGGATTCCCAGCATTGAGGGATCAGAGATTCTTTGCTGGTGCAATCTACCCCACGAAGCAGAACATGTTGGTTGAATAATGGAAGATTAGACAAAACTGTATTCATGAATCTATAACTTAGAACACAGTTTAAATCACAATGTTCAGTTTGGGGGGGTGGGGGAGATGTCCCGCTTTGGTTTGGCAAAGCCAAATTGTTTCAAACTATTAACGTGAGGCAGTTTATTGGCAGAAACCAACAGGTGCAGGTAGTCAGTTATGGTGGCAGCTCATGTTTGCAGTTGCCAGCTGCTCTGTACCAAAAATAAAGATGTAAATGATAAAAAAGAATTGGGTGACTTCCCAGTAATTACAATGTTCTATTAAGAATGCATATACCAGAACACCTGCTTCTGAGGGCATCCTTCACAGCAACTTCACTTGTTCAATGTTGTGAATTAAAACTTGTGCCTGCAGACAGTATCTCACTCACAGAATGCAGACACACAGCAGACATCAAGGCATGAATTCTCTCATGAAAGGAGTGAAGAGCAAAGTAACCTCAATTCAGCCCCTAACTAGCTGCCAAGACCCACAACAAGATGGCCATGTCAAGACACTGGTTTGTACAGAATGTTCCACAGTTAAAGGTCATCGTCTACTCCTGCTGTGTTTTATCGTTGCTTGGTCCCACAAGGTGACAGAGAGCAATATAATTGATTTTTTTTTGTCTCTCACAGTGGCAGTGTTTCCACTATCAGAACAAACCTGTGTCAGTCTGGGAAAGAATGGATTGAATCACACTCACCCATTGTGTTTCCTTGGCTTGTCATTTCTCCCATTATTGACCATAAAATGGAAAGAAGGAAGGCTGGAAGGGATGGAGAAAGAAACAGCCTCCTCTACTTTGAAAAATGAAAAGACAACAAGGTATTTCCACTTGGCAACTCATTGTTCCTTTCCTAAGAAAATGACAGGCTCACACTTGTTAGGAGTAAAACAACAAAGTGAAATATCATCCGGGCCACAATGGAGAAAAGTTAACAAAGGAGCCTTGCAGATATTCAGCCAATTCCTTCAATTCAGTCGCACCTACTGCTTCTAGGCTCCCATGAGCAAGATGATTACTGGGTACAATGAGGTGATCTTTGTTATTTTGAATAATAATTAACAATATCATGGTATTCAGGTAGGGACTCAATTGTGCTCCTATATTTAGGAACGGAATCTAGGGTTCGTCTGGTGCAGTGGCCTGGAGACCCAGGTTCAAATCTTACCTGCTCCAGAGTGTGTAATAACAAACAAAAAATAAACAAAGAACCGCTGATGGTGGAAATTAGAAACAAAACCAGAAATTGAAAACCTCAGCAGGTTTGGCTACATCTGGGAGAGAAAGTAGAGATAAGGTTTTGGGTCCAGATGGGGAAAACAGAAACTCTGCCCCAGCTCACCCTACACTCCCTGGTGTGAACTAAAGGATACTGTTTGGTGGCTGATGAAGAGGGTCACCTGGAATTTAATTGCTGAGGTCATGGGAAGGGGTCAAGAATCTCACTGAGTCCAATCCAACTGGTTATTTGCCCTTCAGAGGAATAGAAAGGCAACTTACTATCGAGATAGAGAGAACCTTCAATGGTGCAGAAGGATTTGTGTGTCCTCGTACATGAATCTATCAAATTAGTATGTAAGTACAGCAGGTAATGAGGAAAGCAAATGAAATTTTAGCATTTACTGCTAAAGGAATAGGGTTTGAGAATAGGGAAGTGTTATTCAACTTTAGAAGGCATTAGTGTGACCGTATCTGTGTATTATATGCAACTTTGGTCCCCTTACATTTACTAGAGGCCTTTCAGTTGACGTTCACTAAATTGATTGGAAGATGAGGGGTTTGTCTTATGAAGAGAGATTGAACAGTTTAGGTCTATCCTTTCTGATATTTAGGAGATTTAATTGAGGTACTTAAGGTGTAAAAGGGGATTAACAAAGTCGATGTAAGAAGGATATTTCCTCATTTGGGCAGTCTAGAACAAGTAGTTATAGTTTTCGGATAAGGGATAGGAGACTTAAAACAGAGATGGGAAGAAATTACTTCTCCCAAAGGATTGTGAATCTGTGGAATTCACTATCCGAGAGTGCGGTGGGTGCTGGAATATTGAGAAAATTGAAGGAGGTAATAGACAGATTTTTAATTAGTAGTGGGTTGAAGGGTTATGAAGAGCAAGCAGGAAAGTGGTGGTGAGGCCAAGATGAGATCAGCCATCATTGTATAAAATGGCGAAGAAGACACAAAGGCTGAATTGCCTACCCCTGCCCTCGTTCTTCCTGCCACCCTATACAAGATGGCGGAGATGGCAGGTTAAATGGTGCTTGGATTTCTGGCCTGTCCATTCCCTTTCAGCTGACCGACTACATCCTTTTTTTAAAATTATGTCTGATTATACTTAACTAGGTCCTCAGCAGTTTCGACTGGCCCCTGGGCCTTGGCAATTTCAACAGTGCCCAGTCCTCGACAGTTCCAACAGGTCCCTGGTTCTTGATAGCCTCGACAGCACCCCAGTCCATAGCAGTTTGGCAGGCCCCAGGCTTCAGCAGTGGCTGGATCATGAAACTAAGACCATGGAATGAACAAAAGATAATGTTTGTCTTAACTTTATCTCTCCTTTGTATATAGTTCATGTATTTAAATGGCACTGTTTATAGTTATAGGGTGAGTTATATACATTTTACTCGATTTTCACACATATTAAGTGGCAATAAATTTCTATCCACCTCCAGAGAAGGGAAGGTTGTATCATTGGCTCCACTTCTATCCCTTACTGTCTGGCTTTCTGAAATAGAATAAAGTTGATGGGAAATAGGGCTCATTCCTGATGAAGGGCTCCTTCCTGAAACATTGATTTTCCTGCTCCTCGGATGCTGCCTGACCAGCTGTGCTTTTCCAGCACCACTCATGGCATCAAAACCGAGTTCAGGGTAGGTATATTCACCACCCTCCAGAAGTGGGAACGGGCAAACTAAAGTGAGCAGGAATCCATTGCAATACTCGCTTACCTGATTACTGCTTAAAACTTGAGTTGTGAGCAAAGGAAAAATCGAAGGTGATGTCCCTTTAAACTGGCGGAATACCTAACCAAGCTTCAACAAGCTGACATTTTCCTTTCAGGGGGTGGAGTTGGGTGGTGGCTGAGAAGCAGAGCAATGGGTAAATGAAGTGAGTGTATGAGGAACAGGCATCTCAACGTTGTGTAACTATTAGATTTCTTTCCTATTTAACAAAATATTATCATTTAATTGTTTTCATATTTTTCTTGGGATGTATTCACCCTTCACATGGGACAAAATACAGGAAAAGGGTTTTAGGCCACAGGAAAAGCATGATCATGATTTGGGAACGCCGCCTAGAAACCTAGCCACCAGGTATATTTAATGATATTGAGTTACAAGCTTCAGCTGTCAAGCCAGTCTCTAGTTCCTTCCCTGTCTCAAAAATGCTGCATTGCCCATTGAATTACATCTGCGAGTGCTTATAATAAATTATGCATGAACCACAGACTTGTTAGTATACCAGAGTCACAAATAAATAAGATAGCAATTGGTGCCTTGCTCTAATGTTATGCTTTATTTAAAAGAAACTAGGAAGGCACCTTTCCGAGTTGCTCCTAACTGCACCAACACATTTTGTGCTATAGACTCACGCGCTTCCAGCAGCTTATTCTTCTAAAAGGTCAGACAGGTTTCAGAATGTTGACAATCCCAAACCTAAACCTGTCCCCATCGTGTGTACACTCACACGCATACACACACACACAAACTCACACGCTTAGGTCTTCCTACCTACTAAAATCCCCTCTCCCCAAAATCTATTCCCTTACATTGGGAGGTCCCAACCACCGGCCTGAGCTCTATGTTTGAAATTCCCTCCTTGAGATCCCCTCCATCTTTCCCTCTCCTCCTTTTTGAGCCTCCTTGAAACTCAAGCCATTAGTAAACCCCTCCTAATGTCCTCTCCTTCAACTTACTACCCTTGAATGCATCGTGAAATGTTTTTCTATTCTAAAAGGCACTACTTAAATGCAAGTTGCTGTTGTCATGCAGACCACTGTAAAGGGTATCTGGTGCAAAGAGTGTCAGCATAAGAGTGACTCATGAGACATAACCCATTTATGAGGTGATCAATACAAGTCCCTATGTTAGTTCTAGGCTATTGGCTGGATTTACCCACTAAGGCTTTCAGGGAGCTTGTTCTGACTTTTAAAGTCAGTGATGCTTCCTGTTAAGCAAGGTTGATTGATATTAATGCCATGCAAGCTGCTTACTGATATGTTCTGCTTTTCCTTGCTGAGTGGTTCTTTTCCAAACTCCAGACTTTATACAGAAGAAGACAAAAGATTTTTCTTAACATCTAGGAGATTATAACTGAGACTTCCAGCAAAGAAAAGATCCTTTTAAAACAGCAGGTTAATGAATATTGTGTCAGATTGGCAAGGTGGAGTTGATCTTGTATATACCAGGAATCTAAATTGGTCTCCAGTTCTCAATATTCATACATGGTATGAATACAGGGTATTGTTCATAGCATGCAGGTTTGAATCCCACTATGACCGATAGTGAAGTTCTGTAAAGGGTCAGTAGACCCAAAATGTTACCTCTGCTTTCTCTCCACGGATGCTGCCAGACCTGCTCAGTTTTTCCAACAATTTCTGTCTGTGTTCCAAATTAATTCTTACAATTTTGCAAGAAAAGGGAATGAAAATATAATCTGATATCCCAAAGGACTGGATGCTAAAAGATCTATATTGACAGATTTCTAGATGTTAACAATATATGGGTTATGGGGATAGTGGGGGACAGTGGATTGAGGTACACAATCAGCCATAATCTAGTTAAATGGCAAATGGCCTACTCCTGCTCTTGTTTCCAATGTTATTTAGAAGCAATATTTCAGATTTATAATGCCATCAAAAGTTAGTTACAGGGGAAATCAATTTAAAAAGATGTTGATGATGAGTCTATACAGTGCTTAGACCACAGTTAGAGTAATGTATATACTTTTGACAATATGATTGTAGAAAACTGACAATTTAGCATGACAGATATAAACAGAAAGACCTGATGTTATCGCACATTTTTTTCACAAGTGACTAACAGATGGTAATTTATTTCAACTGAAGATAATGCCAAGTTAGAACCTTCAGTAGCCTTAGAGGAGAGCGTCAAAAATCATCCAGATTTTCCATTCATGATTGATATCAAGTGACTGCTACCAGAATGTGTAAATGATCTGGTATTGTAACCATATGATCAAATTAGTGCCATGAAAATCTAAGCTGACTTGGACAAGGCAGCAGGACATGAAAAATGCCAAAGGAAGTGTAACTCTCTTATCATCTCATCAGCTCCAGTGGGGATACCTAAAACTAATTGAAACTTGGAAATAGGTAATTGAAGGATAATTGGGTGAGCACTTGACTGGCTATAGAGGAAACAAAAAAATCAGTGTAGTTGGAGCTCTTAGTGTTTAAGTAGGAATAGACTCTGACTAGAAAAGTTTTATACCCAGATTCTTTCTAACCATCATTTAATCTGTTATTCAACAAACTCAACACAAATCAACAAATTCAGAAGATTGGGGGAATTAAAGAAAATAAAGTTACCAGGATAAAAAAGCATAAGACAATTGTCCATCAAATCTTCTACATGTGCGAGGATGACAATGGCTGTGCTCCCATTGCCAGTTGCACATTGACAAAGTGAGTATTCAGGAATGAGAGCAGAGGAATGTATTATTGTGTGAAACACTTGCAGGAATTGTAGTAACTCTGAGGCCAAGTACACTTTATGTGGAAAAATAATTAGACACTACATTGGGCGGCACGGTGGCACAGTGGTTAGCACTGCTGCCTCGCAGCGCCAGAGATCCGGGTTCAATTCCCGCCTCAGGCGACTGACTGTGTGGAGTTTGCACGTTCTCCCCGTGTCTGCGTGGGTTTCCTCCGGGTGCTCCGGTTTCCTCCCACAGTCCAAAGATGTGCAGGTCAGGTGAATTGGCCATGCTAAATTGCCCGTAGTGTTAGGTAAGGGGTAAATGTAGGGGTATGGGTGGGTTACGCTTCGGCGGGTCGGTGTGGACTTGTTAGGCCGAAGGGCCTGTTTCCACACTGTAAAGTAATCTAATCTAATCTAATCTAATCTACAATAATATGTTATCAAGCTGACTCTGCTTTGTGTAAAATACTTAAATCAGAATAAAGGGAAAGCTTGAAAGATAAATATGACTATAAACTGGCAAATTAATAGAAAAATTAATTTCTAAAAAGAATTGTTTGGAACACTTGCAGGAATTGTAATAACTTTGAGGCTAAGTACACTTTGTGTGGAATAATAATTAGACACTACAATAATATTTTATCAAGCTGACTCTGCTTTGTGTGAAATACTTAAACCCAGAATGAAGGGAAAGTTTGAAAGATAAATATGACTATAAACTGGCAAATTAATAGAAAAATTCATTTCTAAAAAGAATGCTACATTCTTGCACTAATTATGATTTATGTAGATGTCAAGTAATAGAAAGTGGACCTATATTCCACAACATTGCCTGTGAAATTATGTAGGTAATGAGTTAAAATAATGCGTCAAAACAGTGTGGAGATTCTTGTGGATGTTTTTTGTTATTCAGAAATTTGATGGCTGTCATGCGTAATGTGTGTAAAATATCAATACTTTCAAACTGAGGAATTTTCATGTTTAAATCTCCTTCTCAACAGAAACCTGGAAGTTGTGATGTTCCCATGAATGTATTGTTCTGCTCCTTCTGGGTGGTACAGTATTAAACAGTGCTTTTGGAGGAAGCTTATCAAGTTGCTGTAATGCATCTTAATTTCATGTAGTACACCTGCTGCTGTGATGGATTGATGTTGGGGAAATGATTGTTTTTGCTGGTGGATGGGATGCCAATCCAACAGGCTTCGTTATCATGGATCGTTTCAAGCTTCTTGAATTAATGGAACTGCTGCCAAGCCCATACAAGCAAGTGGAGAGTGCTCCAACACAGCCTGACCTGTCCCTCAGACATGGCTGACATTGTCCCATCTCCAACCCAGCAACTGTAGGCAGAGACTTCTGAGAAGTTCTTAGATTGCCCCCTGTCACAATAGAGACATTCTTCTTTTGAATGTACTGCCCAGATCCCCAACTCTCTTCCCTGATGTCCTCTGCAGTGTCTCTCTCTTCATTTGTGTCTTTTCCGTCCAGAGATGCTAATACACATTTCTGAATTTTTTTTTAAACCATCATCAAATCACCTGTGTTTCTAACTAAAAGAACAATCAATTTCTTTCCTTTCTATATCTTTAGATTAGATTAGATTAGATTACATTACAGTGTAGAAACAGGCCCTTCGGCCCAACAAGTCCACACCGACCCGCCGAAGCGAAACCCACCCATACCCCTACATTTACACCTTACCTAACACTACGGGCAATTTAGCATGGCCAATTCACCTGATCCTGCACATCTTTTGGACTGTGGGAGGAAACCTGAGCACCCGGAGGAAACCCACGCAGACACGGGGAGAACGTGCAAACTCCACACAGTCAGTCGCCTGAGGCGGGAATTGAACCCGGGTCTCAGGCGCTGTGAGGCAGCAGTGCTAACCACTGTGCCACCGTGCCGCCCTGTTCACTGATGCAATTACACACCTCTGGAGCAAATGAAATTTGAATCTGGACCTCCTGCCTCAGAGGTAGGGTCATTACAATGCTGTTATAAGAACCCTCCGGTCTCTCCTTTTTCTTTTCTTTTCTTTATACCCACAGGTGCTATAAATGTCTCTCCTGTCATTCACCAGCACAAATTTAAAATGGCTGCAGCTGAAGTGATTGATTCTGTTGGGCGTTAGTTAGTCCATTAGGTCTCTGCGCAGGGATTGCTGCATTTGTTTGTCCCATGCACCATCTCACTGATACTCAAAGCCTGTTCTTTGTGGCTGCAGTTTGCGTAACTTTGAAGAATAAAGTTGAGTGCCCCTGGTGTGTATCAGTTGATGCCTATTTGCTGTTCTGCACATATGATTTTCAGAATTGAAAAATGATCTTTTGTTGTTGGGTAAACCCCCCCCCCCCAATTTATTTAAAGGTCAAATAAGGTATTCAGTATTTATTTTTAGAATTTATTGTCACATGTATTTTCACAAGAAAACGACAATGAAAAGTGTTAAGTCACCCTACCGTGGCACCTATATTCAGTCTGATAAAAGGACCCTACATCATTTTTTAATCCACTTCCATTAAGAACAGTTGCTTAGACAACCAGAATATGAGTTACAGATGGCATATTGATGATAAAATTGAGTCCTGATCTGGCATCAATGCCAGGAAGTAACTGGGTGGATTAGCAGTCAAAAAATATTTTGGTGAACACAGTATTAGAGGCCAGACAATTGTGAATTCAAAGGTGTTTTTACAAATGCAGTCGGGGAAGCATTTTTGAGATGTAACCCGTTCCTGATATCAGGAAGAACATGTCATTCTATTCAGGACAATAAAATGTAACTGGATTGCTTCTGAAATGTTAGTATTTAAATGAAAAATCAATTTTAATTTATAGATTAATGAACAGTATATTGACAATTAACATATTAACAGCACAGAGGTGGAACGAGTGGAGAGTGTTAAGCTCCTGGGAGTGGTCATCCACAACAAGCTTTCTTGGACTCTTCATGTGGACGCACTGGTTACAAAGGCCCAACAATGTCTTTTCGTCCTCAGGCAGCTGAGGAAATTTGGCATGATGGCAAATACCCTTGCCAACTTATATAGATGCACCATCGAGAGCATTCTGTCTGGATGTATCACTATCTGGTATGGCAACTGTACCATTCAAGATTGGAGACGGTTACAGAGAGTGGTGAACTCGGCCTGGACAATCACAAAGGCCAACCTCCCATCTACAGAATCCATCTACCAGGCCCGCTGTCAAGGAAAGGCTGCCAGCATTCTCAAAGATCCATCCCAACCTGGCAATGTTTTTCCACAACCTCTACCATCAGGGATAAGGTACACACACACCAGCCGGTTTCATAACAGTTTCTACCCTACTGTTGTTAGAATACTGAATACACTCACAAACTCTTAACATTCACCTGTACCTGTGTTTTTGTTTTTGCTGCTTTTACCTATTATTTACTTATCTATACTACTTAACTCTGTGATCTGCCTGTATCGCTCACAAGACAAAGCTTTTCATTACGCCTTGTACAATAAATTCAATTCAATTCAATAATAAATACCGATGGTATTTATGAAATACCAATGGTTTCATCATTTTCATTCACATTGTATTGGTTTTATACCCAAGACTCTAGGCTCAGGTGTAGAGACACTATCACTACATTACAACAGCTCCTCCACCCAGCATTTTATGACAGTGAGGATTAATTGACCCCTTAAATTGCCAATTAATTGAGCAGCTAAGGGCCTCAATAAGCCTAAGGTGTACAGATTTGTGGATGCCATATTATGGGAAAGAGGTCAAGGATAGCCTGGAAGGGAGAATGCTGGGAGCCCAACATTTTTGAGCTGAACTGAGCTGTCTCAAGTGAACATAAAAAAAAATCCTTCTTACTATTCTGAAGAATAGCAGGAGTGGTATATTTAGTGCCTTAGTCTAATCTTTGTCACAAAAACAGAAAATCTGGTTATTATCATACTGCTGTAAGTCAGACCGTATTGTGTAAATATTGACTGCTATATTTCATGAATTACAGTAGAGACTACTCTTAAAAGTACTTTATTGACTGTTATTTACTTTGGGGCATCCTGTAATTGTGAAAGGCAATATATAAATACAAATGTTGTTTTGCCTTACATACAGAATGCTTACATTCAGTTCTGTTGTTGAAGAAGGATTCCTGAAGAAGGGCTCATGCCCGAAACATCGATTCTCCTGCTCCTTGGATGCTGACTGACCTCCTGCGCTTTTCCAGCAACACATTTTCAGCTCCTTCAATTTCTGGTCAGGATAAGGAATTTCAGGATGAAAATACTTCAAGACAGTAAATTAAATCTTCATCAGATTTAGTTGACTGTTTGTTTATTTCATCAACTACGATGAAAGTAAGTCCTTCATTCCTGATGAAGGGCTTTTGCTCGAGTTGTCAATTCTCCTGCTCCTCAGATGCTGCCTGACCTGCTGTGCTTTTCCAGCACCACACTCTTGACTCTGATCTCCAGCATCTGCAGTCCTCACCTTCTCCCACAATGAAAATGCACTAGTGAGTGCTACACTTTACAGCAAGACTGTGTTTCTTATTCCAAACTGTATGAAGAGCAATACACAACCAGCCTGGGACTTCAGCATTTCATTCCGTTCATTGGAATAAAAACACAGACTGCCTGTGTTATGACTGCTGATTGAAATATTACAGAACCATCAAACCATTTCAAGTGCCTTCTCCCCAGAGAAACCATCGAAAGAAAGTGTACTTTTATGAAGTAGTGGAGAACACTCACTTACAGTAAAAATCATTTCATGTCTAATTTTCTGTTTCAATGAAATTTACATTTGACAATATAATAGCTTAAACAGCTTTTACCAACTCATGTAGAGGAAAGCATGTTGCGAGGTCACCTTTATTTCTTTGAGGAGAAAGTGAGGTCTGCAGATGCTGGAGATCAGAGCTGAAGATGTGTTGCTGGAAAAGCGCAGCAGGTCAGGCAGCATCCACGGAACAGGAGAATCGACGTTTCGGGAATAAGCCCTTCTTCAGGAATGAGGAAAGTTTGTCCAGCAGGCTAAGATAAAAGGTAGGGAGGAGGGACTTGGGGGAGGGGCGTCGGAAATGTGATAGGTGGAAAGAGGTCAAGGTGAGGGTGATAGGTCAGACTGGGGTGGGGGCGGAGAGGTCAGGAAGAAGATTGCAGGTTAGGAAGGCGGTGCTGAATTCGATGGATTTGACTGAGACAAGGTGGGGGGAGGGAAAATGAGGAAACTGGTGAAATCCGAGTTCATCCCTTGTGGTTGGAGGGTTCAAAGACCTGGATATCCTTGGTGGAGTGGGAGGGGGAGTTGAAGTGTTGAGCCACAGGGTGGTTGGGTTGGTTGGTATGGGTGTCCCAGAGGTGTTCTCTGAAACGCTCCGCAAGTAGGCAGCCTGTCTCCCCAATATAGAGGTGAAATGAGGAAACTGGTGAAATCCGCCCACACCTGCTGGACAAACTTTCCTCATTCCTGAAGAAGGGCTTATGCCCGAAACGTCGATTCTCCTGTTCCCTTGATGCTGCCTGACCTGCTGCGCTTTTCCAGCAACACATTTTCAGCACCTTTATTTCTTCACTAACTTTACTAAATGTCAACTTAACATCAAAAGGAGTTTCAGATATAAATTTTCTTTTCTTATGTTAAAGCTAATCCTGCAGTATTCTGCTGAATTGTTGTAAGCTTGATTTTGTGTTTTCTTTATTGGAGTGTGGTTCCTTTTAAGGGTTGCCTAGGAGAGTGAGGACCAGAAAACAAATGGTTTGATGGTTGGAAAATAGACTATGAATGAAGCATTTACAGAATGTCACCATAAAGGGAATAGAAGAACATGTGGGAAGAATCCTTCCCAGTCCCAATGTCTGTAGATATTTAGGTGTCAGCTACAAAATCCTGAGATGAGTGAAGTTAATGTTGTTAATAGTGATCATCTTGGATATGTCCTGTATACAGGGAAGAGAATTTATGCCAAGAAAATCATAGATAAGAACAAGGAACAATACAACACAGGAACAGGCCCTTCAGCCTTCCAAACCTCCCCACCACCACATTTTGCCCTTCCAGACTAAAACTGTTCTCACTTACAGGATCCATGTCCCTCTATTCCCTTCCTATTCATATATTCATCCAGGTGTTTCTTGAATGCTGCTATTGTGTCTGCTTCCAATACCTCCTCTGGTAACGCATTCCAGGCACGATGACTAGGCTAGACTGTCCACACCTATGTATACCTTCATCCTATGACACATCCACCATGCAATGACCATGACAGAAGTTAGCAGAGTGTCCTCTAACTCTTATGTTGGCGCAGAGTCCATCGGCTCCCAGTCAGCATGACACCAGTTGCAGATCTGCACCACATGGCATATAGCAATGGAACCCCATTCATAATCATGGTCATTGCCATTTCAGCTTCTGACAACCAGCTTCCCTCAGTTCTGTTGCACTCTGTCCTCTGAGATGATGTATGAAGCTGAGTAATCCTTTCCCCACCACATGAAAGTATCTGCATCTCTCTTTACAAATTCATCTGTTGATCCTACTTCCTGCCTCTACATTTATCTTGTCAGGAATTGAGTTTTCCACCAAGCTATCTTTGGAAATATCTCCACATTTTTCTAAAGGCTAATTTCACATGCACAAGGTCTTTGGTGGGTTACCAGTAAAATTTTAAAATTAAAACATTTTGGTATAGCAAAGTATGGATAAAAATTTCTAACACTTGTGTCTGTTGAACCAAAATGTCCAGCGGGACTTTTGAAGACAAGAATTTAATTTCTTTCTTCGTATTTTGATCAAATCTAAATGTTCAATTCCTTTTGACCTACTACAACGATTACCTTGATTGTTGTGGTTCTGTTCGCCGAGCTGGGAATTTGTGTTGCAGACGTTTCATCCCCTGTCTAGGTGACATCCTCAGTGCTTGGGAGCCTCCTGTGAAGCGCTTCTGTGATCTTGCCTCCGGCATTTATAGTGGTTTGGCTCTGCCGCTTCCGGTTGTCAGTTCCAGCTGTCCGCTGTAGTGGCCGGTATATTGGGTCCAGGTCGATGTGTTTGTTGATAGAATCTGTGGATGAGTGCCATGCCTCTAGGAATTCCCTGACTGTTCTCTGTTTGGCTTGTCCTGTAATAGTAGTGTTGTCCCAGTCGAATTTATGTTGCTTGTCATCCGCGCGTGTGGCTACTAAGGATAGATGGTCGTGTTGTTTCGTGGCTAGTTGGTGTTCATGGATACGGATCGTTAGCTTTCTTCCTGTTTGTCCTATGTAGTGTTTTGTGCAGTCCTTGCATGGGATTTTGTACACCACATTGGTTTTGCTCATGCTGGGTATCGGGTCCTTTGTCCTGGTGAGCTGTTGTCTGAGAGTGACTGTTGATTTGTGTGCTGTTATGAGTCCTAGTGGTCGTAGTAGTCTGGCTGTCAGTTCAGAAATGTTCTTGATGTATGGTAACGTGGCTAGTCCTTTGGGTTATGGTATGTCCTCATTCCGTTGTCTTTCCCTTAGCCATCTGTTGATGAAATTGCGGGGGTATCCGTTTTTGGCGAATACATTGTATAAGTGTTCTTCTTCCTCTTTTTGCAGTTCTGGTGTACTGCAGTGTGTTGTGGCCCTTTTGAACAGTGTCTTGATGCAACTTCTTTTGTGTGTGTTGGGGTGGTTGCTTTCGTAGTTCAGGACTTGGTCTGTGTGTGTGGCTTTCCTGTATACCTTTGTGGTGAATTCTCCGTTAGGTGTTCTCTGTACCATCATGTCTAGGAATGGGAGTTGGTTGTCCTTTTTCTTCCTCTCTAGTGAATCTGATTCCTGAGAGTGTGGCGTTGATGATCTGGTGTGTGTTTTCTATTTCTGTGTTTTTAATGATTACAAAGGTGTCATCTACATATCTGACCCAGAGTTTGGGTTGAATTTGCGGTAAGACTGTTTGTTCTAATCTTTGTATTACAGCTTCTGCTAGGAGTCCAGAGATGGGTGATCCCATGGGTGTGCCGTTGATTTGTTCATATATTTGGTTGTTGAATGTGAAGTGTGTTGTGAGGCACAGGTGCAGTAGTTTGAGTATGCCGTCTTTGTTGATAGGTCCAACATCCTGTTGTCTGTTCTGTATGTCCAGCAGGTTGGCTATTGTTTCTCTGGCTAGGGATTTGTCGATAGAGGTGAACAGTGCTGTTACATCGCATGAGACCATAGTTTCTTCCTTGTCTATATGTATATTTCTGATGCTGTCCAAGAATTCCTGTGTTGATTGTATAGAGTGTCTGGATCCGCTGATCAGGTGTTTCAGTTTCTGCTGTAGTTCTTTAGCCAGTTTGTGTGATGGTGTCCCTGGTAGCGATACGATGGGTCTGAGTGGGATGTCTGGTTTGTGCACTTTAGGTAGTCCATAGAATTTGGGGGTGGTGTTGCTTTCAGGTTTCATTCTCTGTAGGTCAAACCTGGTTATCTGTCTGTTTTTTTGCAGGTTCCTCAGTGTGTTGTTTATCCTATTGGTGAGCTGTGGGATGGAGTCAAACTCTCTCTTTTGGTAGGTGGTATCCTCAGCCTGGTAGGTTACCATACATCAAGAACATTTCTGAACTGACAGCCAGACTACTATGACCACGAGGACTTATAACAGCACACAAACCAACAGCCACTCTCAGACAACAACTCACCAGGACAAAGGACCCGATACCCAGTGTGGAAACAGGCCCTTCGGCTCAACAAGGCCACACTGACCCACCGAAGCCCAACCCACCCAGACCCATTCTCCTACATTTACACCTTCAACTAAAACTACGGGCAATTTAGCATGGCCAATTCACCTAACCTGCACATTTTTGGACTGTGGGAGGAAACCGGAGCACCCGGAGGAAGCCCACGCAGACACTGGGAGAAAGTGCAAACTCCACACAGTCAGTCGCCTGAGGCGGGAATTGAACCCAGGTCTCTGGTGCTGTGAGGCAGCAGTGCTAACCACTGTGCCACCATGATATTTTTGGAATTTTCTATTGCAGATAGTGATGGATGCTCCATTGTTGAAGATAATTCAGGCTATGATAAAAAAAACTATTTGGTTTCTCAGGAAATCTAAGCATACAGAGAGTGAGTGGGAAAGCAGAGTTAAAGTTGTTAATCAGCAATAGTCATTGTGAATGATACAGCAGGTTTGCGGGGTCATGTCTGCTCCTGTTTCTATTCCTTCTTTTTACAATTTCTTTCATGGCTGTAAAACCCATGTTTCTCAGTGTTTTTTTTCCACACAATTCAGTCCTTCATGTGACAATACTACTGCTCTAAGAGGTGTATGTTGGGGGAATCCAAGATGGCAGTGATCTAGTGTGTCTGTCCTGCTGAGCTCTGCACCATAACCCAGGCAAGGTGGTGCATTTACCCTCCCCTTTTTAAGCTATTGTGGCAAAATAAAATCAGCAGTCTTAGGTCCCAGAATTGCTGTGTAGTAGTTTTGTTGATCAGGGAAGACGACGAAGGGAAAAGGGCCGCATGGATCACAACAAGCAGGTCACTCCCCTGCAGCGTCGGCCTCCGCAAACATTCCTGTGGACTTACCTGTGCAGCAGAGCCTGGTCTGGGAGTTCGTGAAACTCCGAGAGAAGATTGAATCAGCGATGCAGGAGACCCAGACCAGGCTGGAACTGATCTCTGCCATGCTGCAAAAGCACAAGCAGGAGGTCCAGTGTCTCAGGCAGCAAGAGGAGGTGGTGGAGCAATGGACCGCAGCAGAATCCTCGGCGGGTCGGGTTCAGGCCCTGGAGAGGCAGGTATAGGCCTTAGCGAAGCAGGTCGACAACCTGGAAAATCAAAGCCGTCGGACGTACAGTCAGGACTGCCTCCCATCCTCTGACAGAAGCTAATATCTCCCTTATTCTCAAGAGAGGGAAAGCCCCAGAGGATTGTGCGTTGTACAGGGCCATATTAAACGTGGATTACGAAATTTCATTGAAAATGCTGGCATTGAGGTTGGAGAAGGTATTGCCCTCCCTTGTAAAGGAGGACCAGACAGTTTTCATTAAGGGTCACAGGTCCTCTAACAACATTAGAGTACTGGATATGGTCCATGCATGCCAGCAAGGGTCGATTCCAGACTTGGTAGTCTCCCTGGACACAGAGAAAGCATTTGATCGGGTGGAGTGGCCGTTACTCTGTCATGTCCTGGAACAGTTTGGTCTTGGATGGGGTCTTTGCCAGGAGGGTGACAGTATTATATAGCTCTCACTAATGCCATAAGGTCTAACAATTTTAGCATTGGTAGAGGCAGATGACAAGGATGCCCCCTTTCACCACTGCTTTAACATTAGTAATTGAGCCATTGGAGAGGCTATCCCGAGGGACCCCCCAATATTGTTGCTCTGGAGGTGGGATCGGGGGGCATAAAATCACCCTTTATGCAGATGACAGTCTTCTTTTTCTAACTAACCCGACAATATCTGTGCCCCACATAATACAAATGATTAATTTATTTGGTTCCTGCTTAGGGTATAAAATCAATTTTATGAAATCAGAGGCCATGCCTGTGGGGGGTCTTGTTGGAGTACCCGATCTTGGGGGTGGAATCAGATTCCCTTTCAAGTGGTCACAGGGAGGTTTCCTGGATTTAGGCATTTTTATCGTTCCAGCCTTTGATCAATTATACAAAGCTAATTTTGTGCAGTTGCTCGAGAAGGTAAGACAGGACCCCCAGTGTTGGGAGGCCTTTCTGATACCTTGGTTGGGTAGAACAGCTCTGGTTAAAATGAATGTTCTTCCTCATTTATTATATCCCATGCGAATGCTCCCTTTGACGCTAGCTAGGAGGCGTAACAGTTGGCTCGGTTTTTTTCATCTGGCGTGACAGGCGACCTCTTATTAAGTTTGCCAAATTGCAGCTTCCGCAGGGGATGGGGGAATGTGAACTTTTCAAATTTTAAGAAATATTAAGTTCCCCATCATCCTATGTCATTGATTGGGCTTGCCAGGCCCTAAGGTCAATTCGACTGGACAGAGGCTTCCCAGGCAAAACCCCCCCTCATTAATTTGTTGTTTATGAACAAGATGAGGACTGTCATGGAGCGTTGCAGAAATCTGATTGTCCTTAACATGCTTAAAGCAAGGAGAATAGTGTGACAAAGCAAGGGCAATTTACATAAAACTTCACTTTTTACTCCCATAGTAGGAATGCTAGGATTTCAGCCGGAGTCAATGGATTCTGACTTTAGGCTCTGTAGATGCAGAGGAGTTTCCTGATTGGAAGACTTACTTGAGGGAAAGGTCATGATGTGTTTCGATCAGCTGCGTTAGAAATATGAACTGTCTGGTAGGGATCACTTTCGTTCTTTTCAGTTTAGGGATGTTATACAGAAAAAGACATTATTGGTTAATCCCTATAAGTCTGATGTGGAGAGAAGAGTACTTTGGTCCACAGGTACTCTCTCGATCGGTACCCTCTACCATTTACTAGGGGGTAGTGTCTCAAAGGACATTGAGCGGCTGTGCAGGATCTGGACTCAAGAATTGGGGGCGGAGATCTTGTCAGAGGCAAGGGAGGATATTTGGGAGAATGTGAGGAAGATTTCGATTTGTAATAGGACGCAGGTTATGCAAATGAAGGTTCTCCACAGGGCTTATTTGGCACTGAAGCAGCTTGCGAAATTTAAGAAAGGAGCGTCCCCAGTGTGCTCCAAATGTAAAGCAGATGTTGGCACACTTACTCATTGCTTGTGGTCATGCCATAAACTTTGTAGGTATTGAGGCGCTAAAGCGAGTGTCATGGAAGGGGTCTTGGGAACCGAGGTCAAGGTAGATCCGATGTCCCTCCTCTTGGCTCTGCCGAATCTGCCCTCTTCAGACGTGCATAGGAAGAAACTGTTTAATATTCTGTCATATTGTGCGAGGAAGAACATTCTGATGAGTTGGATATCGGAAAATCCTCCAGGACTTTGGGGTGGCATAGGTTAATTATGAAGCATATCCCCCTAGATTTCCTTACAGGGATAGTGCACTAGAAAATGGAATTTTTTATGGGATGTAGCAGCCCGTTTGAACTATATAGATGCAGACTTGGCGGCTATATTGATTAGCGCCTTTGTGTAGCCATGGGGGCTGTGTCTGGTGGGCCGGGGGGCCCTGAGAGGAAGAATCCCGAATAAGTACGGGTACGCCAACTGATGCTCCTGGTGATGGGGAGCTGAGTGTTGTAATTTAATCTACCTTGGTTCAATCAAATTTAATTTAGTTTATTTTTAAAAATTATTTATTGATCTGTCGTGTGAGTAGATTTTTTAAAATTCCTTTTCTTTTAAACTGTTTGTGGAGTAGAATAGCAGTTCATTTAGAGATGTACAGCACAGAAACAGATCCTTCGGTCCAACTTGTCCATGCCGACCAGATATCCTAACCCAATCTAGTCCCACCTACCAGCACCTGGCCCATATCCCTCCAAACCTTTCCTATTCATAAATTCATCCAAATGCCTTTTAAATGTTGCAATTGTACTAGCCTCCACCACTTCCTCTGGCAGGTTATTCCATACACATACCACCCACTGCGTGAAAAGGTTGCCCCGTAGGTCTCTTTTATATCTTTCCCTTCTCACCCTAAAACCTATGCCCTCTAGTTCTGAACTCCCCCACCCCAGGGAAAAAAACTTTGTCTATTTATCCTATCTATGCCCCTCATGATTTTGTAAACCTCTATAAGGTCACCCCTCAGCCTCCAACGCTCCAGGGAAAACAGCCCCAGCCTGTTTAGCCTCTCCCTATAGCTCAAATCCTGGCAACATCCTTGTAAACCTTTTCTGAACCCTTTCAAGTTTCACAACATCCTTCCGATAGGACCAGAACTGCACACAATATTCCACAGTGGCCTAACCAATGTCCTGCACAGCCAGTTATTGTTGTTAAAAGATTGTTGTACTATTTTGTAGTAATTTTATGATTTTGTAAAAAAAAATCAAGATCTTCTTTCAATAAAAATATTTATTAAAGAAACAAAAAGGTGTATGTTGTAAGAAATGTTGAGACCTGTACTTATTCGGAATTCTTCCTCTTAGGGCCTCCCGGCCCACAGACACAGCCCCCGTGGCTACACAAAGGCGCTAATCAATATAGCCGCCAAGTGTGCATCTATATAGTTCAAAACAGTAAATAGCTTGTGAGGCCTTGGGATTTTTTTAAAAATTAGAACAATAGAAGCAGCCTGTATGAGTGGGGTCAAGCTCCCACAGAACCAGAATTTTTAGTTTTAGTTTTCAGTAGAAGTTGCTGAGGTCTTGAAGCTGAGTGTGGAAGCTCTTATTCCTGTCTCTCTCTTACAGCTAAAAGCTAGGGTTCTCTTCCTGCTGTCAGAAAAAGAAGGAGATCCGATATCTTTACCTGGTCTGTCCTCTGTGATTCCAGGCTTCCAGCAAGGTGAAATTGCCCAGCAAGCCACTCAGTTCAAATTAAGGATGGGCAATAAATGTTGGCCCAGCCATTTCAATGTATGAGGGAAGAAGGCCAATTCATATGTATGTGCCTTAAACCTTATGATTTCACAATAAGTTAGTGCTTGGCCTGATCAGAGCAATCAGACAATTTCTGACTGGTGTTGATGTCTGTTTGTTATCGTACTTCCTTGTTGATTGTTGCTCTGTAATGACAAGACATGTGATGCAACTCTTTCAATTGCATCCTTGGTATTTCAACACTATTTCAACAAGTAATAGGGAACCTTTTTCAGTCTCTCTGATTGAAAGACCTTGTTAGCAGTAAACTTTATCAACCAGTAAATCTGTGTGTTTTCATTTTCCATCATTTTGCATGTCCTCAATTGCCCCTTCAGAATGAATCTGTCCTTTTCTATTTTAGTGTCATTTATACTGTGCATTTTAATAGGATTATGGTAGAATAACTAAACATCTATAAACAGAACTTTGTGACCGACTGAAGCATAAAACCACCATCCTGGTCACTGAGTCACAATTTCCATATTTGCTGCACATCTGTTTTCCACTGGCAACTTTACGCTCTTTCACAATACTGCATGGTACAGATTTCCAGTTTCTTTGTACAGTGGACAATGTGACGTAGAAGCAGTAATGTCCCTTCTAAGAATTCATAAAGCTCTTGTTTAAATGAGGTTGGTTGACTTGCCCCACTATCACTTGTGACTTGCCCTTGCGTGTGTTAAACGTCAGATTGTAGGATCCATAAAGGCTTTGTAAACTGAGCATTTAAATGGAGTGCAGCTGTACAAACATAACTGACTCATTAATGTATAATAAAATCAAAGCCAATGTAAACTTGATGCAAGTCCTTGTACCCCTGTTTTCTCGGGCATTAGTTTCTTATATTTACATTATACCTGGAACAGGAATGCATAATGATCCACACACAATTCTTTATTAAAATTGTAATTAACTGTCTATTAAAAAGTATGATATTACTTTTCTAGTACCTGATCATTTAATGGATAATCAGATAACCCGGAGTGACAGTGAGTTATTTACATCACAATTTGGCTTCAATCACCAGCCTTTGTGAAGCTGAAGATCACACAAGACATTGCAATCACTCACCTTTATCTCTAATGCCAGGATAAATTGGTAAAACAGTTTTTCTAAAGCAAGCAATTATCAGGATTCTAGTAGGTGTGCTCACTATCTCAGTTTTGCACATTTAAACATTGTTCGCATTTTTAACAAATAGATTAATTACATCCTGAAATATTAATGCAGATCCACGTTAGGTGACATTTATTGTCAAATTAGTTCAAAACAAGAAATAAGTTTAATGATAGAAATGAACTAAATAAAGCACATGAAAAGGGATATTTCTACCAATGCACACAGTCTAACCAAAAAGGAGCGAAGATGTACCTCAGATTCTTGGTTTTACACAGGATGGTGAACTCCGGACTCAAAATAGTAATTTGCTAGATTGGTTAATCTGCAAGGTTCTGTGTCATGTTCCGTGAGATATGGTGTTGTTAAGGATTAATTTAGATAATAAACAATATCAAAAGAAAGTACGAATGAGAGACATTTGCTTATATATTGCTTTTTATGACCTCGGGATATTCCAAAGTACTTTACAGCCAATTAAGCACGTTTGATGTCAAGCCATTGTTGTAATGCAAGAAGCATGGCATCTAATTTATGCACAGCAAGGTCCCACAAATACTAATTAGCTTTAGAATCCAATAGCCTGTTTCGGTGATGGTAGTTGAGGGTTAACTATTAGCTAGGACAATGTGATAGCATCGCTGCTCTTCTTCAAAATAAGGATGTTTTACTTACAACTGAGAGATTAGGTGGAGCCTTCATCTAAATAAGGCGACTGCCTGTGAAGTTTGCACATTCTCCCCGTGTCTGCGTGGGTTTCCTCCGGAGGCTCCGGTTTCCTCCCACAGTCCAAAGATGAGCAGGTCAGGGTGAATGGGCAATTTATCATGGCCAATAGTGTTAGGTGCATTAGTCAAAGGGAAATGGGTCTGGATGGGTTACTCTTCGGAGGGTCGGTGTGGACTTGTTGGGCCGAAGGGCCTGTTTCCACACTGTAGGGAATCTAATCTAATCTAACAATGCTTAGTACAGCATCTCTATTCACAATTTTTGAGAGGATTTGTAGCTCAGGTTGATGATAAGTATGTAAGTTAGCTCGCTGAGTTTCAAGGTTTGTTTTCAGATGTTTCGTCATCATGACTAGGTAACATCATCAGTGAGAGTCACTGCTTCATCGGTGACTTAACAGCATCTCTATCTCAAGTATCTCGGGTGAGACTTGAAGCCACCACCTTCTGGCTTGGAGGCAAGAGTATTGTGAACTGAGCTGGCAGCCACTACTGTTAATTCAATGATCCACCTAATAAATCCACAGCAATTTCCATAGAATTTTAGGGAAGTTAAGCTCAAGGTCAGACCATTAATGAAACCAATAGGGTTTTGTTTTTGAAGATGAACCCCTTGTTTATGATCCACTGTCTTTTTCATTAAGTTGGCGAATGGGACTAGATTAGGTTAGGATATCTGGTCAGCATAGACAAGTTGGACTGAAGGGTTTGTTTCCGTGCTATACATCTCTATGACTCGATGACTCTAAGTCAATGCTCCAATTCCCCTCTTCCTTTTTCTGCCATTTCCTCATCTCTTGAGTAATTGTTGACCTCCACTAGCTTAGCCAAGTGCTAATCTTGTCAGCCAAGACAGTGCAATCTTTCGCTCAAATGTAGATGAGCAACTTTGATAATATCTCTGCCTGGTTTTGAACCGGACAACTATTGTGTGTGAAGGAAATATGATAAACACACCACTGCAAGAGAAAATGTACAAAACCAAACAAACCACATGGAATAACAAACTGTGCCAAGATAGTGCATGCTCACTGGATAATCACCCATAGCAGTATCACAAAAATTGATCATTCCAAAATCCCCTGACATCTGTTCATCTCCAACAAGCATTCCTGGAAATAATGATCATTAAACGGAATCTTGGTCAACTTACCTTTCCTAACCATGACACACAGTGACCACTTGCAACACCCCAATTGCTCTTTTGGCTGAGATCAGTTAACGCAGAAACCAACATCTAATTAGAGACTTCCTGCTTTGTAGGACTCCAATGTTTGCTGCCTTAACCAGCTGAGCCACTGGGGGAGTTGTTATTGAGACAGCATCAATCCAGTAATTATAAAAGACCTACAACCACACTATTTGGAAACATGAAGGGATAAGATTTCCTTTTGCGTTCATGAGCATCAAAATCACAAAACCAACTTATTTGGGCTTACAAATTTGTTACAGATTGTGCACTGAAGACATCTGTCCCATTATTCACACACAGTCTGTTTCTGATCTCAGACAGGATGGGGGTGGGGGAGGATTTGAAGGAAAGAAAAATCATAGGATCTTGGGTTTTGTGCCTGTAACCACAGATTCCATCACTGGAACAGTTCAGCAAAGGCATTCAAGACAGGACAGAAAATGTAAGCTGATGGGGGCGGGGTGGAGTTGAGGGGTTCCCTTTCAATCATAAATGAGGATTGCCAATTAACTATCTGCGCCAATAATGTCACAGCCAAGCCTGATTCTATACTTATTCCTTATCTGCTCATGCACGTATACTGGTTTACATATTCCCAGGAGCAGGAGCCATGGCTGATATCCCCCTCCACGACCTATGGCACTGTGACTAACTGAAATAAGTCAGCACAAATCTGGGACCTAAACCAGAATCTTGCAAAGCTGCACAGCTTCAAGGCTCAGTGGCAGAGATGTTCCATCTGAACCAGTGGGCAGAGGTTTCCCTTATTAAAACCACAGGGTAAATGAATAGCTGGAAAATTACATCCATTCTGTTTCCAAAAAAGTTAATTCTATGTGCACACACTGGAATCACTTCAGGTTGACTTCCATTACTTAATATAGAAAATTGGAAGTGAGCAGAGAAGTCTTTCAACACCTCAATTCAAACAATACATCCACAAGAATATTGAATGTTTACTACATCTACATGACATCCAAAAGGTGGGTTTCTGCGTTTCAAATCCAGATGAGATTATAACAGTATAAGTGGCATACGTACAAATTTTAAGCTGTTAGTTAAAGAATAAAGAATTGCTTATATGTAGCACATTATTACATCCTCAGGCCTTCTCTAAGTACAACAGAAAGTTGTAATAAAGGCAAACACAGGAACCAATTTTGCACGTCATATTCACAGAAAAGATGACTGGCCAATGTACTAGTTTTCCAGTTGTACTGGTTACTGGTTGAGAGAGGAATGTTGGAAAGGCCAAGTTCACCCTGAAAAGTGTACCTTCTTGTGGCCACTGCCATTGGTAGACACACCAGACAAGCCAACCAGGTTAACCACCAGAATAGGGAATGTTCTGTTATAGGCGGGCACCAGAGATTGATTTTAAACCCAGGAGAGAAAAGTTTATAAAATTACCCTGATACTACAGAAAATCATTTGTTGTGGGCCTTTAATTTCTTACCATCACTCCTCATTTGGAGTGCTTGAGGGTGGAATCTGTTTTAAAATTTATGCACAACAGCTACTCATGTTATTTTTTTTTCAAATCTTACATTTCTTACAAATAAGACCAATCCTTACTCTTTGTGAGAAATTAAAATCTCAACTACTGGAATTTTCCAAAAGGCAAGGCTTAGAAATCATGTGATCACTACATTTTCAGTCAAGATGGCGGCGAAATAGGACACTGTAATCGGAGCTGCATCGCTCTTTCCATTTATTTCCCATTTTCTGCTCTTTTCTACTCCTCTTGGTGTTCTCTCCTAAGGTAGAGTGGGCTCAAAGTCCAAGGGGGAGGGGGGCTGTTGTTGGACTCGGGATCAGTGAGGCAGTCAGTGGCCTGTGAGCCTGGCCAGACCAGACCACGTGTAGAAGCCCCCTGCACTGATCTACAGTTGGCCCTTTATGGAAAAACTGTAATGGTTATCTTTTTAACTTTATTCTCATTTTTGCAAATTGTACTCTGAACAACTGTGAGTAATGTGACATTTTTTTCTTTTTTCCCATTATTTCCTTATTTTGTATCAAAGATCTTAACCTAGGTACTCTGTACCTAAGATGACACCATATGGGGTGACATTGTAAACTTTTCACTATACTTCTGTATTTGAGTACATGTGACAATAAAGGATATTCTAATTGTATTCTAATTTCAGGAAAATATGGACACTAAAGAGATCAGTACGGTACATGGGAGATTATCCCATGCTGGATATGGGCCATGCACATTCTCTGCATAGGTTCCTTCAAACCCAAACCTATCTAATATGAACGAGGAGAGCACATTTGTGACCTAACTAGAAGAATCATGAGTAAACAATATGAAGTTGCATTACCGCAATGATTTACAGGGTACATGCATGTGTTCTACATGACTGCTCTATTAGAATCATGTCAATCTCAGGTGAGTCTCCTACAAGCTCCTTCAAGTCAAGTGACTTGACTCCATCAAGTCACCATGTTGTCATCACAGTGGCTAGTGATTATTGCATACAATAAAGTATTAACATTTTGAGACCCATAACCAACTCCTCTCCCACAAGGTCAATTCTTCCCCCTTTGTGCTTCAATAGTTGTACATTTAATTATATATTTTCACTCTCCCCCCATCATGTTCTCTTCACAGAGCTGGAAGAATGGCAGTTTGTTGTGTGGAAAGTTGACTTGAACTGTTTTTCTCAATAGTCCGAGATCCAAACATTTTCTCTTTGGAGACCCTTGAACCTTTGGAATGTCTTTCACAGATGACTTTGGTGTGGTATGTCTTTTATTTATAGCATGATCCTACCATGGCTAGCAATTATTTTGTTTGCAGTGTCTTGAATATTTGGGTTCTGTTTATTTCTTCTGTGACATGTATGTACTACACCTTCAAACTGCATCAGCAGAATTTTGTTCTTATTTCTCATTGAAGTGGGTAGATTTTATTAGTTCAACTCCTTGAATATTTTGGCCTTTCTCATTCACTCAGTGATTAAATTATTTGTGAAACCAGATTGTTTGCTGTGTTATCTAGAGATTCACTCTTACTTATAGCAATACTCTTTCAATTATTTAGGGATTCTTCTTTGGAATTTTGCTTGACATTGTCCATTCCTTATCACCACAGCATCTAATGACAGACTTGAATTTGTCAAAACTAGTCATTTACAAGATTGCAATCAACCTCAACTTAGTTATAGTGCTTCTATTATTTGTCTATCATATACATCCACTGGGGTGGTGCAGGTAGTTCAGCTGTTGCTTCTTTGAGTTACACTTCATTGTTAACTTTCTTGCAACGTGAAATCTGAACTCTTTTCATTTTTGGTGGCAAACCACTATAGTCACCGCTTTCTACCTCAATTATCACATGAAACTGTAAAGGTCACATCATTTTCTGCCAAAACTATGAGGCCAAGAATAATTGTAGGACTAGCACAGCACTCGGGCTGGGTAGAAATTCGGGAGAGATTGGGTAACTCCGAGTCAGTTAATGTACATAGAACATAGAACATTACAGCGCAGTACAGGCCCTTCGGCCCTCGATGTTGCGCCACCCTGTCATACTAATCTGAAGCCCATCCCACCTACACTATTCCATGTACGTCCATATGCCTGCCCAATGACGACTTAAATGCACTTAAACTTGGCGAATCTACTACCGTTGCAGGCAAAGCATTCCATACCCTTACTACTCTCTGAGTAAAGAAACTACCTCTGACATCTGTCTTATACCTATCTCCCCTCACTTTAAAGTTGTGTCCCCTCATGTTTGCCATGCCCATACTTGAAAAATGTGGACTAACAGTTAAAGCAGTTTGAATGAGAAGAGTTTGAATTAAGCAGTTGAAGATGGAAAAACAGGAGAAAGAGATGGAATTTCAAAGGCTGGAGAAAGACAAGGAAAAAGAATTGGAATTGAAATGGGAACGGAAACGAAAAGACTGGAACTAGAAATTCGAGGGAGAGAAAAAGTCGAAGTAAAATCATTTAAACCTAAAATAATGCAGTTTAAAAAAGAAGACCACAAAGCCAAAGAAGGCTGTGACAGGGAAAATTCCAGTCATAGTCTAAAGGCCAGTAAGGAAATGTTTACACTTGTGCAGGCCCTGCCAAAATTTGAGGAGAATGTAGTGAAAGCACTCTTTATCATTTGAGAAAATCATAGAATCCCTACAGTGCAGAAAAAGGCCATTCAATCCACCAAGTCTGCACTGACCCTCCAAAGAACATCCCACTCAGACATAAGCCCTCCCTATCACCATAAGCCCACATTTACCATGGCTAATCCATTTTGCCTGCATATCTCTGGACATTATGGGCAATTGAGCATGGCCAATCTGCCTAAACTGCACATGTTTGGACTCTGGGAGGAAACCGGAGCATCCACCAGAAACCCACACAGACACAGGGAGAACATACAAACTCCACACAAATAGTCACCTCAGGTTGGAATCAAACCCAGGTTCCTGGCACTGTCAGGAAGCAGTGCTAACCATCGTGCCGCCTTTCTTCTCCCCTTCCTCTCAAACCAGGTACCAGCTCGAAACCAGCGGCAACCACTCAGCCCTCAGCTACTTTACCTGCTACTGAGAAACTATACCAATTATCTCATCTCTTCACCAAGCTTCCGACCTCAGTCAATGAGGCAGACTCTACTCTGTCTCAATGTCACAAAGAGAAGGTTACATTGTCCGTAGATATGTCAATCCCTCTGTCTCACTTCACTCCATATCTTTCAGAGGCTGTGCTGTGCTGAGCCAACCGCCAGTGCCACTCAACAACCTGGGCACCCAAGTGATGTCACTGGTGATCAACACCCGCGCCAACTCATAGAAGAATCCCTAATGTGTGGAAACAGACCCTTCGGCCCAACAAGTCCACACTGACTCTCCGAAAAGTAACCCACCCAGACCCATTCCACTACTAACCTATATTTACTCCTGACTAATGCACCTAACCTACACATCCCTGAACACTATGAGCAATTTAGCATAGCCAATTCACCTAACCTGCATATCTTTGGATTGTGGGAGGAAACCAGAGCATTCAGAGGAAACCCACGTAGAGAATATGCAAACTCCACACAGTTGCCCAAGACTGAAATCGAACTGGGGTCCCTGGCGCTGTGAGGCAACAATGTTAACCACTAAGCCACCATGCTGCCCCAAATTAACACTGGTTCAAAACAGCAAACCAAATTAGGTGGTCAAAAAAAATCTGAACACTGTCCATTCAGAGCAAATTGACAGGTAGAGCAGAGAAAATGAGTGCTTTTCTGTCAGAGGAGCTTTCTAAGAATTATGGCATTTTAAAAAAGTTTGATTAGAAGTAGTCAGCACGGCTTTTAGAGTGGGAGATCATGCCTTACAAATTTGTTAGAGTTCTTTGACAAAGTGACCAGCAAGGTTGACGGGGACAGGGCGGTAGTTGTAGTCTATATCAATTTCAGTGAGGCCTTTGATAAGGTTCCACATGGTAGGCTGTTCTGGAAGGTTAAATCAAATGGAATCCAGGGCGAGCTGGCAAATTGGATACACAATTGGCTTCTTGGTGGGAAGCAGAGGGTAATAGTGGAAGGATGTTTGTTGAGCTGGAGGCCTGTGGCTAGTAGAGTGCCTCAGGGATTTGTTATCCATATCAATGATTTGGATGATAATGTAAAAGCATGATTAGAAAGTTTGCTGATGAAATAGACGGTATTGTAGACAGTGAGGAAGGTTCTCAGAAATTGCAGCATGACCTTGATCAGCTGGGGAAGTGGGCCAAGAATTGGCAGATGGAGTTTAATATAGATAACTGTGAGGTCTTGCATTTTGGAAAGTCAAATCAAGGTAGGCGTTTTATGGTGAATGGTAGGGCCTTAAGGAGTGTAGTGGAACAGAGGGATCTTGGAGTTCAGGTTCACAGTTCTCTGAAAGTGGAGTCACAGGTAGACAGGACAGTGAAAAATGTTTTTGGCACATTGACCTTCGCCAGTAAGTGCACAGAGTATAGAAGTTGAGAAGTTATGTTGCAGTTATACAGGACATTGGTGAAGTGGCACTTGGAGTGTTGTGTTCAGTTTTGGTCACCTTGCTATAGGAAGGATGTTATTAAACTAGAAAGAGTGTGGAAGAAATTTACAAGGATGTTGTCTGGACTCAATGGTCTGAGTTACAGGGAGAGGTTGGACAAGCTAGGACACTTTTCTTTAGAGCATAGGAGACTGAGGGGGCACTTTACAGGAGGTGCATAAGATCATGAGAGGCATGAGATAGGCTGAATGAACTCAGTCTTTTTCCCAGGGTTGGGGAATTGAGGACTAGAGAGCATTAGTTTAAAGTTAGAGGGGAAAGAATATAAAAGGGAACCCAAGCAGCAACTTTTTATTTTTAGACACAGGGTAGTACGCATATGGAATGAGCTGCCAGCAGAAATAGTTGATGCGGGTACATTAACAATGTTTAAAGGCCATTTGGACAAATACATGGATAGGATAGGATTAGAAAGTTATGGGCCACGTTCAGGGAAATGGGGTTAGCATGGACAGACATTTTGGTTGAAGCAGACCAGTTTGGGCCAAAAGCCCTGTGTCCATGCTGTAGGACTCTATGACTCGATAACTCTATAAAAAGACTACTTTGTATGAGTGTATGTATGTGCAAGTGAGTGAATGTGTATGTGCGCGTATGTGTAAGAGTTCCTGAAGCACACGTATAAAGTTTTTAAAATTTAAGGAAACAATGTACATTTTATGACAATGTGAATGTGAAAACATTACACAAAGTAATTTTGACAGATGGATTGGAGCATTAGGTGTTGAGACCACAGATAAAGTTCTCAAAGAGATCGTTCTCTTGGAAGAATTACAAAAACTCACTGCCTTTTGTAATGAGAACCCATATTGAAGGTCAAAGCGTAAAAACTACTAGATAGGCATCAATAATAGCTATTATGAGCTGATCCATAATAATAAATCTTGTATCCATCATCCAACATGAGAAAGGTAGAGGATGGTAGAATGAAAGGAAGGTGAGTAGTCAATGTAAAGAAAGAACAGCTAAATGTCCTAAAATCCCATTTCAGATCAGAAAGGAAGGCACAGAGGGTGGAGGTGAAAATTAAAGGCCTGAGTGTAATAAAGCAAGATACATTCATTGAAATTACTGGAAATTGCAAGAGAAGGCCATGGGAATTATTGGGGCTCATAACAGCAAGCCAAAAATGGAACTCAAAAGGAAAAACCACAAATTAAATTGTAGTGTGAGTATAACCAAGAAACCAGGGTTGAAAGCTGCCGTAAGTGCAGGCAAGGTGAATTGGGTAGACAATTTTTGTCAGAAGACTTTTTTTGTTAAAAAGAAAGATGACCCTTTTTCATTCCAATGATAACATTAATCCCACAAGTGTACTGCAATAAATTGCTACTCAAACTCAAAGTTAAGATTAGTAAATGGGAAAAATATATCACAGTTCCGTTGCTTAAAAAAAAGGTTTGAATGTGACTGGTTATCCAGAAAAGTGCTAGTCAATACTGAATTGAATTGAATTGAATTGAATTTATTGTCATGTGTACCAAGGCACAATGAAAAGCTTTATCTTGCAAGCAATACAGGTAGATCACAGAGTTAAGTAGAATAGATAGTAAATAATAGGTAAACAGCTGCAAAAACAAAAACACAGGCACAGGTGAATGTTAAAAGTTTGCGAGTCCATTCAGTATTCTAACAAGAGTCGGGAAGAAACTGTTACAAAACTGGCTGCTGCATGTGTTCAGGCTTCTGTACCTTCTCCCTGATGGTAGCCATTGTAAAAAACTATTGCCAGTGTGGGATGGATCTTTGAGAATGCTAGTAGCCTTTCCTTGACAGTTATTTAGAAATTCTGTAGATGGAATTGATATATGCCTAGTTAACATTGAACTGCAGAAATAGGAGCAGAAGTTGGCCATTCAACCCCTCGAACCTGCTCCACCATTCAATATGAGCATGGCTGAGTATCAAACTCAATACCCTAAACCTACCCTCCTCCATATTGCTTGATCCTCTTAGCCACAAGAGATATATTTTACCTATCTCTTTAACACAATGTTTTGACCTCAAACACTTTGTGGTAGTGAATTCCACAGCTCACCACTCTCTGGGTGAAGAAATGTCTCATCTGAAGGTTCACCTAAAATGTTTACCCCCTTGGGGACATTGGGACATTCTTCCTGTATCTAACTGTCTAGTCTTGTTAGCATTTTATCGGTTTCTATGAGAACCCCATCTCCCCCCACCCCCTTCATTCTTCTAAACTCCGTGAATTTGACTATAACTAACTCAATCTCACCTGAACTGGCTGAAGTCAAGATTTTCGCCTTCACACATAATAATGGAAAGGCCGAAAGAGATTCAAGACACACAATTATAGGAACAAGTTATTTTTCTATATTGTGTGGTAACCAGGGCAATGGCCAAATGAAGTTCATCACCAGAGACAAAGTGATACCATAAGCAGATGCTAGAGTAGCTGAAACCTTCTTTAAGGATGGGGAAGAGTCACAGAATCATTACAGTTCAGAGAGGCCATTCAGCCCACTGAGTCTGACCAACGCTCCCAAGAACATCCCACTGGACCCAACACCCCTCAATATTGCGAGAACATACTGAAGCAACGCTATTGCAAAGATGAAGATTTAAAAAGAGCAATTATGTCATGTGGTAAGTGTTGTGAAGAATGACACAAGGACACAAGGTAGAAGGACACGAGTAGCATGGTTGATTCTTCATTTCAAATACAATTGTGCATTTGTGAATGAATTGCTATTTATGAACCAAACTCCAAATCTACCTGTCATCAGCACCATCCCATCTTGGAACCCTGTCTAAGGCTCCTCTTCCCCCAATGTCTAATGTCACTTACAGCTTAATAATGCCAACCATTGTGCACTGTTCCTTCCTTCAAAGACTATAACAATTGGTTTCTGGGAGAAACACAAAAACTAAATCATTATTGAGTGATCATGCATCCTCCAACACTAGTTTGGATGGGACCACAATTAACTCCAATTTTTCTGAGCACTTAAATGGCCTGTATGCAGAGGGAAGAGCACTCTAAGGTTGAGGTTTCGAAGAACATTTGGAGAACCTTATGATGTCATATGGTCCATAAGAATTTAATTTTAAGGCAAAGAAATGCAAACATACAAAAGAGATGAATCAAAAAAGTGGAAAAAATCCAATAAGGTTACAGGTGTTATTTTATAGCATGACAGCCAAACTCCTTGAGGTTAGTTAGCACTGATTAGACAGAGAGAATCTGAACAAATCATAGGAAGTAATAAGGTACCATGCACTTCACATATACGTATGTTGGTCAATTATGAGGAGCAGATTATGGTGGATGCTGAGCTGTCTGAAGATGAACAGCCTGATGCAGAAATACAGGACCACACGATTTGCCCTAGAGGACAACAAGCTAAAGCAGGCATCAAAGTTACATTTTGCCAGAAGCAAGAAAATGGGGGAATATTACCAATATAAGAACAGGGAAAGCTACTGAAAAATGCAAACATTGGCTAAAGTGCAGGATGAGGGACACCGGCAAGATCCATGCTTTGCCAAAATTCATTTAAAATATTGAAGGTCGGAGAAACAGCTCAAAGTCTAAAAACAAACCTGGAAGTTAACATGGCTTTTCCTCGGAAATGATGGCAAATTAACAAAAGGAATCCTGATGTTGGGAAGGCAGTAGTACTTCAGAATGAGATAGGAGGGCAAATAGTGTTTATAGTTTGACAGCATGAGGGTTATGGAACAAGCTGGGAATACCAAGCAAGTAGAAGCCCGTGGATCGGAAAGATTTCGTGTCTATGTATAGTAGAACATAAGTTGATAAAGGATGCCAAACTGGAAGAGTTGGAGAGTTGGAAAGAAATTAAGGTAGAAGACAGGGGACATCCAGGATTATCATACAGATAGCTATACACAGGAAAAGTGCTCTGCTCTCTGAAAGGTGAATACCAAACTAGTGGCTCAGGTTTCAAGAGGAAAGTTGTGGTCAAGACATTAGTTGGAATCTCCCTCCTGCGGGAAAAATGATCTTAAAGATCTTCTTAGTTCCTTTGGTAACATATTCATGGGAATGCAAGTCTTTTGATATAAAAAGTTCATTTGTGCATGGCAAAAAATTTCAAAGGGAAATATTTTTGAAACAACCAAAGGAAGCAGGTATTACAGGAGGGAAGCTATGGAATGCAAACAAGCCAGCTTTTTGTTTGGATCATTTATCAAGGAAGGTATTTCTCTTAGGCTTGTCTTGTGAAATTAGGTTGCTTTCAGCTAAAGATAAAGCAGCAATGTTCTACTGGTATTACACAGAGAAACTAACAGGCATATTTATGATACACATTAATGAGTTTCTGCTGGGAGGGTTCAATGGTATTCAGAGCAAAATGTGGTAGATAAAATAATAAATCAGAGCAATTTAAGATAGAAAGTCAGACTCCAGATTTCTCCTTCAAATCCTCCCACTTCTTCCAGACCAAAGGAGTAGCCATGGGCACACGTATGGGCCCCAGCTATGCCTGTCTCTTTGTTGGCTACGTAGAACAGTTGATCTTCCGTAATTACACCGGCACCACTCCCCACCTCTTCCTCCGCTACATTGATGACTGCATTGGCGCCACCTTGTGCTCCCGCGAGGAGGTTGAGCAATTCATCAACTTCACCAACACATTCCACCCTGACCTTAAATTTACCTGGACCATCTCTGACACCTCCCTCCCTTCCTGAACCTCTCCATCTCCATTAATAATGACCGACTTGACACTGACATTTTTTACAAACCCACCAACTCCCACAGCTACCTGGATTACACCCCTTCCCACCCTATCTCTTGCAAAAATGCCATCCCGTATTCCCAATTCCTCCGCCTCCGCCGTAACTGCTCTCAGGAGGACCAGTTCCACCACAGAACACACTAGATGGCCTCCTTCTTTAGAGACCACAATTTCCCTTCCCACGTGGTTAAAGATGCCCTCCAATACATCTCGTCCACATCCCGCACCTCCGCCCTCAGACCCCACCCCTCCAACCATAACAAGGACAGAATGCCCCTGGTGCTCACCTTCCACCCTACCAACCTTCGCATAAACCAAATCATCCACCGACATTTCCGCCACCTCCAAAAAGACCCCACCACCAGGGATATATTTCCCTCCCCACCCCTTTCCACCTTCCGCAAAGACCATTCCCTCCATGACTACCTGGTCAGGTCCACGCCCCTCTACAACCCACCCTCCCATCCTGGCACCTTCCTCTGCCACCGCAGGAATTGCAAAACCTGCACCCATACCTCCTCCCTCACCTCCATCCAAGGCCCTAAAGAAGCCTTCCACATCCATCAAAGTTTTACCTGCACATCCACTAATATCATTTATTGTATCCGTTGCTCCCAATGCGGTCTCCTCTACATTGGGGAGACTGGATGCCTCCTCGCAGAGCACTTTAGGGAACATCTCCGGGACACCCGCACCAATCAACCACACCGCCCTGTGGCCCAACATTTCAACTCCCCTTCCCACTCTGCCGAGGACATGGACGTCCTGGGCCTCCTTCACCGCCGCTCCCTCACCACCAGATGCCTGGAGGAAGAACGCCTCATCTTCCACCTTGGAACACTACAACTCCAGGGTATCAATGTGGACTTCAACAGTTTCCTCATTTCCCCTTCCCCCAACTCACCCTAGTTCCAAACTTCCAGCTCAGCATTGTCCCCATGACTTGTCCGACCTGCCTATCTTCTTTTCCACCTATCCACTCCACCCTCCTCCTTGACCTATCACCTTCATCCCCTCCCCCACTCACCTATTGTACTCTATGCTATTTTCTCCCCACCCCCACCCTCCTCTAGCTTATCTCGCCACCCTTCAGGCTCTCTGCCTTTATTCCTGATGAAGGGTTTTTGCCCAAAACGTCGATTTTACTGCTCCTCGGATGCTGGCTGAACTGCTGTGCTCATCCAGCACCACTAATCCAGAATCTAGAGGCCTTTGTCTATTTAGGGTTAGACATTAAACAGAGAAATCAGGATGGACTCTGAATGAGTAGTCTTACTTGGAAAGTAGTAATTTCATCCTAATAAATCAGACTAGGTCCTCACAGAATGGTGATTTTGCATCCAATGACCAACAAAACCAATTAAGAAGTTTGTTGGATTATTAAACTGGTTTTTCACTCAAACTAGATGCAATGATAGTTATGACATATTGGAACTGAGTACTGGTGTTGGCAGTAAATAAAACTTTCAGGAAATCATCGATAGTCACAAGTGAGGTTCCGGAAGACTGGAGGTTGGCTAACGTGGTGCCACTGTTTAAGAAGGGTGGTAAGGACAAGACAGGGAACTATAGACCAGTGAGTTTGACGTTGGTGGTGGGCAAGTTGTTGGAGGGAATACTGAGGAACAAGATATACATGTATTTGGAAAGGCAAGGACTGATTAGGGATAGTCAACATGGCTTTGTGCGTGGGAACGCATGTCTCACAAACTTGATTGCATTTTTTGAGGAAGTAACAAAGAGGATTGATGAGGACAGAGCAGTAGATGTGATCTATATGGACTTCAGTAAGGCGTTTGACAAGGTTCTTCATGGGAGACTGATTAGCAAGGTTAGATCTCACGGAATACAAAAAGAACTAGCCATTTGGATACAGAACTAGCTCAAAGGTAGAAGACAGAAGGTGGTGGTGGAGAGTTGTTTTTCAGACTGGAGGCCTGTGACCAGTGGAGTGCCACAAGGATCGGTGCTGGGTCCTCTACTTTTTGTCATTTACATAAATGATTTGGATGCGAGCATAAGAGGTACAGTTAGTAAGTTTACAGATGACAACAAAATTGGAGGTGTAGTGGAAAGCGAAGATGGTTACCTCAGATTACAACAGGATCTTGATCAAATGGGCCAATAGGCTGAGAAGTGGCAGATGGAGTTTAATGCAGATAAATGCAAGGTGCTGCATTTTGGGAAAGCAAATCTTAGCAGGACTTATACACTTAATGGTAAGGTCCTAGGGAGTGTTGCTGAACAAAGAGACCTTGGAGTGCAGGTTCATAGCTCCTTGAAAGTGGAGTCTCAGGTAGATAGGATAGTGAAGAAGGCGTTTGGTATACTTTCCTTTATTGGTCAGAGTATTGAGTACAGGAGTTGGGAGGTCATGTTGCGCCTGCACAGGACATTGGTTTGGCCACTTTTGGATTATTGCATGCAATTCTGGTCTCCTTCCTATGGGAAAGATGTTGTGAAGCTTGAAAGGGTTCAGAAAAGATTTACAAGGATGTTGCCAGGGTTGGAGGATTTGAGCTATAGGGAGAGGCTGAACAGGCTGGGGCTGTTTTCCCTGTGGTGTCGGAGGCTGAGGGGTGACCTTATAGAGGTTTACAAAATTATGAGGGGCATAGATAGGATAAATAGACAAAGTCTTTTCCCTGGCGTCGGGGAGTCCAGAACTAGAGGGCCTGGTTTAGAGTGAGAGGGGAAAGATATAAAAGAGACCTAAGGGGCAACGTTTTCACGCAGAGGGTGGTATGTGTATGGAATGAGCTGCCAGAGGAAGTGGTGGAGGCTGGTACAATTGTAACATTTAAGAGGCATTTGTATGGGTATATGAATAGGAAGGGTTTGGAGGGATATGGGTCGGGTGCTGGCAGGTGGGATTAGATTGGGTTGAGATATCTGGTCGGCATGGATGGGTTGGACCGAAGGGTCTGTTTCCATGCTGTACATCTCTATGACTCTAAATTACATTCGAAGAATGCATTTGAGTTTCCAGACTTGGATGATCTTTAAGATATGAACCTTATCTTTTGAAAAAATGTTTCCCATACCAATCTTCCAGATAACTATAAACTTATAGCACGGTTCATCATATACTTAATGCGAAAGAATAATAAATGTTGTCTTTTGTTCTGGAAGCCAAGAAAATAAAAAGAGTAGTTAAAAGTTCTTTAGCTGATTGAACATTAGTGCCTATAGAAGTTAGAGTGCATTTATCCAACGTTCTACAGGACATCTTGTACAAAAGCAATATGAGAAATGCTTGTCCATGAAATGCAATATGGATAACCATTCTTGGGAAAATGTCACTGAGTAAAGGGTCTCTATCACTTTTCTCCACCTATTATTTTCCTCCCATCTTAATTTTCTATTGCCACAACTTTCTCAATCATTGTCTTTTGTCCATTTTCTTAATCCTCTCTTCTTCAGTTAAATTCGTTAAAATATTTCTATGTTTCGTTCAAATTGTCATCTCTTCCTGCTCAGGATATAATACTTTACCGTTTGTGTCTCTCTGGAAGAATTTTCAACTTCTGTCCAAAAGGCATATAATGTTATTGACAGCAGGAGCAAAATGAAGCATTTTCAAGTTCACCAGTTGTGGGAAGGTGGGAACGTGTTCAGATCCCATATAACTAATATCTCAGGAACAGGGGACCTCTGTACTTTTGTGAAGCTAGGATGAGTAATCCTGCTCCAGTTGGCCCCACAAGAATAAGACAGAACAAGACTTAGGGCTTTCCTATGGAGTGACTGCCAGTGGTCCCTTGGGACCATTATTTTACTGAATGCACAAGCCACCCATTGTACTTCAATGGTCCAGGTTTTAGAAGTACACATGGCCACTGTTATAAAAGTTAAAGGTTCTGAAGAGGTTAATTGTGGAGATTACATTTGGTTCCACCCAATCTGATTGTCATACAGCCTTATACATTGAATGGGAACGTCTAGCTGTAGATTGGATAACATCAGAGCTGTCATCTCTGACTCCTGTTAGTCTCAATAATGATGTCAAACCCATTGATGTCTTGGTGTCAGATCTACAGCACAGCAAAAGGCCCTTTTAAACAATCACATCTATGCTGTTAAAAGAAACCACAACCTAACTATTCTAATCCTAGTTGTAGCATTTGTGCTACCTTCTAGTATTCAGTAAACAACATCTTAAGTTAAGTTGCTGTTCTTAGGGCTCACCAGTGGCCTATCCTCTACCACTGCATAGGTCCTCAGACGTAGCATGGAAAGTAGGTTTGTAGCCTGCACTTTACCCAACTAAAGTGGTTGGTAGTGTAACATATGACAGTCACCAAGGACATATTTAAACAGCCTCCCATTTAGAGCAGGCCAGGTCTACCTGAAATTGTATAAAATAGACATCCCTGGGTTTGCCTAGGTTACCTTCCCCACTAACTTTCCTCTGCCACTCCTTGTTTTCAATGGAAAAGGAAAGTGCATGAATCATCTCTTGTTTTCCTGAATCACTTTGTACTTGAAAGAAAACCATGTGAGCATAAAAGCCCCCAAAGTTTCAATAGCAATCGCCATTAATGGAAACTCGGTAGCAGTGGAGGGTAAGTGGTCAACTTCAAATACAAGAAGGTCGAAGGTATTCTGCAAATAAAACAGAAAATAAAGTCTCAAATATCGCGTCTGACACTGTACCAAAGGAATGGGCAAAAGACCAGCTGAAGAAACAAACTTACAAACAAAGAAACAAACCTGATGGTCAAAATCCGAAAAAAAACCTCATCAAATCACGTCGTGGAGCTACAAAATATCATGCAGGTAACAGAATAGCTCATATTTAATAATGTTACCAGGACATTTTTGTATCCTTGTCATGAAGACCATTTACACGATAAGATATTTAGAGTGATCATAAATACAAATGACGTCTTAAATCACTTAAAAGAATTAACTCCACAGAACAATTGATTGAAATTTCAGTCTTCCAAGTGGTTACTTTTATTTCCGTGTCCACGGCATCTGTACTGATCAATATTAAACCGAATCTGGAAGGTGACATTGCTAGTTCAAACCAATCAGCAAACGTGACCCTTGCCACTTCTCTGCAACATATAGATTTGATGTAGCAACCTACAGATTTAAAGTGTAAAACAAGGGCCTATTAACTTCAAAGATCTGAATGCGACTCTCACAATCGAGCAATTTTGTTGAAGAAAAACTTGCTGAGGTCGTAGGTCTTGCGATCTGATTGAAGATCTAACCAGTGAACGGGAACTGACTAGGGAGGAAGCAAAAACTGGCGTCAGCCTGAAGCCAGAGGACAGGAGGAGACTGACTGGCATTCTATTGCAACATCTAATTGAAGTGATAGCATGCTGTGCATTAGATATTACTTTGTTGTTTCATAATGACCAGTGCAGCATTTTCCCGCTAAACCGAAACTTCAAACAATAAAACAAGAGTTGAATAATTAAGAATCAGTATGTATTCTGCTCAACAAGCTCTCGATCCCACCGCCAAAGCATAGCAAGAAAAAATATTCATTTATTCCTCTACTGAGAGGCCAGTGAAATCACAAAATGATTGTTTCCTGTTTTCGTTTTATTTGAAAAACGGTTATTTCTGGCACAGCCCCCTTTCCGCTAATCAATCATCTTCTATTCCCACTTCAGAAAAGGCTGTGCAGCCTCTGATGGCATCCACTCTCCATCAGATTAATCGTCTGCTGTGTCCAGCAAGCTCCCGTTGGTTCATTTTCATTACCATGTTTGAGAGTGTACCCTGAATGAGTTAGACATGCCTCTGCTGTACGGGCCTATGTTTTGGTTGTTCAAATGACACAGAGAGGAAGTCTGGCGGCTTGACTGAGGTTACATCAGAATAATTAAGGCACTTTGCATATTTCAAACACAATAAGAGAACCAAGCTTGAAAGAAGACGGGATTGAGTCACACATATTGTACAAAGTACGCACACTTCGTTTCAAGAAAACAAAGATTAATTCGTACTAACAGGTAAAAGCTCCAATTGCATTCACAATTTCAGCAAGCCAGACGGTTCATCTCGTAACAGAATTGTTTTGAATGCAATTTGTTTCCATGGCATAGAAGATGTTGATATTTTTACAACTGCACAACTTGCACTCATTGTTTTCTGTTCCCAGGGGTTGGGCTGTCTGGACATTCATGAAGAAAGCTGCTGTCAGATCTGCCAATCAGAAACTTGTCAAGGAAAGCTATACTTCCGGCGCAGTCCACGGGAGGAACATCACTTTCTCTCCATCACTCAAAGCTGCTGGGGGACATTTTGAGGGGAAGCAGCATTAAACCATCGAAAAAGAGTTGCAAAGGCAACCCATCAAGTAGAAAAAGTAGCTGGGAACCTGTTGTTGGAGCGTCATTTAAATCTGAGTCCTGGAAGGAACTTCCAAGCAAACAAAATACACACAAAAAATCCTCTCTGTAAACAAACTAAGCTGTCGAGTAATGGTCTCGACGCTGTCCAATCTACTCTGACCATCAATGAAAGTAGGTTTCAGAAACAATGTGAAACTTTCATTGATCAGTTTCTCAGAAAGGTCTGCATTCAGAAAACACAGCACTGCTTACTCGCTTTGCAATTCAGCAGTTACAAAATGTGACAGGCTTTCCCCTTTCCCATCAACAAGTTTGCCCAGTACATCATTTATTCCATTGTGCAATGTGATGACAGAACATAATTATTTTGCTGATTAATTGACATATTATTTAGATTGAGAAATTAGCTGACATTTGACAGGAAATTCAGAAAATACTACACTCAGACTTGGAAAAAAGGGACAGACAGCATGCTGTGGTTACTAGAGAGGTGAAATGGAAATGACAAATGTTAGAAATGCACTGTAGGTCAGACAGTTTCTGTCGAGAAACCATCCAAGTTCATGGACTTAAGCTTGAGAACCTCTTGGGAATTGGGAAACTGGGGCACTCATTTGCATGTGAGGACAAAAAGTCAACTTTTGAAAATAAAACACTAAGGAATGGAATTGGCAGTGGATTGGTGGTGAGTGGTCACGTATGGCCAACCATTCATCCCAAACAAAATTGCCAAGTAGTTTTGGTGGCCCCCACCAATAGTCTAGCTGCTACCAGATAATTCCACTCAAACCTTCAGCTCTGTGACCTTTTGTCAGAACTGGCAAAACTGGCAGATATAGGATGTAGGTTTGCTCACTGAGCTGGAAGTATCGTTTTCAGACATTTCATCACCATACTAGATAACATCATCAATGAGCCTCCAGATGAAGCACTGGTGCCATAGCCCGCTTTCTATTTATGTGTTTAGGTTTCCCTGATTGGTGATGTCATTTCCTGTAGTGACATCATTTCCTATTCTTTTTCTCAGGCGGTGGTAAATGGGATCCGAGTCAATGTGTTTGATGATAGAGTTCTGGTTGGAATGCTATGCTTCTAGGAATTCTTGTGTGTATCTGTGTTTGGCTTGTCCTAGGATGGATGTGTTGTCCAGTTGAAGTGGTGTCCTTCCTCATCTGTATGTAAGGATACTTGTGAGAGTGGGTCATATCTCTTTGTGGCTAGTTGATATTCATGTATCCTGGTGGCTAGTTTTCTGCTTGTTTGTCCAATGTAATGTTTCTTACAGTTCTTGCAAGATATTTTGTAAATGACAGATATAACATGCTCAGGTGCTGGAAAATGAGTGAGAGAGATGGTGGGAAGGGAGAGTCAAAAGAGGAAGCTCAGTTCTGAAGCTAAGTTCTGAAGAATGGTCACTGGCCTTGAAATGTTATCTCTGTTTTCTCTCCACAGATGCTGCCAGACCTCCTAAATTTCTCCAGCAAATTTTATTTTTGTGTATTTCAGATCTCCAGCATCTGTAGTTGTTTGCTTTATCAAAAGGGGAAGTCTATGGATGGAGTTTAAAGCAGAAGGGATATAATTAATAAAATTGCAAGGTAACAGCAATGGTAATAAGACAATCAAAGGTAGACTTGATTGGTACTTAAAAAGAAAATATTTTCGTGGCTATGGGGAAAGAACAGGGGTGTGAGATTAATTAGGCATAATTTCAAAATTTACAAATGCCACAAAACTTGGAAGTAAAATGACGAGAATATTGTAAAGCTCCAATAGATGGTGGAATGGACAGACATATGGCAGAAGAAATTTAACAGAGTAAACATGAATTAATATATTTTGCTAAAATTTTTGAACAAAAGCATAATGAAGATAAATTGAAAGGCAAGGGTTCCAGGAAGAAAGGGGCTCTGGAATACCTATGAACAAATCATTAAAATATCAGAATAGGTTGACAAAATGCTTTAAAAAAAATTCAATGTTCCATGCTTTATGAATAAGGAGAGTGTGATGAAGTTTTACAAAACACTGGCCCTTATTGGAATATTGTGTTCAATCCTGGGCACTTCAGTTTGAGAACTTGACAGAGTATATTAAAAAAAATGACAAAGATTTCAGGGTGCACAATTTCAGGGAGAGGCGGGGCTGTTCGGCAGAGAACTGAGGCTGAGAAGAGATTTGATATTTAATATTTTATAGAGTAGATAGAAAGAAACTATTTTGTTGGATGGATCAGGAACCTAAGGACACAGATTTAAGGAAATTGGCAAAAAGAAAGCAATGATACTAATTAGAAAACATTGTTTGCTGCGCTGAGTGGTCAAGAATGAACTGGCTGTGATTGAATGGTGGAGGAAGATTCAATTGTGACTTTCAAAATGAAATTGCACCTGACGGGGAAAAAGTTGAGAAGTGGGATTCGGTGATTTCTTCATGCAGACTTGATGGGCTTAATGTCTTCCTATGGTGCTGTCACCATTCTATTGTGGGAGTGGGTTAATTCATTGGTTGGATGGCACAGATAGATTCAATTTCCATGCAGGTTGTGGTAGTTCATGGGGGTCTGTCTCCTCATCTTGTCCAGGGTTGATGCAGAGGTAATACCCAGTTATTTCTCTTGAACAGAACAAAATGCCTCTGTTCCTTTGGGGAGTGGGTAATTACCTTGCCTTGCCTAATCAGATATCTCTTTCATAAATTTGGCACAAGCTGAGGTTTCGTCCTGTCCTCGAGATTTCATGACTGCAGCTCTTTGATAATTCAATGTACAATGGAAATTGATCAATACACTGCTTAGGGGAGGAATCGGCTGACTATATAACAATTGGACATTGTTATATTCCTCAAATCCTTCATATTAAAAGCAAGAGAAAGAGGATGCAACACATAAAAAACTCATTGGAGTTCTGGTGCAAGGGAGAGAGATTCAAAATGCACTCCTGGCTTGGAAATGGTACAAAAACAACACTTTGGAGTAATTCAAAACTCCATACATGGCACTGAATTTTGGAGAATTTTATGGTGCAGTGATACCTCTGGACAAGAAGGTTAGAGTTAAAATCCCACCTGCCCTGATATTGTAATCTGTCTGCACAGTTTGATTAAAAATTTCTGGAAACCGGGGGCACATTAAAGGGATTGAGACTTGCCTTATGAGAATGATTTAACTATTCTAGGAGGGAAATCTTAGAAATTTGTTGACAGGAAAGAGGTCTTTATTTTGCTCCTCCTTAGTTATTTTCATGCTGGGCTATTTAGTTTGGTTTCTGGGACACCATATCTGTGACAGCTTACAGTAATGACAGTACTACATACACTTACAATGGTATCAAAATACTTCACCCAGGTTTCCCTGGGATAATGATTTTGGAATAAGGAAGTCAGACTTAGTGATGTAGAGATTGGCAGCCAGTCTAAAGATGCTGATCTCCTGAAATCTTGCCTAAATAACTAGTACTATAAAAGGAGTTTTCAGAGCAGAATGTTACATTTCCTCCAGGATCAGGCTGGTATATGAGGAGAGGGGTAGAACTGGGTGTCATGGTGGTTGTGCCATGCCTATCACCTGCCTACTTTGTTTTTTTTAGGGTGACAGAGTTGTCTGGCAGTCTGCCAACATTTGGACTATCGCGGGTCCATAAATGGCCATTTTACAACACTGAAGAGTTTCCTGCCACTGCTGCTGCTATTTTACCAATGGCAGGAGGTGAGAATGCCAAATGGTGAAGGCGTCAGCATTCCTGGCAAAGTTTATTTTCCTTTTGCGTCAATGCCAAGTGGGTATAAAGCCAGTCTTATGTTTACGTAACATCTTACTCACTCTTACAAACATTTCACAGCATCTCATATTGATATTCCATCACATACTGTATTATGTAGAAATTAATTTGTATACAACAAGAACCCAAAGAGAATAATAATTTGAATGACCAGTTCCTCTGTTTTTAGTGGTACTGGTTGTGGAGTAAATGTTGGCTCTCAGAGACCTCCATTGAATAGAAACACAAGTCAATTACCTGAGCAGAGCCTCATTTTTAATATTTTATCTGAAGGTGAGCACTTCAGGCAATGCAACATTAACACTGCACTGCAATATGGTTGTTGCTGAATAAATTGGAATTTAATATGGTGATCACAAGAAGTATCTCATGCTTTGTAACTCTCCATAGCATTCAATAGAATTGATCATGTCATTTTTCCTCCAAACACCAGTCCTCCACTTTTCACCTTTGTGACTCACACCCTGTTAAATCGCAAGGTTTGTAGCTCAGGTTGAGGTTTAGGGTGTAGGTTTGCATGCTGAGCTATAGGTTTGATATCCAGACGTTTCATTCGCTGGCTAGGTAACATCATCAGTGGCAACCTCCAAGTGAAGCGAAGCTGTTGTCTCCTGCTTTCTATTTATATCTTTCTCCAGGATGGGGTTCCAGGGGTTTGTGGTGATGTCATTTCCTGTTCATTTTCTGAGGGGTTGATAGATGGCATCTAGATCTATGTGCTTGTTTATGGCGTTGTGGTTGGAGTGCCAGGCCTCTAGGAATTCTCTGGCATGTCTTTGCTTAGCCTGTCCCAGGATATGTATCCTGGGACAGGCTAAGCAAAGACATGCCAGAGAATTCCTAGAGGCCTGGCACTCCAACCACAACGCCATAAACAAGCACATAGATCTAGATGCCATCTATCAACCCCTCAGAAAATGAACAGGATATCAAACCTATAGCTCAGCATGCAAACCTACACCCTAAACCTCAACCTGAGCTACAAACCTTGCGATTTAACAGGGTGTGAGTCACAAAGGTGAAAAGTGGAGGACTGGTGTTTGGAGGATATCAAACCTACAGCTCAGCGAGCAAACCTACACCCTAAACCCTGTTAAATTTCATTCATCTGGACAGTGATCTCTGGAAATATTTCCATTTCACAACTGCTTTGACTATTGAGTTCCAAAATATCACCTACTAGGGTCAAGTCTGTGTGGCACACTGATTGACATCATGCTCTACTCCTGTGCTGCACACTTTCTGTCAACATTCATTTCTTATGGACTACTGCTGGCACCAATATGGAGTCCAACCCATTCTTCCAATGCAGTTGACACCCTTTTGGAGTCCTAATGGAACCGGTAGTGCCAAAAGAAAAGATGCAAAGAGACATTTCTTTCCCTGCCTTGTTCGTATTGTGTTTAGTTTGATCCACTCCTGTACTAAGTCTGGCTTCCCCTCCACCCAATCTTCACTGACCCACAATGGATTCCTATTCCCCCAAGTACTATATTTTAAATATTAATGTTAATCATATATCACTCCATAGTTAATTTCCACTTTGTCACTGCAATCTGCTCCAGTCCTGCATCCCTTTCTAACACTCTGAATTCTGACTCTGATCTTTTGTGTCTACCTTTCCTTTCACATCAACTTTAATACTAAATCACTGAACAGTCAGAATCCTAAACTCTGACTCTTCCTTCACAAACATCTTCACTTCTCATTTACCCAAGTAATAATCTTTTCCTTTTACTCATTAACAACATTTTTGGTGCTTCCTCAGCTGTCTTGGTGTTTGTTTTTCATCAGTCCCTTTTTGTGAAGGGTTTCAGAGTATTTCTTACAAAGCTTTACAGAAGCAAGCAGTTCTTGCAACTGGCCCATGAAGAGTTAATACTTAGAACATTTCTAATCTTTGAAATCAATAGTTATCCTCAGAATTCCCTAGTCACTCCATTAAAACTGATTCTCTAAAGTGTTTTTCTTCAAAAATAAATAACAAAAAATGTTTCCCATCTATGTTTGCTAAACATTATATCTCCAATAAATCATCTATTAAACTCAGGTTAATGTTTCTCATATGTTACTAAGACTTTCTACATGAATAATGTTTGTTAATATACTACTGCCATTGTGATATGTCAACGAGAGTGTTTCAGTGATGCTGTCTCTAAGTCACCCCGAAAACACATTTTTTAAAATGCCCAAAAGACGAGTAACAAAGGTATAATTCACGTATTTGTCATTATGTGTGTTGAGGATGGAGGTGATTAAAAGGGTTAAGTCACACATATGCACCAAGTAGTCTGTGGAAAATAAGCTGCAGAAATATTCCTATGATGCAACTCTTATGAATGCCTGATGCCTCATAATCCTATGTAATTTAAGGCAAGATTTAAATGCAAATTGACTCCAGCTTTTCTCTGTAAACAGTGCTCCACTGTGTATCATGTTGGAGCTAGATCTGAAGAAAATAACAAGGGATACCTGTTAATTAATGAACTTGTTCTTCAAACTCTATAACTAAGAAACTTTATGTACAAAAACTCTGCTTTGAAAAATTTGATTCTAACAAAATTCAGTCTTCTCTTTAAAAAAAAAGGTCTGAATAAATACTCGCTTCCACCGCTTCCAGATTTTATCAATGACCCCTTGAAAGTTTTTTTTGTGAATGAGAGGCCATGGCAGAGGATCAGAACTATGAATGGAAATGAGCTTCTGGATCCTGATTGGTTTTCGAGCTGGGGGTGGGTGTTCCAGCTCCAGGTAATATAACACCTCGATTCTCACCTCTCATAGGCTGGAATCTTTGTTAATGTCATGTCATTGACTAAGTCAGGTCATTCATTTAAAAAAAGACACGAAATCTGAGCCCGTGAAAGAGGAAATGAACCAATCGCCGAATCCCTTGGGCAAACAACTGACTGGAGCAAGAAAAACAAGTCTTTTGAAACCATCACTGAAGTCGGCTGCACAGACTTAATTAAAAAAAAACTTTACATATGCAGCTCTCCGATTCCGGGGATTTATGTTGCATCAGCCAAAACAGTTCCATAAATCAGGTGAGATCATACTTTTAGATGAAGTTTAATTTCTTGTTGCAGCAGTTTATTCATCCCTTCCAGCCCCTGACGTTTGGTGCTTATCGCACGATGATCTGCTTTGTGGTTTATTCGTCTGATCCGGACAAACATGAAGCGCTGGGCAATGACAGTGGAAATGCTTAAAGCTACACTGCCCCAGTAGCCAACCTGAGACAGGGCGCATTTAAATCCACTATCATTTCAAATTATTTTAAAATAACATTGAATATTGAGCGCATCTTTTGCAGAAATGGGAAGAAATTAATTAATTATATTTTAAAACGAAAGTTCATGTTTGCAAATGGGCTGTTTGCAAAGGCATTGCTAGTTACCAAATCCCCTGCCTGATTACAAAGAACATCTGACTTGCTGCAAATGAAATCAAAATTCAGTTATCCTCTTCAAGCTGTCTTTGAGAATTAAAACGTTACCAAATATTTAAATGCTATCTAATACTTATTTACCGATTTAGGCTTTCGCTATTGCAAAACTATTCAGGACTGAGACAGAAAGAGTTTTTAAACAGTAAAGTAGTCGAGTATGGCGCTTGCTTTTTTTCTGAATTTTAGCAACCACATGCTCATTCCTATTTTCAATGCAATTTGATTAATATCTCATTAATTTTTAGTCATTCAATTCTTAACTCCTACAGATCTGAAAACGTAGATTGAAGGCTATTTATATGTAAATTATTAATGTTATCCAGCTGTAGTCTGATTAGAGAGTTTGGTGCCTAAAGGTTGTTCGCCTCAATAGCAAAGAATGGAACTTTGTTTATTGTGGAAAACAGGCTTTTGCATTTTTTTTTGTTCAATACCGTTGGAGACAAAAGTAATTGTAGATCTTTAACCTTTTTGTGACTATTGAAACTTTGCAGTTTTTGTTCAATCATACCTCTCTCTCTCTCTCTCTCCATTGTCTCTGAGATATGGGATGTTTCAATGTGTTGATAATGAGTGTCAGATGGACTGTGTTCGAACATGGATGTTTTAGTGACCTGTAGAAAGAAAGAAGGAACAAAGTGATGGAAAATATTAAGGTTTAGATGTTTCACTGAAGAGGCATCTAAAACACCTCAGCTGCAAGCCATAATTGGTCTTTTTCATAGATGGGCTTTCTGTTTATAATGGGGGGAAATGGGTCATAAATCCTTAAGTGTCAGAGAATTATGTTGTCATGATGTGAAACAGAGTGATTCTAATGGAAGAGAACTTTGCTGTAATAAGCAGGATTTATTTTGAAAAGTACTTGAAAGTGCATTATATAGCCTGGTAATAGTTTGTTCTTTGGATTTGTCGATGTTGCTGTAAGTATTGATGTTATCATAAAGTGGACTCTTTGCTTTTACCTTGTTCTTAAATTCCTTCTGTCTTTCAGTAGAAGATGTCAGTTATTGCATCATAATTATTGCACATTGACTGGGGTACCTCATTTAGTAGCTAGACTGGAACTGATAAACTGTGGTAAGAGTGGATTTTTGTGCAATGTTTACTCTCTCATCAACTTCTGACGTTTGAACTTTTCTTCCCTCACTTATGTTGGGAGCCATTGGGGTGTAATTAGAGTGCTAATTATTCTCTTGTTCCTCTTGGTGACTCTCAGCATATTATTTGAATATTAGGACATCTAACACACTCTAGTCCTCACCTAAATTCTGCACACTCATTCTTCCAGTTGGGTATAAATTAACAATCATCAGGAGTGATGATCTTGGTCAATTTTACTCAATGACATTAATGGCAATTTATTTAGGTGTGTGTTGAATGTTCATCTAAATTCCCAACTTGCTCTTCAGAAGTACTAAACACCCAGCAATCCTATTTGATCGTCTTGTTCATAAACACGAATTACACTTTCTGCAAAACATTAATTGCTGACAATGTCTAATCCCAGAGTTGTCTCAAATGATCTTTCTAGATGTCACAAGAGGAATCAAACTGCTGAAACAATAGACATTAGAGTCTTATTGTATACAACGTTTGGGGAAAGGAAGGAAAATTTAGAAGTGACTAAACCTAGATATAGTAATGTTGACCATATCACTGTGCGTAGATGTATGAAGACTGACCATATTGCTTTATGGGTTATTTTACTATTTTAAAGGTGCTATGAGTACGGGTTATTTTAGTAGGAACATTCTACCCCTTTAAAATCCCCTTTCTGGAAACTGTTGATATGTTTAGAGACAGTTTTACAGGTGCCAGAAGCCCCCTGATATCTTTGACAAGTGATCATTCTTATGGTGATCTAGCCAGTGAGTACTTAAAGGTCAATTGACTGTGCATAGTATTACAGTTGAGATTGATCTCATTGTTAGCTGATACATGTTTGGATGTACTTTCAATCAAGGGTCGTTAAATAAAGAGCAGGAGCTTTTGATTTCTCACTTGCTAGTCTTAGGGCACTGCAGCCAGTTTAGCCTCATACATTGACTGAGATCTGTGAACTTAAAATAGACAATAAAGAAGGGTCAATGGACTAGAAGCATTAACTCTGTTTTCTCTCTACAGATGCTGCCAGGGTTTCTTTAGCCATTTCTGTTTTACACAATAATTACATTGGGATGCTCTTAATCTGGATAGATTAGATTACTTACAGTGTGGAAACAGGCCCTTCGGCCCAACAAGCCCACACCGACCCTCCGAAGAGCAACCCACCCGTACCCATTCCCCTACATTTACCCCTTCACCTAATACTACGGGCAATTTAGCATGGCCAATTCACCTAATCTTTAGACTGTGGGAGGAAACCGGAGCACCCGGAGGAAACCCACGCAGACACTGGGAGAATGTGCAAACTCCACACAGACAGTTGCCCAAGGTGGGATTTGAACCTGGGTCTCTGTCGCAGTGCTAATCACTGTGCAGATATAGCTCAGAGTCACAATCTTTGGTGTATTTACACAGAGTTTATTTTTTAAAAAATCAAAGATTGAAATTACTGGCAATGACCATGAAACTCAATTTAGTACAATGTAAAATATAAACTTGTATCAACAATGTAAGTACTCCCCAACTTCCTTTTGAATTATTGTCAATGTAAGATGAGTGTTAACAGGTAACTCAACATTTGTCCTTTTCTGTACCTTTAGAAATATATTAGAAAATCTTTTTGACAGTATTTTTTTATTCCTAACATAATGCCATTTTTCTTATTACCAGGCCACATTAGTGAAATGTTGCATGTTCATGATTTTCTCTTGTGTTTCCATGGCTCCTCTAATTCATTCACTGTTACCTTTTAAATCGGAGAGAAATTTGGAGGAAAACACAGCATTCTCACTATGTGGAATCATGCTCCAATATGAATTTTTTTTTTTGCTTATCACCCCATCATGTTTTTCAGACATTCTGATAGAAAGCATTGCCTATAGACATTATCAGTAGGTGCTTATAGAATATCACACAAATGTGCGACTGCATTACTTGTGCAAAGGAGGGAAACTTCAAACCCAAGCTGAATACGTGAAGATAACTCTGAAATTTGCAACAGTGACTTTTTTTTTGCCACATGTGTGAAAGGTATAAGGTATAATTTATACATAAGTATAAATTCATATGATCTTCACATAATGTGAAGCATTCACTTTACATTGAGTTCCATTAAGTCTCTATCAACTTATTTTTATTGGAAAAATAGTTTAAGACATAGGTGGCTCAGCTTGAATTTAGCTGTTTCATGAGCAATCCTTCTTTGAGTTACATACTCAATGAATATGCTTCTGCAAAAGTATATGGAGAAAAATGGCCAAAACAGTGGCACATATGCATTTCGATATAGTAGTTCAGAGTCTGGATTAGTGGTGCTGGAAGAGCACAGCAGTTCAGGCAGCATCCGAGGAACAGTAAAATCGACGTTTCGGGCAAAAGCCCATATAAGTATTTCTGAGGGCCAGTTTAAAAAAAAACCTTGTCAATGTTACTTGCCATTGTTTTGTTTTGAATTACATTACTCAAATAAGCCATCTTTATGTGACTCTTCCAAAATATTTATGAAAATTTTCCTATTCATTATCAGTGATTTTATTCAGTATATAAGAAAAAAGGTCAGGAATTTAGAGGCACGATGATGAGTGTCAATGCCTAGTGATCATTGTATTTTATTAATATTAATTAACCAGAAAAGAGTAGCAATCCAGCCTTGCAATTCCACCTTTGTATTCAGACTGCGCACTGTTTTCTGCCTGTTTTGTGAGATTTGGAATGGAACTGTGTATTTTCCAGCCTTGTACTGATAAATTTACTTCTGCAAAGCATTATTTGTATTTTTCATGTTCAGATAGATAGCATCAAAGAATGTAATTGCAAGACACTGCACAACATTGTTAAAAACCTTAGTTCCTCATGACACACAATGATAGTTTTCACTATTTGAAGGCATAATATGTAAAATATCCAGGCATAATAAGTTTCTGGCAATTCCAAGTCATTCAATAATTTTATAACAGAAAAATAACACACTAGAGTCCAACTGGACAAGGAGAGGTAAGTCCATTTATGCCATCAAACTTAAACTGAACTAGATACTGTAATCATTCTATCTTTTATGAATCATTCACATCACTGGGTTAGCAGCAACTTCATTTTCAGTTACATCTAATGGAGAATATAGACCTAAACAATGCACACATGGAGTAAATGAATTGAGTATTTTAATTTTAACATTTTAATTGGTCTTTAAATTTTATCACCAGTGAGTGTAATTTGAAACTCAGTAGATGGGGATTATTGGTTTGGGTAAGAGATCAGAAAAGCATCTCTGAACCTGTCTTCAGAGTTCAGATATAACATTTGCAAACTTGAAGATCTAAAAGGATTAACCACTAAAAGCACATTGACATTGCTTTGCAAGAAGAAATGCTAATACATCAGTATTGGCCATAAGGTGAATATACTAGAACTATAATAATAATACCATTAAATTACACACAGAAAACAATGGATTTTGTGCTTTAGTTCTTTGAAAAGTTCACATAGTTTGTTTGAATGCAAGAATTTAAGAAGTTAAAATGTATTCATTTCATCTATACTTACAAGACGTTTTGCCTAAACTACAATAGGGACTTGCATTTATATAGCATCTTCAATATACACCTGAATTAATCTTGCACAAATGCACCATCTGCTAATGAGTCTGTTTATTATCTTTTGATACTGTAATCTATTTTCAAAGCAGACATTTCCACACATTCTAAACTGCAATGAAGAATGAAAAGTTGTTGAAAATATTTGCTAGCAGTCAGATAATTTTCAGACTATTCCCTTGAATATTGCAGTGCGACCTTGGTAACAGTTCTGTGAAGCAAGGCAAATTTTATTAGCAGACCATATGAATTTGCAAACATATTGAAATACTTAGCACATTTTCAACTTTTGTAAAATAATTCATTTTTTTGTTTTTGTTTTGAAGAATACCTCTTTAAATGAGAGGAATAAACTATTTAACTCTTTTTAAAGGCCAATGAAATTGCTCAGGCAAAGCAGCACGAGAGGATTTTGTGGATCCGATTTAAAATAAAAACTTGCAATGTTCTCATTTCTTCTGCCTTGTAATAAGATTAGATTCCCTACATTGTGGAAACAGGCCCTTCGGCCCAACCCACCCAGACCCATTTCCCTCTGACTAATGCACCTAACACTATGGGCAATTTAGCACGGCCGATCTACCTGACCAACACACCTTTGGACCATGGGTGGAAACTCGTGCAGATACAGGGAGAATGTGCAAATTCCATACAGACACTTACCCAAGGCTGGAATCGAACCCAGGTCCCTAGCGCTGTGAGGCTGCAGTGCTAACCACTGAGCCACTGTACCACCCCCTTGTTACTTTGTTCCTAACCAGAATTCTTTGCCATAACTAACTCATCATTCATGGGAAATAGAAATTCACTCACTGCCCAGTCAAGTGCTTCATCAGATTTGAATTCAATGCAGCATCCCCACATTGCTGTCTTTAAGGCAAGAAGTAAACATACCCATCAAAGTGTTCATTTTAATTTGGTCCTATCAAACATGGGACCATGGGACATCACTTAAATCCCATTCACTTACACGGAGTTACAATCAGGCCCCATCATTTCTTGGCAGCATTGTTTACACAGAGTCCTGTCCCACATTCCATACTGGAGAGTATCACCAATTGTAACTACCAGGTATCTTGGGAGCTTTCTGTAGTTTTCCATAACGTACAGAATAATGGATACTGGAGGGTAATTGCTGTCAGCAGTTCCACTGAGGGTTTCAGTTGACATCAGAGATTGAATCTCACCTTGCCTAACTACTGTCATCTAAACTCTCTCTTTGGTTACTGTTTAGCAACATCTCAAGTATGAGGAATACGTTTTGTTAGCTGAAGCTAGGTTTGTTATATTTTTGTTTTGCTGGTCGTGGTGTCTTGATGGGCGTTGATACCCTAATACTCAATTTACTTGGTGTGCTGATGTATCTTACTGCAAAAGTAATGATTATAACAGAATCACCAGACTTACTAAGCTTCAAGGAAAATCATTGGTAAGAAATAGCATTGTGCTGTGGATGTTGCATTTTAATATCTGTATAGATAATTAGAATTTGAGTTGAAATGGAAACCTGGATAAAGATAGCTTAAGTGAATGAAATAAATTTGAAATAACACTTTCAGATATGTTATGGCAGGAGGTGGCAAGTTCAAGGTATTTGAAGGGAAACTTTTAAGACAATCAAGAAATGTTCTTTCACATGAAAGGTGTTAACAGCAAATTGCCTGGAAGTGTGACTGAGGCCAGAGGCTAGTTTAAGTTAAGGAGCAAATAGAAAATATAAAGGGGTGAAGGTATGTGAGATCAAATAGTGTTACCAAGTGGTTAAAGAGCCTTCTTCATTCAACTAGATCTCATGATCTTGTGTTCGCCCTTTTTTTTTAAAAGAAAAAATAAATCACTTGAGAACTTTTTATTTAAATGCTAGCATAACAATATTAAAGAAACCATCAGCAAGGGAAGCTATTAAATAATAAAAAAAAACTGATTACTAAGTTATAGGATTTCCATTACTGTAGAAGGTCCATGGGAATTAGGGAGTATACTGGGACATTTTGTTTTGTTAGCGTTGTTATCTGAATGTATCTGCCATGATAAACAAGTGCCCCACCCTCCATTAATGGAAGCTGATGAATAATTAAATGTCCTTAGATTTTGGTCATACAGAAAGACAAATATCTCACGTACAGCATTGAAGACAAGTACAATGCAAATTACAGCAACTGAATTCAGTCTTTCTTGAATTAATTGGGTTGCTATCATTTACAGGAGGACATTAATGTTAATGCAACATACAATAAGATTAAATCCCACAAAAAGGTTTATCATGCAGATGATAGGTGGGAAAACAGCTAAGTGGGACACATACAATTGAAGTTTCATTGTATTTAAGTATAGTTTGCAGGTTTTAATTTTGTTTATTGAGAATTAACATATGTCCCATTGTGTCATAGAAACCCATTTTCCTGAGTAAAACTCCTCAATTAGAGGTTTTGTATCCAACCACAAAAAGCTGGTTGAACTGGGTCATGTTTTATTTATTCCTGGGCTGGGTAACTATTGTGCCATGGTTTACTGAAATATCATGGAATCTGGACGTCTTGCTTTATGGATCCTATAATAACCTCACCTCTCCCTATTGTTTTGTAATCTCTTCCAGCCCCACATCCTCCAAGATATGTTCACTTGTATCATTCTGGTCTCCCGGGAATCCCCAATTCTAGTTGCTAGTGTTTGTTCCTTCTGTAGCCAGGGTATAAAGCCCTAGAATTCCCTCTGGATCTCTCTCTCTTTTCTCTCTTCCTTTTTAATCTGACCTTTTTGACCAAGCTACAGATCAACTAGGAGAAAGTGAGGACTGCAAATGCTGGAGATCAGAGTTGAGAATGTGGAGCTGGAAAAGCACAGCTGGTCAGGCAGCATCTGAGGAGCAGCAGGAGAATTGACATTTCGGGCATATGCTCTTCAGGCATCCCACAAAAGGCTTATGCCAGAAACGTTGATTCTCCTGCTCCCGAGATGCTGCCTGACATGTTGTGCTTTTCCAGCACCACACTCTCGACTATGGATCAACTAACATAATATCTCTTTATGAGACTCTGTCCGAGTTTTCCTTGTAATGCCTCTGTAAAGACCCTTGGCATGTTTGAATACATTAAAGGATGCTATATAAATTTTAAGTCATTCTTTATCCCTTTGATCAAACTCCAGTCTATGGGTTTCAATTGTAGTTTTGCATCCTGCAGTGAGATAGCTATTTGGAAAAAAGGACATGTTCAGTTCATTTGAAGTTATTTCTGAAGCCCTTCTTACTTTGAATTTGACATTTGTGTGTCATAGGTGCCATGATTTATATTCCCTGTATATAATTCTAGTTAGATCATTGCAAGTCAAGATGTGCACTGCCTCTTGTGGCTTCTCTGACACACCAGGTCACAATGCAATCACTCCATTATATGTACCATTTCTGACTGTGAACCACTTGAGCATTTCAACATACATTTGGTTGATTAAATTCCCCCATTAAAATAACTTTCACATCTTGTTTAGTTTTTCCTGGAGTAAACATATCAAGCGTAATTTTCAATTTACCATCCAAGCATAAAACTAGTGTTGCAGGCCAGGCAAGTGTCATAGCAAGCATGTATTTCTCTGGCTGTTTCTAAAACTGATGTCTCTGATACATTGCCGGCATAAATCTCTACTGGTGAATTGAAAATGACGCCACCATGTCTGGATATCCTTTAGAAAACACTTTTTCCTCTCTGGCAGATTATTTGGCTTCTGGTGTGTCATCTTGTACCATTTGAGTATCCATAGTAAAGACTCAAATCAAAATGATCATCAGATCTATCAATTACAATCCTGCACATGATATTCAAACTTAAATGCTAATGCATCCATACAATGTTCCTCCAATAATTGGATTAACTTGTTCATTTTAAATAAGTTTAGTTTGAAAAAAGATTAATCTTACAGAATGTTAATGTTAATTAATGTCAACAATAAGTTTGAGACTATTATTTTTATTGCTCCTTTACTGGCTCTGTTTATTCATTTTTAAGTTTGTCATTGTTTCAACATTCTCTGAAAGAATGAAACATAAATGAGCATTTCACACTCCGGACATCACATGGCTTTGATTTGTGATCTGAGAATTTATTTTCTCTGCTGCTCCCATAATGTAAGGATTCAGTAGTAGCAACAAAGTGACATTTCCTACTGTATCTTGATTCTTGTCCCTTTTACTTAATGCTTCAGCCCAGAAGTATCATAAAGGTGAGTCACATAGCAAGTACGAACAGAACAAGTCAGTGATCTGAAACAAATCTATAATGGTTGTGCAATGCTCTGGTAAACAATATTCTGCTGGCACATAATGTTACCAGTGAGTGATGCCAAATGAGAGCCACTCAAACAGAAATTCTAAAATTTTCCATGTTCAGCTCTCCTGAATGATCAGATGCATTTATACTAAAAGGTGCTTTTGAAAGCACTCAATCAATTTAAGATCACCTGTAGACTCTGATGCATTGAGTTATTCAGCAAGGACATTTCAAGAAGGTTGTTAATCAGCCCAAGAGATTGTTGAAATACAGTTCATATAATATGGAAGTAAATTAAATAATATCACATTGATCATAACACCTTTTACTGATATACTGAAATCCATAGAAATACATCTTTTTATTCTGCAATATTGTCTCTCTTTGTCCTACAGTTCCCCCCCACCCACCCCCAAGCAAGATCTTTTCCATTTCTAGGCTTAATGTGTTCACTGTTTCTCCTCATTTGTTTCCATTCCACACTGCATAAAGTCCCAACTCATCCAAAGTAGAATTCCATGTTGTTGCCATTTATTTCTGCAATTTTATCTGTCACGTTTTGATCTTCTGATTTCAGAATTCTATGAATCGCTCTGCTTTATTTTCAGAGTCAGTCTTCAATCAAATTTGGTCCTGCAATCTGAACAATAAATTACTCCACCCCAAAAAGACACATTCCTCATCTTCTCAAAACCTGCTTTTGCCCTTCAAGTCAGCTTCCCTGAATATTTTGCTGTTATTGCTTGGGGCCTTGCTTTGGCTCTGTGAAGTACATTACAATAATCGTTATTTTAAATGTTCAATGTAAATACAAATTACTGTCTTTGAAATTGTGGCATCAATACAATATTTGGTAACCAGGCACAAAATATGATTTCCTGCCCTTAATGATTCATGTTCTTTATATTTATAAACTTATGTAATAATATTGTCTGTCCTTGTTACAATCAGAATGTCCCGTCTTCTGTGGTATGCTATATGTGCATCTATTTATCAGTTATGGCTCAAGTTGTAAACACACTCACCTTGATTCAAGAGGTTGTGCATTTACCAGATTTTCAAGAGTTGATCACCTAATCCAGATTTGACAGGTGGTTAGACAGTGCTGCGCTAAAGGTGCAATCTTTTGAATAAAATATCCTTTGGATCTGCTCCTCAGGTGGATGTTAAAGAGTCCGTGGCATCAATTGATAAAATAGCAGGGTTGAACTCCTTGTTGTACAGGCAAATCTTTATTTCTTGATCAACATCACAGAGCAGATTATCTGGTCATTATCTCATTATTGGTTGTGTCACATTGCTATGTGCATCTGGCTATAAAATTCCTGCATCACAATAGTGGTTGCATATGAAAAGTATTTCATTGATTGTGGAGTGCTTTGGTACATTCTGAAGTTGTGAACAGTGCTATTATAATTGTAAGCTTTGATATTTTTCATATATACGTAAGAAATATTTGGTCCTTCATTCCCTGTTTACAAATATGAACGTAAGAAATAGAAACAGGAGTAAACCATTCAGTCCCACAAGTCTCCCCCAGCCACTCAATAAGATTTCCAGTGGATCTCAATCCTTTTTTGTGCATCTGATGATAGCCCTCAACTCCCTGATATTTCAAAAATCAATTGACCTCTTCTTTAAATACCTTATCATCTGGCCTCCACAACACTCTGGGGCAAGGACTTCCAGAAAATAATTAATGCCTATAATAAATATAAGAGATGCACAACAGGATTTTGTAATTGATTAAAACATGAAGTAGCCAGATAGCAAGGATGTTCATTTCTAATTTCTTTTTTCAGAACAGTATTGTTTTTTTTCCTGTGCATTTTATTAATGCTACACACTGATAATAATACAATTTTATTCTGTGGGAGCTTAATCATTGTTTCATGAGTATGCAGCAGCGTTGTCTATGTTTGATGGGTTTTACATGGAACATCTCTGTTATGGACATGAGGAAGTGGTGGACAAATTTTGCATTTAACTTCATAAATTGGACATAATGTCAAAGATTGCATAACTGGAACTGACAAAAAGTATTGCAAGAAAAGATGGTTTCAAAGTGGTTGGCCACTGGCAATATGTGTACATTTTGTCACATGAATATTGCACAATTGAGACAGAGGAAGTGCTTGATTCAGAAATAACTCTCAGAAGTAAACTAGTGATACTCAATCCATACATCTGGTATGAACTGGTCTATTGTTAAATGTCTTCCCTTGAAACCTTATCCACACAGGCACAAATCAATATGTACTGCAGTCATCCCTGTCACCTGTTTAATTCACTGCACCCTTATTGAAGTAGGTTGGAGTCTGTTTGTTGCAATTGTTCCATTTCTATAAGTTAATCTCTCCAAATGCACTGAATCAATGATACTAGTGTTATGAGTTTTGAATTTCCACCACTCTTCACAAAAATATAATTGAACTTAAACTTTTTGATAGACTGCCTTTAGGAGAATTAATTTTTTAAATGCATGATTAGCCATATTGGGAGTGGCTAATTACCCAAATTAAAATGGTGATTCAACTGCAAATCAAAACTGAAAATGCTATCAGTGCTTTACAGACGAGTTGGTATTCATGTAGAGACAGTCAGAAGTCACATGACACCAGGAGGGTTATAGTCCAACAAGTTTGTTTAAAATCACAAGCTTTTTGAGCACTGCTCTTTCATCAGGTGAAGGATTTAAATAAACCTGTTGGATTATAGGCCCCCCTCCAGTGTCAGGTGATTTTTGACTTTGTCGACCCCAGTCCAACACCAGCACCTTCACATCATAATCTGCGTAGACAGTAGTCATGTTGATGTTAAAAGTACAGAATCTTCAGCCATTGTTTGCATCTGTGCTAACCAAAACCAATTAATTTTTATTTATGTCTCAAAATTCACATCCCCAGGCAGTCTTGAAATGTTTCATAGATTTTGAGTGTGGTCGTTGTAGTTTTGTAGGAAAATATGACAGTTTTTTTTTGCACTGCATAAACAGCAATTAAATGAATGACCAGTCAATATATTTATAAGTTTGTAATGGAAGTGACATGTTGTGCAGGACACTGGGACAATTTTGTCACTTGGTGCCCTAATGGGACATCTTATAAACCAATGATCTTCTGAAACAGCAGCAAGTGTATTACCAATGAACTTAGCTGTTGCAGAATGTTTCTTTAAGTTTACTGAATGTAGTCTATGCATTCATTCCTAGCAGATCTTCTATTGAATTCTATAAGTCTGTGTGGGTTTCCTTTGGTTTCCTCCTCCAGTCCAAAGATGTGCAGGTTAAGTGGATTGGCCATGCTGAATTACACATAATGTCCAGAGATGTGCAAACTGGGTGGATTAGCCATGGGAGATGCAGGATTTCAGGGATGTGGTCTGGATGGGATGATCTTTGGAGGGTTGGTGTGGACTGAGAGTCATAGAGATGTTCAGCATAGTAACAGACCCTTTGGTCCAGCTCGTCCATGCTGACCAGATATCCCAACCTAATCTCATTCCAAATGCCAGACTTGGCCCATATCCCTCTAACCCTTCCTATTCACATATCCATCCATCCAGATGCCTTTTAAATGTTGTCATTTCACACACGCACTGCCCCCTGCATGAAAAAAACCCTTAGGTCTCTTTTATATCTTTCCCCTTTCACCCTAAACCTATGCCCTCTAGTTCCAGTCTCCCCCACCCCAGGGAAAAGACTTTGTCTATTCAACCTATCCATGCCCCTCGATTTTAAAAAGCTCTATAAGGTCACCCTTCAACCTCGGACGCTCCAGGGAAAACAGCCCCAGCCTATTCAGCTTCTCCCTATAGCTCAAATCCTCCAACCCTGACAACATGCTTGTAAATCTTTAGAGAACCCTTTCAACTGAGGTCTAACCTTGGTAACCAATGTCCCATGGGGAACCTTGTTGAATGCCTTACTGAAGTCCATATAGATCATGTCCTCCCCTCATCAATCCTCTTTGTTACTTCTTCAAAAAACTCAATCAAGTTTGTGAGACATGATTTCCCACGCACAAAGCCATGTTGACTATCCCTAATCAGTCCTTGTCTTTCCAAATACATGTACATCCTGTCCCTCAGGATTCCCTCCAACAACTTGCTTGATGGACTGAACAGTCTGCTTCCATGCTGTAGGGGGTTCTATAATCCTATGAATGGTTTTATAAATTGTTTGTAGAGAGATGCACTTGATGATTTTTTTTTGTCAAGAAATGTTGCCAACATCTGCAAACTCCCAAGACTTTAGTGTAATAGTTTAGACTGACACACCAGTGCAGTAATGAGCAATAGAGCAGTGGAAATAATGTGCTCTGTTAGATAAATGCTACATCCTAAGTTATATTAGAGTTCACCTTCTCAGGTAAATGTAAATGATTCCATGACTCTCTTTCAAAGCAGAAGAAGGGAGGTTGTCCCTTGTGTCCAGATCAATATCCATCCATCAAACAATATTCCAAAAGACAAATTAGCTGGTTATTATCTTATTACTGGTTGCGGAGCTTCCTGTATACAAATTGACTACTTCCATTCCTCAATAAGAAGTGTCTACACTTCAGAAGGACCTAATTGTTTGTCTAAAACACTATAAGAAGCGTGTTTTTTAAATTGATGACTTCCATTAGATTGTTTTATCCGTCGGGTTAAAAATGTGACCCCCAGCGTTATTTCACCGTAAAATTTTCAGCAAAACCTGGAGCAAACTGTGTCCCTCTTTAAGCAGGTACATCCTCGCTTTAAGAGACTGTGTTTCTGCGGGAGAGAGCAGCCGTTCATTGCCTGCAGGCTGTCTGTGTTGAATTTTTTTTGTGAATGAAGCTTATTATTTATGCATGCTTCGCTCGTTCATTCATGATCTCTGCTTCCCCCCCCCCCCCCCCACCCCCCCATCTCCGCAGGCTGATCGAGCTTGATGTCAAATCCAGTCTAAATGCTCATAAACGGTTAACAACAGAACACAGGATGGATGGCTACTTAGATCAGCAAGTGCCTTACACATTTTCAAACGTGAGTAGTCATTCTGAGAAATTTGGTGCTGTATTCACCCTTCGAAACGGTGGGAGTTAACAAAAAAAGAAAGTTGAAATTTTAAAACTGAAGTGTTTCCCTTTTTTTTTCCGGTCTTCATTGTGTGTGCATCGGGGTGGGGGGGAGTTGAAGTTTGTAAAATCATCGCGAAACTACATGAAGCTACAGTTCGATGGCACCAAAGAGTGGGTAAGGGAGCCGAGTCCATCATCACTGGCCGGGGCAGGGGGAGCGGGGAGGATGTTAACTGTTGGAATCCGCCAACTGTATCAGTAAGTTCTAGCATGCCAGGTACAGGCTCACAGAGCGGGTTCAAACCAAAACTTTGGTGTTTGATTTAATCTACAGAAAGCGCACGACGGGAGCTTCGGGCGGGCAGTGATTGCCAGAAAGAAAAGATATATCCCCAAAGAACTAACTCAGGATTCAGAAGGTAACCACTTTCTCCAGGAAGCTAACTTCTGCATGAATATTGACAGCTTTGTTGCTTCCAATAACAAATCTGGGAGAAGGTGCACTTTCCAGCACTCTCCTGCTAATTCCTTTTTTACTCTTGCAGATCTCTTCCAGGATTTAAGCCAACTTCAAGAAACTTGGCTTGCAGAAGGTGAGTTTAAAATAATACATGGGAGTGTAAGTGGGGACATTTTTCATCTTCCCAGTCCCAGTGCAGCTCAACTCTGACGCTGGTGAACATTGTTCTCTTTTGCCTCAATGACTCACTTTTTTAAAATTTTCTTTCTTCTACTTGCCAATCTGCAATGTTTCCCCTTCTTTCCAAAGCTTTGTACTTCGGCCGCCGTGCTTTCTACTAGCCCCGAGCGGAAATCATTTCGACAGTTCACAGCAAAACTTACAAAGTTAATTAAACCTCTTGGCTGTAGAAGCACTCGACTGAAATAAATTAAAAGTGATTGCACAAAAGTCTCTGAAACTGACAGATCGCTGCACTTTGTTTTTTTTTTGCATCTTCTAAAAGACTTGTTGTGATGCCAAAATTTTAACCCCACCAATTTCAAAACGTCGACACTGCTGAAGAAACGTGCGGATTTTTCCCACTAAAAAAGGGGGGTTGTGGGGAGGGATGAGAAAAGTGATTCTGTCGAATGATCGGATGGTTCCACTTGTGGAGAACACGTGAGTTAAACCTGGCTCCCTTTTCCAGCATCATGCAAGTCGATGTGTGCTTTTTGTTTAAATCCCCTGCAGTCTGATTTGTGTGTACAGGAACTGCAGAGAATTCCTGCATGTGTCTAAACAAGTTCTTAACTGTTAATGTGGGGAGATGAGGGATGTGGCGGTGTGAGAGCCACGATGAGTACATTTTTTTGTGTTTTTTTAAAAAAAAGACCTTGAGCAGTCTGGAGTTCGGGTGTTTTGAAGAAACAAGTGTCCTCTTTATTGTTGCTTTGCCTGGATTTGTAATTGGAAACCGTCAGGGAAGTAAAAACATCAAAGGCCACAGCAAATACAAGTTCGGGCAATCCAATGAGATTTCCCGCTTGAAAAAGGAGTTTCACTCCTGGGTGGATAACTTCAGGCCCGAGGGGTGCCACTTTATTTCGGTAGAAATGAACCCTGGAGGAATTACCCGAAATTGCTGCATTAGAAAATTGCAGAAAAAAAAAGGGGAAGGAAAATAGATTGCTGGGTCAGGTCTTGTCTTTGCAACTGTTGTTGACAGCCATGGATTCTGCTGGCGTTTGGTTAGTGACGCCCCTTATTAACTATCATACTTGCCCACCCTGTGCCAAAAATGAAGAAGACTGATGGTGTATTCGTTCAGTCATGTGATTGATTCTCTTTGCCAAAGCAGCGAGGGGCAGTGACAGACTCCCTGACACGACAAAGTAACCCAGTCTTCTGAATTTGTGTCCAGTTGTAAACTTGCAGCTGACAGAAATTTTAAAAAATGTCTGTGAGGGAAGGCCAAGGGAGGGGGACAAAGTGGGTCGGGCTTTCAAAAGTGTCAGCATGGGCCCAATGAGCCAAATGATCTCCTGCTCCTCCTTTTCCTCCTCCTCTTGTGCTGTAAAGTCTGATGACACTTGGCCTTCGTGTCCAGGTAGGGAGAACGTCCGTCTTTCCAGGAACTGCTGCTGGACAAACAGCCTTTAGCCATCAGGTGAAGACCGGTTCAGGTTTGGTACTGATGCCCTTCATGGTCAAATAGCTTGCGGATACTCATTGGTTTGGCTCCCAGATACAGAATGGGTGAGGCGCTTATGAAAAAAAATTGCCAGCACCTTTTGGAAATACATCTCTGTAAGAATCAGTGTGTTTAGCAGCAAACGGGGGAGAAAGGTATTCAAGCTTGACTTGGATCCCCATTCTTCCCCAGTGGAGCTCCTTTGGTGCTTGGCTTCTACTTAAAGATGTACATCTCGGTATCTTGTTTTATTATGTTGTTTGTGATAGCATAGGAAATTCCTTAATTTCTGAGAACAGAAAATGCTATGATATACATGGATTGTTTGGTGTTTGAAACCATAGCTGGAGGCTAGGGTCTTAATGTAAACAGCTGCTCTTTATTTTCTCCAATGCTGGTAGACCTGTACTTAAACATTTGTAATATTTTAGTTCTGACTGTCAGTGTGGTTTCTTTAAACTGACGAAATCTTTCCACCCCAAACCTTTTTCAAACATTTTTATTTAAACAATGTTCAATTTATTGATTGAAGAGTCGCTTTTAATTCAGTATAAAATTGATCTTTTTCACTTGCATCTGAAGATTTTGTTCTGTTTATCTTCGGTTTTGGTCAGATGTATGATGTTACATTGGCTGAAGTGCGACAGAAAAATGACTATTATGATTAAATTGATATTTTCACTGATCAATTAACATTCAAATATTTTCTGATGTGTGTATTGCGATTTCAGTTCTCCGTTTTCATTATAAGGTTTTAGTACAGACTATGTTGTTAATTTATAATGTGGACAAATTTTTAGAGGCGATCCCACTAATTAATGACTGAAGCTTTGATCATTAGAAAGGGCTTATGGTTTTACAGAAGGAAGTTAGCATGGGTGATGCTGAACAAACCTTGGAGTTATATAATCATCATTGTAAATTATTTGAGAGAAAATTGCTGAACCTTTGAATACAAGATTTCCTCAAACCCACAAACACGATTTCATCTGAAATAACAACATTTCAGAAGTGATGTTATGATTTTTTATTTTCCACATCGATTGAACATCACAGGGTGTATCCACAATTAACATGGTGAGCTGTTCATTGCACGTAAGCCCAACTAGTAGTGCAAGTGTTCAGCTATTTCGTCAACTTTATTTCCATTTAGTGAATATTAAAATATTTTGAAATCTAAAGACAGATTTCCATATTAATTTTAAAAAGGGAGGAATATAATGGGGTCTCCACAGTCACCCTTGCTCAAACCATTTTTTTATGCCAAGCAGTAAGAGCATCTGAGAGTTTTCAGAAATAAAAGGTTGCTGTTTCAGTGCTGAGTCGGTGTGCTCACGCAATATATGGGCAGAGAATCCAAACATTAATGCATGTCATTTGTTACATATTTTGTCGGCTAAAAATCAGTATCTTGTCATTTTGAAAGGAAACCTTGCAGCAAGTATGTATAAATGATGACTATTTTTGTGATATTAAGTTCCACAATGGGATGAGAGAGAATTTTCTTTTAACATAAACATTTATTCCAGGACTGCATGTAAGTATATGTGGTCAAAGGTGGAAATGGAGCCTTGGTTTGTGAATACATTTACAACTCCACTGCATGGTTTTTAAAAAATCTCTTCTTGAATCACATATAGTCTCAGATGTTTAGCTTTTAACAGTCTGATACCTGGTCAGAGAGTCTGTGCAGGGTGCATATTACTGCTACTTCCTGTTGAAGGATCTCTCTATTGGGGGGAAAAAGCCCTGGAGCTTGCATCTTGTATTTAAAAGTTGATCTCAAGCTGCAATTCAAGTTGCAAATTTATTAATAGCCTGGCTTTTCCATTTACACGATTGCTGGTAGTTTGTGATATGAATTGTTTTTTAAGCATTAGAAGGAGGTGTATGGCATGCTTGCCTTTATTGGTTGGGGAACTAAGTACAAGAGTCAGGATGTCATGTTGCAGCTTTATAAGATTTTGGTGAGGCTACACTTAAATAACCACATTACAGGAAGAGTGCGGAGGCTTTGGAGAGGGTGCTGAAGTAGGTTACCAGGATGCTGCCTGAATTAGAGGGTATGAGCTATAAGGAGAGGCTAGAAAATTTCTGATTGTTTTCTCTGGAATGGTGGAGTCTGAGGGAAGATTTGATCGAAGTCTATAAAATGATGAGATGCATAGATAGGGTCGACAGTCAGAATCTTTTTCCGAGGGTTGAAATGTCTAATACTAGGGGGCATGCATTTAAGGTGACATGGGGAAAGCTTAAAGGAGATGAGGGGCAAATTTTATACACAGTATGATGGGAGTCCGGAACACATGGTCAAGGGTGGTGATGGAGGCAGATACGATCGGGGTGTTTAAGGGCTGTTTAGATAAGCCTTAGATAAGAATATGCCAGGAATGGAGGAATATGGATCAAGAATGGGCATATGGGATTAGTTTAATTTGGTGTCATTTTTGGCATTACATTATGGGATGAAGGGCCCATTCCTGTACTGTGCAGTTCAATGTTCTCTAAGAACATCATCCACCACTTATTCAATTATTTGGTGAGTAACTGTACCACTTATTGCCCTACCATAGCACGCTGATTAAGTCCAGCATACTCCCAACTGTATACTTTTATCCAACTTCTGCCAAGAGTTCTTTAACCATCTAGGCTGAGGCACAATAGTGAGTCAACAAACCATTCTCTGTCCTGGTCTGTAGTGACCCTTTGCTGGAAAGCGAGAGAGTACAAAAATTGGCTGAGAGTGGCATCCCACTTAGTGATTATCAACATTTCCAAAGAATGTTTCATCACCTCCGATTTTGAATGGCGACTGGGGAAAGTACACATGTGGAATCAGCCACAAGAATCGCCACTGCTATCGACCCAGCTCTCAATTGTACTGAAATTCTGCAAAATACATTCCCCACCTTGAGGGGCAGAGTGATGAGAATTTGGAGTGCGTGCGGGGGAAGGAGCAACATTTTCACAATTCTGAAATCTGTCTCCTCTTATTTTTTTTTTTCCAGCTCAGGTGCCAGACAGCGATGAGCAGTTTGTGCCGGATTATCACTGTGAAAGCCGTGAGTATATTTTTTATTGCTCCTTGGCTTTTGGTGATTTGGAATCCCATCTCTTCAGGAAAAGGGCATTTTGATGCCACAGAGAAGAAACCAAACTTCTACATTTCCTCCTGAAGGCTGATGCCCTTATAACAGCAACACACCAATGATATGACTATGGGGTAAAAACAATGACTGCAGATGCTGGAAACCAGATTCTGTATCAGTGGTGCTGGAAGAGCACAGCAATTCAGGCAGCATCCGACAAGCAGCAAAATCGACGTTGCCAATAACTGATGAAGGGCTTTTGCCCGAAACGTCGATTTTGCTGCTCATCGAATGATATGACTATGTACAGTGGAGTTGGGAGGAGAAAATCAAGGACTATTTGGAGATTGAAATTAAAGGGAGAGGGGAGTTTAATTATGTCAGAAGAATTGAGGATGGTAGAAGGACTTATATAAACTAGTGACCCAGTGATCTGCACTCAGGATCCGGGGACCATAAGACCGTAAGACATAGGAGTGGAAGTAAGGCCATTCGGCCCATCGAGTCCACTCCGCCATTCAATCATGGCTGATGTGCATTTCAGCTCCACTTACAGCGTTCTCCCCGTAGCCCTTAATTCCTCTAGACAACAAGAATCTATCAATCTCGGCCTTGAAGACATTTAGCGTCCCGGCTTCCACTGCACTCCGTGGCAATGAATTCCACAGGCCCACCACTCTCTGGCTGAAGAAATGTCTTCGCATTTCTGTTCTGAAATGACCCCCTCTAATTCTAAGGGACATCAGTTCAAATCTCACTATGGCATTTGGGGGCTTTATGTTAACAAATCTGGACTAAAATTACTACTAATCTTCAAATAATTGGACTGTCATAAAAACCATTGGGAGGAAATTTGCTGTCCTTACTTTGTCTGGCCTGCCTGTCACTCCCACCTGCACCTTCAAACAGCTTCATAACCCACTTCGTCACAGACTGCTCCCCACTACTTAAAGTTAAAAATCACATAACACCAGGTTTTAGTCCAACAGATTTATTTGGAAGCACTAGCTTTTGGAGCGCTGCTCCTTCATGAGGTAATTTGAAGGAGCTACCTGACAAAGGAGAGCTGCTTTGAAAGCTAGTGTTTCCAAATAAACCTGTTGGACTATAACCTGGTGTTGTGTGATTTTTAACTTTGTCTACCCGAGTGCAACACCAGCACCTCCATATCATGGCTATTCAAAGATAGTTAGGGATGGATAATAAATGCAGGTCTCACCAGCAAAGTTTGCATTACAAGAATTAATTGGGGAAAAATGCTATCCTCAGCCTAACTGTCCACTAAACTTGCACCAAGTAACAAAACCTACATTTTTGTGACAAGAACATTGCTCTTGGACAACTCAGCATGTGCCTCAATGGAAACACAATCTTATCATGTAAAAATGCAACTACAAATGAGTTTCCATGCACCACTACAAGCTATTTAAAGCTTTGAATAATTGAATTCTTCAGACATCTTGCAATGTAAATGCATCACAAATTACAAAACTGCAACCAGTCTACATCTGCTCAATCAGTTGTTTCCTCCCATCAGGAGGTATTTGTCATGTGATGTGCCCCTCCCTTATGACTGGCCCATTGAAGTGAAAGCAGGCAGCCCTTCACGTTTTATGAATGGGTTGGTTGTAATCTGTAACAGAAAGCTGGCTGCAACAGATCATTATGAGCAGGAAGTGCTTCCATATATGGTCATTAGTTTGTTTTACTGGTGATGAATGGTTGACAGGCTTACCAGTGCCTCTTGCTAGAAAGATGAGTTGTTACATAACATGTTGTCAGTAAAAGCTAAAAAGCATAGCCAGCTGGATTACATTTACTGTCACAGCTAACTACTTTGCAGCACAAGGTTTACAATATTGATAACCTAATAGTGTTTTTAAGTCTCCAATGTCTCAACAAGCAGATACTTCACCAGTTTAATGTATTAACATAATTCCATATCCAATCAGAAAAAAAGCATTTTTGATATTCTTAAAGCTGTTTGATTATAAATAGCTTTGTGATTTTTATTTGTATTTCTGTTTTTTTAAAAAAATGTTTATTTTACACCTCTCTTCCAATCTGGCCACCCTATTCTGCTGAATTTCCTTCCAGCAAGATGTTTTATTTGATGTGACGATGTTTTCTAGCTTCTGTAACATAAGAAACTCTGTGTGGATATCGTGGTATTGAAAAATCCAACAATTATTTTATTAAAGGTATAATGTACCAATAGTTGGATTTCTCAGGCATTCAAGTGGCTGGGCTCATAGTAAGTGATTGTAATACTTCAAATGATCTGGCAAAGATGGAGTGTCTTTATGTTCTTGCATCATATGCTTTGTTCCAATGGTGTTCCAAATATAGGCATATTTCTGGAAGGTATATTGACATAAACAAGACCATAAACCTAGGACACTGGCCGTCAATGATAATCTGGAACCAGTCAAATGTTTGCAAAATTGTTCTGGAAACCCAACTCTGTTTTGCTTCTCAAAGTCCAGAAGAAAAATGTCCAGTCTCCCCAAAGAGTTTTTAAGGGTGGCATGGTCACTGATGTTGGCAATTCAATAAAGCAGAATTTTTGTCTGTGCCTTACTCCATTTATAAACAGCATGTTGGTGCTGTGTAAAACCACTTGCCTGTTTGATTTGTTTTAAGGGGGTGAGTTGGCTTGATTTTGAGGTCTGTAAGATGATAATTCCTGTAGGCATGCTTGTGTAATAACCAGATCAACTTTTGATCATAAAAACTCTTCCAAAATCAAGCTAGACCTGTTCTAATACCACCATTTCCCAATGTTCTAACTCCACATAGCTTGCTGGCACTGAAAATACACACTGCCAAGACTGCGAGAAAGAGACCAGTTATTTTTGTACAAATTGAGAATTGAACTTGGGACTTTCTAAGTTATGGCTCTGCCATTGACTAGAGGATTTTACTAAGCCATCATTTGTCCTTGACTCCAATCTGTAAGGATATCAAACCTTGAGAACTTCACTTAAATGCTTTTTCACCTTGTCTGGCTGCCATCCATTTTAATTTCTTAAAATTCTTGTCTCTTTCTAATGTTAGCATACCTTCCAGAATTGTTTCCACACCGATGAAATCGTGTAAGCATTACATATAGATAAAAATGCAATTTTACAGAAAAGAAAGACAGTAACAAGTGTTTTACCTTGTGTTTTAAGCCAATGCTACTACTTATACATTGAGATACTGATCTGGAATAGCCTGTTCTGTGGGTGTCTGCACAAACATACAAACTTTCATCCTAAGGCCACTTGCTCCTTTAGAAGATGGCTCTTCAAATCTTTTTGCAAAGAACACTCCTTTGTTTATATCTGTAAATGTAGATTCCTAAACACAGCCGCCTAATGCAATGCCTAAGACCCCAAGTCTTCACAAGCCAATTTTCAGCAGGTGACATCTCCCTCTGACGTCTAAGTCATGTGAAGAACTACATAAGGGTTTTATTGAATTGCATTTTTTCCACAACCAATATAAAGGACAAGGTCCAAATTTAGCTTTCTTCCAAGTTATAAACATGCTGATTTTAATGTCAGGGAATAGAGGTGATTTTGGAATGAATCCTATTTTGTTGTGACAGAGTATATGATATTTAAGAATTGTTTAAGCATAAGTTCCAGGCTTTGCATTTAATCTGGAATTGTAGTTCACTCTTGCTGCCCTGGATTTAATTTTGTTTGAATGTGAATTCACATTCAATCTATGGAGCTAAGTGGATCTAAGTTGTAGACTGCTTATCCCTGTGTCTCTGTCTTTCTCTCTTTGTCTCTGTCTCTGTTTCCTACAACTGCAGTGATTTGCAATTGGTTTTAAACTCTGGTCAAATTGTTTAGTGCTGCATTTGCAAATTATCTGTAGTTCTGTCCACTTCTAAACAGAATAGTCAATCTGCCCAAACAAAATGGTAAACTCCAATGGTTTTGATTGAGCTTTGCTGTCTTGTTCCGTCTTAGGAGAACAGCATACTCTGTTTGACCTGGTTCCATCATTTTACTTGAACCTGAAGCCCAATTACTTGCCAGATTACGAGTGGTGTTTTTGACTAAACTGAGTCTCTATGGCGTACAATAGAAACAACTTTTAATTTCATGTTATCATCACTTTCAAGGTACCTTGATATTTTTAAATTGGTACTAAAGTTTTGACTTCTTGAGTTCTAGATGCATTACAATGTCAAAGAATGCAGGAGGAAGACAAAATCTGGATGATGGTCACTTATTTACTGTGCTGGCTGGTAATTCTGTGTCAACATCCTAATGTCTAAGTCTGGCATGTGATGTTGCGAGGTTCATTGATTCAGGTGAAAGGTGAACAAACCCAGTGCTCTTTTCAGGTTACAATGATTCTTTGTTTCAGCAGGGGACACTAGGGAATATTTGGAAAGGGGGCAAGCCATTTGTGTAAAGTAAGAGGGTTTTATATTCAACTCTGTATCTAATTATACAGTCTACTTCCTAGGACTGGCAAACCTGAAACTATCATGTCTCCTGTAGCCTCTTAATGTTGGCTGATTACATTATTAAAAGCAAAAATACCCACTCGATTTAAAAAAAAAAAAAAAAAATCTTTCAGGACTGTTCCTCTAAACTGCTTGTTATTTGGACACCAATAATTTATCAGTTCCATTATTTATACTTTTTGCTGCAATTCATTCCAGATGCTTTCCAATGAAAATAATTCCTGGAAAATCCTCCTGACAATGACATTTTAGCAGCCAATTTTATTTTTGTAAAAATCAAGTTTATCAATTATCCAAATTAGCATTGAGCCATTTTACAAATGTCTGATTTAAATATAATGGGAACCTAGTTTGTTTTCTTAAAAAGGAACTTTTATGTTTACATAAATACTAAGAGTAATGTTGAAGACGATCTTGTGTTGCTTAGGTTTGTCAGCTTACCAATTTCATCTTTCCTGTGGTTCTTAATGGAATATCATCCCATCAATACTGGCAGACTTGATTTCTTGCTGTACGAGGCATTCTTTATGCCAGCAGAGATCATTGGTGAGCTCCTGTGCATGGAGACCTCTATGTGAACAGATTGTTTCCTTACTTGACAATTCACATATTATCAAGTGGCTAGAAGGGCTGTAATGTTGTACAGGTAGTGTCCCTACCTTGGAACCAGGAGCACTACGTTCAAGGTCCACATGCTCCTGAGATGTGGCGTGGTGGTTAGCACTGCTGCCTCTCAACAGCAGGGACATTGGTTTGATTCCAACCTTGAGTAATTGAGAGTGTGTGTCTCCCCATGTCTGCATGGGTTTCCACTGGTTGCTCTGGCTTCCTCCCACAGTCCAAATGCTTGCAGGCTGGGTGGATTGGCCATGCTAAGTTGCTCCATAGTGCAGGGATATGCAGCCTAGGTGGATTATCCATGGTAAATGGAGGATTATGGAGATGGAGTCTTGGGGATGAGGTGCTCTCCAAAGGTTCAGTGCAGACTCTATGAACTGAATGGCCCCCTTCTGCACTGTAGGGCTTCTATCTCCAAACAGGTTGATTGGAATACATCTACTAAGAGACTGGAGCAAGAACTTAGCAGTTTTTGCATTCCTTAGTCAGGGTTTAGTGATAGTAATGTACTACTGTCACCCTTTACTCAGTTCCATTAACTCAGTCCACTCCTGGGATTGTACTGAAAGTTTTTTGACATGTTTAGATTTGTGTTATGTCAGGCATTCACTCCAAGATGGTAATGACCAGCCTGCAAGGAAAATTGCTTTCATGAGACCATAGCTGCTTGTTTAGAACTGTGGGTCACTGGTAGATGTTTCTATTCCATTAGAAGGACAAGAATTGAAATCCCACGTGAACTTTAGCATGTGATTTAGGTTGAAAACTGGAGGTTGTGAGGGAGTCCTGCACTACCAAAGGGGTTGCCTTTTGGATAAGGTGTACTGCCCAAGTCTGTTCAGCATATGTCTATAAGGTGCATGCAGTAGATCCCCATTGTTTTATTTATCTTCAGACAAGGTCTGGAGAAACTCTCAGGTCAGTCAGCCTCTGAGTTAATGTTTTGAGGTTTTCCTTTCGTAGATTCAAATCTTCAGCGTCGATAGTAGTTTGCTATTTGGAATTGGTCTTCCCATCTTGGGTAATATTTGTCTCCGAATAACCATACTTATAATTTATCTGATCGTTTATGACACATAAGTTGGCACTGCATTTCCCTGCATAATGAAGTCTGATCACAAAAAAGTATTTAATTGGCCATGAGGTCCTTTAGGATGGCTTGTAGTTGTAAAAGACATCACACAAACGCAAGTACTTTTATTAATGTGTTTTCAACTCATTTGTAACTCTTCAAACTGAGTCCAGAAGGCTAGAAAAAGTTGGCCCTTCATTACTCTAGTCGTGATTGACCCTATCAGAGTACAATTACGTTTAAGGAAAGGAGGCTAAAACACTTCATTAATCCAACATCAATGGCTCCTCCAGTCGAAGTGCCCTCCTTCCGTGAACCTCCCTTCAGCATCGCAGCCATGTATTTCCTTTCCCTACAGAAGTCTGTTTCAGCGCTGTGCCCGTTGAATTTTTAAGTTTTGATGCCTTCCTCCAGTTTAGTGTTCACTCTCAATCCAGCACCTAAATGGAGTGTTTTGTAAAGTCTGAGTGCTTCAAGCAAGCAAATTGTGTTTTGTCCATGTTTGTAACAGCTGGCATATGCCCAAGTGCTCACCCAGATGACTGACTCCAATAACTGCCCCACAATTTATGCTAATCCTCTAGATTTGTGATTACGTATTTCTTTCTGACTCTAATCTTAAATTGAAAATGTAGTTGTATTACTTTCCAATAGAAAGACATAATTAGAATCTAGAGAGCACTGAAAAGCTTCTGATAAAAACATCTGCAGTTTCCTTGCCTATTTCTTTTAACCAGCTGGAGGTGGAAGACATTAAACACATTTTTAGGATCTATCTAGTTCCTCTTATCCTGCCATTTAAGTTTATATTCACTTGGATTGAATCCACTAAAGTATCTTCTCCAATTTAATATTGCCCTTGTCAATACCTTTCATTTGAGGCATGAATCAAAAACCCTCCCAGCAATCCGCCATGGACTTAGTCAAAATTTTCAATTATCCCTGCATGATTGTTTCTACACTGACAAAAAGTGGAAAATGCTTAGGATCTAATGAAATGTATACTTGGGGGTTGCTACATCCTTACAATATTTCAATTAATCATGTACTAAATTCAGTTGCAAACTCCTATGACTTAGCGAGTTGTCAATATCCTGGCTTTTATGTCAAAACACTGCATTATATCAACATAGTCAAATGTGACAACTTCTTTTAAGGCTTTAATCAAGCAGTCTACAACCTGTGGCTCCAGAACCACAGACAGCACAATAAGAATTCATGCAACTCCCAACTTTGATTCAAGCTCACATAGACTGTTGTGGTTTTCAGAAATATTTTTTAACACATTGTGCTTGAGAGTATTGAAATCATGACTTTTTAAAATAAGGTTGCAATGTGTTTCTGTCCTGTTCTACATTAATTACATTTTGTTACAGAATTATGGTTCTTGCTGCATTTTGACTTCAGAAATAGCTGCTTTGTTAAATTAAGTCTTGACCTCTGCTTTCATCCATTTTAAATGAAGCAATAATGCAGTAAATGCTCTTGATCAGTGTAGGGCTATAAGTGTAAATTGCAACATTTTTGAGCAACTAGTTTCACAAGGGATTCAAGCTTTTTTTGTGTGTATAGGTTATATTTGATAGTGCAAGTAAATCCTTTCAATTTTGCTTTGGAAGCAACCAAACAATACTTTATCCATAAGGTATTTTTTCCTAAAGTCATTCATGAGTTGTGGGCTTGTTCGCAAAAGTAATCTTGTCCATCCTTATTGCTTTTGAGAAGAGGTGGATGTAGTTCAATTTGTTCAAATGCCCCTCTTTCTGCTTTATAGGATTTGTTTTTTTTTCAATTGTTACATTAAATTGCAATTTCATTTTCTCATCACTGGTGTTAAATGTGTAAATAGAAGTCTAAAATGCTAATAACTAGAGGAGTAAAAGGTTACAAACAATGGTGTAGGATATTCAGCATTTGTAAACAACTTTTATTTTCATTGTAACCCTTTCATAAGCAGCAAAATTAGAGAGTACATTCTTCAATATAAACAGGGTGGTCAAAGTGATGCAGGGAAGAAAAAAATCACCTTGTCACAGAGTCATAGCGATGTACAACACAGAAACAGACCGTTCGGTCCAACTCATCTATGCTGACCAGATATCCGAGATAAATCTAGTCCCACTTGCCAGTATTTGGCCCATATCTCTCTAAACCCTTCCTATCCATATATCCATCAGATGCTTTTTAAATTTTGTTTTTGTATCAGCCCCCACCACTTTCTCTAGCAGTTCGGCTTGAAAAAATTGCCCCTTAGGTCCCTTTCAAATGATTTTCCCACACCCTGGTGAAATGATTTTGTCTATTTATCCTATCCATGCCCCTCATGATTTTATAAACCTCTGAGCTCACCCTTTAGCTTCCAACACTCCAGGGAAAACAGCCCCAGCCTATTCAACCTGCTTCCTATAGTTAAAATCCCCTAACCCTGGCAACATCCTTGTAAATCTTTTCTGAACCCTTCCAAGTTTCAGAACTAAGTTTAAAAATCACACAACACCAGATTATAGTCCAACAAGTTTAATTGGAAGCACTAGCTTTCAGAGCGCTGCTCCTTCATCAGGTGGTTGTGGAGTACACAATTGTAAAACAAAGAATTTATGGCAGAAGTTTACAGTGTGATGTAACTGAAACTATAAATTGAAAAATACTTTGATTGTTTGTTAAGTCTCACATCTGTTAGAATGATCATGTTAGTTTCACATCTTTCATATGTAAATCACACAACATTTTTTTAAAAGTTACATTCTCAGGTTAACTTTAACAATTGGTGTCAACCCAGATAATGTGTTGAAGGTGTTAGCTCCCTGTGTGCTGCTGTCTGTGATTAGATTAGATTACTTAGTGTGGAACCAGGCCCTTCGGCCCAACAAATTCACACCGACCTGCAACCCACCCAGACCCATTCCCCTACATTTACCCCTTCACCTAACACTACGGAAAATTTAGGATGGCCAATTCACCTAACCTGCACTTTTTTGGACTGTGGGAGGAAACCGGAGCACCCGAGGAAACCCATGCAGACAAGGGGAGAATGTGCAAACTCCACACAGTCAGCCGCCTGAGGCAGGAATTGAACCCGGATCTCTGGCGCTGTGAGGCAGCAGTGCTAACCACTGTGCCACTGTACTGCCCATTGTGCCATAATGTTTAGACTGATTCTAATCTGAAAATGAATTACCAGGATCTTGCGTGGATTCATGCAGTTTTTGAGCAAAGTACACTAACTCTGCAAGTACAAATTCACCCCACAAATGTGTGTTTGGAGGGGGGGGGGGGGGGGGGGTGTTGTGAGTGTCTGTGTGTGTGTGTGTGGTGGTCACATGTCGTGTGACATGAACCCAAGGTCCCGGTTGACACCCTCCCTATGGGTACTGAACTTAGCTGCTGCCTGTCCCGAAGTCTGCCTTGGAGGATGGGTCACCCAAAGGTCTGAAGTCGAATGTCTTGGACCGCTGAAGTGTTCTCCAACTGGGAGGGAACACTCCCATTTGTTGATTTATTGTGTGGTGCCCATTCATCTGTTGCCGTAGCCTCTGCTCGGTTTCACCAATGTGCCATGCCTCAGGGCATCCTTGTCTGCAGTGTATGAGATCCACAACGTTGGCTGAGTCGCATGAGTACCTGCCATGTACATGGTGGGAAGTGTCCCCACGCGTAATGGTGTTATCCATGTTTCAGAACACCCTTCCAATAGGAGGGAGACCAGAACAGCACACAATATTCCAAAAGTGTCCTAACCAATGACCTGTACAGCTGCAGCAATGACCTCCCAACTCCTGTACTGAATGCACTGATCAATAAAGGCAAACATTCCAAACACCGCCTTCACTATCCTTTGTCTTTTGTTTTATCTTCTATGCGGTGACAAAGTGGTGTTTTTTCTATTTTTAATAGTGCAGGTAGACCTGCTGTATATTTGAAGTATTTGCTTTTACTTCACGCTGCCAGCTTTTAAACTTTAATACCAATAAACTTGACAACCTGTTAATCACTTCCTACAAAGTGACTATGAAATGTCGGCTCCTCCTCACGCCATCCTATTGAATTCAATTTACTTTTCACAAGTCTTTAAGGAGTCACTTGTTTAAGTGAGCAGTTTGTAATTCATGTACATTTTAGCATTAATTGAATGGTTCCTTTCTTTAAGCAACCCAAATAATTGTTCATCTAAATTGTGCAACTTAGTACTGCATTTAAACATTAGCCAACTGACAAAAAGTACATGACTTTAAATTGTCCTTGTGAGAAAGATGCAGTAATTAGTACAATTATAAAGCAGTGTTTTTCTAAATGAATAGATTGCAGGTTACAGGTTATGTGCCTTAGTAGACAGTGGAAAGTTAACACAGCACCCATCTCATGTGCTCTCTGTTTCTCTTACACTGTCGTTATCTCACTAGCGCACACGCTCTCATTCTCTCGTTCGCGCTCTCTCTCTCCCACGCTTGCTCATAGCTGAATTTGTTGTATGTGTCTGCAACTTGTTCCATTTCAATGCTGATATTTGTCTCAGAGTCATGGCATATATCAAATTACAGTCCTGTGTGTGTGTGTAACTGATTTAATTTATGCTCAGTTGAACTCTCTCCATTCTTGACAAATTTTGCAATTATTTACAATATATATGTTAACAACTTAGATGACAAAAGTGAATGTATTAGAGCCAAGCTTGCGGATGATGTATAAATAGAAGATGTGAATTTACAAAAGGATATAAACGGGTTAAGCGCGTGAGCAACAATTTGGCAGATGGAACATTATGTGGTAAAATGCGAGTTCATGCTCTTTGACAGGAGGAGTAGAGAAGTTGAATATTATTCAAATGGTGAAATACTGCAGAAAGCTCCAACACCGTTTTGGGAGTCCTTATGCATAAACCACAAAAAGCAAGCACCCGAATTCAGTGGGAAATGGGGCAAGGCAAATGGAATGTAGCACTTTTTAAAAAATGCTCTATATTCTATTTCAAATAAAGTGAGATCTTGCTAAAACTGGTCAAGGCTGCAGCTGGAATAGGATGAACAGTTTTGGTTCCCTTATCCAAGGAAAGATATACAGGTGGCAGTCCAAAAAAGGTCCACTAGGTTGGTCCCAGGTATGGTGGGACTGTTTTTGAGGAGAGGTTGAGCAGATTGGGCATCTACTCATTGGAGATTAGAAGATTTGAGAGGTGTCCTTTTGGGGGATATAAGACTTGACTTAATAGACTTGACAACGTAAATGCTGAGGGGTTGTTTCCCTGGTGCAAGAGTCTAAGACCAGTGGGCGCAATCTCGGAACAAGAGATTGCCCATTTAAGACCAAGATTAAGTGCAGTTTCTTCTGAGGTGGTGAATTTGTGGAATTCGTTTGCTGCCGAGAGCGCTCGAGGCTGGGTCATTAATTACATTAAAGGCTTTGAGAGATGGCTTTTTTAAAAAATTGGTAGGGGAATCAGAATTCTGGGAGAAAAGGAAGAGAAGTGGAGCTGAGAATTATTAGATTAACCATGGCCTCTTTGAATGGTGGAGCAGATGATGTAATGAAGGTTCTACTTCTGCTCTTGTGTCTTATGATCAATAAATACCAAAACCAGTGACTCCCACATCCCATGAACAAAATATTTTAAAAATTCTCTTCTGTTGCTATAAGTCATCTTGTTACTTTTGTAATATCCTCCAGCTTTGTGGTGTTACACACTGGTTATTTCTTGACCTTTTTCTTTGCATCTTCCCACTTAGCAGAGCCTTTAGTTATCACCTCCTCATTCGACAGTCTTTCCCAGATTGTTCTGACCTTTCACCTTGCAACCCTTCGAGCCTTCTTCAGAAACCTCCTCCTTTACCATGTCTTCAGACAGTTCCCTTAAGGTTACTTGCAGCACCGTGTGGATTTCAGTGTCACTGTGCTTAAGCTGCTGGATGAATGCAACTTATTGTCCTCAGCCTGTTACTGGGGAGTGGAAACACATTGTGAGAAGTTTGAAAAGGGAGCATAAATCATTGTGCTTAAATAATGCCAAGCTGCCTTCTTTTAAATAACTGTGTTCATTTTTAGAAGAAAGGGATGGCCTTCAAAGTTGAAATCCAGCATAGGGGCAACATGAATTGCAATAGAGACAGTGGCATTGAGATCGGAAGTTGGCACAAAAGAAGGTGGAGTTGCAGGTAGACAGGATAATGAAGGTGGCGTTTGTTACACTTACCTGTATTGATCAGTGCATTGAGTATAGGAGTTGGGGGGGTCATGTTGTGGATGTACAGCTCATTGGATAGACTACTTTTTTGGAATATTGTGCAATTTTAGTCTCCCTACTAAAGATGTTGTGAAACTTAAAAGGATTCAGAAAAGATTTAAAAGGATGTTGCCAGGGTTGGAGGATTTGACCTATAGGGAGAGGCTGAATAGGCTGGGGCTGTTTTCCCTGGAGCGTCAGAGGCTGAGGCGTGACTTTTTATAGAGGTTTATACAATCATGAGGGCATGGATAGGGTAAATAGACAAGGGAGTCCAGAACTACAGGGCAGAGGTGGAGTACAGTAGAGTAACTTTATTTGTCATTTCTACCATATACAGCTGGTACAATAAAAAAACGAGGATCAAGGTGCTGCATGAACACACAGACTACACAAGAGCACAGTCACACACCGGGCAGCATAAAGTGCATAGAAAAGTGCAAAACATGTAAGACAGCACAGTAATTCCTGACAAGACAAGACAATAGGTTTAAGGTGAGAGGGGAAAGGTTTAAAAGGGAACGCAGAGGCAACTTTTTTATACAGAGGGTGGTGTGTGTATGGAATGAGCTGCCAAAAGCAGTGGTGGAGGCTGATACAATTACAACATTTAAAGTATCTGGATGAGTATATGAATAGGAAGGGTTTAGACAGATATGGAGGACACTTTCCTCATTCCTGAAGAAAAGCTTATGCCCGAAACGTCGACTCTCCTGTTCCTTGGATGCTGCCTGACCTGCTGCGCTTTTCCAGCAACACATTTTCAGCTTTAGACAGATATGGGCCAAATGCTGGCAGATGGGACTAGATTAATTTTAGGATATCTGGTCAGCATGGACGAGTTGGAGCGAATGGTCTATTTCCATGCTGTACATCTGATTCTATAAGAAGACGCAAAGGTAAAAGGGGCATTGTATATAGGATACAAGCAGAATGCAACTTTTTAAGGAAGCAATGAGACGACAGACTATCAATTTTCAGATTAGTGCTTAACATCTAAAGCTGAGAAGAATTGTCTGAACGAATGCAAGCTGTTCACTGGTCAGGCTTGATCTTGTTGGGCATGTGGTGAGAAAGTAGCTATACATCTATAAGTGACAAGAAAGAATAACATGCGCTTGAGATTCAACGTGGAAATGGTTAAAGAGTGGTTGAGATATGTGGTGCTGAGTGGAGAGAGAGAGATGACCAGTTTAACACCAGGTTCCTTCCTTTCTTTGCTGAAGGCAAATTATTTCTGACAGCACCCAGCTGCTAAAAATAAGTCCAGTATTCTCAAACACTTTCTTTAAATATAAATCATGTCAATTTCAAGCTACTAGCCAGTTATTACAGCATCGTTTCTGCACCCAGTCATAAAATATGGCGTGGGTAATCATTTGAAAGTATGATGGAGCTAATCATTAAACATGATGAAAGCATTATCCCTCCAATTCATATTGTGTATGCACATATGGGATTTAAATATCACTCTTTAATCAGTAATTTCCCTTTAATATGGCATTGTACTTACCATAAAGCTTCAACGTCAATGTAATGTAAGTCAATGCTATCATTGGCAGGTTATCTACCAATCCAGACTCCTTTTTGTAAATTTTTTTCTTTCAGATAAAACTGGTACGAGAATTTAATGCTCCACTCCAGGGCCCACTTAACCTGTCTGTCAAAGGAATTTGCAATACGAATCAATTGGGAAATGTGGTATTTTATTTCTTCCTCCTTCTAAAAAGGTGCTGAGTCATGCTGGAATAATTTCATCGAATCTAGCAGAACTCTCTTTTCTCTCAGTTGCCCATTTTTTTTTATATTTGAGGTGGAAGGGTTATCATGTAGGGAAACGTTGAGCAGGTTGGCCTTGTACTCATTTGAGTTCAGAAGAACGCTAAGGATTCTGAAGGGATTTGACAAAGTTGTTCATAGAATCCCTACAGTGTGGAAGCAGGCCATTTGTCCCATCCAGTCCACAGCCATTCTCTAAAGCGTTGCACCCAAACCTACCATTACCCTATTCCTGTCACCATGTGTTTCTCATGGCTAATCCACCCAGCTTGCACAACCCAAGACGCTATGGGTAACGTAGCACAGCCAAACTATCTAACCTTCACATCTTTGGACTGTTGAAGGAAACCTACACAGACGGAGAAAATGTGCAAACTCTACTCAGTCATCCAAAGCTGGAATCGAACCCAGATCCCTGGCACTGTGAGGCAGCAGTGTGAACCACTGATCCACTGGGCTAACCATGGTAGTTGCTGAGAGTACCTCTTTCTTCGCCCCACTCTTCCTACAAACCGATGAGCAAATTAGTACTAGGAGGACATTACTTAAAAATAAGGAGTCTCCATTTTAAGAGTGAGATTAGGAGGAATTTCTTTCATGAAGCCCATTTAATCTTTACAAATATTCTATTTTGGCCTATTTGATGCATGCAAGAGGTTGAATTAGACCAATTTCTGATCTACAAGCGAGTTGAACATTGTGAAAGAAAATCTCAGAGATCATAATCAGATTGTCTGTGGGTATATGAAACAGCAGAACAGGATCAAAGGGCAGAATGGTCTACTCTTGCTATTTATTATATATGAGAGTCTGTGCTAACATCCTATTTGACGCTGTAGACCACTCCTCCAAACGATATTAACTCCCAGCAGATTTATGTTTCCGCTTCCTACCCAGGGGCGCCGACGTTCACTATACTTCCCCCTTGGACTTCTTAACTATAAGAAATTGCCATGTTTATACCTGCATCTCTCCTGATCTCTTTGTGTCATTTCCACTCAACATTGACTTACCAACCATTGGTAGAGGGCTAAACTCTAAATGCATTTGTGACTTCTTCTTTTTAAAAAGATATAATATCTGCAACTTTCTTTTTGAATGATCCTAACTCACATTACCCTGTGGAGAGTTTATAGTGTTATGTATTTCTACTCAAATAACTCATACCAATTATGACTTTGTAATAAATCTAATTGTATTTGTATGTAATTTAGATCATTCTAATTATATCTTTAATGCACTCAGTTTCCACTGCCCCCCCCCCCCCGCCACCTCCCCACCACCACAGTGTCTCATCAAGTTCATACCTTACTCCTTGAGCTGGAAAGACCAGGACATTGTTGAGTGTAATATCAGCCCTTACTCTAGTTGCTAATTTCAACTGTAGCAGTGTCAGAATATTAGTATTATGTCTCCAATTTTAGAGAAGGAACAACCTGCATTGGTTTTTGCTCTTCCTAGCGATCTGATGACCTCTGTGGAAGGCAGGTCGATCTTGTCGGTTGTGCTGCTCAGTCCAGTATCTTTCCATCTCTGCTGGTCAAGAATCGCAATGTAATTAATGGCCACTTGGAATTTGTTATTGGAGTATGTTTGGATCCGTGACCCAACAGCTAGCACAAGTAAGTATCTTAAAGGGAGTTGCTGTGGGAGGAAAGGCCAGCGAAAATTAGAAATATACAAGTCAATATGGGGATTGGGTCTGGGTGACGTGCTCTTCAGAGGGTCGGTGTGGACTTGTTGGGCTGAAGGGCCGGTTTCCATGCTGTAAGTAATCTAATCTAATATCATTCTGGTGCAGATTTAATATAACTTAATGATATGAAGTATTTACTAAATATTTAACAAAGATATTAAGTTTGATAGGACACATTGGAGCAACTGTTTCTGGTGGCAGAAGGTCAGTGAATGTCGCATCCTCCCTCAAAAAAAGGCGTAAAGATAACCTAGCAACCACTGATCAGTCGCTTTGACTTTGGTTGAGCAGGAAATTCCAAAAACATTAGATTGGAACAAAATGTAATCATTACATGGACAATTATGCAGTCATCAAGGAAAGCCAACACTGATTTCCGGTATCATAAAGTTACTGGACTTTCTGGAAAAATTACTGTTGATATGGGTGATCCTCTCAATAGTGCACGTGGACTTCAAAAGCCAATTGATTTGGAGCTGTACGGTAGACTTGGTTGCAAAGTTATGGCTCCAGGAATAAATGGGACAGTAGCAACATGAATGTGAAATTGGATGAGTGACAGAAAGTAGAGGTTAATGCATGTTTTTCAATGGAGTGGAGTTTCTCAGGAGTCATTATTGGGACACTTGCTTTTCCTGATGTATATTAATGACCTGGACCTTTTCTGTATAAGACACAATTTAAAACTTGTCAGTGAACCATGAGAACGATTATCTTTAAGTTCAGCAGGAAATGGACTGGTTGGTGGAATGGACTGACAAGTGCCAAATGGACTGCAGTGGTTAAAAAAGACAGCTCACCACCACTTTCTCGAGAGCAGTGAGGTACAGGCGATGAATGCTGGCCAGGCAATAACACCCACATCCCATGAGTGATTTTCTATTTTTTTAAATAAAGCTCAATGCAAATAAATGGGAAATGATTGATTTTAGTAGGAAGGGACAATATTTTTAAAAAGGGGTTTCAGGAGCAGATGGACCTGGGTGTAGATGAGCATAATTCATTAAATGTGGGAGGACAGATTGTGGGAGAGCAGTTAATTAAAGTATATGGTATTGTCGGCTCTGCTAAAAGGCACATGGAAGACAAGAGCAAGAAGGTTATGTTGAACTTGTACAAGACACCAGTTCAGTTTCAGTTGGAGTTGCCATCCATTTCTGAGTGCAACATTTTAGGGAAGGGAAGATTCATGAGAACTGCTCCAGGTTTGGGGGAATTTCAATTCCGGAGATAAATTGAAGAAGCTGTACACTACTACAAAAGGAAAATACTGAGGATGCTGGAAAACTTTAAATGAGAACAAAAGTAAGCTGCAGACTTCATATTGGGCAGCATCTATGCAAAGGAAGATTTTAATGTTTCATATTGATGATCATTCATCAGAACTGGTGAACTTGTTCTGATGGGTTTTCACCTGAAGCATTAAACTTGTTGACGTCCACAGGTGCTGAGACATTGAGAATTTTGGATTCTGTTTACTTTTTTATTGGAGAAATTATATTTTCTTCAGAAGAGAAGGCTGAGAAGAGATATGATATTGAATAATGTGGGCGGCACAGTGGTTAGCACTGCTGCCTCACAGCGCCAGAGACCCGGGTTCAATTCCCGCCTCAGGCGACTGACTGTGTGGAGTTTGCACATTCTCCCCGTGTCTGCATGGGTTTCCTCCGGGTGCTCCGGATTCCTCCCACAGTCCAAAGATGTGCAGGTCAGGTCAAGTGAATTGGCCATGTTAAATTGCCCGTAGTGTTAGGTAAGGGGTAAATGTAGGGGTATGGGTGGGTTACGCTTCGGCGGGTCGGTGTGGACATGTTGGGCCGAAGGGCCTGTTTCCACACTGTAATGTAATGTAATGTAAAAGTAAGACAAATCATCTGATTAATGTAAATAGGGAGGAAATAGCTTCCACTAATAAGCCCAGATTTAACATAATTTGTAAAAATCAAATGATTTAGAATAATGCAGTGTGTGGGTAAGATCTGAAATGTACTGCCTGCCTGTGGTGGAAGCAGATTGAATCAAAGTAGTGAAAAGGGAATTGGATTCTCTTATGACAAAGAAGTGTATGCTGGATTGCGAGTGAATGCAGGAGAATGAGACATTCAGCAAGCCAGCACAAACAGGATGGGTTGAATGGCTTTCTCAGAGGCTTTTATTTCTCTTGCAGCAAGTTATTATAATCTCGGGCTCGTAGCCTGAAAGGATGGTAGATTCAATAAGTACATGCAAATGGAAATTAGAGTCACACAGTATGGAAAGAGACTCTTCAGTTCAACCAGTCTATGCCAACTATGTTCCTAAACTAAACGTCCCACCTGCCTGCACTTGGCCCATATCCCTCCAAACCTTTCCAATCGTGCACTTATCCAAATGTCTTTTTAAAAGCTGTAACAGTACCTGCACCATCACTGCTTCTGGCAGGTCATTCCACACACTAGCCTCTCTCTGTGTCAAAAAGTTGCCCATCGTGTTCTTTTAAAATCTTTCTCCTCTCACCTTAAAAATATGCCCCCTAGTTTTGAACTCCACCACCCTAGGGAAAAGACACTTGTCAACTTTCCTATGCTTCTCATGATTTTATAAACCTCAGTAAGGTCCCCCCTCAATAATTGGATAACCACTTAAAGGGAAACCATTGATTGACCTTTTGGAAAAGAGCAAGGGAGCTCATTTTTAAAGAGACAGAAAAGACACATTTGGATTTTCACTGCTAAGCTTATAGAAACAAGATTGAACTTGCATCTAAACAGGACATTAGGGAGACCAATTCTGCTCTCTGATATAGGAAAGATGTTGTAAAACTTGAAATGGTTCAGGAAATATTGACACTGATGTTGTCAGGATGGAGGGTTTGAGCTGCAGGGAGAGGCTGAATAGGCTACGGCTGTTTTCCTGAAGCATCAGAGGTTGAAAGGCGCCCTTTTATATAAGTTTATAAAATGGTGAGGGGCATGGATAGGGAGAATAGCCAAGATCTTTTCCCCAGTGTTGGGCAATCCAAAACTGGAGGGCATAGATTTAAGGTGAGAGGAGCAAGATTTAAAAGGGACCCACAGGGCAGCATTTTCATGCAGAGGGTGATGTGTGTATGGAGTCAGCATCCAGAGGCGGTGGTAGAGGCTGGTATAATTACAGCATTTAAAAGGCATCTGGATGGGTACAAGAATAGGTTTTGAAGGCTATGGGCCAAATAATGGCAAATGGGACTAGGTCAGCTTACCATATCTGGTCAGCATGGACAGATTGGACCGAAGGGTCTGTTTCTGTGCTGTATGTCTCCAAACCTGTGTCAACTCTGAAATAGATGTATCAGCCCCCAATTCTATTCCATGATTCTGTTCAGCACTTTAATCATATCCACAAGACACCTTTTAAATACCTTACAACTGAGGCATTTGTTAAGTGGGCGGAAGGAATAGCTACTTGTCATTTGTGGCAACTTGTATATGAAAAGTGTCTGATCAGATCACCTGGTTTTGCTTGTCCTGTTTGAGGAGGAAGTACTCGCTGTTCTTTATAATCTATCATGGATCTTTAACAACTGGTTGAGCAGACAGAGGGACTCATCAAATCTGTTGGAAATTCTGAAGCGGTCATCTACAGAGTGTTTGTCAAATAAAGTGAGAAAACACTTTCTACTCTAACTAACTGGTTTTTAATTAGCCACCATAAAATTAATGAATGAGTTGACTTATTGTAACTTCTGCTATAAACTACAGTTTGAAATCTATTTACAGATGAATGAAATAACATACTAATATCTTCCTCCAGTGTGTCGGTTGGTTAAATTATTAGCTGCTAGCTAATGTTCTGGAATTCTGGATCCATGTGGTTACCGTGAGGAGTTGTTACTGCTGCTTTGCTCCTAGATCATCTAACAGCTGTGGATGAGGAAGGCTATTTTGTTTCATACAATCTATTGGCCCACAACAGCCGAGCTTCATGTGCTCAGAAACCAAATTAATATTTTTTGAGAGAACGTTAGAGTGGTTTCCCACTTTCCTGACATCAGCATCCCCAAAGAAAAGTGTAGGATTCTCACAAAGAGGTTTGTGGGTTCATAATACTGCACCCTGGAGCCAATCTCCTTGGGAAATTAAGTCGTCCTATGATTTGTTAGGGAAGTCCAGTAGAAGACCCCTCTCTCACACGGTTTAATGTGTCTCCAAGTCTACACATTCACTGTGTATCAAGACAGCAAACAAGTCCCAGTTCTGGCTAAAACATGTTACTGAAACAGCAATTGTATCCTGGGATGTGAATGCTCTCCAGGGCATTCCTTGTATGCTAAGGTACATGGTAGTAGGAGTACTGAGTGTATTCTTGACTGGCTTATTGTGACCCCAAATGCAGAGTCTGGGGAGGATGTAAACCCATCTGTTTATCATTTGGTTTTAAGCCTTTTCCTCTCTAATAACAATCCAAATGATAAATCTAACCAGTCTACATCATTCCTGCACAAGTGTAATGTATTTTTCATTAACTCTTGAAGCATGAGTCGTAGGGTTTTTTGGGCTGGCATATCAAAGTTTTTAAATTATTGAGCAGTGTAACAGGCAGATGCAAACCCGTCAGCTATAAATACATTAAACAGATTGGAATAGTGGGCTAGTCTGTGATGTCCACTAAGTTAGCTTTTGCCAGATAGCTGGTCCAAAGAATTTTTTTGTTTGTTTGTTTTATTATTTGCTGCTAATAAAAGTTGATTAACTGGGAGATGATCAGGGAGAACAGTGGGATTACGGTATAATAACAGTGCCTGTCTCTGTTAGTATGTTGCATTTCTCCCTTTTTTCTCTCCTGAAAACGTTTGCACCATATATGAGCTGAGACAGGGAACCTGTAAACGTTTTGAATCATCACAAGCCAGTTTGTCCCAAATTCCATGGCAGCTTGCATTTTCCAACAGTAACTACTGGCTCAGAATGTTGCAACAGAGTCCCTCTATTCCGCCCTGGAGTTCTGAAACTATTTATAGTGCCTACCACTGCTCCAGATGAAATTGTCTTACTCAATATGACTAGGAGAACGTGAGGACTGCAGATGCTGGAGATCAAAGCTGAAAATGTGTTGCTGGAAAAGCGCAGCAGGTCAGGCAGCATCCAAGGAACAGGAGAATCGACGTTTCGGGCATAAGATCTTCAGGAATCCTGAAGAAGGGCTTATGCCCGAAACGTCGATTCTCCTGTTCCTTGGATGCTGCCTGACCTGCTGCGCTTTTCCAGCAACACATTTTCAGCTCTTACTCAATATGACTATCCTAGCCCAAATCCCTCAATAAGTACCAAGTAAGATCGTGTTGTAAAACTCCTTGATTTGGCATTAAGAGTCAGTATCATCAACTGGGGAAGTAGACCAGATTATTAACTTGGAGTAGGAGTCACTCAAGTCTGCTCCCCCCATTCATGTCTGATCTCCTCCCTGCCTCAACTCCACTTCCTTGCTCATTTCCTGTTAGCATTTAACCCATTACTAATTAAAAGATTATTATCCCTTCCTTAAATTTCTCCATATGCTTGCATCTGCTGCACTCTGGAGAAGTGATTCATGACCCTTTTGAGAGAAGTAATTCCTCCTCCTGTATTTTAAATCTGCCACCCCTTAGCTTAAAACTAATTTGACTAATTGTTCTAGATTGTCCCACAAGGGACAATCCACTTTGCATCGTCTAGACCTCAATTAGATCTCCTTTCATTCTTTTAAATTCTAGTGAGTACAGGACTAACTTGTTCAAATCTCTTCATAAGACAAGCCTTTCATCTCTGGAATTAATCTGGTCACCTTCTCTGAACTGTCTCCAATGCAATTATATCCTTCCTCCACGCAACTAATATTGTATAGAGTATTCCACACACAGTCTAACCAATGCTTCATATAATTGCAGCAACATTTCCCAACCTTTTTAGTCTCCATTTCTTTAGCAAATAAATACCAAAATTCCATTTGCCATCCTTTATTATCTGCTGTATCCGCATACTAGATTTCTGCAACTATGTACGAAGACACCCAGATCTCTTGGTACTGAAGCACTCTGAATTTTCTCTCCATTTAGTTAATTGCCTCTTTATTCTCCTAACCAAAATGGATAACCTCATACTTACGCACGTTCAACTTCATCTGCCAAATTTTGGCCCATTCACCTAACCAATCCATATCCATTTGTAAATTTATTATTTCTTCATTTGCAATTTACTTTTCCACCTATTTTCATGTCATCTGTAAATTTGGTTCCAGTATATTCTATCCTGTATCTGTCATTAATACATATTGTAATTAGTTGGGACCCAAGACCCAAACCCTGCAGCATCCCGTTACTTACAGCTTGCTAACCAGAAAAAGACCCAGTTATCCTACAGTTGATAAGCCGATCCTGAATCCAAGCTAACCTATTTCTCCTAATCCTATTTGATCATACATTGTGTATTGGCCTTTCATGTGGCACCTTATCAAATGCCTACTGAAAGTCTGGATATATTCAATCTATATATTTATCCACTTTGACTAATTTGCTAGAGTTCTTCAAAGATGCAAGAAGCAAAGTGATTTACCCTTCATAAAACTATGCTATCTCTGATGGATAGCATTTTGACTTTCTAAGTGTCCGGTTGCTACTTCCTTAATCGATTCCAACAATTTTGCAATGACCCCAGTTAAACTAACTGGTTTTAATGGCCACAGCTTGTACTGTTTTCTGGTTTGGTCTAGCTTTAACTGTACCATAGCAGTCTGTCTATTTTGTATTCCTGAGGCCAAAGGATCAGCTCCAGAATCCCCATCATCTTCATTAACATCGGCAGGTTATGTCTTGCCATAAAATACTGTTCAATTGTTCAGTGTTTAAGTCTAGTGACTGATCTATTCAGTATGATTAATTAAACCTGATTGTGGATTCAGAACAAATAGGCACTACAGAAGCTGAGCTGTAAGCATGATTGCTGGCATTTTGTGATTGTAGAGGTATTCTAACACTCTCTCGCAAATAAATCTGGTATCTTCTGTACATTGCTGAGATGTATATGACCTACCAGAGGAAAGCCATAGTAGTCAGTTTTCTGACACTGGCAAAGAAGGGAAGGGGGCAAAATAGAAAAGTACTCGTGGTAGGGGACTCGCTAGTTAGGGGAATCGACAGGAGATTTTGTGGTCAGAATCGGGATTCCCGGAAGGTATGTTGCCTCCCTGGTGCCAGGGTCCGGGACATCTCCGGGTGTATAAGGTTCTAAAAGAGGAGGGCGAACAGCCAGAAATCGTGTTACATATTGGCACTAATGATATAGCCAGAAAAAGGATTGAGGATATAAAAAGTGATTTCAGGGAGTTAGAATGGAAGCTGCAAAGCAGGACAAACAGACGTGTTCTCTAGTTTACTACTGGTGCCACGAGATAGCGAGGCGAGGAACAGGGAGCGGGCGCAGCTTAACATGTGGCTGTGCAGCTGGTGTAGGAGGGAGGGCTTCAGATATGTAGATAATTGGGATGTCTTCTGGGGAAGGTGGGACCTGTACAAGAAGGACGGGTTGCATCTGAACTGGATGGGGAATAATGTCCTGGGTGGAAGGTTTGCTCGAGTAGTTCGAGAGGGTTTAAACTAGTATGGCAGGGGGGTGGGAACCTGAGCTGTATACCAGAGGTGAGAGTTGATGCAGATGAGGCAATAGCAAGAGGTAGACCAGCTAGTGGGAAGGATCTTTCTGGGAAGGAACCAAGGGATCAATTTTAGTATGTTTGCTTTAACGCAAGGAGTATCAGGAATAAAAGCGATGAACTTAGAGCATGCATCAGTACCTGGTGCTATGATGTTGTGGCCATAACAGAGATATGGGTTTCTCAGGGACAGGAATGGTTGCTGGATATTCCAGGGTTTAGAGCATTTAAAAAGAATAGGGAGGGGGGAAAAAGAGGAGGGGGTGTAGCACTACTAATCAGAGAGGGTATCACAGCTACAGAAGCTTCCATTGTCGAGGAAGATCTGTCTACCGAGTCAGTATGGGTGGAAATTAGGAACAGTTGAAACTTTATTGCTGGAACAGCACAGCAGGTCAGGCAGCATCCAGGGAACAGGAGATTCGACGTTTCGGGCACAGGCCCTTCTTCAGGAAGGCAGAGAGCTTCTTCAAGGAAGGCATCCTTGTAAGAGGATTCGCAGTAGGTTGAAATCAACCTACTGCGAATCCTCTTACAAGGATGCCTTCCTTGAAGAAGCTCTCTGCCTTCCTGAAGAAGGGCCTGTGCCCGAAACGTCGAATCTCCTGTTCCCTGGATGCTGCCTGACCTGCTGTGCTGTTCCAGCAATAAAGTTTCAACTTTGATCTCCAGCATCTGCAGACCTCACTTTCTCCTGGAAATTAGGAACAGTAAGGGAGCAGTCACCTCGTTAGGCGTTTACTACAGGCCCCCCAATAGCAGCAGGGAGATTGAAGAAAGCATAGGTCGGCAGATTTTGGAAACGTGTTGTTGTAATGGGTGACGTTAACTTTCTCAATATTGATTGGAACCTCCTTCGAGCAGAAGATTTGAATGGAGCTGTTTTTGTAAGGTATGTTCAGGAGGGTTTTCTAACTCAGTACGTTGACAGGCCGACGAGGGGAGAGACCATTCTAGACTTGGTGCTCGGAAACGAGCCGGGGCAGGTATCAGTTCTTGTGGTGGGAGAGCATTTTGGTGATAGTGACCACAACTGCCTCACATTCTACATAGATATGGAGAAAGAGAGGATTAGGCAAAATGGGAGGATATTTAATTGGGGAAGAGGAAACTATGATGCAATTAGACATGAGTTAGGAAGCATGGATTGGGAGCAATTGTTCCATGGTAAAGGCACTATAGACATGTGGAGACTGTTTAAGGAACAGTTGTTGCAAGTGATGAATAAATATGTCCCTCTGAGACAGGCAAGAAGGGGTAAGATAAAGGAACCTTGGATGACGAGAGCGGTGGAGCTTCTCGTCAAAAGGAAGAAGGTAGCTTACATAAGGTGGAGGAAGCTAGGGTCAAGCTCCGCTCTAGAGGATTACAGGCAGGCGAGGAAGGAGCTCAAAAATGGTCTGAGGAGAGCCAGGAGGGGGCACGAGAAAGGCTTGGCAGAACGGATTAGGGAGAACACAAAGGCATTTTACACTTATGTGAGGAATAAGAGAATGGTCAAAGAAAGAGTAGGGCTGATCGGGGATAGCATAGGGAATTTGTGAGTGGAGTCTGAGGAGGTAGGGGAAGCCCTAAATGAGTTTTTTTGCTTTTGTCTTTATGAAAGAAACAAGCTTTGTAGTGAATGAAACCTTTGAAGAGGAGGTGTGCATGCTGGAATGGATAGAGATAGAGGAAGCTGATGTGCTGAAAATTTTGTCAAACATTAAGATTGACAAGTCGCCAGGCCCGGACCAGATTTGTCCTCAGCTGCTTTGGGAAATGAGAAATGCAATTGCTTCACCACTTGCGAAGATCTTTGCATCCTCGCTCTCCACTGGAGTCGTACCTGAGGACTGGAGAGAGGCAAATGTAATTCCTCTCTTCAAGAAAGGAAATAGGGAAATCCCCGGCAATTACAGACCAGTAAGTCTCATGTCTGTCGTCTGCAAGGTGTTAGAAAGGATTCTGAGGGATAGGATTTATGACCATCTGGAAGAGCATGGCTTGATTAAATGCAGTCAACACGGCTTTGTGAAGGGCAGGTCATGCCTCACAAACCTTGAGTTCTTTGAGGATGTTACTAGACAAGTTGATGAGGATCGAGTTGTGGATGTGGTGTATATGGACTTCAGCAAGGCATTTGATGAGGTTCCCCATGGTAGGCTCATTCAGAAGGTCAGGAGGAATGGGATACAGGGGAACTCTCATCATCCAGCTGTCTGGATACAGAATTGGCTGGCCAACAGAAGACAGCGAGTGGTCGTAGAAGAAAAATATTCTGCCTGGAAGTCAGTGGTGAGTGGTGTTCCACAGGGCTCTGTTCTTGGGCCTCTACTGTTTATAATTTTTATTAATGACTTGGATGAGGGGATTGAAGGATGGGTCAGCAAGTTTGCATACGACACAAAGGTTGGAGGTGTCATTGACAGTATAGAAGGCTGTTGTAGGCTGCAGTGGGATATTGACAGGATGCAGAGATGGTCTGAGAGGTAGCAGATGGAGTTCAACCTGGATAAATGCGAGGTGATGCATTTTGGAAGGTCGAATTTGAAAGCTAAGTACAGGATTAAGGATAGGATTCTTGGCAGTGTGGAGGAACCGAGGGATCTTTGTGTGCAGGTACATGGATCCCTTAAAATGGCCACCCAAGTGGACAGGGTTGTTAAGAAAGTCTATGGTGTTTTGGCTTTCATTAACAGGGGGATTGAGTTTAAGAGTCGTGAGATCCTGTTGCAGCTCTATAAAACTTTGGTTAGACTGCATTTGGAATACTGTGTCCAGTTCTGGTTGCCCTATTAATGGAAAGATGTGGATGCTTTGGAGAGGGTTCAGAGGAGGTTTACCAGGATGCTACCTGGACTGGAGGGCTTATCTTATGAAGAGAGGTTGACTGAGCTCGGACTTTTTTCATTGGAGAAAAGGAGGTGGAGAGGGGACCTAATTGAGATATACAAGATAATGAGAGGCATAGCTAGAGTTGTTAGCTAGAGAAGATTGACAAGGATGTTGCCAGGGTTGGAGGAACTGAGCTACAGGGAGAGGCTGAACAGGCTGGGGCTGTTTTCCCTGGAGCGTCGGAGGCTGAGGGGTGACCTTATAGAGGTTTACAAAATTGAGGGGCATGGATAGGATAAATAGGCAAAGTCTTTTCCCTGAGGTCAGGGAGTCCAGAGCTAGAGGGCATAGGTTTAGGGTGAGAGGGGAAAGATATAAAAGAGACCTAAAGGGTAACTTTTTCACGCAGAGGGTGGTACATGTATGGAATGAGCTGCCAGAGGATGTGGTGGAGGCTGGTACAATTGCAACATTTAAGAGGCATTTGGATGGGTATATGAATAGGAAGGCTTTGGAAGGATATGGGCCGGGTGCTGGCAGGTGGGACTAGATTGGGTTGGGATATCTGGTTGGCATGGACGGGTTGGATCGAAGGGTCTGTTTCCATGCTGTACATCTCTATGACTGTATGACTATTTCCCAGGGCAGAAATGGCTAACACAAGCGGTCATAGTTTTAAGCTGGTTGGAGGAAAGTATAGAGGGGATGTCAGAGGCGGGTTCTTTACACAGAGTTGTGAGAGCATGGAATGCGTTGCCAGCAGCAGTTGTGGAAGCAAGGTCATTGGGGACATTTAAGAGACTGCTGGACATGCATATGGTCACAGAAATTTGAGGGTGCATACATGAGGATTAATGCTCGGCACAACATCGTGGGCTGAAGGGCCTGTTCTGTGCCGTACTGTTCTATGTTCTATACAAGGAAAAATAACATTTAGCTTGAGGAGCTCCTCATCTCAAAGTTTCTCTGGCTTGTCTTTAATATTGTTACTATTATTTTAGGGACAGCTTAATTGTTTAAAAGTTATGGCTTACAGCAACTGGTGAGGGAAAATATGCTGTTTCTCTTCAGGCTTTTGATGTTTTTTTTACTGTAGAGAAAAGACTGCACCTCCATTTCCAGAGGTCCAGAAGCTTGTGACCATCTCATTCACACCCTAAGCTGTTCAACTACCTGGGAGCCCATCACAAAATTGTTGACAGGCAGAAGGTCTCTGGTGAAGAGAAAATGAGGTCTGCAGATGCTGGAGATCAGAGATGGAAATGTGTTGCTGGAGAAGCGCAGCAGGTCAGGCAGCATCTAGGGAACAGGAGAATCGACGTTTCGGGGATTCCTGAAGAAGGGCTAATGCCCGAAACGTCGATTCTCCTGTTCCCTAGATGCTGCCTGACCTGCTGCGCTTCTCCAGCAACACATTTCCATCTCTAGAAGGTCTCTGGTCACTATTCTACAGACCAACCAGTTACCTGTTTTCAGCTGAATCTGTTTGTGTACACACCCACCAGCTCCAACTCATTGGCAGTAAGCTGCCCCTGCTCCTCCACTGCTTGATGATACAGCACTGTAAATAGCATTTGTAATGAGCGTTAGTAACACAGTATTGCCTTCCACAGTCCTAGATGTTTAAAACCGTACTCTTCCCATTTTTGTCTGCAATCAAAAATTAGAACTTCAGGTCTTCACATTGGCTTCTAGAAAATGCTCCTCAACTCTGAGCTAGCAATCATTGGTATCTTGTGACTTTGGAAATCTCCTCTCCTACTTTTGTTCCAACTGAACATGAATGATCTTTCTTTCCTGTTGGATCAACGATCCTGTTTAATTAATAATTGTAGGGAATGAGCCACAAGCTAGTCTTCACAACAATGTTTAGTTTATTACATGATGTCAGTTGCACGTTAGACTGGTTAGTTTGGTCTTGGTAATTACACCCAGCAGGAGCTACGAATGATGCGCCTGACTCTGGGTCATAAGCTGGACACCAAGCCAAGCCAAAATGATATAGATTGGGTGGAGCAGTCTCCAACATCTACCCTTTAGAACTATTAACATACATAGCAGTCAGTGCAGTATTCTCTCTGTACTGAAGCATCTGTTTATGATGAAGAGCTCCATCTAGATATGGAGATACAAATCAATCTTCTAACCAAGAGATCTGCCGACTTAGTTAAATGGCACAACTTTGAGGTAATTGGTTTACCTATTTTGTGTAGAGAAGTCTGTAATGATCCTGCAGTCACATGTTCTCGGATTCGTAAGGTTGAGAGTTTTCCTTTCTGTTTACTGTAGATATGACAGAGTAGAAATGATCTCATGAGGTAACTGTAGTATTCAGCAGATCAAGTCATAAACCAAAACTTTTAATGGGACAGAGGCTTCCTCTTGCTGTCAGTATTATAGAATCTCCCCTGTAATGTCAACAGAAAACATTATACAAAAGTAGCAATTTAGGGCACTACAAGACTGGATTGTATTTGTGTAAACATGTTTGAGTATAATCCCAATTCCGTTATTAGTAAGCTACAAGTTGAAGTCACATTAAATGGGTACGATGAGGTCAAACAACATTCATTTTGGAACATCATTATCTCATTTGACTAGTTACCAACTATGGCCAATTACCTGTTCGCAGGTTCATATTGTTCGAAAGATTGTAGCCAAATAGAAACTTTACAGGGCTAGTTCTAGTTGTATTACATGGTACAAGCTACTGCAGCATTATCACTGCAGCTGGAAGCAGCAGGTTGATATGAGTAATTGACTGGCATTCAGCTGGCAAAGCAACGTCAGTGCATGCATCAGATCATTATCTCCTAGTGAGACTTGTGACAGCTATAAGTGTGAACAGTTAATTATTTCCTTTGGGTTGATTGCTACCAATCAAAATTCTATTCTACTGTGATGGTATAAAATTATAATCAAGAGTCTAAAGGAAAATGGCTTGCATTTGTATAGTGTCTTTTGTGACTTTCAGATACCCTTTACGGCCAATGATGTCCTTTTGCAGTACAGTCACCGTAATAATGGAGGGATCATGGCAGCCAATTTTCACACTGCGGTGTACTAATGAGCAGTTTCAATTACGCTGGTTGAAAACTGAATGTTCGGCAAGGCACTGGCCTTGATCATTGTAACCTATCTGAGGGGGCTGTTTAAAAAACCTGATACTGGCTTAATATCTCATCTGAAAAAAGTACCTGTTACAGAACTCAACAACTTGATTGAGTTTTTTGAGGAAGTAATGAAGAGGATTGATGAGGGCAGAGCAGCGGACGTGATTTGTATGGACTTCGGTAAGACGTTTGACAAGGTTCATCAACATAGATTAGTTAGCAAGATGAGATCACATGGAATACAGAGAGAACTTGCCATTTGGATACAGAACTGGTTCAAAGGTAGAAGACAGAGGCTGGTGGTGGAGGGTTGCTTGTCAGACTGGAAGTCTGTGACCAGTGGACTGCCACAAGGATCGCTGCTGGGTCCACTGCTTTTCATCATTTACATAAATGATTTGGATATGAATACATGAGGTATAGGTAGTAAATTTGCAGATGACACCAAAATTGGAGGTATAGTGGACAGCAAAGAAGTTTACCTCCGATTATAACTGGGTCTTGATCAGAGGGGCCAATAGGCTGAGAAGTGGCAGGTGGAGTTCAATTTAGGTAAATGTGAGGTGCTGCATTTTGGAAAGGCAAATCAGGGCAGGACTTATACACTTCATGGTAAGGTCCTCAGGAGTGTTGCACAACAAAGAGTGCAAGTTCATAGTTCCTTGAAATTGGAGTCGCAGGTAGATAGGATGGTGAAAAAGGTGTTTAGTATGCTCGCCTTTATCAGTCAATGCATTGAGTACAGGAATTGGAAGGTTATGTTGCAGTGTACAGGACATTGATTAGGCCACTTTTGGAATATTGTGTGCAATTCTAGATTCCCTGCTATAGAGAGGCTGTTGTGAAACTCGAAAGGGTTCAGAAAAGATTTACAAGGACGTTGCCAGGTTTGGAAGGTTTGAGCAAAAGGGAGAAGCTAAATAGGCTGGGGCTGTTTTCTCTGGAACATCGGAGGCTGAGGGATGACCTTTGGGAGGTTTATAAAATCATGAGGGGCATGGATAGGATAAATAGACAAAGTCTTTTCCCTGGGGTGGGGGAGACCAAAACTACAAGGCAAAGGTTTAGGATGAGAGGGGAAAGATATATAAAAGAGACCTAAGGGGTAACTTTTTCACGCAGTGTGGTGCATGTATGGAAGAGCTGCCAGAGGAAATGCTGGTACAATTAAAAGGTATCTGGATGGTATATGAATAGGAAGAGTTGAGGGCTAGGGCCAAATGCTGGCAAATGGGACTAGATTTATTTAGAATGTCTGGTCGGCATGGACGAGTTGGACCAAAAGGTCTGCTCTCTACAGTTCTGTCTCTATGGCTATGACTGCTGCACTGAAATGTCAGCCTGCATCTTGAGTTCAACTTTCTGGAGAGTAACTTGAAACCACAATATATCTGACTTGGAGGCTCAGCCAAAGCCAGCACCTTGAGCTATGGGGATGCAAAGGGAATTGTAGCATTGTGCCATCCAGGTTGCCCCTGATGCTTAGTCTGTGTTTTTGTCTTCTGCTGACTCTGATTTCTTCAGGTGAAATTTACAGTATTCTGTACAAGGACCAGTTATCTGGTTAGTAAACCTATGTACACATGCTTTGCAATTGTATGTTTTTAATAGAAGAGTTGCATAATAATTGTTTTTATATCTAGACTCAGCAATATCTGCTTAAATAAGCTGACAAAATTCTCCATTAAATACCAATAATGTTAATTTCTTCCAAATAATTTAATTGTTTATAATTATCTAACTGTTCTGACTTCAAACATGTTTCTCCTATGTACACTTGATGTACAGTAGCACTAAAAGTTTTCTCTTTTTTTCAAATGTATATTGTAGAATTTCAGTCTGAACTGTGACCAGGAGGCAGTACACATAGCATCAATGTGGACTTTACCAGTTACCTCATCTCCCCTCCCCCCCCCCCCCCCCCCCCCACCCACCTTATCCCAGATCCAAACCTTCAACTTGGCTCTTTCCTCTCAAACTGTCCTACCAGTTAATCTTCCCACCTATCTGCTCCACCCTCTACTCCGACCTATGACCTTCACTCCCACCTTCATCCACCTATTGCATTCCTAGCTACCTTTCCCCCGAGCCCTAACCCCTCCCATTTATCTCTCAACCCCTTGCCCCCCCAAGCATTCCTGATGAAGGGCTTATGGTCGAAACGTTGACTCTCCTGTTCCTAGGATGCTGCCTAACCCGCTATGCTTTTCCAGCGCCACACTTTTTGACTCTGATCCCCAGCATCTGCAGTCCTCACTTTCTCCTAATAGTCTTGGAGGTGTCTGAGAAAGTTCACTTTTTTTCTAGGTTCCGATATGAACAATAATATACTGAATTGTTTATTGGTAACTGAGATCTGTAACAGCAGCATAAGATTCCTGTGACATCTGGAAATTATTTCATTTAAGGTAGTGCTGATACATTGATCAGAGTTCTGCTGAACATATAGAATTGAAGAGAATAGAGTTTTGTAAGACAATTAATAACCACCATTTAATATTTTCCTTCCAACAGTGGCTTTTCACAGCCCCACACTGAAGATTAAAAAGGAGCCCCAGAGTCCCATTTCTAACCCAAACTTGTCTTGTCGTCACAAGCAATCATTCCACTACAACAATGGGGAACAGTGCCTTTATGCCAGGTTAGTGTTATGGGTTGTTACTGTAAGTCACAGAAGAATGGTGTGATAGAAAGAGTTAATGTTTCATTCACATTCTGCCTTTTCTAAAAAGTACTGATCTTTGTCTTCATAGAGCAGAGGCTGAAAAAGTATGCAAAACAATACTTTTTGTATCTTAGTGAAAATTATGTTGCTGGCTTCCATGCCAAACTTTAAATAGGGATCAAAGGGTATGGGGCAAAAGTAGGAACAGGGTACTGAATGACATGATCAGCCATGATCATATTGAATGGAGGAGCGAGCTCCGAGGCTGAATGGTCTACTCCTGTTCCTATTTTCTTTGTTTGTATGATAACAAAATGGGTAGCTCTGGTCCTCGGAGAATATTCCCATTGATGCTTTGATTTTATTCCCAATTACTTCAAATTCTCTTGTTTCTTTGATGGGAAAACTCTCACAAATGACTTCATTCCACTATTGCCATTACATGTTGTAATATTTATAACATTCATTCATTAAAGTCATACAATTCCTATTATTTTCTTCCTGTGGTTAAATCTAAGTATAAGGCCAAGGTCTCTAGTTTGAGAGAGAGCAGGAAGAGTGACATAGAAGTTGAGGGAAATAGTAGTATGAGGGCTATTTCTGTTTTTATTTTTTGCTTCATCTCCCTATCTTTGGTCCTATAAAATACGTAGGCAGGCTGTGTGGAAATTTGGACTTAATAAAGGAAATCAAAAGACAATAGGTGACCTTAGCACAAGCTCTCAATGTAAAATTAATTTGCACATCCGCACAAGCATCATTTTAATCATTTCCTAGGAATTCAGTTCCAAAGTTTGTAACTATTTCTGATATTAACAGGGTTGGCTTTTTTTTCCCAAGGAAGCGGAACATGTGGATAATTTTGTTTTTCTTTACTTCATGGCAACTTCAACTTCATTCTTCTAGAAATAGCTGATGATTAATACATCAGCTATTTTATTCACATTAATCTATAAACAGATATGAAATGAGTCAGGGTATGCCTGCATAATAATTGTAAATAGTTATTGGCATTCTGTCATGGCTGGTATTTAATGTAAAGACCTAATCTACAAATGTCGTCTGGTAGCTTTGCAAGTGGTGTTTCGATTTGGACTGGGTGTCTCCAGGTTCAGTCTCTTTGTCTCAACAAATTTTTGTACTATAAGCATCCCAATGTCTATAGTTTTCCAACTTGATATGAGGCATGGAGACAGCTCAATTCAACCTATTGCCTCACGGGTTGCCAATACAACAGCATTGACAAGACTTGCAGTGATACCTGTGGTCAAAAACATTTTGTTCCAGGCCAGCAATGGTGGATTGTATGATGTGCAGGAGGGAAAAGGTATCTGTGATAAATGACAAAAGGAAAACTGTGAAATATAAAGTCTCCATGGTCTTACCAGATGCTCTCCAATTAGAGATGACTGGCCGTTCAACGTGAGGGTCACCATGCCTCAGGGTGAAGGGAAACTTGGAGAAGGAGAATCCTTAACGGTGACCTCAGCTAGAGCAGGAATTGAACCACGATGTTGTTGTCACTCTGCATTGCAAACCAGCCGTCCAACCACCTGAGCTAACTGACCTCTATATATCGAAGTAGAAAAGTGTGGTGCTGGAAAAGCACAGCACATCGAAGGATGCTGTGTTTTTCCAGTGCCACATTTTTCAACTCTGACCTGCAGTCCTCACTTTTTTTTTTTCTCCCCCCGATATACACAACTTAATTCAAAGCGTAGGTTGGGATCCAGCATCAGTGACAGACTCTCTGCATCACTTTCCTCATCAAAGAGTATATTAAACATGAAGTGGTGAAGCAGCATTACAAAGTAACACTCTGACTTGGGCTAGCATTCAGACTGCCGTGTAAAATGTACAGAAATGGTATCGAGAGGGAATGCATCAAGTAAAATTCTTCTTACCTTTCTAAAGCTGAATTCGGCCAACGTTCATGCCACAAACTATCTGTATCCTTGAAACTTTCCAGAGCACAAATTCTAGTTCTTTTTGTCCTAAATACTTTTGAATATTCAGGCCGAATGCTTTCCAAACCTTGCTGTTTTGTTCATGGCTCTAACAGAAATAGAGAAGACAGCGATACAGAGTGACATTTCTTTGCTACTTCCCGCATTTTGATTGTACCTTTACTTTTAGTCAGATTTGCAGATGGGCTAATGGGCGGAGAAGTGGTAGATGGAGTTTAATGTAGATAAATGCGAGGTGCTGCACTTTGGGAAAGCAAATCTTAGCAGGACTTATACACTTCATGGTAAGGTCGTCTGGAGTGTTGCTGAACAAAGAGACCTTGGAGTGCAGGTTCATACTTTCTTGAAAGTGGAGTCGCAGGTAGATCAGATAGTGAATAAGGTGTTTGGTATGCTTTCCTTTATTGGTCAGAGTATTGAGTACAGGAGTTGGGAGGTCATATTGCGGCTATACAGAACGTTTGAAATATTGTGTGCAATTGTGGTCTCCTTTCCGATAGGAAGGATGTTGTGAAACTTGAAAGGGTTCGGAAAAGATTTACAAGGATGTTGCCAGGTTTGGAGGATTTGAGCTAAAGGGAGAAGTTGAATAGACTGAGGCTGTTTTCCATGGAGTGTCTGAGGCTGAGGGGTGACCTTATAGAGGCTTATAAAATCATGAAGGGCATGGATAGGATAAATAGACAAGGTCTTTTCCCTGGGGTCGGGGAGTCCAGAACTAGAGGGAATAGGTTTAGGGTGAGAGGGGAAAGATATAAAAGGGACCTGAGGGGCAACGTTTTCATGCAGAGGGTGGGACGTGTATGGAATAAGCTGCTAGAGGAAATGGTGGAGGCTGGTACAATTACAACATTTAAAAGGCATCTGGATGGGTATACGAATAGAAAGGGTTTTGAGGGATATGGGCCGTGTACCAGTAGGTGAGACTACATTAGGTTAGGATATCTGGTCGGCATGGACGGGTTGGACCGAAGGGTCTGTTTTCTAGTACTCCCAGTGCTGAAATTCATTGGCAACAGACATTCCTTATGAATGTGATTCAATCCACTACAGGATGCATTAGTAAAGGGTGAATGAGGAATTTTTCATGCATGATTAAAGCAAGCTAAAAAGTTTGTATTAAGCTCAACAATTTCCTCTTGGAGGCTAAACTAGCATTGTGCAGTTCCAGTATGTGCACATTGGCTGAAATTACTATCATTAATACTATTGGGATGTGCCTGGTGACTTGGTGCAGTTGCATGAAGCAACAACAGCATCTACAAAATAATCTCTATAAAGGCAATGCTCACTAAGTTTCTTACCTCTATACACAACACAACTAAAGGACCCTGTATGAAGATGATTTATGTTATATTTTTATAAGTTAAAATGAAGATTTTGATGTGACACTAGTATTTCAGTAGCCTTCTTTCTGCAAACCAGCAGTGATCACTGTATTAACAATAAATACAGTACTATACTTGTATGCTAGACCTGGAAAATAAATTGAGGTGCTCTGTGATTCTGGCTTCAACATTTGTGTTTCAAATGCAGCCGATCTAACAGCAAAAGTGGTAGAATTGAAATAAACTTTGGTGCCTGGGGCCATAGATCTTAAAATCCAGTATCCATTCTAATTATATACATGATTCGAATGTGTGTATAGGATATATGGTTAGTAAGTTTGCAGATGACAACAAAATAGGTGGTGTAGTGGACCGCCAAGAAGATTTATCTCTGTACAACTGGAACTTGATCAGATGGGCCTGGGCAAGGAGTGACAGATGGAGTCTAATTTAGATAAATGTGAGGTTTTGCATTTTGGTAAGGCATATCAAGGCAGGATTTCCGCAGTTAATGTAGGGTCCTGGGGAGTGTTGCCAAACAAGACCTAGGAGTGCAGGTGCACAGTTCTGTGAAAATAGAGTCGCAGCTAGACAAGGTGATGAAGAAGACATTTGGCATGCTTGCCTTTGGTCAGTGCACTGAGTATAAGAGTAGGGATGTTATGTTGCAGCTGCATAGGACATTGGTGAGGCCACTTTTAGAATACTGCGTACAGTCCTGGTTGCCTTTGTGGGAAAGATTTGTTAAACTTGAAAGGGTGCAGGAAAGATTTACAAGATGTTGCCAGAACTGGAGGGTTTGAATTATAGGGAGACGCTGAACAGACTGGGACTTTTTTTTTCCCCTGGAGCATCGGAGACTGAGGGGTGACCTTAGAGGTGTATAAAATCATGAGGGGCATGGATAGGATAAATAGCCAATGTCTTTCTTCAAGGATGGGGGAATCCAAAAGAGCATAGGTTTAGGGTGAGAGGGGAAAGATTTTAAAAAGACCCGAGGAGTCGGTTTTCATGCAGCAAGTGGTGCGTGTATTGAACAAGCTACCAAAGGAAGTAGTAGAGGCTGATCCAATTATAATATGTATAAAGCATCTGGATAGGTACATGAATAGAAAGCGTTTAGAGGGATCAGAGCCAAATACTGTCAAATGGGACGAGGTCAGATTGGGATGTCTAGTTGGTAAGGACAAATTGAAGAGAAGGGTCTGTCTCTGTGCTATGTGACTCTCACATTTCCACGCACCTATACAGTATTGAGCGGGAAAGAAAGTTCAGCAAGAAAGAACATTGAAAAATTAGGCCAAATGGAGTCCTTGATCCCAAGAGTTTCCAGGAAAAGAAATATTGGCAAGAATCTGGGGAGAGGATTCCAAAGAATAAGGTTTCAGTAATTCACTGTGGAGAGGTATAAAGAATAGAGAAACAGTAAAGAACAGATGTATACGAGGATGTATGACAGAAGGAGATTGCCAAAGAAGGCTTTAAAAAAAAAACAACACTGGTCCTAACATTAACTTGTCTGGAGTAGGAAAAGGAATGGGTGGGTCAATGGAGTTGATGGAGGTGAAACTGAGTTATAATGTCTCCAAGGGGGTATCTTGCTGTAAGACTGTGTCCAAGTTAAATCTCAAGGTGTAAAAAAAAAAGAGTTGTCAACAGAGATGAGATAAGCTGAAGGTCAATGATACAGCAGAAGCGGAGAAAAGAGAGTATGATATCTGAAGTCAGTCGAGCTTAAGCACATGTCTGGAATTGGCATACGTCGACAGCAAGGGAGCCTCTTGAAATCCATGCTCGAAGCATGTGTTTGCTAATTGGAATATAGACCTGGCCACCACTGAGCTGGATACAATTGTGGCTCCCCTCCGTCTTCCTACCAGGCATGTAATTGAAAAGAATACTTGTAGCCATGAGATTGGTAGGTGGAAGTGGGGAGAGGTAGAATTGATTCTCATTTGTGTCCCTGTAAAAGCAGGATTTATGCTTAATGATGTAGTTGAGATATACCTCGTAAATGATGGGGAAGGAGCCAAAATGGAAGCTTTGAAATTATATTGGAAAGAAATTATTTGGTGAGGTACAATATCCTTTTCATGACAGGCTGAAGGAATGTCCAAAACATAATAATAAGCCTTTAATCATGGCATAGATATAATGAATTGATACTAAGATGTTAAAGAAAACGTTTAGCTAATCAAGTCATTTGTTTCACTTTATGTAGTGCCTATGAGAAAAAGCCACATGTTGGTCTCAACTCCCCACCTCCAGGGACCCCTTCAAATACTCCATTACAACAACCCTGCAGTAAGTCCACGGTGAATCCCAGACGGGAGCACGGCTTTGTGAATCTCCATACACCCACACAGTCCATAACCAATGGCCGATTCCCAATGGACCACAGGTACAGATTTGAAGATCTCCTATTGTCTTTGAGTTTCACATAACTTTGATTCAAAAAGCAATAAAATTATTTGAATGTTTTAATGATGAAATGCCCCTTACTCCTACAATGGGTCACTGGTACTATCAATTGGAATTCATTGACCATGCCTCTGTTTGTTTGCGTTGTAGTTAGTGTACCACAATTTAATGTAACATAATTCATGTGAAGCATTTTGTTTGGAATCCAGTAGCAGTTATTAGAGGGAGTACTATTGTATTTAAGTTTAGAAGTTTCCAATCTGAAAAAGTTTCATGCTGTCATTTTTGCAGCATTTGTCTCTGACCGTTTGTTTTGAGCCGAGGAAGGTTTGCATTTAGTTGAATTTGAGAATACCTGGAATACCTTAGCTTAACATGGAACACTTCTGATCCCAGTATAACATGTGTCCTTTTTGCCTAATGTCTGCTTGGTTTTGGATGGAAACCTTTACACCTGGAGTGGCCTGGGAGTCCTGATTTATGAGGAAAACCCAGCATTTCTTTGTTCGGTCAGAAGTAGCAATATTGCTGAAAGGCTTTCCATGCTAACACACGCTGGCTTTGATGTGATAGCAGTTCCAAGTTGGGCAGCTGAACAGTAAATTGAAACGTAACTTAAAACTTGATGAGTAAAATCCTATAAGATCACAATAGGCAAAATCAGAAAATCATAACACTTTAAACAAGGGCCTGAGAAATCTTTTATGGAGATTTTATATATCCTGAGTTGATGCAAAGGTTTCTTTTATCTGCTGTACAATTTTATTAATGATGATATAAAATTCAACGTATGACCTGATTTCATACTCTGGAGCATGTAAAAGCTACACTGTGCTACGACAGTAAGGAACATGTTCAAAAGATTGGCTGGTATTTCTTATTTTCATAATGCTTGATATTTTTCAGGTAATTTAGGGAGAAGGGATTGGTGTTCCTTAATATAGCAATATGAGGAGATAGTTCAGCCCCTTTGACCCATTGGCCAATTCAGTTGGATCATGGATAGCTGATAATTTTGACTCCCAATTCTGGTCTTAGTTGTCTAACCCTGAATCCCTCAGCATCACCAAAAGCAACAAAACAAAAGATGATATTGAGGTGGTGTTGGAGGGAGGCCATCTATGAAAGCAAACTGATGTGATCTCTGGACAGAGTAGGCTTAGCAGGCTGAATGGCCGTTGTCTACTCCAGTCTGTGTATTTTTGCAGTGTTCCAGATTCTTGCTTTCATCAACTAAATAAACATATAGTGCATTTTAAAGACCAATTTAGGGGCAGTTGGGGCAAAGGATGAAGAGTAAGGACACATGACCTAAGGAGATTGTCCATGGAAGGTGGATCGAGTCCATGGAAGTGTGAATTAAATTGAATTTATTGTCACGTGTACCAAGGCACAGTGAAAAGCTTTGTCTTGCAAGCAATACAGGCAGATTACCGAGTTAAGTAGCATAGATAAGTGTCTAGAAAGCAACAAGAAGGATGCTAAAGTCGTTTCAGTGGGTTGGTGAGGGGAAGATTCATAAGTCTCACATGGGTCACTGTGCTTTCTTAATAGTTGATTTTGTTATTTGTCCCCAGTTCACAATTTCAACAACAGCCTTTGGAGCTCTGTCATCGCTTCCATTCCTCCCAGGGCATGAACAGGGAAGCACCTTTGGCATACCAGCGGCAAATGTCTGAGCCCTGTGTTCCATACCCACAGCAAAGTTACAAGCAGGAGTACCAGGACCCGATGTATGAGCAGGGAAACCCGATTGGCAGTGGGAGCACCCACTGTTTCTCACACTCCATGCTCATCAAGCAGGAACCTCCAGATTATGCATATGACCCAGGTAAGGTGATGACTTTTATTGATTGTGGTGTAGTGGTTTGGGAGAGAAACATTTTGACAAAATTAGACCAGTCCATAGTAAGTAGAACTGCAAAAACAAAGTAGTGAGAGGTCATTCCTGCCTCAATGAGCTGAATGTTGTTAATAGTAAATACAGAAATATTTCTTGTGCCAGTGGAAAGCAACAAATTCCCCCAAATCAAACTGTTTCACAATTTTCTCCATAACAACAGTGACACTTTAAAAGTGTTTCATCGACCATAAAGTACTTTGAAACATTGTGAAGCTGTGAAAGGTGCTAGGTAAATGCAAGACATTTTCCAGTGAGTCGAGGAAACTCCAAAAATGGATTTGAGGTCTTCTCAAATGCATTTTTGAATTTATAAAAGTTCGAGGGTTGGCAAATTAGCAGGAGTGAAGATGGTAAAGGAAGCTGTTTGTATACTTGCCCTTAATTAAGGGATAACAGCATTCTTTGCCCAGTTATACAAGAATGCATCTAAACCAGTGCTGCTAGGGAATCAAACTGAGTTCAGTGTACACTGCTTGAAGTTCCTTGTAATGTTGCCTTGACTATTGCAGAAACCCAGCATTAGAACATTACAGCTAGTCTCTTCACATTTGTTCCAAGACCATTTAGACAGTCTCAAAGGGACATTTCCACACTTCGTTTTTGTCTCGCACTTGTTTTGCATCTACTGGTCAATATTTGTACAAGTGCTGTTTATTTAGAATCCGTCATGCAGTAATGCTGTTGTGTGCATTACGAGCAGAATGGAAATGATTTGGCATCTAGTTTGTTGTTCAATTACATTGGTATGAATCCAATTACTTTGGCATGATTCCATTAGTACTGGCATGAAAGCACTTCCACGTGAACAGTTTGAAAACACCACTGCCAGTGATTTTGGTGGTTCATATTGCTTTGCAGTATTTCAATGATATATTTTGCAATTGCAAATCTCTGAAGCTAAGCAATCACCATCCCATTTACTGAGTTTAAAGTAATTTAGTCTGCCATTTAATCTGTAGAGGAGTTGCTCCCTGACAATGTGAAGCATTGTCTGTTTCTTCACAAACACACAAGTGGTTTGTACTGGGACCTCACTGGTGGAGATTGGCACTGAAAGGGGAGTGGCTTGCCCTGAACCCTTTAGAAAGGACCACTCTTTGTGGTTGTTCAAAGTCTGCCATTCAACAGATGGAGTTTGTCATAAGGTGCTTGTTATTGATTTCTCATGTTTCCCATTCCTTTATCCAAGGAATGCTGATCAAGCTTGCTTGGGAAGGAAAGAAAGAGATTGCTCTTCAAATATTCTGTTTGTTTTTAAATGTGTAAAATGATCTCCTTGATATCCAAGGAACTTTTTTCTCTAAATGTTGTCCTTCCTTCTCTTGAATGTGTCAACTCCCTCAGGATGATTGTTCCCAATTAGTGGTTGCCCACTCATCTTTCATGTAAAGCATTCAATAGTGGGTGATTGCACCCCATCTAAGTAGCCTGCTAGATCATTTAAGAGTCAATCACATTTCTGTAGGTCTGGAGTCACAAGGAGGCCAGAGCAGGTAAAGATTTCTTTAGTGAAAGGTCAATAGTGAACCAGGTGGGGTTTTTATATCAATCAATACTTCATGTTCACCAAAGCTGAGCCTAGGTTACAATCCAAGACTTAGGAACGGAATTCTAGTTCCAATCGGCAGTGATGGTGCAAATTGAACCAATTTCTCCAGAGCATTAACCTCTAGTTTACTGCTCCAATGACATTATCAGCATGCTATCATCTCTTGCCTGTCGTCTCAACCAAGATTATCACAGGTTTGATCACTTGAATGTGGTGTTTCACTGCCTTTCAGTGACTGTGGGGAGAGCACAATAACTGGCCGTGAGAATGAATACGTGAGGATTTCCATCCTTCATCTATTATCCAGGGGCTCCATTGGAAATTGTGCACCTGTGGATATTTGTGCACTGACAGCATCTGGTCAGTTTGGGATTTTGCCCCTCCCCTAATGCTGGCTGAGGCCTTGACTAGAAATGAGAACATTTTCTTGGGGAAAAAAAAACGACTGCAACACAAACTCAGCCTTAAGCTCATTTGAGGAAAAAGCTTTGGTGAAAATTGTACCCTATGTTTATTTGCAAAATGTAAATGCGACCGAAGGGTGCACGGCTTGACTTCCTAATAGAGCTCTGTCAATAAGTGTCATTGTTGGAGTGGAGCCCGTTTGTTGCCTGAAGGTGCTTTTATAACGTATGCATTTCCTGAGGCTCTAACCTTCAGGATTTTGGGGACGAAAGCAGGAAACGGCAATGAACAGGATTATTACATTTGAAAGAAAGTCCGAAATCTGAGAGGTTGCGCAAAAATACAATTCTGGATGTGGTTTACGTCTGAAGAAGCTTTTTTTAAACAACATGAACAGTTCAGGCATCTCCATTCTCACTGTGCTCAGTGACCCCCCCCCCCTCCCATTCTCGCTGTGCTCAGTGACCCCCCCCCTCCCATTCTCACTGTGCTCAGTGACCCCCCCCTCCTCCCATTCTCACTGTGCTCAGTGACACACAGGCTGGACTGTGCTGTGTGCAAAACAATGAGGATCTAAATGCCCCTCATGGAGCTTGTGATGTTGGGCTTGGCTTAACTCCAGACTGCTGTTTGATAAGCGAGCAATCAGCCCATCTGGGAGGACAGCAGGGCAGCTCGACCAGTTTCGCTGGCTGCCTTTTTAACGTGCCACCTTCTTATTCCCTATTTGGCTATAACATCGGAGAGTGAGGCAATAGTCCCTGGTGAAAATGTGAGCTAAAGGAAGGCCTCCGGTGATCTTGTAGGGCCGTTAAAGAGCATAAAAAGGATTTACTGTAAGAAATCCTGCTGCATTGCAAAGCCCCACAAACAGCAATGAGACAAATGACCGGAAAATCTGTTTTTAATTATTAGTGATATTTGTCTGGACACCAGGATGAATGCCCTGATCCACGGTGCCTTAGGAACGTTTATGTTTATCAGAGCGTGGACGGCATCGAAGATTAACACTTCATCCTCTCAAAGGCCAATACCTCCTCCAATCCAGTCTGGATTGTTTGCTCCAGAGCCAAAAGTAATAAAGTTATGATATAGAAAATAGAACTGTACAGCACATTACAGGTCCTTTGGCCTTCAATGTTGTGCTGGCCTTTTATCCTACTCTAAGATCAGACTAACCTACTTACTTTTCATTGTTCTAACTTCCATGTGCCTATCCAAGTGTTGCTTAAAAGTCCCTAATGTATCTGACTCTACTTCCTTTGCTGAAGTGCCTTCCACGCACCCAAGGGGCTGTCACTGAGCAAAGGCTGACGGCAGGAGCAGCCTCATAATTCCGGTTATGCCACTGGAAGTGAGAGGGATTTATATCTGGGCCAGCACTGAACGTATCCCAAATCACTGGGATGCAGGGTTATTAAAGGTCAGGGACCTCCACACTATTACCATCATGGGAATGAGGAGGGCAGGAGGTACAGGCAAGTTTATCTGAACAGAACATTATGTGGGCAAAAATAAAAGCATCTTTTTGCCACTGGGCCTCTAGTTGTAATGTAATAAACATGTGCGGAGATGGCACGCTGAGGAAAGTTTGGGGCTTGTAGTTTCCCCAGGGTCTGACGATGATGCTGTATCGCAACATAACATCCAAATGTAGTTGACTTCAAATGACCTACCAGTCCATCAGAAATGTGTGTCATACACTGTCTTCAACGGTGCCTCATGCTCTGATATGCCTGGTCTGTTCTGTTTACTCAATAACAAAACTGCAGGGCAATACTGTACTCTGAGGGTTCTGCTGACATAAAGCATTTAAACTGAACTGTGAAGTAATGAGCCCAGTCCTGCTGAATTGCTGTTTTGTAATATCCCCATGCCAGCCTAGATTTCACTCTGTATCTCACCTTTTCGGCTGCTCTGTTTAGAATTTTGCATTGTCGTTTATTTAAAAAAGTAGAATGTGACTCTGAAGTGGTTGTCTTCAAACCTGTTGCTAGTTCATAGCAAACCTTCCAGGTTCATGGTTTAATCTTAGTTCATCTTATGCTTGTTGACAGATTGTGGGTTTCATTTCTTTTTCCTTTTGCATTCTTTTGCTTTCTTATCCTTTTTTTAAGGCTTTGTGCAGCACTGTTTTTTTCCAAATTAGCGAGACCACCTTCACTAGAAAGCCTGTGAACAGACAGCATGACTGAGTTTGTTGTTACACTTCAGGTAATAGAAGTTTGCAGTTCTTATTCAGTCCACTGAGCTCTTTTGTTACACTACCCTCAATGACTGTCCCTCCTCTGGGACCAGCCAGTAGGAACTTGTTTTTCTATGAATGGAGTTAGCAGCGTTTCATTCATAAAATGGAGGGCTGAAAGACTAGAATTCCCAGCTGGAATTTCTGCGGTGTAGTATTTCACCAGACACTTCCTCTATAAGGGCACATGACTTCACCAGTGTTAAATGAGCATGCCCAGTGAAACTGGAGACCATGCTATACATCTCAGCTACTAAAGGATTTGGCCAGATGTTAGTTTGGCGACAGTCTGGTGGAGTTCATTTGCCGTGATTTTTTTTTGCTTTTATAAACTGCCTTTTTTATTTAACTAAAACTTGTATCAATTCTGTCCAGAGGGTGTTGCCTCTGGTTCTGCATTCGATGCACACGCATTTAGACAGAGTGGCTATAGGCTATTCGTACTCGGGAGGTATCGTGGCTAAACTCGAGACACATTTTACCTGCCATCCTTAAATGCACCATCCAGTGAATCCTGCAGTCGGGACGGGAACCCCAGTTCAATTTTGCTTCATTTGTTTAACATAGAACATTACAGCGCAGTACAGGCCCTTCGGCCCTCGATGTTGCACCGCCCTGTCATTACTAATCTGAAGTTCATCCCACCTACACTATTCCATGTACGTCCATATGCCTGTCCAATGACGACTTAAATGCATTTAAACTTGGCGAATCTACTACCGTTGCAGGCAAAGCATTCCATACCCTTACTACTCTCTGAGATGGGCGGCACGGTGGTACAGTGGTTAGCACTGTTGCCTCACAGCGCCAGAGACCCGGGTTCAATTCGCGCCTCAGGCGACTGACTGTGTGGAGTTTGCACATTCTCCCCGTGTCTGCGTGGGTTTCCTGAGGGTGCTCCGGTTTCCTCCCACAGTCCAAAAATTTGCAGGTCAGGTGAATTGGCCATGCTAAATTGCCCGTAGTGTTAGGTGCAGGGATAAATGTAGGGGAATGGGTCTGGGTGGGTTGTGCTTTGGCGGGTCGGTGTGGACTTGTTGGTCCGAAGGGCCTGTTTCCACACTGTAAGTAATCTAAACTAATCTAATCTAATCTACTCTGAGTAAAGAAACTACCTCTGACATCTGTCTTATACCTATCTCCTCTCACTTTAAAGTTGTGTCCCCTCGTGTTTGCCGTCCCCATATTTGGAAAAAGGCTCTCCCTATCTAACCCTCTGATTATCTTGTATGCCTCTATTAAGTCACCTCTCAACCTTCTTCTCTCTAACGAGAACAGCCTCAAGGCCCTCAGCCTTTCCTCGTAAGACATTCCTTCCATACCAGGCAACATCCTAGTAAATCTCCTCTGCACCTTTTCCAAAGCTTCCAAATCCTCCTTATAATACAGTGACCAGAACTGTGCACAATACTCCAAGTGTGGCCATACCAGAGCTTTGTACAGCTGCAACATAACCTCCTGGTTCCGGAACTCAATCCCTCTATTAATAAAGGCCAAAATACTGCTTCTTAACAACCCTGTCAATCTGGATGGCATTAGAGAAGTTTGAAGCCAAATTTTGTATCCCTTTACCATCATCATATAAAGGTTTTAGAGTGGGCTTGTCAATTGTTTTTGGGATGAGGTGAGCCAATAATTCATATGGATGAAAAATGCTTCTCCTTTCCTGGTCCATGTTGATGCAACTGATGTCAGATGAGCAGCAGTTTGCATTCTGTAACTAGCAATTAAATTTCAAGGCAGAAGACTGATCGTCATCCAGTGACGTCAATGCTGACTTAGCTAGTGGCCTTAGAAACAAGAGGTCAACAAGCAGGAGGCTGGAAGAACACAACAAGCCAGGCAGCATCAGGAGATGGAGAGGTGAATGCTTCGAGTGTAACCCTTCTTCAGGACTGGGGGGGGGGGGTGGGTGTAAGGGGAGCTGCAGCAAATCAGGGTAGTGGGGGCAGAGTGGTGAGGAGGGATAGGTGGACATAGGTAAAGAGTACAACCTGGTTGGTCGATGGGAGGAATGAATCCAATTGGTGGCTAGAAGGAAGGGTAGGTCAGAGGAATGGAAGGGAGGGGAGAGGGGAGGGGTTGGGAAGGGAGTCGGGGGATGGAAAGGGAAGTTATTTGACTGATCATCCATGGTGCTGAGTGCTAATAAGATCCGGGCAGGGGCAGTGCATCCTGCAGGCCGATGATGCTCACTGACCTCTTCCTCATTTGGATGCTTTTGCATTTGGTTTTATTTCGATGATTTCATGTCAGAATTTGTTACCCATCCCTAATTAATCTCAATAAGTTGGTGGTGAACTGTTGTCTTAAACTATGTAATCCATCCAGTGTGGGCCCACCCCAGTGCTGGAAAAGTGTGCATGTGTGTTTGGATAAGCTTGGATCTCCCCTTGCCTGACAATGTGTTAGACACTGTAGTCTGTCCAGCTGTTGACTGGATGACAACCAGTCTTCTGCCTTGAAATTTAATTGCTCGTTACAGAATGCAAACTGCTGCTCATGACCAGGAAAGGAGAACCATTCTTCATCCAAATGAATTATCGGCTCATCTCTGGCTATGTATAGGAATGCACCATTGCAAAATGTGTCACGTCATTGTCAGTGTTTGGTGCGTCGTGGTGGAGGGGGAAAGCCTCGTCGTGTGGACCAATTTCTGCCACTCTAATGTGGTGGTCTGGCAAACTAGCTTATAACCAGGATAAACTTGGGCTTATGTGCTTTTTTAATGCATCTGCTATGTTGTTTTATTGTTTGAAAAGCAAAGCAGCTTTTAACAGTCATCTTTTCCCCCTCCCTCCTATGTTCCCAAAATAGAAACAGACATCAGTGTTTTTACCTTCCTGAGTCATGGTGTGATGAGACCAATTCTGGAACCCTTGCTGCGATCATATGAGAGAATTGGGCAGATGGAATGCCCCCCAAGCTTTTATTAAAGAGCCCGGTGGTATAGTTATGTGATGACTAAGCTGCAATGCTCTACAATTCTATCTCGATACCCATTATTTATTATAATGATCTTACAAATTCTCTCTGCAATCCAGCACAGGATATTTCCTTTTATTTTTGTTTGATTTGTGGTCAGTCTTGTGCCTTTAGTGGAAAAAAAATCATGATGAATGGTGAGCTATTAGAGGGGAATTTCCTATTGTGCGACCTTTTGTATTAAGTAAATTCCCTTTTATGGTCTGGGTTGATGGATACATAAACTGTTTGTACACCCGATTTAGCCAGAGACTGGCTTCATTTTCCCAACTTAATTAACCCTTTAATGATTGCAAGGATTTATTTTGTTCATTGCTGTGTATTCCAATTCCTCAAATGGGAAGTATGAGCAGTAATTGCAACTGTGTCTCCTAGACTACGATAATCTGAGGTTTGATCACTATTTGGAAAACTGATGTCAATCAGGAATATCATTGTGTCTGTGTCACTCAAATTAATTAGTTACATCACAATGATCTTAACCACTGCCTAGTGAATACTGCATTTAAGCATGAGTTCATTTCAGCTTCTGGTTATTATCCATTGGAATGCATGAGCAGATTTCCCTTTCTCTTGCCCATGCCCATGCCCATACCCAGCCGGCTCGATACAATCCACCAACGTTCATATTTTCATGCTCCAAGCTCAAGGTGTCTCATGGCACCAATTCGTTTACAGCATCGTTGCCTGCAGGAGCCAAGAAGGAAAAGGAGTAAAATGGGAGGGAAATACATTGAGAGACTATCGTAGTTTACTGCCTGCAGTCAGAGCATATTGGGGCCAATGCTGAAAAGGATTCTCTGATCATTAATTTCACAGTTGAGAAATCATTTGCAGAATTTGCAAATTAGCAAATGTAGTGCTGTGGTTGAAGCTCCTCTGTGGACCCATAAAACATACCCAATTGTATTTAAATGTACTTTCTCACCTGATGGATGTTTTATTTTAAATTTCACGTGACATAAGTCTGATAAGATCAGCAATTATTGTCTGTTACTAGTTGCTCTTGAGAGGAGTCTTGCAGCTTAAACACTGGGGACTTCGTGATATTACTGCAACTATTTACAGATTGCATGAATTTGAACTACTTTACTACAAAAACTATTGGGAGCACACAAACCTCAAGTCTGTCCCCCTTCAAGCTCCTTCTTTACCCTGACCAAGTGCCTATGACATCAACACTATGGATGGTGCTTAGTGCACTCAATCAAGTATTAACGCTTTCAGACAACATATTACTTGGTAATTTCAGAGGGCATTAAGAGTTGATGTTGCTGTGGGTGTGGAGTCACATACGAAAGCCAGATGGTAAGGCAGCAGATTTTCATTCTTTAAAGGACGTTGGTGAACCAATTGGTTGTATCAGCGTACTGGAAGTTTGGTCACTCTTCTGTCCCATGGCTTGATAGAGTTTGGGTTTGAGTCAGACTGACTGAAAAGGCTAATTCAAGAATTGTCTTCAGATGTAGACTTCAAAGTAACACCTTTTATTATCCGTTGCTCCAACACACTGCTTTTCATGGTCATCCCAGATACACTAGGCTCTGATGTATAGTTACCATTGGTAAGCACTATGTATCTTTGTCTGCTCATTACGAGGTTTGCTCTTGTGTGCTCTCATTTTTCTAATTCCACGCTTTGTGTTCGCAGTGATGTGCAGCTCCATGGCATCATTATAAGGATGCTCCAGGTTGCTGAAGCCTTTACACAACAGTCACCAATAGCGACACTGACTCTTTGTTCCAGCTTTTTGTTTAATTAACTGAATTTGACTTAGCACCATTTCCAAAGTCAATCATGGGCCAAAACACTTCACAGGCAAAAGTGAGGACTGCAGATGCTGGAAACCAGAGTTTAGATCAGAGTGGTGTTGGAAAAGCACAGCAGGTTAGGCAGCATCTGAGGAGCAGGAGCATTCCTGATGAAGGGCTTTTGCCCAAAATGTCGATTTTCCTGCTGCTCAGATGCTGCCTGACCTGCTGTGCTTTTCCAACACCACTCTGATCAAAACACTTCACAACCTAGGAAGTAATTTTAGTCACGTTTGGAATTTAGTCAACAAACTCCACACAGTCAGTCGCCTGAGGCGGGAAAGATGGCATCAAAGTCTCTCGAACAGTAAGGCAATAATGACCAGATAAAATCTTTTATTTGAGGAGTAAATTTCAGCCGGGGAGTCTGGCAGAACGTCAATAATATTCTGCAAAGTGTCATGGAATCTTATGCATCCACTAATAAGAAGAGATGCCTTAATGCTTTCCTCTGAAAAAACTCTCTTTCAGTGCTGCATCACATTGTCTATTGAGAGCTCGCAGCCCTGAATTTCTGACTTGGAGCAAGTTTGCTACTATTGAATGACAATGGACAAATTATTCATTCAGCATTTCTTACACTGATTTAAGACTATTTTTAATGTTTTAAAGTTTAATTCTGGAGCAGTACTTTTAGGAAACCATTTAAAATGGATAATGATAACACCAGAGATGTTTTTATTTGGTTTATTCAACAAATACAAAATACTTCTAATAAAAGCAAAATGTGGCACATGCTGGGGGTTTGAAATAAAAACAAAAGTGCTGGAGAAATTCCACGGATCTGGAAACATTAGTGGAGAGAGAGAAACAGGTGATGTTTTGAGCCTGTGACAATTTTTCAGAAAACATGAACCTCTGAAGAAGAGTCATGTTTGCCTTCACAGTAACTCTGTTTTTTCTCTGTATCCTCTGCTGATTCCAGACCTGCTGGGTTTCTCCGGCACTTTGTTTTAAATGCGATTACGTTGTCTACCTCCTACCTGCTCGTTTCTGCTAACATTTACCCACTTACCTCGGGGACCTGTTGATTTTGTTGGGTTGACATTCTACAAGTCATTCAGACTAGGACCCTTCGCTGTTCTTCATATGGGACTAGATATTGAATGATTACAAGCTGCTCATTTTCATGAGGCATCACAACAATGCATGTGTGGGCCACTGGCCAATAATTGGGCAAGTCTTGATTTAATTTTCCCATTTCTTAACCGGACATTGAAGTCCATTCTAAAAACCCCTATTGCTGGAGCTAATACAGATCAGTTCACATTGAAAACTTTTTTTTGGTCAGTACAGTTTGTACTTATTTTCATAGCTAGCTGAAATTAAATTTATATTCTTGTGTGCTTTTGACACAAATAAAGCATCAGAAAAATCCAGGAATGGATAAATGTAAAACTAAAATGATGACAAGGTGTTAGTATCTGGGGAATAGAAAGAGATAATGGTTCCATTGGCCAGTTTACACTCAGGATGGGAGCAATTTTTTTCTCTTTTTCAGAACATTCAAATGATTGACTGATTCCCGAGTGCAGCATGATCCCAATGTTTAGCTATCTTGCAGTTGTGTAATGTGACTATGTCCATGATTCCAAACCCAGCAAGTTTGTGGTATTGGTTAGGTGGTTGTTGTTCTGCCCCATCAACAGGATAGAAGGTTGGGCATCAAGCATGGCCTGCTTACCTTTTACATTAGTACAAGGAGTTATGTCCTGTGATGATTTTACACATGATAAAACACTTCAGCTTCAGAGCTGAGCTTGAGCAGTTTAAATAGTCATTAAAATTTGACATCACAGAAAAAGACCCTTTGGTCCAACTCGTCCATGCCAACTGGATATTCTAAATTAATCCAGTCCCATTTGCCAGTATTTGGCCCATATCCCTCTAAACCCTTCCTATCCACATACCCATTCAAATGTTGTAATTGTACCAGCCTCCACCACTTCCTCTGTCAGCTCATTCCATACACACACTGCCCTCTGCATGACAATGTTGCTTCTTAGGTATCTACATATCTTGCCCTTCTCAACTTAAACCTGTGCCCTCTAGCTTTTGGGCTCTCTTACCCTGGGAAGCCTGTTACCTTTTATTATAGCTGAAAAATCTCAAATTGGTTGAGTTGTATCATGAACATTTTGGAGTAGAATGGAATTTTGTATGTAGTTTACACCTTACACTTTTGTAACTTTTTAAATTTATACTTTTTTTTGCAGTTAGATAATTCTTTTGATGCATGATGTTATATTTATTTTGTTTTTTGGACTAATTTGAATGAAATAGCTTCCATACAGTCCTCTTAGAGCTGCAACATATTGATCAATCTGTTATAGTAGACCTGCTTAAAGTTACTCATATCTATGATAAACGTGTGGAAAGAAAGGACTCCAGCGTATAACTGGTAATGTTTTTTTTTTCCCTTTTTTTTTTCTCCTAGATATTCCTGGCTGTCCTTCTATGTATGTGCCCAGTGAAGGTTATGCAACTCAGTCCAGCAACCTTGAAGGTAAAAGTTCTGTAAAAATGCAAGTTCTTTCAGGATATTAACTTCTCCAGATCAGAATGCTACTCTGTGAAATGACATAGTACCAAGTTGGTAGTGTATGTCTTGTACTCCTAAATACATATGTACTGGAGTCAGCCAGATGGACTGCAAAGAACTTTTCTAGTCCTGTACATTTCCCATTTATTGGAGCAATGTTATTGTCTAATGACCTTACACTTCTTTGTTCTAACATTTTAAGACAATGGATTGTTAAAGTAAGTGGTTTCAATATATAATTGAATAAGGATGTTGCAAATTCTGTTTGTATAGCAAATAGACAGTGATATGATGAATCTCCTGATTAGCTTTCAATTTACTCATGGATTTTCTTTTCATTGTTTTTCCTTCCTGAATAGTTTTCAGTCAGTTCCTTTGTTGAAGAAGTATAATAATTTCTATAGCAAGTTGAGTGCAGAAATTAAGGTTTTCCAACTATCTTCCCTCCTATTTTGAAGGAGTTCCGAAGTATGTTTAATGGCCAGGTTATTCTTCTAGCACCAATTTGAAAGTGATTGGCTGACTACATGCTGAGGGGTGATTTTAAAAAGCCAAACTTGACTTTTCCCTTTTTTTTTGGCATAGGTACAATCACCAGAAATTTGGAACAGAGACTGGATCTTTACTAGATCTCCTCTATGTCCCAAAGTCAATGCGAGCTGCTGCTGTTCACCAGTTAACTCTGTACAGGTTATTCTGAATGGTGTATTTACTAACTGAACCTCTAAGGGGCATATAAAGGAGACCCTAAAGCTATTTCATCCATCAGGTCTGCTCTGCCATTCAGTGAGATCATGGCTGATCTCATAATCCTCAACTCCACTTTTCCTGCCTTATCTTCATAACACTTGGCTCACTTACTGATTTAAAAATGTGTATCTCAGTCTTGAATAAACTTTACGACACTGCCTTGGCAGTGGTAAGGAATTTCACAGATTGACTATCCTTTTGCGGGGAGGGAATCCTTGTCACCTTGTCATCTTAAAACATTGAATCATAGTTTCAGTACACCTTTTCATATCTGTTTTCCACAATTTGTAGTCGAATAACTCTTTGCTCTACACTCAGCTCATGCTTGACCATTTTATGACAAAGAATAGACTCTGTCGGCAGAATATCTAAGTCTCTTTGGAGAACTGCCACATTGTGATGCTGATATTTTCTAGTCAGAGGTTACAATTATTGCATTATGCATTACTATCCGAATGAGTCTCTGGAAAAAAAACGTGGTGCAGCATAGCTCGTGATGGGTTTACAAAGATGCCACATGTCAAGCCTTTCCTTAGTTTATGGAACCTCCAAGTTATATAATCCAAGCCAATCTACTTCTTAACAAATATCAGCCTTTGGCAATTGCCAGCTGAAACAGTGCCACCGGTTCAGGGTTGAGTCAAGATGTCACTGTTGGAATAAAATGTAGGTTCACCTTGAAATTGTCTCAATCTTGTTCCTGCCGGTTAATCCACAGCTGAAAGCCACCCCAATCTATTATCAAAAAGCGCCAAATCATCAAGCTTGCAGAATGGGAGTGTGGTTGTATAAACTCTTACTGCTGCTCTGCAGCTGGCTGATGCTAGCACTGAATAACAAAACAGGCCCATAAAAGTGGTAATCTTAATCAGGCTTGATTTCCTTGAGGATTGGAGGATTGGAGCCTGTGTCTGTTCAGGAAGCTGAGCTATCACCAGCACCGGGTGTCTTGAGACCCGCTTGGGACTGTGTGTCTGTAAGGTAGCCTGCTTACCTCGCACTTATTCACAGGCAATCTGACACTTGATGCCATTTATGCATTTTTGTCAAGGCATTAAGGTTAGTAATTATGCACAAGCAACAAAGCATGACTGCTTAAAGTATTAATGCTTCAATTTTTCTATCAACCATGACCTGAGAGTATCCAGTAGGAATTTGATAGTCTATTATAGCACAGTCTCCTGTCTCACGGACTGTGATCCTAATGGATAATATCAATTGCTGAATAGTCAAAAATCCCCAGGCTTTGCTCCCCAGTAGGGTTTTGCATGATTATTTGGGTAGACGTGATGTTCGGGACTATAGGGAAAAGGTCGTAGGTAATTCAACTGGCAAAGGCATAATGGGCTGAAAGGTCTCCTTCAGTGCCATTTCAATGCAGTGGTTCTACAAATGGTACGTATTCACTATCCCCCCTGACCTCGCACTCTGAGGCTGAACATTTTGTCTTCAGGAAAGGGTAAATGTTCGTACCCCTCTGCCCCCATCTCAATGAATTCCGGACCCACTTCTTCCGCCACCTCTGTGACTTCGTCTTTGACAAACACTCCCAACCTCCCTCAGATGACCTCTTCTCTTGACTCTTACCTTCCTCCTCCACTTGGTCACCACCCGATGGCCTCGTACGCTCTTCATTGCAAACTGCTGAAGTGATATCGGCCATCTCAATTTCTCCAACCCCTTCAGCCACTCCAACCTTACTTCCTCGATATGCAGTACTCCACTCACTCTGCAACAACCCCCAGTTCACCATCAAACCCGCTCACAAAGGCGTGGCAGCGGTAGTCTGGACAGGCCAAACACCAACTCTCCGACACCATGTCCTACCTTCCCCTTGCCCACAACCCCACAAATACCCATCAAGCCATAATCACCCCCACTGTCCGTGCTCTCGTTGCCTCCGGTGATCTCCCCTCCACTACCTCCAAACATATAAACCCCAGCCCCTCACAGCCCAGTTCTATCTGCCCCACAAGCCTAAATATTCAGTTGACCCATCATCTCTGCATGCTCCTCTTGTCCATCTCAACTCCATCCTCTCACCCTTCATTCAGGCACTTCCCATCTACATCCGCGATACCAACCAAGCCCTCCATATCTTCAGTAACTTCCTGTTCCCCGGACTCCAGCGTTTTATCTTCACTGAGTGTGCAGTCCTTATACACGTCCATATTTCATAAGGGTGGCCTCCAGGCCCCCCCCTCGCCGCTTCTTTCACTCCAACAGACCCATCCAATCCCCCTCCAACAATACCCTCCCTGCCTCGCCGAACTGATCCTCATCCTCAACAACCTTTCCTTCAACTCCTTCCATTTCCTTCAAATCAAGGGATGGTATGGGCGCCCAGATAGGCACAGTTACGCCTGCCTCTTTGTCGGCCATATTGAACAGTCCCTCTTCAGTACTTGCACGGGCACTGTGCCCCAATTTTTCCACCGATGCATCAATGACTGTATTGGTGCAGCATTCTGCACACAGGTTGAACTGGAGGAGTTCATCGAATTCACCCACAGCGCCCACCCTGCCCTCAAATTCACTTGGTCCATCTCGGACACCTCACTCCCCTTTCTTGAACTCACCATTTCCATTTCCGGTGACAGTCTCCAGACGGACCTTTACTAAAAACCCACAGACTCGCATAAAAACAAAGAACATTACAGCACAGGAACAGGCCCTTCGGCCCTCCAAGCCTGTGCTGACCTAGATTCTCTTTCTAAACCTGTCATCCATTTTCTAAGGATCTGTATCCCTTTGTTTCTTGCCCGTTCATATATCTGTCTAGATACATCTTAAATGACTCTATTGTGCCTGCCTCAACCACCTCCGCTGGAGGGTGTTCCAGGCACCCACCACCCTCTGCATGAAGAGCTTTCCATGCATATCTCCCTTAAACTTTTCCCCTCTCACTTTGAACTCGTGAGCACGAGTAACTGAGCCCCCACTCTGGGGGGGAGAAAGCTTCTTGCTATCCACCCTGTCTATACCTCTCATGATTTCGTAGACCTCAGTCAGCCCCCCCCCCCCCAACCTCCATCTTTCTAATGCAAATAATCCTAATCTACTCAACCTGTCTTTATAGCTAGCACCCTCCATTATCAGGCAACATCCTGGTGAATGTCCTCTGCACCCTCTCCAATGCATCCACATCCTTTTGGTAATGTGGTGACCAGAGCTGTACGCAGTATTCCAAAGGTGGCCGAACCAAAGTCTTTTACAATTGTAACATGATCTGCAAACTCTTGTACTCAATATCCCGAGTGAGGAAGGAGAGCATGCCGTATGCTTTCTTGACCAGTCTATTGACCTGCGTTGCCACCTTCAGGGTACAATGGACCTGAACACCCAGGTGGACGTCAATTTTCGCCAAGGCTTTTCCATTTACCACATAGTTTACTCTAGAATTGGAACTTCTAAAATGCAACACCTCACATTTGCCCAGGTTGAACTCCATCTGCCATTTCTCTGCCCAATTCTCCAACCTAGCTATATTCTGCTGCATTCTCTGGCAGTCCTCTTCACTATCTGCTACTCCACTAATCTTAATGTCATCTGCAAACTTGCTAATCAGATCACTTATACCTTCCAGATCATTTATGTATATCCCAAACACCAATGGTCCTAGCACGGATTCCTGTGGAACACCACTGGTCACAGTTGTCCATTTTGAGAAACTCCCTTCCACTATTGCTCTCTGTCTCCTGTTGCCCAGCTAGTTCTCCATCCATCTAGCTAGTACACCTTGGACCCCATGTGACTTCATTTTCTCCATCAGCCTACCATGGGGAACCTTATCAAACACCTTACTGAAGTCCATGTATGTGACATCTACAACCCTTCCCTCATCAATCAACTGTGTCACTTCCTCAAAAATTCGATTAAACTGGTAAGACATTACCTTCCCTGCACAAAAACCATGCTGCCTATCACTGATAAGCCCATTTTCTTCCAAAAGGGAATAGATTCTATCCCTCAGTATCTTCTCCAGCAACATCTCTACCACTGACGTCAGGCTCACCAGTCCATAATTATCTGGATTATCCTGCTACCCTTCTTGAACTAGGAGATAACATTAGCAATTTTCCAGTCATCCAGGATTTTACCTATGTTCAAGGATGCTGCAAAGGTATCTGTTAAGGCCCCAGCTATTTCTCTCTCTTCCCCCAACAGCCTGGGATAGATCCCATCTGGACCTGAGGACTTGTCCACCTTAATGCCTTTTAGAATACCCAACACTTACTCCCTCCTTATGCCAACTTGACCTCGAGTAATTAAAGATCTATCCCTTACCTCAACATTGGCCATGTCCCTCTCCTCGGTGAAATACCAATATAAAGTACGCATTAAGAATCTCACCCATTTTCTCTGACTCCACAAATAACTTTCCTCCTTTGTCCATGAGTGGGCCAACCCTTTCTCCAGTTGCCCTCTTGCTCCTTACATATGAATAAAAGGTTTTAGGCTTTTCCTTAACCATGTTTGTTAAAGATATTTCATGACCCCTTTTAGCCCTCCTAATTCCACATTTCAGATTCATCCTACATTCCTGATATTCTTCCAAAGCTTGATCTATTTTCAGTCGCCTAGACCTTATGTATGCTTCCTTTTTCTTCTTACCTAGTCTTGCAATTTCACCTGCCATCCATGGTTCCCTAATCTTGCCATTTCTATCCCTCATTTTCACGGGAACATGTCTCTCCTGAACTCGAATCAACCTCTCTTTAAAGCCTCCCACATATTAAATGTGGAATTACCTTCTAACAGCTGCTCCCAATCCACATTCTCCAGCTCCTGCCGAATTTTGGTATAGTTGGCCTTCCCCCAATGCAGCACTCTTCCTTTAGGACCACGCTCATCTTTATCCATGAGTATTCTAAAACTTATGGAATTGTGATCACCATTCCCAAAGTAATCCCCTACTGAAACTTCAGTCACTTGACCGGGCTCATTCCCCAGCACTAGGTCCAATATTGCCTGTTCCCGAGTTGGACCGTTTACATACTGCTCGGGAAAGCCCTCCTGGATGCTCCTTACAAATTCTGCTCCGTCCAATCCTCTAACATTACGTGAATCGCAGTCAATGTTGGGAAAATTAAACTCTCCTGTCACCACCACCCTGTTGCTCCTACATCTTTGTGACCTTCCTACATATTTGTACTTCTAGCTCACACTCACTGTTGGGAGGCCTGTCGTACAGCCCCAGCATTGTTACCGCACCCTTCCTATTTCTGAGCTCTTCCCATATCGCCTCACTGCCTAGTCCTCCATATTGCTGTCCTTCAGCGCAGCTGTGATATCCTCTTTGACCAGTTATGCAACTCCTCCACTCCTTTTACCTCCCTCTCTATGCCCACCTGAAGCATTGATATCCAGGATATTTAGTTGCCAATCATGCCCTTCCCTCAACCAAGTCTCAGTAATAGCAATAACATTATACTCCCAGGTACTAATCCAAACCCTAAGTTTATCTACTACACTCCTTGCATTAAAACAAATGCACCTCAAATCACCAGTTGCTTTGCATTCATCGTCTGCTCCCTGCCTACTCTTTCCCCTTAGTCACGCTGACATCATGATCTAGTTCCTTACAGGCTTTAGTTACTACCTCCTGATTGTTTTGGTCCCCATCCGCCGGTCACATTAGCTTAAATCCTCCCAACAGCATTAGCAAAAGCACCCCGAAGGACACTGGTTCCAGTCCAGCCCAGATGTAAACCATCCAATTTGTAATACACCCACCTCTCCCAGAACTGGTCCCAATGTCCCAAACATCTGAGCCCCTCCCTCTTCCACCATCTCTGAAACCATGCCTATTCTTTCATTTCTACTCTGACTAGCACATGGTATTGGTAGCAATCCTGAGATTACTACCTCTAAGGTCCTAGTTTTTAACTTGGTTCTTAACTCCCTAAATTCTGCTTTTTTTACCGATATCATTGGTGCCTACATGCACCATGTCAGCTGGCTGTTCACCCTCCCCCTTCAGAATGTCCTGCAGCTGATCTGAGACATGCCTGACCCGTGCATCTGGGAGGGACATACCATTCAGGAGTCTCATTTTCGACCACAGAATTGCCTATCTACTCACCTTAGAATTGAATCCCTTTTGATTATAGACCTTCCACTGTTTTTCCCACCCTTCTGTACAGCAAAGCCAGTCACGGTGCCATGAACCTGGCTAGTGCTGCCTTCCTCTGATGAACCGCCTTCCCCTGATGAACCATCTCCCCCAATATCCAAGAACGGTATACCTGTTTTGGAGGGAGATGACTGCAGGGGACATCTGCGCTGCCTTCCTGCTTTTTCTCTGCCTTTTGATCATCCATTCCCTTTCTCCCTCAGCAGTCCTAATCTGCCATGAGACCAATTCACTAAATGTGCTATCCATGACCACCTCAGCATCACGTATGCTCCAAAGTGAGTTCATCCGCAGCTCCAGAGCCGTCATGTGGCCTAACAAGAGCTGCAGCTGGACACACTTCTGCACGTGAAGGAGTCAGGGACTTCAGCTATGGCCCTAAGCTCCCATATTGAGCAAGAGGAGCATATCATGGGTCTGAGATCTCCTGCCTAATTACCTGGACTGCACCTCCTCCCACCCAGTATCCTGCAAGAACTCCATCTAATTATCACAATTCTTCCGCCTTGGCCGCATCTGCTCGGACGAGAGGACATTCCACTCACGAGCATCCCAGATGTCCATCTATTTTGAACAATGTGCTTTTTCCCCCCTTTGTCATTCAGACAGCCCTCCACCGCACCACCTGCATTTCCCATTCCACTGCTCTAAACCACCCCCTCCCAACTCAATAAAGACAGAGCCCCCTTGTCCTTACCTTCCACCCCACAAGTCTCCACAGCCGAAGCATCATCCTTCAACACTTCGGCCAAATTCAACTAGACTTCACCACCAAGAACATCTTTCCCTCCCCCACCCCTCTCTGCCTTCCGCAAGGAGTATTCCCTTCGACAGTCCTTGGTTTGTGCCACTTTCCCCACTGACCCCCCACCCCCCCATACTCTCAGGTACCTTCCCCTGCAATTGAAAAGATGCAAAATCTGCTGATACACCACCCCCCCTCACCTCCATCCAGGGCCCCAAACAATCCTTCCAGGTGAGACAGAGGTTCACCTACCTCTCTTCCAACCTGGTTTACTGCATCAAATGCTCCCGAGGTGGTCTTTTCCACATTGGGGAGACAAAACATAAACTTATGGAACGGTTCACCGAGCATCGCAGCTGGGCCCACAGGAGCTGACCTGACCTCCCAGTTACCACCCATTTCAATTCCCCTTCCCGCTCCCTTTCCAACATGACCATGCCACAATGAACCAAACCGCAAAGTGGAGGATCAACACTTCATCTTCCACCTGGGCAGTCTACAGAGCGGAGAACGAACATTGAATCCTCCAATTTCAAATAACCTCCCTTCCCATCCTCCGACTCCCTCCCAGACACACTCCATCCCTTCCACGCCTCCCTGCCACTTACGGAATTCATTCCTCCCATTGACCAACCAGGTCATACCCTCTACCTGTCTTCACCTATCCCCACTTCACCACCCTACCCCCACCTCCCCCTTTATCTGTGGCTTCCCCCACACCCATCCCCAGTCCTGAAGAAGGGTTACACATGAAACATCGACTTCTCCAACTCCAGATGCTGCCTGGCTTGCCATGTTCTTCTAGCCTCCTGCCTGTCTACTACAAATGGACAGCAGTAATCTAGGTTTATGAATGAAGTCACCTGTACTCCAAATAAACTGAGTTAATTTTTAATTTGCAATTCACCCATCAGCATATGCTGTTGTTCAGACTGGAACAGTTGCAACTTGTAAAATTAAAAGCAAACAAATCAAGCTTCCACTATATACAAAGGTGTTTAAACATTGTTGCTTATGGGTTTCCATGATGTACCCAAACCTGTCTTTGCTTCCAGATTTGATATATTAGTAGACACACACATTTGATAGATACCTGGGCATTTTTATTTTGTTTTGAGGTGGTAACCAGTTCTTGTTTACACACATTTTGGGGAAATTAGGGAGGGTTACCTTTTTTAAAAAATGCCAGGTTAGGCTACTGAAACTTTCAACAAACTGGTGACCTCAGGATTTGGCAGTGCCATGATTCTGGGGTTAGGTAAGTTCTTTACTCCTCTTGAAACCCGGGCAAATCCTGTTCCATCAACTACATGAGAAACCAAATATTTAGAAATGTGTTGTAAAACCACGGAGTTATTGTATTAGTCCTCTTTAGGGTTTTTTGTACGTTTCTAGCACGTGTATGTCGTGGCCATATTCGGACAAATTGGAAAAATTGCTGAACCTAACAGCACAAAAAAATGACACTTTTGAAAGGTTAACCATTTGTCATTTACCTTTCAATTGTCTCAGTGCATTGACAGCTTCCTCAACCTCCTGCCATTATTTCAGTTTAAAAACTTCACAAAATGTAGACAATATGCCAGGAATAAAGAACAATGTTCTTTGCAGTTGCTTTGAATAAAGGTCATGCACCACCTTTTGGACAACAGAAGAAACAGCTGATGGTAGTGAGGTAGTTGTTGGCATGTTCCAAATTGTTTCCACTTAGTTTTGTCTACATGACCCTGAGCGACCTCTCTGAGGATGCTACTAAAATGCCAAGAGAGCCGTCAATTTCCTGCCTCAGCCCCTTGCTACCTGTTTTTTCCCTCCATGCTCCTCTTGCAAACCTCCCTGAACTTCCACCTCTACTTCCTCTCCCAAGAGGATTTCTGCTCTCCTCCCAAAGCTGATGCTAACCTTCGTTAACCTACAGTTATTCCTCACCTGTCCCCAAGCCATCTCACCCACTGGTTCAAGTTTCCTGCCCATTAATCAGCTCCTGAAATTTATATCTTGTTACCTGAAATGTCTTACTGCCAGCTAAATGCAATGACTCATTACTTGCAAGGGTGGTGGGTTGCTATTCACCAGAAGATCATTGCAAACATAAAATGGAAGATAAGTTGGGTGTTTGTTTTTGTAGAACCAATTGAGATTAAAGGTCCTCTGTCAATTAACTGGCTTGTCTACAATTTTGCAGCGATTTAGTACGGCCTGTTTCATGAACGCATCCTAGTGGACATTTAGAATTCACCTCCTGCTATTTGCATCAGATTCTTGGATCAGATTTGGTAATTGATTACAGTTAAATGATTAATATTATATAACTGCAAGTTGCTAATTTACTGAGCTCCTGAGGTAACACTTGTTTATTAATAGTTCAGTTTATGATTGCAATGGAAAATGTTTCTTTGTATTTTTTTGTATCTATTAATCCTGACTGTTTATTTTACATGGCAAGCAGCACTGTTCTCTGAATGAGAGGCTAAACCTGTGTGTTCAACTGTGTTTTAAATAAAATGTCTGACACTAATACAAGAGAAGTTATCTCAATCAGTGGAAACAGAATATGTATTCCTTGCTATTTGAAACACCTTTACTGTGCTGCTATATTCAACTGGATAACACCAGTGACTGGGGACTTTGGAGCGAGGGATGTACTCAAATTAGAATTCGTCCTTTTTTGGGAGGGGAGTCAGAAAGCATTTCTTCTTGCAAAAAGCACGGTAGCAATCTAGATAACTTTGAGGAAGAGAGGATGGATGTTGGTGTTAGCTGAAACTTTGAAGGTTGAGATCACTGAGTTTCTTGCATCAAAGGATATGGAACAAAGATAAACAGAGTTGAGGTGCAGATCAACCATGATCTGACCATGGCGTATGTTAAGTTCAAAAGAAATCAGAAAATGAGAGAATAAATCATGGGGGCTACGAGGTGGCCGAGAGGTTAAGGCAATGAATCGCTAATCCATTGTGCTTTGAAAAAAAAATGGGCGGTGCGGTGGCTCAGTGGTTAGCACTGCTGCCTCTCAGAGCCAGGGATGAGGGTTCGGTTCTGGCCTCTGGCGTCTACCTGTGTGGAGTTTGCACATTCTCCCTGTGTCTGTGTGGGTTTCCTCTGGGTACTCTGGTTTCCTCCCACAGTCCAAAGATGTGCAGGTTAGGTGAATTGGCCACGCTAAATTGCCCATAGTGATAGGTGCAATAGTTAGGGGTAAATATAGGATAGGAGAATGGGTCTGAGTGGGTTACTCTTTGGAGGGTCGGTGTGCCGAAGGGTCTGTTTCCATACTGTAGGGAATCTAATCGAATCATAAATGTAAAGTCCTGTAATTATTAAGTAAATATAAAGAATATAGGTTTGAAAGTTAATATTTAGACATGTGTATGACATTTTGAAGTACTCACTAAAACAATTATGGTCGAGTAAAACTCTGATCTGAACTGAGACAAAGGCAATTTACAACTTCCATTCAGCAATCCAGGCTCTTGTCTTAAAGAATTGTTTGCACTTTAGTCAAGTTGTTCCCCCTTGGAAATGTAAACATACCACGAGGAACATTACTAACAGTTGAGAACTACTTCATAAGGTCCATCTATTTCCATGCCAAGGAATGTTTTGAGCACAGGAAGTAGTTGGGCAGTTATCAATCAACATTTCAAAGTTGTAGAACAATTTAAACCCGTTGTAAGGTAGTGTAACTCATGACTCAAATGTTGATATTATCATATGGATGTTGCAGCTCACTACACTGTGTGTATGATTTGCTATTCATGATGTAGGTAATTGTCGTCGTCATCCTCTTTAAGTGTAGGAAACTAAGGCCTGATTGGTCAAGCATGATGGAGAAAAACACTTCCTGGTTCAAAGTAGAAGAGTCCCTTACTAATTAGATATAGTTTGTTGTAAATTAGCAAGTAGTCACAGATTACGTCAATGAAAGACACTGTTGCAAATACTTTTGAGGACTGCCAGTTGTTAAGTCTCACTCCTTTGAGATTCTAAGATGTTGTGCACATAGGACATCTTGGTGAATGGTGCTAAGGCAATTCTCACTCCTTTCAAACCTGTAGTCAGCATAACTCGGCTCCGCCATTGTGATACCTTAACTCTATCCTCACCACATTGCTTCCTCCATCCGTCAGTCCATGAAGTTAATTATCTCCTATCAGCTTTTAATATTAAAATCGGATTGGCAAGGCATTGGATTGAGGCAGGCAATAACAAAATTGCTAATGTTCCTTCTGTACGTTCCAGGCTTCTCATATGAGAAACAGCTGAGACCTTACAGTGACGATGCATCTGTGGTTCCCGACAAACTTGAAGGTTAGCACTTTAATTGTATTAGAGTGGGTGAATGGTCCATCAATTGTTCAATAAACTGAAGATCAAAAGCTCTGATTTATGGTGTGAAATGCTTAAGTTTTTACAAATTCTATTTGCAATTGCATTTCTCTTATTTATTCTTATCACAATATTCATTTTACATATGTAGACTGTGAAGAAATAAAGCAACTTGTTTGATTGCTGAAATTCAACTGGGGGCTGCAATATTGAATGCATAAACCTTGCATGAAGTGTGTTGTTTTCACAGTCCATGGACATTGGACTCTTCCTCTACAATATTTTTGACTGGTGGTTGCTAATCCTCCAAATGCAGGATTGCACACCATTATCTGCTTTAACATTGTTCCATTTTCACTGCTCCATTAATTTTTACTGCTCCCTTCAGTTACTACAGCCATGAGGCCCAGACCTTCCTTACTAAACCTCTCTATTCTTCTACTTTTTGAGGCATTCCTTAAAATTCACCCCTTGCCAAATATTTGTTCATCCATCCTAATATTTTAAATAGCTGGATGCCAAACTTTGTTTAATAATTGCACCCAAAAAAGCATCTTACAAAAATGCGATGAATTAATACAAGTTGTAGTTCAACTATGCAATGTAATTTTATCCTTGCTGCACTCGCCATTTTCCACTGAGGGTAAAGCACATATAATATAAATGTTAGTGAAGATTTGAGAAGATTTATAGCTTGAGTTGAGGTTCTGGATGTAGGTTTGCTCGCTGACCTGGAAGGTTCAGTTTCAGACATTTCATCACCATCTTCGGTAACATCAGTGAGCTTCCAGATGCAGGCCATACCACCAGTGCTTCATCCAGAGACTCACCGATGATGTTACCTAGTATGGTGATGAAACGTCTGAAACCGAACCTTCCAGCTCAGTGAGCAAACCTACATCCAGAATATAAACGTGTGTAGAGCTCCACTCACTGGCCTTTGGTGACTGAAAATTCCCTTTTAAAGATGATTTTAAACCGCTACCTGGGAGCTGGCTAATTTTGATCTCCATTTAAAGAATTTACTTGACACCATATGCACTTGAACTGTGACGCTGATGTAATGCAAGGCTCCTTTTCTTGGAGATGGTCTTGCACCTGATTCAGAACTCACGCAATCCTGATTGAAACCAATGTGACTGCATTATGTGTGGGGCCAGGCAGCCTGCTAGCTCAGTTGATTTGAGTGAACACTTGGGTTCAATCCCCAGACAGCTGAGCTAGTTCTTGACTGCCTCTTGCTGTGCCCCATAACGATGTCATGGCATTAAGCCATGATTGGCAATCCTACATGACAAGGGAAAGGTGTGCTTTCTGGGATGATGTTTTTGGAGATCGCAGCACTATTGTCCACTCCTCCTAAACCCATAAACGAGGCATCAACTATAAACCATTTGCATGCAATTTCTTCTACTGATGTGAATATGACGTCCATGAGAGTTATAAAATGGGAACAAATTTAGATCTGATTGAGATTGTGGAGGAATTGAGAACAATGAGCTGTATAACTTCTTGGCATAATGGTGGTATTATTGGGCTGATAGTCCAGAGATCCAGACTAATGGTATGGGCAGATGGGTTCAATTCCTACAATGGCAGCTAGTGGAATTTAAGATTTCCAATCAATTAATTTGGAATTGAAAAATTACTGTCAGTAACAAGAAACATAATTACACAATTGTAGAAACTCATCTGGTTAACTAAGTTCCTTTTTGTAAGAAAACGATCTGCTGTTCTTGCCTCATCTGGCCTACATGTAACTGCTAGGAGAAAGTGAGGACTGCAGATGCCGGAGACCAGAGCTGAAAAATGTGTTGCTGGAAAAGCGCAGCAGGCCAGGCATATGCCAGAAGCGTCGATTCTCCTGCTCCTTTGCTGCCTGGCCTGCTGCGCTTTTCCAGCAACACATTTTTCGGTACATGTAACTGCTGACCCACAGCAATGTGGTGATTCTCAAGTACTGTCTAAAATGGCTGAGCCCATGACTCAGTTCAGAGGCAGTTAAGGATGGATGACAAATACTGCCTTTGCACGCATCTGATGAAAGAACAGAGAAAAAAATGTACTTCAGTAAATAGTTTGATTTTAATAAGGGGTGGTAAACTGCTTCCCAATGAAAGTAAACCAATGCCTTCAATAACTATTTGATTATGCGTTGTTTGGGCACAAACTGAATGTTCATCATTGTTCTTTTTTAAACGTGTTGATTCCAGGAAATCTTCCTGTTTTTGTGTGTCCTTATACCACACACATACCTCACCACATGATGTCAAACATCCATTTTAATCTGCTCACTTCAAATACCAAATCAAAACTAGTATTGGGGTATTCTGCTGGGTTTTTTTTTCTGATCCCACTGGCACGGTCTCTTCGAAGGGGAGGGGTTTACAAAGAGCTGAAAATGGAGAGAAGCAACCCCATGCAATGAGTTGACTTTTAGAATTTTGTAAATATTTTTGGGACAAATATTTTGACTTGTCTAATTATGTCTTGCCCCACTGACTTAGCAGGCACACCTGATTTACCAATCAGGGTCTTTCTAACTGATGTGTTTGGAACAGGAGTTTTTTGCTCCCAGTTATCTGCAGAGTAAGCTGAAATGGTCTCCTATTGGTCGATGCCACATTAGTGAGGCTGAACTTCCCCAAGAAGCAGAAATTGGTCATTTCAATCAGTTATGAGATGTGAATGCTTGTTTAGCCTGAACACTGTTCAGAAACACTCCAGCTACACTGTATATCATGCCATTGGTGGAAGACCAAGAGCAAGGATTACTTCTACTTTGGTTTTTCATGTGACAACAAATTCACCAGCATTACTTTTAACTGTGAATGCAATTAACAACGTGATTATGGGTGGATCATGTATTTGAATTTGAGAAATGGTTATCGGGCTGGGGATTAACTCCTTTAAATAGTGTCATGGGATCTTTTGCATCCACATGAACTGGGAGAAGGGGTGTCTATTAAATCCCACATGCAAAAGTCAGCATCTCTGTTGGTTCAGTGATCCCTCTATGCATTGGAACCTGGAGTAGGATTAGAACTGGAGATCTTGTGGTAAGAGTGCTTACCAGTTGAACCACAGCAGACCTGATTTGGCAGACCCACCAGTCAGTGCTGTCAAACCCTGGCACAATTGCCTGACAAGAAGATGGGACTTGATCCTGGTTTAGGATCTGGGACTGTATGCAAGAGTACACCCTTTGAGACCAGTCCAAGAATTTTTGCAGCATAGAACTCAGTTAACCAAAGTGTAGCAGTCAATATGGTGTAAACGCTGGAATGAACCAATCCTCTTTGCGGAAGTACTGCAAAGCTGACCCCTGAATGCAAGTGCCACATCAACATTAGCAGCCATTAAACTGAATAAATCTTGGGGGAACTTCAGGTAAACTTTTGCCTGCTCCTGGAGTTCTCTCCCTTTTGGTTTTAATCTGTTCTTTCAGCACTGCTAAGGGCAGACTTTGGGCGTAGGCACCTCCTCACCACCTGAGACTTTCCTTTGACTGTCTTGTGCATTTAGCTCTCACACACAATTCTCATTTTGCTCTTTTTGGGCAATTCTCTCCTTTTATGAACAGCAAACTGGTGGAAATACATGGAGCAAGCACACAGTATAAGGGGCAGGTGATCCACTTGCCACTTTATTATCCAAAGCCAAAAGTAACAATTACCTCCGACACATCTTCTAGACCTATTGAATTTCAGGCAGGATCATTCCGTATTCTAAACCCTGAAAAAGGAGTGACCTCCAATGGTTTTCAACAATGACCCAAGAAAAGAGAATAACATTGTTGCTGTTAATGTCAATACTTACCCTCCTTTGTCTGAGATGGAGTGTCCCACAGGGAACTGGAATAATAGATCCCTGAGGACGATAGTGAGAAACTTGCATCACTTCCACAAGCGACAGAGCTTACAAGGATTTTCCATTTTCTCCAGAATGCTCTCCAGTAAAGTGTTCCACGTGTACACTGAACTTTTGAAACATCAAATATAATTTGCTGGTATGAATGAATGGCCCAGAGTAATGATTTCATCCAGTTCAAACAATGCAAAGTCAGCCAAAGCAATCAAACCCTTCAGTTGGCTCAGTGTAAGTATCCTGCCCATCCTGATCTCGAAGGCGAGTTGCTATGTTTTAGTTCATGTCACTTTGAAACGGGGAAGGTAGGCAAGAGATGCAATACGATATAAATATTAAATAACTTGGCTCAATTACAACATACACTCATTTTTCGTGAAAGACAGGAATGAAAATTGTGAATTGACTTTCATATTGAAGCGTTCATGTCTACAGCTTGTGAGTGATCCATGTAAAAGTTGTTAATATAGCTCTTTCACAAACCAAGCTGTGCCTAGTTATTACTGGCTGGGCACATTTCCTTTTAAAGTACCCAAGTGCATTTTCCATTGGAAACAGTGGCTCAGCCTGACTCCAGTGGGAATGAAGTTTATTACCACTTGCTGAATGCCGTCCAGCACGGGAGCTCACAATGAAGTGTGAACATAGTTATTGTGTTGTGTAATCTTCAACTAGTTTCCCGCAACACTGCATTTTATTCTAACTAAACTTAGAAAATGCAATTTCCTGAAGTCTAGCAATAACCTTCCCAAATTCAGCAAATTAAAAGGCTATTAGACTGTCAAGAAGACACGGAGTAAAGACTGAAGGAACTGCCTGTTCCTCCAGGCTTCTATTGGTCAGTTTCTTGAATTAGACCACCAATGTGTGTTCTGAATTTTGACTGTTTCATAGGTTCTGAGACATTAATATTAAAGCAAAGGGTTTAAAACCCAAATATTTTAATTTTAATTTTAATTTTACTTAGCCTCCATCTGCTAATATCAAGAAGGAGCTAGTGTACTTTGGTGTTGAATAGATGGTACATTCTTCAAGCTTCTACGCCCCAATTATACTTCTGCACACTCACTATTGGAGACAGGACTTAGAGAATTAATACATTCTCAAAATGATGGAAAGCTACACCTTCAGTGCTGCCACTTTTTTTTTAACTGAAGCTGACAACCTTTAATTAAAAACATATTTACAATCACCTAATCCTACATTTTGTTTCATTGAGTTCTACGTCCTTTTATTTTTCATGAAGCGTATCGTGCCTGACTGCAGTATTATCTTAATGTGTCCTTCTTGACTGTGCTGTCCTCCTGTGCTGCCTCTGCTGTTGCCTAACTACTTGGCGCTGCCCTTGTGAGGCTCCCTTGATGCCTTTTCCAATGCATCTGACCAAATCGCTAGCAATAGTGTTTCTTTCCATGCCTCAGAAGGTGTGTTTCCATAACTACAACATTTTTCAATTGAACATTTAAGGAAACAAAACTGGTTCTTATCCCATTCACCAGATTCCACCTCCTGCCTGGGTTACTGCCTCAGGCAGATTTGAAGGCTCCTTTTCAGTTCTGAAATAAGTTGAATCCCATGCCCTCTCCATGAATATGCAGTGGTTCGCCATTACCCTATGCAATTTGGCTGACCAACAAATTCTGTCTCTTTAATTATCTACCAAAGCATTGGAAGGATTTGTAGTTTGGTAATCAAACTGTTGGCCATATAATATATGCATCTCAACTGCCCATCAAATTTTGGAGTGGGAATTGAACTGGAACTCTGAGGCAGCAATGCTACCCATTAAGCCATATGACATGTCCTTTATTCTGCAGGGTGCGCTTTTAAAAATACACATAATGTTACCTCATCACTACTCTCAATTCATTTTATATTTTCCACAGTCTTAACCTTTACCTAGACTTCTCAATAGGGTAAATGCATGACCAGGTTCTATCATTTTCGAAAACATGAATGCTTGCATATCACTGTTTATGATCTAGACCAATTTCTTCAGTGGTTTCACTCCGCTCAGTGCATTTAATTATTTTGTCTTTGTTTGGCAGGTGACATCAAACAGGAGATCAGTACATATCGTGAGGGCCCTCTATATCAGCGGCGAGGCTCTCTCCAGTTATGGCAGTTCCTGGTTGCACTCCTGGACGACCCGTCCAACTCTAACTTTATTGCTTGGACAGGTCGAGGCATGGAATTCAAACTGGTTGAACCAGAAGAGGTGAGAAAATAATTTGTTTCTTTTCGTAAAATGGCTTTTCACATTTTCATATCTATTGCAAATAAGCTCCAGAAGAAACACTGGAAACCGTTGAGAGGGAGCATCTGAGACAGACTGGGAATTGCATGTTAACGTGGAGTGGCTAAGGGGATATAGTTTAGTGTAGGGCGGGAGATCAAGTTTTTTTTTGAGGAGTACTTTTTCATTCTCACTAACTCACACATTAATTAGGTCACATGGATACAGGCAGACCTAGCCACTTGAATATAAATTGGTTTTATGTAGGAGACAGAGGGTGGTGGCGGAGGAATGCTTTTCAGACTAGAAGCCTGTGACCAGTGGTGTGCCGGAAGGATCGGTGCTGGGTCCACTTTTTTTCATCATTTATATGATTGATTTGGACATGACCGTTGGCGATATGGTAAGTAAGTTTGCAGATGACACCAAAATCAGTGGTGTAGTGGGCAACAAAGAAAGTTATCTCAGAGTACAGTGGGACCTTGATCGGATGGGCAAATGGGCCAAGGAGTGGCAGATGAAGTTTAATTTAGTTAAGCATAAGCGGCTGCATTTTGATAGGGCAAATCAGGGCAGGACTTATACACTTAATGGTGGGGAATGTTGCTGGAAAAAAATACACCTTTTTTCATAGTTACTTGAAAGTGGTAGACAGGATAGTGGAAAAAAAGGCATTTGGTACATTTATCTTTATTGGTCAATGCATTGATTATAGGAGTTGAGAGTCATGTTGTGGCTGTACAGGACATTGGTTAGGCCACTATTGGAACATTGCATTCAACTCTAATCTTCCTGCTATAGGAAAGATGTTGTGAAACTTAAAATGGTGCAGAAAAGATTAACAAGATTGTTGTCAGGGTTGGAGTGTTTGAGCTACAGGGAGAGGCTGAATAGGTGGGGCTATTTTTCCTGGAAGGTGAAGGGTGACCTTTATAGAAATTTATAAAGTCATGAGGGGCATGGATAGGGTGAATAGCCAAGGTCTTTTCCCCAGGGTAAGGGTGGCCAAAACTAGAGGGGATAAGTTTAAGATGAGAAGGGAAAGATTTAAAAGGGACCTAAGTGGCAATGTTTTCACACAGAGGGTGGTGTGTGTATGGAATGAGCTGTCAGAAGAGGAGTGGAGGCTAGGACAATTACAACATTTTAAAAGGCATCTGGATGGGTATATGAATAGGAAGGGTTTAGAGGGATAGCGGGCCGAATGCTGGCAAATGGGACTAGACCTCTTTAGGATACCTGGTCAGCATGGATGAATTGGACCGAATAGTCTGTTTCTGTGCTGTAATTCTCTATGATTCTATAATGGTGGACTCTTGGTAGCAATGTTTTCTGTATTAGGTTGAAATATAGCGTATTTTAACTCTCTCAGAAACAGAATTAGAAGAAGTTATTAACATCTTCAATAATCAACTCTTCATTAAACTTGAAGCTATAATACACAAGGAAAGCATTAACCACAGTTTTTAAGTTGGTACAAGGAACTGGCAGAAGTTAGCAACAAAAGTATTCCCCCTCCCTTCAAAATAATGGACACACACTTCTATATATAAAAAGCCAGCATCCTAAAGACAACTACAACAGAATAATGAGATCATGGCTAATGCACAAAACTGGAATATTTCTAACCAGTCTGACTCTTAACAATTAAGGATAGGCAATAATTGCCAGCGATGCCCACATTCTGTGAAGTAATTAATAAAAAAGGTTCATACTACTCTTGTTACTGCATCTCAGATTTTTAAGTACAGTAGCTCCTGAACTTGTACTGCCTTAAACTAGATATCCCACATTTATTTACATAAATTAATTACCTCAGTGATTTTAAAGTTGTTTTTTCCAATCCCATTTAGTTGATTGTCTTTTGACAGGTTTCAAACTATCCTTTCCACATGGCAGAATCCATCTTCTCCAATGGACTCCTATTGCAGTCTCCTTCTGTACCTTCTCCACTCCCCTGTTTCAGCCTCCTTTTCACCCCAGCTTGCAGCCTTTTTCTCCTCCACCCAGAGATCTATTACTGCCATTGCTCCACATCCCCAAACATGATGAACATAATCTTGGATCTAGCACGGGGGCTAGATCCTGGCTCAATGAAATGTGACTCCCAGAAATGTTGTCTGCGATCTCTCATTTTCCTAACTGTCTTGAGGTAACAGGTAATCAGCAAGGCATGCAGGGGAGAAGCAACCTGCGAATGGAGGGGCAGCTCGTCGCCATTTCCTCCCATTTTGTTTACACTGGTGACTTTTCTCTGATTAAGCCTCAGGTGAGGGGAAATGTTGAGAAGGAGAGTCCTTCATTGAAACCTCAGCCAGTGCAGAAATTGAACCCACACTGTTGGCATTACTCCGCATCACAAATCAGCCACCCAGTCCACTGAGCTAACCAATGCCCAGAGTTTGGATGAGACTATGACTCAAAACACATTACAAAGTGGGAACCATTGGAAAGCATCCCCTCTCTCCAAACCAATATAGTTTTTTAAAGCACCGCATCTCTCTCTCTTGCTTTTTTTAGAACCTGCTCAGCCTTGAATGGACTTTGATCATCAAGCTTGAAGGTGTAAGCCATTCACACAAAAACCCAATAAAAGCTACATTCTAAGCGATTACCAAGAACAAACTTAAATTGTTTGCATTATCAGTGCCTTCTAAACAAGTACAGTCAGTTCTGCTATAATGTAAATTGGCTGTAGCACGATTGAAGAGTTTTTGTAGAGCACGAACTTTCCTTACCTGTATTGGATATAATGTGGTTCCAGCCCCATTGGTTTAAATGGTGCTGCTATTAAGCGATTTCCTTATACAATGGGATCGCACGGGAAAGGAACTATCATGTTATATCAGGACAGACTGTACTGATGATGCCTCTGTTAGAATCTGGGTGGAATCCTCATTGCTTGAGGCAAGTGTTTGATGTTTACAGGAACTATATTGATAGGAAAGAGCAGCATCTTTTAGAGAGGTTTAAATATGACTGAAAACGTGGAAGAGTCAAGATGGAAAAATTGACAGAGGTAGATGCATCAGGCACAGTTACAGGAGGTATGTATGACACAGGAAATGTGTACTTTGGCAAAATTTTTAAATAAAGTAGACTAAGATTGAAACAAAAATACACATTTGAAAGAAATAATAAAAGAAACTGTTATAAAAGGCCTGACTGAGCTCACTTGCGCATTGCTTGTCAAAGCTTTTCTGTACATTAGCAATTAAAAGAGCCATAATACACTATCTAAGTTGATAATATTTCGATACAGTCGGATCATTTCAAAACCAGTCTGTGGTGAATAGTGTTAGACTACAATGCAGCTTAGTTAAGGAAGGTGCTGTTGAAGTTGAACAACAGTGTGTTTTTTGTCATATATATGAATGATTTGGATGTGAACATAATTAGTAAGTTTGCAGCTGATGCCAAAATTGGAGGTGTAGTGGACAGCGAAGAAGGTTACCTCCGAGCACAACAGGATCTTGATCAGATGGACCAATAGGCCGAGGAGTGGCAGATGGAGTTTAATTTAGATAAATGTGAGGTGCTGCATTTTGGAAAGGCAAATAAGGATAGGATTTATACATTTAATGTTAAGGTTCTGGGGCATGTTGCTGAATGAAGACTCCGTGGAGTGCATGTTCAAAGTTCTTTGAAAGTGGAATCTCAGGCAGATAGGATAGTGAAGAAGGCATTTGGTATGCTTTCCTTTATTGGTCAGAGCATTGAGTACAGTAGTTGGGAGGGCATGCTGCAGCTGTACAAGACATTGGCCACTTTTGGAATATTGTGTGCACTTCTGGTCTCCCTCCTATAGGAAGGATGTTGTGAAACTTGAAAGGGTTCAAAAAAGATTTACAAGGATGTTGCTAGAGATGGAGGGTTTCAGCTGCATGGAGAGTCTGATAAGGCTGGGGCTGTTTTCCCTGGAGCATCGGAGGCTGAGAGGTAACCTTATAGAGGTTTATAAAATTGAGGGGCATTGATAGCGTAAATAGACAAGGTTTTTCCCTGTGGTGAGGGAGTCCAGAACTAGAGAGCATAGGTTTAGGGTGAGAGAGGGAAAATTTTTAAAGGGACCGAGGGGGCAATCTGCTCACAGAGGGTGGTGTGTATGGAATGAGCTGCCAGAGGAAATGGTGGAGGCTGGTACAATTACAGTATTTAAAAGATAGCTGGGTGGGCATATGAATAGGAAAGGTTTAGAGGGAGATGGGCCAAGTGTTGGCAAATGGGACTCAATTAATTTAGGATATGTGGTCAGCATGGACGAATTGGATTGAAGGGTCTGTTTCTGTGCTGTACATGTCTGACTCTCGACCTAAGTGAGTTATAATCACAAGAGTAATACAGATTAGAATACTTAGTGTGGAAACAGGCCCTTCGGCCCAACAAGCCCACACCGACCCTCCGAAGAGCAACCCACCCAGATCATTCCCCTACATTTCCCCCTTCATTTAACACTACGGGCATTTTAGCACGGCCAATTCACCTAACCTGCACATTTTTGGATTGTGGGAGGAAACCGGAGCACCTGGAGGAAACCCACGCAGACACAGGGAGAATGTGCAAACGCCACACAGTCAGTTGCCTGAGGGGGGAATTGAACCCAGGTCTCTGGCACTGTGAAGCAGCAGTGCTAACCAACAGTTGATGAAAACTGTTCAGCCTGTCCTTGTTGATCAATCTGTTAAGGGTCTAATTGTGTTTCCCTCCCACCACACCTCAGCCAACTGTTTCTTAAATTACTCCAGTTTTTAATCTCCTATAACCTACCTAGATTCTGTTTCAAGTGGTGATCTTCTTTCGACAAAGAAATATCTCCATTTCTCTCTTGGAAGTTTCAATTTCAGACATTTGAATTTTCAAGTTTGATCTAAAGCAAATTGATTTTTTTTTTTGCTGTCATGATGTCACCCGTGTAGGAGCCAAAACCAATTTGAGGAGGGAGCCATTACATTTATTACCAGCCGAACACAAGACAAATGAACCAATTACAACAAAAGTCACACCATCAGCTAAAATGGAACTGAGCTAATCATGACATCGTCAAAAAGCTGACATTCATTACTAAACTGAATCTCAAATGGTTGAGTACAATCCTAACCAGTTAGGAAGAAGACTCAAAATTAAAACCAAATGCAGGTCATTCTGTTATAATGTGCGTTTTGTCAACGCGAATTGGCTGCAATGCGATTGATGCATAGGGGTCATTGTTTCTAAAGCGCAAAATTGTAAAATGTGTGTTGGCTATAACGCAGTTACATCGCCAACACTTTAAGTGCTATTTTTATTGCACGATTTTTATATAGCTCAGGGTCACACAAGAACGCAACCATCGCATTATAGCCTGTATCGTTTTTAAAGAAGCTTTAAATTCCACTTTTATATGAAAATACTTGCTGGGACTCAAATTCTAAATCAAAGATTACATTTGTGCTATCTTTGAATATGTTGAGAACCCTTTTGCCCACAAAGACATCATACCTCTCCCCCCCCCCCCCCCCCCCCCCCCAAATAATTGCTTGATTTCATCCCTGCTTTAGTCCATCTGCTGATGAAACCTCGTTGCTGGTATATCCGAATGTGACTGTTTTAATGTACTTCTGGCCAACATCCAAATTCTTTCTGTCGATAAACTTGAGCTCATCCAAAACTCTGCTCTCTGTGTCCTAACTTGCACCAAACTCCTTTCATCCATCACCTTGTGCTGCCAATTATGCAATGCTATAAACTTCTTAGCCTTGTTCTCGAATCTCACTGTGATCTTGCCCCTCTCTATCTCTGTAATCTTCTCCAGCACCAAGTAAACTTGCATTGCTCTGCAATACCTACAATTTAAAGTGCTCCACCATTGATGGTTGTGCCTTCAGTTGTGAGACAAAAGCTTCAAAAACGCCTTTTCTAAATCCCTCTACCTCTCATCTCCCTTTCTTCTTCACAACACTCCTTCAGACCTCTTTGACTGATGTTTTGGGTCATCTGCTTTAATATATCCTTTTGTGGCTCAAATTTTAGTTTATAATGTTCCTGTGCAGCATCTCGGAACTCTTTATTACATTTAAAGCTGGTACATAAATACAAATTATTGTTGTGGTCTTACACCCCTTTCACATGATCTGGTCCAAAATCAAATGGAATCCACTTCCAGATGCTTTGTATAAACATCTTGAAGAGAAATTTTACAAAATGGCACTTACTAGGAACAGATCTTAGGAATTTCACTACAAATTCCCCAGATTTTCTATCCACTAATATGTGTCAGTCAATTGTAACATGGACACAAAATGAGCTGAGTGACAGGAAACAGAGAAATAATGGTCAATGGATAGTTTTTGAACTGGATGAATGTTTGTAGTGAAATTCCCCAAGGGGTGATAATGGGACCCTTGTAACCCCTGCTATATATTAAGGATCTGGATCTTGGTGCACAGGGGACAAAAACGTGGAATAATTGTAAGGAGGAGAGTGTAGAACTCCAGATGACATGGACAAGTTGGTGAAGTGGGGAGATAGGTGGCATATGAATTTCAAAGCACAGAAGTGTGAAATGATGCATTTTGGTAAAAGGAACATTGAAAGGCAATATAAAGTTGGGGGTAGAATTCTAAAGGAGGTGTAGCAGCCAAGGGACCTGGGTGTATAGAGCACAGATCACAAAAAGTGGCAAAATAGGTGGAGAGTAGTAAATAAAATATGATATCCTTGGCATTATTAATAGGAGAATAGGTTACAAAATCAAGGAGGTGATGTTGAACCTGTATAAGACACTTGTTAGACTTCCACTGGAGTACTGTGTGCAGTATGGTCACCAAACTATTGGAAGGATGTGAATGCATTGGACAGAGAGCACAAAAGCAGTTTATAGGAATGGTTTCAGTGTTAGGGAACTTCAGTTATGAGGAAAGATTGAAGTTCTTCTTGAAAAGAAGAAGGCTGAGCTGCGAGTTGATAAAGTTTTCAAAATTGTGAGCAGGCTGACAAGAGTATATAGGGAGAAACTTACCGCTTGGGAAAGGAACAAGAACAAGGGGGCATAGATTTAAAGTGATCTCCAAAAGAAGCAAGGGTGAAGTTAGTAGAAACATTTTCAGTCAGCAGCAAGTCAGGATCTGGAATGCACTTCCTCAGGGTATGGTGGAGGCAGCTTCAATGAAGCATTCAAGAGGGCATTGGATAATTATTTGGAGAGAAATAGTGTGTAAGCTTATGCAAAACAGGAAGTTGGCACCAGTTAAATGAGCATAATTATCGGGCTTGTGCAAGCACGATGGGCCAAATGGCATCCTGCTGTGACTTATGCCTGAATTCCCAATTTGAGTTTCCAGTAATCAAGGAAGTGAATTCCTCACTGGAATTACAGCTTTCTAAACTTAAATGCTTCTACTTACATTGATTAGAAAATTCTTACAATCTGTTCAAGATGTTATAGCACACCTCTGGAGCAGATGGGACTTAAACTTGGGCTTCATGGCTCAGAGGTAGAGACATTACCCACTGCACCGCAAGAGCCATTGCTATTTCTGTTACAAACAGAATGGAGGACGTCACTTCCGCCCCTCACAATTCCTCATGCACCACATGTGACATCACTTCCGCCCCTCACATCATCGCTGATGTCACACGCTCAGTGACCTCCGCCTCCCCCCACTGCCGTGTTCGCCACCACTTCCAACGCCACTCACCTGCGTTCTGCTGACATGCCCCCCACAGTCACTATCCCCATCCCCCCAGGACCCTGAGGGGAATCCCTGCTCATGACTCCACCCCCATTCCCCCCACCACCATGCCCACTCCAGTTACAGGCTCCGCTTCTACTCCCAGCTCCACACCCACACCAGGCCCTAGCTCTCAGCCCTGCCAAGTTTTCACCATCCCTCCAGACCTCCCCCTCACTGAGGACGAATGATCAGTCCTCAGCAAAGGACTCCCCTTCATCCCCCTCCGCCCACGCATCAATGAATTTAATACATGCCGTGACGTCGAACAATTCTTCCGTCGCCTCCGCCTCAGAGCTTACTTTTATAATCAGGACTCCCGTCCACCTTCCGAGGACCCCTTCACCTGCCTCCAATAGACTCCATCCACCTGGACACCCCATACTGGCCTATTACCTGTCCTCGACCTCTTCATTTCCAACTGCCGCCGGGACATTAACTGCCTCAACCTGTCTACCCCCCCCCCCCCACCTCTCACCCTCACAACGCACAGCCCTCCAATCCCTCTGCTCCAATCCCGACCTCACCATCAAACCAGCAGATAAAGGGGGCGCAGTGGTAGTCTGCTGACTTCTACACTGCTGAAGCCAGACACCAACTCGAGGACACCTCCTCCTACCACCCCCTTGACCATACCCCACCCCCCCATCACCAAACCATCATCTCCCAGACCATACAGAACCTCATCACCTCAGGAGATCTCCCACCCACAGCTTTGAACCTCCTAGTCCGGGAACCCCGCACTGCCCGGTTTTACCTCCTTCCCAAGATCCACAAGCCTGAGCACCCTGGCCGACCCATTGTCTCAGTATGCTCCTGCCCCACTGAACTCATCTCTACCTACCTTGACACTGTCCTATCCCCACTAATCCAGGAACTCCCCACATACGTTCGAGACACCACCCCTGCCCTCCACCTCCTCCAAGACTTCCGTTTTCACGGGCCCCAACCCCTCATCTTCACCATGGATATCCAATCCCTGTACACCTCCATCTGCCATGACCAGGGCCTACAAGCCCTCCGTTTCTTCCTCTCCCGACGTCCCCAACAGTATCCTTCCACCGACACTCTCATTCGTTTTGCCGAACTGGTCCTCACCCTTAACAACTTCTTCTTCGAATCCTCCCACTTCCTCCAGACCAAAGGGGTAGCCATGGACACCCGTATGGACCCCAGCTATGCCTGTCTGTTTGTTGGCTACGTAGAACATAGCCATCTTCCGTAATTACACCGGCACCACTCCCCACCTCTTCCTCCGCTACATTGATGACTGCATTGGTGCCACCTTGTGCTCCTGTGACAAGGTTGAGTAATTCATCAACTTCACCAACACATTCCACCCTGACCTTAAATTTACCTGGACCATCTCTGACACCTCCCTCCCCTTCCTGGACCTCTCCATCTCTGTTAATAACAACCGACTTGACCCCGACATTTTTTTACAAACCCACCGACTCCCACAGCTACCTGGATTACACCTCTTCCCACCCTACCTCTTGCAAAAATGCCATCCTGTATTCCCAATTCCTCTGCCTCCGCTTATCTGCTCCCAGGAGGACCAGTTCCACCACAGAACACACCAGATGGCTTCCTTCTTTAGAGACCGCAATTTCCCTTCCCACGTGATCAATAATGCCCTCCAACGCATCTTGTCCACAACCCGCACCTCTGCCCTCAGACCCCACCCCTCCAACCATAACAAGGACAGAACCCCCCTGGTGCTCACCTTCCACCCTACCAACCTTTCCATAAACCAAATCATCCGCCAACATTTCCGCCACCTCCAAACGGACCCCACCACCAGAGATATATTTCCCTCCCCACCCCTTTCTGCCTTCCCTCCGTGACTATCTGGTCAAGTCCAAGTCCACGCCCGCCCCCCCCAACAGCCGACCCTCCCATCCTGGCACCTTCCCCTGCCACCGCAGGAATTGCAAAACCTGCGCCCACACCTCCTCCCTCCCCTCCATCCAAGGCCCCAAAGGAGCCTTCCACGTCCACCAAAGTCTTACCTGCACATCCACCAATATCATTTATTGTATCCTTCGCTCCCGATCCAGTCTCCTCTACATTGGGGGAGACTGGATGCCTCCTAGCAGAGTGCTTGAGGGAACATCTCTGGGACACCCACACCAATCAACCACACTGCCCTGTGGCCCAACATTTCAACTCCCCCTCCCGCTCAGCCGAGGACATGGAGGTCCTGGGCCTCCTTCACCGTCGCTCCCTCACCACCAGAAGCCTGGAGGAAGAACGCCTCATCTTCCGCCTTGGAACACTTCAACCCCAGGTCATCAATGTGGACTTCACCAGTTTCCTCATTTCCCCTTCCCCCAACTCACCTCAGTTCCAAACTTCCAGCTCAGCACTGTCCCCATGATTTGTCCTACCTGCCTATCTTCCTTTCCACCTATCCACTCCACCCTCCTCCCCAACCTATCACCTTCATCCCCACCCCCACTCACCTATTGTACTCTATGTTACTTTCTCCCCACCCTCCTCTCATTTATCTCTCCACCCTTCAGGCACTCTGCCTGTATTCCTGATAAAGGGCTTTTGCCCGAAACGTCGATTTTCCTGCTCCTTGGATGCTGCCTGAACTGCTGTGCTTTTCCAGCACCACTCTATTCCGGGACCAGGTGGATTTGCCAATCCACACAGATACTCCCTAACTTTGTCAAATGCCAGTTCCACAGGCAACAAACTGAAAGAAATGTGGATGAGAGAATTTTATATAGGGACTGTTGATTCTTCATATTTTCTTTGCTGTGCTTCAATCAGCTTCTGTTTGATTTCACGAAAAGTGAGGTGGAAATCTTAGTGAACTGACTATTATGTGCCACTTTCATGAACGCATGTTTCAGTTAAACGCTCACCGCTATGTGTCAGTTTGGGGCCCACATGCTCAGAGCAGAATGCAGAGGGCAATTGATTCTTTGGTATTCACTACCAGAGGAAGACATTGAGGGCAAAACATTGTGTTTTTCAGGATAGAGGTAGATATAACTCCCGTGGCTAAAGGGATATGGGGGTAGGGTGGGATTAGATAACTGAGCTCAATGATCTGTGATCAAATGGTGGAGCAGGCTGGAAGGGTCAAATGGTCTCCTCCTGCTTCTATCTCCTATATTTCCATGCTGTGTTCCATCTGCCAATGTTTCTGGGGGATGGACTGGGGGGAAATCCCGATCAACTGGTGGATTAACTGTTGCAGTGCTGCCCAGTCTATAGCCAAACGCCACTTATGGAGTGCAGAACCTCGTGCTTGGGAACACACAGAAGATTCAGTCAGAGCAGGAATCGGCAGTGCAATGTGGAGACTTCATAATCTGCCAGTTTCCATTAGGAACTGACTATGGTTTTGCCATCTTGGGATTTGTGTGCAATAGTGTCTATTTTCCCAGCAGTGCTGTTTAATACATGGGTGTATCAATTAATGCACTGCAATTGAGCAGTACTCTTACAAAGTTTCATTATGGAAGATAGACTTGCCAAGATATTCACTTTGTTAAGCTAGTGTTTGACTTGATTTATAATGCTCGTTATAATGTAATATTTCAAATTTCTTCAGAACAAGGCAACAACATTTGAGTGACACTTGTGGATGTTAATTTGAGTTATTGGAACAGGAACTTTTAGACCATGAAATAAAATCCATGGTTCAATTCTGATAAATTGTTCCATTTAAATAGTTTTTCAGATATGTTCTGCTCACATTAGAATTGCCTAAAACTCCTAAGGGCATATGAAGTCTATTAATTAGTCACAATTCACATAAGCCTACAATTTTCAGTGTTCTGTCCAGTCACTCCATTTGGTGCTTGGTTCCACAGATAAAGTTTTCCAATAAATCATCCATATTTAGCCATTTAAAACTTAAAGTATGAACATTAGCATGATTTTCTATTTATTTCTTGTTAGTGCTTTTCAGTTTTAGTCCATTATGATTTGGTGTATGACTTTGGTATTAATTATCGTGTTATCTCTTGGCTATCGAATACAGCTAGCCAACATCATGTTTGAGAGGCACCCGTAGGCTTGGGGTTTTTTTTTCAAGGGTGGGTATGACATTTGCTGAAAGAACAGCTATTGGCTAGCTGACACCTTGTCCCAAGATCCCTGCACGTGTTGCTGTTAAGGTGGCTGCTGAAAAGCATTAAGGAGGGGTTTCGTGGTGGTGGTCCCTTTTTTGAATGATTTCTCCTGCTTTCATATCGAGTACTGTTCAGTCCCCATTCTGCCAGAAAAGTCCAGTTAGAATATAGCAACTCCACAGAGCAGAAGGTTTTATCTGCACCACACGGCTCAGTGATAATGACATTAGTATTGCTTGACCTGTTAGCATTTGTGTAATTTATAGGTTGTTGCTTCTGATGATATTGGCTATTCTAATACCTCATCAAAACATCCATTTTGTGTATGTTGACTATTGGCATTGACAGGCTATTAATCTGTGTGTACATCACAAGCTCACCCTGGCTGTTTATGTGCACTGTGGAACTACGCAATGGATACCAGTGGGAAATGGAAATTCCCATGGAGTTTCTTTTCTCACTGGTCCAAGGCCTTCTCTGATAAGCCCAAATCTATTGAGATAAACTATCTTTGTTGATTGGACCATGTTCCCTACTGAATAGTTTGGTACAGTAGCACCCACAATCTGTTAACATTGCAAGGTATGCCTCCATGCTGAAACCCTGGGACCCATGCATCATCCATGAGGAGCTATTGCTTTCTTCTGGGCCATGTATCATTTTTATTTGCTGACATGAAAATGGCATCATTCTGTACCCAGGGCCAGGTGCTGACAGTTTAAAAAAATCAACATTTACATCAAAGCAATAAACTGAGGAGATCAGGGACATGCCCATTAGTGTCAGTCGGTGATTGATGACTCCATTTAACAAAGTTACTCTCCCTTGGTGTTCAGAGCTTCCAAAAAGCATTGTGCATTTGAGGCCACATTGTTAAACAAAGACCTGTTGGTTAATGCAGTTCAATTATTTAACCCTTGGGACATCTGCCTTTAGACTGCCCTTTCGGGGGAAAAGTATTAACTAGCTTATTTATATACAATTTTGCACACACAGGTAAATGGAAATTCTGATCTCTGCTTCTCTAATATTACTCACCAGAGGTTGTCACAAACGCCCACCGACTATACACATGTAATGTGACTTACCACATTACAATGTGTACATAGTGGCCATGTCCAGTTATCCAATCACACTCCTTGTCTAAGGTTCCACCCAGAGAATGACCCTGCGGCTGAGCTATTGTTGGCTGTGAGAGTCCATTAGTTGTTCCCCAGGTGATGCCTTAAAAATGGGATGACAACTTTGGAAAAATGTGGAAGCAAAGCGTAAGCACTCGGACATGGATCCAATTCTTTGACGAGTTTAAATATGATTGCTTTCGCTGACTAGCCATTTCTTAGAAATAACGTTGCATTATAGTTTCTTTTAATAACTAGTGAGAAATTCTACAGTCTCTTCTGTTGTAAAGTCTTGTCTGTGCCAATATTCTCTCTTGCTACTAAAGCCCTTGTGGGGTTTTGCTCACACAGCCGCTCATACTGACCAGTCTCTTATCCAGGGGACCATTCCTTCTGCCATGGATTAGATTTAACATTGAGTGTTGACCGATGACTCTGCAGCTGAATCCACAGATGCTCTCCCACTGGCACCTTCTGGGCACCAATGGAGCGAGTGCTGCGTGTCAGGAGTGCCATCTTGATCTGAGATGGTGGGGCAGACAAGTCCTTAACATAAGGACCTAATGATGACCATGAAACCATTGTCAGTTGTCAGAAAAATCTATCTGTGCTCATAAATGTCCTTCATGGAAGGAGACTGCTTGCCTGGTCTGACCTACTTGTGATTCCAGACCCGCAATAATGTGGTGACTCTTAACTGTCCTTGAGCAAGTTAAGCATGGACAATAAATGTTGGCTTGACCAATGCCCATGTCCTGTGAATGAATTTTTTAAAAATGAGCTAAGATCTAATGGAATAGCAGAGCAAGTCCAGAGACTAAGTGACCTAGTGCTGTTCCTAATTCTTGTGATTGTATGTTACATCAAGAATATTCATCTCTGTCATGCTGAAAATTTTCTTAAAGTAATTTGACCCCTAAGTCCATGGTCATGTGGATTGGTTGTATCAGCTACACTTCGAGCAGCTATTTCTCCAAAGTAACAGCTGTGTATTACTCTGCTTACATTGTGAAAGTGAGGACTACAATTTTAACAAAAGTGAAACAAAACTCAATGGTGCCGAATGAATCTTTTAAACATAATTAAAAGCCGGAAATGTGAAAGAAAACAAAGTTCTGGAAAAGCACAGACACTTTGTCAACATCTGTAAAGAAAAAGTTACATTTCAAGTTGTACTCAGAACAAATGCAAAAGGGTGCGCATCCAAACTGTTGACTTACAGGTGAATGCAGACTGAGGCTTTTAGGTTTCTAGGCCCAGGGGATCTGCTGTATTGTCTTATTTAATGATAACCACTTTTTAGTGTTGCTGATTAAACCTACATAGACTTCTGCATTCAAAGTTGTATTGCCATGAGGCCAATTATAAAATATCGAATCCATTTTCTGCCACTCTTCATAACTTGTGTTTTTTTTATTGTTTTTGGGACGTGAATATTGCTGACACAGACAATGATAATTGCCCATCACTATGATCCCTCAAGAAGGTAGCTGTGAGGGAGGACAGAAAACGCAGACCCCCAGTGGTGTTCCTGCCCTAGGCTCCTGTTATTGTGCCTTGATATACCTCCTATCTTGTGCCCTAGTTACAAACCACCTTGAAATGGTACAATCCCTGAAGTATCAATACATCTGCAGTGCACTTTTCTATAGCAGGTTAGGTGACATTCCTGTGTCATTTCTGTGGGCAGTTAAGATTCAGCAACATCACTGTGTGGACCTGGAGCCACCTGTAGGCCAGACTGGTTAAGAAATGTGATATCCTTCCCTGAAAGGTGGCAAATACCAGAAACCTTCTCTTATTTTTGTGCACGCGTTGAACAAATGATTTTCTTTCTATAGGTGGCAAGATTGTGGGGAATGCAAAAGAACCGACCAGCCATGAACTATGATAAACTTAGCCGTTCACTTCGCTACTATTATGAGAAGGGGATCATGCAAAAGGTAAGTTCAATGTAATTATTAAAGTGATCATTTTATTGTGACTAGCAGCCACATCAAATCAGACCATTTTCTTTTGTAAAGATTAAACTGAGCCCCCACCCAATAAACCTTTGCATAAATTGCATGACCAGCCTCCTGACTCCCTGCCAATCAACTAACTCTCTAATTATGCACATCTCCTGATCACATTCCTTATTTTAGACTTTAACACACTTCCTTTTACACAACATTGGATAAGACTGCAACTTCCAAAAGCCATGTCATAGACACATTCCAATCTAGACAGGAATGCAACCACTGGGTCCAAAGTTTCAGTTTCAGTTCTACAGTTGAATCTAATAGAATTCCTACTGGCGAAAAAGGCCATTTGGCCCATAGAGTCAGCATCAACCCTCCGAAAAGCATCACATCCAGACCCAAGCCCCTACCCTATTCCTGTAAACTGTGTTTCTCATAGCTAATCCACCCAACCTGGACACTATGGGACAATTTACCAAGGCCGATCCATCTAACCTGCACGTCTTTTGGACTGCGGGAGGAAACTGAAGCACCCAACGGAAACCCCTACAGACACTGGGAGAACGTGCAAACTTCATATAAACAGTTGTCTGCGGCTGGAATGGAATCCTGTTCCCAGGCGCTGTGAGGCAGCAGTGCTAACCACTGAGCCACTGTGCTGCCTGAAACCAACTCCCCAATTCATATTAAGTAAAATTCAGCAAGGGTCATCTTAGACTGTGATAGGGATGCAGCGGGATTGCCAATTAATCAACCTTGTCAAGGTGGGATGTGGTGGGAGAGAGCATAATGGGCAGGGATGCAGTCGGAATGAATGTCTCCAGGAAAGTGAGAGTGCGCGGTTTGGGAGCAAGAGTAGACCATTTTACCTCACAAGCCTGCTCTGTATTGTAATAACATCATGGCTGATTTGATCATGGCTTCAACTCTGCTTCTTTGTTAGCCTCCCATAATCCTTAACTCACCAATTGATCAAAACTCAATTTAACTCAGCCTTAAAATTATTTAATGTCCAAGTCTTCACTGCTTTCTGAGGAAGGGAATTCCACTGACTAATGGCCTCTTGGAAGGGGTGGGGAAATTTCTCCTGAGTCTTAACTGCGAGACCCCAAACTGTATCAGAATCAAAAAGTATGGTGCTGGAAAAGCACAACAGGTCAGGCAGCATCCGAGGAGCAGGAGAGTCGACATTTCAGGTATAAGCTTTTTGACTCTGATCTCCAGAATCTGCAGTCCCAAACTGTATCACCCTGTTCTCACCTCATGTATTTCAATAAGATCACCTTTCATATTTAGACTAGATGACTAGATTCCCTTTAGTGTAGGGACAGGCCCTTTGGTCCAACAAGTCCATACCGACCCTCCGAAGAGTAACCCACCCAGTCCCATTTCTCTCTGACGAATGCACCTAACACTATGAGCAATTTAGAATGGCCAATTCACCTGACCTGCACTTCTTTGGACTGTGGGAGGAAACCTGAGTACCCAGAGGAAACCCACGCAGACACGGAGAGAATGTGCAAACTCCACACAGACAGTCGCCAAAGCTGGAATTGAACCTGGGACCCTGGTGCTGTGAGGCAGCAGTGCTAACCACTGAACCACCGTGCTGTCCAATGAGTATAAACCCAACCTGATCAACCTTTCCAAATATGATCCATAACTTTAGGTACAATCTTAAGGAAGCAAACATGTTTTCACCCCTTTTCTTTTAAACCCCTCCCATTCCCATTAAAGTCCAGACTTGATATTATGGTGCCAGAATAGTACGTGACCTGTATGTGGTTAAACTGTAGATTCCCTTGCAATTTTAATTCCTGTCCTCTAGGAATTCTTTGCCCACCAGCTTCCCAAATGATTAGCTGACTGGGTTCAAGAAAAGAAAGTGGAAGCAGTAGGGGAAAGAATAGTTGTTGGCAGGAATGGAAAGTTTGAGTTATGAAGAAAGGCTAGGATGTTTTTCCACTGGAGTGTAGGAGGTTGACAGGTGACCTTATAGAAGTTTATAACATCGTGAAGGGTAGAGATGGAGTTAATGGCAGTTGTCTTTTCCCTAAGATGGGGGGTTTGAAGACTAGGGGGCACATTTTTAAGGTGAGAGGAGAGAGATTTTAAAAAAGACACAAGGGGCAAATGTTTTACACAGAGGGTGGTTCGGACGTGGAATAAACTTCCTGAAGTAGTGGTAGGTATGAATACAATTATAACATTTAAAAGGCATTTGGATAAGTACATGAATAGGAAAGGTTTGGAGGGATGTGGGCAGGTGGGACTAGTTTAGTTTGGGATTATGTTCGGCATGGACTGGTTGGACTGAAGGGTTTGTTTCCGTGCTGTACGATTGACTTAATGGTGAAGTAAGTGTAGAAAATTGATAGTATGATGGGAAGTCTTTATTTCCTGCTTACCACGCAATCTATTCTACTGAAAGCTGGATTGAAACTCTGTCTTAATTTAATATTGTTTTTTAATCAGGAAAGAACACAGTTACATGTTTTCCACACAATCTTCTGGCCCAAGGACTGATCGCATGCTAAAAAATTACAATCTGTCATGAAGGTTCCACTTGGTACTTGGCAGTTCAGGCTTACTTTAAGTCTTGCCTTCCAGTAAGTGACCTGGTGTGGCACTGAGCCACATTTAGATCCTTGCTCTATGCAGTTGTCTAATCCCATCTGAGTCACAATAATTGGCCTTACTTTTCTCTAGCAGAGAGAAGTTAATTAGCCAGCCTTGCGCTGCTGTTCATAGAGCACTGACATGCTCAGGAAGCGCGTGGATGTGCAGGGATCAGCTGAAGACAGGAGAGAGTTTTCTATGATGCCCTCCATAGTCCAATAGCCTGCCAAGATTCATGTCTAAGCTTGCACCTGTTTTATTTTAAAAAGAAGGTTCTGGCAATCATGGAAAATCAATTGCTTCATGAACTGTCAGGGGAGGAGAGGAGAGAACTTGCAAAGAAGTCTGGCACAAACTCTGAATGAGGCATTGTTATCCTCTGTGTACAAAGCAGCTGGGTGCCCTCTGGTGTACTCCAATGACCTTTGTTGTTTGCAGGTGGCTGGCGAGCGATACGTGTACAAGTTCGTCTGTGAACCAGAAGCGCTCTTCTCTTTGGCATTCCCTGACAATCAGCGGCCACTGCTGAAGTCTGAATTTGATCGGCACGTGAATGAAGAAGACACTGTTCCCCTGTCTCATCTGGACGAGAACACCCCCTACATGCCAGATGCTGGCTGCATCAATTCACAGCACTATAACAAAGGATATATGTATTGATCAACAACAAGGAAAATGTTGGGTTTTTAATCTCTCTAATTGCACTGCAATAACTATTAGAAACTGGTAGAAATTATAAGTTAGAATCTGTTGCTTTAAACATACGTATATCAAATAACTGGGGATATAAAGTTGTCCTGTATATGATTTTTAGAGGATTGTTTTGTCTATTTCTTTCTTACATATGTCTCACCCACCACATATACACATTGTGCAAGATTCTTTCATAGTTTGAGGCACGTCTTTTTTTTTAAAAAATTCATTATTCCCAAATAAGCAGCAAATTGATCAAACCCCAACATATATTCTATTTGTTCTTCTCAATTTTTAAAAGAAATCTGCCATATTTATGCGTTTTTAATTGAGTTTCATTGCAAGAGTTTTCTTGTAGAAATCTGCCAGAAATTTTCAGAAATCCGCCCAACATTCAAAGGCTCATGGCTGCTGACTGAACAGATATTCTTCATTTTCTCACTTTGGTCTGTTTCTCTCTCTCTCTGCAGTTGGGACATCTTTGCTTCCTTAGCACTCTAACTTCTAAGTTCTGTGTCTCATCAGCATTGATTAGAGCCATTTATCACACTGGTATTACAGTTGGGGTCTCCGAGTGTAGACTGTGTTTCTGTGTAGCAGAGACTTGTCTGGGAAATAGATATCACAGCACCCCCAAAAATCTAACACATTGGACTCACACCAGAGGATCTAGATTTTAAAAAAGGAATATTTTTATTCTCGAGTTGTTCAAAGAGGAGGGAAAACCTGCTTTGAAAATCGTTAAAACATAAGATGGTTATTGTGATAAACAAAAAAATCTATGGTTGTAATTTGGATGTAAGTTAAGTAAAGTAGAAAATCAACACCTGAGTTAAATGAAACTTCATCTGACTTTAGCAAAATTGAATAGGGGAGTACTGGAAAAGAAGTCCAGAAAAATTCAAAGTGGAACTGCAAAACCCAATATTTACTTGTAAAACAAGCATTATGCATAAAATGCACTAAGTCACTTCCTATCAAATACAAGCGTGTGAAGGTTAACCTAATCTTTGGAATGAACACACCTTTTTAAAATGGGGAAGCGGAGTTCTCTTTGAAATGGGATAATCCTGCTTCAGAATCCAGCAGCCTGCAGTATAAATATTGGGCATTTATAACAATAGTGTACAATCCGCATTAAATCTATGGAGAGTGCATGGATTGTAATCTTGTCACTTCTTATTAGGGATTATCATGTAGCTGCACATTTAGACATTTCATTATTCACTCATTAAGCATGAGTTTGAGATATGGAAGTAAATGATCTGAGTGATGTTATTGAAAGTTACATTACATATCTATCAGCTGGGGAAATAAATTCTCATTCCAGGAATTAGTGGGATCCAGTCAAAAATGTAGATTTTGCTCTCTCTATTTTGAATGAACCATTTTTAAAATAAGTGAGTTCTGTATCTAGTTCCCAGTGAGAACATCCTCATAGCACAAAACCGACAAAAACTTGCACCAGTGAACAATCCCCGAGAGCTGATTGCATTGGAAATGACAACAATGATACTTCTCTGTAGTTGGAATTGGCCTGAATATGGATGGAGGTAATTTTTCTCTCAAGTATGCAATGACCCGACACTGGGTTTGGAATATACCTCTCCCATAAAATGTAGAGCAGTTGGTGGGAGCAGCTGATAATTGGGTGAGTTGGCATCAAAGAGATCCCTGCCCTTTTATTGCCGTCAGAGAAATTGCATTTCAGCCAACCTTCATGCCCCACTGTTCAATGAGACACTTCGGTGATTTAATCAATGACCACTCAAGGGTCTCATCCACCATGAGCTGCAATTACTTCAGCGATATTTGAGATGTGCAGGGGCCAGCCTACCAGAAAGGTAAATCCCTGTCTGTCAATTTGTTTGGATGTGGGGTGGTTTGCGTTAATTTGTACAACACCTAGGGCAAGGCATTGGCCTCCAGGAAGCTCTCTCAAACAGCCCTGAACTTTGGTGATCCTGCACTTGCCTGATGGGAGGGGAGATCTTGCCCTGGCTTTGTAAATCAATGACTATCAGTGAGTTTTCCAATTAGGTGTGTATTCTATCCAAGCTAGGCCACGGACCTCTCCCCAGGAAAATCTTCCACATTTGGACATTGTCTTTAAATGGAAAAATTCTAGTTTGGTATTGAAAACAGACAGTACTTAATTCCTCTTAAACACATTTACCTTGATCAGCCTTAAATACAATACATTCCTGGCTGTGGTGGATATGATCATTGTTATCTTGCCAGCAAAGTTTGAGCTCTTGTTTGGCTTAAACCCAAATAGGTTTATCCACCTGCCTGTGCCTGCAGGTTTTGGAAGGTAGCATTGCTCATTAAAGAGTTACTCTCAGATTATTTATGTCACACTCTCTGAATCATAGCTTTATATTTTCAGCATGTGCCCCATGGTAGAAATAAATTAAACATGAAATTGAGAAGTACAAATGGATCATGTACATTGCCCCCAATGCAATTAGTTGATACTTAGAGTAAGGAGCAAAATTCTGAGGAAGAAAGCTCCAGCAGCCTCATAGTGTTAAGTGAAAATGAGGAATAAATGCCTTGCCAGCCAGCTTTAGAGTCTGTACCAGGTTGAAGGCTTGCTTAAGTCTTTTATTTACTCACAGGTATTAAGGCTCATCATGTTAGTGTGGAGGTGGCATAATATCAGTGAAGTGATTTATTAAACCGTGTGTAGAGTACTGGATGTCTTTATGGCAGAGGAATGGTTAAAGCTACCTCTTGTGTTGACCAATTAATATAATGATGTGTAAAATATTTGCGATGTATTTTAGGTTCACTACTTCACGCATAGAAATGTACTAATCGCTCTTGGCCTGTCCCGTGATGGCCACATTAGTTTAAACTAAGCTGGTCAATTGTTGCTTTCATCCTGTTTCCTTAAGACACTCAGTTGGTCTGAAGGAAAAGTGGCCTAGTGTGGTCACAGGCTTTTCAGTGTAGTCATGAGCCATAACTTTTACTGATATTTGTAGGAATGAGAACTTTGCAAGGAAGCATGGTATTTATAATGCACGGTTAAACAAATTTTATTCCTCAACTGACATTGCCATTTTAGGCAAGTTCAAGCATGTTGCACCTGAAATATGCAAGTTTGGGACAATCAATAGTTTTAAAATTTCTTTTAAAAATCCATTTGTCAAATTAGTGTTTGTACCGATTTTTATTTGTTTTTGAGATCAAGACTGAGATCATTTACTTTGCTGCCATCCTGTAGACAGCAAGATGAGCAAGTAGGTTGTACCCTGCTGTTGTGAATGGGTGTTTTATTTTACATTATGCTTTATAACGTTACTGCAATCTTGGCTGACCTATGTGTCCATTAGATGATGACCTCTGGTAGTTTATCCTGGATGTGCTGACCAAAGGTTGATACCAAGGAGTGAATGCACATCATGAACAAAACAAGAAAAGGAGGACCAAGTTTAAAACACACACTGGTTTCTAGCCTTCTTTCTGCTCTGCCACTGAAAGCATTGATTGCCTGGACACAATTAAATGATACGAGATCCAGAGTGGCATATCTTCATGTATATATTTAGGCAGTGAGTGTGGGCAGTCCATTTAACATTGAGGGCACATTACTATCCAGAATGGCCATACTCTCACACAGCTCCCTGCTGATTTGGGTCACTACTCTAGGATACTGATATAAACATAGAAACTAGGAACAGCAGTAGGCTATTCAGCCCTTTGAATGGCAGAGCATGTTCGATGTGATCATAGATGGTTTGGACGTGCTACATTGCCCATAATCTTCAGGGATGTGTAGGTTAGACACATTAGCCACAGGAAATGCAGAGTTACAGGGATGGGGTAGGGGGAATGGATCTGGGTGGGATGCCTTTCAGAGGGTCGGTGTGGACTTGTTGGACCGAGCGGCCTGATCCTCTATCTCAATGCCATATTCCTGCTGTCTCCCCATACCCTTTTGTTGCCTTTAATGAATCTGTCTTTTTCTTGAATGTCGATGACTTGGTCTTCATAGCCTTCTGTGGTAGAGAATTCCACAGGTTCACTGCCCTTTGAGTGTGGAAATGTTTCCTCATTTCAGTCCAAAATGGTCTACCCTGTACTGAGACTGTGACCATTGGTCTGAGACTCGTCAACCAGGGAAAACATCCTCCATGCATCTAGACAATGCAGCCCTGTTAGACTTTTATTTGTTTCAATCAGATCCCCTCGCATCTTTCTAACTGCTTGTGAGCACAGGCCTAGTATAACCAATCTTCTAGGACAACGTGGTCTCAGCCTAGTGGACTTCTGCTGCACTCCCCCAATGACAAGCAGGTAGGAAGACCAAAATGCATATATTCTACAAACTGAAAATCAAAATTTCTTGTGTTGTCATGATTCAGTTATGTGCTATTTTTGCCAACTCTCACATTGGGAAAGCTATCCCCTCCTTTCTGGTCAGCTAGATAAATGACAGCACAGAGTGTTAATGAAAAACAAACCACCAGTAACCTCCGACTGTAACGCCCACACTGAGTGTGCAGACGCACCTAATGATGTGGTTTGTTCTTCAATAACTAACTATTCAAAGCGTCTTTATCCAGCATGTAGTAAATGCTTTATATAGAATCTGACGGTAGATCCAACAGGGATTTGAGGAGGAATAAGTGGGCAGTGCTGAGATATAAAACCAAAGTTACCAGGATCAATCTGGAGGCTGAACTCACTGCTTAGATTAAATTTTGTGACTCTTGTCCAGCGAGCACAGTTGTCAATTGTAAAACTCACAAGCAGACGAACAGTTGATCACATAGTCAATAAAGAACTATCAACTTCTTGTACCCCATTCCCGCCCTTTCCTTGCCTTCATTGCTGAATTAATTTGCAGAAAATGCCTGCCATGGCTCAGTGGGTCCATGATAAAGTCGTTGCGCCACTTCCATCGGGTCTACATCCCTGAATTGTGTTGGTTTCCAGAGCAAGTGTAGCAAAAAGCACAAACTACTCCCTTCCAGGCTTAAGGAGAAGGGTGGGGGGAAGAGAGGACTAAAGTTCCCTCCCTTTGCTTGTTGTCCACTGGCTCTTGCTGGAGGTCCCTGTGCAAATATTGGACGTATGTCTTCCATCTACAGTTCAATATCTTGCAACGTTTGGTCAAATCTCAAACACATAAGGACCTGTGAAACAGTGCCTCAGCGAAGAGTCAATATACCTTCAGGAAGAGAGATGAGGAATTTGGTCAACAAAATAACATTAGTTTATGTCGAGCAAGAGCCGTTTTCCAGCACTACTTAAGGAAAATGGCATCAATTATCGCAGCAGAGATTATGTAGCATTGTACATATTGCAGATGTTGGTCTCAATTGTCTTAATTTGTAAAACTGTTATGGGAAGTGGGGCATTGTTTTTTTAAAAAAAAAACACACGTCTTTCAAAGGGAATGATTTAGTGCTGGGGGTGAGAGCTAACTTTTGGTTTCTGATATCTAAGCTCTCCTTTTACTTGAACCCAGAATCCAATTGCATCCCAGGATAGGTTGAAAGCCTGTCTGCTCGCTTGTGTGCAAAATGAGTTTCAATCTTTGTGTCAATCAGCAGAGTTCACAGGCCAGCAATTTTACCCACAGGAACCATTATGTTATCCAAAGTAGGAACAATTAATATGATGGGATACAGTGAGAGTTACTGTTCCGGTTGAAGCTAGTAGGAGCTTGGAACCACATCTCTATGTGCCGTATCTCCATCCAGAATGCTTTTAACTGACATTTAAGTTTAGGCAGGAAAGTGGATGTACTCCAGTACTGTTATCCCCATCCCAACTCCATTAATCTGCAAGGTCTGTTTACATCGATTTTCAATTGATGTATTTTAATGATCGGATGAGCCTAAGATTTACTGTACCATTATTATTTCTTTTATTGAGTAGCTTGATAAAATAAAGTGATCATGCATTTGTAAATAATGTAATCTGTTTTTCAAGGATTTTTGCATAAAATAGTTCAATGATGAATTGACTACAAATGTCGTAGTTGCAATTCATTTGTAAATGAATATTAATCAATAAATTGAAACCATTATACACTCTGTCATTACCAGATTAACTAGTTTTTTTTTATAAAAAGACATTCTTAACCCAAGTAATTTCTACTTTATCAATCAGATAGTTTGGGGTTTTTAGTAATTTTATGGATGTGGGTTTGCTCGCTGAGCTGGAAGGTTATGTTTCAGCCGTTTCGTCACCATACTAGGTAACATCATCAGTAAGCCTCTGGATGAAGCATTGGTGGTATAGCCTGCTTTTTATTTATGTGCTTAGGTGTCCTTGGCATGGTGACATCATTTCCTGTGGTGATGCCATTTTCTGTTTTTTTTCTCAGGAGTTGGTAAATGGGTAACATCAACTAGCCACAAAAAGACATGACCCACTCTCACCAGTATCTTTCTATAGATGAGGAAGGACACTAATTTGACTGGGACAACACATCCATCCTAGGACAAGCCAAACGGAAGTGCGCAAGAATTCCTAGAAGCATGGCATTCCAACTGGAACTCTATCAACAAACACATTGACTTGGATCCCATTTACCACCACCAGAAAAAGAACAGGAAATGACATCACCACAGGAAGTGATGTCACCAACCCAAGGAAACCTAACACACACAAATAAAAAGCGGGTCATACCACCAGTGCTTCATTTGGAAGCTCACTGATGGTGTTACCTAGTATGATGATGAAACGTCTGAAACCAAACCTTCCGGCTCAGTGAGCAAACCTAAATCCAGAAACTCAACCTGAGCTATAAATTCTCTCAAAACTTGCTAACATTCATTTTATGTCAAATATTTAAAAGAATTCACAAACAATAATTTCATTTGAAATGCAGAGCATTTTGTTATGTAAATAAAATCTTCCAATACAGACAGCTAACCAAACTACAAATTAATTTGGAGAAAATATGACCCATAATATGGGGGGGGGGGGGGCATTTCCGATTCTTCAAATAATAACAAACCAAAATGAATCATCAGAGTAGTCAGTAAAGGCCTTTTCTCTGAAATCATGAATCACTAACTATTCTCCAATGTTTACGGGTACAACTGAAATATAGCTAAAATTGTCAATTTGAATCCTTTTCATATATTTATTCCCAAGATATGGGAATCAATGGCCATGCCAGTGTTTACTGATTTACAATAGAACTGACTGGTTTGCTGGAAAAACCATTCAAGAAATCGGCCAAAAACCAACCAAGTCACTGGATATGGAGTCTTCTCAACTGGGTAAGAACAGTTGATTTCACCCCTGAAGTACATTAGTGAACTAGATGGGTTTTACCAATTTTCCGGTTGTTTCACAGTCACTATTACTGAAAGGAGATGTTTATTCCAGAATTATTTAATCCACTAAATATATCTTCTCCAGCTGTTGTGGCCAGATTTGGCAAATAGACATCTCTGGATCATTAGTCCAAACCCCTTAATTACTACCCCAGGAGAAACTACTCTGCCACTGTATCCCTGAGTTTAATATCACCAATTTTTCTCAAAGTAGGCATTTTTCATCTGGTGTAACATTTAACTCATCAGTGTCTGTACATTTCTTTGTTAGGATTTTTTTTCATCAATCACTCCTATCTTATTTTATATGCTTTTCAAGTTTCTCATGTTTTCTTTTACTGCTGTTCTCTTTCCTTTCCCAACTCCTAATACTTCCCATGTTTGGATCTGTTGACTCAAACAAGCTACCATTGTTCATGTGTGACCTGCACAGTAAGTATTGGTAAGCTATTTGACATGAAGCGCACCTTGGTTGACTATTCCAATGCTATCCTAGTAAGTTTCCAATCTCCCACCTGCTATAAACTTGAATTTATCCAAATCTCTATTGTTCATTTCCTAATGTGTCCCAAATGCTGTCTACTTGTCAGCCCAGTGATCTCCCTGCTGTAGGAAGGATGTTGTGAAATGTGAAAGGGTTCAAAAAAGATTACAAAGATGTTTCCTGGACCGTAGGGTTTAAGCTATAGGGAGAGACTGAATAGGATGTGCCTATTTCCCCTGGAGCATCATGAGAGGCATCAATAGGATGATTAGTCAAGGTCTTTTCCCCAGGGTAATGGAGTCCAAAACTAGAGGGCATAGGTTTAAGGTGAGAGGGGAATGATTTAAAGGGACCTAATGGGCAGTTTTTCACGAAGAGGGCGGTGCATGTACGATATGAGCTGCCAGAGGAAGTGGTGGAGGACGGTATAATTACAACATTTAGAAGGTATCTGGATGAGTATATGAATACGAAGGGTTTAGAGAGATATGAGCCAAATGCTGGCAAATGGGACTAGATTAATTTAAGACATCTGGTCAGTATGGACGAGTTGGACCAAAGGGTCTGTTTCCATGCTGCACAGCTCTATGACGTTATGGCTCAGTACTCGCTGATCTACATTGCCTACTGGTCTGGCAACGCCTCAATTTTTTTAACACCTCAAACCCAAATGCCTCCACAGCCCCACCTCTCCTATGATATGGTTTGATACCACATTATGACTTTGAATTCAAGACAGACTGGTCAAAGAGAAGTGAAACAAAGAACTATTTTCAGCCTTTGACTTAAAAGAACACTATTATTAATTAATACTAAATACTGGTGTACATGGTAATTATGGATAAACCAGGCTCTGACTTGTAGATTAGTCCTTAACTAATGTAACTATCATCTTTCTGTTGATGATCATATATTATTAATACATTCTCATTCTAGAGTGACCTAACACCACCACACTGTGCTATCTTTATGCTGATGTGCTACTTCCTGATATCTTCACAAGCTTGACACAGCAGCCCCCACCCTATTTATGAACCTCTTCCAAACCTACAACAGGTAGCTTTTTGGGCTCCTCCATTTCTAGTGGGCTCTGGATCGTCAATGTTTCCTGGAAGCATTTGGTAAAGTGCTATATCAAGGGTCATTGTAGAAAGTAAAAGCCCATGGTGCAGAAGATAGCGCCTGGATAGAAAATTGGCTCACTAACAGGAAGTAGAGAGCCAGGAATAATCAGTGCTAGGACTTCAACAGTTTGTAATTTATATAAATGACTTGGATGAAGGGTCAAAAGGTATGAATGCAAATTTCCTGATGACACAAAAATAGGAAAGTAAGTAGCTAAAATGACATAAGGAGGCTAGAAAAAATGTTGATAGATTGGTTATGTGTGTGGGAAAGTTCTGGCAAATGGAACATGATGTGGGAAAATATGAAATTGTCCAATTTGGCTGGGAGAATTTTAAAAAAGCAAATTATCTAAAGGGTGAGATTGCAGAGCTCTGAGATAGAGGGCTTTAAGTGTTCTAGCGCATGAATCAGGGAAAGTTAGAATGCAGGTACAGTGAGTAATTAGGAAAGCTCACCAAATGGTATCACTTATCAGAAGGGAATTGAAAACAAGGGTATATAGGTTATGCTTCAGTTTTACAGAGCAATTTTAGAAGTGAGACCATATCTGAAGTACTGAGCACAATACAGGTCAACTTATTTAAGGAAGGATACATCTGCAGCAGTTCAGTGAAAATTTATCTAATATCTGGAGGAGGTGGATTTTCTTATGACGGATAGCCTCAGCTTGTACCTGCTTGGGTTTAGAAGAATAGGAATGATAGAAACATACCGGTGCCTCGGAATCCGAATTTAATTCATTCCAGGAGGCTGTTCTGGTTGCGAAAAGTTCGCATTCCGAAACTATTTTCCCCATAAGAAATAATGGAAAGTGAATTAACCTGTTTCTGGACCCAAAAAAAAAACATTTTCAAGACACTTTTAATAAAAGCAAGAAATAAATGTACTAACATGAAAATAACCTCATTTACCTTAGTGAGGAGTGCTAATGGTGAATGCACTTATCTGCTTCACTGCTCTTCTTGGGTGCAATGGTAAATGCACAAGGGTGATAATTAAAAAAACTAGCACAAATCACGAGGTAAACTAGTGATGGACACACGAGAGATGCTTTCACGACTACTTCCGGGGACGAACTGAACAAACAATGTGCGACCTGAACAGTAAGCAATGTTCGGATTTTAGGGCAAAACTTTCTCGAAATAATTGTTCAGATTCCGATTTGTTTGAACAATAGGGCGTTTGGATTCCAGGGTCACCACTGTATAAGATTCTGAGGGGTCTTGACAATGTAGATGTGGGGAGGATGCTTCCTCTTGTGCGAGAAACTAGAACGAGGGGTTACTGCTTGATCACCCATCTAAAACAAAGAGGAGGAAAAGAAACATGTCTCTCTTTGGAAGTCTTGAAAGGTTGGAAGCAGAGTTCTTGAATATTTTTATGGCAGAGGTTGACAGATTCTTGTTGAGTAAGGGGGTGAATGTTATCAGGAGTAGATGGGAATACAGATTTAAGGTCACAATCAAGTCTGTGATTGCTGACACTGATATCTGTGTACCCTGCACGGCTTTGAATTGCATGGGCATAGTTTTTGGTGGAATATAGCCAGAGTTAGTGGGTGGGTGGAGAGGGAGTTCAGGAGGACCGGGGAAGGGGGAGGAGCAGGGAAATCCAGGATTCTGGGTGAGAACCGGGGGAAGGTTTGGAGAGTGATAACAGGGAGATGGATGAGAAGAAGGATTCAGAAGCTGGGGGAACACAGAGGGGGAGACAGACGGGTAGAGGGCCTTGCAGCTCCTGTCCTTGTTGACACACCAAGACTGGCTCCTGGGCTCTCCTTCTTATAATGGAAATTCCCACCTCCTTCCCCCATCCAGCATCCCTCTATGCACCACTGAAGCCCACTTCAAAACCAGGCGCAATTCCCTGTGCATGCACAGTAATGCGTTGGTTGATGATGACACACATAAAGTGTGTGTGATGGCATCAGCGCTTGGAACCATGCATTCTCCAGTGAGCATGCACATGCATTGTTGCCTGCAGTTGTCAATGTCAGCAATCATTCCCCATAATCCAATCAGCCATTATCTCAATGTTCAATGACCCAATCCTACTCCTTGCTCATCCTATTGGAAGGATGTTGTGAAACTTGAAAGAGTTCAGAAAAGATTTACAAGGATGATGCCAGGGTTGGAAGGTTTGAGCTATAGGGAGAGGCTGAACAGGCTGGGGCTGTTTTTCCTGGAGCATCAGAGGCTGAGGGGTGACCTAATAGAGGTTGATAAAATCATGGGGGGCATAGATAAAAAAGGTCTTTTCCCTGGTTTGGGGGAGTCCAGAACTAGAGGGCATATGTTTAAGCTAAGAGGGGCAAGATTTAAAAGGGACCTAAGGGGCAACCTTTTCACACAGTGTATGGAATGAGGTGCCAGAAGAAGTGGTGGAGGCTAGTACAATTGCAACATTTAAAAGGCATCTGGATGGGTATATGAATAGGAAGGGTTTAGAGGGATATGGGCCAAGTGCTGGCAAATGGAACTGGATTGATTTAGGATATCTGGTCAGCATGGACACGTTGGACCTGTCACTCTGTATGTTTCTATGTTTTGATTGTTCCACCACTGGCAGTCATATTGTTGCCTGCTTATAGTCTAAAATCAGAAACTATCTTCTCTAAACACCTCTACCTCTCTCTCACTCTTATCCTTTATCATGGAAATCTGTATCAAATTCCACTTAATAACATTTCTGTGAAGTGCCTTGAGATGATGGTATATTGAAGATACTCCATAAATGTCTCTAATCCTCACTCTACAAACAAAAGTGCAAAGACTGCAGCAGCGCAATGATTCATAGAAAGGACTATAACTTTGTTTTCACTTTTCCCTTCCCAGGAAGATGGGCTTGTCATAGAGCCCTGCATAGCCTTAGATGAAATCAGTTGGTTCAGCAGAACCCAGGGATCAATCCTTCTCTGAATGGTATATGCGCACACCAGCCATCATATTTACATGAAGACGCTGGAGTTAATGTAAATCATTGTCTGACAACACTTCCACTCGGAAAAGGGTTTTTGCATAAGCTTATCTCTTCAAATACATTAGAAGCAATTTCATGGTCCTAGTGACATCAGGCAATCCATGACCTTAATTTCCCACATTGCAAACAATGTGAGAGTGGAGGTATGAAATCAGAAATGATAATAGGAAAAAGAAGCAGTTAACACATCAGATATGTGGCCTTATGAGAAAAATTAGAAACATAAGAGGTTTCAGTGTGAAAAGGTAGAGACTAAATGGCAAAATCATTTGTGGTTCAAAGCCAAAGGGAGTGAAAGATGTGTCTGTAGGTGATGTGAATGGCAGAGTAACAGCAATCCAGTGATAACAGAATCATAGAATCCAAATGCATAGAAACATAGAAAATAATAGAAGAAGGCCATTTAGCCCTTCAAGACTGCTTCAACTATTAATATGATCATGGCTGATCATTCAACTTAGTTTTCTGTTCCTATTTTCTCCCCTTGCTCTTTGATTCTTTTAGCCCTAAGAACTATATCTGACTCCTCCTTGAATATATTCAATGTTTTGGCCTGAACTATTTTCTGTGGTAGTGAATCATAGGGACTCACCACCCTCTGGGTGACAAAATGTCTCCTCTTCTCAGTTCAAATTGGCCGACCTCATACCCTTTAAACTATGACCTCTGGTTCTGGAGTCCCTAACCATCGGAAGGATTCTTCTTTTTTTAGATTAGATTACTTACAATGTGGAAACAGGCCCTTCGGCCCAACAAGTCCACACCGCCCCGCCGAAGCGCAACCCACCCATACCCCTACATTTACCCCTTACCTAACACTACGGGCAATTTAGCATGACCAATTCACCTGACCTGCACATCTTTGGACTGTGGGAGGAAACCGGAGCACCCGGAGGAAACCCACGCAGACACGGGGAGAACGTGCAAACTCCACACAATCAGTCGCCTGAGGCGGGAAATGAACCCGGGTCTCTGGCGCTGTGAGGCATCAGTGCTAACCACTGTGCCACCGTGCCGCCCGTGTGTTTCCTCTGCCTAGTCCTGTTGGAATTTTATAGCTTTCTATGAGAATCCCCTCTGTTTGTCTAAACTCTAGTGACTATAGTCCTAATTAAGTCAAAACATGTGGCGTGGGAAAAGCGCAGCAGGTCAGGCAGCATCTGAGGAGCAGGAGAATCGACATTTCGGGCATAAGCCCTTCATCAGGAATGTGATGAACCAATCCAATCTCTCATTGTACACAGAGTCCCTACACCGTGGAAGCAGACTATTTGGCTCATCGCGTCCACCCATCCTCCAAAGAGCATCCCCCTCAGACACACACCCCCCTACCCTATTCCTGTAACCCTGCGTTTCCCACAGCTAATCCACATAGCCTGTACATCCCTGGCCACTATGTGCATCTTTAGAGTGGCCAATCTATATAACCTGCACACCTTTGGACTGTGGAAGGAAACTCACACAGACATGGGGAGAATGTAAAAACTCCACACAGGAAGTCGCCCAAGGCTGGAATCAAACCCAGGTCCCTGGCTGGTGTGAGGCAACAGTGCTAACCACTGAGCCACCATACCACCCTGATATCAGTCTTTCTATCCCAGGAATCAGTCTGGTAAATCTTTATTACATTCCCTCCACAGCCACAATATCCTTCCTCAGAAAGATACCGAAAGTGCATATAATACTCCAGATGTGATCTCACGAAGGCCCTGTATAACTGCAGAATAGCATCCCTGCTCCTGTACTCGGATCCTCTTGCAGTAAAAGCCAATATTCCATTTGCCTACCTTACCACCTGCTTACCTTCAGGACCTGGTGTTCAAGGAAGTCCAGGTCTTGATGCATTGGCCTCCTTTTCTAATCTATTGCCTTTCAGATAATAATCTGCCATCCTGTTTAATCAAAATCCCTGGAATGGGTATCAAAATAATGAAACAAAACAAAACAAGCCAAAAACCAACAATAAACAGCATTGAAGTTATGATTTAAAATTATTGAACTTTTCATTGATCCCAGAGACATAAGTGTTCGGTTGAAAGATGAAGATCTTTTCTTTGGGCTAATGTGGATCTTGAAACATTGCATTAGGACCCAATCACAGAGTTCAGTGCAAGACCTATCGGAAGGATGTTGTGAAACTTGAAAGAGTTCAGAAAAGATTTACAAGGATGCTGCCAGGGTTGGAAGATTTAAGCTACTGGGAGAGGTTGAATAGGCTGGGTTGTTTTCCCTGGAGCGTCGGAGACTGGGGGGTGACCTTACAGATGTTTAAAAAAATCATGAGGGGCATGGATAGGATAAATAGACAAAGTTTTTTCCTTGGTGTGGGGGAGTCCAGAACTAGAGGGCATAGGTTTAGGATGAGAGGGGAAAGATATAAAAGATTCCTAAGGGGAACCTTTTTCACGCAGAGGGTGGTACGTGTATGGAATGAGCTGCCAAAGGAAATGGTGGAAGCTAGTACAATTGCAACATTTAAAAGGCATCTAGATGGGTATATGAATAGGAAAGGTTTGGAGGGATATGAGCCAGGTGCTGGCAGGTGGGACTAGTCTGGGCTGGGATATCTGGTCGGCATGGACGAGCTGGACCGAAGGGTTTGTTTCCATGCTATACATCTCTATGACTCTATTTAAAATGAAATCAGTCCTGTTAATTTGAAGTCTTAAATTATCAAAGGAGAACTAAGCATGTTTAAGTAAAGAAATAGTTAATGCATCATGTAAAATAATAAACTGACAATTAAGTGAAAATATCTTCATTTTCCCAAAGAGTAATTGTCAATTTAATTTATAACAAAATATGTGGGCACAATTAAATCCCATATTCTAACACTTTGATGAATTAGCCAGTCCCTGCTCTCTACTCTCTTTCGAAATGATAAGATCATTAAAAAAACGAGTAAACCAATCAACCTATCAACCCTGCTCCCATTCAATAAGATCATGAATGATCTAATTGTGCCCTGAGTGCTACTTACTGCTTGCCTGTCTCCAACCTCCTCTGCCACACCCTCTCCCCCATTACCACCACAACTCTTAACTCAGATATAGATCAATAATCTGTCGAACTCAGCCTTGAATATATCATGAGGCAGCCTCTACTGGGTTTCTGTGGAAAAAAAATAACTGCCTGAATCCATATCCTCATAATCATAGTTTCTCAGTCAATTTTCAGCAATTTGTTGCAGATTATATTACAGTTTCGCGTGAGATGGAAAGAGTTCAGATTCCAATTTTAAAGGGGTAGTGTTCGTGTCTGTGGTGCTTGACGTGTCTAACTTGGCCTGAGCAACTCCAGAACATGCTTTTTTTATGGAGCAAATCAAATGAGTTTTAGTGCAGTCCACATGGCTGGTTTTCAGGATAAAGTTAAGTAAACTGATTTCTCTTTGTAGACTGAAAGAAGCTCAGATAGTTTTTGCGTGGCAATAGCATTAAACAGTCTTTCCACTCCAATCTTTATGGTCGTGACTTTTAAACATCCCTTTTTTTAAGTTTCATGACAATTTAACATCCAATTAGATTACATCTTGGAAAATACCATCATGCAGACTAGAAACTTCATCAAGGCTTTTCTTTTAACACACCCCAGTGTTCCAGCTGTTATTCGATGTTTGACATTTTATATTTGGAGGTGCTGGTGTTGGATTGGCGTTTACAAAGTTAGAAATCACACAACACCAGGTTATAGTCCAACAGGTTTATTTGGAAGCATAGCTTTTGGAGCACTGTCCCTTCAGCTGATAACCACCTGATGAAGGAGCAGCGCTCTGAAAGCTAATGCTTCCAAATAAACCTGTTGGACTATAACTGGTGTGTGATTTCACATTTTAGAGTTATCTTGAGGATACAACATAGATTACCTTCTCTTTTACCTTCTCTTCCTCTAAGGAAATTCTGACTCACACAGAGTTTCAATGGTCATTTGGAACCTCGACTTAATTGTTTTTCCTAAACGGATGAAGCCAGCTGGAATGCCAAATGCTTGGAACAAAAAAGATTAAAGGAAATTTTGAGAGGGATGCACAAGACCATGGCAGGTGAACATGGTATAATCCTTCATGCGAGAAAATGGCACAAGATTAAGGCAATGCAGATGTAAGGTTTGGGGTAAGAGATGCTGCGGTGTCATAAGAAAGTTTTTACACAGCAAGTGCTAATGAATTGAAATTCGCTGCCCATGCTGAATGCTCAATGATTTCAAGAGAAAATTGGATGGAAACTTGGATGCACGGATGAAGCAGAGAACAGACTGACTGGATTACTCTACAGAACACCAGCAGAGGTCTAATGAACTGAATGACTGCTTCCTGTGCTGCAAATGACTCTATGGCTTATTGATGCACCACTCAAAAAGTTAGCCGAAATTGACTCTCGTAGATATGTCCCTTTCCAAGACTCAGAACTGTCAATTTGATTGGTAGTAACACCTCAGCTACTGCATCTGGTAAGGCTCACTGAGCACAGTTTTAGGGGTTGAATCTGGGATTTTGAATGTGAATTATATTTACTTTCGAAAATTATGAAGTAGCTTGTCTGGCCCAATTACCTTGAGACTTTTCTCAGAGATCCTGGCCTCTCACGTTCTATCAATGTAAGGCATTCAAAACTCTGGTGCCTGAGTTTCAATATGCAATGAATTCCTTTCATGATTTGCCCCTCTGCCTCCTGACTTATATTGCTTATACTGACTTATACCGACTTATACTGGCTTATACTGGCTGCTTATATTGACTTATGATTTGGAGATGCCGGTGTTGGACTGGGGTGTACAAAGTTAAATATCACACAACACCAGGTTATAGTCCAACAGATTTAATTGGAAGTACACTAGCTTTCGGAGCGACATCAGGACTATCACCTGATGAAGGAGCTTCGCTCCCAAAGCTAGTGTGCTTCCAATTAAACCTGTTGGACTATAACCTGGTGTTGTGTGATTTTTAACTTTATACTGAGTTATATTGGCTGCCACCTTAGCAATGCTTCAGTTTTAAAAATTTCCATCTTCATCTTTAAATTCCTCTATACCTCATATCCGTAATTTCCTTCAGCCACACAACCTCCAAGATTTCTGTGTTCTTACAATTCTGATCTCCAAGCATTCCCAGTTTGAATAATTCCACAGTTGATGGTTGTGCCTGGGCCCTCATACTAGAATTCTCTCCCTAACCCTCACTGCCTCTCTATTTCACTTTCCTCCCTTAATAAGATGCTTAGCTCTTTGTGCAAGTCCTTTGTTATTTGCTCAAGTATCTCCTTTTTGGCTTACTTTCATATTTTTCTCTGTAATAGCCTTGTGATGTGTCTTGCCACGAAAGATCTTAAATGAGTGAAAATTTTTGTTATGACCATAGAAATGATGTTAGAGCTCACATGTTGGCAGCCCCTGTGACAGCTTCAATTAGCCTTCTTCCTGAGTTAGCTGTCAAAGACTAGTCCTGCTATGACCTGCACCACAGGTAAGGCAGTGTGGTCAAGTACCCACAGGCCCAAAATTGGACATTCTACATTGACTCACAGCTGGAGAAATTGGGCCTGATAGAAAATTGGCCAAACTAAATTAAACAGCAGCCATCAGCTATAGGTCAAACAACTTTGGAAACCCAGGTCAAAGAGGTCACAAAGGTTCGGAAAGCCAGTTAAAACTGAGCCAAAGGTTGTGTATTGGAGAAGTATCGATTAGACTTTCTGGCACCTTGACCTCCAGCTAATGCCTGAAGTCGTGTACTTTACATCATGCCAACAGTCAAGGGTGTTGGAGTGACTTCATTTGATGTTTTGAATCCCATTCATCACCTGGGGTGGTATGGCGGTTCAATGGTTAGCATTGCTGCTTCACAGCGCCAGGGATTTTGGTTCGATTCCAGCCTTGGGCAACTGTCTGTGTGGAGTTTGCACATTCTCTCCGTGTCTGCGTGGGTTTCCTCCAGGTGCTCTGGTTTCCTCCCACAATCCAAAGATGTGCAGGTCAGGTGAATTTGCCATGCTAAATTTCCCATAGTGATAGGTGCATTAGTCAGGGGTAAATATAGGGTAGGGTAGGCGACTAGGTCTGGGTGGGTTACTTTAGAGGGTCGGTGTTGACCTGTTGGGTGGAAGGGCCTGTTTCCATACTGCAGGGAATCTAATCTAATCTCTTTGGACAAAGACCACAGAACATTCAGGAAGGTCCGGGGTGAGTGAGATAACAGCACAAACTGGAGAAAAACTGTAGAAAACTCCAGAATGGAGGGATTTAAGAGTTTTTATCCATGAATCACAAAATGCTAGCATCCAAATTCAGTGGGTAATGGGAAAGGCAAATGGAATGCTGGGCCCCTTATGTAAGGAAAGATATACCGGTACTGGAGGCATTCCAGAGAAGGGTCATTAGGTCGATCCCGGATATGGAAAGACTGTCTTATGAGGTGAAGTTGAGTAGATTGGACCTGTACTCATTGCTAAAAAATAGAAGAATGAGAGGCAATTTTATTAAAACAAATAAGATTCTTAATGGGAAGAAAAACAAAAGTTGCTGGAAAATCTCAGCTTACTTTATCAAACCTTCAACTTCTGTGAGCATTCTGACCATAGCAGGGCTCGACTTCCATGGCATCGTATCATCAAGAAGTGCAGAAGTAAGCCACCATTCTGTGCTGGGCAAACATATTGTAGTTGCTTGAACTTCACTTCCAGCACTGTCTCAGTTATTTATAATGGCCTGGTGAGAAAGCAAAGTTAGCACTGGCTTACAGCATTTGGATTCCACCAAAGATTCAGTATTTTTCTTTCCCTGGAATCGCTAGTTTACATGGTGAACAGGAGCCAAATTATGGGTGAATTTGTTCCCATTTCTTACCATCTACAAAATATAAGCATCACACCACAATCTCACTCCTTGACACTGTGCTTGGATTAAACACAATTTTTAACAGCACACTAAAAATAGTTTCAGAGTTCTGACTTTATTTAAATCTCACTGCACAAAATTATTTGTTCCTTTCGCTTGAAAAAGGTTCCCATACCAGTACCAACCAGGTCCCAGACTTTAAAAGTTTCAAAAATTATCATTTCCACAAGTTAGTCTTGAACAATTAACTGGATCATGTTGGTTTCAGGTGAGCAAACAGGGATTACAGGAAACTCAAGACCCTGACCCAGGCCAGCAAATGATACTTTTCACCCAATACTATTGTATTGATGATGTGCATTGTGTGCAGTTCTGGAATGCACTTGATTGAAGGAGTGTGATTGCACTGGAGAGAGTGCAGAGGAAATTTCCCAGGAAGTTTCCTGAGCTGGAGAGTTTTAAATATTAAGACAGAGTGGACACCGGGGTTTTTTTTGAGCAGAGGATGTTATCGAGCTGTGTAAGATTATAGATAGCCTAGACAGGGGGAGACTTTTTTCCCTTTATGGAGGGGGCATAGATTGAAGGTAAGGGGCATAATGTTTAGAGGGGGTGTTTCTTTGACAAGTCTGAACAGCAGTGTCTCAGAAGGCTCAGTTTATCACTTCAGGTGGCGGAAGACACTGAGAAAGAGATCTCTGCTCTGCTGAACCTGGTGGCTACACGTTAAAGTCACAATCACCCTCAACAGGTTTATTGCCACATCCTGCCAGGGCTCTGCTGGAAACACAGCCAGGGTGTCCCAGTCGAAGGCCTACAATACCCAGGAAGGCAATGAGTGGCTCATCAGGCCCAGCAATGGTACAAACTTTGTCTGCGGGAGCTCAGGATTGTGTCTCTGTCTGGCTTCTGTAAGGCATCATGCTGTGGAATCTCCCTAGTTCCAATATAATATCAATGGAGTCATCATTGAAATCCTGATCCAGCAGTACAAAGAACAAAGAACAATACAGCACAGGAACAGGCCCTCCAACCCTCCAAATCTACACGGAAACATTTTGCCCCTCCAAACTAAAACTGTCTTTACTTACAGGATCTGTATCCCTCTATCCCCTTCCTATTCAGGTATTTGTTCACGTGCTTCTAGAATACTGCTATTGTGTCTGTTTCCACCATCTCCCCTGGCAATGCATTCCAGGCCCTCACCACCCTTTGTGCCTCACACATCTCTTTTAAACTCTACCCATCCCCCTAGTACCTTGAACCTGTGCCCCATAGTAATTGACCCCTCCACCCTGGGAAGAAGCCTCATACTTTCCACTCTATCCAACACTATATACATTTTCTAATTAACCTTATTACTCACCTCTAGAACAGGTGGGAGTTGAACACAAGTGTCCTGCTCCAGAGGTAGGGACACTGCCACTGCAGCACAGTGTCCCTATCCCAGCATATACCATTGGATCCATCATTTAACCAGGTCCAGCCTTGGTGCCTTGGCTGGTTCTTTAAATACCAAGGCTGAGATGGGATCTTGTGAGTCCTTACCATTGTCACTGCCGCACATTCAACAGCAAACCCCAATGAGAAACCATTTTCTGCGGGCTGCTTTAAAATGCCCCTGACAGAAGCATTGAAATTACCTCTGGGTTTCCCTGTTACACCAAATCAGTAATCCCTCTCCCAGTGCACCACTGAGTTATTCTTGAACTGAAGAGTCAGTCTCAGAGTATTTGCTAAACACCTAAGAGGTTTGTCTCCCACACGGTATCCTATAAGTATCCCAGCAAGAGTTAATGAATCCTAGTTCAGCACGGGAGATGGTAATGAGTGTCATGCACTCTGATCTCTTGTTTTACCAGATCAGTAATATAATCTGCACCACAATACCATTCTTAACCAATTGGCCACAAGAGTAATGATCACCAGGACACTTATTTTCTAGTTTTCTCTACAAGATTACAATTACTTGAGCCCCAGATGCATGATTTTCTGCTCATGATTATTTCTTGCATTTCACCCACAGCTACTGGTCATCAAACAGCACAAAAAAAGAGATCCTTCAGCCCATCATGTCTGTGCCAGACATCAAGAACCTATCTATTCTAGTCCCATTTTCCAGTTCTTTGGCCCAGAGCCTTGTATGCTATGGTTCTTCAAGTGTTCATCTAAATATTTCTTAATGTTGTAAGAATTCTGTGCCTCTGCCATCTTTCTGGCAGAGAACTCCAGATCTCCATCATCCTCTGGGTGAAAAGTTTTTTTCCTTAAATCCCTTTAAATCTCCTGCCCTTTAATTTGTACACAAACAAATGTAAGATCATGCAAACATACAAACAAGGAACAAGAGTAGGCTATCTGGCCCTTCCAGCCTGTTCTGCCATTCAATAAGATCACGGCTGGTCTGATTTTAACCTCAACACTACATTCCTGCAGATGCTCAAATACCCTTTCATCCCCTTGGAAACCAATGACTTATCTTGCCCTGCCTTAAAAATGTTTAAAAATTCTGCAACTACTGCCTTTTGAGGAAGGGATTTCAAAAGTCTCACAATCCTCTGAAAGAAAAAACGTTTCCTCATCACTGCTTTCCTGCTTCTTGAACCCTCTACTGTTCACCTCATTTTCAGATTTATGCATACCTCAATCAGTTTCCACCTCAGCTACCTTTGCTTTGAGGAGAACAAGCTCTCTAGTACCTCCTCATTGCTGAAACTTTCTGGTCAAAGTCATAAACATAGGGATATACAGCATGGAAACAGACCCATGGGTCCAACTAGTCCATGTCAACCAAGTTTCCCAAACTAATCTAGTCCCATTGCCTGCATTTGGCCGATATACTTCTAAACCTTTCCTATTCATGTACTTATCTAAATTTTCTAGAAGTATTATAAATGACTCTGACTGGATCAAAATATAAATTTTGGCACAGTGGCTCAGTGGTTAGCACTGCTGCCTCACAGCGCCAGGGAGATGGGTTCGATTCCTGCATTGGGTGACTGTCTATGTGGAGTTTGTACATTCTCCCTGAGTCTGCGTGGGTTTCCTCTGGATGCTCCAGTTTCCTCCCATGGTCCAAAAACATGCAGGTTAGATGAATTGACCATGCTAAATTGTCCACTGTGTCCAGGGATGTATAGGTTAGATGCATTAGTCAAGGGAAATGTAGGGTAATGGGCCTGGGTGGGATACTCTTCAGAGGGGCAGTGTGTATTTGTTGGGCCGAAGGGCCTATTTTCATGCTGTAGAATTCTAAACAAAAAGAAATATATTTACAGATTTTAAGAAGTATATATTTTTGAACTCTTTTCATCATAATGCCAGAGCAAGTGTTATATACAGGTACAGCTACATCATTTAAAACACATTGTGAATCTCCTCCACATCCTCACTGGAGCAATCATGTCCTTCCTGTCGTGTGCTAACCAGAACAGGACCTAGTACTCTAGCTGTGGCCTAACTAATATCTTACACAACTCCACTGTTACCTTCCTGGTTTTGTATTCAATAAAGGCAAATATTTCATGTGCCTCCTTAGCCACCTTTTCCACCTTCATTTTGCTATTAAAGTTTATGTTTTATCACAATCTGCTCTAGTGCCTTTTTAAATAATACTTCAGAATTTACCGTTCCAATTTTATCCCAAGGCTGCTTTTCTTTCCCAGTGATGCGCATATTAGTCTTCTTGTTCAAGGGCCACCTTTAATCTTAACCCAAGTAACACTGTTTGCTCAGATGTACACACTCCTACAGAAGTCACTGGATTATAAAGAGGCACTCAAACCCTGACTACTTTATCCCTTCCTTCGGATGTCATTATTGAGGCCATTTGCACCAACTCCAACAGTTGCTTCTGTTGACATCCACTAATTTAGCATCAAATGATGACGATAACCGAGGATCTTCTGATCTGTTGGGGTCAGTACTGGGTGAACATGGCCTTTGTCTGATTTCACAATTTGGCTGCTTTTCTATGCCACAGCGAGCAAAATCAGATCTATTCGGAAGAACGCCAAAACTCAGATTCATGACACATTTTATTCTGCACAATTTGGGTCTTGCTGAGAAAAAAACGACACACTGTCAAAGTGTTTTTGCCTTGCTTGTACCATTCTTGGTACCATTAGCTCAGGGTACAAGAATATCACATTTCAAAGGCAGCAACAATTTATACTGTATTAGAAACAGGATACTGATGCACTGCATAACTCACCAAGGTTACTTTGAAAGAAACTCACTCTTCCACAGCCTCTGCAAGAAGAACAAGACCAGGAAAAGCATGGGGACATCAGTACCTCCAGGCCACAACACATCCTGACTTGGATATATATCAGGTAGCAGAAAGTGAGGACTTCAGATGCTGGAGATCAGAGTGTGATACTGGAAAAGCACAGCAGGTCAGGCAGCATCCGAAGAGCAGGAGAATCGACATTCTGGGCATAAGCCCTTCAGTTTCTTAATCATAGTACTCCAGGGGCGGTCTCAACAAAGCCCTATACAATAAAGACCATAAGGCCTTATGAAATAGGAACAGGAATAGGTTAATTGGCCCCTCAAATCTGCTTTGCCATTCAATAGGATCCTGGTTGATCCAACACTCCTCACATTCACTTTCCAGCCCTTTCCCCATTGTCCTTGATTCCCTGACTGATCAAGAATCTCTCTATGTCAGCCTTAAATATGCGCCTTAAATACCTGCCCCGCACAACTCCCTGTAGCAAAAAGTTCCAAAGACTCACACCGTCTGAGAGAAAGAATTCCTCCTCATCTCAGTTTTGAATTGGCGCCCCTTAATTCAGAGACTATGTCCTCTAATCCTAGACTCTGCCATGAGGGGGAACATCCACTCAGCATTTACCCTTTCAAGCCTCTTAAAAATCCAAAATGATCCAATGTGATCACTTCTCATTCTCCTAAATTCCAGTGAGTAGAGTCCCAGCTGATTTAGTCGTTGCTCATTAGATAATCCCTCCACACCAGGGATCATCCTAATCAACCTCCTCCGAACTGCTTCCAATGAAATGACATACTTCCTTAAATAAGGGGGCCAGAACTGCTCAGAGTACTCCAGGCGTGGTCTCGCCATCACCTTGTGAAGATGCAATAAGATTTCCTTCCTCTTGTACTCCTTAGAATAAGGGCCAACATTCCATTAGTCTTCCTGGTTACCCGTTGCACCTGTGTACTAGTTTCCTGTGTTTCATGTACAAGTACCCCCAAATCCATTTGTGTTACAGGTTTTTTCCATTTAAATAATATTAAGTTCTTTTGTTCTTTCTTCCAAAATGAACAACTTCATGTTTTCCCACATTGTACTCCATTGCCAATCTTTTGCCCACTTACTTCACCTTTCAATATATCTTTGTAAACTGTTTTCTCCCTCTAATAACCCGACTTTCCACTTATTTTTGGGTCATCTGCAAACCTGGCTACAGTACATTCACTTCCTTCCTCCAAGTCATTAATATATTTGTAAACAGCTGTAGTCCCGGCAACAACTGCTGTGGAAGCCACAGGTCACCAACATGAAAAAGCACACTTTAGCCACACTCATTGTTCCCTGCCCATTGGCCAATGCTCTATCCGTGACAATATACCACCTCAATAATCATGAGCTCTTATCCTATAACAACCTTTTGTGAGATATGTTTTTGAATGCTTTCTGAAATTCCAAATGCAACACACCTAGTGAAAGTTCCCCTCTAACCACTCTGATTGAGACTTCGTCAAAAAAAACTGTAGTAAATTAGTCAGACATGATTTCCCTTCCATGAATTGTGTCAAGATTTCTCTGTTCTTGTACTCCAGCCTCCTTAAATTAAGGTGAACATGCCATTTGCCTTCCCAATTGGTTGGGAGAAAGTGAGGACTGCAGATGTTAGAGAGTCAGAGTCACAGAATGTGGCACTGGAAAAGGCAGCATCCGAGGAGCAGGAAAGTCGACATTTCAGGAATAAGCCCTTCATCAGTTTCCAATTGGTTACTATACCTGGTGTTAACTTTTTTTGTTCCTTGTATGACTACTCCTGAGTCTCTGTGGACAACAACATTTAAGAAGTTTCCTACCTTTCGAAAAATATTCTTCTTTCCTATTCTGATCACTGAACTGACTCATCTCAGACCTCTCCACATTGTATTTCACCTGTTCTGTCTCTTACATGTAGCCTCTTTATATCCTCTTCACAACCTATATTCCCAACTAGTTATGTGTTGATAAAATAATTTAGCTACATTACTCTTGGTCTCTTCAACTGAACAATGAAGATAAATTGTAAATATCTGAGGGCCTAAGGTGATCCTTTTGACAATCTGCCAGTTACAGCCTACTGACTTGAAAATGCCAAGTTTATCCTACTCTCTGTTTCTTCAGTGGAAAATTCCTCTGTCCATGCTAACATATCACACCAACTCGATAAGTCATTATTTTATCCACCTTTTTGACGAACCATAGCAAATATCTATTTGGAAATCCACAGCACAACACCTACTGCTGGGCTTCTCTTTCTTTCACAGTATTTTGGATGGTTAAGGAAAATACTCTGAGTTACAGCTGACATGACAGCTTTGATTATGTCTATTATGAATACAAAATGAAGAGATAAATCCATACTGACTTCTAAAATTACTGCCTGTTTCAGCTTACCTACACTTCCTAAAACTAGGTTGTACCTAACTATTTCAAGCTCCTAATTTTACCCCAGGTCCTCGTTGTTCCTAAGTCTCTATCTCCTTCACAGTTTGTCAGACATTATATTTGCCAAGTGAAATAGAAGAAGGATATTAAAAAGCAGCGACTGAGGGAAACAACAGGGACACAATATTATACAGAGGGACCGAGAAGAAACAAATCTAGTGCAAGACATAAGAAAGTCAGGGCGGAAAGTGATTGAACAAAAATAATGGTGAAAAGGGTTAGTGTGTTATAAATTAAATAAATATCAGAAAAGAAAATGGCTGAGAGAAAAAGGGAGGGTACCTGGGCCTGGTTTGACTCTCAAATGCACAGGAGCAACAGCATTTACGGCCTTCAAAAAAGAAATCAAGATTTCGCCTGACTTTAAAAATATCCAAAGACAGCAAACAAAATCAAAGGATTTTAATCAGTAATGAAAAAATGCTGCTGGAATTTTAGAGAATCATCCAGCATAGTTTAAGTAGGACTATCTAATCCTCTGGGTTTCCATTTGTCATTTGGTCCTACTCCAAATCTGCATATTTGGAAACTTTTGGAGTTCAAAAACTCCAAGTTCTGAGCGGAGTGTCACTTTGAAGAAACGGCCGATCCAAGGCCTTTATGTTGTTTTTCTTTTCATGGATGTTACTCCCCCAACTTCCAAAAGACCCATTGACACCACCAGACCAGAGGGCTTATATTTCTCACCCAAAGCTCCTCCATGGTTTTCGTCAGAGTTTTGTTTTGACAAAGCGTTATCAGTTCTGACTCAAAACCAAGTGACTGTAAACCATTGCATTAACTGGGATTTTGATTTCTCCACATGAACATAAGATGGCAGCGAACATGAGACTGAGTAGAGCAATAATTTCTAAATGAGATAATTTGACTTCCAATGTTGAAAATGGAGATTTGGACATTTTGCATTTCACGAGGCAAGAAAATATTGGAGAATTTATCATTTTTAAAATCATTCGGTTTAATATGCCAAGTTTGGGCAACATAACAGCACAAGACTTTAAAATGTCAAAGATCCCATTTGAAGCTTCACAAATTGCCACTACTTTAGAGTAAGCAGTAGTTTGCTTCTGCTGTTATGACACTAGTTATTAGAGGAAAAAGCAATGTTAACATCAAGCAACAATATCAGAAACTGACTATTACATACCCAGGGGGTTAAATGGAAGCAGCTTTCTTTTGTAGCTGGCTTTTAATTTGGGAATGAAAAGCATCAACAAGTTTAACTTTTGTACAAAGAATATCACACAATGTTAATCAAACAAAACTGAAATTCTTGTCAAAGAAGCAAACATGTGGAGTTCTGAAATATTCACTCGTGCCTGCAACCAACCACTACCCTGAGTTGATCAGCAAAACACTTGTAAGTAGAGACAGGAGAGATAAAAATGAGAGAAAGACTTCTTGGGAGGAGATGTTTGCTGTCCAGCTACAGCTTATGCATTGATCAGGACGTTCTAAATGAGGAGGTGGAGAAACTTGGTTGAAAATGAAACAGTTTTCTCTGATGGGGATTGTCTTCCTCTAAAAACCGAATGTGCAAAGTATCAATGAGATATATTTTTAATCTTTCATTCTCAAAATAAATCTCACAATGAGAATTACCTGTGGCATTACCTATTGCTGTGTACTTCCCAATAAAGCATGGGATAAAATCAGGAGTTCAGTGCTGTCCTAGAGGAGAGATCATTGTAAGGAGCATTCACTAAATAGACAGGACAGTTCAGGAGAAATTCCATGCTGTTCGAGGATGGTAAACTCTCCTCTGGATTTCCAATTGCTTAGATTAGATTAGATTCCCTACAGTGTGGAAACAGGCCCTTCAGCCCAACTAGTCCACATCGACCCTCTGAAGAGTAACCCTTCCAGACCCATTCCTCCTAACTTATGCACCTAACTCTATGGGCATGGCCAATTCACCCAATTGCACATCTTTGGACTGTGGGAGGAAACCAGAGCAAACCTACACAGACAGTCGCCCAAGGTTGGAATCGAGCCCGGGTCTCTGGCACTGTGAGGCAGCAATTCTAACCACTGAGCCACCGTGCCACCCCAAAGGGTTTCTCTTTTTACAGAAAACAATGGCAGTTACAAATCGGATATTCTATGTTAATGAGATCAATCTGTAAAGGTCTTCAATTGTTGTATGTGTTCTTGTGTGGATGTGCACATGCTGTGAAGTATACATCTACATATCGAACAACATGCCAATCTAGCAATGCAATACTAGATAGTTTGGACATTTCTTCGGGTGTTAAAATGATTAAGTTCAACAATTTATTACATAATAATTAATTCTTTGCTATAATATCATTATCATAACCTACAGGAGTCCATTTACACCAGGCAGCAGCATTTATAAATGAAAGGGTGCCCGGAAGTGTCTGCCAGATATAAATCATACATATGGCAGACTTATGGTGTGCTAGCTGCTGTGGTCAGACATTTCCTCATAAATCAGTTCGGAGAATTTCAAGTAAAGCACAGGTCTTTGTCTGAAGGGACTCACTGAATAAATAAGCTGTCTGTCATCAGTTCATTATTCTCTTGGCAAATGGCATTTCCTCTGTTCAGCTTTCCAAGCAAAGTATTTGCTATGTTTTAAAGATGCATCGCCCTACAAATTAATAATAAGCCGATCAAAAAATAAAAGAAAGTCCAGAAATATGATCCATTGACAGTTTGACTTTTTGGAGTGCAAGCCTAGATTCTAATAGTACAATTTACAAAAGTCAGATCGAGGTCAGCTCCAAGCCACCAGATCAAGATTCTGGATCAGGCCAACATATTTTGAGCATAATGCAGGTCAGTGTCCTTTTGTCGAGGGAAGATAAGATACAGGTTCTCAATCGCTATGATGTAAATGCATCATTCTCTGAAATGGATTACGTTTTGAACGCAAACCGCTGGCAAGTTGCAAAAACCTAGAAAACCAGGGTCATTAATTTTCAGAATTGCCACTTGAAACGACAAAATTATAGTCAATACTTCGAATAAAACCTTATAGGAACCTGAATGATGTGGACTAAAGCAAGAAATAAGCAGAATTGCACAATAAGTGCAGCAACACCTATCTCGATGTTGGGAGAAACTCGCTACATCTTTTAATTAGGTATCAGGCATTGAGGAAAGATTCTCACTAGGTAGTGGTGAGCTGCCTATTAAGGGGGATTAGTACTTTTCAATGACCTTATGAACTGCACATCTTTCCTTGTTATTTTGCAGCTTCCCATCACACCAGCTACCGCCAGGAAACTCGAGCCATAGAGTCATAGACATGTGCAACATGGAAACAGACCCTTCAGTCCAACTCGTCCATGCTGACCAGATATCCTAAACTAATCGAGTCCCATTTGCCAGCACTTGGCCCATATCCCTCTAAACCTTTCATATTCATATACCCATCCAGATGCCTTTTAAATGTTGTAATTGTACCAGCCTCCACCACTTCCTCTGGCAGCTCATTCCATACACGTACCACTCTCTGCGTGAAAAAGTTGCCCCTTTGGTCCCTTTTAGATCTTTCCCCTCTCACCCTAAACCTATGCCTCTAGTTATGGACTCCCGCACCCCAGGAAAAAAGACCTTATCTATGTACCTTATCAATGCCCCTCATGATTTTATAAACCTCTATAAGGTCACTCCTCAGCCTATGATGCTCCAGGGAAAACAGCCCCAGCCTATTCAGCTTCTCCCTATAGCTCAAACCCTCCATCCCTAGCTACATCCTTGTAAATCTTTTCTAAACCCTTTCAAGTTTCTCAACATCCTTCCTATAGGATTGTGCACAATATTCCAAAAATGGCCTGTCTATTACCATAGCCTCTGCTCGGTCTCACCAATGTACAGTGCCTCAGGGCATCCTTACCTGTGGCGCATAAGATAGAAAACGTTGGCCGAGTCACATGAGTACCTGCTGTGTACATGGTTGGTGGCGTCCCCACATGTAGTGGTGGTATCCGTGTCGACATTCTGATACGTATTGCAGCATCTACCATGACAACGCTGTATGGTGCTGACCTGAAAGTCGGGCAGTTTGTTACGAACAATGATCTGTTTGAGGTTTAGTGGTTGTTTACAGGCGAGAAGTGAAAGTGTAGGGAAGGTCATGGCGAGATGCTCACTCTCATTGATAATGCATTGCAGGCTGTGAAGAACATGGCATAGTCTTTCGGCTCCTGGGAGGTACTGGTCAACGAAGGGTGCCACTCGAGTCTGTCTCCTGAGGAGGTCATTACGGTTTCTCGGTGTCATAAGTTCCAGGAAGAAGTTCTGCTCTTCTATCTGTTTGAATCTTTTGACTTATTCACTTTTGCTGCTTTCTATTTCCCTTCTAATGTTTGATAAGGCCACATCCAAAGAAGGTTCAAAATGTTAACTCTGTTTTTCTCTCCATAGATGCTGCCAGATCTCCCAAACTTCACCAGTACTTTCTGTTTTTATTAGAGTTTTATAACTGCAGTGCATTACATTTGAGAATCTATACCCACCTTAAACTTGATCAGCTCAATGGAACAATTATTTTTTGCCATAATTCTGAATGTGGAGGATCATATTCACTAATATAAAATGTGGTGCTGCTCTCCTGAAGGAACCCAGGCTGTTGTAAATTTTGATAGAGTGTGTAGCGAGTCACAATGTAAATCTCAATTGCTTTTCTTTTCAATTTGGGAACCATGAACTGAAACAATAATCAATTGTTTGATATACATTCTTTGTAAATGCCCTAACTGTTTCAAACCCATAGCTTTCTGGAATCCACTTTCATGATGATTACTGTCATTGTTTTGACTGTGTTTTTTCAAATGTTTGATCAATGTCAAGCCATCGCCAGGGAAGCAAAATATATTCCCCCAGTACACTGCTGAAATTTGCAGATCACAGCAGTAACAAAAGGTTTTTGACAAGGACATCAGTTCCAACAGTCTTGTTCTATTGTCAAGGAACAAGCCTAATTGTAAAATCTAACAGATGATACGTAACAGTCAGATTAAGTTCCATTGAAGAAAGCAAGACTTAGATTTATGTCACATTCCAGCGATGTCTCAAAAACATGTACAGTCATTTTGAGATGCAGTGACTTTTATTATGCAGCGAATTTAGCGGCATTTCATATGTACCAAAGCCCCACAAGTCGAAACAGTCAAGTTAATTCAAAGGCATTGCTTTGAAGAAGGAATGTTACGCAGTTCACCAGGAGGTTCCTCAGCTCTAATTTACAGAGTGCCATGGGATTGTTAACATCATCTGAAGCACCGGAACACAAAGATGAAGCCTCAGTTTAATGCCTCACTCCATCAGCACTACACAGCATAGATTATGAATGCAAGCTCCAATGGGGAGATCAAACCCTCTGACTCAGAGACAGGAGAGTGTCATCAACTAAACTGAGCCAGGAGAAACTGGATTTAGCCTGGAGGAAAGCATTTTGGAAAATATCAGTGTGAAATAACCCGTCTGTAACACCTAATGATATTTGTTGCGACCAGGTGTGGAGGGCTAATTCGACCTCCCCCTCCTCAACTTCCCCAGCTGGCTGCAACAAGAATTCTCGTTCTTTTTAGCTTAAGGCTGTACCTCTGTCCATGTAAAATGCCATCACTTAGCTCACCAGAAGCAATATGGAGCCATTGCAAGGTTTTCATCTGCTGCTAGGCCATATGGCGGAGGTGCAGAAGTAGGCCATTCAGCCCTTTGAGTCCTGCTCTGCCATTCGATGAGATCGGTGCTGATCTGATAATCCTCAACTCCCCCTTCCTGCCTTTTCCCTACCACCCCGGAATCTCTTACCGATTAAAAATCTGTCTGTCTCAGCCTTTAATGAGAGAAAGTGAGGAGTGCAAATGCTGGAGAGTCAGAGTTGAAAAGTGTGGTGCTGGAAAAAGCACAGCAGGTCAGGCAGCATCCGAGGAGCAGGAGAGTCAATGATTTGGGCAATGATGAAGGGCTTATGCCTGAAACATCGATTTTTCTGCTCCTCGGATGCTGCCTGACCTGCTGTGCTTTTCCAGTGCCATACTTTTTTTGACTCAGCCTGTAATGACCCAACCTCAACTGCCCACTGCTGCAGAGAATTCCACAGACTCACTACCTTCTGAGAAAATAAATTCCTTCTCACTTCTGCCTTACATTTTGGCCCCTTTCCTGAGATTGTACCCTTTAGTCTTAGACTCCCCCTCTAGGGGAACCTACCATTCCCCAGTTTCCCTGTCAAGTCTCCTCAGAATCTTGTATGTTTCAATCTGCTAACCCTGTGAAAAATAATAAAGAATATGTCAAACATACATGCACGCAGCTACAATGCTGAAAAGGGTTAGTATCCAGTTCAAAAGGAGGGTGTCCTTAGAGTGTCCTTGAGGCTTAAAGACATTTTAACTTGAGACTTTGCTTGTTAAATTAATGTCTCGTATCTTCAGCATTAGCAAACATCTCAGTTGTCCTTTGAGTTTTCGCTGTTCTCATGTTTCTTTTTAATCAGTTCTGTTCCTTTCCCTTCTTGAGAGTCTGAGAGAAACAGAATTTTTTACCAGTTGGTTCCAATCACAATTCATCAGCTGAGTCCTGCCAAAAGCAGTCCCCTGAAATACAAGTTGGTTTGTACATTCCACTATCTGAATTCCGTTTTTTCATGCTCGACAATTATAGATGACGTCTTTCATCTTCAATGTGCAAAACATATCACACAGGTTTAAGTCAAAATAAGATTTGAGGGTTTCCTCACTCCTAGTCTGACTAGTTTCGGCATCTTTTGATAAGAATGCAAATACCATGTTCAGAGTATTTAGATTATTCCTCACTGGTTTCACAAAGCTTGGGTAACCTGTGTCATCACCCCATCTCCATCCACCTATTGCACTCTCAGCTACCTTCTCCCCAACCCCACACCCCCTCCCATTTATCTCTCCACCCCCGAGGGTCCCAGCCTCATTTTGCCCGATTTTCCTGCTCCTCGGATGCTGCCTGACCTGCTGTGCTTTTCCAGCACCACTCTAATCTTGAACCTGTGTCATCAGTTGCTCCCTCTGGCCATTTTAAGTCAGTGTTAATTTTTCAGTTTTAAAACCCTATTATTCCATGGTGGTCCCAACTATTAAAATCAGACAATGAATTTAAAAATCAATGATCTATATCTTACCACGGTGACATAGTGTCAAAAGCACACATATCTAACCACACATATCTAAGCACACTATCCCAATGTTTAGTTACTTATGCAGTAAGTACTCCAGAGAATCTGTCCTCAGCAATAACAGAGATTAAACTGACTGATTAAGGTGTTCATTCAATTCAATTCTACAGTACGTATAGAATTGCATCAAATCAAGAGAAGGCCATGACACCATTTGTACCTGACATCTCAATCAAAAAAAATGTTGCTGTGTTGGATTTCTTCTGCTCTTTCCCCCAGCGCTTTTTCAATGAGTTTTTATTTTAATGTATTAATTCACTGGGTCGGCATTAAGGGTAAGGCCAGCAGTCATTGCTAATCCCTAGATTCCCTTAAGAATGTTGTGGTAAGCCACATTAATGATTGTGGGGGAAGATGCTCCATTTATGTTGTCAGACAAAGAGTTCCAGGGTTTTAACCCTGTCATGCTGAGGAACAGAAATACAGCAGAATAGTATGCGACTTAGACGGAGACTTACAATTGTAGTGTTCTGATGTGCCTGTTATCATGGTTCTTCTAGGTAGAGATTGGGGGTTTCTAAGACTGTTGAGGAAGCCTCGAGAGTTCCTAAGTGCATTTGTAGATGGTACACTCTACTGCCACTGTATGTGTATGGTGGAGACAGACTGCTTTGATATGGTGAGCTTCTTGAATATTGGTGCAACTGCACTCATCCAGGCAAATGACCTTCATGCCATCACTACATCTCAGTAAAACATTTCAAATTATAGTCTAAAACATCCCCAACTGGACTGTAGCACTGTTAGAGAAGAATGTACTCTGATAACACCATCCTTTGTCATCATTGTTAGTTTTGTTGCTGAGCTTGGAGCACAGAGAGGTGTATGAACCATTTCACACTGGTTTCAATCTGAATAAACAAAGTAATGATAAAGAAATGTATCCATTGAATAATAATCAGCAAATTGTTATACATTACGTATTTTAAAACAGCAAAGCTGAGGACAAGATTTGATAAAGGCCTTAGTATTATGAAGAGGTTCAAAGCTGATGTGAAGAAATTGTTTCCACTTACTGGTGAGCTCAGAACAAAGAGACAAATAAATATGTTAGCCACCAATAGGTCATGCAAATAATTTAGGAATTACTTTATACAAAGTGGGATATGTTTGCTGCCACAAAAAGTATTGACTTCAAGCAATAATGCAAGCCTTGAAGTCAATGTGAGTGAGAATGAATATAGAAATGTGGAGCTATGTTGGGAATGGGCTCCTTTAAGTCAGTGAGATAGGCATTGGGTCAAATAGCCTGTTTCTGTGCTGTAGATTCCACACAAACGTCTCGAAAAGCAGTGTCCATCAAGTTGATTATAGTGTTTTATTTTCGCTATTTTCACACTCCTCTCCCAAAGATTCTTGTTGGCTGGTGATCAGGAGGAGGATTGTTGGCTAATTATAGTGATAACATGTGTCCACTTTGGCTGCAGATCAGATATACCCACACAGACTGAAGATCCAAACTGGCGCCTTCCTCTTCACAATATACCATGTGGTGTAATTGCCCATTGAATTATCAGAGCACCAGAGGAAAATGGCTTTGGACACACCCAGAGTGAATTCTTCCAAAGGAAACATTGCAAAATCACAAAGGGAGGGAATGGTTTCCAAACAGAGGATGATACAAAGTGGGTCTATTTCTTAATCCCTTCAAAGGATGAAAAAAAAAGACCGGCAGAGAAAAAAAATAGATAACTGCCCAAAATATGCACTTACAGTTCTGAAAGATAAACATTGTACAAAGAAAAGGTGGTCCGTGCAAGATGTAGGAAGAGTGGTAAATTGCAAGATTACTTGACTTTTGGCAATTTGAGGTGGTTTTATTTATTTGGCTCACATATGGCCTCTATTGGTGAGAATTGAATGATACATTGATTTAAAGTGTAAATACAAATATCTAAGTGCATATGATTCCTAATCAATATGTGTATTTTGGCCAGGGCATAAGCAATTTTACTCGAGCAGAGCTTGGAACAGTCCACTAACCAATGTTTTCCAAATCCTGTAAAAGTTTGTGACCATATGTGTTGACCACAGTAAGTCATTGTTAAACATTCTCCTCAAGGAGTCAACCTCTGACCCCATTCAGATGGACAGAGCTATCATTGTTTATTAACAGCACAGGAAAAATATATTAACAGGCACTGTACAGAGGAGCACTTGAAGCAACACATCAGCTACAGTTTTCTCAAAATAAAGCTTTGCAGCTTTAATCTATAACACACACCTTAGTCCCCAGCCATTTCTGTGAAAAATAATATTTTGCCTCTGTCATTAGCGTTCATTCCTATCATTGCAGTTAATTCAGGCTTTGCATTATCGGTGATCTTACATCTCTGAAGTGACAAGCGACATGGCTAGACATTTATCCAGGTAAGCTGAGTCATTACTTACATCTTGCCATTACAGCACATATGTTCCATGAAATACCATTTTTATTATGATATGGTTCTAAAATTTTGTTTACATTCTCCATATTTGGGAAATTACAAATTTTAAAAGGATTATTATAACTGACCGATCATCACATGGCCCACTGTAAACTTGTATAAGATAATTATTCAAAAAGGTAACTTGACCTAATCGCATAAAGGGTTAACTCATGAAAAAAAATAGGAATCTACGTCATTTATGATGTCATGACCACATGATGATAGACATGATGATGAGAAGATTTAGACCGTGTGCAGAGTGCAATGTACATAGTTAGCTTAGTATAAACAAATTTATACTTTCATAAAGATTCATATTGCTGTATATTCTCACTTTACAGTAAGACCCCATAAACATCATCTAGAACTCAACCCAACCACAACAGTAACTGGTCCTTTATACAGTAATAGTAACTTGTGTTTAAACTACCCTCAAGCTTCTTTCCAATCAATTTCATTTAACCCTATCAGCAAACCTTCAAATCCTTTCTCCATCATGCACATATCTCGCTTATACAGTATAAGGTAATGGTTCTGACAGAGTTAATGCCATCTTAGTATTACCTCCACCTAATCTTATGATGTCACACTGTGTTTGTGTAGAGAAATGTTTGATTGTGCACAAGGTTGCGATGGAGATAGATATGATATACCTGACTGTTAACTGTTGAAATCATGTCTAACTATTGATTGCTAATTGTACCAATTGTCATGCCTTGTTATCTGAGACAGGTACTTCTTCTTAACAGATTCTCTTCAGTGCGGAAACATGCCCTTCGGCCCAACAAGTCCACACCAACCCTCCAAAGAGTAACCCACCCAGACCCACTTCCCTCTGATTAATGCACCTAACACTATGGGCAATTTAGCATGACCAATTCACCTGGTCTGCACATGGAATGTGGGAGGAAACTGGAGCACCCGGAGGAAACCCACGCAGACACGGGGAGAATGTGCAAACTCTACACAGACAGTCACCCCAGGCTGGAATCAAACCTGGGACCCTGGTGCTGTGAGGCAGCAGTGCTAACCGCTGAGCCGCCGTGCCACCCATGTTAAGACTCCTTTCTGGTCTATCCTCCACCACTGAATATTAGACTAACATAGATGTGAGATTGGTGGCAATGAACTACACCAACCACAAGACGCCAATGATTGGTAAATACTTAAATCCATCAGTGCTATTTGCCTCAAGTCTTCCACAGCAAATAGAAAGTTCTGCATTCTACCAACTCTCTGGATAAAGAGGTTTCCCCTGAATTTCTTATTGAAGTTGTCACTGTTTGAGGGAGAGGGGTTAAAGGGTATATGAGGGAAATCTCCTTACCCTAATGAAAATAACATATGCAAACAAGGAATATGTTTACATCTGAACCATACATGCCCCTGACCCGAAGCCGCAAGGAAAATGTCAATTGAATCACAACTTAGTCATAAATCATCTGATAAGCCATCAAAATGACTTTGTGTAGTATTCTTGGTAATGTTCTGTTGAAAGTTGCAATCTCCAGGAGTATTTAACTATTTGTGCACTATGGGGAAAGCAGTGCATTTCATCCTAGTCTGCAAAATGAGACATTTTAATCAAAAAGTTGCCTTTTATCTTTCGTTCCTTTCAATAAATTCATCTAACTCTTTATGTGAAAAAGCTGGATGAGATGGAATAATAATCCTTAAATATCATGCCTTTCTTGCTGAGAGATATTGTTCAGAGCAGAGGGACAGGATGGTTTTGTTCAGTACAGCAATGCTGGGTTCAAACTTGTGCACCTGGAGATTCCTTAAACCTGAATCACAGCATCAACTACCCACATAATGTTTAATTTTGCTGTGATTTTATCAGTTTGCACGATCTTTCACACTGAAATTGTAGTTTTATGGGTTTCTATTCACCATCTCAATAAGAGCCAGTGAGAAATATTGTTAGAATCTTCTGCCCTCAGCTTGATACTGGCATTTCTGTTTTTTTGAGTCATGCTGCAGCTTGCCTGGGGTAAACAATTAACTCTGTCATTACCGTGGGCAGCAAGGTGGCTCAGTGGTTAGTACTGCTGCCTCACAGCGACAGGGACCTGAGTTTGATTCCCCCCTCAGACGATTCTGTGTGGAGTTTGCACATTCTCCCTATGTCTGCATGGGTTTCCTCCGGGTGCTCTGGCTCCTTCCCACAATCCAAAGATGTTCAGGTTAGGTGAATTGGCCATGCTAGATTGCCCATAGTGTTCAGGGATGTGTAGGTTTAACACATTAGTCAGGAGTAAATGGAGAGTAATAGGGTACGGGGATGGGTCTGAGTGGGTTACTCTTCGGAGGGTCGGTGTGGACTTGTTGGACCGAATGGCTTGTTTCCACACTGTAGGGATTCTATGATTCTCAGGCCAACAGAACCAATCTCAATCAAATCATTTGAGGAGGACATAGAGATGTACAGGATGAAAACAGACCTTCGGTCCAACTTGTCCATGCCGCCAGATATCCCAACCTAATCTAGTCCCATTTACTAGCAGTTGGCCCATATCTCTCTAAATCCTTCCTATTCATATACCCATCCAGATGCCTTTTAAATGTTGCAATTGTACCAGCCTCCACCAGTTCCTCTGGCAGCTCATGTCATACATGCACTACCCTCTGTGAGAAAAAAGTTGCCCCTTAGGTCCCTTTTATATTTTCCCCTCTCACCTAAGCTTACACCCTCTAGTTCTAGACTCCCCCACACCAGGGAAAAGACTTTGTCTATCTATCCTATCCATGCCCCTCATGATTTTATAAACCTCTATTTAGTCACCCCTCAGCCTTTGACGCTCCAGGGAAAACAGCCCCAGCCTATTCAGCAGCTACAAGGAAGAACTCATGAAAAATTGCTCAATGTAAGTGTGGGCTTTTAGAAGAATAAGAAAGTTGTGTCGAATAGCACTGTGTTACATGAATAAGCTTCTGTCAGCATTTGATGTGATGTGGCAGCACTGGGAATGGGACCTCTAGGCCTAGCAATATTTTGAAGAGGGTTTCCAGGATCTATAAGTACTAGAAGAGATGGTTTAGGAGCATCAGGGCAAATTTTGGATAAAACATTTAAAAAAAAACTATTTTGTGTTAACAATTCTTGTTCTAACCATCAACAAAGAGAACCAGGTAAAGGCCATGTGCTATTGTCGCAGGTAAACATGTCTTTGGAACTCTCTTCCTCAAAAAGTATTAGAAGCAGAGTCATGCAGCATGGAAATAGATCTTTCGGTCCAATCAGTTCATGCCGAGCATATACCTAAACTAAACTAGGCCCACTCTCTTTGAATATTTTTAAGGCAGAGGTACCTAGATTCTTGGTAAGGTGAAAGGTTATCAAGGTTATGTGTGATTCTGGGCTAATCTAATCAGTCATGATCTTATTGAATGGCAGAGCAGGCTCAAGAGACAGAGTCGCTTACTAATTTGTATGTTCATAAATTAGCTTGGAAATGTGTGTTATCAAAATATTCATAACTTTAACATGTAAGTAAACCTTTAAAAATTGAATTTCCAGTTTCTGCCTATTTTCTAAAGGATAAAAAAAAACTTCCCAATCCTCAGAGAAGAGTAAGACCTCAATGTTTGTGGATGCACAGATTGCATCTTGGAAATCCTCCAATCTACAAATGTTCAGAGTTCATCTCAAAGAATTTAGCCACCTGGAATTGAAATTCCTCTCTCAAATTCTGGGAGGCAAAATATTACCAGTCAAACTGTGGGTTCTCAGGAAATGTATAAGATCTAATGCAAAAGAAAAATCCCTATTAGCAACATCAATGTCTTACTGAGTAAAGACAACGTCAGATAGCAGCAGGTCGTACAAATACACAAAGTCAGAAGTAGCTGCTAAGTTGGTTAATCTCCATGTGAATGTGGTTCTACAAGCAGTCTCATCATCTGTGGCCGTTGAGAGGGGAGAGAATGTGTTTGTGCTTCGATTTCCATAATTCCTTCAGGAAAAAAATATTTATAAACAAGAGCTCATCTGTGATTTCACAAAAATGAAATGGACTGCCATCATGCATGGGCTAAAAAGATCACTTGTTCGACAGGCTGGAAGGGTGCTTGAGCTAAGAAACCACATCATCAATGCCACATGGAGAAGTGTGAAAAATAAAAATAAATAATGAGTTTGCTTCCAACGATTTGGCAATGACAGTGCCACAAACACATTTTTAATACCTCGCCGTAAAAGATACCCATTTGGTATCAGCTAGAATATTGCATCTAGTTCTGGACCCACAGTTTAAGAAGGATGTGAAGACATTGGAGAGAGTGCAGAAGAGATCTACAAAACTCCAAGATTAGGGAACTTCAGTTGTGGAGATAAATTGTAGACTTCTTTGGAGAAGAGAAAGCTGAGAAGGGATCTGATCAAAATCATGGACAGAGTAAGAGAACATGTTCCCACATAATAGCTCAAGGGTGATAGGGGAGAGATTTAAAGTAATTAATAGAGATGTATAAGTGTTACACGTGTTACTTCATGAGTGTTTGGGGTCTAGAATACACTGATGGAGGAAGGTCCTGTCATAGCATTCAAATAACTATTAGATGGGGATTTGTAAAGGAACAATATGCAAAGTTATGGGGAGAAGGCAGGAGATTGCACAAGGTGAACCGTTCATTCCGATCTCTGGTGCATACACAATGGGCCAAATGGCCTCCTTCTGCACAGTCACAATACTGTGAAGTGCATATTTTCAGTGATCAATTAAGCTTTAAAATCAGAATGGAGAAAAATCACCTTCTCGTTCATGTTCAATTCAATTGTGTAAATTGTCCAATACAATAACTATTGTGTAATTTCATGACAGCACCTAAATTGTGTGATTGAATTATTTTATGATTTTATCTGAACTCTACATGAGATTATACGTTAATTTCAATTAATGTATGTATACAATTTGAGTTAAAACCAGTTTAAAATACAGCTTATATGTCAGAAGGCAACTAAAATGTCGACTTAGAAATGATTTAAGTCATTCATAGCTGGACCTCTTTGTACTCAACAAACTTTTTTTTCAAACCAAGAAGTTTAGATTTCTAAATAATTGTATTAAGCACCAAAGTTTATTTTTGGTCAAAATTTCAATTACTGTAGCTCAATTTGAAAAGTAAAACTTTAGGAATGGATAAGGTCTCCATCTTCAGTAGTAAAGAGTTAAAGATGTGTAACCAAATTAATTTGGGTGGAGTGTCCAAAACAAGGCTAAATAAAGAGAAAATCCTATATTTAGCGACCAAAGTGTGTACACATTGGGTAAACAGCTACAATGGCCAAAAGCTAACCACCCACAAGCACATGATCTGCCAAATATTATGATTTCAGAAAATGTGGTAAAGGAACTGTGCTAGAAAGCCATCTTATTCAATTAATTTTATAGTTTGGATTAATTATAAGTAAACTTGGCTTGACTTTGCCAACAATAATGGTACATATTCAAACAATTAGCCCTTAAAAGAGTTAGGGAAAATGTAGGAAATCAAGCACTTTCCTACATATTCATAGTTTTGGTGCCTTTCATTAAATATTTACTTGTAGAAAATGTTTCCTTTTAACATCAGGAATGTGTCACAGGGTGCTCCATTTGTTTTGGTCATAACATAGCTGTTATTATAAGGAAGTGAGCACGAAGCTTTTCTGCCTAACACAGCAAAATGAGACAGAGTCTCAACTTTCTCTGCTAATCGTAACACGTTAAGGCAGGAAAACCCAATTAAATGGTGGCACCCAGGGACGAGCTCCTGACATTGAAGCAGAAATTATTTTTACAAGGTACAAGGTTTTATTAAAGGCATTAAGGCAACCATAATGGGCCTTTATGAGAGGAATCCCACATTTCTACTCTACGTCCTTCGACAATTCAAGTACGATCACAGCTTTTGGATCTTATGAAACATTTTAGCTCATAAACTTCATAATTTCTCAAATAAATATATGGTGTGATGCAGACGAACCAATCAGTATCAAAGAAACCAAGCGTTCTTTAAACCATTACTTCATATCCTGAAGTAAAAGCTTACTATTGCAGTTTATAATATTCATTTGATGGCAATGGATCTAAGCCAAATTACTTCATCATTACAGGACAACAAAATGTTGATGGAGTGACTGTGCTTTAGCCTGTCTAAGGTAGTGCTCTTGTGTTTTCTGAAATCAAGTTTGGACTTGTAGTTCTTTTCTCTTTTAAGAAATTTCATCAGGATCAATCATTTCATTAAAAATTGCTTTCCAGCCTCCCGTGATATTTAGAAATTACTTTCAGGTGACATTAGGAAGAAGAACATGAATGGTCTGTTGGAAAAATAGACTTGCATTTGCATAGTGCCTTTCAAGACTTCAGGACAGTGCAAAGTACATTAGGACCAATGAAATAGCTATTCACGGGTAGTCAATGTTGCAATGTAGAAACATAGCAGCCGATCTGTGGATATTAAACTCCCACAAGAGGCACCATGACAATGATCAGAAAATTAGTCCCTTGTATTCTTCAAATTTGTGCAATGTAATCCTTTACTTCCATTCCATGCTGTAAGTGGCCTCCATTTAACATTGTATTCAAAGGTTGCCACCCCTGACAGTGCTGTATCCCCAACATATTACATTACAACATCATCTCAATTTTGCGTACATGTCTTCGAATGGAACCTGAACCCAAAGCCAAGTGTGCTACCAACAGAGAACATGTTGGCAGACATATAATTGTCATTGTAATTTATAAAAGGACCTGATAAAGTTGAAGAAAGGAAACTGCTCCCACTCCGTTTTTCACCAGAACAAGAGATTATAAATATCAGAGTCACTAGTTTTTTCAATAAAGTATTCAGGAGAAAAGTCTTTACCCAGAGAATGATTAAAACATGAAATTCAGCACCATATGGAACTGTTAATAAGACTAGCATTGATGTAGTTAGGGGAAGCTTAAGGAGTCTGGGACACAGAGGCAAGACCTAACTGTCAGAGTTAGACCTTTCAAGAGTCAAATCAGGAAAATCTTCTGCACACAATGGGTACTAGAAATTTGGAACACTCTTCCACAAATGGCAATTAATGCCAGATCAATTGTTCATTTTAAAATCTGCAATTGATTTTTGTTAACTGAACATAATAAGGGATTATGGGACAAAGGCAGATAAACGGAGTTTGGATTGCAAATCAGTCACAATCTCATTGAATGGTAACACAGGTTTAATGGACTAAATTATCTACACCTATGTCGCTAGAAAAACACATAAGGGAGAAAGGAATGCAAGGACATGTTGATTGGCTTAAAAGAGGGAGGGTGAGATGAGGCCCTTGTGAAGCATAAATACTACCATTAATGGATTAGGCTGAATAATCTGCTTCTGTGCTGAAAGTGCTTTGTTATATTGCCTTAATTATCCTAAATTAAATAACTGAAGATTGAATGGTAGTGACCTGGATAGATGATCCCGTTCCCTATTCTTGAAAGTCCCCCATTTTAAAATTCACATCTTCCCACTTAATTCCTTTCAGGGCCTCACTGCAAAATTTTCCAAGCCTAATCCATCTCCTGTCAAAGTTTATTTCTGTACTTTTCCACAATCCTTCACTGTTGTCAGTGTTTTCTGCCATCTAACATTTCCTCCCCAAAATCCTCCTCCGATCCATTTTTTAAGAGCTTTCCTAAAACACCCTCTTGTGATAAAAGTTTTGATCCACCACCTAACTCCCAGTGTTCCAGAAGCCCTTAATGGCATGAATTTGAACAGCCAAATGTCTATTTCTTGTTCAAGACTTTATATCTTACTGTCCAATTAGTGACTATAGCTATTTGGTGACTACATGTTTTTAGAACCCTTGCTGATTTTCCATTACTTTTATTTTATGATCAAAATTTGGTTTGAAGCTGTGAACTTTGAATTGTGAGCAAAAGAGGGCTTTTGGACTGTCTGCAACAGCTTGTGGTGAAAGGGAAACAGACCAAACAAGCTCTTGTTCATTCATGAGACCAGGCTTGGAAGTTAATTGCAGATTGGTATTTGATGAGAACACTCTGCAGACACATCATCACTAGGGAAAAACATTATGTTTGAACAGATAGCAGATATTAGTTTTAATGCCAGTATCTCAGAATCAGCTCCAACAATTCTGGAAAAGATTGTGTGCTCAAGCAGATGTTGAACTGTAACTTGGGCCCTGTGGAGGAGGCAGTCTCTGTGGGAGTGGTCAGAGCTTGAACCAGGTTTTGGGCAGCATTTGTTAGGGAAAAATAACATATGAAGATTTGAAAGTTCCCTGCCTAACCTCCCATGGGCAGCTCTTAGACGTTTAGAGAAGACTAAGTTAGAAGCATTACTGCCTTTATCTGAGAAATCTGTAAATGTGACCTTGATCGACACCTTCAGAAAATCAACCAAGAAATCATGCTGTTACTCTATAAAATTCTGGTGTGGCCTGACTTTGGAGTGTTGCGCACAATTCTGGTCACCGCATTATAGGAAGGATGTGGAAACTTTGGAAAGGGTTCAGAGGAGATTTACCAGGATTTTGCCTGGTGTGAAGGGAAGGTCTTATGAGTAAAGGCTGAGGGACTTGAGGCTGTTTTCATTAGAGAGAAGAACGTTGAGAGGTGACTTAATTGAAACATAGAAGATAATAAGAGGGTTAGATAGGGTGGATAGTGAGAGCCTTTTTCCTCAGATGGTGATGGCTAGCACAAGGGGACATAGCTTTAAATTGAGGGGTGATAGATATAGGACATATATCAGAGGTAGTTTCTTTACTCATGGACATGGAATGCACTGCCTGCAACACTAGTAGACTCACCAACTTTAAGGGCACTTAATTGGTCATTGGATAAACATATGGATGAAAATGGATTGGTTCCACAGGTCAGTGCAACATTAAGGGCTGGATTGTGCTGTTATGTTCTATGTTATTCAGCAGTCTGATCAGGAATCATTGGGGTCAATTTTGAGCGTCTTTGAAAGTCTTAATTTTACTGTGTTGTGAATACAGAGGTAGAAAGGCTGTCTCCACATCGTAACAAGATGCCCAACAACTATAGAATCAAGATGAGATTCCAGCACTGATTGGAATTCAAGATACTCCTATCTTGGTGGCTAATTTAGGTCATGGATCAGGAACCTATGTCACCTTTGAAAGAGAGATTGCAACGTATAGACAAATAGACCATCAGAGCAAGATCACCTCATAACTTAAGGTCAACTTCTGGAAAATAGAATGATTTTCCTCAACAAGAATTATTTCCCCAAAAAGCAATTATCTGAAGTTGGAGCTTTGTAAAAAGTCCCAAAAATCCTGGATGAGAATATTGAAGTTGTCATTATTTAAAAGAACAGTTTAGATCTCTGAATAGTCATGAAGCATATGGAAAAGGTCACACATTCCACGCGGAATTCCTAACTACACCACTTGAGGCCATACATTTTGGAATCGGGAAATTGGGAAAATGAAGAGTAAAACAAAATTAAAACATTTATTCTGTGACTCTTTCCACTGACTCCCTTTCTTGAAGTGTTGATGTGTAGGAGCATTTCCTGGCGGTAATCATATATTGGCACAGACACCAATAACAAACTAGTTGTGTGGCTCCTGGCAACTTGTGAACCCATGGAGGAAATTAATACATCGTAAATTGTTCATGAAAGGAATTGCTGGGTTGTGCTAAAGGAGAGGAATAAAAACATAGGTGCACGTTACATACAAAATATACAGCCCAGATTTATTTAGATCCTTGAGAGGCTACATATTTAAACAAAAACTTTTTTTTTACAGTATGTACATTAAATCCTAATATAAATATATTTCAAACACAGATGAAACTGATTCAAGTCTTCCAATTGAGAAAATTCCCTCGGTTGCTCATTTCCAGCTGCTGTAACACCTGCCTTTGAAACCACCAGTTAGAACTAAATACTGTACAGAAAAATTGATAGCTTTTTAAAGAACAGCATCTGCCAATTCCTTTGAAATTAACCATAAAAAAATCTGCATTAGCAGTGTTACTGTTCATATCTTATAATTTACTAAAAGAATTATTAAACTCGTATAAAAGGTAATGGCCAAGAGGCATGTTTTACACTTCAATGTTTAATCCATTTTCCAACAATAATTACACCTCTCAACAGTCATTAAAAAACTGATGTATTAAAAAGATGTTCAAATGCACTGAGTCAAATGTATCTAGAAGGTAAAGGGATTGAAGAAGATTACTTCGAACAAATCTTTCAGCATGTCAAGGGAAGGATAGAAATATCCCACTACAAAATGAATCTGGTTTCGCCCATTGAAATGCAGGTTTCCAGATTTATGTTGCTGTTGTGCATTTCTTGACTCCAGAGGTTTCGATTGCTTAATATTTCAGAATGTTCAAACACATTCTCAATTACACTTTGTGCCTATTTCAAAGCATTAGTTGTGGTTCAGAAAGAAAATTAAAAAAAGAATGCAGCCTTTTTAAAGTAAGGACTTTCTGCCACATTCGATCTGATGCAATAGAAAAGGGTTTTTTTTGGATTCAACTGAAATTGCATGTTAGTATATACTACAGACAGATAAAACAGCAGCTCCTAACCAAGTTTGTACAGAATAGATTTGTGCAACGACGTTATGGAAGAATACACAAAGTATTTCCTTACGTAGGAAACTTTTAAATGCTAAGAATACATCATACGGAGCAACACAAAAAATAAGTCATCTTAAATACTGGAGGTGCTTTGAATGTACAGCTCTGCTTTTCAGTCTTTAATCCCTTTAGAATTTTGTCTTGCTTCCAATTCCACTTTCTTCACCAAATAATTCTGACAGTCAGCAATTTAACGTCGTCTGAACGCACGCGAGATTCTCCAGGCGTTGGGCTCTTCATAGCGGTTGTACAGGGGCTCCAGCCTCTGCTGTTTCTTTTGCTTGCTGAGTTTAGTTGGGTCGGACACTTTGAAGAAGGCAGGTGCAAACTCTACTAGCCAGCGTGGGTCAATGGTGGTCACTTCTCGCATGTATTCTTTAGTAGTCAAGACAAGTTCATGATATACAACCCTGAAAGAAACACAAATATTTTAAACGCTCGTCAAGCAAGTTTGTTTCGTGAATTATAATTAAAAAGACTGCAGATGCTGGAAATCTGAAATCTGAATGCTGGAGAAACTCAGCAAGTCCAGCAGCATCTGAGTAGACAAAAACAGAGTACATTATTCAAATCTGGTATGACTTGTTCAGAACTGTGAACTGTAGTTTCTCATTTGAGTTTTATCACACATGCTTCAAAATCACAAATATAAATATAGCCATACAGATGATCCCCATTAGAACAAATTGTTTTAAAAAAAAACCTGACTGGTTATTAAAAATGCATATAGCAGTGAATTGAGGGGATAAAAAAAAAAGGGGAAGAACTGAGAAGAAATATCAACATTGTCCTTTTATCTTCAGAACATTAGTTTGAATCAACATGTACTGATGGGCTGAATGCTTCTTCTGCGTTGGCTGCAAGTCATCTATATGAAAAGAGTCTTAAAAAACCTTATAACAATTCAAAAAAATCTACATTTATATAGAGCTTTTCATGACCACTGGATATCTCAAATACTTTACAAACAACACATTCCTTTTGAAGCATTATCACTGTTTTAATGTAGAAAATATAGTAACCAATTTGCTCACAGCAAGGTCCCACAAATAGTAATAAGCAGATTGGTTTTTGTTTTCTAATGTTGATCGAGGAATAAATATCAGCCTAAGCTGAAGAAATTTGGCATGACGGTGAATACTCTTGCCAATTTTTATAGGTGCGCCATTGAAAGCATTGTGTCTGGATGTATCACTATCTAGTATGGCAACTCTACCATTCAAGATCGGAGACGGTTACAGAGAGTGGTGAAGTCAGCCCAGACAATTACAAAGACCAATCTCTCATGTACAGAATCAAACTACCAGGCCTGCTGTCAAGGAAAAGCCACCAGCATTCTTAAAGATCCATCTCACCCTGGCAATGTTTTTCTACAACCTCTACCATCGGGGAGAACATGGAACATAAAACAGTACAGCACAGAATAGGCCCTTCAGCCACGATGTTGTGCCGACCATTGATCCTCATGTGCGGTAAACCTAATGTACGAACTCTCAAATTTCTGTGACCATATGCATGTCCAGCAGTCTCTTAAATATCCCCAATGACCTCGCTTCCACAACTGCTGCCGGCAACGCATTCCATGCTCTCACAACTCTCTGCGTAAAGAACCCGCCTCTGACATCCCCTTTATACTTTCCACCAAACAGCTTAAAACTATGACCCCTAGTGTTAACAATTTCTGCCCTGGGAAAAAGTTTCTGGCTATCAACTCTATCTATGCCTCTCATTATCTTGTACACCTCAATTAGGTCCCCTCTCTTCCTTCTTTTTTCCAATGAAAAAGTCCGAGCTCAGTCAACCTCTCTTCGTAAGAGAAGCCCTCCATTCCAGGCAGCATCCTGGTAAACCTCCTCTGAACCCTCTCCAAAGCATCCACATCTTTCCTATAATAGGGCGACCAGAACTGGGCACAGTATTCCAAGTGCGGTCTAACCAAAGTTTTATAGAGCTGCAACAAGATCTCACCGCTCTTAAACTCAATCCCCCTGTTAATGAAAGCCCAAACACCATATGCTTTTTTAACAATCTTGTCCACTTGGGTGGCCATTTTAAGGAATCTGCACATCAAGATCCCTCTGTTCCTCCACACTGCCAAGAATCCTGTCTTTAATCCTATACTCAACTTTCAAGTTTGATCTTCAAAAATGCATCACTTCGCATTTATCCAGGATGAACTCCATCTGCCACCTCTCAGCCCATCTCTGCATCCTATCAATGTCCCAGTGCAGCCTACAACAGCCCTCTATACTGTCAACGACACCTCCAACCTTTGTCTTCTGCAAACTTGCTGACCCATTCTTCAATCTCCTCATCCAAGTCATTAATAAAAATTACAAAGAGTAGAGGTCCAAGAACAGAGCCCTGTGGAACACCATTCACCACTGACTTCCAGCCAGAATATTTTCCTTCCACTACCACCCGCTGTCTTCTGTCGACCAGTCAATTCTGTATCCAGACAGCTAAATTTCCCTATATCCCATTCTTCCTGACCTTCTGAATGAGCCTACCATGGGGAACCTGATCAAATGCCTAACTGAAGTCCATATACACAACATCCACCGCTCGACCCTCATCAACTTGTCTCGTAACATCCTCAAAGAACTCAAGATTTGTGAGGCAGTGGAGTGCTCTCTCTATACTGCAAAGGAATACAAGCTTTTGGATTTTGGTGCTCAAACCACAACTTTCTGACTCAGAGACAAGAGTGGTACCAATTGAGCCAAAGGTGGCACCTAACTCAACACAAATTGTGAAGTGAATGAATATTGAAGGTGATGGACACGGTGCCAAGTGGGCTGCTTTGACCTAAATGGCTTATGAGCAGACTATCAGAGAGAGTATTTCATTACAGGGTCTTTCTAAGAGCTGTATATCTCTATGACTTTAATTGAACATAGTTAATGGGGTGAGGATGTGATATGAATCACTACCTGCATAATACACTCCTTGAAATGGTTTGCCAGTGCACTGAGGTCTATTATCGGACAATGCCTGATCCAGGACACTGCTGAAGCTAATGTTATGAAGGTGTAGATGTACTGTACCTTTAAGAGAGAGAGGAAGCTAGCAAGGACTGTCTGAAAGCACAGTTTCCTCAACAAGGTTAAAATGCAACATTTGACTGTGAAACCAATAGTGAGACTGAGTTGCCATGGTACACAACAAATTTGAATTTGGCCAAACAGTTTACATTACATACCAAGATACCAAAATCCAATTGAATTTGAATTTAGTGTCTTGATGACATCAAACCAAAAATGATCTGATGTTTTGTGTATAAAACCAGACATTTTGAACGGTTAGGGGGAGAACTGCCAAATCACCAACAGACTGCTAGCAGAACAGCTCTCTGAAAGATACCTGTCTGCAAGAAATTTGTGCAGCAGAACACCAAAGTCAACCGAGGGGAAAACTACAGAGAAAGTTCGACATCCGAAGACTATACCTGGGTTTGAAATTGATTTTGCTATAAATTTAAAAGGGAATTTATCAGACCAGTATTGTAGAGTGGAAGGTAAAAGATAGGCTTAAGAGAAAGGCGTAAATAGTTGTTGGATTTTTTTAGTATTCTCTGTTGGACTTAAAAAATAGAATTGTTAATTTTTATTTAAATAGTGACCTCTGGGATAGTTCTTTGCCTCTCAAAATGTAACAGATTACAGTGTGAGGTGAGCTTCTCTGTGTCTTGGGTTTACATTAGCAGAGGGGTTTACCCCATGTCGTAACACTAAAGAGAGAACCCATCTTGTCAACAGCTGTCACACTCAGCTTTTTGCCATGAAAGGGGAGTATAAAACTAGAGGGCATAGGCTTAAGGCAAGAGGGAAGAGACACAGAAAGGTCCAGAGGGGCAACTTTTTCACACAGAGGGTATTGGGTGTCTGGAACAGGCTGCCAGAGATAATGGTGGAGGCAAGCACAAATTTGTCATTAAAAAAACATTCGGACAGGTACAGAGTACTGTACAGCAAGGGATTCAGCTATGATAAGGCCATTGAATATAAATGGGAGATGACTAAACTCTCTCATTTTCAAGTTGGTCATGGGCATAGCAAAAGTGCTATTTCATTTGCCATTTATCAGCCAGAAACTGGATTTTGTTGTGCATAAACATGGATTGCTTCAGTAGCTGACAAATCCTGAATGATGCTGAAACTTTGTACAGTGAACGTCTCATCTCATGATGGATGCAAGGTCATTGATGAAGCAACTGAAAATGATGGGGTCTCAGACCCTACCCAAAAGAAATTCTGAAGAAATGTCCTGCAACTGAGATGAATGACCTCCAACAACCACAATCATCCCCCTTTCCACGAAATCAAACAATTGAGACTCATGCTCCCTCCCCCCTGCCACTCCCTCCATTCTCACTGACTCCAGTTTTGCTTGGGCTCCTTGATTGTACTTGATGGAGTGTGCAGCCTTGGTATCAATAATATGGGGGGAAAGAAATCTTTCATTTCACAGATTCTTTACTAACCAATATTTAGAATGGGGTGCCTGGGAATCAAGTGGTAGATTGGGCCCTGTTATGACCGTGTACTGGAGATTAAGACAGGCTCATTCACCCAAGATGGCGACCACCCACATCCAAATGGTGGTTCACTATTATACTGATTATAAATGCTGCTCCCCAATTTTTGAAGAGATTTTTCAAGGGTGACATACATGCTGACAACAACTCTATTTCATTTACCACACATTTTTAAAAAAAATTACAAGCAATATAATTTGAAGATTTCGCCAAATAGGAAAACTGCGAGCAGTGTGTTATATTAGCTTGAATGCAGCTCTGTAGGAGGAAACACCAGAAAAAAATCCACCTCAACAGATTAAATGATCGCTGTCGTTTCCCAACTCCAGTCCAGAATAAGCCCAGCAGCAGTGAGCTTGACAAGAACAAACTAGCGTAAAGTCTGGAGCCGCCCACTTGAAACAAAACCCGGAATTAGCAAGGCTTAACCCCAAAGGAGAGAAACAAGATAAAAAGTATGAAATTCCCAAAGAAGCTTTGTGATGCTCAATTAAAACACATGAAGAGGGAGCAAAAAAATTTTAGAAAATGAGCAACTAAGTAGACTTCTTATATAAAACAATGTGTGCATAAATACAGTGTATATATATATACACACACACACACACACACACACACACACACACACACACACACACAGAGAAAGGGAAAAAAATAAAGTACAACACTTTAGGTAGCTTGCAGAAATTGTAGGGCATAAAAAAAGAAATGGATGGGTTTTAAAGCACAAGAAGAAATTTACTTATTTCTTCAAATGAAACAAAGACTTGCAAACTGACATCTGCAAAAGGCTATTCATGCCATGCAGACAGAATGTCAATTCAGGCTGCCAAATGTAGAAAATCAATTAAATAAACGGGGGAAGTGACTCACTTAGCCCAAAGGGCTTACCGTACCACAATTCACTGTGTAATATGGGCTGACAGCATCCACAAGCCAATCAGAAGACAATTCATATACTGAAGTAATTCATTATGGAGTTTCTATCACTTTCACCCACTGAAACAGAGGGATTCCCGCTTGTCAGTTCTTAGCACTTTATTCTTTTTTAAATCTCATAAAAGACTAATCCTAAAATTGAAAACTACTGCTTACAAAGACTTTCAAATAATAAGATATACTCGTTTCATCAACTTTACTGATGGTGTTGCACTGACTCCTACAGAAACATCAATATCTCCTTTTAATCAAAGTATAATACTCTGGATGCAGAAAATCTGAAACAAACACAGGGAATACTGGAGAAGCTCAGCAGGTCTGGCCGAATCTATGGACAGAGAAGCAGAATTAACATTGAGTTCAGTCCGACTTCTTCAGAACTGAAGAACTATCCTCTGAAGGAGAGTCATTCCGGAGTCAAAGCCTGTATTTGATTCACAGTAACATGCTTTTACACTTTTGCATCAGTTGTCTTAGTGCTGATCTTCTCTCACATCCATTCAAGGCAAATGTTCATTCTGAACCAAAATGAAGAGGAGCATAGTATACAAGGATTAAAGCATAACCTTTCACATTTGGGATCAAGTTTTAAAATTAGTCCTGGTTAATAAGTTAACACTGACTTTCTGCAGTTCAATAATATACAGATTGGTCAGTCTCAACTAATTTTGCAATAAAACACTGCTTGATGATACAAAACTCAGAATTGAGCAGATTTATTACTTTTTTTTAATATCCTGGATATGCCTCATTTTCCCAACTAGTAAAAGAAACAAGCTTATAAATTACTGCCGATATATACAGCCAACTCTCAGCACAACGATGTTAACGGAAGCATTAAGTGGCTCATGTCACCATCCACTAACATCAACATGTTGTTAGCTCTCCAGCCTTCTTTAGTTATTCCAAATGTTGTATCTTCTACAAAACATATAAATCAAACTGAAGTACAGTGCCTCTTTTATTAAAACATCCCAATGTTTTGCCTTAAACATTTCGTGAGAGAGCTTGCAGTCATTATTTAAAATGAATGACAAACAGCCAAACCAGATGTTGATCATTGACATTTGAAAATCAAGCATTTTTGTTGGGGAGAGCTGGGGACGGGAGGTCGTGAAAGCACAGGCTGGGTCAATGGTCAGTACTCTTTTCCTTGAAGCCGTTAGGTATAGAACCCAGTTTTGCCCTATCCATCATAACCAGCTAGTACTCAACTCCAAGATCTTACTGGTCTATATAGTGTAGTATCACACACAATGCTTTCATTCAGTAAGCCATCAAGAAAACATGGTCATACTTATAAATACCACAAATACACAAGCATCACGTAAACTGTTTACATGTACTACAAACACTGGAGTAAAATTTTACTGTCACACTTTGAAAAAAAAAATCACTACAGACAAAAAAAAAATCAGAATTTAAGCTGCGAGAAAAGATACACTGCAAGAGAAATTACCTCAATGTCCCGCTTCGGAAATGTGCTTTCTGGAATATTTGCAGAATATTTCAGCAATAACATGATAGCAGATAATGGCATCTCACTGGTACCATTAACTAAATAGAAAGGTTCAGCTTGTCACTCAACACAGAGGATAAGTGAATGATTTGGGAAAGACCTAGCCTGAATTAATGGTTTGTTTTAAAAATATGGCAGATCATACAGAGGGAAATATTTAACCCGAGGTAAGTAATGAAATACTTTCTACCCTGGATGAAAAAATACCCAGGATATTTGTGAGTGAAGAGAGATTGTGACAAGTAACATTTAAGATGATTCAAGTTGTAAAAACAGCAGAAAATAATAGAAAAAGTGAAAATAGCCAGAAAGAAAAGAGAGATATAGGCAGATGAAAGTGAATTTGACAGTAGATAAGCATAAAGTGGAAAAAAGCTATAAGATTTTACAAGTACCCGAGGAATACAAAGATTGGCAAGGTTGGGGTGGGAGCACATGGAGACAGGGAAACCATCTTATGAGAGACATTGAAGGAATGGCAGTAATGTTTAAATATTTCATTTCAGCATTAGAGGCAAAGTGAATCTAATAAAGTGCATGATTCAGACAAACAATAGCAAAAGGATACCAAAGTTTGTTGATGGTAGTAAGAAAAATAACATCCAGCAAATGGTGAAGAAGAATGCAGAAGAACAAAAAACAGAATGGAGTGAGATGATGTGACAGATGAGGAAGAACATTAAGTGGTGTTTATTGGGATAATAGTATATAAAAATACGCAACCAGTTTTGAATTTGTCAATGACATTGTTATTTTATACTTGGAATATAGAGTACGGCTTGGATCATGCATCATTGGAAGGACAACAATGCTGTCAAATGAGTTTAATAGACATGCAACAGGAAACACAATGAATTAACAACTCTGAAATGAAACTGAGAAGATTAGGGAGAGTCTGGAGACCTAAAATTATGGACTGACAGGATAAATAATACAAATTGCTGACAATTTTAAATATCTCAAAATCCAAGTAGAAATGAGAGAAATTAATTGAAGACATTTTAAAAAAGGCACAAATTAGAAGAATTCACTTCCAAAACAGAAGAGAGCTCTGCGATGTTTGAGAAACTTTGTACCTCAATTTGAGGTTCAGGTTGTAAATTTGCTTGCGGAGTTGGAAGGTTTGTTTTCAGACATTTCGTCACCATGCCAGTTAACATCAGTTAGCCTCTGGTGAAGCACTGGTGTTCTGTCCCACTTTCTGTTTGTGCGTCTTGGTCTGTTAAGGTGGGTGATATCATTTCCGGTTCTTTTTCTCAGAGGTTGGTAAATGAGGTGTAAATCGATGTGTTTATTGATGGAGTTCTGATATTGAATGCCAGGCCTCTAGGAATTCTAGCACGTGCCTTTGTTTAGCTTGTCCGAGGATGGATGTATTGTGCCAGTCGAAGTGGTGTCATTCTTTGTCTGTATGTAAGGATACTAATGATAGATACTAATGATAGTCTTTTGGTATGTAAGGATACTAATGGCTTTTGGTGGCTACTTAGTGTTCGTGTATCCTGGTGACTAGTTTCCTGCCTGTCTGACTGCCTATCCTTGCAGGATATTTTGTAAGTGACATCTGTTTTGCTGGGATAACACATCGATTCAGGGACAGGCTAAACAGTGACACGCATGGGAATTCCTGGCATTTAATATCGAAACTCCATCAATACGCACATCAATTTAGACCACATTTACCAACCTCTGAGAAAAAGAACCTGAAATCATATCACCCACCTTAACAGACCAAGACACATAAACAGAAAGCGGGACAGAACACCAATGCTTCATCGAAGGCTCATTGATTATGCTACCTAGCATGGTGAAGAAGCACCTGAAAACAAAACTTCCAGCTCAGCGAGCAAACCTACAACCAGAAGAGAGCTCTAATACGAGTAGCTATTGACACAGAGAACATGGCATAATTTAAAACAGATAGACCATACATTGGTTAACAGATCAGTATGCAGATACACAAGAATATACGTGAATGGTCAAGAACATGCCCAAATCTTGTGTGATTGCTCTTCCTTCACGCAAAATAATAGTCAGACGAGTTGGGCTTTGTTTAAAATTTGAAAAACATTGATATTTATCGGAAACTTAATCAGCAGTATTTTGTCATTGTTTGCAGGTAAACAGATCTCAGCAGTACAAAGTGAGCTAGATCCACCAGTTTGCAGAGACATTGCGCATGGTGGTTAGTTTTGGCACCCTGATTACCTCATTAAAATTACATACCATTCAGGCTGTCTGTTGAAGAGAGCACTGGAGGGGTGAATGTATACCACCTGCTGGTCAATCAGTGTACGGTATCCTTCTTGTGGGTCCTTCTTCGCTGCATTGCGGAAGAAGCCACTGCAGATTGCTTTCTGAACTCGCACTGTGGCTTTTCCACATGAAACAACATCCAGCTTATGTCTGTAAGAAAACAGTAAAAATTATGCGAAGGCATTAATTCAAAGGCATGTGTATTTATTTAAAACGATCCAAATTTTTAAAATCTACTTGCCATTTTTAAAAAAAGACTTTCATTTATATCGCATCTTACCACTGTCCCAAAACACTTGACAATCAATGAACTACTTTTGAAGTGTTGCCACTATTATCATATAGGGGAAACAGGCGCCAATTTGTACTTGGTAAACACCCACAAAGAGCAATTAATAACCAGATAATCTGTTTTTTCTGAGATGATGATTGGACAATAAATATGGGCCCAGACACCAGGAACTCTCTCTTCTGCTCTTCAAAATAGTGCCATGTGACCTTTTACATACAGGTAGGCAAGCAGACAGACAACTTAATAAGTCACCAAGACAACAGAACACAGTGCAGCACTCCCTCAATACTGCGCTGGAACGTTAGACTGTGAGAGATTTTTGTGCTTAAACTTTGGACCTGGAAGCTTTTGACTCAGCAAAGAGAGGGTGGAGGCGGGGGGAGGGGAGATTTGGAAAGTAGTGAAGTCGACGTTGATGCCGTGTGGTTGAAGGGTCCCAAGGCAGAAGCTGAAGCGTCTTTCCTCCAGTTGTCAGGTGGCTTTGATTTAGTGGTGGTGGCAGCCCAGGACTTGTATGTCCTTGGGGGAATTGAAGTGGTCAATTGTGATAGGTCAGACAGGACGCCAACTCAGTGCTCAGGAATATCTCTGGGACACATGCACACTAAACAACCCCACTGCCCTGTAGCCGACCACTTCAACTCCCCCTCACACACCCCAAGGACATGCAAGCTGTGGGCCTCCTCCATCGCCAAATCCAAACCACCGACAACTGGAGGAAGAACACCTCACCTTCTGCCATAGGACCCTTCAACCACACGGCATCAGCATCGACTCTACTAGTTTCCAAACCTCCTCTGCCTCCACCTGATCCCAGATCTAACCCTCCAAATTAGGACCACCTTCTTGATCTTCCTTCCCACTTATCCATCCATCCTCCACAACGACCTGTCACATAATGAAGGGCTTATGCCTGAAACATCAATTCTCCTGCCCCTCAGATGCTGCCTGACCTGCTGTGCTTTTCCAGCACCATGCTTTTTGACTCTGCAGTCCTCACTTTCTCCTAAGGCAGGGACAGGACTTTGGGACCAGTGACCATTGTTCTATTAATGTTAAAGTAGTTATGGAGAGGGATAAAGCTGGTTCAAGTTCTAAATTGGGGCAAGGAGAATTTTGATGGAATTAGACAGAAGCTTGCAAAGATTGATTGCAGTAGTTTGTTTGCAGGCAAAGGGACCTCTGGCAAGTGGGAGGCCTTTAAAAATGAGATAGCTAGAGCTCAAGGTCTATATGTTCCTGTGAGGCTGAAGGGTAAGGTTGTCAGGAATACAGAACCCGGGATGACAAACAGTTATTAAGGCTTTAACCAGAAAATAGAGGAGACGTGGCTCAGCGACAGGCAGCTGGGATCAAGGGAATCCTTGGAGGTATAAAGGAAATACTGGAGTTTACTGAAGAAGGGGTGGCACAGTGGCCAGCACTGCTGCCTCACAGCGCCAGGGACCCAGGTTCGCTTCCAGCCTCTGGCAACTGTATGGTGTTTGCACATTCTCCCCGTCGTTGTGGGGGTTTCACCAGGTGCTCCAGTTTCCTCCCACAATCTAAAGATGAGCAGGTTAGGTGAACTGGCCATGCTAGATTGCCCATAGTGTTCACAGATGTGTAGGTTAGGTGCATTAGTCAGGGGAAATGTAAAGTAATAGGGTAGGGGAATGGGTCTGGGTGGGATACTCTTTGGAGGGTTGGCATGGACTTGTTGGGCCAAATGGTCTGTTTCCACACTAAGGATGCTATGATGGAAATCAGAAGGATGAAAAAGGGGCACAAAATAGCCTTGGCTGAGTAGGTTAGGGCAAATCCAAAGAGGTACGTTAGGTATATTAAAGGAAAAAGAATAACGAGAGAGAGAATAGAGCCTCTCAAGGACCAAAGTGGAAATGAATGAGTAGAACCACAGGAGATGGGCGAAGTTCTCAATGAATATTTCTCCACTGTTTACTGTGGAGAAAGACAAGGTGACCTGGGAACTTGGGGAAGTTAGTGGTGATATCTGGGGGGCAGTCCGCATCACAGTAGAGGTGAGTTGGATGTATTCGAATGCATGAAGGTGGATAAATCTCCTGGTCATGACCAGATATATACAAGCACACTGCAAGTGGCTCGAGGAGAAATTTTGGGGGCTCTGGCTGATATAATTGCATCATTGTTAGCTATGGGTAAGGTCCCGGAAGACTGCAGGGTAGCAAATGTTGTGCCATTATTCAAGAAGGGCCGCAAAGGAAAGCCTGGGAACTACAGACCAGTAAGCCTAAATCTGTGGTGAGTAAGTTACTTAAGAAGATTCTGAGGGATAAGATATACATGCATTTGGAAAGACAGTGTTTGATTAGGAGCAATCAGCGTGGCTTTGTGATTGGGAGATCATACCTAACAAATTTGTTAGAGTTCTTTGATGAAGTGACCAGGAAGGCTGATGAGGGCAGGGCAGTTGACGTAGTCCATATGAATTTCAGTAAGGCCTTTGATAAAGTTCCACATGGTCAGCTGCATTGGAAGGTTAGATCGTATGGATTCCAGGGTGAGTTAGCAAATTGAACATAAAATTGGCTTGTTGATAGGAAGCAGAGGGTAATAGTGGAAGGATGTTTGTTGGACTGGAGGCCTGTGACTAGTGGAGTTTCTCAGGAGCCAGTGCTGGGCCCATTACTGTTTGTATGTATATCAATGATTAGGATGAGAATATGCAAGGCATGATTAGTAAGTTTGTTGACGACACTAAAATAGGCGGCATTGTGGACAGTGAGGAAGGTTATCAGAAATTGCAGCAGGACCTTGATCAGCTGGGGAAGTGGGCCAAGAAATGGCAGATGGAGTTTAATATAGATAACTGTGAGGTCTTGCATTTTGGAAAGTCAAATCAAGGTAGGAGTTTTATGGTTGAAAATGTGTTGCTAGAAAAGCGCAGCAGGTCAGGCAGCATCCAAGGAGCAGGAGAATCGACGTTTCGGGCATAAGCCCTTCTTCAGGACCCCGAAACGTCGATTCTCCTGTTGCTTGGATGCTGCCTGACCTGCTGCACTTTTCCAGCAACACATTTTCAGCTCTGATCTCCAGCATCTGCAGCCCTCACTTTCTCTCAAGGAGTTTTATGGTGAATGGTAGGGCCTTAAGGAGTGTAGTGGAACAGAGGGATCTTGGGGTTCAGGTTCACAGTTCTCTGAAAGTGGAGTCACAGGTAGACAGGGCAGTGAAGGAGGCTTTTGACACACTGGCCTTCATCTGTCAGGGCATTGAGAGTTGGGAACTTACTTTGCAGTTATAGAGGATGTTGATGAGACCACACTTGAAGCATTGTGTTCAGTTGTGGTCACCTTGTTATAGGATGGTTGTTATTAACTGGAAAGAGTGCAGAATAAATTTACAAGGATGTTGCCTGGACTCAATGGTCTGAGTTATAGGGAGGTTGGACAAGCTAGGACTTTTTTCCTTAGAGCGTAGGAGACTGAGGGGGCACTTTATAGGAGGTGGAAAAGATCATGAGCAGCATGGATAAGGTGAATGCACTCAGTCTTTTTCCGAGGGGCAACTTTTTTTATACAGAGGATGGTACACATACAGAATGAGCTGCCAGAATGAAGTGGTTGAGGCGGGCACATTAACAACATTTAAAAGGCATTTGGACAAATAAATGGATAGGAAAGGATTAGAAGGACATGGGCCAACGGCAGCAAAATGGGGTTAGCATGGATGGACATTTTGGCCAGCATGTGCCAGTTTGGGCCAAAGGGCCTGTTTCCATGCTGTAGGACTCTAATTCTAAATGCAAATAATGAAACTATACAATCCAATATATTTCCTTTACATGGGTGAGATCAAAGTTGGGTGCAAAAAACATTTGCAGGTCTCTAACACTTATGGTGAACAGATTCCCACATCCCCTGCAGGAATCTACCTTGCAGATAGGAGCTGAATATACAATATCATAATGTACCTGATACAAGCTAAGGAGGGAGAGGCCAGAGGTTGTGAAAAGCGCTGCTGTGTAATAAACATAAGTCCTTTCTTTATAGGTTAGGAGCACATCAGGAAATGGAATGCTGTCCTGCTCTCCTGACAGAAGGTCCTTCCCAATCAACGACAGAGATAGAATGGCCCAAACATCCAAGCTGCTGATGTATTTAAACTCTTGTTGAGTACAATGTATAAAGAAATGCATGTGCACATAGTTTAGATCAAAAATGGCACAATTGCAACCAAATAGTGTACCAGTATTTTAACAAGGTGTCCATTTCAGTTTCCCCAAACTAAAAACAACACGTACGTAAAACATGGCACCACAAGATCACAATCTAAGAAACTGTACTGACATCATCAACCACAAGGTATTTCTCAGAAGTGCCTATCACATTAATTCAAGATATTACTCTCCAGCATTTGACCAAGTTTAAGAAAATGTAATCATTTGGAAATAAAGATTATAGAGGAAATGGAAAGAATACTCAAGCAATGGATAAAATTGTGTCTATACTACAGACCTGTAGGATTCTATGAAATTTGAAATACATCTAACACCATTTTCACCAAAGTTTTGCTGAAGCTTATTCCTTGATAAAGTTAATGATGTGTGGTAGGATGTTCGTAAGAAAACAATTGCTGCAAATACGGACAAGAATCTATTTGGAATTTACTACTGTATATTCACTGTATAACGAGGGCAAGGTTATAATCAAATGTGTTTATTCTTCTAAGTATGGAACAGAGTAACTTCAATATCACGACAGTTTCTGGTAGGGTTACAAATATACTTGGCAAAAAACTTAAGAAAGATGTGTACATGGAATGATGGCCAACAAATCTAATCACTGGTGCACTGAATAAAGAAATGGGCATAAACAAACATCTTCATTTGTGTATTTATTATTTTCTTCCGCCTCCTTCACCAACAGGTTAGACTTATTTTTCTAATGAAACACTACTAACTCTATGAATATTACGCTCACACTACATGCTTAGCAGTGGTGGGAACACTGGTTCACAGAATGCCTCAGCACTAATAAATAGTAAAAAAGTTGCACTTCTGCATTGAGGCCACTCCATTCCACCCACTCAAGGTAAGCACAGCCTGAAACAAATGTGTCTCAGATTGCTGTTGTGCATTTTTCAATGCTGATAACAACACTACACAAAGCTGAATGCCTGACGTCTGGGGTATTATTTTTCTATTCATCCTCCTAGTCAGAAATACTGCACATCCAATGGAGACTGGAGAGAAGGAAAGAAGTGAAAAATGTCTGGTGATGCTATCAATTAAAACTACATTCTATTTAATCTGCTCATGTAGTGAGAAGATTTTGTTATACATACAAGTGCATTCATTATAGGTTTGTTTGTTGAGACCAATAATTGATAAAGAAAATATTTAATATTGAATCTAACTTCATTTGCTAAGAAGTGTGACAAGGAATTTCCCTCTACCTGTCCATGATACCCAGCATCTGTTTACGGATATCCTGTGCTCTGCGAAGGGAACGCGCTTGGATGAAGTTTTCATAGCACCAAGGGTTGGAAAATTTATTGTTTTTCCATGAATTGTAGACAGCAAGCAAGGTGAGATGATCCCCTTCTGCTTGGTGGAACTTTGCTTTCTTCTGATCTGCAAGAGCTTGCTTATCCTAGTTTTGATTTAATAGCACATATGAACAGTTGATGAGTGAAAGCAGACTGAATAGCCAACTGCGCCTTTAAACAGAAAGATAAAAATGGTGGAAATCTGGCGAAAATATTGAGAATACTAAAATGCGGAGGTCAGTTAAATCTGTAAAGAGAAAAGGTAAATTAATAATTCAGATCTCTAATTAGTACTGTTTGATGAGGTATCTACAATGGCTAACCTGTCCTTTCCCTAAACAGATGCTGACAGAAGCTTTATGCATTGCCAACATGTAATTTTAACTTTCACATTTTCAATGTATAGGTCCATGCTTTGCTGGATCAACAAGAATTCTTCCATTTACTTTAAGACTTGTATTTTTGAAAAAAAAAAGAATGTTTGGTTCCTCAAGCACATTGTAGAAACCCAGGTATCTTACAATAAAGTCACTTATTTCTAAAACTTTTCCACTGGAAAATGACACAGTTTAAAGAAAAGTTACTGATAGAAATAGGTTCATGATCTAAATCCATTCACAATATTGACACATTAGTCATTCACAGGAGGTCATAAATTCAGCACTTTCCATAATCAATCCAGTTAAATGTGCTCACCTTTGGTCGGTAGAAAACATTCTGTACAGACAGCATGGACACAATTGTTAACATCTCTTCACTGCATCCAAGATGTACAGACATGATCAGCATTTTACAGAGCATGGGTTCCAGAGGAAACTCTGCCATCTAAGAAAAATGTGTAAAAATTTAACAGTTTAATATCAGAGAATCAGAATTCAAATTCCAGCATCACTTGCCAATGTGAAAGATAGACAGGATATAGTACAGTCTCCAGTCACTTATTTTTGTTTAAGAAAAGCACTCAATTATCATTCTTTACACAGTACCAATTTAATTAACTTAACATACAATTCAAATCGAGCAACTTTGAGTTAGGAGTAGACTGGATCAAGCTCAGCAATGACTGATGTAGTACATATCCATGTCCATCGGACCAAAACTAGGTTTCAGACCCCGTGTGACAAAGTGAGTTATAGACAAAATACAGCAGATTATAGATCCTTTTCCTGAAAGACTTAAGTATCCGATCAGGATGAGCTCAGAACTCAGCTCTGTCAATCAATCAAAATAAAATCAATAGAAAAACTTAAATCAACAGAAAATTTAATAAGCCTAATCACCTTGTCCAGCCAGCCAATTTGACCATTGCAAAATTATGCAGACACATCTCATCCTGTTCTATGGAAGACAGTTTTATGATCACAACGACATCAGCAAGTATGGCAAGGTTAATAGCTGCATGACTGACCTATGCATAGAGTAATAAATGGACCTAAATGAGAAGTGAAGAGGCTGACTCCATTTACTTCCTGCTTAGTACTTAAGAGTACTGATATTGAAGTGAATAAACTTCAGCTATTAATATTCACTTAATCTGGTAAATTGGTAAAGTTTCTATGACAAAATAACCAATCTATGAAGTAAAACAATCTTGCCTGACTCCCGACTCATTTAATAAATCAGTAGTTATAAATGTGCAATCACATTGTCAAACTTGAAGGTGAAACATTATTTTAGTGTTTAGTGAACCAAAGATCTGCGAGGTTTGTCTTACCCTGCGCCCAAGTCTCGTCAGCAAACCTTCATCATCTAATGCTCCCAGCGTGTACAACTGTTCCATGGCTGTGATTAGGGTTTCCATAGGAGGAGCATCCATAAAATCAAATGAAAGCAGGTCATTGATCCCCATAGCCTGAGACAAAGAAAAAGTACATGCATTTTGAATGCTAGTCTGCAGTTTGTTAAAGCAAATAACCCAAAATATGATGCCTGCTTTTAGTCATGTCATGTCCTAATAGCAGACTCCTTCACACTTCGCTTCTGAACTGTAAAGAGTAATACGAATGCCACCACACACAATATTACAGTACCACTGTTGACCTGTGGTATGTACATTACAAAGTGACATGCTACTAACTCCATAAAGAAAAATTAAATCACAAGATAGATTTTTAAAACTCAGAATCCTGATGCAGATGCCAGTTAGATCAATTGGCTGGATGGTTTGTACAAGAATCAGATTAATGCCAATGGCTCAGGGTTCAATCTTGGTTCCTGCAGAGGTAGACTGAGGGCTATATCTTCATTCTGTCCATAATAATAAAATAATCCCATGATTTGGCAAACAATTCAGACGATCCGAGAATGCAGGAAGAAAAGTCCTGGCATTCAGTTGTGGACACTACAAAATCAAGAATGTTTGGGTCAGTTCACTATGCAGAATAGGACATCAGGCAGGGTAAGCAGATGCTTGCATCTAAATTCCTAAATTGTGCTCTCAACATACAAAACTCCAGATCTGATGTAGAAATCTACAAGATCTGTCATGTATATGTTTGACATCATAGACCTTTTGTGGGAAAAGTTTTCCTCCACAAAATCTTGGAATGATAAACACTCCTGTGCTGTAACTATATTGAGAGTGGACATCAATTATCTAACAACAGCAGCATTCAGACAACTCCTTTAAATGTAGGAAGTACCCAAAAGCACTTTACAGAACAGGAGAAACAAAGAAAGACACACAAACTGAGCTTTAGGGTGGAAATTTGGAGAGATGACCAAATTGTTCAAATGGCCACAAAAGGATGGCTAACAACACAAAAGGAAACAGCAAGTTAATAGTAAATTGGAATTCAGCAATTAACCATTCAGACCCCAAAGATTAAATGCTAAATGGACTTCATTCATTTAGCAAGTGTTACAATTTTGAATAGATAAATATCAGAAGCACCTAGCTTTTGGCAAATCAACAAGACAATATTGAGTGAAGAGAGAGATTAATAATGCCAGTGTGGCCAGACAAGGTTTTACAGAAGTGATGTTTCAATCACTTTTTGGGAAACCTTTGCCTGACAGAATACTCTAAAATGACGCATGACTCAAAAACCCCACTTCAAATTCGGCTAAGCAAAATCGTTAATTTCAAAAGGCGTAAAATGAGCAAATCTGAGGAGTAACATATAACAGCAGCACATATACTGGTCTTAGAGGTGGCTATCTGGTGCATTCAATAACCTTTGCGACAGTGCCCGCTCAGAGATTATGTTTTATATGTGTTTTTTTAATTCAAGCACAAGTGAAACTAAACTGATCATTTTGGTCATTTTCATTGCCCTGGAGTACTGTACATCATTTTTATTGATTACGAATATTTTAAAGTCACAACTGCCCAAAACCACAAAAGAAACCAACAGCATTTTGGATTTTAGAATCAGTGGCATAAAATAAAAGAGCACAATTTATGCAAGGACATGGTTATGCTAATGTTAGAACATAGTGCGACATTTTCAGAATATCATGACCAAAAAGGCATGAAATATACTGACACAGAGATATCAGGACTGAGAAACTGCAGATTTGGGACACTAAGACAACATTTACTGGAGTAGGTAAAGCTGTGAAGACACTTTGTAGAGGTTTTGAAAATTATAAAACGTTTTGGGAATAAGAGTTAAGACTCAGCAATAATGAGTAGTCAATTTAATGTTGTCAGTGAGCAGGGTTGTCAAGATTTTAGTCAGAGTTATGAAACCCTGGTAAGAATGGTTACAGGTACAATAGTTGGGACAGAGATCTTTACTTTAAGCGGAAAAGTATTCCTAACAAAAAAAAAGATTGTGGGATTATGACTATGTTAGTGGGATTACTGCGGCAGAAAGCCAGCACAGTTAAGGAGGGCTAATGCTGTGATATACACTTCTATGATTTTAAATTGTAACACTCAGGAATCATTATTTTAAGGGAGTTGAGCTTTCCATTTTGTATCATCTCCCCACACTTGAACCTCATTACATTCAGAGTATTTAACAATGTGAAGATGTAACTGCAATCAATATTTAAGTTACCTTGAGTGACAGTACTGTACTAGCAAGATTAGTTCTTTGAATTTCAGGAACATTTGTGGTCAACATTTCGTCCCTGTAGGCACGTTCAGTGTAGAGTCGATAACATTTCCCAGGTCCCGTCCTTCCTGCACGACCAGCACGCTGCTTAGCTTGAGCCTATGGGCAAAAGATAGAATTGAAACTTTAAAAGAGGAAGTATCTAAAATTAAACATTAAGATGGCAATACTTAGCACTAGGTGAAAGCATTACAATTTAAGATATTTTTGCTCCTTTCCCCGTTACCCTTCCCAAGTCATGAACGATTATCAGTTTTGAGCATTAATTATTAAAATCAAAATTGAGAGGGTGGGATGATGGCACAGTGGTTAGCACTGCTGCCTCACAGTACCAGGGTTCTGGGTTACATTCCAGTCTTTGGTGACCATGTGTGTGGAGTTTACACATTCCCCCCGTGTCTGCCTGGGTTTCTGCTGGGTGCTCCGGTTTCCTCCCACAGTCCAAAGATGTACAGGTTAGGTGGGTCGGCCATGGTAAATTGCCCTGTAGTGTCCAGGGATAGGCAGGCTAGGTGGGTTATTTATGGTAAATGTGAGGTTATGGAGAATCTGGGTGGCAATCTCTACGGAGGATCTGCACTGTAGGGATTCTATGCTTCTGACTCCCCTTATGATTGATGCAAACATGAATAACAAAGCAAAATGTAAAAGAACATTTAATGGAAAGAAAAAGTTATTCAGCCTAAAGTTCATCCCTCTGGTATCTTTTAAGAAAGCATCCAACTGGGATTTGGAATGCCACTAATGTGATCCCATGGTGATGCCAGATGAAGTGTAGCAAGGATAGAATGGAGTTCAATTAAAATATCCCTGTGATCAAACAACTTCAATCAATGTTCACACAGAATAATTGTTATTTGGGATTTATTCCAAACAGCGACTGATATAAGAAGAATACATCACAGCAAAGAATCACTAACAGGAGAGGACAAAAGGGAACAGACTGGGAAAAAGATAAAAAAGCTATAAGACTGGTGGAATAAACACTGGCTTTTTAAATCTGGGTTACAATACACAGATGGCAGAGTTGAAACTTTATTGCTGGAACAGCACAGCAGGTCAGGCAGCATCCAGGGAACAGGAGATTCGACGTTTCGGGCACAGGCCCTTCTTCAGGAATGAGCAGAGTGTTCAGCAGGAGAAGATAAAAGGTAGGGAGGAGGGACTTGGAGGAGGGGCGTTGGAAATGTGATAGGTGGAAAGAGGTCAAGGTGAGGGTGATAGGTCGGAGTAGGATGGAGGCGGAGAGGTCAAGAAGAAGACTGCAGGTCAGGAAGGCGGTGCCGAGCTGGAGGGATTCGGCTGAGACAAGGTGGGGATGAAGAAACTGGTGAAGTCCAAGTTCATCCCCTGTGGTTGGAGGGTTCCCAGTCGGAAGATAAGACGCTCCTCCTCCGACCGTCGCGTTGTTGTGGTTTGGCGGTGGATGAGTCCAATGACCTGCATATCCTCGGTGGAGTGGGAGGGGGAGTTGAAATGCTGTGCTACAGGGTGGTTGGGTTGGTTCGTCCGGGTGGCCCAGAGGTGCTCTCTGAATCGCTCCGCAAGTAGGCGGCCTGTCTCCCCAATATAGAGGAGGCCACACCGGCTGCAGCGGATGCAGAAGATGATGTGGGTGGAGGTGCAGGTGAATCTGTGGCGGATATGGAAGTTTCCTTTGGGGCCTTGGAGAGAAGTGAGGGGGGAGGTGTGGGCGCAAGTGTTGCACCTCCTGCGGTTGCAAGGGAAGGTGCCGGGAGTGGAGATTGGGTCGGTGGGGGGTGTGGATCTGACAAGGGAGTCGCGGAGGGAGTGGTCTCTACGGAAAGCTGATAGGGGAGGGGAGGGAAATATATCCTTGGTGCTGGGGTCTGTTTGGAGGTGGCGGAAGTGACGGCGGATGATGCGCTGTACATGGAGATTGGTGGGGTGGTAGGTGAGGACCAGTGGGGTTCTGTCCTGGTGGCGGTTGGAGGGGCGGGGCTCAAGGGCGGAGGAGCGGGAAGTGGAGGAGATGCGGTGGAGGGCACCGTCGACCACGTCGGGGGGGAAATTGCGGTCCTTGAAGAAGGAGGCCATCTGTGTTGTACGTATTTTGAACTGGTCCTCCTGGGAGCAGATGCGGCGGAGACGAAGGAATTGGGAGAATGGGATGGCGTTTTTACAGGGGGCAGGATGGGAGGAGGTGTATTCCAGGTAGCTGTGGGAGTCGGTTGGTTTGTAGTAGATGTCCGTGTTGATTCGGTCGCCTGAGATAGAAACAGAAAGGTCTAGGAAGGGGAGGGAGGAGTCCGAGACTGTCCAGGTGAATTTGAGGTCGGGGTGGAAGGTGTTAGTGTAGTGGATGAACTGTTCAACCTCCTCGTGGGAGAGTCCATGGAGAGGGCTAAATGACATCTAATCTATGCCAGCTAATCCAATGCATGATACTGGTTCTGTTTATAGAATACAATAAATTACATGCACAGTACCTCAAATTCAGAGTCCTTTGGATGGACATCGTGTTAGATTTTGGATATCTTTGGTTCATTCAGTTCAAGCACACCTGGCACAGAGGACAGAGCATCGCACAAAGCCGCAAAGGCCAGTAACTAGTCTGAAGCCATTCTGTGAAAATGCAGGGTCGAGCCAAATTATTCGGGTGAATTGTATGTTTAAAATTGTACTCAAAACTGATGCAAAAAGCATCCAGTTTTTGGACAGCCAGATTTGAGGTACTCTATCTATATCCTTGAAACATTTTAAAAATTACCTGTGAAATTGGAGTCACCACGAGCTGGTCAATACCCGTCTTTGAATTATAGACTTTCTGCTTAACAAACCCAGGATCCACAACATAGTAGATGCCATCAATAGTCAGTGATGTTTCAGCAATATTGGTAGCAATTACAACCTACACATTTTAAAAAAAGTTACAGTTGAAAAAAGTTTAGTCAAGCACATTGAATGAATGCATTAGGGCAGTCTTATGGCTCAATGGTAGTGTCCCTATCCCTAGACTGAGGGGTCTGCCTCAGTCCCAATCAAGTCCCAGCTGTTCCATACATGCATAATAATATCTATACATTGGCTGGTTAGAAAAATTTTTTAAAATTTGAACAAATGCATTTAAAAAGCCAGATAGATAGAGCCACACAATAATCTACTTTTTGTCCCATTGTAATCCCCTATTGTCACTATTTCTTGAAGGCTCCTAAATGGCAGGAAAGCCTCTCACAGCACTGCACGCTCAAAAGGTAAACTACGCAGACACTGAGTAGGTAGCAGAGGAGAATTAGCCAGAGATGGAGCTGGGGTAGTGGCTGTTGATGGTATTATTGACAAGAGGATTTTAAGAAAAATTGTGAAAGCAGAAAGGGAAGTGGTAAGGAGGAGGGAATTAAGGGAATAGCAGTTGTAGACAATATCAGGCACATATAGTGGAGTAAAGGGATGGGGTAAAAAGGTGCCCCAGCAAGTAGCATGTGACAGAGACCAAGTCTTGAGATGAATAAATGGACCAAAGTTCTAGTAATTCTGCTTGATAGCAATTTGAATAAACGTTCGCTGAGTAATTGCACTCCTGAATAATGTAGGCCAGGAAAACCCATTTCATACGTGCAGAGTTAGCTTTAGTCATCTGAAATGATGATAGGAGGAATGCGTGGATTGGACGTGAAAAAAATAGAAATAGCTGGAATTGGTCTGATTACTATTCACCCACTACTGGAAAATCTGATGATCGTGAAAGATCTGGCTGCAAGGATCTAGTCTGTCAATGCTCACTGTTTAGACTCATTCAAACAACAGACATAATGGAAAGATATTTGCTTGCTTTTGGTTAAACAAAACTAACAAATCAATACATTAATAATTAGAGAAAACTCTATTGGGTAGTGGGAGTGAGGAAAGAGAGGATAAATGATGCAGAAGACAACCTCAGCCCAGTGGTAACACGCTTGTCTCAGAAGGCTGTGGATCCCAGCACCACAACTGAGACTTGAACACCTATCAAAGCTGACACTTCAATAGTGCAGAACATCCTTAGTTCCCTCATGCAGGCAGTACCTGACCTTGTATGTCCAAAAATACCCACATGCTGAAATTTCTTGTCAAAGTTACTGGTTAGTGGTTAGGAACTCTGATTTACACTCCTTTCTATTCCCCAACCCTTACTGGAGATATTGCTTGCTTTTACTTATCTCCCATGCGGTGATAGTTCTAACAAACCTTTCCACAAACACTTTTTAATCCTATGATGCATTGCTTTCAGTTATTTTGTAATTTATGCAGTAACAAGTTACGGTCAGTACTGTACTCGTTTACCAACAATGGTATGCTTGTTAGGAAGTCAGTAAATAAAGCGATGACTTAGAAAAACTTTAATTTGTATTTCTCTTGCTATCCTTAGAGTAGTTCAAATGCTTAATGTCACTGCTTTAATATAAGCAAAGTTAAAAATCATACAACACCAGGTTATACCCCAAAAGGTTAATTGGAAGTACAAGCTTTTAGAGTGCTGCTCCTGATGAAGGGACTATAACCTGGTGTTGTGTGATTTTTAACTTTGTGCACCTCAGTCCAACACCGGCTCCTCCATATAATAATTTAAGCAGTTGTGGCAGTCATTTTATGCCCGACAAAGTGGTGATCGATCAAATATTCTGTTTACGTTGTGCTGCTTGAGAGATAAACTTTGACGAGAACACTGGGAGGACATAAATAGTTCGGCACTCAAGATATTATTTTACAAATGAAATGGTAAACCAAGGTTCTAATTTCTCAGTGAGTGTACAAGATATCATAACATAATTCCAAGTGCAAGGGAATTTCAATCCCCATCCAACCCACAGCTCACCACACCCTCCTAGTCTCAGATCCTTTGAACAAAATAACGAAGGGCAATTAATACCTGTGAAATTGTAACCCCTGCTTACTATATACTCAATCTTAAATACATTAATAAATATCAAAGGAACTCTATTGACAAATAGCTACATGAGCCTTATATTATTAAAAATACTCAGTAGTCTGTTTAAATACAGCTGTCAATAAATTTAGGAAGGGATTTTTTTTAAAAAAGAGTAATCAATACTAGTTATATCAAGCAAGAAACCTACTGAAGCAAGAGACCTACTGAGGTTCCACATAGACAAGATTTCTTTACAGGAGAATGCAAAGTGTTAAAAACAAGATAGTGGCCAATGAATTAGCACATTTTTACTGAAGGAACCACCACAAATTCAGATCACTTTGTTTTAGTTCTAGTTTAAAATAGATTTGTAATGCTACCAAAAGACATTAAATCAAACAAGATTTCCTGTCAGTAAAGTAGTGAGCCTGCAGTTTTACCTTTCTGCTACCAGGAGGGGCTGGATCAAAAATTCTGGTTTGCATCTCACTTGGCAAAGCAGAATACACAGGCAGAATAATCAATTCTGGCACATCTGGGCCCATGGATTTCATTCGTTCGTACAGAATCTCACACGCAGTATCGATTTCTTCCTGACCAGTTAGGAAAACCAGAATGTCACCTAAAATCAAAAAGAAATCTAAGTTTTAAAACCGCATTGAAATTTTTATAGGTGCTGAAAGTCTAAATCTTGGAAGAAAAAAATGGTTTACAAACCACAGGATAAAAGAATTAAGTTCCAATATTAAAAATATAAAGAAGTGAGACATTAAAAGGGAGGAATCAAAATTTCACACATGTAAAAATTACTTTCAGTGTTGGGAATATTGTTTGGAAATAATAATCAAGACTAGTCACACTGTTAATAATTCTCTAATGCTTGAAAAGAAGTCCTACATTTGTCTGGAGTGCTTCATAAGTACTTATACATCAAGTAAACCAATATCCTACCCTTCTATGTTTCTGAATGGCGCATCTCCCAGTGAGATACTGGCACAGCGACATTTTTGTACCAGAAGAGCAACTCAGACAGCAAATTCCTGATTTCTCTGCTTTATTGCAGACGTTGCTGTGAGTTGCTGTCTAAACTGCTCTATATAAAAACTGAGTGCCTGATATCATCATTGTTAATTTTACCATTAAATCTGAGCAAATATCAAGTAGTTTTGTCCTTGAGATTACAAATAAGTAAATTTAATCAAGGTATTTGCACCATGAAGCCTTTATTCAAAGTACCGGAAGACTAATGACAAGGCAGATCGGAAACACTTATTGTAGAAGAAATAAAATTCTCTTATGGGAATGAGAAGTCTAAAGTATGATAAGTCAGTCATTTGAGTACTGCAATGAGAAATACCTGGCGGTTCTGTTAAATGAATCTGCATCACTGTAATTAAACTAGCATCCAGATAGTCAGTTTCAGGTTCTTTCGTATAAAGCACTTCCACTGGGTATGTTCGGCCAGGAATCGTGAAGATAGGTGCCTCATAAAAATACTGAGAGAATTTAACTGCATCCAGTGTGGCTGATGTTACAATTAATTTCATATCAGGACGTTTTTTAACAGTCTATAAAGAAAAAAGTAAGCAGAATGGAGTTATGATGGTGAAAATCTTTCTACATGACACAAACTAAATAAATATATTTAACAGACAGCACAATTTATTACATTATACAGGTACAGGAGCCAACTCTGCTAACGATGAAAAAACATCAAAACATTTATTTTTACAATACATGTAATTGACCCAATGTGTATTTTTTAGTAAGACAAAGATGGATTGAGAATATGCTGAGCTATTAAATCCTTCTACACTAGAAATAGACAAGTGACTGAATTCAAAGCTGAAATCTAATCAAGGCTGGGAGGAGGATCATAAAATCAAACTTCATTCTCAGAATTTAAAATGTCATCTGAATCGCTTGATTAGATTAGTTAATAAGTCACTTCTGCTTGTTATTGTTCTATATGTCATACTCTAAATACCGTCCTTCGTATCCCGTATTCAGAGTAAAATACCATATGCTGGCAAATAGATTCAACATGCAGACGGTTCAATTTGAGTTTTTTTAAATATGCCATGTTCAACATTTTAGTGTCACTGCAACAGAGAAAAAAATTCAGAGCTTACCTTTTTCAGAAGTCCAAACAGAACATCAGTGTGGATAGTCCTCTCATGGGCCTCATCCAACATGATGATTGCATACGGAGACAGGTCAGGATCTATGAGGCACTCTCTGAGCAACATACCATCAGTCATATACTTTATCACAGTCTCTGGACTGGTGCAATCCTCAAATCGAATGGTGTAACCAACCTACAAAATGCAATGAAAAGAGTGAAAAAGATGGCTCTTTGACAATTCTAGTGTCCAACCTGCTGCTATCACCATTAGCCCTTTCACAGAGTTTAAAGTTAATAAAACACACCACACTTAAACACACAAATTGAAGAACAAAACAGTAAATGATTGGATTGTAAATGGTTGTAAGGAAAAAATCTTTCAGCAACTTGACCTATGCAGTTAATGCAGCACACTGTTCGCAAACTCAACAATGTCACAATTTTATAAATTGCTTTGTGTTGGGAAGATGGCGAACTATTTGGGAAAATGTATGACAATAGGTAATATTGTATTGTCAACTGAACTTCCTCATTTTGCTATAACTTTACAAAGTACTGTAAATTATTGGCACTGGACATAATAATTACTCTGGGATGTTATCATAGGAGAGGTTTTTAATAGTTTAGTCTTTGTGAGCTATGCACATCATCGACCAGCAGGGGCTGTTGTATTTATTACATTCCCATGGATTTATACAAACCTTAAGCTATAGATACTGAAACAGTCTAATTTATAGTGTATCATCCAATGACTTAACAATGCTAATGAACTGAGACATCCCCAATTTCCAGGCCATCCCCAAGTTCAAACCTAGAGAGACCAGCTATTGAGAAAAAAGACAATTTATTTGGGTATCATGGGCTGGGTTTTCCAGAGCACACTCCAGTTATTGAGAGAAGATTTCAAAAGTGAATTTGAATTTTATTCAAGAAAAAAGCAATAAAGTCCATGATTGGATAGACTGCACATAGCTTCTAGAGGTAAGATAAAGTTTTGTGGCTCAGTGAGGCCATGGAGGAGCTATCAATGGAATAGTTCAACATGTCGATAATCAGTTTACTAATCCTTCCACACTTCCTCATTATTCCCCAAAAGGGAAAAACTGGAAAGTTATGACACATTGGTTATTATTAATGTTTTGAGAAAAATCTGTTAAGTCTTGAATAAATAGTGTTATACAGATCTTAAATATAAATTAAGTGCTGTTACTTAACCTTGCAAAATAAATCTGTCAGCATGAACAGTACTATGTGAAAACTTTTAAAATGGCTCAAAAATGTGCACACTAGCATTAACACAAAAAGAATGTACATGAATGATATTTCACCACTAAATTACATTCATTTTCAGCAACTCATTGTTGAAACAGCATCAAGATGAGAGCAATGAGTCAATCATCAAAACATTTCTACTATGTAAAATTACAATAGGGTAGGCAGTATTCTAGCTTACCTCTTGACCCAAACAGCATCCATACTCTTCTGACACTCTCTTAGCAACTGACATTGCAGCTACACGTCTTGGTTGCGTGCACCCAATTTTTCCCCGGGTTGTATACCCCGCTTCAGCCAAGTATTGGGTGATTTGTGTAGTTTTACCAGAACCAGTTTCCCCAATGACAATCAGGACTTGGTTGTCATGGACAGCCTAAAGACAGGAAATCATTTCATTACTGAAAAATGATTTTCAAAATGGAAGGAACTTGCTGCTTTTGTTCAACTTGATACCATTTTTGAAAATCATTCAGTAGAGCCAAAACATATAATCTTTAAAAAAAAGTGGAACACTGCAAGAAGTTGGGTTGCGTAATACGCCCGTAGGCAATTTATTTGGTATATAACCCCGGTTTACTACTGAATAAGTACATCTGAAATAGACAATGCTTAAAATGAGAATACTGACTTCAAAGAGAAAGTTACTATCTACAGCACTAATAGTCTATGGTATCTGTTGCAAGGATTGAAGCAGTTCCAATGAAAGGTCATTGGCCTGAAATGTTCACTATGTTTATTTCTGTCTGACCTGCTAAGTACTTTCAGTGCTTTCTGTTTTTATCATAAGAACTTAATCCAATAGTTTTAAAATCGTATCAGAAACTAGTATAATCATCACCACCCTCTACCTCCAAGTCATACTAAATATGTAACTGATTGATACATCTTGATGTAGAAGTATTCTTAAAACATCTCAAGATAAAAGTGACTCAACAGTCTAAGTGATGCCCTTTTCTTTCAAATATTTAAATCGAGTTTCCCTTTTGGCAACAGTAAGAAAATCAAGATCTTTTAAACTTAGATTCCAAGATATTAAGTTTATAAAACACTAAGAATTTGAATAGTTCAGGAGTTCTACTTCACAACTGAAACATTTTCAGAACAGAAGTTTTGCAGGTGTTTCTTAATGAAAACGTCAGGTTCCACAATAAATTTGATCCATATCCTCATAAGATACTTTCTGATCAAAGCCCCAATACTCTGTGCCATATTTGAACAAAGGAATATTAACTAGCGTCGAAACTGCACATTTCCAACTTGTTCTCAATATCAAGTACTAAATATGTCAAAAGCCATTATCCTAGTAACATTATCTGCTGTGGCTCAAATCAAAAAGCACTATCAGATTAATGCTGCTTTATCCTGTGCCTTAAGCCCATACTGTTACATAGACAGAAGTAGCACTCTAGACTTTTGCAGACTGTGGGTGTCTACACATACTATGTACCAGAGGCTGCTTGCCCCTCTTTATGTATTATCATGCTTCAATTCATTAATTTTCATCTGTGCATAGTCAGTTATCAATTACAGCTATCAAATATAATGGCTACGATCTCCTTCTTCACAAGCTCATTCTAGTGTCTTCCCTCTTATTGAGGTCACTTTCATCTGATCAGTTATATCATTATAATTTACATGATCTCAATATTCCACAAATGCTACAAGACAGTGAATACAATGTTCTAGGCTGCCAGGTCCTACAACGTACTGATATAATTTAAAGTAGCTTTATGTCAGTGCAGACTCAATGGGTTGAAGGGCCTCTCCTGTACTGTATGATTCTATAATTAACATAAGGCAACAAGATAATACCAATTACAAGTTCATAACCAAGATAATTCACATAGCACTCCCTAGGATCAGGAGATGATATTTACACTCACAGTTCTGCCAAACAGCAGGATGCGTAGATTATTAGCAACAGGATGTTGCCTGTACACTCAAACAAGCAACTGCATCCAGACTGTATTTAAATACTTCAAAAACAAGGAGTGAGATAGAAAGAGAAAAACACAGACAGAGCAATTGTTAAAATAGACTAAATTGACAAAATCAAATTGATCCAACTCAAATATACTGATATTTCCGCCTTCAACTGTCAATATCTAGCTGTCATATCATTTCAACTCTGCTAGAGATTACTATCCTTTAAACAAAAGGTGATATATATTTTAATGGATTTAATAGACAGTACTGCTCACTGTTAATCAAAGCTAAACATGATGCAAGGTAGAGAGGAGATATGACATTACATGATAATCACAGTCTGCTATTATAGCAGCTGTGGAATGGCTTACATTGAGAATTTTCTAGGTAATGCCTGTAATCAATTATAAACGTTACAAAATGTAATGAAATGGAAAAATAAATCTTCAGACTATCAAAAAGGTTAGTACATTGATGTATTAATTTAATGCAATTTCTCATACCTGTACCAGCTGCTCTTTAAGTCTATAGATGGGCAGGCTCTCTCTCTGCTCAAGAATAGACATTTGGGTTTTACGACCATAAGATGCCTTGTTTCCACCAAACGCATGCTTCTTCCATTCAGGTATGTCTTGGGGCATCATTCCTATTCCCCTCATGTTTGCTGCAATCTGTCGGCCATCAACTAGAAAAGAAAGCCACATGGTTTTGGACTGCATCTTTTTGGTGCTTTCTGCAATTGATGCAATAAACATGAACATGTATTACTCTCGGTAATACTTGATTTGAAGTTGGGGGGAGGGGAGATAAAAGATAATTGTGACAATTCTGTTTACATAAAAGAACAGAATTCAGACTAATGAGCTGGAACTCACCTCAGTTTGAGGGCTTTAGTGGTCTAATGTGTAAATAGCACAGCTTGGTCCTACTTGGGCCACTGCACAAAACTGCCATTAGTTAGAGAAAACTGATCACCTTATTTGAAAATAAAGTCACTGATGTGATAAGCATGGTTTTTAGGTAACGGCAAAGGATGATCAGATCTTAAACACATTATTAGGATCAAGCATTAGAGCTTTGCTGTGTCTCTCACTGCCACATCAGATCATGTTTAAGGTTGACTGGTTGCCAAAACAGAAAAAGCACTGAAAAGCAAGACGTTCACAGAAAAAAAAAGTGAAAGCAAGAAAAAAAATACTTTTAATAATTCATATAATTATCAACTTTAAATCAGAAAGGCATTAAAATATTACATTACCAGTTGCTGAAAAACACAATCAGCAGAAACAAACTATTTATAATCAATACCTTTCCTTTTCCATCCTCAGCACAAAGAAAATACTTTATGCCATTAACATACCATCAGGTAGTGGATCAACCCAGTGTTTATTCAGTCCCATCGGGATCGAGTCCATTTCTGCCTCCCGCTGTGCTTGCTTCATCTCCCGCCTTTCTTTAGCCAAAGCGCTTTGCATCATGGCAGCCTGGGATAGTGAGCCATCAGGATTCTAAAATCAAGCATAAACCAATATACTAAAAGTTTGAGAGAATGTTTTGAAAGCACAGTACCAAATAATTAGGTATCAAAACTTTTTTTATAGAATCGTAGAATCCATACAATGTGGAAACAGGCCCTTCGGCCCAACAAGTCCATAGTGACCCTCTGAAAAGTAACCCACCCAGAACATGTCCCCTACCCTATTAGTCTACATTTACCCTGACTAATGCACCTAACTGACACATCCCTGAACACTATGGACAATTTAGCATGGTCAATTCACCGAACCTGCACATCTTTGGACTATGGGAGGAAACCGGAGCACCCAGAGGAAACCTACACAGACACTGGGAGAATGTGCAAACTCCACGCAGAAGCTGGAGTCGAAACCAGGTCCCTAGTGCTGTGAGGCAGTAATGCTAACCACTGAGCCACCATGGCACCCCCTTTAAAATCTTTTAAAAGGTTATAATTAGATCAATAGCTAAGCCAGCATCTGTGTTTCAGGAAGCAACAATGGTCTCACTCTCTGACCATCTCACTAAATTTTGTTATAAAATAATCATTTGGTAGACCAATCAAAGTCAATCTACCTGGTTTAACATTTAACTATTGCTTTCTTGCTTTAACTTTAAAATTGGCAGTTAACTGTCAATCAGCATTAACGGGTGCAATCTCCATCGCTACATTTCTACCAATCACGATCCATTTGCCAACCAATCAGCAGCCTCCTTTCATGCAGTTAAAATGTGGATTTTTTGGGGGTATTCTTGCAAATTAATGAATGCAAGCTGAAAAGTTTGACAAGATGCTTTTTTTTCAGCAATACTCAAGGTTTTGATATAATGCACATGTCTTCAAGATTCCAAGGAGCTCAATTTTTCAGGTTCCATTACACATTTCACGACAAGCAAACAAGATGTTGCCTTTAGCAAATAATCACAATGAGTAATGTACGAAGATAAACTGTGGATTAATTTTTAATTTTGTAAATTAACATTCCCATTAAAAGTAGCAAACACACCTCAAGTAGAATGCAAATACAAAGTATAACTAACAAATTCAGCAGAGAAAGAAGCCAAAGCAGCAGGCATTCTGGATTTATTAACTGCTTCCCATACCTTTACTATTTTAACAGGACTCATGTCCATGCTCTGCTTTGTATGTCCCCTGAGGAACGGAGGCTCTTCTTCCACTAGCTCAATTTCAAGGTCTTCATCTGCAGAATAGTTGACAAAATCAATCAATATAAATCTATGTAAAATATTACCAAATTTTCCACATTTGATTTTTTACTGCTAAACTTTTTATATTCTCTGTCCTGAAACAATCCACAATAGTGCAACATATAAAAAAGCCAGAAGTTTTTTTCTAATTCAACAAGTGCTTAGTCTCTGGATAGCACAGATAGAGAAGATGGTTCATTTGCAGCTTTCAAAGTGGAATTGGTAAGTTTCTGAAGAGGAAAACAAATGCGAGCTATGGTGAAAAGACCGGAGCATGGGACTGAGTTGGTCTTATGTAAGAACTACTTATATATGAAACAGTAAAAAACCACAGCTTTTTTCCTACAAAGTCAATGTAACATCTTACTGACATTGGAATCAAGCATGTAAATCACTTTCTCCTTTCATATGTTTCATCATCTACTTTTACACAGTACAATGGAGACGTATGACAACCCAACAAACTATTCTATATGAGTCAAATGGATCTGTTTTGGCATATTTTAATGTAATACAGACAGCTTTAAGCATATTGAAGTGTACAGTACCATTGAACAACTTAAAAATGATTTTTTTCTCCAAAGAACTTAAAGTAAAGCAAAAAAACATTTATGGCAGTTTTCACACTAACGAAAAATTATCATAAGCAACAGATATTTATCTTGAAGATGCTAAAACATCCCAAGACTATTCACAGAAAAATTATCAAACAAAATCTGACACGGAGCATCAGGAGATATCAGACAGGTTGAATATAGGAATAGGTTTATTTGAAACATTTTATAGAAGAGAGATAAAGAGAAAGAAAGGATCAGCCAAGAATTCCAGAGCTTAGGGGCTGGCAGCCTTAGATACAGCCTAGAGTGTGGTGCTGGAAAAGCACAGTAGGTCAGGCAGCCACCAGTGGAGAAACGGTATATACGTTAGCACAAAGTAAGCAAATACACAAACGTGATTTAGATGTCAGCATTTTTTTTTCATGAAAGGTGTTATTATAAACACAAAAGGCAAGAGATGGGCCATACCTTCTTCATCATCAACTTTCGGAAGGATGCCTGTTTCTTCATCAAAGTCAGGATACTCCTCTTTTGAGATAACATTTGCTGCAATCATCTGAAATTTTAATCATACATACATAAAACAGGTAATTCTGATTTCTTTTTAAATGTTCTTAAATATAACCAACTAATTAATCCTAATGCATGCAATGAATCAGTGCCACCTAGTGGCAGAAAGAAATCACTACTACAGGAATTTCACTTTTGTTACTATAACATAATCTTTGAAATACCATCCAAGTATTAGGTTTGGAAAATTATATTAATAAATCTTCAGCTCACATTATGCTTAACACTGACAGTTGAGAGACAGAATAAAGAACATTGGAGATATGGGAGACAAACAAAATATACAAATCAGTCAGCAACCAAGCAGCGATAGGACAGAACAACGCTTCTGAAACAGTTCAATCTGGAACAGCAACTGACATGTTTTGTGCTGTGCTACATTTTCAGTTTATACTTTGATCTGTTATTCTGTATAAACTGCCCCCGCACCTGTTTGATCTCCCACTTCTCAGGATCAGAGATTTTTGTGAGACGTTTGCGTTCAAGCACATCATCTTCAATCTCAGGGGTGTTCACCAGTGACAGATTACTTGGTCTATCAGGATTCCTCATGGTAGTTTCCTCGTTAGTTTCCCCACCAACATTGCGGCGCCGGTTTGGGTTTAGATCCTCTCCAGTGTCTTGATCTACATCCTAATGAGAAAGAATCAGAGGAGGACCATTTTAATTCAGAGCTTACCACACGGTAACTGACTCCACGCTTAGAACACAAAGCTTTACTACATCTTTCAGTCTGAGACATTTACCCAATTTGGATCACAAGGTTTAAATTTCACTTTTAACAACTGCATAGGAATATGCAAACCAGGAGCACAAGGAGCCACATTCCCATCTACCCCATAACTTTTGATCCCCATCTAACAGATATCTACCTAGGCTAGCTGAAAAATGACACTGCCTCCACTGTGTTTTAAGGAACAGAGTTCCAATGTCACAAAACCCTCAGGGAAAAAAAAATCTTGGTCTTGAAAGGGTGACCCCTATTTTTAAATCATTGCCCTCTAGTTCTGGACTTACCCAGAAGACTAAACATCCTTTCTACATCCACCTTGTCAAGACTAGTCAGGATCTTACACACTTTAATCAAGTCACCCTCACTCTTAAGCTCCAGCTGAATCAAGTCAAGGCTGTCCGACCTAGCCTCATGTGAGGTTCCCACTTGTTTCAAGATTACCACTATCATCCAGGTGCCAAAGAAAAATCAGGCAATGTGCCTTAATGACTATGTCCAGTGACTCTGACATCCTTCAAAATGAAGAACCTTGATAAATTTGTAACAACACACAACAAGTATGACCTTCGCAGACCATTAAGACAGCCAAGGACCAGTACCGATCCAAACTAGAGACCCAGACAGACAACCGGCGACTATGGCAAGGACTGAATGACACCACAGGTTCTAAACAGAGACAGTGCAAGATAGTAGACGATTACTTATCCTTCCCTGATCGTCTCAGCGTCTTCTATGCTCATCTTGAGCAGACTTTCGGCGGAGAGGTAACACCTTTTCCGACAAGGGGGTTAGATAGGGTCGACAGTATGAACCTTTTCCCGCGTATTGAGTCGGGTATTACAAGGGGGCATAGCTTTAAATTAAGGGGGGGTAGATATAGGACTGATGTTAGGGGTAGGTTCTTCACTCAGCGAGTCGTTAGTTCATGGAATGCCCTGCCAGTAACAGTGGTGGACTCTCCCTCTTTATGGGCATTTAAGAGGGCATTGGATAGGTATATGGAGGATAGTGGGTTAGTGTAGTTTAGGTGGGCTTGGATCGGCGCAACATCGAGGGCCCAAGGGCCTGTACTGCGCTGTATTCTTCTATGTTCTATGTTCTATGTTCTAAGTCCTGACAGACCTATCCCAACAGTCACTGCATCAGAGGTCAGATCAGTTTTAATTTGTGTGAATACAAGGAAAGCAATGGGACCAGACAGAATACCAGGTCGTGCACTCAGAGCACGTGCAGATCAACTGGCAGAGGTCTTCCTGAATATCTTCAACTTCTTCGTGCAGCAAGGCCACTGTCCCTGCCTGTTTCAAGAGGGCTAACATCATCCCTGTGCCTAAGAAGGATCATGCATCATGTCTCAATGACTACCACCCAGTAGCACTAACTTCGGTGGTCACGAAGTGCTTTGAAAGGCTGGTCATGGCATTAATCAACTCCAGCGTCCCCACTACTCTTGACCTACTCCAATTTGCCTATCGGACCAATAGATCCACGTCAGATGCTATGTCACTTACCCTTCACTCTTCCCTAGAATATCTTGACACCAAGAACACCTACATTAGAATCCTACTCATTGACTACAGTTTAGTCTTCAACACTATTATCCCCTCAAGACTGATTACTAAACTTAGTGATCGCGGATGAAGCCCCACTCTCTGCAACTGGATCGTCAGTTTCCTGACCCACGGGCCACAATCAGTGAAGACTGGGGACAATATTTCATCCTCACTAACACTAAATACTGGAGCCCCCGAGGGATGCATACTCAGCCCTCTACTGTACTCAGTCTACACCCATGACTGCATCACCAAATAACAGACTAATGCCATTTACAAGTTCACTGATGATACCACCATAGTCAGTCAAATCTCCGATGGCGACGAAACAGATCACAGATGGGAGGTGGAAGACCTAGAAAAATAGTGCACTGAGAACAACCTAGCTCTCAATGCCAGCAAAACCAAGGAACCCATTATTGACTTTCAGCGCGATGTTCCTCATGCCCCCCTACACATTAACAGCAGAGGTGGAACGAGTGGAGAATGTCAAGCTCCTGGGAGTGGTCATCCACAACAAGCTTTCTTGGACTCGTCATGTGGACACACTGGTTACAAAGGTCCAACGACGTCTCTTCTTCCTCAGGCAGCTGAGGAAATTTGGCATGACGGTGAGTACCCTTGCCAATTTTTATAGGTGCACCATCGAGAGCACTCTGTCTATATGTATCAATACCTCGTATGGCAATTTACCATTCAAATCGGAGACAGTTACAGAGAGTGGTGAACTCGGCCCGGACAATCACAAAGGCTAACCTCCCATCTATAGAATCCATCTACCAGGCCCACTGTCTAAGAATGCTGGCAGCCTTTCCTTAAGATCCATCCCACCCTGGCAATATTTTTCTACAACCACTACCATCGGGGAGAAGGGACAGAAGCCTGAACACATGCACCAGCCGGTTTCACAATGGTTTCTACCCTACTGTTGTTAGAATACTGAATACAAACTCTTAACATTTGTCTGTAACTGTGCTTTTGTTTTCGCCACTGTTTACCTATTATTTACTATCTATGCTGCTTAACTCTGTGATCTGCCTGTATCGCTTGCAAGACAAAGCTTTTCACTGTGCCTCGGTACACGTGACAATAAATTCAATTCCAGCCTCCCAGTTTGCTTTGATGCACTACAACTTGCCTACTGTCACAATATTTCCAATGCAAATGCCATTTCTCTGGCCCTACACTCATCTCTGGAACATCTGAATAACAAGGACACCTATGTTAGACTGCTACTTATTGACTTTTATTCCATCTTCAACATCATAATTCTAATCAAACTCATCTCCAAACTCTAAGACCCAGGACTCTTCCTCCCCCTCTTCAACTGGTAATTCAGCTCATCCACAATGACTCTTATCAATTTCTATAGATGCACCATAGAAAGCATCTTACCTGGATGCATCACAGCTTGGTATGGCAACTGCTCTGCCCAAGACCAAATAAAATTATAAAGAGTTGTGAACATTGCTCAGTCTATCACGAAAACCAGCCTTCCTTCTGTTGACTGCGTACACTTCCCGATGCCTCAGAAAAGCAGCCACCATAATCAAAGGCCCCTCCCAACGGGCAAAAGATACAAAAGAAAACACATACTAACGGATTTAAAGAACATCTTCTTCCCTGCAGTTATCAGATTTTTGAAAAGACCTTGTATTAGAATTGATCTTTCTCTGCACCTTCTCTGTAACCGTAACAGTATATTCTGCATTCTGTTCTATTACCCTGATGTACTTATGCAAGGTACGATTTGTCTGGTTAGCACGCAAAACAATACTTTTCACTGTATCTCAGTACATGCGACAATAATAAATCAAATCAAATCATACGAAAACTTGCTCATTCCAGTATCAACTGCAATCCAAAATTAAATACAAGTTCACACTATGTATAATACCTTCATGCTCAAGCTCGTTTTGGATCCAGTAAATGATAGCACCTTGATCTTAACTCTTTGACCTTTGCTAACAACATCAGCAACATTGGCTACACGTCCCTCTCGCCTGAGCTCAGAGATGTGTACCAAACCCTCCCATCGTTTTCTGTAAAAGAGAGGCATGAAAAGAAAAAGCATTGGTAAATGGACTGTGAAAACATACACACACACAATTCCATTTATGCATGAATGAAGCATTTTGAAATAGAAATGGAAAATCTATGTTAAATCTTTTTTAAGTCAGTTACGTTTAAACGATTTCGGAGACACACCTGGGAAATGGTTGATATCTGAAACATCCAAGAAAAACACAACAGAGATAAAAAAATCAATAAGTAGGTTTTTGCTTTGCAGTTAAATATTTACATAAGACTTAACTCATATTTAGAGACTATATATATGTCAGCTCTATTGAAAGATTCTGTAAAATTCTAAAATCTAGTTTCAAGACACCATTCCCTGGGAATGATTACAATCTCTGTTTTAATAAAGGACAAGGAAGATGTACAGCACTTTCACAAATCTGGGCTGTACCTCTGGCTTCCTGTGGCAAGTGTCTACTGCAGACCACTCCCCCAAACTATGACTAAAATATTGTCATCACTCAAACGTCTAAGCAAATTGCCCAGTCACAAGGTAATGACATCCATTCTAAAACCATGCTGATTTAGAACTGGAGTAATCAAACACTTCTGAAACAAAGTTGACTTTACAGAGACTATTTCTATGATCTTATTAATTTTCTATCATATCTACGTAATCCCAACTGAAAGTGCTTGCAAAACCCAGCAGGTTTGGCAGGCTCTGTGGAGACAGAAACAGAGTTAACGTTTCAAGTGCAATGTTTCTCTTACACTCTTTAGAAGAAATTATATTAGTCACAAGTACTAACATGATTTCTCTCTTCACAGATGCTGCCAGACCTGCTGAGTTTCTCCAGCCTTTTGTTGCAGATCTTCACCATCCCTAATTCTTTACCTTCACCCATTTAACCTGAACTGTTTTTGCACTTATTAAAAAAAAATTATTTATGACCTAAGTGGACTTTCAGATAGGGGCATCTTGATTTTGAAATGCAAAATTAAGCTTTTAATTTATTCAGCACAGCCAATATCTCCAAAGCTCCAGCAGAATATTTGATATATCAATTGTACATTACATGAGGTAGGAAAATCATGCCACCAGATACCAAGTGACTTGTACAAGTTAGGTACAAAAAACTTGGAACTAAAGCACTTAGGATTTGGAAAATTTGCTCAAATGCAGGCAATGAGAAAAGCAAGTCTGAGAACTGGCTTAATAACACAATGCTATTTTTTGAAGTTTATTCATTAATGCATTTCTGAACCTGTGGATTTATTCAGATTGCCCCATTATTTCCTACATTGTGCAGTTTTTTTCTTTGTGCTTTACTGTACCTTAAACCTTCCAGCTGTACAAAGCATCCAAACTGCATAATACTGGTGACCTTGCCATTATAGATCTCGCCCACAGATGGTTCTTCTGGTGGAGGCCTGTCTACGTGTCTATCTTTTCTCTTCTCACAGTTCTTCTCATTTGCTCTGACTCGATCCTTGTGGTCCCTGTTAGGGCTAAGGCTCCTGCTTCTGGATCGTCTGCTGGATTTACTTTTGTTTCGATCTCTGGAGTGCGATCTGGACCTTGACCTGCGATGTCGTTTCCGGTCCCGGTCTCGGTCTCGGTCTCTGTCTCTGTCTCTGCTGCGACTACGACTCCTTCTCTTCCTTTTCCCCTTTTCGTTAGAGCTTTAGGGAAAAAAAATGAACAATTTGTTTTTATAAATGACGTGGATCAAATAAATCATCATAATGTTAAGATGACACCTCACTGTCACGAAAGATACAGGGGAGACACATCTGAAAAAAATATGAACTCTCCAATTTCAGTATCCTGAAAGATTGCAGCTGATTTGTGTTCACTCCCAGCAATTACAAATCAGTTAGTTTAATCTCAGTGATAAAAAAGGCTTTTAGAAATGACAATACAGGACAGAATTAATTGTCAATTTGACAAACACAGGTTAATTAAGGAAAACCAGCATGGAATAGTTAAAGGCAAATCAAGTATATGTCATTCTGCTATAACACGCATTTTGTTAACGCAAATTTGCTGCAACGTGATTCACAAATTGGGGAGATTGTTTCTAAATCGCGAACCTTTAAAGCATGTACTAGTTATAACGTGATTCTGGTTCCATTAGTTTAAATGCTGCTATTACACGATTTTCTTAGATTCTCTTTGCAAGAGAATGGAACTACTGCATTACAGCAGAACCAGCTGTATAGCTAATTTGCTGCAGTATTTTTACAATGTGACAGAGCATTGATAAGGCACACCATTGACTTTCAAAAGATATCTGATATAGTGCTGCATAACAGACTAAAATGACAGCAGGTATGAGACCAACAGAAAAGGAAAGAGATCTGTGTAGGTTACTAGACTGGTCATTAACACCACTGATTCAGTATTCACAGGTGATTAAATAAATAAATATAATGTTAGGATGTAGAACTAACGATGAAGCACAATTGAAAGGAAATATGTCAAAATAATATCTGACCCTGCTGAGATGACTTGGAGTACTCTGGTGAAAGATCATTAACCTGAAACATTAATTCGGCTTCTCTCTTCAAGTGGCTGATCTGGCTGAGTATTTGAAAATCCACTTTTGTTTCAGTAGATCAGGATGCGTCCAAATTACAAGAAAGGCATAGTCCAAAACCATAGAGTAAGAATAAGATATTAATAATAATTTCTGAATTTAGAGAGCTGAGTTATGAAGCAAGGTTGGCTAAATAACTTCACTTTTTGGAAGAATGCAGAAGAGAAACAAAAGGATAAATGCCTTAAAATTTTCTCAATGTGAAGAATTTCAATCCAATATAATTTTTCTGTCAAGCACAGGATTCAAAGACTCTGCTAATGTTGAAGAAGCCCACAGAAAGTAAGGAGTTTAGATGCCATTCTTTTTAAAGCAATGATTGATCAGAGGCAGCCTTGCATAAAGAATTGGTTGAATTTTGGTTAGGAAAGGTATAAAGATATGGAATTCCAGATTATGGCAAAGAAGCTGATGGAAAGTTTGAAAAGAACAGGTGCACAAGTCAATGTCCTTCAGGTGAAAATATTTTACTCACATTAAAGTTCAATGATCAGAATACATGGTCAGAAGAATGACATTTATGGGCAACAGTCAGCAACCTATTTATAATTTACATAAATATACCACAGTGACCAATTTCAAATCCAGGAAAGTGGAAAAAAGTTTCAAGATATTGACTTTCATCTGAACAACTGCTAAGGGTATAGGTTTTAATTAAGTACATTTTGTAACAGCTTGAGATCGTTTCATTTTAATTTAGTATTCACGAGGCACTACCTGTTTAATAACTAAGACATTATTAAACAAAATGGTTCCTGGGTTCACCAATGAAACAGTGACTACATTCAAAGTAATTAACTGCATATGTAGCACTTTTCAATGATTATTCGAGGCATAGTTTTCATTATATAAATTTAAGTCTTTCTTTGATACCACATTCTGTATTTAGTAAAAAGCTCCAGGCGGGATAAATTTGCACTAATATGCAAGGTTTTATTACTTCCAAAGGGCAGAAGGGAGAAATGGAGTAGTCAAAACACCAACAATAAAGTTAGTGAAAACTTATTACAAAAGACACGCAGTATAAGTTTTAGTTAACATTTAAATTACTACCATATTATAACGTCATCCAACTTTATTCATTTATTATGAAACACTACCTGTTGTGAGGAAACATTATCATTAAATCTGTTGCTCCCCCATGTGATACACCCCATGAAAGTGATGAAAGGAGCTCAGTTGGCTTCTGTTCCCACAGGAGGAAAGATTGATCAAGATGGCAACCAAATTCTTTTATACATATTCATAAATTTGATATAGGAGATGAAAAGACAGGAAAACAATCCTTTTGAACCAATACATTTTGAACATCTCATGATAAAGTTGGTTACACAATTCAGGGTCACATATTGTCAATTCAAAGATACAGAATCTGTCTTAAGCTTTTTCAAGCAGAAAATCTAAGTGATCTCGTAAATATGCCCTCTTCTGGTCATTTTGGAGGGTGACGTGCATGGTATCTCAACTTCACAGAACATTTTTCTCTTATAAAATCTCTCCCCTCAAAATAGAAGACAAACAACTTTAAAAGAAAGTCCTCCCTTAAAATATGTAATGTCAATCCGTTCAATACTAGACTTGGTCCATTAACAGTCCAGTTAAACTCAAAGTCAGAACCATTGACGACCATTTTTTAACATTACAACAAAAACATTACATGGTCGTTTCTGTTTTCAAAATAACTATACGAATGAATTATTAGTAAGTTAAGCAGATTTTTCAAATAATTGAGTCAATTATCCTTTGTCAAATTAACTGCACAATTTAATAACAATTTATAAAACTTTAAGATCCAATTAAAATAATAACCCTAAAAAAGCTCAATTTTTCCAATTCTACTAGACATTAAATGAATGTTTAAAATTTTAAATGATCTACTTTGCATTAACTGTAAAAATACTCTCCAATTCTATCCTGCCTAATTTACATAGCAAAAATTCACATTGGCTCAGACTGTGATTCTAGGTTTTGTGACATCCTTTAAACTATTCTCATATTTAGATTTCAGAACCCTCTCAACAAAATACTGCTTTATTAACACAGATGAATCTTGTCAGGAAGATGAAGGCAAGAAAAGTACCTCCTGAATTAGATTAGATTAGATTAGATTAGATTAGATTACTTACAGTGTGGAAACAGGCCCTTCGGCCCAACAAGTCCACACCGACCTGCCGAAGCGTATACCACCCAGACCCATACTCCTATATTTACCCCTTCACCTAACACTATGGGCAATTTAGCATGGCCAATTCACCTGACCTGCACATTTTTGGATTGTGGGAGGAAACCGGAGCACCCGGAGGAAACCCACGCAGACACGGGGAGAATGTGCAAACTCCACACAGAGAGTTGCCTGAGGCGGGAATTGAACCCGGGTCTCTGGCCAGAGAAAAAGCATTTACAGACAGACGAGACCCACTTGGACAACAGGACCCTTTCCAGCCAGCTTTCCCGACCCTACTGGGAATCAAAATCCAACCTTAAGGCTGAAAGGAAAATATAAAATTCAATACAATTATAACCCTCTGAGTCACAAATTAAACCTACTGTCACATTGTTCTCACTGGATGACATCCAGCATTATAGATGTTACGTAGTTGACCTGTTTGAGGTGTAGTTCTGTTGTTATTCTAACATAGAGGGCCAGTCTGTCTTTCACTTAGTGAAGACTTTTCAGTTGTAGTCACTGATAGGAATCCAAAGTGGGAACCCCTGGTGATTCTGCCCCTTCTTTGACTCAGGATAAAAAGACCAATGGTATAAGCCCCAGTGCTGCCCAGATAAGATCAGGCAGCTCACCATAAACCAGGGCCCAAACCTAGGACTTTCTGGCCTGTACAAGCACTGTTCATAATGTGACATGTACTTTCAGTCAATACTTTAAAAACTGTCTCCCATCAATTATGTAATATTTGGCATTTAGATTGCATGTCACACCTCTGGTAAATGCCTTCTATATTCTTTCATGAGATGTGCCCATTGGTAACACTAACATTTGTTGCTCATCCACACATGCCCTAAAGCTGAGCAGCTTGCTAAGCCATGACAAAGTGCAGAAGACTCAAACGCATTGCTCTGGAGTTCTGTAAGGCTGTCAAGGCAAGAATGGCTGATTACCTTACGTAAAGGGCATTTAGTGATGTAGATGAGCTTTTACAACATAATTGTCATTTAATGTAACTAGCTTTATATTCCAGATTTATTCATTGAAATTAAATTCAATTATTTGTCAAGGTGGGATTTTAAAGCATCCTTAGACCATTAGCCTGGGCTTCTAGATCACTCGCCCAGTGAGAGTACCATGAGGCCTCTATCTCCCAAACAAGTCACTTTAACTAAATATCAACATTAACGAGAGTTATTCACAGCCATCTGTGAAATTCACATCTCACTGTTTCAGGAGTTACATGTAGTTTGCAGCCTGCCTGTCAACAGTTTCATACTGGACAAATGGGAAGATTTAAACTCAAACATCACTGTCACCTTCCCAATGGTAATCCCATTCAAACCAGACTGACTGGACCTCAAACGTGATACCCAGTTGCCATGTGATTACCCCAGGACCCAGAAAATTCAGCAGCCAGCCTAGAATCACATTCAGGAGTGAGCTGCAAGTCATCAAGCAGTCAAAATATTGAAACTGATCCAGTTTCAAAGTTCACCAATCTCCTGATGCTTGATTACAACAATATCTCACAACCTGTTGTCATCCATTCTCTTTACAAGACCCTCACTCAAACTTTCAAACATTAAATCCATTCCAGACTCCATAGTCCGCCACTTCAGAAATGCAAACTGTAAATCAGAGACTGGATTAACCATAATCTGTATAAGTGCTCTATTATTGTGTTTTATCTTTGTATATTTCAGCATGCATGACACTGAGTGTATAACACAGCATTAATTCAGGGTAAGCCTGCAAGAATAAACAACCTCCTTTTAAACTTAAGGATTTAACTTGACATGACTTTTAACACAAAAACTTGCTGAATGATTTAATTGGAATACATACTACAGGGAACGAAACGCCATACCACTTTCAACACAATATCTATTGATTATAGGTAGTGAGATAGCACATATAATCTGTATGTGGCTTGTTATCAGATCAGTTGGTGGCTTTTTCCCACTCATCTCCTCAAGGAGCGTTACTGATACACTCTAGAAAGAAATTGCCAATTGAATACCTGCGTTTGCTGCTCTTTTTATGATCCGTCTTTGATGGCATCAAGGCTTCAAGCTCCTTCAATGCATCTGCCGCTACTTTCATATCATCTTCATCCAACAGACTCTGCAAAGCAAACACCAGGTTGGGATAACAGAATAAAAACAAGTAGAAGTAGCAACAGCCAATACGGAGGTATGTCCACAGAATAACTCAAACGACTTCATGAAAAATGAGAGATTTCAACATGAAATCAAGTCTGTTCAAAATGATGAGAGAATGGTTCGCTGCCTGTACATTATTAGTGCATTGTCACAGGTTAAATGATAGAGAACTCTGATTATCATGAAGGCTACATTTGATACTCAACAGCTTTCTGCATCCAACAAGACAACTCTAGTGTCTCTCCAGTAAAACTGAATAAACCTAGCTTAAGATAATGGAAATTTATTTCATTTGGCAATGAAAACAGGGAGAAGCAACAAAGACTTTGAGATATTTCGGGTGGGCATTCAGGGCCTTAGTACCTCTAAGGGAATCATGGGTTACTACAGCTATTCACCTAATCTGATAGCTCAACCAAATATATTCCCCAGATGTTTGAAGGAGAAGAGGTGTTCTCAGTGAAATACATCAAATTCTTAAAGGGATTGACACAATATGTGTTCTGAGGTTGTTTCCGCTGATGGGGAAGGCTAGAATTAGTGGACACAGGCACAGGATAAGGAATCACCTGTTTGATACTGGACCAAAGAAAATTTCTTTAATTGAAGTTTTGAAGATCTTTGGAATTTTCTACCCCAGAAAGCTGAGGGATAGTCAGTTGTCGATTATATTCCTAACCCAGATCAATGGATTCTTGATTGTGAAAGAATTATGAGACTTGTGGACAAAGTAGGAAGGTGATGTTGAGAAGTCTTTTGGCCTCCACCAGAAGTCCACACATTACAGAGGATTGGCTCAAACAATTTGATTCACTATACACAATATCAAGAAACTGCTGGAGGAACTTGATACTGTAAAGTCTTTGAGCCCTGACAACATTCCAGCAACTGAAGACTTGTGCCCCAGAAATGCTCCCACAACCACCACCCAGCCAAGCAGTTCTGGTATAGCTATAACACTGACATCCATTTGACAATGCAAAACATTGCCTGGGCATATCCTGCACACAAACAGCAGGTCAAATCCAACTTAACTAATTACCACCCCATTGGTCTATTCTCATGAGATCATCAGACAAATGACGGAACGTCTCATCAATAGCGCTATCAAGCAGCACATTCTTCCTAATGAGTTGCTCAGTTTGGGTTCAGTCAGGGCCACTCAGCTCCTGATCACACTACATAGTTCAAACATTGTCAAAAGAGCTGAAATCAAGACGCAAGGCAAGAGTGACTGCTCTTGACATCAAGGCTGTATTTGACCAATTGTGAGAGGAGTCAAGGAGCCAGCGCAAAACTGGAGTAAATGGGAGGAAAACTCTCCACTCATTGGAGTCATACCTAGCACAAAGGAAGATTATCCAAGATCAGTCATCTCAGCTACAAAAAAACTTTTGCAGGAGTTTCCTAAAGTAGCAACCTCAATCTATCCATACTCAGCAACTTTAGCAATGACCCTCCTCTATCATAAAGGCAGAAGTGATGATGTCTGCTGATCTTTGCACAAATTTCAGTACCACTTGTGACTCCTCAGAAGCTTAAAGAATCTGTGTCCAAATATAGTAATACCTAGACAATATTCAGGTTTAGTCAAGTCAATGTCAAATAACATTCATGCCACACAAATGCCAGACAATGATCATTTCCAAAAGGAGAAAATCTAATCTTCACCCCTTAACATTCAATGTCCGGGAGCTTCCAATTGGCCAGAAGCTGAACTGGACTTGCCATGTAAGTACTGTGGCAACAAGAGCAGACCAAAGGCTAGGAATCCACCAGCCAGTAATTTGCCTCCTGACTACTCAAAGCCTGTCCACCATCAAGTGCGATATAATACTCCTCACTTGCCCAGATGAGTGCACTCTAACAGTACTCAAAAAGTTTGACACCATCCAGGACAAAGCAACGTGCTTGGTTGGCACCAGATTGACAAACATTCACTCCCTGCTTCACTAACATTCAGTAGCTGTATGTACCACCTACATAATGCACTGCAGAAACTCAATGAAGCTCTTTAGACACCACCTTCCAAACAACATGACCACTGCCATCTAGTAAGACAAGAGCTGCAGATACATGGGAAAAGCACCTGCAAGTTCCTCGTCAAACTGCTCACCATCCTGACCCTGAAATATATTGCTGTTCCTTCAGAGCTGCTGGGTCAAAATACCTGACAGAATTGTGAGCTTACCAACGGTAAGTGGACCACAACAGTTCAAGACAGCAGCTTAATATCACCGTCTCAAGGGCAACTAGGGATGGGTAAAGAGTGCTGGCTCAGCCAGTGACACTCCCAAACCATGAATGAACTAAAAGATGAATAGGCATTCACATTATGTGACTTCTGTGAAGTAGGATCAGAAGTGTATAAGGGGCAGAGGTAAGAATACCGAATATCCCAAATCAAACCTCGGTTCTGATAAAAGGCCACACCTGAAAAGTTCATCTGTCTTTTTGCTTTCAGGTAATGACTTGTTCACATCAATTTTTTTGTTCTACCATCAATGCAAGAATGGAAGTGAACAAAGTTATCATCAACCAAGAGTCAAAGGACAGTTGGAATTAGAAAGGCTAGCCACAAGAACAATCACATTTCTTATTAAGTAAACTAGAAGTGGAGTAAATACAGAACGTACCTTTGTAGGCAGGGTATCAGGCAGGCAGAGAGCAGGGAACAGCTCCTTCATTTTCTCCCTTTCTGATTTTGGTTTGACTGTTTCAACTGAAGAAAAATATTAAGAGAAAGTAATGAGGCTTCACATCAGTACATAAATAAGATGAAGATGGAACTAGCTCTAACGTGATAACTCTTTCAGACAGCTTTTTCATGTAACAGTGAACAAACACTGATCATCCAAAGCCATTTGAACCACTATAACACCTAACCCCAGCTACAGATTTCATCTTTCCAAGCTTCAGTTGTTGCTCTACAAAACATTTTAAGTTGTATAACACAGTATGATGTGGTACAGGTCTCTCACTGGATGGATGAATGTTTAAAACTGTTAATACAGCTCCAAAAATTCCAAAAGGCACTAACTGGGTTATGCTGTAGACATTTTTAATGCTTACTGGTGTAAGTGTTATGGACATTCTAAAAACTTAAACGTTCAACACAGAGGGATTACCAGCAACCAGCTGGTGAGACTGACTGGCCTCATTACTAATCTGTTGTTCAACAAATGTGCTAAATTTTGGAAGGGTTTTTTTTTTTAAACAAAACAGTGCATAGGCTTCAGTAAGCAGGATGGTTCAGCTAGGATGGCCTGAATCACTTGACATGCCCTGAAATTCTATGATACAAGGAAACCTCAATCACTTCCGTGAATAGAATAGAAGATCACATATTTCTAACCTTTGCCAGATGTCGATGGCTTGGCTGGAGGTCGCATGGTCTGTATTAGACGTAACAAATTGCTGATGAGTGAGTCCTAAGAGTGGCAAAACACATATTAATGCAGGACAAAAAGTATAGAGAGCAAAGTAAAATGAAGTACTCAAAGAAATCATACATGGCAACAAACCTACAACATTTATTCCTGTAAACTCAATTTGCATGACATTATTATAAGCGTATCTGAAGTGTGGAGATGGGAGAAACATTATGGTCTACTTCTGATCATGTGTAATTTATTTTGAGTGAAAAGGAATTAACCCAGTAAATTGATTAAACAACTCTGATTTGAATACCAACTTGTTTTTCACAAAAACATTGACAAGTAGTATGTGTAAACACAGCAAATCCTCATAGTAAAGTTCTCAAGTAGACATTAAGCCGCTGGTTTGCGTACGCAAAATAAGTAACACTCATTTCAGTCACAAGAACTGTATGCCAATTTTCTGAGCATTTGGCATGCACTGCCTGCCCACCAGGTTGGAGACTTAGTGCACCAAAAAAAAGGATGCTGAATGGCCAAACATCTAGGCCTATGGTCCTTAAGCAGCCTTGCTGCAGAGCTTCATGCAATGAATACACACATCAGGGATTTGGACAAGAGGCCAACAAACTCCCCTGATTTGCCAAGCACCAACTGAAAATTTTAGGCATTGCAAATCTTGGAATCTGCCCTCCATGTTTATGTCCCAAATCACATATCGCCATTGCACATAAAATTCAGCAAAGCAGCCTATGTTGTAAATCTACCCTCACATCAACATCAGATGGTGGGAATCTGAGCAAAATAGTGAAACACTTCAGTCCACCTTCTATCATGATAACCCTCATTTGGAAAAGTAGAGCAAAAATTACACTCCTGAACAAAGAACAATTTGGACAACATAGTCAACAGCAGTGAAGACATCTAATAATAGAAATGGCACTGTTAAGGTGCAATCATTTAAGAATGTCATCCTCCATTCAACTCTATAGAAGTATTCTGTTTCAATTTGCTTTTGTGTTTATGCAGTTTAATTAGGGAAGGATATTGTCGATACAGGATAACCAGCAAATTCTACAACTGGAAATTTATTTTAGGTTTTAGGCAATACCTCTGATCACTTTGGTAAAATATACTGCGTAATTCTGATGGAAGAACACAGACTTGAAACATGATCGATGTTTTTCTCTCGATGGATGCTGTCAGATCTGAGTATTTACTGAATATTCTGTTATTGGATATTTTGGAATCTCCCTGTATGGGACCTTACCGTAAACTCAGCTCCATTTTTCACCAGTGCTCCTTTGAAAGTCTCAAAAGTAATATTCTTTTCAGCCAGATTGATGATAAATTCAGCTGAAAATAGAAAAACAATGGCACATTATGGGTTGGAAGGAAAGCAGCATTTTAATTTTGCACAATGCCCTGCACATAAAATCAAAGACATTCTTTTGTCAGAAAACACTAACTGAATAATTGAAAATCAAATAAAGGGTGGCATGGTGGCTCAGTGGTTAGTATTGCTGCCTCACAGCGCCAGGGACTCAGGTTTGAACCTAGCCGTTGACAGACTATCTCCCCATGTCTGCGTGTTTGCTACGGGTGCTCTAGTTTCCTCCCAGTCTAAAGATGTGCGGGTCAGGTGAACTGGCCATAGTGTTAGGTACATTAGTCAGAGGGAAATAGGTCTGGGTGGGTTACTCTTTGGAGGGTCAGGGTGGACTTGTTGCGTCAAATGGCCTGTGTCCATATTGTAGGGAATCTAATCTAATTTATTTTTGTTTCATAATGATGCAATCAAAATATTGGCCAGAATGAAAGGGAAAATATACATTTGGTTTGCAAGTTTCAGGGCTTTCCGATGTTCCAAAGCACATTGTATTCAATTAAGCACCTTTCTTTACAAGTAATCACTACTGTTACGTAGGAAATGTGGCATGTATAATTTACACAACCAGAAATGATACAATGCCCAGTTAATCTGTTTTTAAACAATGCTGTCTGAGTGCTAAGTGTCAGCAAGGATAGCCGAGTTAATTCCCTTCTTCTCCAAAATAGTGCAATGAGATTTTTTACATCAATCTGAGGGGATAGACATGGCATTAGTTTGATGCCTCACCCCAAAGGTGACACCTACAGCAGTGGAGCATTTGCTTGGCACTACCCTGGAATGTCAGTCAAAATTGCATGCTCAAGTCCACGAATGGAACTTGAACCACAATGTTTTGGCTCAAAGGCAAGTATACTTTCACAGACAACTGGTTAAGAAATGCAACCTAGTGACATTCACTTGGATCAAAATTACGCATAACACTAATTCATCAAACATCAACATGCTAGCCCAAACAGAAGTCCCAAAAATTAAATTGACAGAGTTCAGTTGTTATGAAATAAAACAACATTTTACAAAATACATGCAACCTTCATGCTACCCAAATAGTTTAAAGATTGTTACCAATTTCTAAATTTCCAAAACACCCAATTTTGTTTTTATAACAAATTATAAAAATCAATACAAATAATTCAAATAATGTAGCCCTCGAACACATACAAAAATACAAGGTGATTCAAATATCCACAGAATGGTTTTCCATGGTTTCAGTTACCCATGGTTTACTGCTGCTCGAGCATATTAGAGGGAACATTCCGGAACCAGGGACCACGGGGCTGCCAGGAAGGTAAATTTCCCATTTAAATGAATGGGTTCGCTCCTATCTGCGATTTTGGGCTACTGCAGTGGGTTCAGGAACGTTTCCTCTGCGGGTATGGGGGGAACCACTGTAATGTCTAAAAACAGTATTTAATGTTCACACTTACTCTCTCACCCCTCCACCCATCATTTCCATCAACCAGTGATCCAAAACACACTTTCGAAGCAAAACAGCAATATACTTCTTTCACTTTATGAGTCAGCATTCAGTGCTCCCAATAGCAACACAGGTAATTTATGGTTTTCTTCCTATGCTGTGTCATGACTTTTGCTACATTTTCCTCCAGCTCGGTCCACAAGATGTTGTAACAGAAAGCGTCAAGAGTCTTTCCCATTACTTCTAAATAAAACTTGTCTTCAAAGGCTATTCAGGAATCAATTGAGTTAATTGTACACTTTCCTGATTTTGTCCTGAACTGAAGTGCCAATTGCATAACCAAAACTGCAAAGTGAGAAATGGCAGGCTTTTGATCAAGAGAGAATAAGTGAACACAAATTATTCTGACAAAAGAACAACTACCTAAGATATTAAATATGTAAGTATATAAGCATCACTGGCAAAGTCAGCAGCTTTTGCCTATTCATAACTACACCAAGGAGGTGATGGTGGAGATTTGCTATTTTTAACCACTGTAATCCATTGAGGGTGGGGAAGACATGAAAGGAGAATAACACCCATGGTGCTATTAGGGAGAGAGTTCCACAATAATGACCCAACAACACTGTTCCCAGACACAATGGTGTGCAGACAGGTGAGGAACGTGCAGGTGGTGATGTTTCGATGTATCTGCTGACCTTGTCTTTCGAGATGGTTGTGGTTACAAAGTGGCAGCAGGGAGTCATGGACACGGTTCACCCAGAACCTATTGTGTTTTAGCATGGGTTGGACTGGAGTTAGTTGTGATCTTTAATGCATAGTTACAGGTCTTTTCCCTGGTATGGGGAAGTCCAGAGCAAGAGGGCATAGGGTGAGAGGGGAAAGATTTAAAAGGACCTAAGGGGCAACCTTTTCACGCAGAGGGTGGTATGTGTATGGAATGAGCTGCCAGAGGAAGTGGAGACTAGTACAATTGCAACATTTAAAACGCATCTGGATGGATATATGAATAGAAAGGGTTTAGAGGGATATGTGCCAAGTTCTGGATGTAGGTTTCCTCACTAAGCTGGAAGGTTCACTTTCAGACGTTTGAAAATGAACTTTCCAGCTCGGCGAGCAAACCTACATCCAGAACCTCAACCTGAGCTACAAATCTTCTCAACACTCACTAATATGTGCCAAGTGCTGGCAAATGGGAGTGGATTAACTTAAAAATCACACAACACCAGGTTATAGTCCAACAGATTTATTTTGGGTAGACTAGCTTTCGGAGCGCTGCTCCTCCATCAGCTTGTGATATCTGGACGAGTTAGACGGAAGAGTCTGTCTCCGTGCTGACTCTATGTTTATTTTACACTTCAATGGGATGGATTAGAAACAAACAGCATTGAGGCAGTGGCCTGGCCTGGCCGGGCCTGGTCCGGCTTCTTACCCAGATCCTTGTCGTTGATGCCCAGATGGTTGTCCAGTTCAGTGCAGACCTTGGACACCAGGGACAGATACTCGAGCTTACTGAGCTCGTCTAACGCCACGTCCGCCATCCCGCAACACCCAGCTATCGTTATAATCAGGAGAAGAGCCTCTCAACAACACTGCAAGAAAACAATCACTCCACCGCCATCTCCACCACCGCCGCCATCTTTACGCACGCCGCTTGACCTTCCACACACCCCGCCCCCTTTTGTCGATGTCAGCGCGTCCCGCCGAACCTTCCTCGGCAATTTCCGGAGACACACACACACACCCCCTCGAGAGGGAACCTCCGCCGCCCGACCACCAGGGGCCGCTCCAACCCAGAGCCCGAGATGATTCCCAAGAGCAAGTTCTGAAGCCGAGGAGCCCCTGCCAACAGTGGGCTTCCAAAACGTACACATCCTGTGCAAAACCACAAATGCAGAGACATCTGAAATAGACAAGTCAGAACCTGTTGAAATGCAAAGCAAAAGAAAAAGTAGTGTGGGTTTGAGAGACTGAAATGAGAACTTTAAAAAATGTTGGAAACAGCAAGTTTGGCAGCATAAAGTGAGTTTTACAGCACAGAAAAAGAGGCCATTCAGCTCATCATGTCCTCACCCATAATCAAACAGCTAATCTGTTCTAATCTCACTTTCTAGCAATTGGCCCATAGCCTCTATGCTAAGCCCTTCAATATGTATTTTGGAGTACTGTGTGCAATTCTGGTCTCCCTCCTATAGGAAGGATGTTTGTGAAACTTGAAAGGGTTCAGAAAATATTTACAAGGATGTTGCCAGGGTTGGAGGGTTTGAGTTATAGGGACAGGCTGAATAAGCTGGGGCTATTTTCCCTGGAGCATCAGGGGCTGAGGGGTGACCTTATAGAGGTTTATAAAATGATGGGCATGGATAGAGTAAATAGACAAGGTCTTTTCCATGGGGTGAGGGAGTCCAGACTAAAGGGCATAGGTTTAGGGTGAGAGGGGGAAGATTTAAAAGGGATCTAAGAGGCAACTTTTTCATGCAGAGGGTGATGCGTGTATGGAATGAGCTGCCAGAGGAAGCGTTGAAGACTGGTACAATTGCAACATTTAAAAGGGTTTGAGCTATAGAAAGAGGCTGAATAGGCTGGGGCTTTTCTCCCTGGAGCATTGGAGGCTGAGGGTGACCTCAGAGAGGTTTATTAAATCTTGGGGACATGGATATGGTGAATAGTCAGGGGTGTTTTCCCAGGGTAAGAGAGTCCAAATCCAGACAGGATAGGTTTAAGGTGAGAGGGGAAAGATTTAAAAGGGATGTAAGGGGCAGAGGGTGGTGCCTGTGTAGACAAGGTCTTTTCCATAAGGTGGGGGAGTTCAGAACTAGAGGGCATTGGTTTAGGATGAGAGACCTAAGGGGCAACTTTTTCACGCAGAGGGTGGTACGTGTATGGAAAGAGCTGCCAGAGGAAGTGGTGGAGGCTGGTACAATTGCAACATTTACAAGATATTTGGATGGGTATATGAATAGGAAGGGTTTGGAGGGATATGGGACGGGTACTGGCAGGTGGGACTAGATTGGGTTGGGATATCTGGTTGGCATGGACAAGTTGGACCGAATGGTCTGTTTCCGTGCTGTACATCTCTATGACTCAATGAATCAATTTAAAAGGCATCTGGATGAGTACATGAACAGGAAAGGTTTAGAGGGATAAGATCCAAATGCTGGCAAATGAGACGAGACTAATTTAGGATATTTGGTCGGCATGGAGGAGTTGAACCGAAGGGTCTGTTTCCGTGCTGCACATCTGGGTGACTCTATCACTCAAAATACTTCTTAAATATTGTGATGATTTCCACTTCTACTACCCTTTCAGACAGTGAGTTTGTGATATCTCTAGATATCCACCCGTCTGGGTGAAAAAATTATTTCTTAAACCCCCTCTAAACGTCATGCCCTTTGTCTTAAATCTATGTTCCCAGTTGTTAATCCCTCTACTTAGTGAAAAAGGTTTTGCCTATATCCCCTATCTATGATGATTGATTTTGTGCGAGTTGAAAAGTGTGGTGCTGGAAAAGCACAGCCAGTCAGACAGCATCCAAGGAGCTCCTTGATTTTGCACACCTCAGTCAGGTTCCCTCTGCATAGCCTTCTCTGCCCAAAGGAAACCAACTCCAGCCCCCATGAAATGTCCTCGCCCAGGAACATCCTGGTGAATTTCCTTTGCTCCTTCTACTGCTATCATATCCTTCCTATAGTGTAGCGACCAGTACGACATACAGTACTCCAGTTGTGGCCTAACTAATGACCTTTAAAGCTCCATCCTGTTCTTGGATTTAACTATTATTCCAATTGTTTGATTTACTTCCTAATCACTGTATCCAGATATCCTGTTGCCTTCAAGGATCTTTGGATAAGCAGACCTCTAATCCTCTGTATTTCCTCACGTCCTACCTTGCGTCGTGTACTCCCTTGCCATGTTAATCGTCGCAAAATACACCTTTAGAGTGAGAAATATTTGATACTTTGAGTCAAATACAACCTCTTCGGAATTATTGATGTGCAAGTTAATTGGCGCTTTAAACACTATTAATGGTCAAGTCAATAGGTACCTCTCTCACTATGAATTACAAGGCTCCAGGTACAAACTCCAATCCAGGATTTGTGTCCAAAGAAAAATCAAAACTGACATTCCACTATTGTGCTGAGGGAGTGCTACACAGTTAGAGATGTTGTCTTTTGGATGAGATGTGTAACCAAAGCCAATAACTGTCTGCTGGGGTGGAGTTTGGCTACTGTTACTATTCAACAAAAGTATTTCATTGAAGGGTTTTCAGACATACAGTGCCCAGGAAAAGTGCAATGTAAATGCAAGTTTTTCTTTTCTTTCCAGTAGCAGTGTACCTTCCTCAGATTGTTGCAATTATACTATTTTGTTGCACAGATGGTGATTATATTAATTATTCATAAATATATGGAGAACTGTCACTGGAACAAAGTTTGTATTCCTTGTTCCATGAGGGTGCACCAATCTTTTTTTCCGTCCTGTAACTTCACTATAACCAGTGAACCTGGTGCTATAACCTGGTGCTTCCTGATGAAGGGCTTATGCTCGAAACATCTATTCTCTTGCTCCTCGGATGCTGCCTGACCTGCTGTGCTTTTCTAGCACCACACTTTTGACTCTGATCTCCAGCATCTGCAGTGCTCACTTTCTCCAACCTGGTGTGCTCCCTGGAGCACAGGTGTGGAGTCCTGCGCTCCTGGGATCAGTTCCAAATACTACAGTAGACTGGTTTTGTTCTGGTCCAGTACATCTGGTTTTTTCCCCCTCTGGGCTGTATCAAATTTCAGCTGTTGGAGAATCTTCTGTTGGGATAGTAACATATTCTGACACGGACATGGATTTCCAGCAGATTCTGGTTTTGTCATGCATATCCCAGGGCTGTTTTAAACTTTGTATTAACATGATTAACAGCTTTTTAATTTACAGAATTGTCAAGAAACTAAACAGCAACTCACAGGCTCTCAAGATCAAGAGCAGAGTCAAACCCATGCATGAGTCGCGCACTCTTGCTCAGATTGCAGTATTCGTGACTCAGACGCAACCTCCTGCCAATAGTATTTACAGCTCAGACACATACCAATGGCCCAACTGATCTTTGATAGTGTCCATGCTCCAGACAAGTTCCTTCTAAGCCATCCTTATCTCACCTTATTAATATAATCTCTGTTTTTTCTTCCCTCAAGCACTTTTTCACCTTCCCCTTAAATGCATCGTTGCTATCCATCTCAATTGCTGCTTGTGGTATCGAGTGCCCAATTCTAACCACTCTCCGTTAAGAAATTCTTACCAAATTCCTTATTGCATGTATTATTGACCAATTAATATTAAAGGCTCCTCATTTGGGACTGTGCCCAAAACATTTCCTCACTGTTCACCTTGACAAATCCTTTTGGAGTAGCTTTCCCCATTACAGTACTTTGATCCACAGGCCTTCCTACTCATGAATATCCTTTTTTCAACAAATCTTGATGTTTTGAAGAATAAGGTGTAACTTCCAATTGATTCTTGCATGAGTTCAGTGGATAAACCATTCACAGATTGATACAACTGAAAAAAAAATCCAAACCTTTCTCTGAAGCGTCTGTGAATGTATCCTTTCAACAGCCTGACCAAAAATATGAAGGCTGGAAATCCAAGCCAGAATTGGAAGTGTTGCCACTTTTCAGTAGTTAAGAGGAAACAACAGGTTAAAGTTTAGGGCAGAGACTGTTTGTCAATCTGAAAACTGAAAGATAAAATAGCAAATAGGGGTGTAGAAAATAGAAAGGAGTAAATTTCAGTTAGAAATCCAGAGACAGACATATTACAGCTCCCCCCCACATTCAATGTAATCACTTTAATACTCAAGTGTCCAGGGTTGATGCTGCTTTGATACTGCAAAGGTTTTGAGTTAAACTAACCCAAAGATGAGAACCTCAGCTGGTGAGCAACCACTACCCAATCTCCAGCCAAAAAGAACCAAGCATTAAATTAATAGATAATTGTAATTAAACTAAAAGAACAGCTGAGCCCTAGACATTGTTAGGTTGGTGCATTGACATCTTTTAAAAATAATAGCAGATTTTCCACACAGAAGCATTGGAGCATGAACAAAAGTGTAGCAACTGAATTTATGTAGTTAAGCAATGCTGGTTCAAAGTTTTATTACCCGTACCACAAAATGATAGACATAGTATGATTAATTGTCAGTTGTCCCTCAATTTGAGGAAGATATCAACATAAAATCATGAGTTTCTGCCTTCTGAGAATGAACAGCCTGATTTCTCAGCTCTCAGACTTCAGACACATGAGACAGGAAGTTGCACAATGTACTAGAATCTTCTTTCCTTCTGTGCCACTGTTGTACCACATCATTAAGGTGGTGGGAGTCAAAGTGTGATGCAGCTAAATGGACAAGTAGTCCATTCTTTGAATGATCGGTGCAATCTTATCTCTATCAATGCCAATGCATTTCGGAATGTCCTGCTGGTGTTTTCTCCTCTGGAACACTGGCCATTTGAGTTGAGAAAGCAGGAATTAGCGAGGCAACACTCTTCAGTCATCCAGCTACAGTGACTTTGCAGGAGTTTAGCCTGAATGCTTGTAGCATTGCATTTAAGAAAGACACCAGTATTTCTCTCATTGATCCTGGAGAATGCAGCAAAGGCATTGCAAGTGGAACTCCTCTAGGGTTGTCACGTGTCACTGATACACAGTTCAGGTCTCTCTACAACACAGGACTGTGGTGGCAATAACTATTCTTACTGTTTACCTGTAATTGCCTGTTAGGAAAGTGACCTAAATCCCAGTAGTATAAACAAGAGAGGTTAAGTGCACAGTCGCTGGTGCTTTGGTGCAGAGGGTAAAGACTGAGAATTGGTGAGAAGGGAAGTAAGAATTTTAAATCTTAAGGGTTAATCTTGAACAAGATCTGGTTTAAAGTGTCTTAGAAACTTGGCAGCAGGGTAATCATGGCAATGCGAGAGAGCAGGTGAGATCAGGTATTGCACAGGTTTAACTGATTTTGTAATCACATGTTAGGAGAGTGAGCTCAGTCACAGTAGTATAAATGGGAGCGGTTCAATGCTCTGTTATAAAGTGGAAACGTTTTGTGTTTGCTGTGAGGGGAGTTGTGATTGTAACGATGTAGAAACAGAAGTAGGCCACTCTGCCCACTTTGCTATTCATTGAGATCATGGCTGATTTGATAATTCTCAACTCCACTTTCCTCAACAATTAGGAATCTGTCTATTTCAGCCTTAAAAATACTGAATGGGCCCTTTGCGATGCATCTTGTGATGTAATAACATCTCTGATTAGGAAAATGGGTTAAAATACTTAATGATTCAGTTTCAGTAGCCCTCTGTGGTAATGAATTTCACAAATCCTCAGCTCTCAGAGAAAATATGTTTTCTCATCTTTATCTTAAATGTGTGAGTTCTTACTCTGAGATTATGCCCTCTGGTCTTGGACTCTCTCACAAGGGGAAACAACTTCCTCTTCTACCTTGTCAAGTCCCCTAAGAATCTTTTATGTTTTAATAAGGTTGTCTCTTATTCTTCTAACTTCAAACAAGCATCAGCCCAATCTCCCTGAGCTCTCCTCATAAGACATCCCCTCCATACCTGGGAATCTTCTCTGGACCGCCTCCAATGTCAGTATATCTTTCCATCGGTACAGGGCTCTAAAGTGTTCACAAAGCCAGCTGTGATCTGACTAGTGCCTTGCATATATTTTGCAAAGCTTTCCTACTTTTATACAACAGAACAAAGAACTGCGGATGCTGGAGATCTGAAACAAAAACTGCTCTCTATTTCCTGACTGCAAGTCAGTTCTCAGACTATACAATATATAACCACAAATGTTATCTGCTTTGATTTTGCACACATAATCTCTTTTATGGCACCTTATCAAAAGCTTTCTGAAAGTCCAAATTTGCAAAATCCTATGTATCCCACTCCTCTATTCTACTAGTTAAAAAACCTCAAGAAACTCTCACGTGTATGTAATAAATGATTTCCCTGTCACAAATCCTTCCTTCCCACCTGTCTTCATCTAGGCATTTAAAAGCGGCTTGCACACTCTTGTCTGCTGATTGTCTGGCACAGGATTCTCACTTTGCTTGCTCCTCTCCAAGAAAGGAAGCCTCCTGAACGTATAGTAAACATGGATTGCTGTCCCTCATTGTGACAATACTAACTATTCATACACCTGATGAAGGGGTTATGCCCAAGGTGTCGACTGTCCTGCTCCTCAGATGCTGCCTGATCTGTTGTGCCTTTCCAATGCCACACTTTTCGACTCTGTTTATTCATATCCAGAGGAGCCTCTATTATCCAGCATTCAATTATCCGAATTTCTGATTATCCAGACAAGATTACAAAGTCCCGATGCTTGTTTAAACTGTGTTATCCAGCATTCAATTATCCAAACATTTGATTATCCGAACAAAATACTCTTGCCAGTGACATTTGGACGTGACATTTCCTCTATACATTGGCACCAATTAGATGCAAAACTCTTCAATCCTCCACTAGTATGTTAGCACATGCTCAGGTCTCTCCAGGTCCCAGTGTCTTGCCTAACTTCAGAAATGTGTCCTTTGCTTTATCTCTCCCATTCATTTCTCCTCAGATATTGTCAATCTACTATCAATTCTGTGTTCTGAAGGAACAATTTTTTTTAAATAGAATCTCTACAGTGTGGAAACAGGCTCAACAAGTCCAAACCAATCCTCCAACAAGTAACCCACCCAGATCCATTCCCCTACTACTTTACATTTACCTCTGACTAATGCACCTAACCTACACATCCCCAAACACTATGGGCATTTTAGCATGGCCAATTCACCTAACCTGCACATCTTTGGATTGTGGGAGGAAACCTACGCAGACACAGGGAGAATGTGCAAACTCCACACAGACAGTTGCCTGATACTGGAATCGAACCCAGGTCCCTGGCGCTGTGAGGCAGTAGTGCTAACCACTGTGTCAACCCAGGCCTCCTGTTTTAGACCATAAATATATGGCACCTACAGCTCTCCAGTTCTTTTGTCTTGTAGCCAGCTCCATCAGCAGAGTTTCACAAAACTAAAATGCCCACATTCGACATAACTGATTGTAAATCAATATCTAACCTAATGGAAAGGATATGAGGAATATTATGGTTGTTTTTCATGTGCATTATTACATGAATCAGATCATTTTAAAATCTTTCTTTCCTCTATAAAAATGGCACACATTAGCAGATTAGGTCAGCTAGTTGCCCACCTCATTGAATAATTTATTGGTAGTGACTCATTCATTCATTTTGGTACCGATCTGTCTGAGGCCAAAATGCTATTTACAGGCACAAGTCGAGGCAGCTGGGCCTATGACCTTTAGTCTGTACATCTGTCCTATTGAGAAGAGAGACTGAGAGGGTGGGAGAGGCAAAGGACACTTGGCTGGGAATAGGGCTGCATCTGTATCTGACAGTCTTGTCTGGGCCCATGTTACTGATGGCAAGCATAAAGCAAAGATAATGAAAACACATGCAACTATTACACAGATAATTAACAGAGACAAAACATCAGCTAGTTTTGCCTGTCCATATGGTGCATTAATTGTTAAACCCTATAACAGTCATTTATTTCAGCGCGCTTTTCACTTTAAGGGAAGCGAATGCAGATGGAGAACCAAACAAAATGTTAGAAGAAAAATATAAATTGACCCTACATTCAGTTTGGTTCCTGGTCAAGCAATGCTTTAATTTTAAAATTCTCATCCTTGTTTCTTATTATGACTTTCCCTTTACAATCCCCCAGACCCTCACCACCCCCCCCCCCCCCACTCCCACCCCCACCCACCCTACCCCACTAAATCTCTGCATTCTGCTGCAACCTCACAGCCTTCCATATATATATTTAATTCTGGCATCCTGAACGTCCCTGATTTGAAATAGACCATCATTGGTCTCTACATTTCTCATCGCATTAGCCCCAATCTCTGGAGTGATAGAGTCATACAGCATTGAAACAGACTCTTCAGTCTAACCTAGTCCACACTGACCATGATCCCCAACTAAGCTAGTCCCACCATATCCCTCCAAGCCTTTCTTATTCATGTACTTATCCAAATGTCTTTTAAACATTGTAATTGTATCCACATCCACCACTTCCTCTGGAAGTTCATTCCACACATGAAGCTCTCTCTGTATAAAAAAAATTGCCTCTCCTGTCTTTTTTTGATTTTTCCCTCCCTGTACCTCTTCACTTCATGATCACTCATTTCTTCTCAAAAATGCTCCTTAAAACCTATGTCATTGCCTAAGCTTTTGGTTATCTGGCCTAATTCTCCTTCTATGTCTGGATATCATTCTTTGCATCTCCTGTGAAGTACCTTGGGAATGTCTTATTATTAAAGATTCCATCTAAATATAAATTAACTGAAGAACTTTACCTTTGCACATCATGAAAGACTGTGACTTTCTGTCAAATACTGTGCAACTCAACACCAGTTATAAATCACTGTCTCTCCTGACATACGCAAACGTCACACGTGTTTGAGGAGACTTTGAATTTGGACACAATATAAGAATCTATGTAATCTTCTAACTGGTGAGAATTGAATATGATCGGTCCAAAACTATACCTCCGGCATTATGTCAAGCTCTAAGAGTAATAACACTTAATGCTTTCCTTCACACAGTTTTGAGTTTGCATTGCCTGCAGTATAACTGTAGCCTGGAGTAAAGTTTCCTTTTAAGGGTGCTTAGTTGGTTCGACCTCATGGAAATTTGTAAACCTATACATAGAAGCTGTTCAGACACTCCTGTTCAAGCTCTCTCAACACACTCAGAACACTTGCACCTCAATGCAACCCACAGCTGCCCTCTTATTCTTTCACCCCTGAAGTTCACCCTTAACTTATGTGGACAGAGAAAATGGTCAATGCTCATGACATTTCCTTTTCATAGCTTATTGTAGAATCAGGAATACACAACTGTTAGTACCCTGTTCTCCTTCTAAGTTAAATCAGTGTCATATGCGCAACACTGTTCCATAGCTTCAAAGCTGGACACATGCTGTGAATCATTAGATTGCTGCTTCTGAAAAATTGTTGCTTTTGTTCCTGCTGTTCCTTTGACTGAGTTGTCCCAGTTTAGTTCATCCAATTCCCCTCCTAAACTTATTTTCTGACAAACTCTGTACTGTGCTATGCTACCACTCCTGGCTGCTGCTGCTTTGCTCTTCTTATTATTGTCTGATTGTACTGTTTCTGTTTTATGTTCCTACAAGTACAGTATCTCAAATCCAGCTGTCCAAAATCTAAGTATCCAGACATTTGTAACATGTGTTGTGCATCAGCATTGATTGAGTAAAGACTGTTTCTCTCTCCACGGATGCTGCCAGACTTGCTGAGTTTCTTCAGTACTTTCTGATTTTATTCCAGATTTCCAGAATGCACAGTATTTTGTTCTTTAACAAATGTATCTAGACAACTCAGCTACATTACAGTTTCCAGTAGAGTTATCCACTTCCCTGCTTGTGTGGTGGTCTAATCCTGATCTACAAGCAATACTTGACCCTTCACAACAGGCTTACAACAAACCACCCATAGCCCAGAATATGGCAGATCCAAAATCTGGCACATCCTTGGTGCTTCAGGGAAAGAAATTGCTGGAGAAACTCAGAAGGTCTAGCAGCACCTGTAGAAAGAAAGCAGATTTAATATTTCAAGTCCAGTGACCCTTCTTCAGAACTTGTTTCTGGAGTTGCTGGTTTTGCAAGACTGAAACTGTGCCATTACTCTTACTGCTAACCACATGTTCCTTAAAGCTACCAAAGTGACACGTGCCTGTGACAATGACTTTTTAAAATTTCAAAGTTTACTTTATTCATAAAAAAAATCTGCAGTTCAGTTCTGTGCAGCAGCCATATCAAGGAAACAAACCAACATTGAAGTTTGGCTCTATATAATCAAAGTCGAGGCACCTTTTACTTGAATCAGACTACATTTACATGCATTTGAGCCACTAGGGGGGTCCAATAACTGATCAGACCCCCATTTAACTTTAGCAGGAAGACTTCCTCAAAGCAGCTTCGCGGCAGTTGCCCCAAGCTTCAGTGCTTTCCTCAATACGTGGATCTTGGAATGTGCCAGTCTGCAACACTTAGTCAAGGTCAACTCCTTGTTCTGGAAGGCCACCTGTGATGACAATGCTGTACCCCTGTGCCTTCTTTTATGTTGTAAAAATCTCCCATCTTGATTCATGAAGAGTCCACCAATATACCCGGCATGCATGTAAAGATGTTACAAGTTCCAAAGCTGCATATTTTTTTCAAATCAGTTAAGATGGCTGATGACCTATCAGGTGACATATGCAACATCACCTCCAGACAGATCTAAAACACAGTAAGATCCCTAAAGAAAATAAGAACAATCCTAGCCAATTGTGAAACACCTAAATCCATGTGTTAAGAATGACTGTAAGTAAATAGGAGTATGAAATGCCAGCCCAATCAGCTTCCTGTCTCACCATAGATAAGAAATGTTGAAGCTCAATTGGTGCCAGATAAACGTGAAATGAGTCTTATTGATCCTTCGTTGTAATGTGATGGCTGCTCAGCTCAAGCAAAAAACCTTGGCTGTCTCAGTATGAAAACCACGATACTGGATATACAATGATCTAACGCCATTTTATTTGGAAAGGGGTTTGGGGCTCATAATAAATCAGGTGATAAAGGCTGACACACACGTCTGTGCCTACTTAAGCTGTTCAGCTCAAAGCAACATCACAAGAGATTCCAGCTTAAACATTACCTGAAAAGTCATTGAACTAGTTGTGAGTCAGCTATGCATCCAGGTGAACCATTGATGCTTTGAAAGTGTGAGCAGATTCTCCGTTGACCAATTCTAGTTACAAGTTCATGTGAGAGGCAGTGTCCTGGCAATTTGACTGCACAAAACCTCAAAGCTCATTGAAATTCCTGTTCTTTTACCAGGCCTCCAGTCTAGTTAAAGTCTCAATTCAGCTAACAAACTGTACAAAAGAGATTCAATGATGACAACTTGTATTTTTTTCATCTGTATTAAACCTCTCTGTGCATGACCGTGTGTATGAGATACAGGGCTAAAGCCTTTGGGTCAAAATTTTGATCATAGACAATAAGAAAACACATGATCTGTCAGTGATAATATGAAGGTGATTTCAATGGAGAAGATCCTTCTTATCATCTAAGGTAGGTCTGGCTTTCCTCAAATCCTGGGATCAGCATTTCCAAGGAAAACGGGGACATGTTCAGATGCAGTGGATCCATGAACCTGATTAGCCTATAGGAATTATTTACATTATTCTACAGTTTGGTTACAGGAGTTCAATTGTCCAAACAAACCATTTAAGCAGATGGATGCATGCCCATTGTGCAGTTTAATTTGTTAGCTACCACTCGACTAGTATATTGAAAAAGTCACTCATTATACCGATGTCAGGTTCCTAACATTTTGTAGAATGTTTGGTGGCAGGTTTGACCAGTTTGCAAAAATTGCCAATTGCAGTCTTTTCATGATAAGATGGAACTATATTCAAACGGAAGGGACTCAATAACGGGAATATAGGGAGTTAATGAGGTGAGCAAGGCAAGAAATACCCCTAACCCTCATGGTGAAAAACCCTCCAAAACATTTGATGTAACTCACACTGTGATAAAAATAAGATTCGGCGCAGAGCCTTTGATGTCAAGATAGAGGAGCAGAAAGTGATCCTTGTGAGGGAATTTGGCTAAGTAATTAAAGGCTTGGGAGAAATGATTAATCTTTTTAAGGTACAAAGAGAGGTGGAGAATGAAGCATGGCCCCTCTGCCAGTGTAACAGCTGAGGCATGTACCCAAAGCGCTAGCAGCTTCACCAGAAAAGCAAAGGGAGAAAAGAGACCTGTTTTAATGTTCATTAAGTCAACAATATTCTACTTAATCAAAGTAACAAGGAAAAAGGGATAACTATTGTATTCAAAAATAAAGTGCTAGAGAAACTCAGTATGTCTGCGAAATGAAAACAGAGTTAAAATTGAGTCCAATGACCCTTCATCAGAAGACCCTTAGTCCAGGTCACTGGACTCAAGACTTGAACACATTTTTCTCTTCACAGATGCTGCCAGATATGGTGAATTTCTCCAGCACTTTCTGTTTTTGTTCCAGATCTCCAGCATCTGTAGTTTTTTGTTTTATTTAAATATTGTTTCAATGGATCATACACAATGTCAGGCAACTCTACACCTTACTCAGTGATAATAAAACAAAAGTATATCTTGTCACGTAAAGTAATTCTACACCAGGTGACAGCATCCTGTCAGAGACTTCCAGCCAGAACATGTAAACCTTAACAGAAAAAATCAAACAGTTTATTAAACTCCACAATTATCACAAAACAGAATATGACACGGATTCATAGGTGACACAGCCAATCAAATTTGCGTCTTGCTGTCATGTTTACTGATGTGTGTTTAACAAATGAATTTGAGTTTGGAGTACTTAGCGTCAGTATGTTAGGAGAATGGTACATTACCCCCATAAGCCACTGAGCATGTCAGTGTGGATGATAAATAGCAACAATTTACTATAATAATTTTTCCTTTAGAGAAATGACCCTGTGTGTGTCCCCTGTTGATTAATGAGGTCCCATCAGCTGGCTGGCCATTTAAACTTGCCTTGGGAAAAGGTCCCAGCTGCTGAGATATTGTATGTGGGAGGTTTGTCTCTACAACTGAAACAGACTGGAAAAATTAGTGTCACTCCATCTGGGAATACTTAGTTTTTGAAGAAAAATGGTTTCAAAACAACATATACTCATCTTTTTATTGATGAATCACTCCAATTTTCCATCTTTGATTGAGTCTTTTCACAGCAATTGGCCTTGATTTCACAATACGTGTTAATGTGTAATATTGTGTCATGTATGATTTAAATTGACCCTGTTAAAGGATTTGTATCCCAACTGTATCTGCCCAAATATAAGAGTTAGGATGTAACATGCAAGAAAAAAGCTACATTATTTTTGTATTAAATTTTTAGGAATGGGCGTCAAAAGCAATAATGGCTGCTTTATGGACTAATGTGTCTGACCTCTGCCCTTTGAATTTAGCCTCAGTATGTGCCTCAGTGATAGGTAGGGCCATGCAGTTAATGGTAAGGTTAGTGGTACAAGTATATAAATCATAAACAACTGACATTCAGCCTTTCTGCACAAGTTTTTTTTAAAAAAGTAAAATAAATACAGCATAAATATTCTTTTTATCTTTGTTAGTACCTCCTTGTATGTTAAAATATTACATGTCATGTGCTCTATTATAATGTAAGATTAAATCTCCTTCATGATTAAAGTTGTCTGTTTGGAAATAAACTTTGAGTTACTAGAATGTTATTTGACAGATTTATACTCTCTCTGTTCCACTGTATTTAAACTAAGTTAGTCTCTTAGCCTCACTCATTCTTTTCTGGACTTACAAAACTAAGATTCTCCATAATGTCTTTGACCATTCCTTATTTGTATTGAATTTATAATTCCAAAATTTGGTATCAATCATTGACCAATACTTTGTTTGTGGCTCTGTGGCCAGCACTGATGCCTCACAGCACCAGGGTCTCAGGTTCAATTCCAGCCTTTAGTGACTGTCTGTCTGTGTTGAGATTGCACATTCTCCTTGTGTCTGTGTGGGTTTCCTCCAGGTGCTCTGATTTCCCCCCACAGTCCAAAGATGTGCAGATCAGGTGAATTGTCCATGCTAAATTGTCCATAGTGTTAGGTGCACTGGTCAGAGGGAAATCGGTCTGGGTGGGTTACTCTTCAGAGGCTCAGTGTGGACTTGTTGGGCTGAAGGGACTGTTTCCACACTGTAGGGAATCTAATCTATTGTCTTTACCCCCAGTCTTTTCAACTTTTTTGTTGTCCTTCTGTATTATAAAACTTGTATTTTCTTTCTCTTCAGTTTCCCAACAGGGCAACAATTTAATGATGGTTTGTTCAGGAACAATTTTGCTAAATATCCACCCCTGAATATTTAATATCAAATTCCTACTGCTTTTTTCCACTTTACAGTCATTTCTCAATGTAATCTCTGTGTAAATGAGCTGAAATCAGTTAATTAATCAACAGAAAGTAAACGCAGTGGGCTAGATTGCAACTAAAATGTAGGCAAGCAGAGGTGTTAATGACTTACAGGTTTCAATTTACAAAAAAATGTGTCTCAGAACACAAATCAAATTGTATCCTTTTTGGCATATGGCTTTAAATTTTTATGCACATGAAGTGTCTTTACAGTTTTCTAATGAGTGAAAAGTAATCATTAATCAGAGGATATACCAACAGAGCAACTGCATGATTGACCGAGCATTTCACTTTCCAGTTAAGATGTATTAGTTTGGCATTCAGAACCTGAGAAGATGTCAAACAGAGGTGAAAAGTATGTTATAATTGTAACTATCTCAGGAGGCATTTGACAACATCTAATTCATTCCCATAGATAGAGTAAAGGAAGGAAATACTTGATAAGAAAATTCTCCTAAACTGTCCTCCTTTTAATGACCAGGAATGAATATAACCCAGTATCAAAACAGGCAGCAAAGCTACACGGGGTGAGATGGAAAGTGGGACTGATCAAGTTGTTCTGCATGTGAGGAGCTAACATGAACTTCATAGGTCAATGGGTGATCTCTGCACTGGAAGATAATTCAGCCCTTCGTGGCCAAACAATTTGAGTATCTTCTAAAATTCTTTTTGGAAAGTTGTTGTCCCCGTGCCAGAATCGATCGTCAATCCAAATTAACTTTGAGAAGGTGTTGATGACCTGTCTTCTTGAACCATTGAAATCCAGATGGTGTCGGTATGCTCACAGCACTTTATGGGAGTGGATTCCTGGATTTTGACCTAGTGACAGTGAAGAAACAGTGATATAATTTGTAAGAACCATGTCTTTCTATTTTTATGTTTTTATGTTTTTAAAAACTGGAGATTGAGTGGAGATAGAACTGTTTTTTTGAAGAGCTATACAGCACAGAAATAAACTCTTCAATCCAACTTGTCTGCGGAGACCAGATATCCCATTTAAAACTTTCCCCTCTCACCCTAAACCTATCCCCTCTGGTTTTGGACTCTCTTACCCTGGGAAAAAGCACCTGGCTATTCACCCTATCCATGCCCCCCATGATTTAACAAATCTCTATGAGGTCACCCTTACCCCCTATAGCTCAAAACCTCCAATCCCAGCAACATCCCTGTAAATTTTGTCTGAGCCCATTCAAGTTTAGCAACAGCTTTCCTATAGCAGAGAGACCAGAACTGAACTCAATTTTCTAAAAGTGGCCTCACCAATGTCCTGTACAGCTGCAAGATGACATCCCAACTCCTATACTCAATGTTCTGGCCAATGAAGACAAGCATACCAAACACCTTCTTGACCACCCTATCTACCTGCAGCTCCACTTTCAAGGAACTATGAACCTGCACCCCCAGGTCTCTTTGTTTAGTAACACTCCCCAGGGTCCTACCGTAAACTGTATAAATCCCACCCTGATTTGTCTTTCCAAAATGCAGCACCTCATATTTATCTAAATTAAACTCAATCTGCCATTCCTTGCCCATTGGTCCATCTGATCAAGGTCCAGTTGTACTATGAGATAACTTTCTTCGCTGTCCACTACGCCAACTATTTTGGTGCCATCTGCAAACTTACTAACGATACTTCCCGATACTCACATCCAAATCACTTATATAGCTGACTAAAAGCAGTGGACCCAGCACCAGTCCTTGCCACACACCACTGTTCACAAGCTTCTATTCCAAATACCAACCCTTTACCACCACCATCTCTCTTGCTTTCAAGCCAATTTTGTATCCAATTAGCTAGCTCTCCCTGTATTCCATGTAATCTAACCTTGTCAAACACCTTGCTAAAGTCCTTATAGACAACATCTAACATTCTGCCTTCATCAATCTTCTTTCTCACTCTTAAAAAAACATTCAAGCTTGTGAGACATGATTTCCCATGCACAAAGCCACATTGACTATCCCGAATCAATCCTTGCCTTTCCAAATGCATTTAAATCTAGTGTGTGTTGTTCTCCCCAGCAGAAGCTGCCTGTTCTCTGCAGTGAAAAAAACTTAGTTTCAATATGAAAAAGTTATCTTCCCAGCCACTTTCTATCAACCATGGTCCAAAAGTCAAGTAAAATTGGACTGTGGGTATCACTTAAAAAACTTTAATATTTGGTATAACTCTGGCAATAACAGGGCCTGATATATGGCATGCTACTACAATGGATCATAACATTCAAAATCAAAATAGTTCAAAGTTTGGGAGAAGATTTGTAGCTCAGGTGCTCGTTGTTATGGTTCTGTTCGCCGAGCTGGGAATTTGTGTTGCAGACGTTTCGTCCCCTGTCTAGGTGACATCCTCAGTGCTTGGGAGCCACCTGTGAAGCACTTCTGTGATCTTTCCTCCGGCATTTGTAGTGGTTTGAATCTGCCGCTTCCGGTTGTAAGTTCCAGCTGTCCGTTGCAGTGGCCGGTATATTGGGTCCAGGTCGATGTGCTTATTGATTGAATCTGTGGATGAGTGCCATGCTTCTAGGAATTCCCTGGCTGTTCTCTGTTTGGCTTGTCCTATAATAGTAGTGTTGTCCCAGTCGAATTCATGTTGCTTGTCATCTGCGTGTGTAGCTACTAAGGATAGCTGGTCGTGTCGTTTCGTGGCTAGTTGGTGTTCATGGATGCGGATCGTTAGCTGTCTTCCTGTTTGTCCTATGTACTATTATAGGACAAGCCAAACAAGAACAGCCAGGGAATTCCTAGAGGCATGGCACTCTCCACAGATTCAATCAATAAGCACATCGACCTGGACCCATTATACCGACCACTGCAACGGACAGCTGGAACTGAAAACCAGAAGCGGCAGATTCAAACCACTATAAATGCCGGAGGAAAGATCATAGAAGCGCTTCACAGGAGGCTCCCAAGCACTGAGGATGTCACCTAGACAGGGGACGAAACGTCTGCAACACAAATTCCCAGCTCGGCGAACAGAACCACAACATCAAAATAGTCTTACAGCTAAGTAGGTCTTATGGGAATTTCTAATGTAAATAGTTCAGTGTTTTGAAAGGGAGCAAGATTTTCTTCTGTGTGAGATATAAGAATTATAAACCTGTTTTATGATTGTGTTTATAAGTGATATACAAAACAAATTTTCTCCATTGCGTCCTATCTGATGGATCCAAAATGTATGCAGCGGGTAGTGCAAATGCTTGGTATGTTAGTCTGAAATGTCACCCTTCACTCTTTTATTGCAGGGTTGACCCATGTGAAATACATACAATAGCACCATTCAGGGCCAAAGTCTCATGTTCAAACACTTTTGTTTTATCCACTTTGAAACTAAAGATTATAAGCTCGCAAACTCTTGTTCAATATAATGTTAACCAGTGACATCTTGATGTTGTATACTTTCATTATTCCAAATTTCCCAAATAAATAACACAAATATAACTCTAGATGCTGTTTTCTGATGGAGTTTGTTATAAATATTGTGGAAGAATCGGTCTCTAACATTGGGTGCTGATCACCAGACTGGGATCATAGGCCATAGGCAATTATTAAAATTGCCATAGCAATGCACAGACAATCATTCAGTGAACTGGTTACTTGTTCAATTATGCATATTCAATTTTACCTGTTTGGAGCTTTGGCAGGTGAAGCCAAGGACTTTGCTCCTCTTGAAGAGCTATTGAATTATTATGCCAGATAGCATCACTAAGCTTGCTTAATATAGGCACATTTGTTTACAAGTGTTTCATCTACTTGCATTGCTTTTAATGATCCCGAGACTGTCTTCCCTTCCATTCTTATGAATGAGAAAGTGGTTCATTAACTTGCTTGTCCAGTCCTCAAACTTCTTGTCCTTCCAATGTGTGATCTCCTCCCTGAATTGCAAATCTGAGAGGTTAGGCTGGCTGTGTAAAGCTTGATGCAAATATTCCGAGAGTCAGGGATTGCTTAGATTTTCATGAAAAGCATGCTAATTCAGTCATTCAGTCAAATCCCGTTTCTTTGCCTCAAGGTTTGGAGCTCTTGTAGAAAGCAAGAAATGCTGATGGAAAAAATGCAAAGCAGAGAAAATATTAATGCAGATTCAAGTGCTATTTAATGTCTTTTAATGTAGCTAGACACATCCCAGCTGTTGATTCATCTATCCTCATTTATCACCTTTTATCAATATCAATAGTAAAAGTGAACTCTTTTGAGATATTAACTTTATTTATAATACTAGCCCATCAATGTGGCACTTTGTGATAAAGCGTAACTTCCACTATCCTGCTGATTGTTATGGTTCCTTCTATAAAGTGGGGACTGGTCTTTATGACCCTACAGACTACCACTGTTTACGTGAATGAATTAAGAGCTTTCTTCCTTCTTCTCTGTGCGTATGCTGTTTTTAATTGCATAATGTTTTACATTACACAAGAGTCCTGGCTACGAAGTTGTGTTCCTTGGCACAATTGTGCTCCAGAGCTTTATTGCCACTGTGGCACACTGTTTATAATCATTCATATTGACACATTGCCATATTGCACAGAACTCCACACAAGTTAAATTCCGTGCACACACAACAGTGGTTAGAAGGAACACTTGCATTTTTTATGTTGCACTTTTCACAATTATGAGATGTCCTAAAATGTGATAGAATTAATCAGATACCTTTGACATGGTTGTAATGTCAGAAACACAGCAGTCAATATGCAGAAAGATCTCAGGAACAGCAGTGCAATAAATGATCATATAATCTGGTGGTGGAATACATATTGGCCAAGATCAGAGCATAAATCCCCACCTCTTCTTCAAATAGCACTAGATGATTTTGTGGATCTACCTGGGAGGAGACAAGACTCCAGTAACATCCCACCTGAAAAATGACACTTCCAACAGTGAAACGCTCCTTCCAAATAGCACTGTAATGTTGGCATAGATGAAGAGTGAAATCTTGTGTTGTCCCCATGGCGACCAACACTCACCACCCCATCTTCTTATCATGACTTTGTGAGTGGTTTTCCCCTCCTATCCCAACCTCCACCACCAATTTAGCTCAAGTCATGCCCACGTAGCCCAATGCTGCTGGTATTAACTCAGCAGCAGGCAAAGGGCTCACCCTGTGGGTAGCATTGCAATCAAACCAGTGTGGGATTGCTTAGGGGGATCCTGGAATGAGTTCCCCATTCACAGATACAGCACCTTAAAGAGAGACACAGCAATGGAAAAGGTGAGCCAGCTGGGAGCCATCTCCCTACTCTTGCTGGTCGCCTCTTGCCTGCCTTCTTGTCTGTTAAAGTACAATCTCTGGGGAGGCCTTTCCATGATATAAACACTGCCCCCATCCTGTCTGGTGAGCTATGTTTTGTGTCTAGATATAGCACTGAACTAACCTGTTGGAATAAATAATTCTGGATGAGACTAGCAAGAGGCTACCAGTGAATTGATGATATGCATGATATAATGGCCTGTGAACTATCAGCACTGAAAACATTGTTGGTCCTGCTGGAACCTTGTAAATATGTCCATGCTCACCTGGAAAATAACAACTTGTAAAGTCAACAGAAAGGGACAGGATTTCCAAGCACTCTTAAAGGTTTTTAAAGTCCTTCTATGAAGAATATATTGCTAAACGTGTTCAAAATAAACTTACTGTGTTCACCAAGGGCACGTATTGCTGAAAAAAGGCAGGTTGCAAAAGCTTCCTGTTTTGCACTTTTCAGGACAAATGCAACAACTCCAAATTTCAGATGGTTGCAACAATATACTAAGGGGAGAAAGGTTGGCAAGTTGACTCTGATTGGATGAAATAAATGAGAAAATATAGCCTTCTTAAGCCTCTGGGTAATTCAAAGAGATGCAAGGCTTGAACAAGGGCCTGCATAAAAATGTATGTTATTGCATATTACTAGCAAATGTAAATGAGCCGTATTTTAGCTCAACTGATTAGTTTAAATTAGTTGTGAACATAGCTACTAGTACAATCAAGAATGTTCAGCAAGTGTTGCCCAAGTATAGCTGGCATTTGGTCCATATCCCTAGAAACTTTGCTATTCATGTACCCATCCAGATGTCTTTTAATGTTGTAACTGTACCAAACTCCACCACTTTCTCTGGCAGCTCATTTCATTCACGTACCACCCTCTGCATGGAAATGTTGCCCCTTAGGTCCCTTTTAAACCTTTCCCCCTCACCTTAAACCTATGTCCTCTAGTTCTGGACTCCCCCAACCCAGGGAAAGGATCTTGTCTATTTACCCTATCCATGTCCTTCAGGATTTTATAAACCTTTATGAGGTCACCCCTCCACCTCTGACAGCTGCAGCCTATTCAGCCTCTCCCTACAGCTCAAGCCCTCAGTCCTGGCAATATCCTTGTAAGTCTTTTCTGAATCCTTTCAAGTTTCACAATGGCCTTCCATGACACCAGAATACACAGTATTCCAAAAGTGAAATTACATCCAACAATAGAAGTTTTGCTTTGGGTTCTGCAAGACTATACTCAGTCTATTAGAAACAATCAAAAAAAGCATGCTGATTGATTCAATCAGCCACTCACTTGAGCACATGACCTAGGCACCTGGTCTTGTCCAGGAACTAAACTATATACATGATGGTACTGAATTGAATGGAATACAGAACACTTTGGAGTGATGGCATCAACAGGTTAATGAAAAACAGCACTCACATATACACTGTATAGCAGCAAAAAATTATTTGCTTAAACTCTAATTTGTTTTCAATACTTTGCCTTCCCAGATAATTTGAGGCAGAGCTGCACTTTCCAGGTCAGAAAGTGGTTGTCTGTAGCTAGTTTGATAGTTTGTGTGATATAGATCAAATAATGATCTGATCAGGATAGTCATTAACTTGCTGAGCAATTTTGAAGTGTCCCTTTGGGTCAAAAGGTACCCATAGATGAAAACCAAGCCGAATAAAGTTGCTATCAGAATTCATTGCATTCATTTGATTTGACATTGTCACATGTACTAAAAAAGTGAAAAGTATTGTTTTGCATGCCAACCAGACAAATCATACCTTACATAAATACATTAGGGTAATAGAACAGAATGCAAAATATTGTGGTACAGTTACAGAGAAGGTACAAAGAAAGATCAACTCTAATATATGAGAAGTCCATTCATTAGTCTGATACCAACAGGGAAGAAGCTGTTTGTGAACTTGTTGGAATATACTCAATAGGAAAATCAAAGTGATGTGACAGAATAGAAAGGATTACAGTGGCATTTCTTTTTGTGGGGCTTTCATCGTGCAGTTATTGCTACCTTCTGAGGTCAGCCTCCACATTGCCCACACTAACCTGAGAAACAGAAGGTGCACAAAGAAGAAGGAAATCCCATTTGGCTTGTGTTCTGCCCTCTACACATTGGTATGGTTCTGGATGGAGTGAGTTTTGATATTCCCAACAGGAATCCCTGTTTAGACTGAGGCAGTCTATGGCCAAATGTTGCAAGACCTGGACAATATCCAGACTTGGGGTGAAAAGTGGTAAGTAACATTCATGCCACAGAAACACCAGGCAATCACCATTTCCATAACATACAATCTAACCACCACCCCTTAAATTCAATGGTACTGGCATCACTGAATCCCCAGCCCTCCTCCCCCCATCAACATCCTGGACATTATCATTGATCAGATTCTGAATTGGACTAGTCATGTAACTACAATGACTAAATAAGCGGGTCAGAGACTCGGAATCCTGCAATCAGTAACTCACCTCCTGACTCTCCAAAGCTTGTCCACCTTCTACAAGGGACAAGTTACAGGTGTGATGGAGTACCCCCCCCACATGCCTGGATGGATACAGCTCCAACAACACTTAAGAAGCTTGATACAATCCAGGACAAAGCAGCCCACTTGATTGGCACCATTTCCATAGTTAGCACCATTGTGTACTATCTACAATATGCACTGCAGAAATTCACCAAAGATCCTTAGACAGCACCTTCCAAACCGATGGCCACTTCCCTCCAGAAGGACAAAAGCAGCAGATACACTCGACACTGCTTCCTGCAAGTTTGCCTCCGAGCCAATCACCAACCTGTTTTGGAAATTTATTGCCATTCCTTCAGTGTTGTTGAGTCAAAATCCTGGAATTGCCTCCTGAATACCATTGTTGGTCTACCTACAGCACCAAGGACTGCAGCAGTTTAAAAAAGCAGTTCATCACCACCTTCTCAAGGGCAACTGAGGATAAGCAATAAGCACTGGTCCAGCCAGTGATGCCCACATCACACATGTGGATTAAAACAAAACTACTGGCTCTGGTACAATACAGCTTCTCAGGCAGAACTATAGTGGAATATCTGCCTTCTCTAGAAATGGTTCAGTGTTTTATGTACAGCAATGTTTGTTACAATGTAGCTAATATTACCACTTATCCACTTATTGGCCAATTATCCACTTCCTATTTGCAACAATGTGCTTTTTTCACACTCATTGTATTTTTAGCCTCATTATCAATATGGGTATTCCACATTAGATAAAACCAGACATAACAGATCATCTGACAAAGTCTAAAATACAATTAATTACAATTATTAAGCAGATGGAACTGTCTGAAATGAAGAAAGAAGATAGTGAAAAGGTGAGACAGTGAGATTTGAATAAATAAAAATCTGGATTTGAAAACTAGCCTTATGACGATTAGGTTATCTAAGTATAGTCAGTTGTCACATAATCAATCTGGTTTACTAATGTCCTTTAGGGAAAGAAATCTGCCTTCTGTACCTGGTTACCTACATGTGACTCCAGATCCACAGCAGTGTGGTTGACTCTTTACTGCCTTCTGAGCAATAAGGGATGGGCAACAAATGCTGGCCCAGCATGTGACACCACAATAAAATGCATAAAAGAAAATCCATTTCCTAGATTTGTCTTTTGCTCCCTTTTTCAACTGGGAAAATAGACTCATTATCTATCTAACTAACCCTGTGCTAGGCAGGTCTGTAATATTCCAGGTGTAAGATTTTGCAGTTCACTTGAGCATTAATTGTGAGAGTGAAGTCAATTATAGTTATGGACTGAGTTTAGAGAGAAAGTTCCAGAAGTATAACTTGTACTGATTAATCACAGTTCAAGTAGAAGCATGTTTTCACAAGTTTCACGTAATTTATTAAGCAAACGAAAACAAGCTCAAAGGAGACTACATCTGGAAAAGCTCAGCAGGTCTGGCAGCATCCGTGCAGAGAAACCAAAGGTAAAGTTTCAAGTCCGCTGACCCTTCCTCAGAACTAAAGGGTTCTGAGGAAGGGTGACCAGACCTGAAACTTTAATTGATTTCTCTTCACAGATGCTGCCAGACCTGCTGAGCTTTTCAAACAATTTCTGTTTCGGATTTACAGCATCCAGAGTTCTTTTGGTGTCTATTTAGTTGCAGTTTGTAGCTGATTAGGCACATGTTTTTTGTTCTCTTCTGTTGACTGAAGTTGTCCGCCTGTTTTTCTCCCCTGTCTACCAAACGACCATGAATCTCTGCTGGTCAACCTTTGCTGGTCGTTACCTCCCATGCATGATCAGGACATAGCCTGCACCTTAACTAGCTTGCAAATGCATGAGCAGCACAGGATCAATCTCAGATGGGCTGATCAGTGTATGTCCAATTCCTAATTAGTTACTAATTAGTGGTGGTCATCATACAGATATTGTTTCCTACTATATTCTGATGTGTTTTTTGAAATATCAATCATGTCCCTTTTGGGACAGTTTAGCCCCCTTATCTTATTTACTTCGTGATCTTTATTGGGGTCCTCTGGTGGTTCAGTGGCAGTGCCCCTACCCCTGGACCAGGAGATCTGGCTTCAAGGTGCCACCTGCTCCAGAGCTGTTTAGTAACATCTCTAAGCAGGTTAATAAGAAAAATAGGAAAATAATTGGGCATAGACCTTTATTGTGATTAATGAATAGTGTAATCTATACATCTGATTGAGAGCATAAAGTGTTACTCTCTATTGATTGAGCTACCATGCCAAATGTTCAACCAGTACATCTAAATATTCTGGTTAATTCTAAAGCTTATGAATGACCTTCAACTGCAAGAACCATAGGTGTTTCAAAAATAGCTGTTGATGTCTAAAATGGATTAAAACTCAAAATAATCAATACTAACTTAAATCATAGCTTTGTCTTTGAGTAAAAGACATTTGTCACAATCATTTGCATGTTTGTTAGCTTAGTTTGACATTAACCTGAGCCATGAAAATGATCGGAAAGTCTTAAACCTAAGACATTACTTTTTACCTATACCCCATAGTTATTCTTCCTCACAGAAGGTGTTTTATAACTAATCAAATTAAATAAAATATAATTTACTTCTTAACTTGCTTAAACAGGTCAAAGATATTGAAAAATAAACTATTCCTGTTGATCATCAACAAACCGGTCATGTGAAGCTGTTGTTCTGTCACAGTGGGATGAGATTTCACTTGCTCACTTCCATTTAACATTCTAATCAAAAGGAGTTTCCAACTACTGCCTGTAAGCCCATATGTGGTTCTCTGGTCAATCAGCCCGATCAGCACATTCTTATTTATGCTGTTTATTCTTCACATTTTTCCTTATCTTGTAGCCCTGGAGTTTTGGAAAGTATTGTTACCTCAATGATGGACAAATCCTGTCTGAAAAATGTTTGCTGTTATTCCTTGCAACTTGGAGGATATGCCCATTAATGGGGAGCATCTATCTAAACTCATGTGTGGCCTCAAAGCCCATGATATGCTCCTTGCAATCTACAAATACAGAAACAGAAACTTTGCATATCATTGCCTAACTGGGAATATCGGTGGGTCTCAGCTACATTCTTTGCACATCTTTAGCCAGCTTACCTCAAATATTGGTCCCATCTGTGCTAACAGTCTCCAGCTTTATGTAATTGTGGTACATCACAGTGAGAAAGAAATGCGTACATCAGACGAATGTTTGTTCATTTCCTTGACGTTGACTTATAAGTATTATTGGAGGCTGGAATTTGAAAATGAAGGGATAGTTGTGCTAAGGGGAAGGGGGGAGGTGGTGGTGGGTTAGGTAACATGAACTGAAAAATTTCTGACATTGGTCAAGAGCGCCATCACTGAAGAGCTGCACTTGATGAAAAATGATTACACCACTATACATTTTATAGTGAATTTGAGCCTCTGTTGCTTATGTTTAGAAAAGAAAAGGCTACACAATCAACAAAATTTCGTATTGCAACAAAATTCATCAGTCTGTCATCTATGATGACATATTTCTGCAGTGCTGACACACACTCCTTCAGCTGAATTACATTTAAAGCAGCATCACCTTCACGAGAAAAACCATGCAATAATTTTTCTTTTCATTGTGCACTGATGCAAATCACATTAAAACTCATTATTGTGTTAGTTGTGACCCATGTAATATGACAAAAATAGCACACAGCTCTCTTCAGTTTCCATCCCCCACAGACAAGGTTCGGAAAATATTTTTGCACAAACTTGGCACCCCTTTATAACACAGCAAAATACACCAGGATAACATTTATGTTATTCAGATTAGAATTTCCAAAATGTACTTAAATCCATCCATAAATCTGCAAAGGAATTTGAAATCTTTCACCAGCAATGACTGTGACTTTAAGAAATTTCTCTGTTATTATTCCAAAAGCAAATTAATTACAATTTCTTTCATGGAAGGATTACATTACACATCATTAATGTATTGAAAGGTTAATGCTTGATGCAGATTTTGTTTATTTTTTTAATGCTCCTTCAAGCCACCATTATAGAGGATTATCCAACTCTCTAATTTGTTCAGGGGCTTTATCAAGGCTGATCCCAAAGAACAGCTTTGGTACTTAATTTCAGTCTGATGATGTTAAAGTTCATGGACATGTATTAACTGTCTCAATGCTAAATTATTATTTTTTAATATTAATAACAGTTATGTGTAGGCATCTGTAAGAATATAAGTCATTTAAAGGACAGAAAGAGAGAATTAGGCTCAAAAGGATTGTACATTCCTCAGAGACATTAATCCAAAATAATAATGTCCCTTCTCTCCAGAAATGTATCTACAGGCACATGGTATGCCTATAGTATCTTCCGGACCATTCCTCAAAAGGACTGCAGACATTTGTGACCATATTAAGGGCTTCACACGATAATGAAACTGAGCTTATCTAAACATCTTAATTGTATGCCCAATGCCATTTGTGTTGTGTAGATAATGATTCCAAAAATGTCCATATTATTAAGCTTCACTATTGATGTCACACAGTCATGGGAAGAGAACCAGAGAGTTTAGCATGATGCCTCGTTAGAGACAGACATGCCATCCCTGGCTCCTGATGGCTTTTGTAATTGATCTTCACTAGTTTATATTACTTTTACTTACTGTTATCATTCTATAGACTAAACCTTATTTTAAGACAAGTGTCTCTTCTCATGAAGGTTGAATATTGGCTAATCATATACCACAGCTAATTAAATAGACCCTTAGACTGTGCAAAGAAAGGAGGATTCAAGGGCTTTTATGTCACAGTGATAATGTCCCTACTTCTGAGCCAGGAGGCCCAGATTCAAGTTCCAGCTGCTCCAGAGGTGAGTAATAACATCTCTGAACATGATAATTAAGGAGCTTTAGAAAGAAGGATTTGTGGCATGGATTATTGCAGCCACAAGCCATTAGTGGTAGAAACCACAATGTTCAACATTTAACATGTTCTACACCCAGTGAGCTGTGGAAACAGAATGGTGGACATCGGCAACGATGGAAATGGTCAAACCTCTTCACTACTTTGCCCCTTTAATCATTCCTTTGCAGAACTGGCTACTGCGAGCTAAGGAAATTCAAGGGTTAAAATTGAATGAAGTTCCATCGCAAAAAAAAGCAGCCCAACAGCAAATGAAAAGCCTTTCCTGTCTGTTTTAGCAGTCATTGTGCAATTTTCTTCTTTATTCTTTTATGAGGTGTGGGCAGCATTGACTAGGCCAGAATTTGTCATCCTTCCATAATGCCCTCAAACTGAGTGGCTTGCTAGGCCAATTTAGAGGACAGTTAAGAGTCAACCTCAGTGCTGTGAGTCTGGAGTCACAGACTAGGACAGACAATTTCCTTCCCGAAGGGACATTAGTGAACAAGATGGGTTTTTGTAACATACAATTGCAGTTGCCATGGCCACCATTGTTGATACAAGCTCATTACGGGTATGAGCTTTCAATGAAATGCCAGATTTACTAATTGAATTCAAACTACACCAACCACCTTGTTGGGATTTGAGGCTACATCCCAGAGTGTTAGTTTGAGCCTCGGAGTTACTAGTTTAGTGACATCACTATGAAACCACCATCTCCCCCAGTTATTAAAGCACCACTCAGGTGTGGCAGTTGGAACCAGAAAATAAATAGCAATTTAATTCAACCACTTTGAAGAGCTTAGTGCAAAATTTTGGCAAATGTGATTTCACATAAGCAAGTTTGAGATTTTCAGCTTTAGGAGTTGAGAGAAATAAACTGGAATATTTTTGAAATGATAAGACAAAAGGAACCCGAGAGGAGCTTTGGGAATCCACGTCCGCAAATCATTTTACAGCTGGTAGACAGGTTCAGAAAGCAATCATGACGACTAATGGAATGTTGGCCCTTATCTCAAGGGGGCCTTGGTTACAGAAGTGAGGAGGCATGTTGCTGTTATACAGAGCCTTGAGCACACAGCCATCTGGAGTATTCTGTACAGTCTTGGGTTATATCCCTCAGGAAGAGTACAGTGCTGTTGGAAGGGGTCTGGGGGAATTCACTAGAATGGTACTGGAGCTTAAAGTGTTAAAATGTAAGAACTATTCCTTTGAAAGTAGAAGTGAGGGATGATTTGACTGAGGTGTTTAAAATGTAGAAACAATTTAATAGTGTATATATGGAGAAACCAAGTTGTCTGATTTGGATACTAACTAAACACTGGACCTAAGCTATTTAAGATGGAACTAAGACAACATGATGTCAGTATAGGAGGTATGGTTAGTAAGTTTGCAGATGGTGTAGTGGAAAGCGACGAAAGTCACCTCAGAGTACAGCGAGACCTTGATTCCAAAGGGGTGATGGGCTGAGGAGTGACAGATGGAGTTTAATTTAGATAGATGTGAGGTGTTGCATTTTGGAAAGGCAAATCAGGGCAGAACCTATACACTTAATGGTAAACACCTGGGGTGTGTTGCTGAAAAAGGGACCTTGGGGTGTGGGTTCATAGCTCCTTTAAAGTGGAGTTGCAGGTAGATAGGATAGTAAAGAAGGCATTTAGTATGTTTGCCTTTATTGGTCATTGCATTGAGTATCGGAGATGGGAGGTCATGCTGCAGCTGCACAGGCCAGTGGTTAGGTCACTTTTGGAGTACTGCATTCAATTCTGCCCTCCCTGCTATAGGAAAAATGTTATTAAACTTGAAAGGGTTCAAGAAGGATTTACAAATATGTTGCCAGGGTTGGAGGATTTGAGCTATACGGAGAGGCTGAATAGGCCAGGGCTATTTTCCCTTGAGCGTCAGAGGCTGAGGGGTGATCTTATAGAGGTTTATAAAATCATGGTGGACATGGATAGGGTAAATAGACAAGGTCTTTACCCCAGGGTAGGGGAGTCCAAAATTAGAGCAAATAGGTTCAAGCTGAAAGGGGCAAGATTTAAAAGGGACCTAATGGGCAACGTTTTCATGCAGAGGGTGGTGCATGAATGGAATAAGCTGCCAGAGGATGTGGTGGAGGCTGGCACAGTAACAACATTTAAAAGGCATCTGGATGGGTACATGAATAGGTATCATTTAGAGGGATATGGGCCAAATGCTAGCATATAAGACTAGATTAACTCAAGATATCCGGTCAGCATGGATGAGTTGGATCGAAGGGTCTGTTTCCATGCTGGACATCTCTATGACTATAAAAGTCAGCTCTGATATTCAATGGGATCTTGTCTGATCTCACATTAGCTGATAATCCTCAAATCTACTTCCCTGCCTTTTCTCCATAAACTTTGATTCACTTACTAATTAAAAATCTGTCATAACCACCCAGCCTTTATCGCCCTCTGTGTAAAGAATTTCACAGGATCACCACCCTCTGAGAAAAAAAATACTCCTCATCGCTGTTTTGAATGGGCCATCCGTTACTCTGAGACTTTGCTCTTTGGTCCTATACTCTTCCACAGGGAGTAACAAACCATCTGCATTTACCCTGTCAACTCCCCTAAGAATTGACAGAGCTCCTTAGGATTGGTGCTCTGAAAGCTAGTGTGCTTCCAAATAAACCTGTTGGACTATAACCTGGTGTTGTGTGATTTTTAACTTTGTACACCCCAACCCAACACTGGCATCTCCAAATCAAGAATTGACAGGGTAGAGTTGGAGAAGTTGTTTGCCCTTGCGGGAGAGGGCATATTGCTTAATTACACCAAGATTTTCTGCCTCCATTATCCTACCTCCACAAACATGCCATGCGTTAATTATTCTTGACTTCTGGAATTTCCTGAGATATTGTCCAAACTTCCCTTTCACCAGCTGAACCTGAATCAACTCTGGTTGTATTCACCTTTGAAGCTTTACAGAATCATAGAATTGTTACAGATCTTTCTGCCCCTTATGTCCACACTGGCTCTCTAATTAGGCTGTCTCTGTTTCCATGCTGTACATCTCTATGACTCTATAACATTTCACACAAATGAACCTTTCTTTCACTCCCAAAAGGCTGCAAATACTGAGTCACATGGAAGTTACAAGAATGCTATCGATCGACTTTGTATTCTTTTCATGCTTTTATGAGCAGAAAGCATCTCTAGCAAGAGCGTTATTTGTTGCCTATGCCTAATTGACCATGAGAAGGTAAGCCACTTTACCAGCTGCTGTAGTCCATCTATAAACAATATAAATGAGAATGTGAGGGTGGGTGATAAATGAGTTTGTGGATGACATGATGATTGGCCAGTTGGTCAAGAGTGATGAAGAAGATAATGGTCAGAGGAAGATACAGACAGGTTAGTCAGATGGGAATATCATTGTCGGATGGAATTTAACCCTGAAAGGTGTGAGGTGATGCACTTTGGAAGAAATACCGAGACAAGGAAGTAGTCAATGATAGATTATATGAACAGGAAGGATAAGTTGGAGCTGGACAAACTTTAGATCGCCCCAAAATTCCCCGTTATTAAAGCATCACTCAGTTGTAGCAATTGCACCAGAAGTAAAATAGCAAATTAATTCAACTACTTTGAAGAACTTATTGCAAAATTATGGCAAAGGTTTATTTGGAAGTACAAGCTTACAGAGCGCTGCTCTGTCATCAGGTAGCTAGTGGGGCAGGAACATAGGACACAGAATTTATAGTAAAAGATCAAAGTGTCAAACAACTGAATGTGATGTATTGAATAAACCTAGATTTCTGTTAAGTTTTTAACCACTTCAAATGGAACTAGATTAGGTTAGGATATCTGGTCGGCAAGGACGAGTTGGACAGAAGGGTCTGTTTCCATGCTGTATATCTCTATGACTCTATGACTTAAGTAAGTATGAGGTTTTCAGCTTTAGGAACTTAGAAAAACAAACTGGAATATTTTTTGAAATGATAAGACAAAAAGAACCCCAGAGGGGCTTTGGGAATCCAAGTCCACAAATCATTATACAGCTGGTAGACAGGTTCAGAAAGCAATCATGACGACTAATGGAATGTTGGCCTTATCTCAAGGGGACTCGATTACAGAAGTGAGGAGGCATGTTGCTGTTATACAGAGTCTTGAGCAGACAGCCATCTGGGGTATTCTGATCAGTCTTGGGTTATATCCCTCAGGAAGAGTACAGTGCTGTTGGAGGGGGCGGCTAGGTGAAATTCACCAGAATGATACTGGAGCATAAAGTATTAAATTATAATAACTATTCATCTGAAAGTAGACATTCTGCAATTCTGATCACCACTTTATAAGAAGGATCTGGAGGGGACGCAGAGAGGATTCACAACAATTTGGCAGCGTTTTAGTTATCTATTGTGGCTGAACATAATCAGGTTGTTTTCTTTAGAGCAGAGAAGCCTGAGGGAGGACCTGTTAGAGCTATTTAAGATTATGAGGGGCGTGGACAGGGTGAGTGCAAAGTAGCTGTTCCCCTTCGTTGAAGGGTCAATAATGAGGAGGGATAATTTTAATGTGAAGCGCAGGAGATTTAGGGGATTTCAGGAAAACCATTTTCACCCAGAGGGTGCTGGGAATCTGGGATGCACTGTCTGGGAGGGTAATAGATGTAGGAAACCTCACAAACTTTATAGAGTACATGGATGACCACTTGAAATGTCATAACATTCAAGGCTTTGGGGAAGTGTTGGAAAATGGGATTAGTATAGATAGGTCAGAGTAGACTCAATGCGCCAAATGGCCTCTACTGTACGCAATGTCGTCATGAATCTATTGTGTCGGTATGCCCACAATGCTGCTAGGAAGGGAAGTTCAGGATTTTGACCCAGTAACAATGAAGACCCAAGTCAGGATGGCGGGTGACTTGGCGGGGAGCTTCTGTATGTTAAGAGTTATAACATTGAGATTGGCATATGGAGTCAAAGTACAGGGAAGCCATGATCAACTGAGAGATCAACAAGAAGCTGAACTGCCTCAGACTGTTCCTATACTTCTATATCTTAGTCATTTTGGCTGAAGGATACATAAGAGCGAGAACACTGTTAAAAATTCCATATCTGTCTCAAAATAGTGCCATGGGATCGTTTGTATTCACCTGAGTGGTTTAACATTGCATCAAAAGCTCGTAACCTTCAGCAACTCAGCATTTCTTCATTACTCCTGAGGTGTCAAGCTCAAACTACTGGAGCACCAACTAGGGTGGTATCTCTGGATAAAGGAATGCTTAAAGTGAAGTTTAATAGAGAGAATACTAGATATCTGGAAGTAATTCCAAGTAATCAGTCTAACTGAGGAGCTCAGCTGGCTTCTATAAACGGTATAGATACCTAAATGTGATTATACAGGACAAATCTAATCAAAGAGTTCAATGATGAGCTGCTACCATCAAGATTAGATTACACGTTTGAAGCAACTCTCTTCGACTTTCTTGTTAGACACTGTGACAACGTTTTATTCAGTTGCGGACATGCTGTTGTATTTCTTTCTGCTCAGCACGTTCTTGATACAAAATGGATTTCACCGTGAGAAAGACAATCAATGAAGAATGTTTAATGCACAGTGTTGTGAAAGTGTGAAAAGCAATTCGGAATATTGCAAGACCAAAGGCCCATCTCTACGCAATGTTCAGTTTATTATCAAAAACTCCCAGGCTTTAGGTATTGGACTTCAATGACCTGGATATGAAGGGTATGCCTCATGTTTTATAGGTCAGTCTTTGCCTGTGCATTTGTTAAAGCGCATTGCTGCCTTTGATGTCTGCTCAGGTCAATTGAGGCCTCCCATTGATGTGACTGTGTGAAGTAAATAGTAATGATATTTTAACTAGCTGGAAAAAATTGAGGTCACCCAACTTCAGTGGTTGATAAACTTTTCCAAGCTTTGTTCCATTTGAAATTATTGACACAATCATCAGGATTCCCTGTCCTAGTTTACAAGAAACAGTGTCAGCCGGAAGGAAAATGTGCTATCATTGCAGGCTCATACTGAGATGAAAGAGAGAAATTAAGTTCAGCAGTACTTCTTCCATAAAGTGAGCTCCGCATTCATGGGGGCTTTCTAGCTCCTGGCCTGTCCTGCTGTGCTTTTCCAGCATCACTCTAATCTTGACTCTAATCTCCAGTATCTGCAGTCATTATCTGAAATGGCCTACCTCGTAAGCACACGGTTCTGTTTTTACAAACATCGCTCTCGCTCTAGAAAAACATAGAAGGCAAGGATGCCAGTCAACATTAAGAAATGAGGTGCAACCTATAGACAGCTCCCATTCCATTGATAGATTGGAGAAGTTGGGACTGTTTTCTATGAATAATTAAAGGTCATGAGGAGATTTGAAAGAGGCACTTAAAATCTTGAGGGAACCGGAGTGAGTGGATGGGAAAAATTTGTTTGCACTGATGGAAAGCTTGAGACCAAGAAGGCACAAATTTAGGTGAAAAAAGCAAGAAACCTTTTCATGCAACAAATAGTTAAGATCTGGAAAGCATTGTGTGAGACAATAGTGGAGTCATGCTCGATTGAGGCATTCAAGAGGGAATTGGATTTATATCTGTAAAGGAAGAATGTTCAAGGTTACATGGCATTCCCTCATTTGGGGATGGTTCAGAAACAACTTGCCAAATGACATCTTTCTGTGTTGTAATGATTCTGAGATTCTATGGATGCTAGACCTTATGTCCCTCTAATGGAGATATGGGTCAGGAGATTCAGAGGGAAAATAAATCAATGCACAAGCCGACAACACTGTAAAGTTTAATAAATAGCACAATGAAAACATGAAAAAAAAAGCATTCTGAATATTGCGACCCTCAGAATGTTCCTCAAGGCCAGGAGCTAGAAAGCCCCCATGAATGTGGAGCTCACTTTATGGAAGAAGGTAGCTGTGGTAGTAACTGCACTTTTTCAAAGGCGCTGCAGTACAGCAAACAGTTTAATGACCTCTCCAGAGAAACCAAGCAGGGGACATTTGGGGCTGGGTTGGAGGGAGGGCTAGGCATGAGCAGGAGAATTTCCCATTGGAAGATTAAACTTGTTGCACAATTATCCATTAAATCAGTGCACCTGGACTTCAGCAGGGTCCCATCAGGTCCTAATGGGAATAGTGAGCCGAGTGGCTTACTAGGTAGGCCATTTCAGATAATGGCAAAAGTGAGGACTGCAGATACTGGAGATTAGAGTCAAGATTAGAGTGATGCTGGAAAAGCACAGCAGGACAGGCAGCATTGAGGAGCCCTTCCTGATGAAGGGCTCCTGCCCAAAACATCAATTTTCCTGCTCTTCAGATGCTGCCTGAATTGCTGTGCTTTTCCAGCACCACTCTAATCATTTCAGGTAATGGTTCAGTTTGAATAACATTTCTGCATCACATATACGCCAGACCAGGTAAGATTAGATGATTTCCATCCCTAAAGGATATTAATGAACCAGATGTTTTTTTTATGGCCATCAACAGGGCAGTACAGTGGCTCAGTGGTTAGCACTGCTGCCTTACAGTGCCAGGGTCCCAGGTTTGATTCTAGCCTTGGACGACTGTCTGTGTGGAGTTTGCATGTTCTCCCTGTGTCTGTGTGTGTTTCTTCTGGGTGGTCCGGTTTTCTCCCACAATCCAAAGATGTGCAGGTCAGGTGAATTAGGTGCATTAGTCAGGGGGAATGGGTCTGGATGGGTTACTCTTCGTAGGGTCGGTGTGGACTTGTTGGGCTGAAGGGCCTGTAGGTAATCTAATCTAAACAATGTGCCATCAGACTAACATTTCTAAAATTCCAGGTTTTTTTTAGTGAATTTGCATTTCATTATCTGCCATGATGGGATTTGAGCCGTGTATTAATCTGAGATAAAAATCAGTGCTGGAGAGGTTAGGCAGTTCTGGCAGTATCTATGGTGAAAGAAACAGAGTTAACTTTGAATCTGATATGAATCTTCTTCAGAGCTGTTCTGAAGTCACATTGGATTTGAAACATTCTTTCATTTTCCATAGATGATGCTAGACCTGCTGAGTTTCTTTAGCACTTTGTTTCTATTTCAGATTTCCAACATTTTTCCAATATTTTGCTTTTACTTGAGCATTAGTCGGGGGCTAATTCAGTTAAGTGGGGAGTCCAAAACCAGCAGGCATAGGCTTAAGGTGAGAGGGTGAAGGTTTAAAAGCGACCTGAGGGGCAACTTTTTCGTGCAAAGGGTGGTGCATGTATGGAATGAGCTGCCAGAGGAAGTGTTGGAGGCTGGTACAATTACAACATTTTAAAAAGCATCTGGATGGGTATGTGACTAGGAAGGGTTTAGAGAGATATGAGCCAAGTGCTGACAAATAGGCCAAGGTTAGGTTAGGATACCTGGTTGGCATGACCAAATTGGACCAAAAGGTCTGTTTCTGTGCTATATATCTAAATGACTCTACAAATGTATCTCTAGGTACAGGAACAAAATGAATGGCTGATTTACATTTCAAATTTCAGTTCCTGCACCAGACCCTTACCATTTTTGCACTTAAAAGGTGACAATTTTGCTTTCTGGACATGAGCTGATTATTTGGCTGTGTGAGGCTTCACAGTGAAGATCAGACTTGTCCTAATCTAATAGTTGTACAAAATGGACAGCCATTTACAGCAGGGAGCAGAAGCTGTGGCTAAGCTTAGTGCTCCCTAACCCGGAGAAAGCCTATTTTAGCACTCCTAGTGAAACGAAAAGAAACTGGAAATTCAAACAGGGAAACTTTCAGGCCTAGGTGTCTCAGCTAATCAGATAAACCTATTAGGCCTTTGGAGGTATTAAATTCATTTTTTTTAATCTCCAAAATAATGATGCACTTTCACACGGAAGTTTTGCCTTCAATACGATCATCAAAACAAGTCAAGTGGATACCTGTGTCAAATGGGAGTTGACAGTGGAAGATTGATGAGTTACAGTTAGAAGCTGAAGAGAGATACTAATAATTCAAGACTTCTGTGGCCTTTCACCCCAGATTCCTTCAAAACATAATGGATAAACAGTCCTGAAAATCAATGAAAGGTTTTCATCCAGCAAAGAGTTTCCAAATTACCTTCCACATTTTTAAAAGCCAGTTAAAGTGTACAGTAACAAATAAGTAAAATCTTGAACATCATATTTGCCTCCTGGATTAAGGAGCCCGAATAAAACTCCTACCAACTGGCCCAGGAATATAAAAATTATAAATAATTAAACTGAAGTCAAGAGAAGATAGCTCTCTATTACCTTCTTCAAGGCACATTGGAGATGGGCAGTTAGTGCTGCCCTAGCCAAAACAAAAGGAGGTATCGTGCTATTTGTCTTCAAACAAACCACAGACAATTCAACCAAGAGGAGAAGAGTTTGCATTTATATAGCACCTTTTACCATCTCCAGATGGACCAAACTGCTTTGCTGGCAATAAAGTACTGGTACTGTGTAGGAAGCACATTAGCCAATTTATGCACAGTCAATTCCCCAAAACAGCTATATGATGACAAAAAAACAATTTGTTTCAAGTGATCTTTGATTGAGGGACATATAATGGTCACAATACTATTATGACCATAAAATACCCCCATAGAAAGGACAAACAGGCCGACAGTTCAATAGCTCACCTATAAAGATGGCCCACCTCTGGCAGTACCCTACAGACTCAGTCATGCACTAAAATGTTGGTTTAGGGTTTGTGCTCAAAGCTCTGGATGGAGACTGAAGGATGGAAATGAATTTATTTTAATGTCCATAAAACTGTTACAACTCACTAATAATGTTACCATATTATACTGTATCGTAAGAAATGTTGCACCCTGACCTGTGTGCGTAGGGCTGCAATGTCTGCCAGAAGACAATGGTAATAGCAGGAAATGTACCATTTGATGCCATCTCTTATTTACATCCACTTTGAATGTTGGTGCAGAAACATTCAGCATCTTGTGAGATTTGGCACCAGGGTGGCAAGGTGGCATAGTGGCTAGCACTGCTCTCTCACAGTGCCAGGGGACTGGCTCAATTCTCCCCATGTCTGTGAGGGTTTCTGCCGGGTGATCCAGTCCAAAGATGATTCCTGATGAAGGGTTTTTGCCTGAAACGTTGATTTTCCTGCTCCTCAGATGCTGCCTGACCTGCTGTGCTTTTCCAGCATCACTCTAATCTTGATTCTAATCTCCAGTAACTGCAGTCCTCACTTTTGCTGCTGGAGTGGCCAAACTACTTGACCTATTGTGTCCAGGGAAATGCAGGCTAGGTTGTTTAACCACAGGATAAAAACCTCATGTGGGGTTACAGAGATAGGGTGGGGGTCAGGGTGGGATGTGCTTTAGAGACTCGATGGGCTGATTGGACTTTTGCTGCACCATTCCATGATTCTAAGTGACAGCAAATATTGCATGCCTCTGCCTAAACATTCATAATCAATGGAAATAAGGGATGGCATCAAATGATACATTTCCTACTATTACCATCGCAGTTCCCTGGATTTGGTCAACTCCAGTATCTGATAAACAAAGTGTGTCTCAGGAGCTCAGCCTGAAACAGATGCAAGAAGCAGTGTGATGCAGCCCTACGATACGGGTCACCACAAGCTGCAGAAACTGGATAATTGCAGATCAGGTTATTATAAAGTACCAGCTGAAGTGCAGTGGTGCATTCAACCTGAACTTTCTTAGCCCTCTGAGGCAAATTCTACAACTGAGTATAATCCTCTGATCACAGATTTTACTACAGTATAAACAGACTGCCCTGGTGCTTGAATCTGAACTCCTTCCTGTTTGTCCCAGTTTTATTTTTCCATTTTCTGCTTCCCAGTCCTGTACACCATCTGTGAAATCCCTGTTCCTCACAGTTTCCTTTATAGTTTGTCCTGGACCTGTCTGCCACTCGTTCCACTCACTGATTATCACCGCCTTTTACCTACAAACCACGAAGGGTAATATTATGTGCCATGTGTGGAAGTGCACCCAGGCGCGTCCTTAATCTCGAATGCACACCTGGACCTCCAGTTGTGAGCTGCCTTTGATTTGTACAACACAGCCAGGCTGGCCTGCCTCTTTCTGCACACTTCACAATAGAGGAGCAATAGAAACAGTTTATCACAAAACAAACATAAAGAAAGTGGGTGTATTCAATGTCCCTTCTCCTCACAATCATAAACTGACCTGGGGACCTAGATTTGCCTGGGGACCAACATAAAGATGGAACATGATTCTTATGAAAGTAATTCAAAGTAGGCCGCCTTGAGTAAGGTCAACACCTGTCTCAAGTCATAGGTCAACCCCTGCAGAGGCGCGTTCTTTCTTTTATTCTTGTTGTTAATAAAGAGTTGGATTAAAACAGAAGTACCATCTGGAGTGTTCTGTTTATACATAAGCCCAGATTCACCAAGGTTTTATTGAATCCTCATTAAAGAACCACGTAGTTCATGAAATCGGATGGCAGCCACTGTGCACGTGATTTATAACATGCTGAATTTTGCAAGGTGCCATTTTCAAGAGCCAGACAAGACCAAGGGAGCCTGATTTAATTGCAGCAATAATTAAACTAAGGCCTTATGCTGAATTTCACAAACCTCTGCAAAATGCAGTGAATGCTTAATATCCTGCATAATTTCTGGTGGTTCATTTTCGAACAAGCTTTCAGCGTGCTAAGCCAGACATTCCTGCAATGTGTCTTAATTACTGCTGCATACAACTTGTTTTGGGTTTTCCCACTATGTGCAGGAAGTTGAAACAATTTCATAATGGTCCTGTTCAACAACACCTAAGGCATATCCATTATTATCCCAGTGCTCAGATCTATATCCCACCATCTACCTATGTTTGTGAGGACAGGGCTGTCTCTACTGTCTTTGCTTCAGTGCAGAAGTTGTGATCAAGATAATGCTATCTGCCAAAGGCAACTCTCAAAATTGCAATGGCTCTTCCAATTGTTGCAAAGGTCGCAAGAACAGTCGGACCAGTCATAATTGTATTAAATTGTCAAGCAACGTCAGTGGTGGGGAGGCTATATTGATCTGCACCTGCTCCTATTTCTGATAAGCTCTCATAGAATCCCTACAGTGTGGAAACAGGCCCTTTTAGCCCAACCAGTCCACACTGACCCCCCCGAAGAGTAACCCACCCAGACCCATTCACCTACACTACTATCTTATATTTACCCCTGACCAAAGAATCTAACTTACATATCCCTGAACACTATGGGTAATTTAGCATGGCCAATTCACCTCACCTGCACATCCTTGGATTGTGGGAGGAAACCAGAGCACCTGGACTAAACCCACACAGACACTGGGAGAATGTGCAAACTCCACACAGACGGTCGCCCGATACTGGAACTGAACCTGTGTCCCTGGCACTGTGAGGCAGCAGTGCTAACCACTGAGCCACCGTGCCGAAGATACAATTCTAACAGAGCTCAACAGGATAGATACAGGAAGGATGTTCCCAATGACTGGAGAGTTCAGAACTACAGGTCACAGTCTAAAGGTACGAGGTCGGCCATTTAGAAGTGACAGAGATGAGGGGAAATTTCTTCACCCAGAGAGTGGTGAGCCTCTGGAATTCTCTGCCCAGAAAACAGTTGAGGCTAGAATTTCAAATATTTTCAAAAGGAGTTAGATATAGTTCTTCAAGCTGAAGGGATCAAAGTGTACGGGCCAAAAGCAGAAGTAGGATGGTTAGCCATGATCATATTGAATGCCAGCGCAGGCTTGAAGGGCTGAATGTTCTCCTCCTGCTCCTATTGTCTATGGTTCCATGTCATGTTTTTGTTGTACTTTCTGCACAGGATCCATATAGGTATGGGAAGTTTGCAAAATAAGCAAAATAAGGAATACTACCCCTGCAGGTAAATTAAGTGGATTTCCTCTTAAAAGTGAGCACAACCCATTGAGAGCTGTGATCCTGCAGGAATGTGCACCTTGCAGCCAGTATCCTCTCACCCTGAGACCTTATGAACATCTTGCATGTGCACAGACAGAATGGAAATGATGAGATAAAGCATGGAGCAATTCGAAAGGCCAGTCCTGCTCATTGTCAGCATGTGATAATGACAAGCACATCTCAATGTTGCCAGTTTGCAAAAATCCACACTCTACAGCAGAGCTGATCCTGAGGGGACCCTGGGATGTTTTATCATGTTAATGGAACTATTAAATATAAATTGCTGTTTTATTGATTTGACCTTACTCTGGCTCAGTGGTTAGCACTGCTGCTTCATAATGCCAGGGACTCGGGTTTGATTCTCACCCTCGGGTATCAGTCCCTATGGAGTTTGCACATTTTCTACGTGAGTTGCCTCCCCCAAAGGGTTAGGTGGATCGACTATGGGAAATACAGGGTTAACGAGGTAGGGGTGTGGGTTTGGGTGGGACGCTCTTTGGAGCGCCAGTGTGGATTTGATGGGCCAAATTGCCTGCTTCCACACGGTAGGGATTAAATGCCAATTTAAATTCAATATTATGGGTGGCACAGTGGCTCAGTGGCTAGCACTGCAGCCCCACAGCACCAGGGTCCCAGGTTCGATTCCAACCTCGGGTGACTGTCCGTGTGGAGTTTGCACATTCTCCCCATGTCTGCGTGTGTTTCCTCCACAGGTCAGGTGAATTGGCCGTGATAAATTGCCCATAATTTTAGGTGCGTTAGTCAGAGGGAGATGGGTCCGGGTGGGTTACTCTTCAGAGGGTAGGTGAGGACTGGTTGGGCCGAAGGGCCTGTTTCCACACTGTAGGGAATCTAATCTAATCTACTTAAAATTATAGCAAACTTTGTTTTAACTGGCACCTTACTAACCAGCACTCTTAATAAACCAACAAACTGGAGGTATGTTGACACTTTTACATAGATGTTTTGAGGGATAATGATATTTTAAAGATTCACTGGAGCAGGGTTTACTGTGGTTATGTGTATCTCCTGATCAACTGGAATATTTGATCAACCAGCACATTCCTGGTCTCATAGGTGCTGGTTAGTGAAAAGTTTGCTGTGCATATAGTTCTTCTATAATGTGATAGTTGCGTTCTTGTGCAATCCCTCTTTATTAGAAAAATCAGCTTTAGAAGCTGCGCTTAAAGTGTTGGCGCTGTGATCACGATACAACCAACACACATTTTAAAAGTTTGCGCTTTAGAAAGTGTACCTAATTTGTCAATTGCGTTACAGTGTAACGAAACATGTGTTGTAGCAGAACGACCTGTACTTCACTTCTTATTTTATCAGTTGATATCCATGAAATGGTAACTTGGTTGCTGGGTTTTCACCATTTCTGGGCTATTTTCTGCGGCAGGCTAAGGATTCAATTGAAGAATCTTTACAGCTCCATGGCAAACTAGTCATTGGATAAACCTACAGAGCCATAGGAGGGAGTCAGAACAATTTGTGATCTCCTGTACAAAAGGCAATGACTTCATCACTGATTGAAAGTCAGAATGAACTCTCTCTGGAGACTGTGTGATGCGGCCCATTAAAACACTATCTTGTCACCTCAGGGCCTGCATTTGTGTCCCAACCAAATTAATGCTCGGAGATCTCCACTCTTCCCTTTGAGCTGCCAGGATCCCAAGCCAAATGAGCTTGGACCATCATATAGCAGCGGGTGGCTGGGAGTTCACAGAATAAAACTGCATATTATTTCACACTAAACTGACAGCCACTAAATTGAGGTCATAATGATAGCTGCTGTGGGGAATAGGATTCTAACGCTGACTGCAGATGCTAGTACTCTTCCAAGGCTGACGCCTAGTTGATTTGCTGGGGCAGAGCAGAGTGGATTTTTCACAATTCCAATCCAAACCAATATTTAATCTGTGGGTGTTTGATATTTATCGCAACAACTTAGAAAGAAAAGACTTCACCATCACTGAAACCGTTTGCTTTCGTGATCACAGAACTCTTTTAAGAATACCCTGTTTGATTTATTCTGTAATAGCACTGATTTTCAATGTGTGTATTAAATTATCATTTTAAAACATGAATGCTCAAACATAGAGAATGCAGCCGAATCAGCAAGTATAATGTAATGCTTCATTATTACACGTTTGACTTTTGAATAGTCACATTTGTCACTGCTTCATTGCCTGGGGACAAATCGTTCCCATACCTTCAGCAGGCCAGGGGTTCTTTGGGGGAGAAGTTTGACTTGTGGCCAAAACAAGCACAATGTTGGCTGAACAATCACTCCACAAGGTCTGTGTCTGAAGGCCTGAGGCTTGGGCCAGCTTCAGCTTTGGGCTTTATTTATGTATCAGCAGGATTCTCTGCAATTCGCCGATCATGAAGGGATAAAAAGCGTCCTGTCATTTTGCTGAACCAGTTGACAGAGTCTGGAGGGGAGAGAGGTGAATCCAGAAAAGGGGCCCTTGAATTGACAGGCAGCAGGCTGAACTGCTGGGAAGAAGTATTTATGGGGTGTCAGGAGGAGCATGTCTGTTTTCCCCAGACATTCAAATAAAAAACAAATCTGAAAATTTCCTGCCCATTGATTTGGCCTCTAAGCACGTACTAGGAACATAGGAACAGAAGTAGACTATTCAGCTCCTCATGCCTGTTCTGCCATTCAAATAGCTCATGGTCGATCTGTGGCCTGACTCCTTATGCCCTTATCCCTTAAGTCCTTTCCTTAACAAAAATTGATCTATCTCAGATTTTAAATTAACAAGTGAACCAGCATCCATTGCCATTTGTGGAAGAGAGTTCCAACCGTCCTCTGTGTGTAGAAGTGCTTCCTAACATCTCTCCTAAACAGTCTGGCCCTAATTCTCAGGCTATACCTCCTCATTCTAGAATCCCCAACCTGTGGAAATAGTTTATCTTTGTCTATCCTGTCATTTCCTACTAATATCTTGAATATTTCATTCAGAATCACTCCATAACCTTCTAAATTCTAGAGAAAACAGGCTTATTTTATATGATGAACTGAGAATCATAGATTCCCTACAATGTGGAAGCAGGCCATTTGATCCATTGAGTCCATTCCAACCCACTGAAGAGCATCCCATCCTGCCCCACCTCCGTACTCTATCCCTGTGACCCTGCATTTCCCATAGCTAACCTACCTAGGCTGCACAGCCCTGGACGATTTAGCATGATCAATCCACCTAACCTGCACATCCTTGGACTGTGGGAGGAAACTGGAGCACCCGGAAGGAACCCATGCAGACATGAGGGAGAATGTGCAAACTCCACACAGACAGTCGCCGGCAGGTTGAATTGAACCCGAGTCCCTGGTGCTACAAGGCAACAGTGCTAACCACTGAGCCACCGTGCTGCCATACTTAACTGCTGAAGTCCAGGTATCATTCTTGTAAACCCACGTTGTACTCTGTCTGTAGTGACTGGAAGGAGGGCCAGTTGGATCACATTGACTATGAGATTCTTGATTAGATTTGTTACCCTGGGCTAATCAGGGAGTCCTGGCTAACAGATATAAACAGGAAGTTTGGAGAGCCTCCTCATTCTGGGGACTGGCTCTGAGTTGGTTAGTCAGAATCCATATACAGTAAACATGTAAACAAAGGGTGACTTGGTGACATAATATTAGCTTCTATGCAGTTTTTTCACCCTGCAAGGCTAATATATCTTTCTTAAGATGCGGTACCCAGATTTGCTCTCAGTACTCCAAGTAGGGTCTAACCAGGGTCCTGTACAACAGCAGCATAACTTTTGTATCCTTACATTCTAGTCCTCTAAATGTAAAGATTGGCATTCCATTAGTCTTTACTTTACTTTACTTTACTTTACAGTGTGGAAACAGGCCCTTCGGCCCAACAAGTCCACACCGACCCGCCGAAGCGTAACCCACCCATACCCCTACATTTACCCCTTACCTAACACTACGGGCAATTTAGCATGGCCAATTCACCTGACCCTGCACATCTTTGGATGGTGGGAGGAAACCGGAGCACCCGGAGGAAACTGATTATTCTCTGCTAAAGTACAGCTAAACAGAGTGCCTGCATCTCAAGCTTCGCTCATTGAATCTGAATTTCACACTAAAAGACCCTACAATTTATGCAGGACATGTACCTGTATATTTAAGGAGCACAAGTGAATATCTGAAAGATGATCAAAGTATTATTCACTGATTCAGCGCTGGCTCTCAGATAAGCAATGTCTCTCTTTGTATAGTCTCACCCTTGTTTGCAAATTCCTCCATGCTTCCAATCTCTGAATTTGTTTTTCACTATTTATTCATCGGATGTGAGTGCCACTGGCCAGGCCAGCATTGATTGCCCAGCCCTGATTGACCCAGAGGGCAGTCCAGATTCAACCACAATGCTGTGGGTGTGGAGACACATTTAGGTCAGACCGAGTAAGTACAGCAGTTTCCTTCCCAAAAAGGTGTTCTCTTCAGTCCACTGTGTTCCTCTAATTCTGGCACCTTAATGATCCAGACGTGAATTGCTCTCCCACTGATGGTTGTGCCTAATCCCCAAGCTCTGGAATTCCCTCAATAAACCTCTCCACACTGTTCCTCCATTAAGTTACTCCTTAAAAACCATCTCTTTACTCATTTGACTTAGGTAATACATTGTTATGCATATTTTGTGTTATAATGGCCCTAAACATTTTATTAAATTGCAGGTGCTATATAAATACAAGTAGTCTTGCTGTTGCTGTGGTTGAGCCACTATGGTGACCCTGAAGCAACATATGGCAAACTTAGATTCAGATTCTCGAATGAGCTTCTGTGAGTTGAATTCTTCTCCCATTCGGCTGGATTCTCCGAGTGATTCTCAGGTTGTAAAATGACATTTTTGCAGAAGAGAAATCATTTTCTCCAGGTCCACTTGATCAAAACGTTTCATCACAAGGTCACTTCTTCTATCAAGTGAAAAGATAAAGTGCAGCTTATCAAGCCATTCCTGATACGTTTACTCACACAATTCTGGTAACATTCTTGTAAATCTTGCAACATCTCCATTGCCTTGGTACCATTTTTATAATGTGGCAGACAGGTAAGGTAAGTATTGTAAAACCAAGATTTGAACCAAGTATGGCATTAAATTGATACTTTCCAATTCTATCCTTCTAGAAATAGAAGTTGGTCCTCTCCCTATAGCCATGCAAATCTATGGGACAATCTTTAGTGATTGATGTATTTGTATCTGAGATATGATGTATCTGAGGTGCCTTTGTTCCTGCAGCTCAACCAGCATCTGTGAATAAGTGATCTTTCTGTTCTTCATGCACAAAATATAAGACCTCACCTTTATCTTCATTGATCTTCATATATTTTGCAGTTTTGCAGTCTATTTAACACTTCAGAAAAAGCAACTTTCACCTTTGTCATAAATAGTTAGCTCGCCAAGGAGAACTGCACTACAGTATAGAAATGAAGATATACACAAGTGTCCCGCATGACTGGTGGTACAGCCACAGACCATGACCAATTTGCTTTTGAAATGACATATTAACAGTTATTACAGCTTGCATTCACAGTCCGCTTTCTAACAGTTGTGAGAATTTTCTAATATACATGAACAAATGAGTTTAGAAATGAATTAGAACAGACACTACTGTAATTGAAGTTAGAAGCTAGGAAGAAAAGTTAGAAAAAGCTACAGCTCGACAGAGGACATCCAGCCACTGTTTCTGCACCAGCCTATGACAAAAAATAGCCATCCATTCTAATAAAAATAAAAAACTGCTGATATTGGAAATCTGAAATAAAAAACAGAAAATCCTGGAGAAACTCAGCAGGTCTGGCTGCATCTGTGGAGAGAGACACATGGTTGATATTTCAAGTCCAATATGACTCTTCTTTAGAACTGAATGGGGTTGGAAAATGATGGTTTTTATCATATTCCCATTCATATTGATGATGGGGGAAGCTGCAGGGAGTGGTGGGGGGGGGGGGTTGGGGATACAGCAAAAGTCAAAGGGACTATTGGTGTTGGCAAGGGAGAGCTAGATATGCAAACTTATAAATGTGTAAAGGAGAAAACGTGTCTGGAGTGCTGAGAGCAAAACCAACAAGACACAAATTAGACAAGGAATGGCAGTGGCATCGGAAAGCTGCTCTGAAGTTGTTGAGCTCAAAGTTGAATTCTGAGGCTGCAAAGTGCCTGAGTGATTAGAAAAATGCAGAAGGTGCAGGACAGCAATGTTAGAACTCGATGTTTCAGTGAAATAACGAACAACTGGAGTCATCCTTATGAACAAGCAAAGGTGTTCCACAAAGCCTTCACCCAGTCTACGTTTGGTCTTGCCAATGTAAAGAACACCACATTGTGAGCAGCATACACAGTGGACTAGATTGAAATAAGTACCAGAAAAGCGCTGTTTCACCTGGAAAGGAGTGTTTGGGGCCCTGAACAGTGGTGAGGGGAGAAGTAAAAGAACAAGCAGGTAGATAGAATAGTGAAAATGGCGCTTGGTAGGCTTTCCTTTAATGGTCAAAGCATTGAGTAAAGGAGTTGGGAGGTCATGTTGCAGCTGTACTGGGCATTGGTTAAGCCACTTTTGGAATATTGCAAACAATTCTGGTCTCCTTCCTATCAGAAGAATGTTGTGAAACTTGAAAGGGTTCAGAAAAGATTTACAAGGATGTTGCCAGGGTTGGAGGATTTGAGCTATAGGGAGAGACTGAATAGGCTGGGGCTGTTTTCCCTGAAGCATCGGAGGTTGAGTGGTGACCTTATAGAGGTTTATAAAATCATGAGGAGCATAGATAGGATAAATAGACAAAGTCTTTCCCCTGGGCTGGGTAAGTCCAAAACTATAGGGTAGAGGTTTAAGGTGAGAAGGGAAAGATATAAAAGGGACCTAAGAGGCAATCCTTTCATGCAGAGGCTGGTGCATGTATGGAACGAGCTGCCAGAGGAAATGGTGGGGCTAGTATTATTTCAGCATTTAAAAGGCATCTGAATGGGAATATGAATAGGAAAGCTTTAGAGGGACATGGGCCAAGTGCTGGCAAGTGAGACTAGATTAGGTTAGGATATCTGGTTGGCATGTTGGCACGAGTTGGACCAAAGGGTCTGTTTCTGTGCTGTACCTCTCTATGACTCTATGACTCTATAGGTGTTACACATTCTACAGTTTCAAGAAAAGGTGCCATGTGATGGGTGAAGAAATGTTAGGGTAGTAGAGGAGTGGAGTGGGGCACTGTGGAAAAAACAGTCCCTGCAGAATGCTGACAGTGGAAAACAGGGGAAGATGTACTTGGTGGTGGTACATTGCTGAAGGTGGTGGAAATGGCAGAAGATGGATGTCTGAATGTCGGATGGAAAGTGAGGACCGGGAGAGCCCTCTCAGTGTTCTGGGAGGGAGGATAAGGCAGAAGTATGGGAAATGGGTCAGGCAGGAATCTTCAGTTCAGGAAAGATGAGGACATTCAGAGGCACCCCGGTGGAAGGTGGCAACATCAGAACAGATGCGATGGAGATGAACAAACGAGGAGAATGCAATGGAATCCTTGCAGGAGGTAGGGTGGGAAGAGCCGTAGCCAAGATAACTGAGCGGGCCACTTGGGTGTTAATGGATATTGGTCGACAACCTATCCTCAGAAGTGGAAACAGTGAAGTCAAGGAAGAGAACAGAAGAGTCAGAAATGGATAAGGTGAAGGTTAAAGTCTACATTAAACATACTCAAATACTGAGCTTCTACAGATGTTCATGGTAGAGAAATGTGAGGATTCACAAAGAACCAAAAGAACTGCAGATGCTGGAAATCTGAAGCAAAACAAAAGTTTGCTGGAAGGTCTCAGCAGGTCTGGCTGCATCTGTGAAAAGAAATTGGAGTTAACGTTTTGGGTCCAGTGAGCTTTCTTCAGAACTGATGGTAAAGAGGAAAATGTTAGTTTGAATGCAGAAGATAGGTGTGTGGGTGGGGGTAAGGAGTCAACAATAGATGGAGATAGAGCCCAAAGAGAAAGAAGAACAGGTGAACAGACAAAGAAGTGGATAATAATCAGCCAAAGCAAACAAATAACAGCTAATAGGGACTATTAATCAATAGGCTGTATCTCTATCTATAATTTACTCTCTACCCCTTCCCACCCTCCCCCTCCCTATTCTCTGCATAATAAATAACTTTATCCTAGCTACCATCAGTTTTTAAAAAGGGTCACTGCACCTGAAATGTTTACTCTAATTTCTGTCCACAGAATTTGCCAGATCTGCTGAGATTTTCCAGCAATTTCTATTTTTATAAAGATTCACAACTATCTGAGTAAAAACATTTCTCCCTATCTTATTTCTAAATGGCATCTTCTAGATTTATAAACTGTGCCCCTCCATTTTTAGACTCCCTAACCTGATTCCTTCAAGTATTTTGTAAGATGAGATCACTGCTCATTCTTCGAAATTCCAAAGAATACAATCCCAGTTTGCTCAATCATTTTACCGGATCGTCCTGTAATCCCAGGAACACGTTCGATGAACCTTTGTTTCACTCCCTCCATGGCAATAAAACCTTTCTTAAAATTAGGAGACTAAGACTGTAATCTAACCTATACAATGAAAGCAAGACTTCCCTATAGACATGCTCAAAACCACTTGTGTTAAAGACTTGTGTTATCAGTCCTCCTAATTGCTGGCTACATCTGTATATTAGTCTTTACTGGGCTGAATCTTACTTTTTTTTGGCTAAGTCAAAGTTGTACTAAGTTGTTTGAACAGTTTTTCACTGTGATGTCAAGAGATTTCTCATCCTATTTTACCAAACTCACATCATGAATGACCTATGCTGCCCCCATGGCATCTCTCACACCCAATCTCTTCCCCATTTTACCCGGCACCATTCCCAAAACAACTCACTACTCAATGGGTGCCCCCCGGTACTCCAGCATTTTTGGCACGCACATTTTCTAAATACAGTTTGAGAAGTCTTAAATTACACAGCAAACAAAATCTTATCTATTCTCCAATACCTTTACTTCACAGCGATCCAAATCCTGTGGAATAATCCTACTATATCAAATCTTTGGTTTTAACTTAATTGCTTCTTCCCAATTCTGTCCTGTGAACTGTGAAGTCTGCTTACAGGAACACTTACAAAACGGAAAGCTTAGATCTTCTCTGTTTTTTAATAATCAGTTGATTTTTTATCCTGGTCTTGAGATTTCACAATCTAAGTTTTTATACCAAGCTAGCTGGGTTTTCCCAGCATTGTCCAATATTAATTTCAGGGTGAGAAACTATATTTGGACATGACTCCAGTAACATCTCTTCCAAAACTGCCCAATAAGCTTTCAATGTTGTTTTTTTTCCCCAAGCTAAAATCAATCCATGATTATTCTAAACCAAAAGCAAGTTAATATATTTTAAAGTTTACTTCCAGTTATAACCTCACTGTATCAGCAATTTTCTATTAGCACTTCAGGTGCTTGCAGTCACCTGCTCTCTGACACATACTAGATTTGATCATCATTCTGGAAGGGCACTCTGACCTTGTTTCTTTCAAGACCCCTTACAAGAGTAACCCATATGCCTCTAGAATGAAATCCATGCTCTAAACTTTAAGCACACACTCACCTTTCATCACACCACTGTCCAAAGAAGAATGAAAATATATCTATAAGAAGTATTCTTGTTTCTTTTAATAAACAGAAGACCTTTTTATCCTATTTTTTATGTCACATTCACAGTATTGATATTAAATATGCAATAAAATTCATGGCAATAAGGTTTAGATTTCAGCACTCAATTTTCTTCATATATGCTCTTGACAAAAGGTATGTTTTTCCAGGCAGATGAATAATGTTTAATTGTACAGCTGGAGGATTAAACTTCACCATAACAATGATAAGTTTTGGTCCAATATTGTCTCTAAATAAACCAAAGGAGTGTTGACCACAGAAACAAAAGTATAAATAACAGTTTCTTCCAAGTTGTTAGCAATACAAATTTCAAATTAATCTAAAGCCTACACAAGATTTAATGTCTCTTCATCTTTGAATATTTCAGTTGACATGTATTCTATTTCTTTGAAAAGCAACTGACAGGTAATTCAATGCCCATTTCACCTACTTATCATATCCCAATGCAGTTGTGAGCACAGCTTTCAAGTTGTCAAAAGTACTCTGACATTCTTGTGTCCATTTCAAATTTTTATACTTTAACAAATTCTTCATAGGAGTCACCACAGTGCTGAAGGATAGGACGCACTTCTAAAAATATAGCAAACCTTGTCCTTGACAATCCCAAATATCCCTTACTTTCACTTCTTTAGCTGCTACTTGGCCTTGTCCTAGAGAGTGGCCTAAATAAGTCACTTCTGCTTTAGTAAATTCAGTTTTAGTCAGATTTGTAAACAAATTGGCTCTTTGATGCTGCTCACAATTCAGTCAACTGGTATAAGTGTTCTTCCCAAGTTTATTAGATTAGCTTCCTTACAATGTGGAAACAGGCCCTTCAGCCCAAAACAACCCTCTGAAGAGTAACCCACCCAGACCAATTTCCCTCTGACTAATGCACCTAACACTATGGGCAATTTAGCATGGCCAATTCACCTGACCTGCACATCGTTGGACTGTGGGAGGAAACCCATGCACACACAGGGAGAATATGCAAACTCCACACAGACAGTCGCCTGAGGTTGGAATCGAACCTGGGACCCGGGTGCTGAGAGGCAGCAGTGCTAACCATTGAGCCACCGTGCCACCCTAGTTTTGCTGAACGCAACTAAGTTGTTGGTGTAAAACACTTAGTTATACAGCCCCTTGATTATTTTATGAGTTAATCATGGAATGTTATTTTTTGATTCTATGTCTCAGTTAGTAGCATTCTTGCTTCTGAGTCAGAGAACTTTTGGTTCAAGTTCCAAAGCAGTGACTTTAGCACAGACACTGAAGTTGACATCCAGTAGTACTGAGGAAGCTCTGTATTACTTTGATGTGTTGTCTTTCCCTTGAGATCATCAACTGAAGCATTGTCTACTCCTGTAGACGGGCATAAAGGATTTCATGGCACAGTTTTGAAGTTCTGCAGGGGAGTTCTCCTCAGTGTCCTAGCCAATATTTATCTTTCAGTCACCCACATTCAAACAGAAGATTGAGTCATGATCTCATGGTTGTTTATAGAAACTTGCCATGTTCAAAATGGCAATTTGATTCCTTACATTGCAAGAGTGACTACATTTGAAAACTACTTTGTTGATTGTAAATCAGTAAATAATTTGATGTTGTAAAAGCTACTATATAAATGCAAGGTCTTCGTACTTTGTCTGGGAAGAGAAAGAAAATGGATCTTTCACAAAGACACTTACATCAAAATGTTTTTGTGTTATTTTTATTGCAGCTGTGGCCATTCATGCAATTTCTTTGTGAATGAAGAATGCACAATAATGAGGGCGAATCAGAATGATGGTTTTTATGCGCAGCACTGCCAATATGTTAAAACAAAATTGAAAAGAAAACTCAAAATGATTGCTTTTTCCACCAACAGAACAGAAAAAAAAAGTAATTAACAATGAAAACAGATTCCATCTTGATGGGCTTCGAAAGTAAAGAGGATCCTTTGGTTGTTTCCAAATGTATTTGTTGTCATGGCAATTGCATTGAAGGAGTGAGCTCAGCTGTATCTAAAACCCTAAGTGCATAGCACATAATGCAGAAACCAACTTATAAACCTGTCAAGTCATTTAAATGTCAAAACAACCTATACCTCCATCATAAGCTCAGCAAGCTGAATTTAGAATGCTTCATTGTAATCACTCAAGACAAATGTCAGATTTATATTTTGTTTTTGCTTTTGGTGAGATGTCAGTTCAATTTCAGTATTTAATGGCACATATTACTCATTACAAGTTCTGTACTATTGAATGCCTTCACTTGTTAATCAAATCCAAGGTACTTTGGGAAATCACAGTGCGGTTCATATATCCAGCCATATGTTTCAGCTTTCAGTACTTTGAATTCACACATCAGTACAGTTAGGATCATTTTCCAATTTTGCATTCGCAGCATTCTCACCTCTTAGGGGTACATGTTAAAGATTTGGTCAGAAGTATTTTTGGAAGTGAAGGCATACAATTAGTGGGAACCCAGGTTAGAAAAATCCTAGAGGACAACAAAGGATGGAGAAACCAAAAACAAAAAAATTGGAGAATGAAAGTGAACCAGTGTCAAATGTAAAAATACATTGTAAAAATCGTCTACAGGATTAGGGGAATTAATAATAGGATGAAAGGAAGTGGCTGAGACTTTGAACAAGTATTTTGTATTTGTTGTTAAAGTAACAGCACAATAAACATCCAAAGAGTCATAGCCAATCACGAGGTGAAATGGAAGGGGGCTATTAAAACAATGATCACCCCCAGAGGGAAAACAAGAGTTTTAAGCAAACTAATGAAACTAAAGGCTGACAGGTGCTCTTGACCTAATGGCTTGCATCCTAGGTTTGTAAATAAAAGTGGTTGCACAGATAGTGGATGCATGATTGCAATTGTCCAAATTTCTGGAAACGTTCAAGTAGATTGAAAGGCTACAAATCAAAAGCGTCCATTCAAGAACCGAGGGAGACAGAAAGCAGGGAACTGTAGGTAGTTAGTTTAATATCTATCATTGGGAAAATAACTGGAATCCATTATTCAGGAGTTTATAGCAGGCTTTCATCAGGTTGAAAACAACCAAGGACTGTGGTTGATGCATTTCATTGAACTTGCCACAAAGTGAAGATTATATCTGTGTTCTCTCTCAAAGGGGAAAAACTCACACTCCTATTTTCCAAGGTGCTCTTTGGCCACTGGGGCCACTGTTGGCAAAGGCCCAGTTGTCTATTCCTGACTCTGATCATTGTTTTCCCAAGCTGAATACTCCACAGACAACTCGCAGATCAGTGTGTAACTTTCAGAAGGACATGATTCAACTAGGAAGTACGACTTTGAATTCCAAAGTCCTTTTCTAACAATGTTAATTTTGGCTCAACTTTGTCAATTAATCACAGCAGCCATTTGAGGTCAGTGCTTTTCCTGTCTAAAATTATGTTTAGTACATGAAAAGTCTCAGATATTAGAATCAGATGATTGAAGTAGAATATTAACAGTCCTCAAAGTTTGGGAGAAGATTTGTAGCTCGGGTGCTCGTTGTTGTGGTTCTGTTCGCCGAGCTGGAAATTTGTGTTGCAGACGTTTCGTCCCCTGTCTAGGTGACATCGTCAGTGCTCGGGAGCCTCCTGTGAAGCACTTCTGTGATGTTTCCTCCGGCATTTATAGTGGTTTGAATCTGCTGCTTCCGGTTGTCGGTTCCAGCTGTCCGCTGCAGTGGCCGGTATATTGGGTCCAGATCGATGTGCTTATTGATTGAATCTGTGGATGAATGCCATGCCTCTAGGAATTCCCTGACTGTTCTCTGTTTGGCTTGTCCTATAATAGTAGTGTTGTCCCAGTCGAACTCATGTTGCTTGTCATCTGAGTGTGTGGCTACTAAGGATAGCTGGTCATGTCATTTCGTGGCCAATATACCGGCCACTGCAGCGGACAGCTGGAACTGACAATCGGAAGCGGCAGATTCAAACCACTATAAATGCCGGAGGAAAGATCACAGAAGCGCTTCACAGAAGGGTCCCAAGCACTGAGGATGTCACCTAGACAGGGGACGAAACATCTGTAACACAAATTCCCAGCTCGGCGAACAGAACCACAACATATTAACAGTCCATTTAATTATGATTTTAACAAACTGGATGTGTCACCCTTCTCCAATATAGTCCCGAAGTGACCAAGCAACCCCTCATTCAGGTCTCTGACGTGCAACTAATCCAAATGGGAAGCTACCAAATAGATGAAGACACTTTGTCAGCAGCACACAAAGGCAAAGTCTCGCAGACAGTGCACAAATCTCCACATCCACCCAAATCCTTCAAACACCATTTGGAGGATGGGTGTGGACTCAATGGACTGATTGGCCTGCTTCCATACTGTAGGGAATTCTACGATTCTATGTGGTAGATCACACATGGGGCTTATCGGCCATTCCTGAACCCATTAGAACAGCGTGAAGGTAAGTCATGCATATTTCTTTGGCACTACCTAAAGAGTACCAGGACACTTAGAAAATCAGAATATAATCAGAAAGAGATACAATGGCTTTGCGAAAGGGAAATCATGTTTGGTAAATTTATTAAACTTCTCAGAGGATATAACAAGCAAATAAAGACAGGTGTTCCAGTAGATGTAGCATATTTGGATTTCAAAAAAGACATTTTATAATGTGATACGTGACAGTTTACTGCGCAAAGATCTGTTGGTGTTGGGGGTGATATATTAGACAGCTGAAATACTGGGGTTGATATAGGGTTGGCTATCAAATTGGCAACAGAGCCACAGAGTCATAGAGATGAACAGCACGGAAACAGACCCTTCAAACCAACCTGTCCATGCTGACCTGATATCGCAACCCAATCTAGTCCCACCTGCCAGCACCCAGCCAATATCCCTCTAAACCATTTCTATTCATATACCCATTCAGATGCCTGTTAAATGTTGCAATTATACCAGCTTCCACCACTTCCTCTGGCAGCTCAGTCCATACACGTACCACCCTCTGCGTGAAAAGGTTGCCCCTTTTCACCCTAAACCTATGGACTCTAGTTCTGGACTGTCCCACCCCAGGGAAAAGACTTTGTCTATTTATCCTATCCATGTCCCTCATGATTTTATAAACTTCTATAAGGTCACCCCTAGCCTCCGATGCTCCAGGGAAAACAGCCCAGCCTATTCAACCTCTCCCTGTAGTTCAAATCCTCCAACTCTGGCAACATGCTTGTAAATCTTTTCTGAACCCTTTCAAGTTTCGCAACATCCTTCTGAAAAGGAGAAGGCCAAGGTTGCACACAATATTCCAACAGTGACCTAAGCAATATCCTGCACAGCCGCAACATGACCTCTCAACCCCTATACTCAATACTCTGACAAATAAAGGAAAGCATACCAACCGCCTTCATTACTATCCTATCTACCTGCGACTCCACTTTCAAGGAGCTATGAACCTGCACTCCAAGGTCTCTTTGTTTAGCAACACTCCCTCAGACCTTACCATTAAATGTATAAGTCCTGCTAAGATTTGCTTTCCCAAAATGCAGCACCTCGCATTTATCTAAATTAAACTCCATCTGTCACTTCTTAGCCCATTGGCCCATCTGATCAAGATCCTGTTGTAATCTGAGGTAACCTTCTTCACTGTCCACTACACCTCTAACTTTGGTGTCATCTGCAAACTTACTAACTGCACCTCTTATGCTCACATCCAAATCATTTATGTAAATGATGAAAAGTAGTGGACCCAGCACCGAGTGTTGTGGTACTCCACTGGTCACAGGCCTCCAGTCTGAAAAACAATCATCCGCCACTTTTTTCTATCCTCTTCTACTTTTGAACCAGTTCTGTACCCAAATGGCTAGTTCTCCCTGTATTCCATGAGATCTAACCTTGCTAACCAGTCTCCCATGGAGAACCTTGTCGAACACTTACCGAAGTCCATATAGATCACATCTACCGCTCTGCCCTCATTAATCTTCTTTGTTACTTCTTCAAAAAACTCAATCAAGTTTGTGAGACATGATTTCCCACGCACAAAGCCATGCTGACTATGCCTAATCAGTCCTTGCCTTTCCAAATACATGTACATCCTGTCCCTCAGGATTCCCTCCAACAACTTGCCCACCACCGACGTCAGGCTCACTGGTCTATAGTTCTCTGTCCTTACCACGCTTCTTAAACAGAGGCAGCACATTTGCCAACCTCCAGTCTTCCGACACCTCACCTGTGACTATCGATGACACAAATATCTGAGCAATGGGCCCAGCAATCACTTCTCCAGCTTTCCACAGAGTTCTAGGGTACACCTAATCAAGTCCTGAGGATTATTCCACTTTTATGCATTTCAAGTCTTCCAGCACTTCCTCCTCTGTAATATGGACATTTTTCAAGATGTCACCATTTATTTCCCTACATTCATAAACCTTCCATGTCCTTTTCCACAATAAACACTGATGCAAAATACTCATTTAGTATCTGCCCCATCTCCTGCAGCTCCACATAAAGGCCGCCTTGCTGATCTTTGAGGGACCCTATTCTCTCCCTAGCAACCCTTTTGTCCCTAATATATTTGTAAAAACCCTTTCCTTTCACCCTAACAGGAATACTCTCTCTGGATTCTCGTTATCTCATTCCTGAAGGCTTCTCATTTTCTAGCCATCCCTTTACGTGCGAACATCTGCCCCCAGTCAGTTTTTGAAAGTTCCTGCCTAATACTGTCAAAATTAGCCTTCCTCCAATTTAGAATTTCAACTTTTAGATCTGGTCTATCCTTTTCCATCACTATTTTAATCAGAATTATGGTCGCTAGCCCCAAAGTGCTCCCCACTGACACCTCAGTCACCTGCCCTGCTTTATTTCCCAAGAGTAGGTCAAGTTTTGCACCTTCTCTAGTAGGTACATCCACATACTGAATCAGAAAATTGTCTTGTACACATTTAACAAATTCCTTTCCATCTAAACCCTTAACGCTATGGCATTCCCAGTTTATGTTTGGAAAGTTAAAATCCCCTACCGTAACCACCCCATTATTCTTACAGATAACTGAGATCTCCTTACAAATTTGTTTCTCAATTTCCCGCTGACTGTTAGGAGGTCTATAATACAATCCCAAAAAGGTGATCATCTCTTTCTTATTTCTCAGTTCCACCCAAATAACTTCCCTGGATGTATTTCTGGGAATATTTTCCCTCAGTAAGTTGTCATGATATCCCTTATCAAAAACACCACTCCCCCTCCTCTCTTGCCTCCCTTTCTGTCCTTCCTGTAGCATTTGTATCTTAGAACATTAAGCTACCAGTCCTGCCCATCCCTGAGCCATGTTTCTGTAATTGCTACGATATCCCAGTCCCACATTCCTAACTATGCCCTGAGTCCATCTGCCTTCCCTGTTAGGCCTTGCATTGAAATAAATGCAGTTTAATTTATCAGTCCTACCTTGTTCGCTGCTTTGTCCCTGCCTGCCCTGATTGTTTGACTCGCCTCTTTTCTCAACTTCACAGTCTCGGATTGATCTCTTTCCTCACTGTCTCCCTGGGTCCCAACCACCCCCCCATCTTACTAGTTTAAATCCTCCTGAGCAGCTCTAGCAAATCTCCCTGCCAGTATATTAGTCCCCTTCCAATTCAGATGTAATCCTTCCTTTCTTGTACAGGTCACTTCTACCCCAGAAGAGATTCCAATGATCCAAAAACGTGAATCCTTCTTCCACACAAGAGCTCCTCAGCCATGCATTCATCTGCTCTATCCTCCTATTCCTATCCTCATGAGTTCTTAGCGCAGGGAGTTATCCAGATATTACTACTCTCGAGGTCCTCCTTTTTAAATTCCTGCCTAACATTTCAGATTCTCCTTTCAGAATCTCATTCTTTTCCCTTCCTATGTCATTGATTCCAATGTGGACAATGACCTCCTGCTGGCCCCTCTCCCCCTTGAGAACATTCTGCACCCTCTCTGAGACATCCTTGATCCTGGCACCAGGAGGTAACACACCATTCTGATTTTTCGATGCTGGCCACAGAAACGTCTACCCGTGCCTTGGACTAGAGAGTCCCCTAACACAATTGATCTCTGGGAACCTGATGTACCCCTCATTGCATTAGAGCCAGTCTCGATACCAGAAACTTGGCTGTTTGTGCTACATTCCCCGGATAATCATTCCCTATATTTTCCAAAACAGCATACTTGTTTGAAATGGAGATAGCCACAGAAGACTTCAGCACTACCTGCCTAACTCTTTTATCTTTCCTGGAGTTAACCCATCTATGTGACTGTATCTGCAACTTTTCTCCCTTCCTATAACTGCCATCCCTCACACCCCCTTGCCCTTGTAAATTCCTCATTGCCTCTAACTGTCTCTCCAACCAGTATGTTCAAGCTGATTGGATTTGCAACCAACGGCATTTATTGTAGATATAATCCTCAGTAACATGTAAGCTCTCTCTAAACTCCCACATCCGACAAGAAGAGCATATCATTCTACTAAAGGCCATTTTTGCTTCTTTCAATCTTAGTTCAAGAAAATAGCACTGTCTTATTTCTCTACAAACACTGCTCCAGGCTATCTTAGTACTTATGGCTTATATTTTCAAGTTTAATCAAGAAACATACCTCAATGAAACATTTAATCAAGAAAGAACCCTTTCTACTCACTACTGCAGACTTACAGTAAGGCCACACTAAACATTATTTACTTATCAGCTTCTGAGCTTTGGCCTCTCTCAAACAGGTTCCCCCAAGATCAGTTGTGAATTTCACTGTTTGTTCATTTTCTCTGATGTCCAGCGATACATGAATTCAAACAGCAAAGGTATTAACAGCGCAGATTCACTGCTGTGTCAGTTAGCAGTGTGGGTTTCTTTCTCTCTGTCCTGCAATGAATGACCATGTGCTGCCTATTGTCGATCCCTCTCCTTTTTAAAAATGCGTTGTTTTAATTTTTTTTCTCCAAAGTTCCAAAACAATGCAATAGCATACAAACCAATAATTGCTGCTCCTGGAATTCAAGGATATTACCTGCAACACCTAAAATACCTCAAAAAAAGGAGCAGCTATTTACTGCCAGAAATTTTTCCCGTCCTCCAACTTGGATTACCTCCTTTCACCAAGAAACAATCTTCTCAGCCCCTGGACAATATGGCGAGCTACTTCGGAAAATATGGCAGGATCATAACATGAGTTTCTCAATGTTTGTAAGATAAAGCCTGATTTTCCACAGGAATTTTTAACAACAAGATGAGAATCTCACTTACGAACAGAGAGGGGGACTTCTTACATGCACTAATATGCAATTATTACCTGTTCTGGCCTCATTTATATGTAGTGTGCTATTTTCCCACGTGGCAGAGACAAACTAATCAGCAACAATTCCCAACATAAAATTTGGAGCAGTTGCCAGCTGCCCACTTGCTCCTCCAGGCCAGAGTGGGCCCCAGTGCACTCAGTGCATGTTCAGCTCCAACAGTCAGGGCATTAGCAGTAACTCAATAAGAAAGCTGCACAGAAATCAGTCAGAGTTCTGTCAGTCAGCATTCAGACATGTCCTTCCAACTTTGTCAGGGGTTGCCCACAGTCAGTCCTCGAGAGTCTGTTCACTGATGTTTGGGGTGGGGAATATCAGGGGCAACTGCTTTGGTGCACAATTATGGGGTTGGAGACAACATGCTGGGATGCATAGGGGAGAATAATTGTGATGGACAATTCAACATACATGGGTGGGAGACATATGGAGGTGCATTGGAAAATGTGGGTGACTATGTGAGGGGCAGGATCATTGACAGTAACCACCACCCTCGTTTCCATGGCAGGACAGTGTACCATGATGGGTGGCATAGACCTGGGAATCGGAGGGTAAAGTGGGAAGTAAAAGAGTTGTGTGGGAGAGTTTAGAACCTCAAACCTCAAGAAGTTGGCAGGCAGAGCAAGGAAGAAATGAACATGAAGGTTTGTGTGTTTTACCCAGATTGACAAGAGCACAGACTTGGTAAATAAAAAATCAATAGAACTGTGGATGCTGAAAATCAGAATTAAAACCAGAAATGGCTAGGAAGATTCAGAAGATCTGGCAGCATCTGTAGAAAGAAATCAGAGTTAACATTTCAGTCCAGTGACCCTTCCTCAGTTCTGAACTTTTCCAGCAATTTATGTTTTTGTCGTTGCTGGCACAAAGTTAGTAGTTCTGTACTGGTCTCCTTGTTTCACACCTCTTTTATTTTCCTCTGTCTTTGAAGAAGAATGTCCTGTGTCTCAGAATGTTTACACTTGGATGCTGAGCAAGATTGTTCACACTTGCATTGCAAGCATATGTTGTGCTGTGATGGTAATCCCTTCTCCACTAGTGTAGTATGGAAGTGCAGCATTGCAATGTGAAAATGTTGTTTTGCTGCTTGATATTAAATGATCGGCAATTTGACATTATGTGCGATGGATTCTGCTGGGCCATTTGGGTCTGGCTACTGGGTGACAATATGATATAGGTCATTGCCCAGTTAGTACATCTGTCATGAAATGGATTGCCAATGGATTGTTGTCCATTATCAGACATTATGACTGAATCTTACTTTTTGTTTGGCTTAGGTCAAGTTGAGTTGGATTTTTTGGAGAGAGAATTTTATGACAACACCTGATGGATTTTCTTGCCATTGCGTACCAACCTCATCTCATTAACTGTCTGCAGCCGATTCTAGCCCCACCTACAACCCACCTTTCTTGAAACAATTCCCTACTCAGTGGATATCCGGCAATTCACCAGTAACCCTGAGGCCGATGCCACCTTTAAAAGCCTATTGTGCATACAGACAATGACTGTCAGTTCGAATTGTCCTGTATGGTTTTTGACATTTGCCCCTGACAGGGCAGAAAGGGGAAATTGGCACCCTGCTTCACCAGCGGCGACCCTGATGGACATGGTGGTGCAGAGCTGAGACTTCTTCTTCCTACAGGACCAGGAGTACAGGAGAAAGTGAGGACTGCAGATGCCAGACCATGCCAGCTCTATTAGAGAAGGTCACCCAGTGAGAGCAGTATCAGCTGTTTGGAAGAACGCACAGTGCTCATTAAAGTAAGTGGAGATGGTAGCTTAGTGGTAATGCTACTAGACTATTAATGAAGAGGCCCAGAATCATGTTCTGGAGATATTTGGTCAAATCCCAACATAACAGCTAGGGAAATACAAATGCAAATAATAAATAATTTTGGAATTAAAAATAATATCTGGTCTGGCCGAAACACTAATCCAAATGCACAGCAGTATGGTTAACTCATAAACCCCTCTGAAATAGGGAGCAAACCACTGAATTGTCTGAAACCAGCATAGCAGAAGCAAGCCATTATGGATCTAACTATACCACATGGCCTGCAATGATTCAACAAGCCCCTTCCTGATCACTTTGTCAAAGGCAAATAGAGGTAAGTATTGCTTGCCTTGCTCATGACATTCACATCTCAAGAACAAAAATAAATTCCTGGAAGTATTGCAAGGTGATGCAGTCACCTTGAGACTCAGATTTGCAATCTTTACTACTGCCAAGTGAAGCTATGTTTGTAGATCTGCCTGTCTGATACTTTCTTACTAAACAACATTTGAGATATTTGAAGTGGTGAAAGGCCACAGATAGACAAATAGCCCACTAGCATTTTTTTCCACATTCCATGTGTATTTTTTAATGTGTTTATAGAATGGAGGAATTCCATGCTTCCCAATGTTTCATCTCATTGCCCTTCTGTGACTTAAACAGACCTGTCTCTTTCACTTATTGAAAATGAAGTGGATCTTAGTCACTTGCATAGTAACATTGCATATGCTCTGAAAGGATTGGAAGTAGATATCTGTTGTATAGCAATTGAATGTCACACTAATCCCCAACCCTTCTGTTCCAGCCATCTGCTGCACGAATTGTGCCGACAAACAACAGCCTAGCATTTCTTTTATAAACAGTAAGAGCAGACAAAATGGATATTATCTAATCTACATTAATCTGAATAAAATGTCATTGCTTGTCTTTGCTGTCTTGTTGTCCTAATACGGTTAAGGTATTTGAAACCGTAGAATCTGGTTTTCAATGGTTTGCATTGACCTTTTTGTATTGTCACTGTATTAAACACTTGCATCCGAAAGAGTGCAAAGTTGACAAAATAGGATTTGGTTTCCAGCCATAGACAATGGTGTGGTGACATCTGAAAAGAGAAAAGGTGGGTGTGAGCTGTTTCCAATCCTAAGAAACGTTGAAAGGTCCTTCTGTCAGTTGAAACACCAAACTGCTCAAATTATTGGAATGAATGTTTGTCATTTTTCATAATATTGAAACATGTCGCAAAACTGATAAAGAAAATGCATATATATAATTTACAATTTAGTTTTAAAAAACACTTTCTTGTCATGAAAGAAAATCATCAAATGATTCTCCCCCATTCTTATGGAAGGGACCTTTGTCCAAAATGGCAAGTCTTCCTGTTTTCACTGGCTATTTTTTAGCCATTAGACATTTATTAAAGTTGCATATTAAGCCTCTCATAGTTCCTCTGTTGTAATGAAAAAAAATCTGTAAAAGTCCTGATTCCCCATTAAGCTCTCTACATGATGCAAACCATATTTATCACTCCACCTTCCCATCCACATCACACTAGTCACACAGTCATCTTGAAGATATGGAAAAATAATTCATGCTATTTTAGCAGATGAAATGTTGTCAAATTCCACTGCCACCTTCAGAAGCTCCACATGATCCCTGTGATTAACATCACTGGTGCATGTCAACCCATCTGCTTCTATAGCCAAGATATCTTCCTCTTGTTGGAACTCATCCTGCTCGTTGTGAGTCCACACTCACCACACGTACAACCGTCTATTCTAGAAGGAAATGGCCCTGCAAAAATAACTGCTTTGTAGCAGTTTATCTGAGTGCTTTCATTCACTTGTATTAATGCCCCCAAGTTTTGCTCTGCCTATTGAATTCAAATAGCCTGCTTGTCTGGACAAACTCATCAAACTGAAAGGTCTGAAATGAAGGCGACACTTTTCCAAAGTCAATAAACATCCTTGTTCAGGTATTTAAGAGCTCCCAAAACTAGACTCTTAAGTTGCATAGCTCTCTTCTAAATCAAGAATGATTTTAAAAAATCTACCTCAACGCTGCAGGACATGTGTGTGATTTCGGTGCAAAATAGAGCCCTTCGTGTTCCAATCTGGGTGCAAAAAATGTGATTTATTTTTAAATTCATCCCCCCATTTCCCCTGCATGCCTACAACAATGACCTCTCCTGCTTACCAGATTATTTGGTCTACAGGTTTGGACTGCTCCTCCTGCATATGAGAAACTAAGACAGTGAACATTCGCACATTACTTTGTTTTAGGGGTTAACCCAGCTGAGCTAAATCTTACCCCCACTTGATGTCCATGGCACTATATTTATCAGTTGTATTAGTGAATGCTAATTAGTACTCTGACTGATTTCTTTCTCTGTCCAAGCTCTTGGGCACTGAGGAACTGTACTATGCCAAACATTGCTTTGGCTGAGATCATCATGATTTGGAGATGCCGGTGTTGGACTGGGGTGTACAAAGTTAAAAATCACACAACACCAGGTTATAGTCCAACAGGTTTAATTGGAAGCACTAGCTTTCGGAGCACCGCTCCTTCATCCACCACCACCTAATGAAGGAGCGGTGCTCCGAAAGCTAGTGCTTCCAATTAAACCTGTTGGACTATAACCTGGTGTTGTGTGATTTTTAACTTTAGCTGAGATCAGCTGACTTGGCTCAAAATAGAAATTAAACCTTCACCAAGGATCCTCAGACAGCATCTTCCAAACCCATGACTACTTTCATCTAGAAGGACAAGGGCAGCAAGTACATGGGAACACCACTACCTTAAAGTCCCCCTCCAAGCCACTCACCATTCTGACTTGTAAATATATTGCCATTCATTCGCCATTGCTATGTCAAAATCCAGGAATTCCCTCCCTAATGGCATTCTGGGTCAACTCACAGCAGATGGACTGTAGCGGTTCAAGAAGGCAGCTCACCACCACCTTCTCAAGGGTAACCAGGGACAGGAACTAAATGCTGGCTCAGCTAGCAACACCCACATCCCACAAATGAATAAAGAAAAACATCCTATCTTGTATGGGTTAGTTCCACACCTTACATTACAGTTAACCATCGGATCATCAGCAGAACTTTATTATTTGCAATGGCATATATTCTGAGACAATAGCAGTGGAAAATATGAGTGTTCCACATTATATTAACTTGCTTTAAAAGGACAGAGTCATTAGACATCTTTATACTCCTGAGGAAAGGTCAGTGGGCCTGAAACATTAATTCTGGTTTCTCACCACAGATGCTGGCAGACCTGCTGAGCTTTTCCAGCGATTTCTGGTTTTTGTTTACATTTATTAAGGACAAGATGTAAAGATGATTACAGTGGTGATGCCAAAAGAACCGCATTATTTTGAAGGATTCAAGCTAATTACCTTAGAAATTTCAGAATACTCAAAGCAAAAGAAAAAACTGTTTCTTTATAACCGTAATGGCTCTTTAAAACCATTGATTTCAATGTATAGTCACAAGACAGCATTTTATTTTCACATAGAAATGTGGTAATCACCAAATAAACTGTTTTATTGAAATTGGTGAGGGGAATGAATATTGGACAGGCCTTCAGGGTAATTCCCCAGATCCTTATTTAAACAGTGCCATGGGATCTATCAGATGGACACATGTAGGCTTCAGGTTAATATCTCATCCAAAACTCTGCACGTATACTAATAGCAGCACTCCTCCAAAGCTTGCTCAGGTTTCTATAGTTGGACTTGAATCCACAAAGGTGACAGTACTACCAACTAAGCAACAATATTATTCAAAAGACTAATCAATTATTTAATATTTTTATTACATCTGTGTGACATCTGCCTCTTGACTAGTAAAATATAGATAACAAAAATTGACCCATCTTCAACTGGAACTAGTGCTATTGAATAAAATTCTTACATTGTTAACAAGCTATGTCTCAGTTTTGACGAAAGGTGATCCACCCGTTACATTAACTCTTTTTTTCTAACAGATGCTACCTGGCCTCCTGTCTATTTCTCAGATTTTCTGGTTTTCTTTCAGATTTCCAATATCTGCAAAATCTTGCTTTTGTGTTTTAGCCTACTGCCTGCTTAGGTTATACACTTTGCAACTCAAAGTTACCATACCAATTATCACAGAGTTGATGACGTAACAGTTGACAATTATATTTTAACAAATTAACGATGCCGTAAGAATTTCTCTCAATGTATGCTGACATCTCATGAGATGGTCATTACAAGATGAATATAGAAGGTAGCTCTATAGATCAGCCCAACATCATATTGTCCATTATTTCTTTTGTTTTTTCCTCTTTCCCATGTTGTGAGCATCATGGTCAAGGCTAGTACTTGCTGCCCAGCCTTAATTTCCCTTCAGTCTAGATTAGAGTGGTGCTGGAAAACCACAAGAGCTCAGGCAGCATCCGAGGAGCAGGAAAATCGACGTTTCGGACAAAAACCCTTCATCAGGAATAGAGGCAGAGTGCCTGCAGAGTGGAGAGATAAATGAGAGGGGGGTGGGGGTGGGGAGAAAGTAGCATAGAGTACAATAGGTGAATGGGGGTGGGGATGGAGGTGATAGGTCAGAGAGGAGGGTGGGGGGAAGGTAGCAAAGAGTACAATGGGTGAATGGGGATGGGGATGAAGGTGATAGGTCAGAGGGGAGGGTGGGGGGAAGGTTACAAAGAGTACAATGGGTGAATGGGGTTTCCCTTCAACCAAGTGGTTTGTTTGACCATTTCAGGGAATAGAAAATAGTCAATAGACACGAGTCGGTTTGCTCAGTTGGCTGGTTTGTAATGCAAAGTAATGCCAACAGTGTGGCTGAGGTTACTATAAAAGTCACGCCTTCTCAACCTCGCCCCTTCCATGAGATATGGTGGCTCTCAGGTGAAAACTTCACCAGTCGTCTCTCCTTAATGAGAGAGTGGCTCTATGGTCAGGTTGGACTATGATAAATTTCTCTTCTACAACTGCAGTTCCTTAGATTTGATGTCATACATAGGCCAAACCCAGTCAGGATTGCAGATTTTCTTCCCTAAGGAACACTAGCGAACCAGTTGGATTTTTAATTGCAACCAATTTGACACTCACCTTTACTGAGATACACAATCATTTCCAGGTTATATTAATTGGAATTAAATTCCACCAGCTGCTGAAGTGAAATTTGAACCCAAAACTCAGAAATACACTGGCCCTCTAAAATACAGGATCAACAATATCCCCAACTACATCACCATCTCTCTATTATAAGATGGGCCAGTCAGCCCATCAAGTCAGCTCTGATATTCAATGAGGTCCTGCCCCATCTCACAATAGTTGATAATCCTCAAAATCTACTTCCCTGCCTTTTCTCCATAAACTTTGATTCACTTTCTAATTAAAAATCTGTCACAGCCACCCAGCCTCTATGACCCTCTGTGGTGAAGAATTTCACAGGTTCACCACCCTCTGAGAGAGAAACAAATACTCCTCACTTCTGTTCTAAATGGGCTGCCTGTTACTCTGAGATTTTGCTCTTTGGTCCTGCTCTTTTGCTCTTCCACAAAGGGAAGCATCCCGTTTGTATCTACCCTGTCAATCCCCTCAGAATTGAGAAGGTAGAGCTGGAGAAGTTGTTTTCCCTTGTGGGAGAGGGCATATGCTTAATTACACCAAGATTTCTTGCCTCCATTATTGCATCTGCACTAACTTGCCATGCGTTAATTGTTCTTTGCCTCAGGAATTTTCTGAGATAAATTCCAAACCTGCCTTTCACCAGCTTGATCCTGAGTCTGAAAAGCAGATTACAACTCTGGTTGTATTCACCTTTGAAGCTTTACAGTATCATAGAATTGTTACAGTACAGTAGACCTTTCTGCCCCTTGCATCTAGACTGGTTCTGTATATGTGCATCTCACTGAGTGCCATTCACCTGCCTTCTCCCTGCAATTGTTCCTTTTCAAATAACCACCTAGTTCCCTTTTGAATGCCTCGATTGAGCCTGCCTTCATCACACACTCAGGCAGTGCATTCCAGATTTACATAAGGTTTTCCTGTTAACAGTTTTGCTTCTTTTATTCATTAATGAGGTCATAGGATGTGCCTAATGTTTCACACATATTGAGAATGGCCTTACGTAATGATACTGCTGTGACCTGAACATTAATGGAACATGAGTCTTTTCTCTTGCTGTGTGAAATGGCATTCATGTGAGGAGTATTCATACCCACATAGGTACCATCTGCTGCGCTTTGCAGTCTTGCAGACCTGGCCATCTGGGAAACATTCACTGTTTGTCCAGCTGATACTTCCTTTCTACAAGAACAGTGGTGAAAATGTTGCCCCCCAGACATCATCGGCCTGTCCAGGTGCACGTAAAGGATTCCATAGGTGAACAGTGAGTTCTCCCTGTGTCTTGATCAATATCCGCCCCACCCCTCCCCTCAGGCAATATAACCAAAATAAATAGATCACATGAATCATTTGCTGTTCAGGGGATCTTGCAATCTACAATGTGTTCTCCTACACTGCAGTAACTACAATGCAATAGCAATATATTGGTTTCAAAGTAATTTATGATGCCCTAAGCACATGATAATGCCCCCTCATATCTTTGCTTAAATCACGATGTACCCTTGAACCCTGAAGGAATTGTCACTCTGAGCATTTTATTTAACGATTTATGTTGCAGCTGTAAGCAGGTACATTGCAGAACATTTATTTGAAAGTAAAAGTCATGTCATTCAAAACAGTGGCCTTCCACAGAACCAATTCAATAAGAAAAGTGCAATCCTAATGAAATAATATGTGGGAAAAGTACAAAAGGCAATGCCCAGAAATGGTCAGGCAACTTCTGTTTGACAAGTCAATCAAACATCCCACATCAATCTAAGCAGACAAGCTGCACATTAGGAGTTGTACTAGGATGAAATAGGTAAATTTTTGGTGTGGGACAAACTTGAATCAATTTAAAATTATTAAAATGGGGCTACAACCTGCACATCTGCCTTTTGAGCCCAACGTTATTCACAAGCAGGGTTACTCCACAACAAACTCAGGGATCAAGCATCACTGAGCAACTTAAGTCAATACAAATCCCCTTTGTGTCTTTTTTCCCCCTGTGGAAAGTCTTTTTTAGTTACAAGGGTAATTTACCTCACTGTCTTTAAATGTAAATTATGTTTGTTAGTTTATTCTTGGTCTCAGTTTTAATTGGAGTTCAGTTCAAAGCAAAAACAGCCCACAGGCTATACTTCAAACTTCAACAGATAGCAAGTGCCTGATGACAGTAATGTACATGTTTCATTGTACTTTTTTGAAATGTATCTACATTAATTTTTAATGTCTAAGCCCTTTATTATACCATTTTCCCTCAAGCATGGCAGCTTTGTTAAGTGATCAAGCCCTTAACTGAATCCCCCTGCGGGAAAACATCATAAACTAGTTCCATGCTATTTACTTCAAAGACAGCTGATTTTACATCTGTTATCCTTATTATTGCAATGTTCTTGTAAATCACTATTGTGGTCAGCTTTCTGTAAGTGCCTCAAAGGGCAAATATTCCACAGACAATAGCTTAGTTGTCTAAATTCTAAATCATACTGGAAATAAGTTTTGTATAACACTATTGTGTGGTTGAATGATTATACAGATAAGTCAAACAAATGACTAATATGAAATGTCTGCAGGCAGGTCTGCATTAGCCTTTTAAAGCATTTGCTTTTCATTATATGGAAATACATACATATATATCTCTGACTTTGATCTCCATGATGCTACTTTCAACAAAAGAAAACCTTCAGGGCATGATCAGCAGTTTTAGTCATTGGATATATGTCCAGGAACCTTCTTAAAATGGTCACATGTGCAAGAATTCAGATCTCATGTGTTTACCATCCTGTTGCACAAAGCAACACATGGATATGAACTTTTGGCAGATCCATGACCAGCGCTCGTGCATTGTCTTGCAGCTGAGATCTTAAGCTTTTCCTCATCATTGCTCAGGCTGCTAACATGCAGACCATTTGAGCACCTCAGTGGACAAACTGATGAAAGAAATTGATCAAGCCGGGGTGGAGGGGAATGGCTGCTCTATCACTGACAATTCTCAATCTGTAGACCGAGTGTCTTTGAGGACAGGAAGAAGGAGCAATTTGGAGGAAACAAGTGAACATTTTGGCCACATACAGACAGACACACAGACAGACACACAGACACAGACACACGCACAAAATTCATGAGCTATCACTTTAAGTGAGTTCATCTACAGTGCACAATCAGAAAGATACAATCACCTTTGGTCCCAGACGTGACAGTGATACTCATTGAGCCCTGTTAATGACTCCAAAACAAATCTGCATGGACATAAAGGCATTCAGTACTGGACAAGCTGCACACTGGACTGTCCCATATGAAACTGGATGAATAGCACCCGAATTCAAATAGAGTGTTGATCATACACACACTGTGACACTGACAAGCATTGTCATCCTCCCGCCTCAGGAACTGCAAAGATAAAGCAGTAGCCATGCACATAAGCTCCTTGTTAGAATTGAAAGCACTGAAGTGGAAAGAATTATATTCCCAATAATAATTTGAATATCAATGCAATAACTATTTTGATTGCACATTAAACTGTGTTAATTCCTTTTAGATCTGCCAGGAGTTTAGTTTCAATCATATTTGGCATGATGCTGACAGGGATAGTACATAGAACTTAGATGCCTAATTGGATTGTCAATCACACCCTGGGCAAAGCAGAGTAGGTCAAAGCCAAGGACACATACCTGCTGTTTCCTGGTACCTATGTAGAAAACAATGTACTGATTTCTCATGGGAAGCAAGGTGTGTGTGTGTGTGTATATATATATATATATAAAACCTTTTGATTAGATTAGATTCCCTACAGTGTGAAAACAAGCCGTTCAGCCCAACTAGTCCACACCAACCCTCCGAAGAGTAACCCACCCAGCCCCATTCCCCATATTTATCCCTGACTAATGCACCAAACACTGTGGGCAATTTAGCATGGCCAATTCACCTGACCTGCACATCTTTGGACTGTGGGAGGAAACCGGAGCACCCAGAGGAAACCCACACAGACATAGGGAGAATGTGCAAACTCCCCACAGAGAGTCACCTGAGGCTGGAATCGAACCTGGGTCCCTGGTACAGTGAGGCAGCAGTGCTAACCACTGAGCAACCGTGCCACTCTGGTGTACTGGTTCACACTCAATAGCTGATGTTCATAAAATGTTACTGATAGGCTTCTAAAACTCTTCAATAACGTAAAAGTTGAAAGTTGAAAGTATTCACCAGCACCTGGAGAATGATGGCAATTTCACAGATTAATTTTAGATGTCTGCTCACAAGTGATAAATTTCTGGTTGCAAATTAGTGCATCTGGAAGCAGCACACTTCACTAAAGTCCAGGCATCTTTACTGAAGTACACAATTCTGTCCAGGTCGGTCCCTATAAGACGGTGTCTTGCTTCTGTGGTATTACTCCTTGTCTGGATAGTGTCCATGCGTGAGATTCTAAGATACCCATCAGATAAATTTTACAGGTTTTCTCCCAGCAGTGAAATGGTGCTGAAAGGTGATTAGGGATGGACAATTCATGCTGGCCTTGCCTATGATGACCACATCCCATGAGCTAATCAGAAAAGAGACATAATCCACCGAATGGACAGGTTTTCAAAAGTGCATGTGATTTAAAAGTCTTTTCCTTGGATATTCACGCAACTGAGATCTTAAGCTTTCTTGGCTTGAATAACCAATGCAGATTTCTAAATAACACTCCTAGTCTGAAAGTTTCACAAACTACATTTTTTTTAACAGAAGTAACTTATTTATTTACCTCTTATATCAGAACCAATGAAGTTACTCCACTTTCTCTCTGTTGCTAATTCCAGTCTTATTGCATTCCATTTTAGAGTGGGCAGAAGCATGCCAAAGTAGACCACAAATTACAAGGTGATGCAATGGCACAGGTTTGATAAATCCCAATGATTATGATGGCTCTTTCCTCTTCAGCCTCACAAATACATGATATCAAGTTGCAGGGTAATCAATGCTTTAGAAGTAGGGTGACCATTTTTATCTGGTCAGAAGTCATATGACACCAGGGTTCTCGTCCAACAGGTTTATTTAAAATCACAATCTTTCAGTGCAGTGCTCCTTCATCAGGTAAAGTTGCGTGACTTCTGACCCTGTCCATCCCAGTCCAACACTGGCATCTCCACATTATTCTTATGTGTCGAAAAGTGTGGCGCTGGAAAAGCACAACAGATCAGGCAACATCCAAGGAGCAGGAGAATCAACGTTTCATTTATAACCTCTTCTGCAGGAATGTGAAGAGAGAAGGGGGCTGAGAGATAGTGGGAGAGAGATTGACAGATTCTTGTGGAGGGAGGAGGAGAACTTCTTCAAGGTGTACAAAGTTAAAAACCACACAACACCAGGTTATAGTCCAATAGGTTTGTTTGGAAGCACTAGCTTTCGGAGTGCTGCTCCTTCATCAGGTGATTGTTCTTCAGGCTGGGCATCCTTGGAAATTCTCACTTTCTCCTAGTTACTGAAAACCTTATGGTGAAGCCTTTTCCAAAGATGCTTACTCCTCAGATGCTGTGCTTTTCCAGCGCCACATCTTTTGACTGACTCTCCAGCATCAGCAGTCCTCACATTCCCCCATCATTTTTATCAGGTTTTATAAGGGACAGTCAGTTTGCAGCTGATCTGTTCCTTGACAAGTATCAAATGTCTTAATGTCCAGATACTTTTACTTTGGAATGACTAACATGGAATTCATGAAGACTCAGTCATACATCATGCTGATGCTTCATAAATGTTGATGCGTTCACTTCAGCAACTACCTTCTTAGCATAATCCCCTTACCCAAATTGCATAACCATGGAGTTTCAGCATTCACATTCTCCATGTTCACAGTCTGTGTACTCGCTCAACATTGCAAACAAAGCAACAACTCAGGACAGCAAAATCAGCCAGTACAAAAGACAAGGCACACAAACTAACTGAAGGATTCCAAAGGTTTTTCACCAGAGAATTTAACTTGCAATAATGGCTTGCTGCACTCCATTACTTCCAGGGCTAAACCAGTTCAAGATAAAGAAAATATTTTAAAAAGGCTTAGATTAATAATTTAAATTAGGCTTTTTGGCCACCCTCCAATCCCACTTATAATTATGAGAGTGTCAAGCAGGTCCAAAATTTAAATGCCTCTGAAATTAATTGGTTATTTATGTCAATGGCTCTGATTTCTGGTATTTTTGATATTCCGTCGTATTCAGCCTATATCGAAAATAAGATCCAACATCATAGTTAGACGTATAGAAACATAGGAATGTGTAGGATCTAATTTTGGTCTCAACTCCACTTTCCTACATACTGCCCATAACCCTCAACTCACTGTTCGAGATAAAAATATAAATCTAAGTTGTGTGCTTTTATTTCTGTATTGTTTTGGTCACAGCTGATGTTACTTCTAAACAAGTCAGATCCCAGAATAAAATCTGGCTTGATGGATCATATTTTCTTTTGTTGCTAATGATACATGGAGTCTTTCACTGAATCTTTAGCACGCAAGGCTTGTTTATCACACAAAAGAAATAAAAATAAAATAAAGTGAACTAAGTTTTCTAAATATAACACCATTTGAAAGATGTCAAAACACGCAGCAAAATAAATGTCATCCACTCCACAACGCTATCACTTCAAAGTTAATCAAAATCCAGATAAATATTCTTTCTTTATGAAAGCTATACGTTTGACTTAACTGTTTTTCTCAGTTTCTGCTTGTGGGATATGGATTATTTCTTGGAATATTCGCATACTGAGACCAAACGCTTTCTCAGCTTTGAATAACTAATGCAGTTTTCTGACCAAGCACTCCTAGCCTGAAAGTTTCACAAACCAAACACTCATACTGAGGACAATAGAATTGAAGCTGGAAAAGCACAGCAGGTCAGACAGCATCAGAGGAACAGGAAAAGCAACATTTTGGATCGAAACCCTTTGTCAGTCCAGACCTGGTGTGTTCTTCCAGCTGCACATCGATTGACTCTGACTTCCAGCATCTGCAGCCCTTACTGTCTTCTCTTTTACTGAGGTAACTTATTTCCTAAACTACTTTGAACAATCTCCTTTCCTCAGTGATACTATACTCACATATGACTTCAGTTAGGTCTTCTTCAAACTGAAACCAAAAACTCTTGAATTAAATCAAAAGAACTCACTTATTCTGGATTCTCTTTCCTGCCATAAATACTCACAAATTCTAAAACCACTCAATGGGTCCTCGCAATTACCTGCTCTCTTTGTGACATACTGTATTAATGCCATGGTTCTGGAAAGTATCACCAAAATAATTTTTCAACCCCTGCTTAAAAACAGAACAACATCCATAGGGCTGAGTCCCACAGCGGGGGCAGAGCGGGCTCGGGCTGAGACCTGCAGTAGAGCGAGCATGAGCGAGACTGGTGGCGGACTGAGCACGAGAGAAACCGACAGCAGAGTGAGCACGAGAGGGACCCACAGAAGAGCGAGCACAAGAGAGACCCACAGCAGAGCGAGCACGAGAGAGATCAACAGCAGAGTGAGCATGAGAGAGACTCACAGCGGAGTGAGCACGAGAGAGATCCACAGCAGAGTGAGCACGAGTGAGACTCACAGCAGAGTGAGCACGAGAGAGATCCACAGCAGAGTGAGCATGAGAGAGACTCACAGCGGAGTGAGCACGAGAGAGATCCACAGCAGAGTGACCACGAGTGAGACTCACAGCAGAGTGAGCATGAGAGATATCCACAGCAGAGTGAGCACGAGTGAGATCCACAGCACAATGAGCACGAGTGAGATACACAGCACAATGAGCACGAGTGAGATCCACAGCACAATGAGCACGAGTGAGATACACAGCAGAGTGAGCACGAGTGAGACACACAGCAGAGTGAGCACGAGGGAGACCCACTGCAGAGTGAACACGAGAGAGACCCATACCAGAGTGAGCACGAGAGAGACACACATCAGACTGAACACGAGTGAGACCCACAGCAAAGTGAGCATGAGAGAGACCCACAGCAGAGTGAGTACGAGTGAGACCCATAGCAGTGAGCACGAGTGAGATCCACAGCACAGTGAGCACGAGTGAGACCCACAGCAGAGTGAGCACGAGGGAGACACATAGCAGAGTGAGCACGAGAGAGACACATAGCAGAGTGTGCATGAGAGAGACCCACAGCAGAGTGAGCACGAGTGAGACACACATCAGACTGAACACGAGTGAGACCCACAGCAGAATGAGCACGAGTGAGATCCACAGCAGAGTGAGCACGAGTGAGACCCACAGCAGAGTGAGCACGAGTGAGACCCACAGCAGAGTGAGCACGAGTGAGAGCCACAGCAGAATGAGGACGAGTCAGACCAACAGCAGAGTGAGCACGAGTGAGAGCCAAAGCAGAGTGAGCACGAGTGAGACTCACAGCAGAGTGAGCACGAGTGAGACCCACAGCAGAGTGAGCACGAGAGCCACAGCAAAGTGAGCACAAGTGAGACCCACAGCAGAGTGAGCACGAGTGAGAGCCACAGCAGAGTGAGCATGAGAGAGACCCACAGCAGAGTGAGCGTAAGGGAGACCCACATCAGAGTGAGCAAGTGAGAGACCCACAGCAGAGTGAGCACGAGTGAGACCCACAGCAGAGTGAGCACGAGTGAGCCCAACAGCAGAGTGAGAACAAGTGAGACCCACAGCAGAGTGAGCACGAGTGAGAGCCACAGCAGAGTGAGCACAAGTGAGAACCACAGCAGAGTGAGCACGAGAGAGACCCATACCAGAGTGAGCACGAGAGAGACACACATCAGACTGAACACGAGTGAGACCCACAGCAAAGTGAGCATGAGAGAGACCCACAGCAGAGTGAGCACGAGTGAGACCCATAGCAGTGAGCACGAGTGAGATCCACAGCACAGTGAGCACGAGTGAGACCCACAGCAGAGTGAGCACGAGGGAGACACATAGCAGAGTGAGCACGAGAGAGACACATAGCAGAGTGTGCATGAGAGAGACCCACAGCAGAGTGAGCACGAGTGAGACACACATCAGACTGAACACGAGTGAGACCCACAGCAAAGTGAGCATTAGAGAGACCCACAGCAGAGTGAGCACGAGAGAGACCCACACCAGAGTGAGCACGAGTGAGCTCCACAGCAGAGTGAGCACGAGAGACCCACAGCAGAGTGAGCACGAGAGAGACTCATAGCAGAGTGAGCATGAGAGAGACCCATAGCAGAGGGAGCACGAGAGAGACACACATCAGACTGAGCACGTGTGAGACCCAAAGCAGAGTGAGCACAAGAGAGACACACATCAGACTGAGCACGAGTGGGACCCATAGCAGAGTGAGCACGAGTGAGATGCACAGCACAGTGAGCACGAGTGAGAGCCACAGCGGAGTGAGCACGAGAGAGACACACAGCAGAGTGAGCACGACAGGGACCCACAGCAGAGTGAACACGTGAGAGACCCACATCAGTATGAGAACGAGTGAGACTCACAGCAGAGTGGGCACGAGTGAGAGACGCAGCAGAGTGAGCATGAGTGAGACCCACAGCAGAGTGTGCATGAGAGAGATCCACAGCAGAGTGAGCACGAGAGAGACACACAGCAGAGTGAGCATGAGAGAGATCCACAGCAGAGTGAGCACGACTGACAGCCACAGCACACTGAGCACGAGTGAGAGCCACAGCAGAGTGAGCACAATAGAGACACACAGCAGAGTGAGCACGGGTGAGACCCACAGCAGAGCGAGCACGAGTGAGACCCACAGCAGAGTGAGCACGAGTGAGAGCCACAGCAGAGTGAGCACGAGTGAGATCCACAGCACAGTGAGCACGAGTAAGATCCACAGCGGAGTGAGCACGAGTGAGATCCACAGCAGAGCGAGCACGAGTGAGACCCACAGCGGAGTGAGCACGAGTGAGAGCCACAGCAGAGTGAGCACGAGTGAGATCCACAGCAGAGCGAGCACGAGTGAGACCCACAGCGGAGTGAGCACGAGTGAGAGCCACAGCAGAGCGAGCACGAGTGAGATCCACAGCAGAGCGAGCACGAGTGAGACCCACAGCAGAGTGAGCACGAGTGAGAGCCACAGCAGAGTGAGCACGAGTGAGATCCACAGCAGAGCGAGCACGAGTGAGCTCCACAGCACAGTGAGCACGAGTGAGAGCCACAGCAGAGTGAGCACGAGTGAGATCCACAGCACAGTGAGCACGAGTAAGATCCACAGCGGAGTGAGCACGAGTGAGACACACAGCAGAGTGAGCACGAGTGAGACCCATAGCATAGTGAGCATGAGTGAGATCCACAGCACAGTGAGCATGAGTGAGACCCATAGCAGAGAGAGCACGAGTGAGATCCACAGCAGAGTGAGCACGAGAGAGACACCTAGCAGAGTGAGCACGAGCGAGACCCACAGCAGAGTGAGCACGAGTGAGCCTCACAGCAGAATGAGCACGAGTGAGATCCACAGCAGAGTGAGCACGAGTGAGACCCACAGCAGAGTGAGCACGAGTGAGACCCACAGCAGAGTGAGCACGAGTGAGAGCCACAGCAGAATGAGGACGAGTCAGACCAACAGCAGAGTGAGCACGAGTGAGAGCCAAAGCAGAGTGAGCACGAGTGAGACTCACAGCAGAGTGAGCACGAGTGAGACCCACAGCAGAGTGAGCACGAGAGCCACAGCAAAGTGAGCACAAGTGAGACCCACAGCAGAGTGAGCACGAGTGAGAGCCACAGCAGAGTGAGCATGAGAGAGACCCACAGCAGAGTGAGCGTAAGGGAGACCCACATCAGAGTGAGCAAGTGAGAGACCCACAGCAGAGTGAGCACGAGTGAGACCCACAGCAGAGTGAGCACGAGTGAGCCCAACAGCAGAGTGAGAACAAGTGAGACCCACAGCAGAGTGAGCACAAGTGAGAGCCACAGCAGAGTGAGCACAAGTGAGAACCACAGCAGAGTGAGCACGAGAGAGATCCACACCTGAGCGAGCATGAGAGAGACTCACAGTGGAGTGAGCACAAGAGAGATCCACAGCAGAGTGAGCACGAGTGAGACTCACAGCAGAGTGAGCACGAGAGATATCCACAGCAGAGTGAGCACGAGTGAGATCCACAGCACAATGAGCACGAGTGAGATACACAGCACAATGAGCACGAGTGAGATACACAGCACAATGAGCAGGAGAGAGATCCACAGCACAATGAGCACGAGTGAGATACACAGCAGAGTGAGCACGAGGGAGACCCACTGCAGAGTGAGCACGAGTAAGAGTCACAGCAGAGTGAGCACGAGAGAGACCCACAGCAGAGTGAGCACGAGTGAGATTCACAGCAGAGTCAGCACGAGTGAGACCCACAGCAGAGTGAACACGAGAGAGACCCATAGCAGAGTGAGCACGAGAGAGACACACATCAGACTGAACACAAGTGAGACCCACAGCAAAGTGAGCATTAGAGAGACCCACAGCAGAGTGAGCACGAGTGAGACCCATAGCAGTGAGCACGAGTGAGATCCACAGCACAGTGAGCACGAGTGAGACCCACAGCAGAGTGAGCACGAGTGAGACACACATCAGACTGAACACGAGTGAGACCCACAGCAAAGTGAGCATTAGAGAGACCCACAGCAGAGTGAGCACGAGAGAGACCCACACCAGAGTGAGCACGAGTGAGCTCCACAGCAGAGTGAGCACGAGAGAGACCCACAGCAGAGTGAGCACGAGAGAGACCTACAGCAGAGTGAGCACGAGAGAGACTCATAGCAGAGTGAGCACGAGAGAGACCCATAGCAGAGGGAGCACGAGAGAGACCCACAGCAGAGTGAGCACGAGAGAGACACACATCAGACTGAGCACGTGTGAGACCCAAAGCAGAGTGAGCACAAGAGAGACACACATCAGACTGAGCACGAGTGAGACCCATAGCAGTGAGCACGAGTGAGATGCACAGCACAGTGAGCACGAGTGAGAGCCACAGCGGAGTGAGCACGAGAGAGACCCACAGCAGAGTGAGCATGAGTGAGACCCATAGCAATGAGCACGAGAGAGACACACAGCAGAGTGAGCACGAGTGAGACCCATAGCAGTGAGCACGAGAGAGACACATAGCAGAGTGAGCACGAGGAGAGACACATAGCAGAGTGAGCACGAGAGAGACACATAGCAGAGTGTGCATGAGAGAGACCCACAGCAGAGTGAGCACGAGCGAGATCCACAGCAGAGTGAGCACGAGTGAGACCCACAGCAGAGTGAGCCCGAGAGAGACACATAGCGGAGTGAGCACGAGAGAGACACATAGCAGAGTGAGCACAAGTGAGACCCGCAGCTGGGTGAGCATAAGTGAAACTCACAGCAGAGTGAGAACGAGTGAGACACACAGCAGAGTGAGCACGAGAGAGACACATAGCAGAGTGAGCACGAGAGAGACACATAGCAGAGTGAGCACGAGTGAGACCCACAGCAGAGTGAGCACAATTGAGACCCACAGCAGAGTGACCACGTTTAAGACCCATAGCAGAGTGAGCACGAGAGAGACACACAGCAGAGTGAGCATGAGTGAGACCCACAGCAGAGTGAGCAGGAGTGAGACCCACAGCAGAGTGAGCACGAGAGACACCCACAGCAGAGTGAGCACAAGTGAGACGCACAGCAGAGTGAGCACGGGTGAGACTCAGAGCACAGTGTGCACGAGTGAGACCCACAGCAGAGTGAGCACGAGTGAGAGACACAGCAGAGTGATTACGAGTGAGACCCACAGCAGAGTGAGCACAAGTGAGACCCACAGCAGAGTGACCACGTTTAAGACCCACAGCAGAGTGAGCACGAGAGAGACACACAGCAGAGTGAGCATGAGTGAGACCCACAGCAGAGTGAGCAGGAGTGAGACCCACAGCAGAGTGAGCACGAGAGAGACCCACAGCAGAGTGAGCACAAGTGAGACGCACAGCAGAGTGAGCACGGGTGAGACTCAGAGCACAGTGTGCACGAGTGAGACCCACAGCAGAGTGACCACGAGTGAGAGACACAGCAGAGTGATTACGAGTGAGACCCACAGCAGAGTGAGCACGAGTGAGACCCACAGCGGAGTGAGCACGAGTGAGAGACACAGCAGAGTGAGCATGGGAGAGACCCACAGCAGAGTGAGCACGAGTGAGACCCACAGCAGAGTGAGCACGAGAGAGAACCAAAACAGAGGGAGCATAAGTGAGCCCCACAGCAGAGTGAGCACGAGTGGCTCTCAGTGCAGAGTGTACACGAGAGAGTCCAACAGCAGAGTGAGCACGAGAGAGACACACAGCAGAGTGAGCACGAGTGAGACACACAGCAGAGTGAGCACGAGTGAGACCCACAGCAGAGTGAGCACGAGTGAGAACCACAGCAGAGTGAGCACGAGTGAGACACACAGCAGAGTGAGCACGAGTGAGACCCACAGCAGAGTGAGCACGAGTCACACCAACAGCAGAGTGAGCACGAGAGAGACCCAGAGCAGAGTGAGCACGAGTGAGAGCCACAGCAGAGTGAGCACGAGTGAGAGCCACAGCAGAGTGAGCACGAGTGAGACCCACAGCAGAATGAGCACGAGTTAGAGACACAGCAGAGTGGACACGAGTGAGACCCTCAGCAGAGTGACCATGAGAGAGACCCACAGCAGAGTGAGCACGATAGAGACCCACAGCAGAGTGAACACGTGAGAGACCCACAGCAGTATGAGAACGAGTGAGACTCACAGCAGAGTGGGCACGAGTGAGAGACGCAGCAGAGTGAGCATGAGTGAGACCCACAGCAGAGTGTGCATGAGAGAGATCCACAGCAGAGTGAGCACGTGAGAGACCAACAGCAGAGTGAGCACGAGTGAGACCCACAGCAGAGTGAGCACGAGTGAGAGCCACAGCAGAGTGAGCACAAGTGAGACGCACAGCAGAGTGAGCACGAGTGAGAGACGCAGCAGAGTGAGCATGAGTGAGACCCACAGCAGAGTGTGCATGAGAGAGATCCACAGCAGAGTGAGCACGTGAGAGACCAACAGCAGAGTGAGCACGAGTGAGACCCACAGCAGAGTGAGCACGGGTGAGACCCACAGCAGAGTGAGCACGAGAGAGACACACAGCAGAGTGAGCACGTGAGAGACCAACAGCAGAGTGAGCACGAGTGAGACCCACAGCAGAGTGAGCACGAGTGAGAGCCACAGCAGAGTGAGCACAAGTGAGACGCACAGCAGAGTGAGCACGAGTGAGACCCACAGCAGAGTGAGCACGAGAGCCACAGCACAGTGAGCACAAGTGAGACGCACAGCAGAGTGAGCACGAGTGAGACCCACACACGAGTGAGCACGGGTGAGAGCCACAGCAGAGTGAGCACAAGTGAGACCCACAGCAGAGTGAGCACGAGTGAGACCCACAGCAGATTGAGCACGAGTGAGACCCACAGCAGAGTGAGCATAATAGAGAACCACATCATGGTGAGCAAGTGAGAGACCCACAGCAGAGTGAGAACGAATGAGACCCACAGCGGAGTGAGCACGAGTGAGACCAACAGCAGATTGAGCACGAGTGAGACCAACAGCAGAGTGAGCACGAGTGAGAGCCACAGCAGAGTGAGCACGATAGAGACACACAGCAGAGTGAGCACGAGAGAGACCCACAGCAGAGTGAGCATGAGAGAGATCCACAGCAGAGTGAGCACGAGTGAGAGTCACAGCAGAGTGAGCACGACTGACAGCCACAGCACATGAGCATGAGTGAAAGCCACAGCAGAGTGAGCACGAGAGAGACCCACAGCAGAGTGAGCATGAGAGAGATCCACAGCAGAGTGAGCACGAGTGAGACTCACAGCAGACTGAGCACGACTGACCGCCACAGCACACTGAGCACGAGTGAGAGCCACAGCAGAGTGAGCACGATAGAGACACACAGCAGAGTGAGCACGAGAGAGACCCACAGCAGAGTGAGCATGAGAGAGACCCACAGCAGAGTGAGCACAAGTGAGACGCACAGCAGAGTGAGCACGAGAGAGACTCACAGCAGAGTGAGCAGGTGTGAGACCCACAGCAGAGTGAGCCTCACAGCAGAATGAGCACGAGTGAGATCCACAGCAGAGTGAGCACGAGTGAGACCCACAGCAGAGCGAGCACGAGTGAGACCCACAGCAGAGTGAGCACGAGAGAGACACACATCAGACTGAGCACGAGTGAGACCCATAGCAGAGTGAGCGCGAGTGAGACCCACAGCAGAGTGAGCACGAGTGAGACCCACAGCAGAGTGAGCACGAGTGAGAGCCACAGCAGAATGAGGACGAGTCAGACCAACAGCAGTGTGAGCACGAGTGAGAGCCACAGCAGAGTGAGCACGAGTGAGACTCACAGCAGAGTGAGCACGAGTGAGACCCACAGCAGAGTGAGCACGAGTGAGAGCCACAGCAGAGTGAGCATGAGAGAGACCCACAGCAGAGTGAGCGTAAGGGAGACCCACATCAGAGTGAGCAAGTGAGAGACCCACAGCAGAGTGAGCACGAGTGAGACCCACAGCGGAGTGAGCACGAGTGAGCCCAACAGCAGAGTGAGCACAAGTGATACCCACAGCAGAATGAGCACGAGTGAGAGCCACAGCAGAGTGAGCACGAGTGCGACCCACAGCAGAGTGAGCACGAGTGAAACTCACAGCAGAGTAAGCACGAGTGAGACCCACAGCAGAGTGACCACGTTTAAGACCCACAGCAGAGTGAGCACGAGTGAAACCCACAGCAGAGTGAGCACAAGAGAGACCCAAAACAGAGGGAGCATAAGTGAGCCCCACAGCAGAGTGAGCACGAGTGGGACCCAATGCAGAGTGTACACGAGAGAGACCAACAGCAGAGTGAGCACGAGAGAGACTCACAGCAGAGTGAGCATGAGTGAGACCCACAGCAGATTGACCACGTTTAAGACCCACAGCAGAGTGAGCATGAGAGAGAACAACAGCAGAGTGAGCACGTGTGAGACCCACAGCAGAGTGACCATGTTTAAGACCCACAGCAGAGTGCGCACGAGAGAGACACACAGCAGAGTGAGCACGAGTGAGAACCACAGCAGAGTGAGCACGTGTGAGACCCACAGCAGAGTGACCATGTTTAAGACCCACAGCAGAGTGAGCATGAGGGAGACCCACAGCAGAGTGAGCACGAGTGAGACCCACAGCAGAGTGACCACGTTTAAGACCCACAGCGGAGTGAGCACGAGTGAGACCCACAGCACAATGAGCACGAGTGAGATCCACAGCACAATGAGCACGAGTGAGATACACAGCATAGTGAGCACGAGTGAGACACACAGCAGAGTGAGCACGAGGGAGACCCACTCAGAGTGAGCACGAGTAAGAGTCACAGCAGAGTGAGCACGAGAGAGACCCACAGCAGAGTGAGCACGAGTGAGATTCACAGCAGAGTCAACACGAGTGAGACCCACAGCAGAATGAACACGAGAGTGACCCATAGCAGAGTGAGCACGAGTGAGACACACATCAGACTGAACACGAGTGAGACCCACAGCAAAGTGAGCATTAGAGAGACCCACAGCAGAGTGAGCACGAGAGAGACCCACACCAGAGTGAGCACGAATGAGCTCCACAGCAGAGTGAGCACGAGAGAGACCCACAGCAGAGTGAGCACGAGAGAGACCCACAGCAGAGTGAGCACGAGTGAGATTCACAGCAGAGTCAACACGAGTGAGACCCACAGCAGAATGAACACGAGAGTGACCCATAGCAGAGTGAGCACGAGTGAGACACACATCAGACTGAACACGAGTGAGACCCACAGCAAAGTGAGCATTAGAGAGACCCACAGCAGAGTGAGCACGAGAGAGACCCACACCAGAGTGAGCACGAATGAGCTCCACAGCAGAGTGAGCACGAGAGAGACCCACAGCAGAGTGAGCACGAGAGAGACCCACAGCAGAGTGAGCACGAGAGAGACTCATAGCAGAGTGAGCACGAGAGAGACCCACAGCAGAGTGAGCACAAGAGAGACACACATCTGACTGAGCACGAGTGGGACCCATAGCAGAGTGAGCACGAGTGAGATGCACAGCACAGTGAGCACGAGTGAGAGCCACAGCGGAGTGAGCACGAGAGAGATCCACAGCAGTGAGCACGAGTGAGATCCACAGCACAGTGAGCACGAGTGAGAGCCACAGCAAAGTGAGCACGAGAGAGACACACAGCAGAGTGAGCACGAGTGAGACCCATAGCAGTGAGCACGAGTGAGACCCACAGCAGAGCGAGCACGAGTGAGACCCACAGCAGAGTGAGCACGAGAGAGACACACATCAGACTGAGCACGAGTGAGACCCACAGCAGAGTGAGCACGAGTGAGATCCACAGCGGAGTGAGCACGAGAGACATCCACAGCAGAGTGAGCACGAATGAGACACACAGCAGAGTGAGCACGAGTGAGACCCATAGCAGAGAGAGCACGAGTGAGATCCACAGCATAGTGAGCATGAGTGAGACCCATAGCAGAGAGAGCACGAGTGAGATCCACAGCAGAGTGAGCACGAGTGAGACACCTAGCAGAGTGAGCACGAGCGAGACCCACGGCAGAGTGAGCACGAGAGAGACCCACAGCAGAGTGAGCACGAGTGAGCCTCACAGCAGAATGAGCACGAGTGAGATCCACAGCAGAGTGAGCACGAGTGAGACCCACAGCAGAGTGAGCACGAGTGAGACCCACAGCAGAGTGAGCACGAGTGAGAGCCACAGCAGAATGAGGACGAGTCAGACCAACAGCAGAGTGAGCACGAGTGAGAGCCACAGCAGAGTGAGCACGAGTGAGACTCACAGCAGAGTGAGCACGAGTGAGACCCACAGCAGAGTGAGCACGAGAGCCACAGCAAAGTGAGCACAAGTGAGACCCACAGCAGAGTGAGCACGAGTGAGAGCCACAGCAGAGTGAGCATGAGAGAGACCCACAGCAGAGTGAGCATAAGGGAGACCCACATCAGAGTGAGCAAGTGAGAGACCCACAGCAGAGTGAGCACGAGTGAGACCCACAGCGGAGTGAGCACGAGTGAGAGCCACAGCAGAATGAGCACGAGTGAGACCAACAGCAGAGTGAGCACGAGTGCGACCCACAGCAGAGTGAGCACGAGTGAAACTCACAGCAGAGTAAGCACGAGTGAGACCCACAGCAGAGTGAGCACGAGTGAGAGCCACAGCAGAATGAGGACGAGTCAGACCAACAGCAGAGTGAGCACGAGTGAGAGCCACAGCAGAGTGAGCACGAGTGAGACTCACAGCAGAGTGAGCACGAGTGAGACCCACAGCAGAGTGAGCACGAGAGCCACAGCAAAGTGAGCACAAGTGAGACCCACAGCAGAGTGAGCACGAGTGAGAGCCACAGCAGAGTGAGCATGAGAGAGACCCACAGCAGAGTGAGCATAAGGGAGACCCACATCAGAGTGAGCAAGTGAGAGACCCACAGCAGAGTGAGCACGAGTGAGACCCACAGCGGAGTGAGCACGAGTGAGAGCCACAGCAGAATGAGCACGAGTGAGACCAACAGCAGAGTGAGCACGAGTGCGACCCACAGCAGAGTGAGCACGAGTGAAACTCACAGCAGAGTAAGCACGAGTGAGACCCACAGCAGAGTGACCACGTTTAAGACCCACAGCAGAGTAGGCACGAGTGAAACCCACAGCAGAGTGAGCACAAGAGAGACCCAAAACAGAGGGAGCATAAGTGAGCCCCACAGCAGAGTGAGCACGAGTGGGACTCAATGCAGAGTGTTGACGAGAGAGACCAACAGCAGAGTGAGCACGAGAGAGACTCACAGCTGAGTGAGCACGAGTGAGAACCACAGCAGATTGACCACGTTTAAGACCCACAGCAGAGTGAGCATGAGAGAGAACAACAGCAGAGTGAGCACGTGTGAGACCCACAGCAGAGTGACCACGTTTAAGACCCACAGCAGAGTGCGCACGAGAGAGACACACAGCAGAGTGAGCACGAGTGAGAACCACAGCAGAGTGAGCACGAGTGAGACCCACAGCAGAGTGAGCACGAGAGAGACCAACAGCAGAGTGAGCACGAGTGAGTCCCACAGCAGAGTGACCACGTTTAAGACCCACAGCAGAGTGAGAAGGAGTGAGACCCACAGCAGAGTGAGCACGAGGGAGACCCAAAACAGAGGGAGCATAAGTGAGCCCCACAGCAGAGTGAGCACGAGTGGGACTCAATGCAGAGTGTACACGAGAGAGACGAACAGCAGAGTGATCACGAATGAGACCCACAGCAGAGTGACCACGTTTAAGACCCACAGCAGGGTGAGCACGAGAGAGACCAACAACAGAGTGGGCACGAGTGAGACCCACAGCAGAGTGAGCACGAGTGAGACCCACAGCAGAGTGAGCACGAGTGAGACTCACAGCAGAGTGAGCACGAGAGAGACCCACAGCAGAGTGAGCACGAGTGAGACCCACAGCAGAGTGAGCACGAGAGAGACCCAAAACAGAGGGAGCATAAGTGAGCCCCACAGCAGAGTAAGCACGAGTGGGACTCAATGCAGAGTGTACACGAGAGAGACCAACAGCAGAGTGAGCACGAGAGAGACTCACAGCAGAGTGAGCACGAGTGAGACCCAAAGCAGAGTGACCATGTTTAAGATCGACAGCAGAGTGAGCACGAGAGAGACCAACAGCAGAGTGAGCACGTGTGAGACCCACAGCAGAGTAACCACGTTTAAGACCCACAGCAGAGTGCGCACGAGAGAGACACACAGCAGAGTGAGCACGAGTGAGACCCACAGCAGAGTGAGCACGAGTGTGACCCACAGCAGAGTGAGCACAAGAAAGACCCACAGCAGAGTGAGCACGAGTGAGACCCACAGCAGAGTGAGCACGAGAGCCACAGCAAAGTGAGCACAAGTGAGACCCACAGCAGAGTAAGCACGAGTGAGACCCACAGCAGAGTGAGCACGAGTGGGTCTCAATGCAGAGTGTACACGAGAGAGACCAACAGCAGAGTGAGCACGAGTGAGACCCACAGCAGAGTGAGCACGAGAGAGACCAACAGCAGAGTGAGCACGAGTGAGACCCACAGCAGAGTGACCACGTTTAAGACCCACAGCAGAGTGAGAAGGAGTGAGACCCACAGCAGAGTGAGCACGAGAGAGACCCAAAACAGAGGGAGCATAAGTGAGCCCCACAGCAGAGTGAGCACAAGTGAGACCCACAGCAGAGTGACCACGTTTAAGACCCACAGCAGGGTGAGCACGAGAGAGACCAACAGCAGAGTGGGTACGAGTGAGACCCACAGCAGAGTAACCACGTTTAAAACCCACAGCAGAGTGAGCATGAGAGAGACCAACAGCAGAGTGAGCACGTGTGAGACCCACAGCAGAGTAACCACGTTTAAGACCCACAGCAGAGTGCGCACGAGAGAGACACACAGCAGAGTGAGCACAAGTGAGACCCACAGCAGAGTGAGGACGAGTGAGACCCACAGCAGAGTGAGCACAAGAAAGACCCGCAGCAGAGTGACCACGTTTAAGACCCACAGCAGAGTGCGCACGAGAGAGACACACAGCAGAGTGAGCACGAGTGAGACCCACAGCAGAGTGAGGACGAGTGAGACCCACAGCAGAGTGAGCACAAGAAAGACCCGCAGCAGAGTGACCACGTTTAAGACCCACAGCAGAGTGCGCACGAGAGAGACACACAGCAGAGTGAGCACGAGTGAGACCCACAGCAGAGTGAGGACGAGTGAGACCCACAGCAGAGTGAGCACAAGAAAGACCCGCATCAGAGTGACCACGTTTAAGACCCACAGCAAAGTGAGCACGAGAGAGACCAACAGCAGAGTGAGCACGAGTGAGACCCACAGCAGAGTGAGCACGAGTGAGAGCCACAGCAGAGTGAGCACGAGTGAGACCCACAGCAGAGTGAGCACGAGAGCCACAGCACAGTGAGCACAAGTGAGACGCACAGCAGAGTGAGCACGAGTGAGACCCACAGCAGAGTGAGCACGTGAGAGACCCAAAACAGAGGGAGCATAAGTGATCCCCACAGCAGAGTGAGCACGAGTGGGAATCAATGCAGAGTGTACACGAGAGAGACCAACAGCAGAGTGAGCACGAGAGAGACCAACAGCAGAGTGAGCACGAGAGAGACCCACAGTAGAGTGAGCACGAGAGAGACTCATAGCAGAGTGAGCACGAGAGAGACCCATAGCAGAGGGAGCACGAGAGAGACCCACAGCAGAGTGAGCACGAGAGAGACACACATCAGACTGAGCACGTGTGAGACCCAAAGCAGAGTGAGCACGAGTGAGACCCACAGCAAAGTGAGCACGAGAGAGACACACAGCAGAGTGAGCACGAGTGAGACCCATAGCAGTGAGCACGAGTGAGATCCACAGCACAGTGAGCACGAGTGAGACCCACAGCAGAGTGAGCACGAGAGAGACCCACAGCAGAGTGAGCACGAGTGAGACCCATAGCAGTGAGCACGAGTGAGATCCACAGCACAGTGAGCACGTGTGAGACCCACAGCAGAGTGAGCACGGGAGAGACACATAGCAGAGTGAGCACGAACGAGACCCACAGCAGAGTGAGCACGAGAGAGACCCACAGCAGAGTGAGCACGAGTGAGCCTCACAGCAGAGTGAGCACGAGTGAGATCCACAGCAGAGTGAGCACGAGTGAGACCCACAGCAGAGTGAGCACGAGTGAGACCCACAGCAGAGTGAGCACGAGTGAGAGCCACAGCAGAATGAGGACGAGTCAGACCAACATCAGAGTGAGCACGAGTGAGAGCCACAGCAGAGTGAGCAAGAGAGCCACAGCAAAGTGAGCACAAGTTAGACCCACAGCAGAGTGAGCACGAGTGAGAGCCACAGCAGAGTGAGCATGAGAGAGACCCACAGCAGAGTGAGCATGAGAGAGACCCACAGCAGAGTGAGCATGAGAGAGACCCACATCAGAGTGAGCACGAGTGAGACCCACAGCGGAGTGAGCACGAGTGAGCCCAACAGCAGAGTGAGCACAAGTGAGACCCACAGCAGAGTGAGCACGAGTGAGAGCCACAGCAGAGTGAGCACGAGTGAGACCCACAGCGGAGTGAGCACGAGTGAGCCCAACAGCAGAGTGAGCACAAGTGAGACCCACAGCAGAGTGAGCACGAGTGAGAGCCACAGCAGAGTGAGCACGAGTGAGAACCACAGCAGAGTGAGCATGAGAGAGATCCACAGCAGAGAGAGCACGAGTGAGACCAACAGCAGAGTGAGCACGAGTGCGACCCACAGCAGAGTGAGCACGAGTGAGACTCACAGCAGAGTAAGCATGAGTGAGACCCACAGCAGAGTGACCAAGCTTAAGACCCACAGCAGAGTGAGCACGAGTGAAACCCACAGCAGAGTGAGCACAAGAGAGACCCAAAACAGAGGGAGCATAAGTGAGCCCCACAGCAGAGTGAGCACGAGTGGGACTCAATGCAGAGTGTTGACGAGAGAGACCAACAGCAGAGTGAGCACGAGAGAGACCCATAGCAGAGGGAGCACGAGAGAGACCCACAGCAGAGTGAGCACGAGAGAGACACACATCAGACTGAGCACGTGTGAGACCCAAAGCAGAGTGAGCACGAGTGAGACCCACAGCAAAGTGAGCACGAGAGAGACACACAGCAGAGTGAGCACGAGTGAGACCCATAGCAGTGAGCACGAGTGAGATCCACAGCACAGTGAGCACGAGTGAGACCCACAGCAGAGTGAGCACGAGAGAGACCCACAGCAGAGTGAGCACGAGTGAGACCCATAGCAGTGAGCACGAGTGAGATCCACAGCACAGTGAGCACGAGTGAGACCCACAGCAGAGTGAGCACGGGAGAGACACATAGCAGAGTGAGCACGAACGAGACCCACAGCAGAGTGAGCACGAGAGAGACCCACAGCAGAGTGAGCACGAGTGAGCCTCACAGCAGAGTGAGCACGAGTGAGATCCACAGCAGAGTGAGCACGAGTGAGACCCACAGCAGAGTGAGCACGAGTGAGACCCACAGCAGAGTGAGCACGAGTGAGAGCCACAGCAGAATGAGGACGAGTCAGACCAACATCAGAGTGAGCACGAGTGAGAGCCACAGCAGAGTGAGCACGAGAGCCACAGCAAAGTGAGCACAAGTTAGACCCACAGCAGAGTGAGCACGAGTGAGAGCCACAGCAGAGTGAGCATGAGAGAGACCCACAGCAGAGTGAGCATGAGAGAGACCCACAGCAGAGTGAGCATGAGAGAGACCCACATCAGAGTGAGCACGAGTGAGACCCACAGCGGAGTGAGCACGAGTGAGCCCAACAGCAGAGTGAGCACAAGTGAGACCCACAGCAGAGTGAGCACGAGTGAGAGCCACAGCAGAGTGAGCACGAGTGAGACCCACAGCGGAGTGAGCACGAGTGAGCCCAACAGCAGAGTGAGCACAAGTGAGACCCACAGCAGAGTGAGCACGAGTGAGAGCCACAGCAGAGTGAGCACGAGTGAGAACCACAGCAGAGTGAGCATGAGAGAGATCCACAGCAGAGAGAGCACGAGTGAGACCAACAGCAGAGTGAGCACGAGTGCGACCCACAGCAGAGTGAGCACGAGTGAGACTCACAGCAGAGTAAGCATGAGTGAGACCCACAGCAGAGTGACCAAGCTTAAGACCCACAGCAGAGTGAGCACGAGTGAAACCCACAGCAGAGTGAGCACAAGAGAGACCCAAAACAGAGGGAGCATAAGTGAGCCCCACAGCAGAGTGAGCACGAGTGGGACTCAATGCAGAGTGTTGACGAGAGAGACCAACAGCAGAGTGAGCACGAGAGAGACTCACAGCTGAGTGAGCACGAGTGAGAAACACAGCAGATTAACCACGTTTAAGACCCACAGCAGAGTGAGCATGAGAGAGAACAACAGCAGAGTGAGCACGTGTGAGACCCACAGCAGAGTGACCACGTTTAAGACCCACAGCAGAGTGCGCACGAGAGAGACACACAGCAGAGTGAGCACGAGTGAGAACCACAGCAGAGTGAGCACGAGTGAGACCCACAGCAGAGTGAGCACGAGTGAGTCCCACAGCAGAGTGAACACGTTTAAGACCCACAGCAGAGTGAGAAGGAGTGAGACCCACAGCAGAGTGAGCACGAGAGAGACCCAAAACAGAGGGAGCATAAGTGAGCCCCACAGCAGAGTGAGCACGAGTGGGACTCAATGCAGAGTGTACACGAGAGAGACGAACAGCAGAGTGATCACGAATGAGACCCACAGCAGAGTGACCACGTTTAAGACCCACAGCAGGGTGAGCACGAGAGAGACCAACAACAGAGTGGGCACGAGTGAGACCCACAGCAGAGTGAGCATGAGTGAGACCCACAGCAGAGTGAGCACGAGTGAGACCCACAGCAGAGTGAGCACGAGAGAGACCCACAGCAGAGTGAGCACGAGTGAGACCCACAGCAGAGTGAGCACGAGAGAGACCCAAAACAGAGGGAGCATAAGTGAGCCCCACAGCAGAGTAAGCACGAGTGGGACTCAATGCAGAGTGTACACGAGAGAGACCAACAGCAGAGTGAGCACGAGAGAGACTCATAGCAGAGTGAGCACGAGTGAGACCCACAGCAGAGTGACCACGTTTAAGATCGACAGCAGAGTGAGCACGAGAGAGACCAACAGCAGAGTGAGCACGTGTGAGACCCACAGCAGAGTAACCACGTTTAAGACCCACAGCAGAGTGCGCACGAGAGAGACACACAGCAGAGTGAGCACGAGTGAGATCCACAGCAGAGTGAGCACGAGTGTGACCCACAGCAGAGTGAGCACAAGAAAGACCCACAGCAGAGTGAGCACGAGTGAGACCCACAGCAGAGTGAGCACGAGAGCCACAGCAAAGTGAGCACAAGTGAGACCCACAGCAGAGTAAGCACGAGTGAGACCCACAGCAGAGTGAGCACGAGTGGGTCTCAATGCAGAGTGTACACGAGTGAGACCCACAGCAGAGTGACCACGTTTAAGACCCACAGCAGAGTGCGCACGAGGGAGACACACAGCAGAGTGAGCATGAGTGAGACCACAGCAGAGTGAGCATGAGGGAGACCCACAGCAGAGTGAGCACGAGTGAGACCCACAGCAGAGTGACCACGTTTAAGACCCACAGCGGAGTGAGCACGAGTGAGACCCACAGCACAATAGGCACGAGTGAGATCCACAGCACAATGAGCACGAGTGAGACACACAGCAGAGTGAGCACGAGGGAGACACACAGCAGAGTGAGCACGAGTAAGAGTCACAGCAGAGTGAGCACGAGAGAGACCCACAGCAGAGTGACCACGTTTAAGACCCACAGCGGAGTGAGCACGAGTGAGACCCACAGCACAATGAGCACGAGTGAGATCCACAGCAGAGTGAGCACGAGTGAGACACACAGCAGAGTGAGCACGAGGGAGACCCACTGCAGAGTGAGCACGAGTAAGAGTCACAGCAGAGTGAGCACGAGAGAGACCCACAGCAGAGTGAGCACGAGTGAGATTCACAGCAGAGTCAGCACGAGTGAGACCTACAGCAGAGTGAACACGAGAGAGACCCATAGCAGAGTGAGCACGAGAGAGACACACATCAGACTGAACACGAGTGAGACCCACAGCAAAGTGAGCATTCGAGAGACCCACAGCAGAGTGAGCACGAGAGAGACCCACACCAGAGTGAGCACGAGTGAGCTCCACAGCAGAGTGAGCACGAGAGAGACCCACAGCAGAGTGAGCACGAGAGAGACACACAGCAGAGTGAGCACGAGAGAGACTCATAGCAGAGTGAGCACGAGTGAGACCCACAGCAGAGTGAGCACGAGAGAGATTCACAGCAGAGTCAGCACGAGTGAGACCTACAGCAGAGTGAACACGAGAGAGACCCATAGCAGAGTGAGCACGAGAGAGACACACATCAGACTGAACACGAGTGAGACCCACAGCAAAGTGAGCATTAGAGAGACCCACAGCAGAGTGAGCACGAGAGAGACCCACACCAGAGTGAGCACGAGTGAGCTCCACAGCAGAGTGAGCACGAGAGAGACCCACAGCAGAGTGAGCACGAGAGAGACCCATAGCAGAGGGAGCACGAGAGAGACCCACAGCAGAGTGAGCACAAGAGAGACACACATCAGACTGAGCACGTGTGAGACCCAAAGCAGAGTGAGCACAAGAGAGACACACATCAGACTGAGCACGAGTGGGACCCATAGCAGAGTGAGCACGAGTGAGATGCACAGCACAGTGAGCACGAGTGAGAGCCACAGCAGAGTGAGCACGAGAGAGACACACAGCACAGTGAGCACGTGTGAGAGCCACAGCACAATAAGCACGAGGGAGACCCATAGCAGTGAGCACGAGTGAGATCCACAGCACAGTGAGCACGAGTGAGACCCACAGCAGAGTGAGCACGAGAGAGACACATAGCAGAGTGAGCACGAGAGAGACACATAGCAGAGTGAGCACGAGCGAGACCCACAGCAGAGTGAGCACGAGAGAGACCCACAGCAGAGTGAGCACGAGTGAGCCTCAAAGCAGAGTGAGCACGAGTGAGATCCACAGCAGAGTGATCACGAATGAGACCCACAGCAGAGTGACCACGTTTAAGACCCACAGCAGAGTGCACATGAGAGAGACACACAGCAGAGTGAGCACGAGTGAGACCCACAGCAGAGTGAGCACAAGAAGGACCCACAGCAGAGTGAGCAAGAGTGAGACCCACAGCAGAGTGAGCACGTTTAAGACCCACAGCAGAGTGAGCACGAGAGACACCCAAAACAGAGGGAGCATAAGTGAGCCCCACAGCAGAGTAAGCACGAGTGGGACTCAATGCAGAGTGTACACGAGAGAGACCAACAGCAGAGTGAGCACGAGAGAGACTCACAGCAGAGTGAGCATGAGTGAGACCCACAGCAGAGTGACCACGTTTAAGACCCACAGCAGAGTGAGAACGAGAGAGACCATCAGCAGAGTGAGCACGTGTGAGACCCACAGCAGAGTAACCACGTTTAAGACCCACAGCAGAGTGCACACGAGAGAGACACACAGCAGAGTGAGCACAAGTGAGACCCACAGCAGAGTGAGCACAAGAAAGACCCACAGCAGAGTGAGCAAGAGTGAGACCCTTAGCAGAGTGAGCACGTTTAAGACCCACAGCAGAGTGAGTACGAGCGAGACCCACAGCAGAGTGAGCACGAGAGAGACCCAAAACAGAGGGAGCATAAGTGATCCCCACAGCAGAGTGAGCACGAGTGGGACTCAATGCAGAGTGTACACGAGAGAGACCAACAGCAGAGTGAGCACGTGTGAGACTCACAGCAGAGTGAGCACGAGTGAGACCCACAGCAGAGTGCACACGAGAGAGACACACAGCAGAGTGAGCACAAGTGAGACCCACAGCAGAGTGAGCACAAGAAAGACCCACAGCAGAGTGAGCAAGAGTGAGACCCACAGCAGAGTGAGCACGTTTAAGACCCACAGCAGAGTGAGTACGAGCGAGACCCACAGCAGAGTGAGCACGAGAGAGACCCAAAACAGAGGGAGCATAAGTGATCCCCACAGCAGAGTGAGCACGAGTGGGACTCAATGCAGAGTGTACACGAGAGAGACCAACAGCAGAGTGAGCACGAGTGAGACTCACAGCAGAGTGAGCACGAGTGAGACCCACAGCAGAGTGAGCACCAGAGCCACAGCAAAGTGAGCACAAGTGAGACCCACAGCAGAGTGAGCACGAGAGAGACCCACAGCAGAGTGAGCACGAGTGGGACTCAATGCAGAGTGTACACGAGAGAGACCAACAGCAGAGTGAGCACGAGTGAGACCCACAGCAGAGTGACCACGTTTAAGACCCACAGCAGAGTGCGCACGAGGGAGACACACAGCAGAGTGAGTACGAGTGAGACCCACAGCAGAGTGAGCACGAGGGAGACCCACAGCAGAGTGAGCACGAGTGAGACCCACAGCAGAGTGAGCACGAGTGAGATCCACAGCACAATGAGCACGAGTGAGATCCACAGCACAATGAGCACGAGTGAGATACACAGCAGAGTGAGCACGAGTGAGAAACACAGCAGAGTGAGCACGAGGGAGACCCACTGCAGAGTGAGCACGAGTAAGAGTCACAGCAGAGTGAGCACGAGTGAGACCCACAGCAGAGTGACCACGTTTAAGACCCACAGCAGAGTGCGCACGAGGGAGACACACAGCAGAGTGAGTACGAGTGAGACCCACAGCAGAGTGAGCACGAGGGAGACCCACAGCAGAGTGAGCACGAGTGAGACCCACAGCAGAGTGACCACGTTTAAGACCCACAGCGGAGTGAGCACGAGTGAGATCCACAGCACAATGAGCACGAGTGAGATCCACAGCACAATGAGCACGAGTGAGATACACAGCAGAGTGAGCACGAGTGAGAAACACAGCAGAGTGAGCACGAGGGAGACCCACTGCAGAGTGAGCACGAGTAAGAGTCACAGCAGAGTGAGCACGAGAGAGACCCACAGCACAATGAGCACGAGTGAGATCCACAGCACAATGAGCACGAGGGAGACCCACTGCAGAGTGAGCACGAGTAAGAGTCACAGCAGAGTGAACACGAGAGAGACCCATAGCAGAGTGAGCACGAGAGAGACACACATCAGACTGAACACGAGTGAGACCCACAGCAAAGTGAGCATTAGAGAGACCCACAGCAGAGTGAGCACGAGAGAGACCCACACCAGAGTGAGCACGAGTGAGCTCCACAGCAGAGTGAGCACGAGAGAGACCCACAGCAGAGTGAGCACGAGAGAGACCCACAGCAGAGTGAGCACGAGAGAGACTCATAGCAGAGTGAGCACGAGAGAGACCCATAGCAGAGGGAGCACGAGAGAGACCCACAGCAGAGTGAGCACGAGAGAGACACACATCAGACTGAGCACGTGTGAGACCCAAAGCAGAGTGAGCACAAGAGAGACACACATCAGACTGAGCACGAGTGGGACCCATAGCAGAGTGAGCACGAGTGAGATGCACAGCAGAGTGAAAACGAGAGAGAGACACAGAAGAGTGAGCACGAGAGAGACACATAGCAGAGTGAGCACGAGAGAGACACATAGCAGAGTGTGCATGAGAGAGACCCACAGCAGAGTGAGCACGAGCGAGACCCACAGCAGAGTGAGCACGAGTGAGACACAGAGCAGAGTGAGCACGAGAGAGACACACAGCAGAGTGAGCATGAGAGAAACCCACAGCAGAGTGAGAACGAGTGAGACACAGAGCAGAGTGAGCACGAGAGAGACACACAGCAGAGTGAGCACGAGTGAGACCCACAGCAGAGTGAGCACGATTGAGACCCACAGCAGAGTGACCACGTTTAAGACCCACAGCAGAGTGAGCACGAGAGAGACACACAGCAGAGTGAGCACGAGTGAGACCCACAGCAGAGTGAGCACGAGTGAGACCCACAGCAGAGTGAGCACGAGAGAGACACACAGCAGAGTGAGCACAAGTGAGACGCACAGCAGAGTGAGCACGGGTGAGACTCAGAGCACAGTGAGCACGTGTGAGACCCACAGCAGAGTGAGCACGAGTGAGAGACACAGCAGAGTGAGCACGAGTGAGACCCACAGCAGAGTGAGCACGAGTGAGACCCACAGCTGAGTGAGCACGAGTGAGAGACACAGCAGAGTGAGCATGGGAGAGACCCACAGCAGTGTGAGCACGAGAGAGAACCAAAACAGAGGGAGCATAAGTGAGCCCCACAGCAGAGTGAGCACGAGTGGGACTCAGTGCAGAGTGTACACGAGAGAGTCCAACAGCAGAGTGAGCACGAGAGAGACTCACAGCAGAGTGAGCACGAGTGAGACCCACAGCAGAGTGAGCACGAGTCACACCAACAGCAGAGTGAGCACGAGAGAGACTCACAGCAGAGTGAGCACGAGTGAGACCCACAGCAGAGTGACCACGTTTAAGACCCACAGCAGAGTGAGCACGAGAGAGACCATCAGCAGAGTGAGCACGTGTGAGACCCACAGCAGAGTAACCACGTTTAAGACCCACAGCAGAGTGCACACGAGAGAGACACACAGCAGAGTGAGCACGAGTGAGACCCACAGCAGAGTGAGCACAAGAAGGACCCACAGCAGAGTGAGCAAGAGTGAGACCCACAGCAGAGTGAGCACGTTTAAGACCCACAGCAGAGTGAGTACGAGCGAGACCCACAGCAGAGTGAGCACGAGAGAGACCCAAAACAGAGGGAGCATAAGTGATCCCCACAGCAGAGTGAGCACGAGTGGGACTCAATGCAGAGTGTACACGAGAGAGACCAACAGCAGAGTGAGCACGAGTGAGACTCACAGCAGAGTGAGCACGAGTGAGACCCACAGCAGAGTGAGCACGAGAGCCACAGCAAAGTGAGCACAAGTGAGACCCACAGCAGAGTGAGCACGAGTGAGACTCACAGCAGAGTGAGCACGAGTGGGACTCAATGCAGAGTGTACACGAGAGAGACCAACAGCAGAGTGAGCACGAGTGAGACCCACAGCAGAGTGACCACGTTTAAGACCCACAGCAGAGTGCGCACGAGGGAGACACACAGCAGAGTGAGTACGAGTGAGACCCACAGCAGAGTGAGCACGAGGGAGACCCACAGCAGAGTGAGCACGAGTGAGACCCACAGCAGAGTGACCACGTTTAAGACCCACAGCGGAGTGAGCACGAGTGAGATCCACAGCACAATGAGCACGAGTGAGATCCACAGCAGAGTGAGCACGAGGGAGACCCACTGCAGAGTGAGCACGAGTAAGAGTCACAGCAGAGTGAGCACGAGAGAGACACACAGCAGAGTGAGCACGAGTGAGATTCACAGCAGAGTCAGCACGAGTGAGACCCACAGCAGAGTGAACACGAGAGAGACCCATAGCAGAGTGAGCACGAGAGAGACACACATCAGACTGAACACGAGTGAGACCCACAGCAAAGTGAGCATTAGAGAGACCCACAGCAGAGTGAGCACGAGAGAGACCCACACCAGAGTGAGCACGAGTGAGCTCCACAGCAGAGTGAGCACGAGAGAGACCCACAGCAGAGTGAGCACGAGAGAGACCCACAGCAGAGTGAGCACGAGAGAGACTCATAGCAGAGTGAGCACGAGAGAGACCCATAGCAGAGGGAGCACGAGAGAGACCCACAGCAGAGTGAGCACGAGAGAGACACACATCAGACTGAGCACGTGTGAGACCCAAAGCAGAGTGAGCACAAGAGAGACACACATCAGACTGAGCACGAGTGGGACCCATAGCAGAGTGAGCACGAGTGAGATGCACAGCACAGTGAGCACGAGTGAGAGCCACAGCAGAGTGAGCACGAGAGAGACACACAGCAGAGTGAGCACGAGTGAGACCCATAGCAGTGAGCACGAGTGAGATCCACAGCACAGTGAGCACGAGTGAGACCCACAGCAGAGTGAGCACGAGAGAGACACATAGCCGAGTGAGCACGAGAGAGACACATAGCAGAGTGTGCATGAGAGAGACCCACAGCAGAGTGAGCACGAGCGAGACCCACAGCAGAGTGAGCATGAGTGAGACCCACAGCAGAGTGACCACGTTTAAGACCCACAGCAGAGTGACAACGTTTAAGACCCATAGCAGAGTGAGCACGAGAGAGACACACAGCAGAGTGAGCACGAGAGAGACACACAGCAGAGTGAGCACGAGTGAGACCCACAGCAGAGTGAGCACGAGTGAGACCCACAGCAGAGTGGGCACGAGAGAGACACACAGCAGAGTGAGCACAAGTGAGACGCACAGCAGAGTGAGCACGAGTGAGACCCACAGCAGAGTGAGCACGAGTGAGAGACCCAGCAGAGTGAGCACGAGTGAGACCCACAGCAGAGTGAGCACGAGTGAGACCCACAGCAGAGTGACCACGTTTAAGACCCACAGCAGAGTGACAACGTTTAAGACCCACAGCAGAGTGAGCACGAGAGAGACACACAGCAGAGTGAGCACGAGAGAGACACACAGCAGAGTGAGCACGAGTGAGACCCACAGCAGAGTGAGCACGAGTGAGACCCACAGCAGAGTGGGCACGAGAGAGACACACAGCAGAGTGAGCACAAGTGAGACGCACAGCAGAGTGAGCACGGGTGAGACTCAGAGCACAGTGAGCACGAGTGAGACCCACAGCAGAGTGAGCACGAGTGAGAGACCCAGCAGAGTGAGCACGAGTGAGACCCACAGCAGAGTGAGCACGAGTGAGACCCACAGCAGAGTGAGCACGAGTGAGAGACACAGCATAGTGAGCATGGGAGAGACCCACAGCAGAGTGAGCACGAGTGAGACCCACAGCAGAGTGAGCACGAGAGAGAACCAAAACAGAGGGAGCATAAGTGAGCCCCACAGCAGAGTGTGCACGAGTGGGACTCAGTGCAGAGTGTACACGAGAGAGTCCAACAGCAGAGTGAGCACGAGAGAGACTCACAGCAGAGTGAGCACGAGTGAGACCCACAGCAGAGTGAGCAAGAGTCACACCAACAGCAGAGTGAGCACGAGAGAGACCCAAAGCAGAGTGAGCACGAGTGAGACCCACAGCAGAGTGAGCACGAGTGAGAGCCATAGCAGAGTGAGCACGAGAGCCACAGCACAGTGAGCACAAGTGAGACCCACAGCAGAGTGAGCATGAGAGAGACCCACAGCAGAGTGAGCACGAGTGAGACCACAGCAGAGTGAGCATGAGGGAGACCCACAGCAGAGTGAGCACGAGTGAGACCCACAGCAGAGTGACCACGTTTAAGACCCACAGCGGAGTGAGCACGAGTGAGACCCACAGCACAATGAGCACGAGTGAGATCCACAGCACAATGAGCACGAGTGAGATACACAGCAGAGTGAGCACGAGTGAGATCCACAGCAGAGTGAGCACGAGGGAGACCCACTGCAGAGTGAGCACGAGTAAGAGTCACAGCAGAGTGAGCACGAGAGAGACCCACAGCAGAGTGAGCACGAGTGAGATTCACAGCAGAGTCAGCACGAGTGAGACCTACAGCAGAGTGAACACGAGAGAGACCCATAGCAGAGTGAGCACGAGAGAGACACACATCAGACTGAACACGAGTGAGACCCATAGCAAAGTGAGCATTAGAGAGACCCACAGCAGAGTGAGCACGAGAGAGACCCACACCAGAGTGAGCACGAGTGAGCTCCACAGCAGAGTGAGCACGAGAGAGACCCACAGCAGAGTGAGCACGAGAGAGACCCACAGCAGAGTGAGCACGAGAGAGACTCATAGCAGAGTGAGCATGAGAGAGACCCATAGCAGAGGGAGCACGAGAGAGACCCACAGCAGAGTGAGCACGAGAGAGACACACATCAGACTGAGCACGTGTGAGACCCAAAGCAGAGTGAGCACAAGAGAGACACACATCAGACTGAGCACGAGTGGGACCCATAGCAGAGTGAGCACGAGTGAGATGCACAGCACAGTGAGCACGAGTGAGAGCCATAGCAGTGAGCACGAGTGAGATCCACAGCACAGTGAGCACGAGTGAGACCCACAGCAGAGTGAGCACGAGAGAGACACATAGCAGAGTGAGCACGGGAGAGACACATAGCAGAGTGAGCACGAGCGAGACCCACAGCAGAGTGAGCACGAGAGAGACCCACAGCAGAGTGAGCACGAGTGAGACCCACAGCAGAGTGAGCACGAGTGAGATCCACAGCAGAGTGATCACGAATGAGACCCACAGCAGAGTGGCTACGTTTAAGACCCACAGCAGGGTGAGCACGAGAGAGACCAACAGCAGAGTGGGCACGAGTGAGACCCACAGCAGAGTGAGCACGAGAGAGACCCACAGCAGAGTGAGCACGAGTGAGACCCACAGCAGAGTGAGCACGAGTGAGACCCACAGCAGAGTGAGCACGAGTGAGACTCACAGCAGAGTGAGCACGAGAGAGACCCACAGCAGAGTGAGCACGAGTGAGACTCACAGCAGTGAGCACGAGAGAGACCAACAGCAGATTGAGCATGAGTGAGACTCACAGCAGATTGAGTGCGAGAGAGACCCACAGCAGAGTGAGCATGAGAGAGACCCCCAGCAGAGTGAGCACGAGAGAAACCCACAGCAGTGTGAGCACGAGAGAGACCCCCAGCAGAGTGAGCACGAGAGAGACCCACAGCAGAGTGAGCACGAGAGAGACCCACAGCAGAGTGAGCACGATAGACAACCACAGCAGAGTGAGCACGAGAGAGATCCACAGCGGAGTGAGCACGAGAGAGACCCCCAGCAGAGTGAGCACGAGAGAGACCCACAGCAGTGTGAGCACGAGAGAGATCCACAGCAGAGTGAGCATGAGAGAGATCCACAGCAGAGTGAGCACAAGTGAGACCCACAGCAGAGTGAGCATGAGAGAGACTCACAGCAGAGTGAGCACAAGAGAGACCCACAGCAGAGTAAGCACGAGTGAGACTCACAGCAGAGTGAGTGCGAGAGAGGTCCACAGCAGAGTGAGCACAAGTGAGACTCACAGCAGAGTGAGCACGAGTGAGACTCACAGCAGAGTGAGCACGAGAGAGACCCACAGCAGAGTGAGCACGAGTGAGACTCACAGCAGAGTGAGCACAAGAGAGACCAACAGCAGAGTGAGCACGAGTGAGACTCACAGCAGATTGAGTGCGAGAGAGACCCACAGCAGTGTGAGCACGAGTGAGACTCACCGCAGAGTGAGCACGAGAGAGACCCACAGCAGAGTGAGCACGAGTGAGACTCACAGCAGGGTGAGCACGTGAGAGACCCACAGCAGAGTGAGCACGAGTGAGACTCACAGCAGAGTGAGCATGACAGAGACCAACAGCAGAGTGAGCACGAGTGAGACTCACAGCAGTTTGAGTGCGAGAGAGACCCACAGCAGAGTGAGCATGAGTGAGACCCACAGCAGAGTGAGCACGTGAGAGACCCACAGCAGAGTGAGCACGAGTGAGACCCACAGCAGAGTGAGCATGAGTGAGACCCACAGCAGAGTGAGCACGTGAGAGACCCACAGCAGAGTGAGCACGAGTGAGACCCACAGCAGAGTGAGCACGTGAGAGACTCACAGCAGAGTGAGCACGAGTGAGACCCACAGCAGAGTGAGCACGAGTGAGACTCACAGCAGAGTGAGCACGAGAGAGACTCACAGCAGAGTGAGCACGAGTGAGACCCACAGCAGAGTGAGCACGAGTGAGACTCACAGCAGTGTGAGCACGAGAGAGACCCACAGCAGAGTGAGCACGCGAGAGACCAACAGCAGAGTGAGCATGACTGAGACCCACAGCAGAGTGAGCATGAGTGAGACCCACAGCAGAGTGAGCACGTGAGAGACCCACAGCAGAGTGAGCACGAGTGAGACCCACAGCAGAGTGAGCACGAGAGTGATCCACAGCAGAGTGAGCACGAGTGAGACTCACAGCAGAGTGAGCACATGAGAGACCCACAGCAGAGTGAGCACGAGTGAGACCCACAGCAGAGCGAGCACGTGAGAGACCCACAGCAGAGTGAGCATGAGAGAGATCCACAGCAAAGTGAGCACGAGAGAGACCCACAGCAGAGTGAGCATGAGTGAGACCCACAGCAGTGTGAGCACGAGAGAGATCCACAGTAGAGTGAGCATGAGAGAGATCCACAGCAGAGTGAGCACAAGTGAGACCCACAGCAGAGTGAGCATGAGAGAGACTCACAGCAGAGTGAGCACGAGAGAGACCCACAGCAGAGTGAGCACGAGTGAGACTCACAGCAGTGAGCACGAGAGAGACCAACAGCAGATTGAGCATGAGTGAGACTCACAGCAGATTGAGTGTGAGAGAGACCCGCAGCAGAGTGAGCATGAGAGAGACCCCCAGCAGAGTGAGCACGAGAGAAACCCACAGCAGTGTGAGCACGAGAGAGACCCCCAGCAGAGTGAGCACGAGAGAGACCCACAGCAGAGTGAGCACGAGAGAGACCCACAGCAGAGTGAGCACGATAGACAACCACAGCAGAGTGAGCACGAGAGAGATCCACAGCGGAGTGAGCACGAGAGAGACCCCCAGCAGAGTGAGCACGAGAGAGACCCACAGCAGTGTGAGCACGAGAGAGATCCACAGCAGAGTGAGCATGAGAGAGATCCACAGCAGAGTGAGCACAAGTGAGACCCACAGCAGAGTGAGCATGAGAGAGACTCACAGCAGAGTGAGCACAAGAGAGACCCACAGCAGAGTAAGCACGAGTGAGACCCACAGCAGAGTGAGCACGAGTGAGACTCACAGCAGAGTGAGCACGAGAGAGACCCACAGCAGAGTGAGCACGAGTGAGACTCACAGCAGAGTGAGCACGAGAGAGACCAACAGCAGAGTGAGCACGAGTGAGACTCACAGCAGATTGAGTGCGAGAGAGACCCACAGCAGTGTGAGCACGAGTGAGACTCACCGCAGAGTGAGCACGTGAGAGACCCACAGCAGAGTGAGCACAAGTGAGACTCACAGCAGGGTGAGCACGTGAGAGACCCACAGCAGAGTGAGCACGAGTGAGACTCACAGCAGAGTGAGCATGAGAGAGACCAATAGCAGAGTGAGCACGAGTGAGACTCACAGCAGTTTGAGTGCGAGAGAGACCCACAGCAGAGTGAGCATGAGTGAGACCCACAGCAGAGTGAGCACGTGAGAGACCCACAGCAGAGTGAGCACGAGTGAGACCCACAGCAGAGTGAGCATGAGTGAGACCCACAGCAGAGTGAGCACGTGAGAGACCCACAGCAGAGTGAGCACGAGTGAGACCCACAGCAGAGTGAGCACGTGAGAGACTCACAGCAGAGTGAGCACGAGTGAGACCCACAGCAGAGTGAGCACGAGTGAGACTCACAGCAGAGTGAGCACGAGAGAGACCCACAGCAGAGTGAGCACGAGTGAGACCCACAGCAGAGTGAGCACGAGTGAGACTCACAGCAGTGTGAGCACGAGAGAGACCCACAGCAGAGTGAGCACGAGAGAGACCAATAGCAGAGTGAGCATGACTGAGACCCACAGCAGAGTGAGCATGAGTGAGACCCACAGCAGAGTGAGCACGTGAGAGACCCACAGCAGAGTGAGCACGAGTGAGACCCACAGCAGAGTGAGCACGAGAGTGATCCACAGCAGAGTGAGCACGAGTGAGACTCACAGCAGAGTGAGCACGAGTGAGACCCACAGCAGAGTGAGCACGAGTGAGACCCACAGCAGAGTGAGCACATGAGAGACCCACAGCAGAGTGAGCACGAGTGAGACCCACAGCAGAGCGAGCACGTGAGAGACCCACAGCAGAGTGAGCATGAGAGAGATCCACAGCAATGTGAGCACGAGAGAGACCCACAGCAGAGTGAGCACGAGTGAGACCCACAGCAGAGTGAGCACGAGTGAGACTCACAGCAGTGTGAGCACGAGAGAGACCCACAGCAGAGTGAGCACGAGTGAGACTCTCAGCAGTGAGCACGAGAGAGACCAACAGCAGATTGAGCATGAGTGAGACTCACAGCAGATTGAGTGCGAGAGAGACCCACAGCAGAGTGAGCATGAGAGAGACCCCCAGCAGAGTGAGCACGAGAGAAACCCACAGCAGTGTGAGCACGAGAGAGACCCCCAGCAGAGTAAGCACGAGTGAGACTCACAGCAGAGTGAGCACGAGAGAGACCCCCAGCAGAGTGAGCACGAGAGAGACCCACAGCAGAGTGAGCACGAGAGAGACCCACAGCAGAGTGAGCACGATAGACAACCACAGCAGAGTGAGCACGAGAGAGATCCACAGCGGAGTGAGCACGAGAGAGACCCCCAGCAGAGTGAGCACGAGAGAGACCCACAGCAGAGTGAGCATGAGAGAGATCCACAGCAGAGTGAGCACAAGTGAGACCCACAGCAGAGTAAGCACGAGTGAGACTCACAGCAGAGTGAGCACGAGTGAGACTCACAGCAGAGTGAGCACGAGTGAGACCCACAGCAGAGTCAGCACGAGTGGGATCCACAGCAGAGTGAACACGAGAGCGACCCACAGCAGAGTGAGCACGAGTGAGACCCACAGCAGAGTCAGCGCTTGAGTGACCCACAGCAGAGTGAGCATGAGTGAGACCTACAGAAGAGTAAGCACGAGTGAGACCCACAACAGAGTGAGCACGAGAGTGATCCACAGCAGAGTGAGCACGAGTGAGACTCACAGCAGAGTGAGCACATGAGAGACCCACAGCAGAGTGAGCACGAGTGAGACCCACAGCAGAGCGAGCACGTGAGAGACCCACAGCAGAGTGAGCATGAGAGAGATCCACAGCAAAGTGAGCATGAGAGAGATCCGCAGCGGAGCGAGCACGAGAGAGATCCACAGCAGAGAGAGCACGAGAGAGACCCACAGCAGAGTGAGCACAAGAGAGACCCACAGCAGAGTGAGCACAAGAGAGACCCACAGCAGAGTGAGCATGAGTGAGACCCACAGCTGAGTGAGCATGAGTGAGACCCAAAACAGACGCTGCTCGAGGGATACCCACAGCAGAGTGAGCATCAGTGCGACCCACAGCAGAGTGAGCACGGTGTGGGAAGTGGAATTAAAATGGTTGGTGACTGGGAGGTCTGGTCAGCCCCTGTGGGCCTGGCTGAGATCCTTGGCGAACCATTCCACTCCCTTTCCTACATGACCATCCTTTGGCCTCTTCCATTACCACAACGAACCAAACCGCAAATTGGAGCAACAACACCTCATCTTCCGGCTGGGCAGCCTTCAACCCGGAGGACTCGACACTGAGTTCTCCAATTTCAAATAACCTCCCTGCCCATTTTCTGACTTCTTTCCTAGCCCCTCCCCATGCCTTCCACTCCTCCATGCCACCAATTGTAATCATTCCTCCCATTGACCAGCCAGGTCATACCCTCTACCTGTCATCACCTATCCCTACTTCACCAACCCTCCCCGCCACCCCTTTATCTGCAGCTCCCCTCATACCTTCCCCCAGTCCTGAGGAAAGGTTACACCTGAAACGTCGATTTCTTCACCTCCTGATGCTGCCTGGCTGGCTGTTTTCTTCCAGGCTCCTAGAGTCATAGAGATGTACAGCATGGAAACAGACCCTTCGGTCCAACCCGTCCATGCCGACCAGATATCCCAACCCAATCTAGTCCCACCTGCCAGCACCCGGCCCATATCCCTCCAAACCCTTCCTATTCATGTACCCATCCAAGTGCCTCTTAAATGTTGCAATTGTACCAGCCTCTACCACATCCTCTGGCAGCTCATTCCATACACATACCACCCTCTGCGTGAAAAAGTTGCCCCTTAGGTCTCTTTTATATCTATCCCCTCTCACCCTAAACCTATGCCCTCTAGTTCTGGACTCCCTGATCCCTGGGGAAAGACTTTGTCTATTTATCCTATCCATGCCCCTCATAATTTTGTAAACCTCTATAAGGTCACCCCTCAGCCTCCGACGCTCCAGTTTTGGGCAGTTTTGGTCTACATTTTTTAAGGAAGGAAGTCCACGTGTTGGAGGTTTACTAGATTAATATGTGAAATAAGGAGGTTGTCTTAAGCAAAAAGATTGAACAGACTAGCTTTGTTTTCACTGGAGTTTAGAAAAGTGACAAGAGATGTGAATGATAGGTAGAAAATCCTGAATGGTTTTAACAGGGTGGTCGTGGAAATGGTATTTCTTTGTGTGGGTGAGTCCAAAACTAGTAGACATTGTCTTAAGGTGAAAGGTCAACCTTTTAGAACAGAGATGAAGAAAATCGTTTTCGCTGAGGATTGTGAAATTTGCAACTCTGCCTCAGAAGGCAGTGGAGATAAGCTCATCAAATATTTTTTAAGGTATATGACAATGCTGTGGCTTTAAGGGGTACATTTTGTCCTGCTTTCTTTTAAGAGAGAAATTGAATGAGAGGGCTTGGGCTTTTTTTTCCAGTTGGAACAAAGAAGCAGCCTGGATGGGTGTGGCCAGCTCTCGCAGACCAGGATTTCTGGTTTTTAGTTTTTTCGCTTTTAGATTCAGCAGTGGCTATTGGAGTCTCAACAGGGTTGGAAGCTGCAATAACTGTCTCGTGGCTGCTACTCTGTCTGAGTTTTCACTCAATATTGCTCTCTCTCTCTCTCTCTGCTGCTAGGCTGCATGTGAGAAAATCTGTGTCTGACTTTGCCTTTTTGTCAAAGGGATGTTGCTATATTGAAACAGTTAATCAGTAATGGTTACTGTATCTATTATTCTGGTGATGTTTTCCAGGAGAGTTGTTACTCTAATTTCTTCTTTCTTTTCATGCATTTTAACTATAGTGTTTGAATAAATTGTGTTTTGCTTTATGTTAAGTAGTTTGCCCAAGCGAATTGCATCTGGAACACAACACTTAACACGCGGCTTTAAAATAATAATAAAATAGGGTCTTGGCCATCTTCTTTAAATATTTTCAGGGGGTTTAGTCTGGTCCATAACAGATAGAAGTGCACAGATTTGTGTTACAGTTAGAATCCCTACAGCATGGAAACAAGCCCTTCAACCCAAAAAGCCCACACTGATCCTCTGAAGAGTACCCCACCCAGACCCATTCCCCTGACTAATGCACCTAACCTATACATCCCAGAACACTATGGGCAATTTAGCTTGGCCAACTCACCTAACCTGCACATCTTTGGACTGTGGGAGGAAATCCCCGCAGACACAGGAAGAATGTGCAAACTCCACACAGCCTGAGGGCTGGAACCAAACCCAGGTCCTTGGTGTTGTTAGGCAGCAGTGCTAACCACTGAGCCACCGTATTTGGCAGTGGAATTAAAGATTATTGGGAGTTGATGGGAATGTGGAATTTGGACCATAAGCAGCTAAACCATGCTCTTATTGAATGGTAAGGGAGTCTTGAAGGACTGAATGGTCTACCTCCCCTTCTGATCCGCATGTACATATATTCATGATTTTCAATCCTAGCAGATTCTGCCCCTTGTTCCACCTGTCTCAAACTGGTAAAGCATCACTAAATGAGGAGACATAAACCAAGGCAATGCAGAGACCTAATAGCGGGGCCCAGGACACATGTAAATCAGTAATCAGTAACCAGGGCCAGGGACTCTAAGGGGCGCGCTGTGTTTGGAGCAAGGTTGTGGGGCTGTTGTTCTCAGCCTCTGGGGAAACGGGGCGATAAGGTCAAGCAAGTGAGGCCACTGTGCTGGGATCTGGGCCAATGCCGCTGTGCTGTGGTTGGGAGACAGATTTATAGCACTGGGGTAGGATGGGGTGGTGGGGGCCACTGTTTTGTGGCTGGACCAGGTGGGGTGGTTGTGCTCATGTCAGTGAGCAAGGCTGGGAGCCTGAAACCACACCAGGGGCTCAAGATTGCTGCCCCTGCCCCTGCTGAATAGTGTTTACTGCGATGTTGTAATATCTTCAGACTGTTTGACAGTGCAAACAGTCACAAGTGCCATACACCAGAGATTTTCCTCATTTAATGGGGATTCACTGTGAATAAATATCCCTCATTTTCTCTCTCTCTCTCTAGACAAGCCAAGGATTTAATCAGGAAGCTTCTTAGCCTTAAAACAGGTTATGCATTTATTAAAACAAAGAAGCTTTATTTCATATTTCACAAATTCCTTAAGGTACTTTACTTACAACAGATTATATTTGGAGTGCAGTCATGTGATTAAAACAAAATAGCAGCACTTTGCAATACAACAGCATTCCACAAATCACAATAACCAGTTTTACTCAATCCCGCTCAGTGAAGAATGCCCGCTAGCTATGGGTTTAGCTTTTGATCCGACTGGTGGTTGTATTTGTTCAATACTGTGTTAATCTGAAATATTTGCTCAAATCCAACAGAGTTTGAACCAACCACCTTCTGACACTAAAATGTGTTTGGAACGTTGCAATTTTCAAAGTTGCTACGACTTTTGCTCCTTTGTATCCATTTATAAACCGAGGCACATTATAGAAAGCTGTTTCTGTGGTTAAATTACCAGAATTCCATAGATGGAAGCAAAGCCAACTAGACTGTGCATCTAATGGACTGATAATAGGTCATATAGACTACAGTGGGTCATATGGCTGACTTGTAGCAGTCATTTTATATTAAACTGTACAATTTGAAAATATGCAGCCTCATGGTCAGTAGCACAAAGAAAGCCTTTCTAAAATTAAGATATACAAGTAATGACATATACAGTATTTGATTTTCAAACTGCCTGATAAAATATTCATTGTTTTACTGAACAAACAAACTTAAGCCATTTATCACAGATAAGTGCTGTCAAACAGTGTCACATCTCCTCAAGGTGGGTTTGTCTGATAAGAGGGCGATTTGCTGCAGTCATTATTAACCAGATGCTATCTCCCTTGAATTGCATCTATAATTTCTCAACTTAATGGAACAAATTAAATAAAGAGTTTGGTATGAACTTGTTTTACAGACACTGGACTGCCTTTGTTCTGTGCACAATGCTTATTTACATACGTCAATTCTTACCCATCTGGCAAGAAGGCTTGGTGTCTATGGTTCAGCTGTCTGTGCAATGAATTATTCAGCAGTTTATTGCGTCTGCTTTTGATGATGTGTTATCTAATATGAGAAAACTATCAACATGTGAAAATCAGGCCATGGGCAAAATGCAACTGGAATTCGTCCTCAAGTTAAATATTTTAATGAGAGAATTCAGGTTCGTCCTTATAATTAAGGTGCAGCCAGCACAAGGACCAGTTATACTGTAGTGCCCATAAGGGAACCAGTAACCAGGCTTGAGTGGCAGTCTGTTACACTTCCCCAGGCTGGATAATGCCGAGCAGGACCCAACACCAGGAGTAGAAGACTTCTGTTCAATGAGGCCCAGAAGCATGAACAAGCTTAAACAAATCTTTGCAAGAGCGTTATTAGCATATGTAATTTGATAGAAGCAGCATCTTGCGCCAGTTAACAAATCACATATAACATGACTGTACGCCGAGTCTGCCTGTATATATGTTTGCTTAACATTCTGCCCCTCAGAACGCAGTCAGGTAAAGGCGAACTGATTGAATTATAATTACTGCAAAGCAAATTGTGTCACTGGCTTAGCTTTCTAACCCCGGTTTGTTTGTTTTTTGGCCAAAGGAATAAAAGGTTGCCAGAAATATTCATCTGTGCAACAAGCAGCATGGTGCATTTATCATTATCTACCAAAGTGTTTGCCTGCCAGTATAAATTCTGTTCACTCACCACTGATACTGTTATCTTGCTATGCCACTGCCTCAGGCTGGACCAGACTATTCACAGTGTCTTATTTGAACCTGAAATAAGCTTCTGACTCCACACCCGCTTCCATCATAAAGACAGCATGTTTCATCTTCTATAATATGGCCTATCTCCAGTACTCTATTGGTTTATCTGTTGTGGAATCCTTCATCTATTCATCTCTGTTATCTCCAAACATGACGATGCTAAAGCTCTCCTGCCCTTCTGACATTTTCCCACTACCCTCAACCCACCACCTTCCATGATCTCCATCTCAAAATCCTGCTATTTGTCATTCAGCTCACAGCGTACTGATAATCACAATGCCCATTTTACTTGATTTTTTTCCCAATTCTCTAATTGCAAAATATCTAACAAAAACAGTGTAGAGTTCTATGTCATTTGATAGTGTTTACCCTCTCCCACCACTAACTGATGTATACGTGGCTACACTTGGAGAGGAAGAGAACAAAAAGCTTGCGTTGTTTCTGTGCCTGATGAGATTACAATGTCACACAATGAACTTGATGAAAGGCCTGACAGAGATATTGGAGGGACAACTATCTCCCAAACGTACGGTCACAAGTTCAACTCCTAACTCTCTGGGGTTCCGGTTTATGCTGACTGTTGGTTCTATCATATCACAGCCACACAGCTAACAAATAGCATCTTCTGGTACTGTGACAGATTCCTAATGCAGTGGCAAACCACTGCAGTACTTAACTCATAAGTATGGGCCAATCTATCAGAAGACCATGGCCCAATCCTTGTAAACAAGGACAGGAGAGAATACGATGAAGGGCTTTTGCCTGAAACATCGATTTTCCTGCTCCTTGGATGATGCCTGACCTGCTGTACTTTTCCAGCACCACTCTAATCTTGACTCTGATCTCCAGCATCTGCAGTCCTCACTTTCGCCCAGGAGAGAATACAGGCAAATGGGCTGTTTACAGATATTTTTACACAATATGTTCAGACACATGATGACCCATGTCTGGAGCAGATTTGAACCCAGGCCCAGAGGAAGGGATACTACCTCTGCACCACAAAAGACAATTAAATAAAAGTAAAATATTGCAAATCCTAGAAGTGTGAAATTAAAATGGATTCTGGAGAAGCTCTGGCAGCATCTTTGGAGAGAGAAACAGTTTGAAGTCCAATATAAATCTTCTTCAGACATTTTCAGAACTTCTGCAGAAGTTTATAAAAGATTTGATATGTTAACCCTGTTTTTCTCTCTCCCAGATGCTGCCAGACCTTCTAAAGTCCTCCTTGAGTCACTGTTTTACTCACAAGAGATGGGTTGTTTGTATGCCAAGAAAGCTAAAAGCCAAATGTTTGTCTACATCGAGCAGATCCTTATCAGTCAGTAACTACTTGGCATTGAGTACTGAACCATCTCAACACACCATCTCAACACACCTAACACCTGACCTCAGCCTGAAATCCAGCTGCTCTCTATTTGATGGTAGACATGATAATTAAAAGATAAAGTAAGAAAAGTGAGAAAGTACAGCAATAAAGTTCAGAGATCAATGGAGTATGTTTAGACCATGTTTAGTCTTTTATTTATAACTGAATGGGCACATCTTGGCATTGCTCATTGGCGGCCCTTTCACCTAACATTAGGCAATCTGGAATCTGCCATCCCCAGAAAAATGCTTGGTAAAGTAGATTGGGAGCAGCCTTCTTTGGGAAATGCTGATCTGGTTCTTGCAGCAACCATCTCTTCAAACTCCCCTACAATACCCCCTCCTTGCCTGACCCAAGTGGGACATGGATGTATGTCATCAGGTTTGGTGCAAATGAGGAGGTTCAGTGTTGAATTTTCTAAACGTTTATTTGATTGTGCATTTTTTGCTCTGAATTTTCTAGGAATTCTACTCGTCACTATCATTATAGACATACTCCACATGGTGAGCAAAAATTATGGCCCATTCACATAACCCGATTATAGTAGTGACAGCTTGTACAGTAGATCAAAGCTTCCTCCAATTCTCCTATGTGACTCCTGTTGCAATCCAGCTATAACAATGGCATTCATCCAACAATGTAGTAAATTGCCCCAGTTACATTCCAACTCCAAAATGTAGGATCAATTTAGCTCAACCATTTACTATCCCACTTCACCTAATCATTTGTCTGATGACGCAAATTAATTGACCACATCAGCATGTGACCTGCAATCTGCAATAACCAGTTTACAGATGTCCTGGCACGGTGGCACAGTGGTTAGCACTGCTGCCTCATAGTGCCAGAGACCCGGGTTCAATTCCCACCTCAGGCGACTGACTGTGTGGAGTTTGCACGTTATCCCAGTGTCTGCGTGGGTTTCCTCCGGGTGCTCCGGTTTCCTCCCACCATCCAAAGATGTGCAGGGTCAGGTGAATTGGCCATACTAAATTGCCTGTAGTGTTAGGTAAGGGGTAAATGTAGGGGTATGGGTGGGTTTCGCTTCGGCGGGTCGGTGTGGACTTGTTGGGCCGAAGGGCCTGTTTCCACACTGTAATCTAATCTAATCTAATCTAAATCTATCTGACAGAGGTCAGAACCATTCACCGCCAGATCTTATCATAGTTTTTCTTTAGATTAGATTCCTTATTCCCTTCGGCCCAACCAGTCCACACCGACCCTCCGAAGAGAAACCCACCCAGACCCACCTCCTCTGACTAATTGGCCTAACACTGTGGGCAATTTAGCAAGGCCAATTCATCTGGCTTGCGCATCTTTGGACTCTGGGAGGAAACCGGAGCACCCGGAGGAAACCCACGCAGACACGGGGAGAATGTCACCCAAGGCTGGAATCAAACCTGGGACCCTGGAGCTGTGAGGCAGCAGTGCTAACCACTGAGCCAGTTTTGATCCTAAGATGAGCACAGGATCAAAGCAAGAGGATAAATGCCAGAGAGTGTCTCCTCTAAGTCAAGGCAGTATTTGATTGACTAAGATATCAAGGATCTCTAGCAAGGTCATAATAGAATCATAAAATAGTTACAGTACACGAGGAAGTCATTCAACACATGTCTGTGCCAGGTCTACAAATGCTATCCACCTGTCCCCACTTCCCTGTAGCTTTTTACTGCGCTTGTTAAATTTCCAATTCCCTGTTGAAACCCACAGTTTTATCTGTATCTGGCACAGTTTCAGATTGTGCATTTCTGGTCTTAAAATATTCCTCCTCACATCACCGCTGCTTCTTTTGTCAATCACTTTAAATGGGTGTCCATGGGTTCAGTTTTGCATTAGAGAAATTGTAAATGAGCTTTTTGACAGCGTATTTACAATTTCAGTACCAAGCAGGGATAAATCTTTACGATTACCTTCACAGTCACCAGAGGAATTATTAACATCTCACTGAAGACAACCAAATAGAAACAGTAAGGCTACAAAGATTTGTGATACTGCATCCATTCCATCAATTCCAACTGACCTCTGGACTAATTTAGTCACTTAATGAAAAGTGAGAGCAGCCCTGTTTTTCTCCGAGACAATTAAATTGCATGATCATAACTTTCACAATTTAAAGCTGCATATTCCTGTGAATCTATTAGCAAATTGCAGAGAAAAACTGGCAAAACTGATCTTTCATTAAAAGGGTTTGACACCTAAAATGTTTCTCCATTTTAAATGACAATACATTTTGAACAACAGTGGCAGGATCTCAATGTTTTCCTTTTTCCCCACAGTTTATATACGGTTAGTTGGTTCAATGCTTTCCATGAAGAAAGTGAGGACTGCAGATGCTGGAGGTCAGAATCGAAAAGTGTGGCGCTGGAAAAGCACAGCAGGTCAGGCTCCATCCGAGGAGCAGGAGAGTCGATATTTCAGGCATAAGCCCTCCATCAGGAAAGACTTATGAAGGCCTTAGGCCTGAAACATTGACTCTCCTGCTCCTTGAATTCTGCACCACAGTTTTGACTCTTACCACTTTCCATGTCAGCCACCATCTTGTTTGGATTGGATAAGTGGTTGAACAATGTAAGACCATTCCTACCAATAACATTCCCCATTCATTCAGGCTGGGAAGTTAGTACCTAATGGCTCCTCAGGGACCTGCAAGTCCTGAAGTAGGATTTGAACCCAGAACCATCTTGGTCATAAGTACACAAGCTCCTACTGAGGTACCCCAGCTTCATATATCAGGCATTGCAATTTCTTCACCATAAAAAAGATGAATGTGCATCAATCATCTTTTGTGTACAAGTGAACTCTATATGTGAAACATAGTATGATACTAAGGCTCATTCTTGTAGTCAACTGATTTGGCAAGATAAGACATTACTACTCTTTAGTCTTCTCCTTTCTTCTCACATTTTTCTTTGGGTAGAGAATCAAGGGGTCAGGCAAATTCTATTCAACAAGGTGGTGATTAATCAGACATTGGTTTAGGGCAGCACGGGGGCACAGTAGACAGCACTGCTGCCTCACAGCACCAGGGGCCCGGGTTCAATTCCCGCCTTAGGCAACTGTCTGTGTGGAGTTTGCACATTGTCTGCATAGGTTTCCTCCCACAGTCCAAAGATGTGCAGGTTAAGTGAATTGGCTATGCTAAATTGCCTGTAGTGTTAGGTGTAGGGGAATGGGTCTGGGTGGGTTGCTCTTTGGAAGGTCAGTGTGGACTTGTTGGGCCAAAGGGCCTGTTTCCACAATGTAAGTAATCTAATCTAACAGTGGGGAACAGGAGTACCTTTATTATAGATGGTGACACTCCATGTTCAATCTTCTCCTCATCTAGCACCCATGAAAGCTTCTGCTTTTAGGAGGTGGTATCAGGAGCTTGATTCTTGGTGTCACTAACCTGAGGAACTGAGGCTAGCAGGTTAGTGCCTGCTCAGATTGCGATCAGCTCACTCAATGCAGAACATGCATCAAACTGCAGATATTCTTGAATTCCCAAATGTAAACATTTTGCTGAGGATATGGTGGCGAGATTGGATTCTTCCCTCGGGATAACACTAGTAAATTAGCAGCCAGGCCATCTCTCAAATCTTATGAACAAGACTTTCCAAGGTAGAGAATAGAGAGAGAGTCAATAGTGTGGGTGTGCTGTGTGAGGATGAAAGGAACGGGAAATAAGCAGGGGATCTAAGGGAAACCGAATGGTTAATAATTCATGGGTTTTGTTAATATTGCTAAAATTAGAAATCTGTTATTTATTATATGGAAATGTGAATAATATAAAAACTTAGCAAAGATATTCCACTGGACAAAAAAATGGATTCAGTACAATTTAATTCAAAAAACACGGCTGTGTGTTTCAACCACTTGTTCAATTCATGGACTGATTTGGTGAAATGTGTTTTACAGACTAGACATGGGTTTTTTAAATATTATAGGAATACTGTAATTATCAGTCATTGCCTGCTTCTGCTCCTAACTCGAATGTTTGAATGCTATTATATGATTTTTCATGCATTTCGCATAAGGACACATTGCAAGGTGTGGATGGACAAGAGAAAGTATTATTCCTGATGAAGGGGTTATGCCCAGAACATTGATTCTCCTGCTCCTCAGATGCTGCCTGACCAGCTGTGCTTTTCCAGCACCACACTCTCGATGTAGATGCTGGAAATGTGTTGCTGGAAAAGTGCAGCAGGTCAGGCAGCATCCAGGGAACAGGAGAATCGACGTTTCGGGCATAAGCCCTTCTTCAGGAATGCCCGAAACGTCGATTCTCCTGTTCCCTGGATGCTGCCTGACCTGCTGCACTTTTCCAGCAACACATTTCCAGCTCTGATCTCCAGCATCTGCAGACCTCACTTTCTCCTCTCGATGTAGATGGACAATCTGGTCTGTATATTGAACTTGCTTCAGTAATTCCAAGAAAAGCATTTGTTGCAGACTTAACAATTCTTAATGACAAATGAAAAAATCAATGTGTGGGTCACCTCAGGTTAGAGCAATTTGCCAGCAGCATATAAGCAGGATATAGTACAACCTTTCTCATCTGTGAAATCTTCCTTGCATTAAAATAAGCTGGAAAATGGTCAGAATCAGGCATATTGATCATAAAAATAGCACATATAAGCAGTGCCATTTTTGATCTTTATCTATGTAAAATTGAATTTCTCTGTTAATTTCTTTGCTTAATGCTTTCTTTTCTGATATCGCATTTTATTGTCACAACTTTGCATCCCACTCAGTTTTCATATGTCAACTATCAACGTGAATTTACAGGCTGTGCCCACTAGGTGACCCTATTATCTGTTGCACATACGTTGCTGGAAAGAAATTCAGAGACGCTATTCATTGACTATTTCTTTTCTAAGTGTTCCAAAGTACAAATACTCCAGGGGTTCATTCTTATATTCTCCTTTTGGCTAGGTGTCCGTTTTGTTGAGTTTCATGGAGTATTCTTGCTGTGAGATCTCTCAGTGAATTTTACTAAACTCGCCACATTAACGACCTGCCCCAATCCTGTGAAACCCCTCTCACCGATTTCCAGGCCCATTCTACCACTCGATGAAACCGGAAAAGCCACCATTGCTGAAATATCCTGACATCATTGGCGCCAGTATGATCTTTAAAAGGCCGCTATGCTCTGTCAGTCCAGAGATGCCCTGCACGGTTCATGGACATGGCAAGGAAGTGAAAGCTGGTGCCCCGCTTTGCAGGCAGAAATCTGGAGTCCTACTGGAAATGGTGGTTCAGAGGCAAGACTTCCCTTCCCCCAAGACTAGCAGTGGAGATCATGACACCGCACCATTCCAAACTGGGCCAAGGTTCCTCCCCTTATCCCGTCTTCTTCCGCACCTCTCCAATAACCACCCACAGGTCAGTGCAGTCTCCGCTGTTTGAAGGAATGCCCGGCACTGTAGGAAAAAGGCCAATGACCTTCTCCACTCCACCATTTAGGTGCTGCCATCTTCTTTCCGATACCTCACACTCTCTCTACCTCTGATAGTGGACCCACCTCCCATTGAGGGCTCATGCTCTACAGGTCTCACTGTTGTCTGTAACATCTTTGCTCCCTCATTATCACCCACCCCAAACCTCAACATGACTAACCCTACATGCCCTCTGTGCCAACTACTCACTCACTCAAAACACCTCCCTACCTGCAGAGAAAGTGAGGACTGCAGATGCTGGAGATCAGAATTGAAAATGTGTTGCTGGAAAAGCGCAGCAGGTCAGGCAGCATCCAAGGAGCAGGAAAATCGACGTTTCGGGCATGAGTCCTTCTTCAGGAATGGACCTGAAGACCTCCCTACCTGCACCAACAATAACAGCTGGGTCACCCACATTCATTCCCTTAGCACATGCCTCGCTTTCATTCCAGGAGGAAAACAATCCACAAGAGGGCAGAAAGAGTCAAAACTGACTGCCCTTCAGTTCCCCACCCTTGACAAGGAAAGGGTCCAGTGTCTGATCACCCCAGATGGCTGACTGACTGACTGGGTCAAAGCCCCTGGACTGGTATTGGAGGCTGCCCTTGACTTACTGTGCAGGGAACCCCTGACTAAAGGCTTTAACTTAACTGAGGACCGCCAACAACTTAGTGTCTGCTAAATGGCACCACAAGAATGCTGTATAGGGAACCTAGCATTCTGGTTAAGGGGAAATGAGGTCTGCAGATGCTGGAGATCAGAGATGGAAATGTGTTGCTGGAGAAGCGCAGCAGGTCAGGCAGCATCTCGGGAACAGGAGAATCGACGTTTCGGGCATTAGCCCTTCTTCAGGAAGGTTAAGGGGCAAGGTGTGAAAAGGCAAAACAAACCAGGGATGCTGTGAGCATCCAGGTAGGTTCAGAGTGAGTGAGTGTGAAGGCAACATACGAACAACCCAAAGATGCAGCATGATCCAGTCCATGAGCTGGGTTCATGTCCCAACTCAAAGCAGCCTTGCAGCAGTATTGCAGTGATAGTGGCTTTTTGCCTCAAGGTGAATCAGTGCAGTGTCGAAGCATCCTGTATGTGGATCTGAGATGTGTCATTAGTTTTCTTAGAGGTTGGCAAATGTTGGATGCCAATGTCTGCATTGTGTGTGGCTGCTGCCCATGAAATGTGCCCTGAGATGTTGATGTCCATCATGCAGGTCCTTTGGAGTAAGATGGCAAGCTGAATTCACCAGGTACCTCTTAGGCATCTAGTTTGCTCTCGGCTGATGATGGGATTAAAAGCTACATATTAAGGAGGTGAAATGTGCAGTGAATAAGGTCATAAATAAGCAATGATAGGCAACTTGCATCTGTTTAGCGAGAATCTTGCCTCAACCCCCGGAATTTAGTTAAAAGGTGCAGCAAGTTACTCCCAAAGTCAAGAGAAACTTCTCTGGACTTTTCGCAGAGTTCTGCCACATTTCTCATTAAAGCCCATGGTTTTCAGGTGCAAGTATTCCTTCAAGTGCCACAACTTAAGGTGTGAACCAAAAAACACTTTCAAACAAAAATTCCAATGATATAATTAAAACCTACCAACTGAGTTACCTTTTGTGTCTTTCAAAGCCTTCATTAAAGGTTTACCTCACCCAAAGGATTGAGGATCTTTCTTGATTTGCAGCATTATAAGCGCTCATAAATCAATCAGCACAGAGCAGGCTTTCACACTATAAAGGAACCTGAAGTAAATAAAACAGGATCTTTGAAGTGGTTCCACTTGACTAGTGCAGGCAAGGTCTCAAAGAATGTTTGCCACAGAAATCCTACAATGGAACTTTCTGGAATTAAAACATGTGTGTACTAGTGCACATACAAACCTATTTCATCTCCACTGCCACTGACCCCCAGTGTTTGACTTGCTTCAAGCTCAGTGCTTTGATGCAGCAAGCCAGGTGATCACAAGACTACTGCATTGCCATGAATGGCACCCAGTTTTATTACAGCAGCAGCTTTAGCCATTCAACATTTGAACATTGTGTGGAGAGGTGGTGATGCAAAGCCCTGCTGTGTTAAATAGATTTTCTCTCCTTCAGGAAATGACTCCTCTGTTCTGCCTGCGTATTCAGTTTTTGTGTGCAGGACTACATTTCCAGGAACCTTTTAAGAATCCAGTGAGTGCACCAGCCGCATTGCCTCAAGGTGAAACAACTGTAACAGTTGAATGCCCCGAATTTTGCCTTCTCAGAACCAGACTGTTCATTTAGCTTCGGCTAAAAAGGAAGTCAGGCTTCTTCCCTGGACACCTCCAATACATAGAATCCCTGTGGAAAGAGTCCATTCGGCCCATTTAAGTTTGCACTGACCCTCCAAAGTGCATCTCACCCAGACTCAGCCCCTCCACCCTATCCCTGAAACCACATACTTCCCATGACTGACCCAGGTAGCTTGCACAGCTTTGGACTCTGGGAGGGAACTGGCGCATCTGGAGGAAACCCACATGGACATGGAGAGAATTTACAAACTCCACACAGTCACCCAACGGTGGAATCAAACCTGGGTCCCTAATGCTGTGAAGAAGCAATCCTAACCACTGAGCCATCGTGCCCCCTGAACACTGTAGTCTTGAATTAGTGTCTTGAATTCTAAACAAACCTTCATGTAAGATAGTGTGAGCATCCAAAGGAACCTGAAGACACAGAGGTATGGCTGAAGATCAGGAAGCAAAATTACACCTTTCATGATTTGGAGGTGCTGGTGTTGGGCTGGAGTGGAAAAAGTTAAAAATCACACAACACCAGGCTATAGTTCAACAGGTTTGTTTGGAAGCTAGTACTTCCAAATAAACCTGTTGGACTATAACCCGATATTGTTGTGTGATTTTTAACTTAAACCTTTCATGTAAGTGCAGTAATAGCTTACCTAATCTGCCCTCGAGGATTAGTTCAGAACTGCTCACCAGACAGTTAGGGGTTGGTCCTGCCAACAACAACCACATCCCATGAATAAATGAATTAAAAAAAAGTAAGCCACTCTGATACTTTCAGGTCCATTATACCCTACAAGTTGATTTTCTGTTTGTTTGGCTACAGTGCTTGGATATAAATTTTGTAGGCCTTGCACAACACCAAAGTAATCTACTTCAATTTACTGAACCATTAAAAATCCCAATATTGCATCATTACAGTGCTTGGCTCAATATAATCGCAACAACAATTTTTGTCAAGGTGAACTGATGAGTTTTGACGCAAGTCACATTGTGCAATTTATGATTGAAGACAAGCGAACCTCTTTAACCAGGCTAAAGCCTGCACAGAAATAATTCTCAGCAGAATGGAATGCATTAAATTTCTTTTTAGTTCATTCATTGAATGTGGGCTTCATTTGTCAGCTCAGCAATTACTGCACTTCCCTAGTTCCTCTTGAGAAGATGATGGGAGCTGCCATTTTGAACCATTGCAGTCCATTCGGTTAGGTTCATCCACAAAACTGTTAGGGACGGAGTTTCAAGACTTTGATGCAGTGAGACTGAAGGAACAACAATATATTTCCAAGTCAGGATGACGAGTGGCTTGAAGGCAAACTTGCAGGTGGTGGTGTCCCCATGTATCTGCTATCCTTGTCCTTCTAGATGGTGGTGGTCATGAGTTTTGAAGCTGCTGCTAAAGAAATTTGGTGAATTTCTGCACATGATGCACACTTTTGCTGCTGTGCATCAGTGATGGAGAGAGTGAATGTTTGTGGATGTGGTGCCAATCAGGTGGGCTGCTTTCTGCTAGACGGTGTCAAGCTTCCTTACTAGTGTTGGAGCCACATTCATCCAGGAAAATGGAGAATATGCCATCAAACTCATAATTGGTGCTTTGTAGATGGTGGGCAGGCTTTGGATAGTCAGGAGGTGAGTTAATTGCTGGTGGATTCCTATCATCTTACCTGCTCTTGTAGCCACAATATTTAAATAGCTACTCCACTACAGTTCCTAGTCAATCATAGATGGAAATGTGTTGCTGGAGAAGCGCAGCAGGTCAGGCAGCATCTAGGGAACAGGAGAATCGACGTTTCGGGCATTAGCCCTTCTTCAGAAGGGCTAATGCCCGAAACGTCGATTCTCCTGTTCCCTAGATGCTGCCTGACCTGCTGCGCTTCTCCAGCAACACATTTCCATCTCTGATCTCCAGCATCTGCAGACCTCATTTTCTCTCTAGTCAATCATAGCCCATGTTGCTGTCATTGAATGTTAAGGGCCCCTGGTTACATTCCCTCTTGTTGGAGGTACAGTCAGCTCTGACATAATGTGATAGTTCCGTTCTCGAGTGTTCACATGTTATAAGAAAATCGCGCAATACCCTGCCATTTAAACTAATGGGGCCAGAATCACATTATAGCCAATAGATCACATTATAGGTCAGGAAAGTTCACATTCTACAAACAATGGTCTAAATTCTTCAATCACATTAAAGAAACATGCATTATAGCAGAACTGGCAGTAGTCATTGACTGATAGTTGTGTGGCACTAATGTTACCTGTCACTTATCATCCGATGAATGAATATTGTCCAGGTCTTGTTGCATTTGGACACAAATTGTTTTAGTATCTGAGCAGTTGTGAATGTTGCTGAACATTGTACAATCAGCAGCAAATATTCCTGACCATTATAGATGAAGCAGCTGAAGATGCCACAGCCTGAAATGCTATCCTGAGGAAATCTCCTGCACAGATATCCTGGAACTGAAATTACTAATATCCAATCACCACCATCAGCTTCCTTTGTCCCAGGCATGACTCTAACCAACAGAGAGTTTTCCTGTTTCCTATTTACTTTGGTCTTGCTAGAGCTCCTTGGTCAGATGTGACATTGGTGTCAAGGGCACTTAACCTCGCTCTTCTCGAATTTTGTTCATTTGGTCATGTTTGGACCAAGGTTGCAATAAGGTGAGAGACTGAATGGACCTGGCAGAACTTAAAATAAATGTCAGTGAACTGATAAGTAAATGTTCCTTGGCAGCACAGTTAACAACACCTTCTTTCACCTTGCTAACGATTGAGAGCAGACTAGTAGAGCAGTAATTGGCTGGGTTGGATTTGTCCTGTTTTTCTTTGTAAACAGGAGTTATCTGGGCTATTGTTCGCATTGTTAGGTAGATTCCAATATTGTAGTTGTACTGGAACAGCGTGCCTAAAGGGACAGTTGGTTCTTGAGCACACATCTTCAGTACTACTGCTAGAAGATTGTCAGGGCCTATCACCTTTGTAGTGTCCACAGGCATTTCCTGATATCACGTTGACTGAATTGAATCAGGACTATTTGCTCAACACTGACACTGATCATTTTTGTAAATGCTTCAGCCTTATATTTTGCACACTGATGTGTTAGGTTCTACCATAACTGAGCATGCAAGTAGTAGCAGAGCCGCCTCCTCTTTGAGTGAGTTGATGAATTGTCCACTGCCATTCACAACGAGACATGGCAGGACTACAGATATGATCCATTGGTTGCGAAATTGCTTAACTCTTGTCTATCGCATGCTGTTTGACAGGCGAGTAGTCATAGAATCCCTACAGTGTGGAAGCAGGCCATTCAGCCCATCAAGTCCACATCAACCCTCCAAAATACATCCAACCCAGACCCAACCAGCTACCCTATCCCTGTAAGTCTGCATTTCCCATGGCTAATCCCCAGACACAGGGCAATTAAGCATGACTAGACCATCTAACCTGCACATCTTTGGACTGTGGGAGGAAAGTGGAGCACCCAGAGGAAACCCACGCAGACATTGGGAGAACACAGTCACCCGAGGGTGGAATCAAACCTGGGTCCCTGGCACTGTGAGGCAGCAGTACTAACCACTGAGCCACCATGCTGCCCCATATGTAGGCATGTGTTTTTCAAATAAGTCACCTCTGTCTCTTCTAAACTCCAGTGGATATGGGCTAAACTTGTCTCGCCTTTCCTCATAAGGCAATCAGTTCATTCCAGATATTAGACTAGTAAACCTATGTGAACTGCTTCCAATGCATTAACATCTTTTTGTGAGTACAGTAACCAGTACTGAACACAATAATTCAGATGCAGTCTCCACCAACGCCTGTATAATTGAAGCATGTCCTCTCACAATAATATCCTCTCACTTGCAATTCCCCTCACAATAAAACAAAATATTCTATTGGCTTTCCTAATCATTTTTTGAAAGGCATACTAGCCTTCTGAGATTGATGCATCTCAGAGCTCTGCAAACTCTCGCCAGTTAGATAATATGCTTCTTTTATTATGTCTGCTAAAGTGGGTAACTTCACACTTTCCCCCATTATGCACATATTTCCCAGATCTTTGCCCAACAATGTTTGTGGTAGCACCTTATGAAATACAAATCTAAGTACAATACTCCCAATATATCCACAGCACAAGTTACTTCTTCAACCTACTCCAATAAATTAGTTAAATATGATTTCCCTTTGACAAAACCATGTTGCTTCTACCTTATTACTTTAAATCTATCCAAGTGCCCTGTTATAATGTCTTTGACAATAGTTTCTGACATTTTCCCTACAACTGATAGCTCTCTTAATTTTGGCACAAAGCCCCTGATCTTAGTAAGGAGGATGTTGTAGGGTTATCAAAGCTGTATATGCCATTGTCATTTCTAATGCTTAGGTCAATGCTCGGCAGTTTGTCTACTTTCATTCATTTTATCGGACTTCATCACTGTTACATACAACTAAGTAGTTTCCTCGGCCATTTCAGGGGCAATTGAAGAGTTTCATTGCTGTAAGCCTGGAGTAACATGTAGGCTAAAGTAGATAATGATGGCAGATTTCCTTCCTTAAAGGACATTAGTGAAGCAGATCGGTTTTAATGGCAACAATTTCAAGGTGACCATTAGATTAGCCTTTAATTCCAGATTTATTAATTGATTTCAAATTTAGCCACCTGCCACACATTCCTCAGAGCATTAACTTGTGTCTCTGAATTGTCTTAAAGCCCAACTAGCTCACTAATGTCCTTTACGGAAGGGAAAGCAACTACTTTAAACAGTTTGCTGTATATATAACTCCTGTTTATGTACTTCTTAACATTCTCAGGAAAAGTAGGAATAGACACCACTCCAATAAACAGGACCACTGCCTATCAATTCTTCAAAGTGAGATCCTGTCTCAACTTTCAGGATGGAGTCATTGTGTGGCTTAACTAGAAGGAGAAAGTTGCGATTATACTTTAATTGTGATACCCCTAAATCACTATTTAAAATGTTAGCACTGTACAACATTGTCATACTGATCTACAACAATTGGAGACATCTGATCAGGGTAAATCAAATATCATTACTACTTTAAATCAATTGTTTCCAATGGAGTAAACAGATCTCTCAGATAAGGCAGTTGATACCCTCTGGGATCAACTTGGCTCCAAAAGATTTGAGGCCTTCTTTGTTTTCATTCTTTCACATGATGTGAGCATCACTGATAAGACTGCTATTTCTTACCCTGCATTAACTTGCCTTGTGTAGATGGTGATGACTGGCTGTCTTGAATCACTATTGTCAATCTGGTGATGTCACACCACAAACTGCAGTTTGGAAGGAAGGTAGCACACATGTGAAACCTCACCTATCCTAATTGAGGGACCTAATGTATGGAATTTTACAGGGGGATGCTAAATAACTCCCATCTAAACAGACAAAGAAAAACGTTCATCTCACAGGTGCTAAAGCAGAAATGACACACAACTTATTATTGGAGAGTTACCCTTCCAATTTTCAGGCAAATCTTGAATGAACTGGAAAATCTAGATCGAGCCAATGCTGATTAATCCCTCACAAAAAAGATTTCTTGTCAAATGCAAGACTTCTGACAGTCTAGGATTAGTTACCAGTCTACTGAGAGCCCTTCCAACTCCTTAATATATGAGTATTATTAGGACCCCTGTAAATAGAGACAACTTCTAAAAAGACATTTGAAGCTCTAGTGATTGACTGAAAGAGTGATACAGCACAATTTTAAGACATTTACTGTAACAAACAGATTAAAAGTAACATTGACTAAACATTATTTTCGTTGATAATTTATACTTTATACTTGAGAAAGATACCGCAAGTTAACTGTGAAATGTCTGAAAATCCCCTGCCATATAAAATCCCTTTAACATTCCTTAAGTGGACAGTTCATTCTAAGAAACTAATTCAAAACTACTCTCAACTTCTTATGGCTTCCTTTTTTTCCCTTTTCCTACTAAATAACTTCCAATCCTGGAACTGACTTTCACAGAAAAGGTTAACCTGGAGATCCTTCTCTCTTGTCAAAGCTAGGTGAATCTTCTACCTTATGCAATCCTTACAATGTTGGTATTCTTCCATCTGCGTGCAAGTTTCTACCTATATTCTGCATGGTTAGCAATGGAGACTGGCTGTCTCTATTGTTCAGGTCTCTTGGTTTCTTACAGAATTACCTGCCACTGAGATTCAGGAATTGTTTTGTAAACTGGCTTCAATGATTTTCTATGCACTTCAACATTTTTAAATCTATCTCCATGGTTTTGTGAATCACAAAGTCCTTGTATTCGGTAGAAGTTCTAACTGGCTATCCTCTTGACCAATAATTTCCAATATAGGTTGGAATGAAATATACTAGACAAACATAACCATTTTTGAAAGCTCATATTCTTAACATTTCCCCATGAGACTTAGTGAGTAAACATTCATTCATAGTCATTTCAGATGTTGTTCTCATTGTCTTTTACTGAACATCTTGTAGGTTTTTTCCAGTAAATCTGTCTGGACCTTTGTCCCCATAGCAACCAAACAAGATGTTGTCAAGCTGATCACATGGTTCACTTCTACATTTTAGTTAAAATTAAACACAATTGCAAAACTCTGAAACTGGCTATTTTTAACAATAAAAATATATATCAACAATTATTTCATCACCTGACAAAGGGGCAGCACTCCAAAAGCTTGCGATTTCAAGTGAACCTGTTGGACTATAACCTGGTGTCGTGTGGCTTCTGACTTTGCCCACCCCAGTCCAACACTGGCACCTCCACATCATGACTGAGAGGTGGAGCAGTGAAAGTAAAAGTCCTCTTATTAAACCTTCTGTTCTCAGAGAGAGACAAAACACAAATTTTAATTTTCTCATTCCAGACATTCAGCAGTAGATGTTTGTTTCTGTTCATGTGTGAGTCCGTCTATCTGTGTGAATGTATGTTTATGTGAGTCTGTGTGCACATATGTGTGCATTTGTACACGTGTGTTTCTCTATATCTGTGTGTCCATTTCTGTGTGCACATTTGCAGAACAACTTAGAGTCATAGAGGTGTACAGCATGGAACCAACCAGATGTCTCAACCCAATCTAGTCCCACCTGCCAGCACCTGGCCCATATCCCTCTAAACATATTCCTCTATTCATATACCCATCCAAACGCCTTTTAAATGTTGCAATTGTACCGGCCTCCACCACATCCTCTGGCAGCTCATTCCATACACGTACCACCTTCTGCGTGAAAAAGTTGCCCCTTAGGTCTCTTTTATATCTTTCCCCTCTCACCCTAAACCTATGCCCTCCAGTTCTGGACTCCCCCACCCCAGGGAAAAGACTTTGTCTATTTATCCTATCCATGTCCCTCATAATTTTGTAAACTTAACTGAATGGAAATTATAACCATAGTAATTCTTCCATAAAGCAAAGCAGGAAAGAATCCAATAAATATCATCCATGCATAATATACAGTCCAGAAACATTCTGGAACGACAATTGCCAAGATACACACAGACCTGCATTTATACTGCACCCAATCATAGCCCCAGCAATCTTCTCAAAAGCCTATACACAAAACACTATCGATATGTTGCCACTGCTTGATCTATAACCACTGCTGCAAGTTTACACACAGCAAATTCCAAAAACCGAAAGCAAGCTGGACAACCTTTGGTTGACAGGAAGGTCTTCACCAAGACATGGTAATACTGCAATTTGCAATCTTCTCCCCAGCTTCCTGTTTAACAGCTGACTAAAATAGGTTGGGACAGGGGCCAGTAACAACGTGGCATTCCCTCAGGCCTGCACTGACGTTCAGTCGAAAGATTTCAGCTGAATGGGATTTGAACTATCTTCTGACTTGGGTGAAAGTGATAATTACTGTTGGAAATGCTGCAGCCAATTTGTGCACAGCAACTTCTCACAAATACCAATGATATGACAACCAGATCATTTGGTTTGAATGATTTTAATTGAGGGATGAGCATTGTGCCAGGACATTGGAGAGTACAGCCTAAACTTTTCCAAAATAATGCCAAGGATTTTTTTTTCACATCCATGCAGAAGCTCCAATTTAATCACAGAATTGCTGCAATACAGAAGAGGCGGGCAGGGAGACTGGAAGAACGCAGCAGGCCAGGTAGCATCAGGAGGTGGAAAAGTGGACGTTTTTGGTGTAACCCTCCTTCAGGATGTGGGTGGGTGTGGGAGGAGCTGCAGATAAATGGGGTGGTGGGGGCAGGGTGGTGAAGTGGGAATAGGTGAAGACAGGTTGGGGGATACGATCTGGTTGGTCAATGGGAGGAATTAATCCGGTAGGTGGCAGGGAGGAGTAGAAGGGATGGGGAGGGGCTGGGAAGGGAGTCGGGGGATGGGGAGGGATGTTATTTGAAATTGGAGAACTCAATGTTGAGCGCTCCGGGCTGTAGGCTGCCCAGGCGGAAGATGAGTTGTCCCTCCAATTTGCGGTTCATTGTGGCAATGGAGGAGGCCAAGGATGTGCATGTTGGAAAGGGAGGGAGAGGGGGAATTAAAATGGACGGTAACTGGGAGGTCAGGTCGACCCCTGCGGGCCCAGCTGAGACGCTCAGCAAAACGTTCTCTACATTTACATTTGATCTCCCCGATGGAGAGAAGACTACATCGGGAGTACCTGATGCAGTAAACTATGTTGGAAGAGAGGCAGGTGAACCTCTGTCTCTGTCAGTACAAAAGAGGCCATTCTGCCCATCGTTGCTGCACTAGTTCTCTTATCGAATGCTAATATCCTGCCTTCCCTTCTTATCCCTTCTCAAGTAACCAACCAGTGCACCTCTTGAATGTTTCAATTAAACCAGCCTCCAGCACATTTCCAGTCAGGGCATTCCAGACCCTAACTACTCACTGGGTGAAAAACTTACTTTTGCACATCACTTTAAATCTGTGCCCTCTCGTTCTTGTTCCTTTTCTGACTGGGAATTGCTTCTCCCTACCTACTTTATCCAACTTTCTCCTGAGTTTGAAAACCTCTACCTCAGCTATCTTCTCTCTGAGGACAACAGTCCCAACTCCTTTAATCTATTCTCAGAACTGACGTCTCATCTGACAAATGGATTGACCAGTGAGCATTTGCTCTATACTAGACTGGGAGTGATAAACTGGATTATATGTAGTCAGTTTATCTAAAGGCATACTCGCTTTTAAGAATCACACCCTTGCTTCATTCTGAGAATATTTCAGGCCTATCGAAATTGAGTCGGGAGGTTGCTTTTGCCTGATTGCTCTCCAATGAAGCGGCTTGGGATGTTCATGCTTGAAGGGGGCTACGTAAATGCACGTTGTTCTCCAGAGGAACGGCGCGGTGGCTCAGTGGTTAGCACTGCTGCCTCACAGCGCCAGAGACCCGGGTTCAATTCCCGCCTCAGGCAACTATCTGTGTGGAGTTTGCACGTTCTCTCTGTGCCTGCGTTGGTTTCCTCTGGGTGCTCCGGTTTCCTCCCACAATCCAAAGATGTGCAAGTTAGGTGGGATTAGTCATGCTAAATTGCCTGTAGCATTAGGTGCATTAGTCAGGGGTGAATGTAGTGGAATGGGTTTGGGTAGGTTGCTCTTCGGAGGGTCAGTGTGGACTTGTTGGGCTGAAGGGCCTGTTTACACACTGTAGGGAACCTAATCTAATCTCATCATCTGCCAATTTGCAAGCTGGGTACTCCTTGACTCAACCTTCTGTCCAGTCATTTGGAGAAATCACTTGCAGTGACAGAAGCTGTGACACATCCTCATGAGAGGAAACCCCACTCACATGCAGCACGTGGAGCAAGGGTAAGAATAAACACAAGGCACAGAACGAGAAATGGAATCTGTGAGGTAATGGCCATCTCAAAAATAACTGCCCTGCTGCAAGATAAAGGGGAAGTATTTGCACCATTTCATCAACTCTCCATTGAAGCTGACATTGTGGAAGTCCTTTTGCAGCTGGATTTCCCAAACTACAGAGGAACAGTCACAAAATTAGTAACCACACTTTCTTAAATATGGATGTGCCAGTTCTGAAACTTGTGCCGAAACTTGTCAGTGGAATGAGCCCATAGGAAAACATCGGGGAGACAAATTGAAATTGGCCATCTCTCAGATTGCTTTCGCTCTGCCTTGGCTTAGAAACATGGAACAGGAGTAGGCCGTTCAGCCCTTCAAACATGCTTCACCATTCAATTTGATTGTGGCTGATTGTTCAGCTTGTTCCCACTTTTCTCCCCATACCCTTTGATCACCTTAGTACTAAGAACTATAGTCACATGGACAACATGGTGGCTCAGTGGTTAGCACTGCTGCCTCACAGCGCTGGGGATCCGGGTTTGATTCCACCCTCGGGTGACTGCCTGTGTGGAGTTTGCACCTTCCCCCATGTCTGTGTGGGTTTCCTCCTACAGTCCTGCAGGTTAGGTAGATTGACCATACTCAATTGTCTGTAGTGTTCAGGGATGTGCAGTCTAGTTGGGTTAGCTGTGATGAATATGGGGATAGAGTGGAGGACTGGGTCTGGTTGGGATTCTCTTTGGAGGATTTGTACAGACTTAATGGGCTGAAGGGCCTTTTTCTCCTTTGAAGGGATTCTATGACATTTCTCTTGAATTCCTTCAATATTTTGGCTTTAATAGTTTCCTGTGGCAGGGAATTCCACATTTCACACTGTTTCTTTCTTACTGAAAAAATGTTCAAGCAAAACCAGTAAGACCTAAAAGTGATCTACTGCTCCTACTGCAGCTCCATGCAAACAGGACGGGTTGGACCAGTATGTAAACGTTCTTTCTGAGACCTTGACTCTTTGGTGTGGGAGGGATTAGTGGGGGCTGACCTTCACTGTGTGGGAGTTGGACATGTTTGTATCTGGAGGGACTTGGAGTTCTTGCACACAAATGACAGAATGTTATGGGTACAGCGTGTTCCTTGCTGTTATGAAAGTAAAGTTTACTCAACTCTTTCGAATTGAAAATAAAGCTTCCTGACACTGTCCAATCAAACACTCCCAGGTCTGGGACAGCAGGGGGTTAGATATAGAGTAAAACTTTCTCTATATTATTCCCATGAAACAGGACAGGGTCACGGGATTAGATACAGAGTAAAGCTCATTCTACTCTTTTAAACTGATTTGGAGGTGCCGGTGTTGGACTAGGATGTACAAAGTTTAAAATTACACAATACCAGGTTATAGTCCAATTGGTTTAATTGGAAGCACTAACTTTCAGAACGCTGGTCCTTCATCAGGTGGAGGCGGGGTGGAGGGGGTGCGGGGGGGGGAGCTGCTATCCTATTAGCATGGGTGGCATGGTGGCTCAGCGATTGGCGTTGCTGCCTCACAGCACTAGGGTCTCAGGTTCGATTCCAGCCCCAGGCCACTGTCTGTGTAAGGTTTGTACATTCTCTCCATGTCTGCGTGGGTTTCCTCCAGATGCTCCCACAGTCCAAGGATGTGCAGGTTCGGTGAAATGACCATGCTAAATTGCCCATTGTGTTCAGGGATGTGTAGGTTAAGTGCTTTAGTCAGGGGAAATGTACAGTAGTAGGGTAGGCGAATGGATCTGGGTGGGTTACTCTTGGGAGGGTCAGTGTGGACTTGTTGGGCCGAATGGCCAGTTACCACACTGTAGGAATTCTATGACACAGTAGGCCTGTGTTCCCTGGAGTACAGACAAAGGAGATGTGAACTACAGTGGGGGTGGGGGGACGCTTGGCAGGGTATGGACCAAATAAATGCTTCCGTTGGTTTTAGAAAAGGAAAAGTCCAAACTGGCCAGCTCATCGGTTTCTTTCTCCCTGAGGGGGATAAACAGTCAATAAAAGTAGCAAGACCTGAACACAAGGTCACAAGCTTGGCTGCTTCAGAACTGGGATGAAGAGAAATGTCTTCACGTGAGGAGTTGTGAATCTGTTCCAGAGACACATGAATGCCCTGTCATTAATTATGTTCAGGAGAGAGCTCGGTAGATATTTGGACTGAGGAAACGCAAGAATGTGTGGGCTGATGGAGCTGTGGTCTTGATGGATGGTGAGGCAGGTTCGAAGGACCGAATGGACTAAAACAGCTGCCCCTTTTTAATTGAAGTTCTGATACCTCCGCCCTTACGGTCCCATTAGTGTTCTCAAATAGCCATTCATAATCGACTTCAACTGAACAAAATAACAGCCAAGTCTCTTGTGATATAATCGATAGAACATAGAACATAGAACAATACAGCACAGAACAGGCCCTTCGGCCCACAATGTTGTGCCGAACATTTGTCCTAGCTTAAGCACCCATCCATGTACCTATCCAATTGCCGCTTAAAGGTCACCAAAGATTCTGACTCTACCACTCCCACAGGCAGCACATTCCATGTCCCCACCACTCTCTGGGTAAAGAACCTACCCCTGACATCCCCCCTATACCTTCCACCCTTCACCTTAAATTTATGTCCCCTTGTAACACTCTGTTGTACCTGGGGAAAAAGTCTCTGACTGTCTACTCTATCTATTCCCCGATCATCTTATAAACCTCTATCAAGTCACCCCTCATCCTTGGCCGTTCCAATGAGAAAAGGCCTAGCACTCTCAACCTATCCTCATAAGACCTATTCTCCATTCCAGGCAACATCCTAGTAAATCTCCTCTGCACCCTCTCCAAAGCTTCCACATCTTTCCTAAAGTGAAGCGACCAGAACTGCACACAGTATTCCAAACGTGGCCTTACCAAGGTCCTGTACAGCTGCAACATCACCTCACGACTCTTGAATTCAATTCCTCTGCTAATAAACGCTAATACACCATAGGCCTTCTTACAAGCTCTATCCACCTGAGTGGCAACTTTCAAAGATCTATGAACACAGACCCCAAGATCCCTCTGCTCCTCCACCTTACTAAGAACCCTACCGTTAACCCTGTATTCCGCATTCTTATTTGTCCTTCCAAAATGGACAACCTCACACTTGACAGGGTTGAACTCCATCTGCCACTCCTCAGCCCAGCTCTGCATCATATTTAAGTCCCTTTGCAGCCGACAACAGCCCTCCTCACTATCCACAACTCCACCAATCTTCGTATCGTCTGCAAATTTACTGACCCCCCTTCGACTCCCTCTTCTAAGTCATCAATAAAAATTACAAATAGCAGAGGACCCAGAACTGATCCCTGCGGAACTCCACTTGTAACTGGGCTGCAGGCTGAATATTTACCATCTACCACCACTCTCTGACTTCGAACGGTTAGCCAGTTCTCTATCCAACTGGCCAAATTTCCCACTATCCCATGCCTCCTGACTTTCCGCATAAGCCTACCATGGGGAACCTTATCAAATGCCTTACTAAAATCCATGTACACTACATCCACTGCTCTACCCTCATCCACATGCTTGGTCACCTCCTCAAAGAATTCAATAAGACAAGACCTACCCCTCACAAATCCGTGCTGGCTGTCCCTAATCAAGCAGTGTCTTTCCAGATACTCATAAATCCTATCCCTCAGTACCCTTTCCATTATTTTGCCTACCACCGAAGTAAGACTAACTGGCCTGTAATTACCAGGGTTATCCTTATTCCCTTTTTTGAACAGGGACACAACATTCGCCACTCTCCAGTCCCCTGGTACCACCCCCGTTGACAGTGAAGAGGAAAAGATCATTGCCAATGGCTCTGCAATTTCCTCTCTTGCTTCCCACGTAATCCTAGGATATATCCCGTCAGGCCCGGGGGACTTGTCTATCCTCAAGTTTTTCAAAATGCCCAACACATCTTCCTTCCTAACAAATATCTCCTCTTCATACTCCGTTTCATACTCTCCTCTTCAACAATACGGTCCCTCTCATTTGTAAATACTGAAGAAAAGTACTCATTCAAGACCTCTCCTATCTCTTCCGACTCAATACACAGTCTCCCTCTACTGTCCTTGATCGGACCTACCCTCATTCGCATCATTCTCATGTTTCTCACATACGCATAAAAGGCCTTGGGATTATCCTTGATCCTACCCGCCAAAGATTTTTCATGCCCTCTCTTAGCTCTCCTAATCCCTTTCTTCAGCTCCCTTCTGGCTATCCTGTATCCCTCCAACGCTCTGCCTGAACCTCGTTTCCTCAACCTTATGTAAGCCTCCTTCTTCCTCTTCACTAGACATTCAACCTCCCTCATCAACCAAGGTTCCCTCACACGACCATCTCTTTCCTGCCTAACAGGTACATACATATCAAGGACACGTCGTATCTGTTCCTTGAAAAAGTTCCACATTTCAATGACATCCTTCCCTGACGGCCTATGCTCCCAACTTATGCTCCTCAGATCCTGTCTTGCAGCATCGTATTTATCCTTCCCCCAATTGTAAAACCTACCTGTTGCATGCGCCTATCTCTCTCCATAAGCAAGGTGAAAGTCACAGAATTGTGGTCACCATCACCAAAATGCTCACCCACTAACAAGCTCATCACTTGTCCCGGTCCGTTACCGAGTACCAAATCCAATATGGCCTCCCCTCTGGTCGGACAATCTACATACTGTGTTAGAAAAGCTTCCTGGACACACTGCACAAACACTGCCCCGTCCAATCTACTTGATCCAAAGAGCTTCCAATCAATATTTGGAAAGTTGAAATCGCCCATGACTACTACCCTGTGGCTTCTGCACCTTTCCAAAATCTGTTTCCCAATCTGTTTCTCCACATCTCTGCTGCTATTGGGGGGCCTATAGTAAACACCCAACAAGGTGACTGCTCCTTTCCTATTTCTGACTTCAGCCCATACTACCTCCAAAGGCAGATCCCCCTCGAACTACCTTTCTGCAGCCATTATACCATTTCTAATTAGCAACGCCACACCCCCTCCTTTTTTACCACCCTCCCTAATCTTACTGAAACATCTGTAACCAGGAACCTCCAACAACCATTCCTGTCCCTCTTCTATCCACGTTTCCGTGATGGCCACAACATCGTAGTCCCAAGTACCGATCCACACCTTAAGTTCACCCACCTTATTTCTGATACACCTTGCGTTGAAATATACACACTTGAACCCATCTCTGTGTCTGCAAGTATTCCCTCTCAGTGCTACCTTCTCCACAGCCTCACTACATTCTTGGACATCATGAAAAACAGCTAACCTACTTGCTGGACTACAAGTCCGGATCCCACCCCCCTGCCAAATTAGTTTAAACCCCCCCGAAGAGTGCTAGCAAACCTACCCCCCAGGATATTGGTGCCCTTCTGGTTCAGGTGCAACCCATCCTGTTTGTACAGGTCCCACCTTCCCCAGAATGCAGTCCAATTGTCCAAATACCTGAAGCCCTCCCTCCTACACCATCATTGCAGCCACGTGTTCAACTGCACTCTCTCCCTATTCCTTGCCTCACTGTCACGTGGCACCGATAACAACCCAGAGATGACGACTCTGTCCGTCCTAGCTTTTAGCTTCCAGCCTAACTCCCTGAGCTCCTGAATGACCTCCCCACCCCTCTTCCTACCTATGAAGTTGGTGCCAATGTGCACCACGACTTCTGGCTGCACACCCTCCCCCTTAAGGATTCTGAAGACACGGTCCAAGACGTCTCGGACCCTGGCACCCGGGAGGCAACAAACCAACTGAGAGTCTCGCCCATGTCCACAGAACCGCCTGTCTGTCCCTCTAACTATGGGGTCTCCTATAACTAGCGCTCTCCTCCTCGCCCCCTTTCCCTTCTGGGCCTCAGAGTCAGACCTCGTGCCACAGACCCGGTCACTGCAGCTTACCCCTGCTAGGCTGCCCCCCCCAACAGTATCCAAAGCAGTATACTTATTGTTGAGGGGAACGACCACAGGGGATCCCTGCACTGCCTGCTTCCTCCCCTTCCCACCTCTAACTGTTACCCAGCTACCTCTGTTCTCTGGCGTAACTATGTCCCTGTAGCTTCTATCTATCACCCTCTCAGCCTCTCGAATAATTCTCAGTTCATCCAACTCCAGCTCCAGTTCCCTTATGCGGTCTGTGAGGAACTGGAGCTGGCTGCACTTCCTGCAGATGAAGTCGGCAGGAGCATCGGTGGTCACCCCTACCTCAAACATCCTACAGGAGGAACATTCCACTGCCTGCGCTGCCGTAACTCTACACTTAGTCTCCAAAACAAAAACACTAAGTAGCTTACCTGTTCAGCCGACTGAGTCCTTTTTTTTAGGTTAGAGGAGGAGGGAGGGTGGGAGACACTACACGTGTAGTGTCTTGGGTTCCTTCTTCACTCAAATAACAATCACTTACCTTCCCGACCGGCTTTGCGCTCCGACTTCACTTCCGCCCAGCTCCCGCCGCTCTCTGCTGCAGAAAGCAAAGGCATCCCAAAGTGATTCATGCTGTGAATTACACACAAAGTCCTGCCTTTTCAATTCCAGCCTCTTCAACAACAATCCCAATTTTTGATCGGTCCACCTTTGGCAACTTTGCTTTTATCCGCCCAGGGCTTTACCTCTTAGGCCCTGCATTTGGTTTCCAGGCCATGGTGTGGCGTGTCGTCAGAAACTTATTTGATTATTGTTCCTGTGAAGGCTCTTGGGATGTTTACTTCCCTGAAGGTGTTACACAAATCTAGTCCAGAACTAGAGGGCATAGGTTTACGGTGAGAGGCAAAAGATATAAAAGAGACCTAAGGGGCAACTTTTTCACACAGAGGATGGTGGGTGTATGGAATGAGCTGCCAAAGGAAGTGGTGGAGGCTGGTACAATTATAACATTTAAGAGGCATCTGGATGGGTATATGAATAGGAAGGGTTTGGACGGATGTGGGCAAAGTCCTGGCAAATGGGACTAGATTATGTTGGGATATCTGGTCGGCATGGATGAATTGGACGGAAGGGTCTGTTTCCATACTTTGTTATCTCAACAAAGCATGGAGCTCTTGCTTTCATCCCAGAGGGAGCAGAAAGATAAACTACCAGGCGATTTGTCTTTGGAGGCCCTGGTTGAGATATGAATCTAACCCAGATGTTCTGGCTGGGTAGTGAGCTCATTGTAATGGAGCCCAGTTTTGCCGTTCGCACTCACTCTCCAGAATCAGCAGAAAACAGACAGAGGAGTGCAATGTTGACTCTTACCTCACGGGGGTGGGATTGGGGGGGGATGGTTAGACTATAAAGAGAAAGAAGCAATGCTTCAGTTAGACAGAGCCCATCTGGAGAACTGTATTTATTTCTAAATACCATTCTCAAGCAAAGGAAGAGGCATTGGAAGGGGTAGGTACACATTCATTGTAATGAGATCAGGGCTCAGAGAGTCAAACTTAGGGAGCATAAACTTGTAGCCCCTTGCGATTAGAAAGCCAACCAACTTAATTCAGATAAATAGAGAAAGTGTTTTCACTGGAGTGGGGGAGTCCAGAACTAGAGGGCATAGGTTTACGGTGAGAGGCAAAAGATATAAAAGAGACCTAAGGGGCAACTTTTTCACACAGAGGATGGTGCGTGTATGGAATGAGCTGCCAAAGGAAGTGGTGGAGGCTGGTACAATTACAACATTTAAGAGGCATCTGGATGGGTATATGAATAGGAAGGGTTTGGACGGATGTGGGCAAAGTGCTGGCAAATGGGACTAGATTATGTTGGGATATCTGGTCGGCATGGATGAATTGGACGGAAGGGTCTGTTTCCGTACTGTACATCTCTGTGAAAATGACTCTAATTCACTCACAGAGTTGTGAATCTACAGAACGCTGTACCCTGAGGGTTGGGGATGCTCTATTGTCGAGTAAACTTAAAACTGGGAAAGGCAGGGTTCTCAGGGAACCGACGGAAAGTGGGAACCTGTTATCGGATTGAAGCAGGTTCCAGGAGCTGCTCCTGCCTCTTGTGTTCTTCAAAAGGGCCGGGTTTAGTTTTCATTCACAGCCCCTTTGAAACATGATGCAGCCACAGCAACCTCCAAGAGTGTCATCACTCACCTGCTAGCAACAACTGTTATCCCTTTCTTCCACAAACAAACCAGTCAGGCGTTTATCAGAAAGACATTGACATCTTTGAATGTCACTGCTTGCCTGCTCAGATAGTCATTAACGGCTGTGAGGAGAGGAGACTGCAGAGATGATAGGAGCCACTCAACTCCTACCCAAGAACAGTGTGATCACTCGGTGCTCATAGCTAATCTTTCTTGACACTGTTTTTTTTCATGATCTGTGGGCTTAGAGTTGATGCACAATCACAACAGGAGATTGTCACAATGTTAGGGCTGTGTCATTACTTCCATTCCATTGCCCCTTCCTTCTGGTCCTGGGGGTCAGTTTAGTTCAGTCAGCTGGTTTCTGGGTTCAAACCCTTTCCTGGCTGAGGTTTATCACAAAGGACTAGGTGGATTATCCATGGCAAACGCAGGGTCATGGGGGATCATGTGGGATGTTCTTTGGATGGTATGGTGTAGATTTGCTGGTCCGAATTGGCCTCCGTCTGCACTGTAGGGATTCTCTGACTCTCCTTCTCAACCTCTCCCCTCACTTGAAGCACAGTGACCCACCAGTCGTCTCTCCCCAATGAGAGAGCAGCCCTATGGCCTGGGAAGAATGGGAGGACTTTGCTTCATAACGCGGCAGTGCTTTCCACCCTTCAGGTTTATATCCAATTCTCTTTTGAAGCTTTTTATTGAATAAGACTCCTCCACCCTTTCAGGTGACACATTCCACATCACAACAATTCACTGTATGTACAGGGAAACTCGAAACCAAAGATGTGCAGGTGAGGTGAATTGGCAATGCTAAATTGCCCATAGTGTTCAGAAATGTGTGTGGGTTAGGTGCATTAGTCAGGGATAAATGTAGAGTAGTAGGGGAATGGGTTTGGGTGGGATAATCTTCAGACAGTCGGTGTGGACTTGTTAGGCCAAAGGGCTTGTTTCCACACTGTAGGGATTCTATGATCTTTTACTTTCAGAATTAAGGCGTACCCAACTGTTGAAATAACATTATTAATGCATGACAGTACATAAACTGAATACCTAAAGAAAACAGTCTGCCTTTAGATCCCTAACTTTACCAGTAGTCTAAGGATTATAATGGAATTTTAAATCATTTCTGAAAAACAGCAGTGTAAAACAATTCTTTAACCAGTGTGTAGAGACACAATAAAGTTACGTGTTCTTTTATGAAACACTTAAGTGGGTCAGGTGCAACATTTAAATCATTGTTCCATTCATCGGCATATCAATGAAGTTGAGACTATTGGTAGATTTAAATGTTCTAATTTAGGAATTATCCATCAGCAAACTCTCTATGACATTCAAATAGATAAGCCAGCAAGGAAGCACAATTCCTAAAGAAAGAAAGAATTCCATTTATATAGCATCATTCATGACATTTCAAAGTACTTTACAGCTATTGACCTGCTTTAAAAGCGTGGTCACTGTTGTAAAGATTGAAACATGACCACAAATTTGACTCACAAAACAGCAATGTAGTAACAACATAATCTGGTTTTAATTATATTGATTGAGGGTTAATTGTTGGGTATAACAGCAAGGATAACTCTTCTGCTTTTCATCCAAATAGTTCCACTCAATCTTTGTGGCCATCTGAAAAGGCAAACAGTGCCTTTAGTTTAAAAACATATCTGAAAGATTTAGCACTCGCTCAGTATTATACCAGAATATAGATCTGGACTTCTCTGGAGTGTATTTAAATCTGTAACCATCTGACACTAGTATCGCTGGGCATTTAGTATTTGCAAGAGCATGAAAGCCGCAAACAGCTCATGAGCTATAGTTTGGCAATATCTGTGATAAGCCATTATACAGAATTATCTCAGTGCTGCTATGACCGACACTGGAGACTGCTCCATCACTTTAGACACACTACTTAAAAGGTCACAATATAAAATAAAAATGCTTCTTCCAGTTATCAAGATGACCAATTGAATACCTTCTCTATTTTAAACAATACAATCTATTGACCAGCTTTCTTAACAACAAATTATCGGTTCATTATCAAAACAGAAGTTATTCAATATAATGTAGTAATTAGTTAACATACACAGTGAGTAATATAGCAGTACAAATGCTTATGCCTCTTAATATTCCCTAAACTTACAGGCGGGTAAACACACATACTTCAGTAAAAGAGAGAAAAGAAAAAGCTTTCTCTGCAGCATTTGGCTTTGCATAAAACAAAATATATTAGCCAATAGGTTATTGGAGTCATAGAGTCTGACCAAATATCCTAAATTACTCTAGTCCCATTTGCTAGCACTTGGCCCAAACCCCAGAAACCCATATACCCATCCAGCTGTCTCTTAAATGTTGTAATTGTATCAGCCTCCAATACCTCCTCTGACAGCTCGTTCCATACACACACCACTGTCTGCATGAAAACATTCCTGGAAGGCAAAAGAATAAATCATTGAATGTTCTGAAATTTGTTGCTCTGATGTGTTGGCACATAGAGCCATAGAGTCATAGAGATGTACAGCATGGAAACAGAACCTTCGGTCCAACCTGTCCATGCCGACCAGATGTCCCAACTCAATCTAGTCCCACCTGCCAGCACCAGCCCATATCCCTCCAAACCCTTTCTATTCATATACCCATCCAAATGTCTCTTAAATGTTCAAAGTTAAAAATCACACAACACCAGGTTATAGTCCAACAGGTTTAATTGGAAGCACACTAGCTTTCGGAGCGACGCTCCTTCATCAGGTGATTGTGGAGGGCTCAATCGTAACACAGAATTTATAGCAAAAATTTGCAGTGTGATGTAACTGAAATTATACATTGAAGAATTGATTGTCTGTTAAGCCTTTCATCTGTTAGAATACAGTGATAGTTTCACTTCTTTCATGTGTAAATCACAAAACCCTTTTTTTTAAAGTTGCATTCTCGGGTTAGCTGTTAATAATGGTGATAGCTAGACAATATGTTGAAGGTGTTAGCCCCTGTGTTCTCTGTCTATGACCTGATGTTTAGATTGATTCCAATCTAAAAAGTGAGATAACAGAGTTTTACATAAATTCATGCAGTTTTTAAGCTCAGAGTTCTACATGAATGTATGTGGTTTTTGAGCAAAGTGCAATGTAACTCTGCAAGTACAAAAAAATTCACCACACAAAATATATGTGGGCATGTGGGTCTTTGTCTGTCTGTGTGTGTGTCTGTCTGGGGTGAAACCCTTTCAAGTTTCACAACATCTTTCCAATAGGAAGGAGACCAGAATTGCACACCATGTTCCAACAGTGACCTAACCAATGTCCTGTACAGCCGCAATATGACCTCCCAACTCCTGTACTCAATACTCTGACCAATAAAAGAAAGCATACCAAATGCCTTCTTCACTATTCTATCTACCTGCGACTCTACTTTCAAGGAGCTATGAACCTGCACTCCAAGGTCTCTTTGTTCAGCAACACTCCCTAGAACCTTACCATTAAATGTATAAGTCCTGCTAAAATTTGCTTTCCCAAAATGCAGCACCTCACATTTATCTGAATTAAACTCCATCTGCCACTTCTCAGCTCATTGGCCCATCTGGTCCAGGTCCTGTTGTAATCTGAGGTAACCCTCTTCACTATCCACTACACTTCCAATTTTGTTGTCATCTGCAATCTTACTAACTGTACCTCTTATGCTCGCATCCAAATCATCTATGTAAATGACAAAAAGTAGAGGACCCAGCACCGATCCTTGTGGCACTCCACTGGTCACAGGCCTCCAGTCTGAAAAACAACCTTCCACCACCACCCTCTGTCTTTTACCTTTGAGCCAGTTCTGTATCCAAATGGCTAGTTCTCCCTGTATTCCATGAGATATGTGGTCAGGTTGCTAAGCATGCAAGGTTATTTCAGGAGTCTTGCAGAAGGAACTTGCCCAGGAAATACAATTCTGCGATGTTTTTAGGTTTCACCATGAACTGATCTAGAAGATTTTTTTTTCAAGAGAGAGAGTGAGAGAGAACCTGGGTAGCTTGTTCATAGTAAGCTTCCTTCCAAACTAGGTTGTTCCTAACAGTTTCTCCTCCAACTGAACCAGGTGAAAGAAGAAGCTCTCCAAATCAGTTACTATCCAAAGACAGCCACGGAAGGGTGCAGAGCGAAGCAAGCAATTATCACCAGTCTTATGATTTCTTGGAAGCTTTATTAAAGAATTCTCTATTGTCCACGGGGAACTGTCAGTAACCGTGAGAAAGAAACCATTCCTGGTATACCCACAGAACCTGAAATAAATTTCTTCTTCCCATAATCATTAAAAATTTAATTCTCTCAAGCAATATTAAATATGAAATGTCTTTGTAACAGCACTGAAAAAATAATTCCAATTTTGCTTCATTCACTTTCTTATCATGTTGAAAAGATTATTTCGAATACAGTGGAGAAGTTATAGGGTGCACCAGACATCCATTAGCACTGATGCTAATGGCAATAAAACAACACTGCTATGGCAACCAAAGCCTCAAAATATAAAAAAAGCCCCTTACAATAAAAATAGATACGACATGATTATTGTTATTCAAGGGTACAGTTCATTGTGTAATGTCATCTGGAGCTTATTTACTGGTTGCATGGAGCAATAATCAAGGAAAGTGCCTCAGATAAAAGGGATACAAAATACTGAGGCCTGAAATTTTCTTGAAGCATTTCCAATAACTGCCTGGCAAATGCAGTGAAAGCCTCCTTGGATCTTTGACACTAGTCAGTCACTTGTCCGGTGCTGTTCTCAGCTCTTCACTGAATAAAGAAACTCACGACTAACAAAACCATATCTACAATTGGGAAAAACTTCAGCTTCATTTCCCTTATTCTCTTTTTAGGTTACAGGGAAAATAGTGGACAGAAAGTTATCTGCCAACCCATTATCGGCAACATTTCTTTGAACCATTTGATGCGGTATTTATCGAAGTAATGTGCTCTTGTGAAACTGTTTTCTCCATATTTAAGCAGAGACATTCCTCACAAACAGGTGAACGTGCAGAGAGGGATTTTGGATGAATACATTGCATGTCTGCACCTATTATCTGACAGTGTCATATGAAGGTCAGAGAAACTTGTCACAGGACTACAGATATAGATGGGAAAACTTACTGCGCTGACCGAAGGAATGATAGATAATGATGAATGGAAGAGTGTGATTTCAGTGTTTAATCCAATACTAAGGTTCAGGTAACATGTATAATGCTACTCAAATTTTGTTTGCCTTATTTACGATGTCACCTGAACCCTCATGTTCAGTTACAAGCTTTTAATCATTCATTGAATTCCTTTAAAAGACAGAATTGAAAAATGGCCCCTGAACCCTTCCAGCTAGATCTGTCACCTAGGTCAAATGCCTTTGAATTTTGCATTATCTCATGCTTCATCCTAAACTTGACAGCATATGTGGTATTTGTCCTTGAACTACACAGGAGCAATGTTTGATATAATTCTACAGTTTCATTACTTTGTCTCGTTTTGGGCTGTCCTCAAAAGCCTTTCTCATCCTTGTTTTCAGAACTCAACTTTTGCATCCTGTTGTTTGTTATCACCTTCTCCCTCTTAAATCCCTCTGTTCTGTGCTATCATGAGAAAGGCCACAATGTAAATTTACATTGTTCTGTATATTATCTTCAAAACAAAAATAAATTTCTTTCTTCAATCAACACTGACAAAACACTTCGTTATTCTTTGATTAATTATTTTTTAAGGATGGTCCTTATTTTAAAAGAAAATATTTTTAAGTATGCAAGGAATAATAAACACCTAAAAGTCTGGATACTTGTAGAGGGCCTCATGTCAACAGCGTGGATTTGAAATGAAAACAATAAGCGCAGTAGAAGATGCTAGACCAGGTTTGTGCTGACAGAGCTTTCCATTAACTTTATCTTTTCACTGAAGTCTACTTCCCATTAAAAGAGGAAGATAAATGCATTCCCAATGGCACAGATGCAGGTCAGTAGGTTATAAGGCTGTTGGTTAGTAGCAGGGCATGAAAACTAGGTTAGATGCTTTTTTGTCAAGTATTCAAGTCAGTGTGTTCAAATATTTGTTGCACATGCAGCAACAAGATAACAAGTCCAATGATTCATGCAGATGTCTAACCACCCAACAAAAGCAAAATAATCATTGTCACCAACTATGAACAGTCAGTTCTACTATATAATAACTTGCTTTTCCTTTAAGCTACATTACTTTAAACTTCAAATGGCATACTCTCATGCTTCCCAGGAGACTCGCACAGTTAAGAATTTCTCAGGTTGCCATGGGTAACTGCATTTATGAAAAAGAAAGAAATATTTGCATTGATATAAAGATTTTCATAAGCACGAGATGTCTCAAGGTGCTTTACAGCCAATGAAACGCTTCTGAAGTGTAGTCATTGCTGTGATGCAGTGAACGTGAGAGTGAGCCCGGGCACAGTGAATACAAACAGCAATGAGATAACGTTCAGAAAAATTTGTTTACTTGTCTGATGTTGGCTCAGGGATAAACATTGAGCCGACAGCTGCAGATAACACTGCTGCAGCGTGAAGTGGTGGCAAGGGATCTTTGACATTCATCTGAGGAGTTAGACCAGGACCTTCTGAACATAAGGTGAGGCACTCCTTCAGCAGTCAACTGGAGAGACAGCCTGAAGATTCATTTTGGTTAGTATTTCCACCTTATGGACCAGAGTTTAACATGACCCTTGCTCTCCTTCCCTCTAAAACATCCAATGATTCTTTGGTTCTCCCATTGCCCTGGTCAGCAGTTGTCATCAACCAATATCACCAAAAAAAAGTAGATTATCTGGTCATGGATTTCATTATGGGATCTTGCTGTATAAATGTTTGACAAGCCAGACTTCCTTATCACAATTAGCACGCACTCCAAAGCTATTCCATCAGCTGTCACTTACTTTGTAGCATCCTGCAAACATAAAAGAGACTATCACCATTAATATCCTTAGAGTATCTCCCGTACCTCGACCTTGACTGTGTTGAAAAAGCAGCAGAGCCTTCACTTAACTGTACAAGTGGCATTTCTACTGAATTTCCAGTAATGTTACTATAACAGTCTAAGAGTAGCATGAGGACAATCTCAAAAATAGGGAGCAGACAAATTCTTATCTCACTGCACTGCATTCAAAACTCATCAGCATCACCTAAATTGTCTGTAAATGTATTATTATCCAGATCTTCAAATCCATAAGTGTTCTTCCCCTCCCAAGCTCCCTTTACACTTGCAGTCTCAGACGGATGGTGGCACAGTCGTAATGTCCCCAGGCTAGCATTCCCAATGCCCAGGCTCTGTGGATTCACATCCACCTTGACAGATGGTAGGACTTAAATAATTTATGAATAATTCAGGGAATGAAGGCTATAATTTCAGTAATAGTGACCATGAAGCTATTGCCAATTCTTCTAAAAACCCACCTGGTTCTTTAATGAACTTAAGGGAAGGAAATCTACCATCCTTACCCAGTCAGGCCTAGATGTTCGTCCACAAACACAGCAATGTGATTTACTCTTAGCTACCCTCTGAGATGTTCTAGTAAGCCACCCAGTTCAAAGGCATTTAGAAATGGACAATATATAGACAGCCAACAATGCCCACATCCCAAGAAAAGAGGAAAGAAGTTTTGACAGATCAAATAAAAATGGCAGACTTTCCATCACTAAAGGATATTAATGAACTAGAGGAGCCTTTAGAATAAAAATCCAAAGGTTTCCTTATTTAAACTTATCCGATTCTTTCCAACTTTAGTAGTGTTCTACTGTCAGATCATACAACTATAAGATCATAAGAGACAGGAATAAAAATATACCACTCTGTCCATCTAGCCTGTTCCGCCATTCAAAGAGATCGTTGTTAATATGGTTGTGGCTCAATTCCACTTTTCTGCCTCAATCTCCTTTGTCAATTAACCATCTGCCCAATCCAGCCCTGAATACAATGAATAGCCTTATTTTCATTGCTGTCTATGGAGTAGAAATCCAAAGACTGGAATTGAATTCCAAAGAAGGAGCGACGCTCCAAAAGCTAGTGTGCTTCCAATTAAACCTGTTGGACTATAACCTGGTGTTGTGTGATTTTTAACTTTGACTCCCTGAGATAAGGGATAGCTTTGTCACCTCCATGACAATACTTACTTCTAAATTGCTCTCCTTAGTTGGAAAATCCCGATAACAGAAAACATCCTTTTCACATCTACCCTGTCAATTCCCCACCAAATCATTTATGCTTCAATAGATCACTTCTCATTCTTCTCAATTCTCATTCAATGAAAATGAACACCTGAATTTAAAATTCACTGCTCAGTTCCTCATCTGAATCTGCCTGCATCCTGTGTGGGCCTTGAAAACGATTGGGAGCCAGCGAGGTCTGCAAATGCTGGAGATCAGAGTTGAGAGCGTGTTGCTGGAAAAGCACAGCATGTCAGGCAGCATCCGAGGAGCAGAGAAATCAACGTTTTGGGCCGGAGCTCTTCATCAGGAAAATGATTAACCTGCTCTCAGTTCTTAACTGCTGCTGGAAGATGAATGAAAAAATTCAGGGTTTTTAAAAAATTCATCCATGGGTTGTGGGTGTATTGCTGACTAGGTCAGCATTTACTGCCCATCACTAATTCACCTGAGGCCTTTTAGGAGTAAACTACATTGCTGTGGGTCTAGTGTCACATGTAGGCCAGACCAGGTGAGAATGGCAGATTTTCCACCCTTAAAGGACATTAGTCAACTAAAGAGATTTTCATAACAATAAACAGTGGAAAAGTTATTCCTCGATCTACTTTCTTTCCTTTATTTTGAATTCCAAATAAAATAATAAACCAATAAACATAATCATTGGTAAAATGCATATGCTGGTAAAGTTTGGTCTTACGCAGTCCAATGACAAGCAGTGCAGTTACTTAAGCAGTAAATGTTATTAAATTGTTGCTGCTTGACATAAACCAACAACTGAATGACTTTCGGGAATAGCAGCATACATAAGGTTCAAATGCACAATGCCAAGGAGTAATAAAATGCTTGTTGCCATTAATGACTTCTGAAAGCTACCCCTCTCTCTCCATTGCCTGTCCTAAGCTCTAAGTTCTCTGGCAGCTGCCATGGGAAATCGAAATTAAAAGAAAAGATATAGACTTGCATTCATATAGCACTTTTCATGACCACTGGACATTCCAAAGCACCAGGCAGCCAGTTAAGCATAATCATTGCAATTTAGGAGATGCCTCAGCAAAGGGATGCTGGCCAGTGAACTTGTCTTTTCTGATATTTATTGAGCGATAAAAATTAGCCAAGAAACTATGGATAATGCCCTTGTAAGGGCTGAAGAATCTGCTTCGGTTAAAAGATGCTATATAAATGCACGTTCTTATTTCTAGTATCATTAAACATTTGAGCTTTCCAATCGAAGAGGGTGTTGACGAGTTTAGCTTTGCTCGCTTTGCCAAGGCTAAGCATCAATTGATCCTTTCTCTCTGTGAGCTGACACAGTTGGGACAGATATACAGAAGGATGTCACTGTAGCTTGCAGTCAGAGTCATACTGCAACCCAAAGTCTGTTGTCTCAAAAGTTAAGAAAATTGTGAGCTTAAACTAGTTTCATGTATAAGACACATGGAATATTCCCAGACTGCTAGAGTCTTAAGGTTGTACCTTAAGAAGAAGCTAAACAGGAAACAAGGCTTCTCCAGTGGTGAACGTAGACAGTTTACCAGCAGCGCCCATTATAATCCCCCTTCTTATCACTCAGTGTTAAATGGAAGGGACCATACTCACCCAGCATTAACAAAAAATCAACAATAACCAAAAATCCCCATAGTTTTATTCCCCCAATACCCTGAGAATGGGAATGAGGGCTAGTGGAGAGGCCACTCAGAGGTTTCTTTTTAGATTAGATTCCCTACAGTATGGAAACAGGCCCTTCAGCCCAACAAGTCCACACCAACCCTCCAAAGAGTAATCCACCCACCCCCTGACTAATGCACCAAACACTATGGACAATTTAGCATGGCCAATTCACCTGACCTAGCCATCTTTGAAATGTGGGAAGAAACCAGAGCACTCAGAGGAGACCCGCACAGACACGGGGAGAATGTGCAAATTCCACGCAGACAGTCACCCAAGACTGGAACTGAACCTGGCGCTGTGAAGCAGCAGTGCTAACCACTGACCCACCATGTCAGTTGACAATGATGTTGGGATAAAAACTGAAAATTCTGAAAATGCTCAGCGGGTCAGAAATTATCAACAGAGTTAATGACTCATGTTGATGGTCTATGAAGTTATGGATTTGAAACAAATGTCAGATAGCAGTCAAAATAAGATATGGTAACAACACTGGGCAGGTCAACAAGAGGTCCAACTAATGGTCTGGGGACACAGGTACAAATTCCATCACAGCAACTGGGGGAATTTAAAGGAATAAATCTGAAATATATTTGTTGTCATTTGTTGTTGTAAAAAGAAACTCTTCTAGTTTGCTGTTGCAAAAAACCTGGGGAAGAACACTGGCTCAGTGGTTAGCACTACTGCCTCACAACACCAGGGGCCAGGGTTCAATTGCACCCCTGGGTGACTATCTGTTTGCACATTCACCCTGTGTCTGCAAGGGCTTCCTCTGGTTTCTTCCAACAGTCAAAAAATGTGCAGGTTAGGTGGATTGGCCATGATAAATTGCTCATAGCGTCTGGGGCTAGGTGGATTAGCCATGGAAAGTGTAGAGATACAGGGATGGTTTGGGTCTGTGTGGGATGCCTTTTAGAGGGTTGGTGTGGTCTCAATAGGCTGAATAGTCTGCTTCCACAATGTAGGGATTCTGTGAGTTTGTTAATGTCCTTTAGGAACAGAATATCTGCCATGTTTGCCTGGTCTGACTCATTTGTGTGTGCAGATCCACAGTAATATTGTTTTCTATCATGGCCTAGCAAGACACCCATTTTAAGGGCAATTAGGGCTAGGAACAAGTACTGGCCTGTTCAGTGATACATCCTATTTCAGAATTATAAAAAGCCTGTGTTAACTCAGCTCAATAGACACAATCAGACAAATATTAAAGGGAAAAAGAAACTGAATCCCACTTTGGGAACTGGATCAAATTTCAGAGGTATGTGCCTTGAACTATTATTCAACCATTTACTTTTCATACCAGTTGCTAGTGAACTTGGACCTTATGGCTGATGTAGGTGGATTCAGCTTGTCGATATCTGTCAGCTCTGTCCAGAGAGTCCCCAAGCACTTGTGTAATAGATGAAACAATTACTCATTGCCTGAAACCATTAACCTCCAATATAGGGGAATTCTAACCTCCCAACACCTCATCTATTGATTCTAACTGGGAAACAATCTTCGTATATGATTGATTTCAGGCTTCCAAATATATGTGATCTATTTATTGATTTATGTTAAAGATAACAGACTAATTACTGCACTCCTTGCAAAGGTCTTTTTTGTGCTTTATTAAAACAACATTTTTCTGAACTGTGGAAAAATGTTCATTTTTAATTAGAATTTAAGATCCATTCATGCAATGACAAAAATTTCTGGTTTATAGGTTTGCTTATTTTGAGACATTCATTAGTCACACATGTGCGGAGAGATTAAAATCAACAAATCACAATATATTTGAATTCACAATACTTCGTAAGGCTTGCATTTACATAGCACATTTCACAATTTCAGGACATCCCAAAACACCTTCCAGTCAATGAGGTACATGTGTAGTACTGTAATGTAAGAAATGCAGCAACTAACTTACCCATAGCCAACACTCACAATGATTAAACAAATATGTTGTTGTGCTGTTGATTTAGGGAAAATATAAATCCGGATACTAAGGATAATTTGTTCATTTTCTCTTTGAAATAATACCATAGGATTCTTGATGTCCACCTGAGACAGACTTTGCTCCAGTTCATTACCTCTGCTGAAAGGCAGCACTTCTGATGGAGCAGCACTCCCTCAGTACTGCACTGGAATGTTCATCCAGAGTTTTATCCTCAAGATCTTCAATGGGTCTTATACCCACAACCTCTGCAATCACAGACAAGTACCCTGCCAGTTGTATAAGGTCGTTATAGGTTTAACTGACATCATGAGAGAAACTCCGCCCATCCAGATTTAAAGCAATGTTTCTGGGAGGAGCTAACCAGTGTGTTGCATTATTTAAGTTATTCAGTTGCCTTTAAGTTGGGTGTTTTAACTTGTTCATGGAATGTAAGGATTACCGTAGAGACTGGAATTTATTGCCCATGCCCACTCTATCCCAAAATGTTTCAGTAATGGGAGTAATTTTGCGTTTTGGAAGATCTAAATACAGGAGAGAAACATACAGTGAAATGCAGAACCCTTAATAGCATCAACATATAGAAGAAGCTAGGTTGTCAGGTCCACAGTTCCCCGAAAATGGCAACACAAGTGGATAAGGTGGTCAAGAAGGCATATCATCTGCTTACCTTCATTGGTTAGGGCATAAAGCATAAAAATTGACAAGTCATGGTGCAACTGTATAGATCTTTAGTTACGCCACATTGTGTGTAGTTCTGGTCACCACACTAGTAGAAAGATGAGGAGGCTTTGGAGAGGGTAAAGATCCTGGTTTATCAGGATGTTGCCTGATAGGAGGAGAGGTTGGGCAAACTTGGTTTGTTTTCACTTGAGAACGTCAGAAGATGAGGGGATAGACGCTTACAAAATTATAGAGGCATGGATAGAATGGATAGTTGGAGTCTTTATCCCAGGGTAGAAATGTCAATTACTAGAGGACATAGATTTAAGGTAAAAGGAGGAAAGTTTAAAGGAGATGTGAGAAACAAGTTTTTACACAGAGGATGGTAAGTGTCTGGAATGCGCTGCCAGAGAAATGTGGAGGCGGATACAATAGCAACATCTAAGAAGCACCTTGGCAGATATATGAAGTGATAGGGAATAAAGGGATACAAGGTAAAAACAATGACTGCAGATGCTGGAAACCAGATTCTGGATCAATGGTGCTGGAAAAGCACAGCAGTTCAGGCAGCATCCAAGGAGCAGCAAAAGAAGGGTATTTGCCCGAAACATCAATTTTGCTGCTCCTTGGATGCTGCCTGAACTGCTGTGCTCTTCCAGCACCACTAATCCAGAATAAAGGGATACAGACTGCATGGAGGCAAAAGATTTTTAGTTTAGAAAGGCATCATGTATCAGCACAGTCTTGGTGGGTGGAAAGACCTGTTCCTGTGCTAAGCTGTTCTTTGTTCCTTGTAATGTCTACTTATCCTGAAGTTGAATTTGATGTCTCACAAGAGCCAGTGATGTAGTTTAGATCTAGTGTAACAAGATAATAAATGCTATGTAATAAATCTTTACTTTTTATCAAGATTGAGTCTATGTTCTGCTGAAGACTTTGTTTGGGCATCCTTCCATATATGGCATCAATAACTTAGACTAAGACCAACAGGAAGACCAATGGTGGCTCAGTGGTTAGCATTGCCGCCTCACAATGCCATGACCTGGGTTTGAATCTATCTTCGGGTGATTGCCTGTGTGGAGTTTGCACATTCTCTCCGTGTCTGCACAGGTTTGTTCCAGGTGCTCCAGTTTCCTCCCACAATCCAAACATGGACACTCTAAATTCTTCATAGTGTCCAGGGATGTGCAGGCTAATGGAAAATACAGAGTTATGGGGTAGGTCTGGGTGGGATGCTCTTCAGAGGGTGGGTGTGGACCTTGAGAGCTGTACGACGCTTTCACACTGTAGGGATTCTATAAGAAGAATTTGTGGCAACAAATACACCCAAAGTACTCCAAGTAGTTTAGCCTTACATCATATCATAGCTCAGGAGAAAGTGAGATTTGCAGATGCTGGAGATCAGAGTCAAAAGGTGTGATGCTGGAAAAGGAAAGCAGGTCAGGTCAGCACAACATCTGAGGAGCAGGAGAATTGACGTTTGGATATAAGCCCTTCATTAGGAATGACGATGCTGCCAGACCTGCTGTGCTTTTCCAGTGCCACAATTTTCGAATCATATCATAGATGGTGACAGTGGTGAAGATTTGCTAAACGTAAGATTCTAGCAGTGCTAAGATCTGACATAAAGCTATTTGTGAGCTGTGTCTGGCACACAATGCAATACAAGGATGACACACAATATAGTGCTAAATTCCTGGAGTCTCCATTGAGGGACTGGTGGAACCTATACAGTTTAAAATGACCATAGAGTAAGGGAAAAATGTTATTGTAAAGTAGTCATACCACATATGTGGAAAAAATGATTGTACTGAGAGAAAAATGTTTATCATGGTGTATCAAGTAGTAAAGTAACATAGATGTGTAAAATGTATTGTAGGAAGAATTGTAATGATTAGATTCCATACAGTGTGGAAACAGGTCCTTCAGCCCAACAAGTCCACACCAACCCTCCGAAGAGTAACCCTCCCAGATCCATTTCTCTCTGACTAATGCACCTAACACTGTGGGCAATTTAGAATGGCCAATTCACTTGACCTGCACATCTTTGGACTGTGGGAGGAAACCGAAGCACCCAGTGGAAATCCACACAGACACAAGGAGAATGTGCAAACTCCACACAGACAGTCACCCGAGGTTGGGATTGAACATAGGACCCTGGTGCTGTGAGGCAGCAGTGCTAACCACTGAGCCACTGTGCCACCCAAAATGGAACAATCTAATCTGTCTCTGTTATTCTGCAATTCTATTTTAAAAGAATTACAGTAGCTTACTGCACTGAGCATGGGAAAGCTCCTATGATCTATGACAGACAGTCTGCAAGATCTTTAGCAATTGGTGAGGATCCAATCACCACTATTTATTATATTATTCATATTTCCTATAATTTAATGGAAGAAATGTTATGGAGGCTTTTCCCAAATGGGTTCTCACACACCGAACAACCTATCAGATAACTCAGGTGCACTGCCTGTGATTTTTCCATCCACTTTAATCAATGGCTACTGATTGTATTTCCTTACTGTCATAGCCTGGGACATTATCTCCACAACATGCTGTGTGCCCCCAATGAGTTTGAAACATCCTGGCAGCACTCCCTGCCACCTCTTGTTCCACAATGATATAACTGATGGATTTAAGCTCGGAAATGAAAGCTTCCTAAGTACCATATAATTCAGTGACTAACTGAGGCATTATTTTCAAATCTGTTCTTAAACATAGGTCTGTAGAGAAGAGAGGTCCTATTTTGTGAAAGTGTTGCTGCAAATGTTGATACATATTTTTCATTAATGATCATGATTTACGATGTAAATTGAGAACAAATCCAACATTGGGCATCATGAGACATTATAGGTGAGCTATTGGTGACAACAAAACTGTAGGTCCCCACAATCTGTAACCTTATAGCTAAAATATCCCTCACGTTTGCACAAAATCTTGTGGCACAGTTGTAGTGTCCCTACTTCTAGGCCAGGGGGTCTAGATTCAAGTCCCACCTGCCCTAGTTGTGTGTCATAACATGTATGAGCAGGTTGGTTAAAATAGTTACACCTTGTCAATCCAGATGACTGACCATGATTTGGTGAGGATTATAGAAAAGTATGTTAGAAAGATTTATTAATTAAAAGCTAAACTAACCCTCTATTCTGATCCCACTGACAGGCACTCTGTCTACAGCCTCATGTTTCAGGTGCAGATCCAGGTTCCTCTTAAATGACTTTTCTGCCTCAACCACCAAAGCCAGTGAATTCCAGCCACACTTCTCCCTCTGGGTGAAAATGTTACTCCGTACATCCCCTATAATCCTTCTAACCAACCCCTTCAAGCCCTGGACATTGACTTGCCTGTTTTGACAAACTGCTCTTTCCTACCCACTCTATCCAAGATGGTCATTATTTTATATAACTCAGTTAAAGCAATGTCCAACTCCTCTGTTGTAAGAAAAACAACCCTAACCTATCCAAACTTTCCTCATGGTGACAATGTTCAAGCTCTGGCAACATCCTTGTAAATCTCCTCATACCCTCTTGAGAGCAATGATGTCCTTCCTGCAATACTCTGACCAGAACTGTGCACAAAATTCCAGCTAGGGTTTAACCTGTGACTTGAATAGTTCCAGAATTACATCCCTGCTTTTGTATTCAATACCTCAATCAATGAAGGAAAGGTTCTCAAAAGCCTTAATTACTAACTTATCTACCTGTCCAGGAACCTGACCCCATGCACTCAAGGTAGCTAAATTACTCAACCCATCTTGATAGCTTCCTATTTATTGTGCATCCCTTTGCGTTGTTTACTCTCTCCCAAATGCGTAACCTCAATTTCTGCAGAATAAATTCCATTTGCCACTTTTCCACACACTAAATGCACTGATTGAGGTCTTCCTGAAGTCAACAGCTATCCTCATCACTACTAATAACCCAGCCAATTTTTGTGTCATTTGCAAATTTCCTAATCATGTCTCCAACATTTCAGTTTAATAAATTGATAAATACTTCAATCAACAAGTGACCCAAAACTGAATAGAACAGTGGATACCACTTTGTATTTGCAAAAACATCTCTCCACCATCACCCATTGAAACCTGTCATTAAGTCAAATTTGGATCCTCTTCACCACACTACCCCATACATTGTAATTTTTCTGAATAGTCTGCACCTTTGCAATTGTATTAAAATCCACATAGACAGCATCAACTGTGCTGTAGTTAATCTTCATTCTTACTTCCTCAAGATATTCAATTAAGTACGCTACAACCTTTGTTAACAAAATCATGCTTACCTTCCTGACGAAACCATGCCTTTCAAGGTAACAGTTACTCTGAACCCCCAACATTGATTCTGGTAACTTGGCCTCCACTGTGGTCAGAGACTGAGTGGCCAATCACTATTTGGCCCTCACGTTTCTTTTGAATCATGATATAATATTCACAGACCTCCCATCTTCTGGTACCTCCTCTGTGTCAAGTGAGGAATGGAAAATAATCCTCACATCATCTATTATTTCCTCTCTCGATTCCCGAAACAGCCTAGGTTACAATTCATCCAGCCTGGTGATTTATCTATCTTCATGTGGGCAGTCCTTTTGGTACTTCCCTTCTTGTGATGCTTATTTTATCTAGCATTTCACCTTCTGTCTCCTTAACTAGAATGCTGACATTATCCATCTATCTTTTGAATACAGAGACAAAATACTTACATTTCTTAAGACTAAATCTAGAACTGCTCCCTCCATCATTGGGCCTGTTATGTGCTGGCTAATGAAGTTCACTTGAATGCGGTTCAACACTTTTGTGCCCTCAGTGCCTTTCACACATATCCTATCCCATGTGATATTTGGATAGTTGAACTCCCCAATTATTACTGCTCTGTTGGTTTTGCATTCAGAAAATTAGACCACAAGACCATAAGACATAGGAGTGGAAGTAAAGCCATTCGGCTCATCGAGTCCACTCCACCATTCAATCATGGCTGATGGGCATTTCAACTCCACTTACCCGCATTCTCCCCGTAGCCCTTAATTCCTTGTGACATCAAGAATTTATCAATCTCTGCCTTGAAGACATTTAGCGTCCCGGCCTCCACTGCACTCTGCGGCAATGAATTCCACAGGCCCACCACTCTCTGGTGAAGAAATGTCTCCGCATTTCTGTTCTGAATTTACCCCCTCTAATTCTAAGGCTGTGTCCACGGGTCCTAGTCTCCTCGCCTAACGGAAACAATTTCCTAGCATCCACCTTTTCGAAGCCATGTATTATCTTGTAAGTTTCTATTAGATCTCCCCTTAATCTTCTAAACTCCAATGAATACAATCCCAGGATCCTCAGCCGTTCCTCATATGTTAGACCTACCATTCCAGGGATCATGCGTGTGAATCTCCGCTGGACACGGTCCAGTGCCAGTATATCCTTCCTGAGGTGTGGGGACCAAAACTGAACACAGTACTCCAAATGGGGCCTAACCAGAGCTTTATAAAGTCTCAGTAGCACAACAGTGCTTTTATATTCCAACCCTCTTGAGATAAATGACAACATTGAATTCGCTTTCTTAATCACGGACTCAACCTGCATGTTTACCTTTACAGAATCCTCTACTAGCACTCCCAGATCCCTTTGTACTTTGGCTTTATGAATTTTCTCACTGTTTAGAAAGTAGTCCATGCTTGTATTCTTTTTTCCAAAGTGAAAATTGCTTACGTAATTGCTCCTCTATCTCGCTCCCACTATTTGGAGGTCTAGCAGTGTGGCTATTCCTCTTTTATTTCTGAGCTATACCCATGTGAGCTTATTTGATGCTTTGCTTTGTTTAGTAAATCATCCCTCCTCACAGTTCTGATTGATTTTATTTAACCAATAATGTCACACCCTAGCTTTTTGATCTCTTTCTCCATCCCACCTGAAAACCCTAGATCCAGGGTTGCTGAGTTGCCCTTCTCACTCATCATTAATCCAAGTTTCCATGATAGCAACAATAGCATGCTGCTACATGTCTGTCTGTGCCCTCAGCTCATCAGCTATACTCCATGCATTAACAGATATAATATGGCCAATACAATTTTAAAAATCTCTCTCTTTCAGAATCATCCACAAAGTTTCTGTCTCTCATTTCCTAATCTGAATTTGCCTCAGAATGCACCCCACTACCCCCCCCCCCCCCCCCCCCCCCATCAATCCAATGCATGCCTGCATCCTTTGGTATAAGTATACAAATAATTGGAAGTCACCTTTCACCAAAGCAACCACATTAACCTGCTCTCTCCTCCCCACAAACTGTATTTATAAATCAGAACAGGGACAAATAATGCCAGTCACTCAAAAAAAATAACAGACACTAAGGTCGTTGGATTTCAAATCTCTGTGCTTCGTTCTTTAAACTAATTTCAAATCTTTACAAAGTGCCTAGCAACCATATAGATCCATGCAAAACAGACTGATAGCAAGTGAGGTGGAGATGAAGTGAGTATCATTGAAATCACATTTTACACGATCTCACTCCAAAAGAGGCAGGCACGTCTGTGATGGAGGAATATCATTACAGTGACAGTCAGTAAAGACACAGTCATGATATTTATTCGCGCTGCCTAACATCCCAAATCAGGCATCATTCAACTCAAAATTCCCATTGTAGAGTCACTCAAATGCCAACTAAACCAACAGTAACTTCTATTTAAATTTAACATCCTGTTTCTTCTAAAAGCCCTTTGGGGCATGAATGATGTGAGCTATGATGAGATTTGTGGCAGAATTGTGCAAGGAATCCAGTGAGGCCTATCCCAACGTTGGAAGCATCATGCTGCATCCTTTATGCAGCTTCCAGCTATCTCGGTGAGTTCCTGACAAGGCAGCAGTGAGTTGCCAATTAAGGGGAATATTATTTGTTATTGTTAATAACTGCACATCATGACTCATTAATATGCAGCTTCCTAAATTTACCAAAATGCACCAAAACAAACGAGTGTTTGAGAATTCTAAACATGGAAGTCAGAGCGTGTACCTAGCAATTTTAGCTCACCACTGGCTGCATTCAGTTTCTATGTTGCTCAGCACCAAATGGCATCTCAGGGCATGATCCATGGGCACCAACCGCAACCATCCCACATCCATAGACATTGGCATCTGACATTTGCCAGCCCCTCACAATGGCCATTCTTTGATCCACTTGAAGGACACTCAGGAGGGATAGAGCAGCATTGAAGGGTCGACTGGCTATGAAGACATTTCACATTCAGGGATAAGCACCCAGTTCACAGGTTGGATAAAGCTGCCACACAGGCTTGCTTACCTGCTACCCGAGCAGTCGCTCACTTAGTACCTACCTGCATACTTGAAGCTTCCCTGTCTTGCCTTGCCATGCTTCTTAATGCAGTCACACAACTATTCCCTATCTTCTTGGGAGTTGGAGTGTGAGCAAGGTGCCCTTGTTGCTGTGCCTTCAATCCTGAGGACGAATGGCTGGATAGGTGGACTGTAGGAGTGACTTCCTTGTCAGCACACCATGTGGGTGCTGGACTTGGCTCTCCATGGCAGTTGCCAACCTCTCCATTAAGCAGTCAGACTGGCACATGTCAGAGGCAGCTGGGTCCCCACAAATGCAGAGCTACTAAGGCTAGTGCAGGAGCAGGCAACTATAGGGCCAGGTATGGAAAGGGAGAGAGAGAGGTCAGGAATGGGGGCGATGGTGGGGAGGGAGCCCAGCAGCAGGAACCTCTCTCCAGCCTTTACTATCCAGGCACACACTGCTTAGAGCTGCATAGGCCCTCCCTCCTTTACTCAAACTCATGTGATGTCTGATGTGTGTGCTCAGGGTGTTCACAATACACACAGCTTTGTTTGAATGTGTGGTCCAGGTTAGAACATGGGGCAGGACAGCTTTAAGGAAAACGACACAGACTGCCTTTTGATTGGTTGGAGAAAAGATGTGCAGAAATGAAGCTGTTGCAGCACGCGTTTGCTCAAAGTGACTTTGCCGATCATGAAATTAAAGAATTGAAGCCACATCTTTTCACAATCTGACTGCATCAGCAGGTCAGTGGGATGCGTGCAGCTTCTTAGCAGCCTGAGCCCTTGATCACAACGATGCTAGCTGACAATCTGTCAAATCAAAGGAAAGAAAGATTGAGGAAATTAGCTCCCCGCAGACGTACAACTACAAATGTGGAGTTATACAATCACAACTTGCATCAAAGCTTCTGTGTTATTTTGAAATGTTCCAATCAGGATTCTGCTTTCAGCGAGCGATTGTGTACGTGTGTCCCAGCATTTTGCCCATGAACCGGCTTGAAAAGAAATGGGCCAAAGGCTGGAGCAAACTGGCTAAGCCAAACTAGCGGAGAGCTGTGCTCTGGATCATGCTTTAACTGGCTCATCCCTGATCATTTCCTCAGTGCAGGCCATAGGACCGGGTATGTTAAAAAATTAACTAAGGCAGCTGAATATGTCTGATACAACAGTAACACAGCTTGATTCACAAGCAGCTCCACGCTGTAGTTTAGCCTGAGGGGCAAACATAGGTAATGTATTTGAAAAATCAGCAAGAGACACTCTGCACTGTGGTGCAGTGTAAATTAAAGCAATGCATTACTTTGAGAATGTAATGCCTGCCCATTCAACAGCACAGTTTGCGCTCTTTCCCATCTGTCCATGTATGACAAGTGGAAATATACAAAGAACACAAAGCCATGCTCTATTTATATCATCGCCTTCATCCAATTAACTCACTGTATTAAACCAATAGCTTGTGTGTTCCAAGGGGGTGAATAACAGTGAACAATTTGGAAAATTATCTATTTGATAAAAGCCTTTTTATAGTCAAAGCACAGAGATGATTACTGACTCTGCTACCATCATTGAATCATAGAATGTTATAGCACAGAAGGAGGCTATTCAGCTTCTTGTGCCTTTACTTTCCTCTCTGAGGAAAAGCATTCCTTGCTTTTTCTCCATAACTTTTCCTTTCCAGGTATATATCCAACTTTCTTTTGTATGTTATTATTGATTCTGCCTCACCACCCTTTCAGGCAGCGCATTCCAGGTCACAAGAACATTCTATGTATAACAAAATTCTCCTCATTCTCCCTGAGTTCTTTGACTGAATATTTTCAAGTGCCCAGAGAATGTTGAACTCTTGCACATCTTTAAAAAGTTGAGTTCCTGCCACCTGATATCTCAACTGCTGTTGTTTCAGGAGTTAGGCCTAACTGTACGTTATGTTGTGAGACACAGATCTGTCATCACAGGAACTGATCGATGATATATGATCTTATTCTGTCTTGCAGCCTTGTGGCAAGATGAAGTCACAGCAAAACATTCGTGATAAAGTTAATGTTTCCTTTACACATTAAACTTGGTAAATTTTCTTTTGCAGCACCAAAATGTTATACTTAAGGATCTGAATATTTCAGAAATGAAGGCAGACAGATCGCAAGCATGCACCTGGTCTGTGCTGAGTTTAATCATAGATAGAGTCAGAGAGTCATACAGCATGGAAACAAACCATGCCGTGTCTAAGCAGTCCATGCCGACCATAATCCCAAACTAAACTAGTCCCACCTATCTTCACTTGGCCCTTAACCCTCCAAATATTTCTTATTCATGTACTTATCTAAATGTACTTTAAACATTGTAACTGTAGCTGCATCCATTTCCTTTGGAAGTTCATTTCACACATGAACCACTCTCTTTGTAAAAACATTGACCCTCATGTGTTTTTGAAATCTTTCTCCTGTCATCTTAAAAATTTGTCCCCTTGTCTTGAAATTCCCCACCCTAGGGAAAAGATACCTGCCATTCACCTTAGCTATACCTTTCATGATTTTATAAACTTCTATATGACCACCTCTCAACCTCCTGCACTCCAGGGAAAAGTTTCCTGATCTCAATTCTGAGCAAGCCTTGCTGTTTGCCTTGGTGGCCTCTATGATCATGTCCCAGCCCAGAGCCTGCTCTGTGGAGTGGGATGACATGCACCACATTCCTTCTCACAGCAGGCACAAAGAGAGAACTCTGGGATTAGTAGCCTGAAGGAAGAAGATGATTCTATTGAAATTACCGCAGTCTGACATGTTGAGGATCACTAATTCCTTTCATGCCAGTCTCTATAACATGAAGCCTCCGAGTCATTCCTCTCCTCTGTCCCTGAGGTTTCAGATGACAGGACACAGGAGAGTCTGAACAAACTGCTAACCACAGAAGACCTGATTATGGAACTCAAGTCCCAGAAACCCATAGAAATGACAGCTTACTGGTTGAGTTATATCCATCCCCCTTCATTGATCAACATTGAAAATAGACAAGTTCCCTGGACCGGATGGAATCTATCCTAGGATCCTCTGGGAAGCAAGGGAAGTGATTGCCGAGCCTTTGGCATTGATCTTCAAATCATCATTGTCTACAGGAATAGTGCCTGAGGACTGGAGGATAGCAAATGTGGCTCCCTTATTCAAAAAGGGTAATAGAGACAACCCTGGTAATTACAGACCAGTGAGTCTCACTTCAGTTGTTGGTAAAGTGTTGGAAAAGGTTATAAGAGATAGGATTTATAACCATCTAGAAAAGAATAATCTGATCAGGGACAGTCAGCACGGTTTTGTGAAGGGTAGGTCGTGCCTAACGAATCTTATTGACTTTTTTGACAAAGTGTCCAAACAGGTAGATGAGAGTAAACCGATTGATGTGGTGTATATGGATTTCAGCAAGGCGTTCGATAAGGTTCCCCACAGTAGGCTATTATACAAAATGTGGAGGAATGGGATTGTGGGAGACATAGCAGTTTGGATCAGTAATTGGCTTGCTGAAAGAAAACAGAGGGTTGTAGTTGATGGAACATGTTCATCTTGGTGTCCAGTTACTAGCGGCATACCGCAAGGGTCGGTGTTGGGTCCACTGTTGTTCGTCACTTTTATAAATGACCTGGATGAGGGCTTAGAAGGGTGGGTTAGTAAATTTGCGGATGATAAGGTCGGTGGAGTTGTGGATATTGACGAAGGATGTAGTAGGTTGCAGAGAGACATAGATATATGCAGAGCTGGGCTGAGAGGTGGCAAATGGAGTTTAATGTGGGCAAGTGTGAGGTGATACACTTTGCTCGGAGTAGTCGGAATGCAAAGCACTGGGCTAATGGTAAGATTCTTGGGAGTGCAGATGAGCAGAGAGATCTCGGTATCCATGTACACAAATCCCTGAAAGTTGACACCCAAATTGACAGGAGAAAGTGAGGTGAAGGATTCCTGAAGAAGGGCTTATGCCCGAAACGTCGATTCTCCTGTTCCCTGGATGCTGCCTGACCTGCTGCGCTTTTCCAGCAACACATTTCCAACCCAAATTGACAGGGTTGTTAAGAAGGCATACAGTGTTTTGGCCTTTATTAATAGAGGGATTGAGTTCTGGAACCAGGAGGTTATGCTGCAGCTGTACAAAGCTCTGGTACGGCCACACTTGGAGTATTGTGTACAGTTCTGGTCACCGCATTATAAGAAGGATATGGAAGCTTTGGAAAGGGTGCAGAGGAGATTTACTAGGATGTTACCTGGTATGGAAGGAATGTCTTACGAGGAAAGGCTGAGGGCCTTGAGGCTGTTCTCGTTAGAGAGAAGAAGATTGAGAGGTGACTTAATAGAGACATACAAGATAATCAGAGGGTTAGATAGGGTGGTCAGGGAGAGCCTTTTTCCAAGTATGGGGATGGCAAACACGAGGGGACACAACTTTAAAGTGAGGGGAGATAGGTATAAGATAGATGTCAGAGGTAGTTTCTTTACTCAGAGAGTAGTAAGGGTATCGAATGCTTTGTCTGCAACGGTAGTAGATTCACCAAGTTTAAGTGCATTTAAGTCGTCATTGGACAGGCATACGGACGTACATGGAATAGTGTAGGTGGGATGGGCTTCAGATTAGTATGACAAGGCGGCGCAACACCGAGGGCCGAAGGGCCTGTACTGTGCTGCAATGTTCTATGTTCTATGACTTGCTGGATGTATACAAGAGTCTGCATCTGGTTGGTAGCATGCCCAAATCCATAACGAAAGGCATCATTACCCTCAACCACAAGCAGTAGGGAGGAAATTTGAAAATAGCGATCCATCTGACTGCTGAATGTGGGTGAAAAGATTCTGCCGAAAGAAATGCCAATCAAGTCCAGTTTGCTCTGGGGTTAGTGATTCACCCTGACCAGACCTGTGCTGTATCCTGCAGGGAGATCTCTGGGAACCTTGTGTTATTAAGGGACACATGAAATGGAGGATAAACACCTGCTCCTCAGCCTTGACCAGGGGAAGGACTTTGACAGAATATTGCAAATCTACAAGACGGAAGTGTTTTCTAAAATGGTCTTTGGGGAGAGAATACGCAATTAGATATAACTGCTTTATACAAACATTAAGAATACAATTTCAATCACTTTGTGGGAGACAAAAAAGCTCCTGATCAAATCTGAAGCCAGTCTCCCCTGCCCTGTTGAAGTGTTGTACAGAACTTTCTGCTGACTCCATCAGGAAGAACATTAATCGGGTGACTGTCCCAAGTAGTGAAGGCACCCAGGTCATATCTTCCCTATGCTTGGAATATATTTCTGTTTCCGACTCAATTTGATCCACAGACTGGTTAACATCTGCTTCACCAGCTTGACCAAGGAAAATTAAGATAACAGCAAGGTCATGATCTTTGGAAACTGGGCCAATCCAATTTTTGTTCCCTTCACTGTCGGGTCAGATTACTTGAAGATGCAGGGAATAGGGTTTGCAGGGGCCAGGCCATGTACTGAGAACTGGAAGGAGCAAGTCGCAAAGATCCAACAAAAACTGAGCATGTGGGAGTAACCTTCGGTTACCAGTGCAGGTAAAAACCTGCTCATTAGCTGCAAGACACACTCAGAGTTGTTAAACCTGGCTGAGGTCAGACCTACATTCCACTCTTCAAACCTGGCCAGCACCCATCTTTCACTTTACCCAGTTTAACAATGGACTGTGTTCCCAGTCACACAAGGTACAAACCTCAAAGTGAAGGAGGATAAGGTGTACCCAACGTCACCCTCATCCTGATGGCCATTTTTCCTGTTGCTACATCAACATGTGTGCAGACCCTTAGTATGCAAACACCAAATGTCACTAGTACAAAGAACAAAGAACCTTACAGCGCAGGAACAGGCCCTTCGGCCCTCCAAGCCTGCGCCGATCCAGATCCTCTTTCTAAATCTGCCGTCTATTTTCTAAGGATCTGTATCCCTTTGCTCCCTGCCAATTCATGTATCTGCCTAGATACATCTTCAATGATGTCATCATGCCTGCCTCTACCACCTCCACTGGCAACACATTCCAGGCACTCACCACCCTCTGCGTAAAGATCTTTCCATGTTTATCTCCCCTAAACTTTTCCCCTCTCACTTTGAACTCGGGACCCCTAGAAATTGAGTCCTCTACTCCGGGAAAAAGTTTCTTTCTATCCACCATGTCTACGCCTCTCATGATTTTGTAGACTTCAATCAGGTCCCCCTTCAAACACCTTATTTCCAATGAAAATAATCCTAATCTACTCAATCTCTCCTCATAGCTATCACCCTCCATATCAGGCAATATTCTGGTGAACCTCCTCTGCACCATCTCCAAAGCAGCCACATCCTTTTGGTAATATGACAACCAGAATTGTACGCAGTATTCCAAATGTGGCTGAACCAAAGTCTTATACAATTGTAACATGACCTGCCAACCCTTGTACTCAATACCCCATCCAGTTAAGGAAAGTATTCCTTCCTGACCACTCTACTGACCTGAATTGCCAACTTCAGGGAACAATGGACCTGAACACCCAGATCTCTCTGTACATCAATTTTCTCAAGACTTTTCCATTTACTGTATAGATCACTCCGGAATTGCATCTTCCAAATGCATCACCTCACATTTGTCCGGATTGAACTCCATCTGCTATTTCTCTGCCCCAACTCTCAAATCTATCTATATACTGCTGCATTCTCTGACAGTCTCCTTCACTATCTGCCACTCCACCAATCTTAGTGTCATCTGCAAACTTGCTAATGAAGCAACCTACACCTTCCTCCAAATCATTTATGTATATCACAAACAACAGTGGTCCTTACACAGATCACTGTGGGACACCACTGCTCACAAGTCTCCAATTTGAGAAGCTCCCTTCCACTACTATTCTCTGTCTCCTGTTGCCCAACCAGTTCTCCATCCATCTAGCTAGAACACCCTGGACCCCATGCAACTTCACTTTCTTCATCAGCCTACCGCGGGGAACCTTATCAAATGCCTTAATAATGTACATGTCTATGATATCTACATCCCTTCCCTCATCAATCAACTTTGTCACCTCTTTGAGGAATTCTATTAGGTTTGTAAGACATGACTTTCCCTGCGCAAAACCATGCTGTTTATAACTGATAAACCCATTTTCTTCCAAATGGGTATATATCCTATCCCTTAGTATTTTCTCCAATAGCTTCCCTACCACTGACATCAGGCTCACAGGTCTGTAATTACTTGGATTATCCCTGCTCCCCTTCTTAAAAAAGGGGGCAATATTAGCAATTCTCCAATCATCTGGGACCTCCCCCATTTTCAAGGATGCTGCAAAGATATCTGTTAAAGCCTCCGCTATTTCCTCTCTTACTTCCCTCAGTAACCTGGGATAAATCCCATCTGATTCTGGGGACTTGTCCACTTTAATGCCTTTTAGAATACCCAACACTTCCTCCCTCCTTATGCAGACTTGACCTAGAGTAATCAAACATCTATCCCTAACCTCAACATTCATCATGTCCCTGTCCTCAGTGAATACCAATGCAAAGTACTCATTAAGAATCTCACTCATTTTCCCTGGCTCCACGCATATCTCTCCTCCTTTGTTCTTGAGTGGGCCAACCCTTTCTCTCATTACCCTCTTGCTCCTTATATACGAATAAAAGACTGTGGGATTTTCCTTGACTCTGCTCACTAAGGGTGTCTCATGACCCCTTTCAGGCCTCTTAATTCCTCGTTTCAGATTGGTCCCACATTCCTGATATCCTTCCAAAGCTTTGTCTGACTTGAGTTGCTTAGACCTTATGTACGCATCCTTTTTCCCCAGCTCCTGCTGAATTTTGGTATAGTTGGCCTTCCCCCAATGCAGCACTCTTCCTTTAGGACCACGCTCATCTTTGTCCATGAGTATTCTAAAACCTATGAAATTGTGATCACTATTCCCAAAGTAATCCCCCACTGAATCCTCAACCACCTGGCCCTGCTCATTTCATAACACCAAGTCCAGTATGACCCCTTCCCGAGTTGGACTACTTACATACTGCTCTAGAAAATCCTCCTGGATGCTCCTTACAAATTCTGCTCCATCCAATCCTCTAACATTAAGTGAATCCCAGTCAATGCTGGGAAAATTAAAACCTCCTATCACCACCACCCTGTTGCTCTTACGTCTTTCTGTGATCTCTCTACATATTTGTACCACTTCCTCACACTCGCTGTTGGGAGGCCTGTAGTACAGCCCCAACATTGTTACCACATCCTTCCTATTTCTGAGCTCTGCCCATATTGCCTCACTGCCTAGTCCTCCATAGTGTCCTCCTTCAGCACAGCTGTGATATTCTCTTTGACCAGTTATGCAATTCCTCCGCCCCTTTCACCTCCCTCTCTATCCCGCCTGAAGCATCGGTGTCCTGGGATATTTAGTTCCCTCAACCAAGTCTCAGTAATAGCAATAACATCATACTCTCAGGTACTAATCCAAGCCCTAAATTCATCTTAGGGCTACTGCTGGTGAACCTGGCTACTGCTTCCTTCCCATGCTGAGCCATCTCCCTCACCAGTATCTAAAACTGTTTAGGAGGCAGATCACCGCAGGGGACACCTGCACTGCCTTCCTGCTCTTTCTCGGCCTTTTGGTCACCCATTCACTGTCTCCCTCAGCAAACCTTATCTAGAGTGTGACCAATTCACTAAGTGTGCTATCCACGACCCCCTCAGTATCGCTTATGCTCCAAAGTGAGTCCATCTGCAGCTCCAGAGCCGTCATGCGGTCTAACAAGAGCAGTAACTGGATACGTGTCTTGCAAATGAAGAAGCCAGCGACATCAGCCATGTCCCTGAGCTTCCACATTGAGCAAAAGAAGCATAACACAGGTCTGAGGTTTCCTGCCATTTTTAATCTTAAGCTTTACCTAAATTGAGACTAAAGTTATGAAAAAGGAAAGAGAAGCTTTTTAACCAACTTAATTTACCAAACTCCTTCTCTTATCGATACATCACAGAGTCCTTTTTTTTGGTTAGAGGAGGAGGGCGGGTGGGAAACACGACATGGGTAGTGTTTCAGGTTCAGCTGCTGCCTGAATATATCAGTATTTAGTTGCTTCTTTTCCGTGGGATTAGGAAGGACAGCCTTGCCCACATTGCCATCACATGCCCACGTAGTTGAGCAGTACCATGCCACTGTCCTTTGTGGAGAGGTTTTTACAGAAAAACACCCTTGGTCATAAATCTATCAGGCAGTGGTCAGCACATAATGTCCTCAAGGCCCTGGGGCAAAAGGCAAGAGTCCATCCTGGTGGTTGGTTACCTGAACAGACTGCCAAACACATTTGTCAGAAAGCCTCATCACAAGAACTGATAAACAAGTACCAAGGCTGGTGCTCAGGGAGTTCTTCCTGCACTTTCTGGAGTCGCAGCCCCTCAGAATGTTGCCCTTGAGGTGGGTGTAAACTGTTGTCCGCCTCCTTGTGGAATGTTCATTTACAAAGAATGTCTAGAGAGGACGCTGTGGTTTTTGTTAGGGTTCATCCTGAACAGCCCCATAATGCAGGACTCCGTACTCCAGTCTGCTCATCGTGACGTTCGCTGAGGTAACAATCCACTGTGCCTGGATTACCATGAACATGATATAAACAAAACACTTTGGTCTGCCTGAAAAGTGCTAGCCTTAGCAATCAAGGAGCTGTCTTCGATCATGTGTTGCAGACTGACAGATTCCAAAGTCCAGCATCACATACTAAGGAACAAACCTTGGGGCAGCAACTGCAGAGATGCAATGGGCAAGGGTCACTGTCTAAGGCCTTTCAGTCAGAGTGTATTGAGGGTCTGGGTACTGTAAACCATTCTGGCTATTTGCCTGAGGAAGGGTCACCAGACCCAAAATGTTAACAGATTTCTCTTCACAGATGCTGCCAGACCTACTGAGCTTTCCCATAACATAAATATATCTTCTTGCATATAATTCTCACATTAAATAAGTAAAAGTTAATATTGTTCTAGTTTTCTTCCAGGGAATTTTGTGGTCAATACTTGGGGAAAACTTTCTTCGGTTGACCATTTCCAGCAAAATTTAAAAATGTCCTAAAAGAGGAAATCTTCCCATGCTGTGACATATTTGAACTGGGCTTAGATTCAGTGTGTTTTTTTCCAGGTAATTACAAGACACTCCAATTTTCCTTTCCCTGTTTTCAATCACCGCACAAAGTTTATAAGGATGCAGAGTTGCGGGAGAAGAAATTCTGCAACTTCAATATGAAATGCTTGACACTGGAAGCAAAATTGAGACACGTAGTTAATCAGTAATGTTGAACCAGCTAGGGAAAAGGTGAAAGAGGTGTGGATGTGAAAGCAAATTCAATATTGACCACATTTAAACATTGCAGGGAAGCAATCAACAAAGCAAACAGAAATGTTGAGTTTTATTGGTTAACTAGTATGGTATGTCTTGGGTGATTGTAGCAAAGTTCTGCTCAGTTTGCACCTTGAAAACTAAATTTGATTTGACATTGAAAATACAAGAAAACCATCCAAATCCTCAATGTGCACATGATTAAAAAGGATCAACAGGTTGGGCTATAGTGCCAGAGAGTCAAATTATGGGAAAAAGTTTGAAAGCTTTTATATGTAGTTAATGGGAAATAACAGTTAAGTAAAACAGGAACAAAGTTAATTGGTGTTCGGAATCCTGCTTGTGAGAAGAATAAATACGGACACGGACTGGTTGGACCATACAGCATACCTCCACGTTGTAATTTCCATATAATGCACAGTGGAAATTTTGAAATTAGTTGAATGATGATGGGAAATTATATAAACGTACAGGGAGTGAATTGGAAGGTTCATCTTGACATGATTTCAAGTCTATCTACATTTGCGGAACAAGGAGAAATAAAAATAAAATATACTTCACAGGTTAGGCAGCTTCTGTAGAGAGGGAAACAGTTCACATTCAGACTATGAAAGGTCATAGACCTCAAACATTTACTTTGTTTCTCTCTCCACAGATGCTGCTGAACATGTTGATCATTCCCAACATTTTTGTTTTTATTTCAGGTTTCCAGCATCTATAGTACGCTGCTTTTGATAAGTGGAGTTGTATAAATCAGAGCATAATTTTAGGATTGATGTTGGGAAGCAATCTCCCCACGAATTTTGGCCAGAATGTTCTTCTCAAAACTTTCCGGAAGGTTTTGAAACAAAATCTGGAAACAGGCACTGAAATAAGGAGAACTTAAATTTTTGTAGAGTTAGACATTAGTTTAACTGCATTGTCTCCTTCACCAGTACCTACCCTTTGTAATCTTTGCGTGCATTAGTTGAGTGATTCCAGTTTAGATCAGACACAACACGGTGAGAAATCTAAGGTAAGTATTTATTTTTCAGTTGGTGCGCTCTTTGAGAAGTCTCTAAAGAAACGATATTTCAGGAATAGGAACGTGAATAGAGAATAGGGATGTGAATTTCACTCCAGGCTGGAATAAAGCTGCAACTCCAAAATGTTCAAAAGTTGAGTTGGTCGGACACAGAGTGAAATGCAGAAAATAAAACAAAACCCAGCAAATTATATACTGATATAACTTCTGAGTCCTGTCTCTTATCCATTTTGGGACCTGTACAGATTAGAACCCTAAACCCACTCCTGCTCCCATCACTGGTCCTGACTTCAATGTAATCTTCACTTTCAGTCCCATTTCTATCTATTGACATGTTTGTGAAAAGATAAGTTGTTCTGTGACTCCAACAATTTTGTGTCTTACAGGCATGCATCACTATTTGTGACACAGTAGATTGTAAAAGTCATGATTACTTGCTTCCGTTTCAGATCTTATTGTTCTACCAATGGTGCTTATGAAACCCGAGGCATCCAAGAATATAACCTTTTAAAAAAAATTGACCCCAATAAAGACTTTTGTGTTTTGTTTTCAGACAGTGGACATCTCAAAGCATTTTAGAGCCAAAAATGCATGATACTGAAGGGTAGTAGCTAATTTGAATAGTCAGCTAATTCATGCACAGAAAGGCCCCTCAATGAACAATGTGGAAAATCCATTTTCGTGTAGTTATTGTGGAGTAAATATTGGCCAGAACAGCAGGGATAGCTCCTATGTTCTTGTGAAAATGTGACATAGGATCTTTTACACATGAATAGAGGCTTCAATGTAATATCTCCACAAAATCTGGTGCTTCCCTAAGGTTTTGGATCTGTATGATTGGAGCATTCCTTCCAGCTTTCTGATTGGTACCCTGCCAAAAATGTATTATAATCTATCAAGAGCATAGCAATAACTTATTATATTGTAAAAACAAAGTGTGGCAAAAATCATATACTGGCACAGCTGCTGATGGCTGAGGACAAGCACCAAGTTTAAAGACAATTTTCCTCTGGAGTTCTTCCAACTCCTCAGAGTTCTTCCAGCTCCTTGGATTTCCTGCTGTTTTGCCTAAGTATGTAAGGGTGTGGTTACACTTGCCTTCCAGTAAGATAATACTGGAAGGGAGATCTGTCCCTACTGACAGAACCAGAGCATCTCTGCCTGCTTATTTTGTTCCTAACTAACCATGCTATTTGTCATGGTTGGTGCCCCATGTTCCTTAATCTTCTGCCCAGCTGTTGCAAGGAGATGTTTTGATAGCAAGTCCAACTTTCAGGCCAGATTTATTCATTGATACTATATAAAAAAAGGTGTCATTAATGTGCTCTGCTATAGAAGCAATGCAGAAGCAGCACCCACATGCTGGTCTATTTATGTACAATTAGCTGTAAAAATAACTCATGGGAGCACACTCCAGCAAGTCACATTGACACTGGGAGAGAATAGGAAAATAAACTGGGTGAAGACGTTAATTTTGGGGTCAATACTCAGGACAACGGTAAGCAGTGACAACATGTGTGTAGCCATGGAAAGTCACTGGAGGTCCTGTCACTGCCTTAATTACATTATAGCACAACTGTTTAAATTCTGGACTTTTATCCCTTGTAATGCAAATGTACAGAGCAGATTGAAATCTCACATACCCCCAACACTGATTTCAATTTGATTACTGACAGTTCTAATGCAAATTGTTATATGCGAATTAGGGATCCATGCATGAACACAAAAGATTGATTGTGCATCATCACGGAGCAGTGTATCTTCATATGCAAGTCAAATGATTGTAATGAACTGTAAAATTTAAATGGAGGCACAGAGTTCAAAATTGAAAGATCAGGGCTTGACTCTGAGTGTGGCACAATTGCAACAAGAAGCAGCCAAACTGTAAAATATTCACAACTGTCAACTAATCATCAGACGTGACAAATTATGTGTGACCTGTGATTCCCTAATATTAGGTTATGGGATCCTAACATGAAAAATTGCATATTAATCCAAAATTCTATGTTCTGCTACTTTACTAGAGGTGTAAACCTATTCAAAATGAATGAGTTACCAGCTTCCCTATAAAACTACAGAATCGTACAGCACAGAAGGAGGTCATAGCATTCTTTTACCAACTCACCAAAAGAGCTACCTATTAGTCCCACTGCCTCTTTCTTTCCCCACAGCCTTTATGTTTTCTCCCTTTTAAGTAAAAGTCCCTTTTGAAAGTTACCATTTAATCACTTTCTGCTGAAGTAGCAAGAAGAAGAATTTCAGATTAGAATTTAAGTCAGTGATTATACACCAATAATTCACGGTTTATTTTTCAGGCCAGGAGAAAGTGAGGACTGCAGATGCTGGAGATCAGAGTTGAAGAGTGTGGTGCTGGAAAAGCACAGCTAGTCAGGCAGCATCTGAGGAGCAGGAGAGTCGACGATTCAGGCATAAGCCCTTCATCGGCTGTGCTTTTCTAGCACCATATTCTTATTTTTAGGGCCATCATTATTTAAGATAACTTTTCAGTGTAAGTGTATTATGAGGTAAGGTGAAGTAAAGTTACCATAGTCTCACCAGACCAAAGGTCTGCTCTCTTATTAGACAGAGGTGAGGCTGGTTGTGGTTCAACCCTCAGGTAAGAGCAATGGTTAAGAAAGAGAGTCCTTCATGGAAACCTCAGCTGGCACAGGAATTGCACCCACACCGTTAGCATCTCATTGTGTTGCAAACCAAGTGTCCAGCCAATTAATCGAACCAATCTGATAGCAGTGCTCAAGATTAGAGCACTTTCCAAAGCTGGCCATATTGTGGCATTGCAAGATTGGTGAGTGAAGCTCACTCTGCTCAGTCCCAACAACCTCCTCTGCAGCAACCTCTTGCTGAATCACTGTGACAACGCTTTGTTTTCCTCAGTGGTCACTCTTCAATTTCTCTGAGTGAGCTTGTCAATTCACGGATAAATTTTTCCTGTCCACTGTTATTTATTGCATTCTATCTGTACTGTTTTAATGAAGTTGGTAACAAATTCATTAAAGCAGGTTAATGACAGGACTAAAATAACGCTGATAGAAATTCATACTAATCCATTACCCAGAACTAAAAATAACAATGAAGAAATTAAGACCATTCATTTCAATTATTTCTAAATTAGACACACATTTTTATCCTGCGGGTTAATACCTACAGCATGCTGGATTGAATTGACTAATTGTCTTTTTAGCATTTCGTTTTATCATACAGCCCATTTAAATAAGGTTATATTGTCATACCTGATTATGTGGTTATTGATGTGTATTGTATTCAGGTCCTCTCATTCTAGACTTTCCCTGCAGCTGCCACCCAAGTTATAACTTTGTCCATGCAGAATGGGCACATTGAAATGACTAGCAGTTTTTGAACGGAATTATAAAACTGATCTGCACTACAAAACAAAAGACTTTAAGGTGTTGGTGACGCAGTGTTGTTATGAGGCCTTTTAAAGAACTTTAGTTTGCAAGCTTTAAATCAAGAGGCATTTACATGTCCTAATTTGACAGATTGGAATCCATTGAAACTGATGAGTAAGAATGAATGCACCGTTGCTTGCAATTCAAATAAATCTGACAACTTTAATTGGAACTTGTCACACTCCTCACGCACAGTGATGAATCTCCTTCATCAGCAATAATTAGAGCAATTATACAGGAGTGATTCCATATTAATGGCTGAGTTATGTTTTGACACTTCCACTAGTTTTGACACCAAACATTTGTCAACAGTTCATCGATACAAGATCTACAAAGCTTTGGTCAACATGCAATAAGGCTGCAGACATCTGTTGCCTTAATTTTCCCTCAGACAGAGAGCTTATCAATGACTACATATCTGTGCTCAAATCTTAAAAGGCAATGTTATCATGAGAAGAAGAGTTGGTTGAGGCATCTTTTTCCTATTTGTTTACATCATGTCAAACCTGCATCAAAGTGCATCATTGAATTGTCCCATCTGTAGGATCAAAATGATTGTTGGCTTTTTCTTCCAAACTGAAAGTCCCCAAGATTGATCTTATGTAATTGGCTGGGCAGCTGTTTTGTGATACAAAGTGACACGAACAGCGTGGGTTCAATTTCTGCATCAACTTGGTTACCATGACTGTTTCTCCTTATCAACCTCTCCCCTCCTCAAGGTTGTGATGACCCTCCAATTAAACCATCATCAGCTTTCTTTCTCTCTAATGGGAGAGCAGCCCTTTGATCTGGTAAGACTATGGCAACTTTTTTTACCTTTACATTATTTAACCCAAAGTTCTGGTGGCCAATGCATGATCCTATATAAGTAGACATGCAAATAAAAATCTCATTTGAGTTTGAAACTCTATTCCTTCTAACTATATTCTGAAAATGCTGATATATCTAGTGTTACAGTTTCCTACAGTCACCTGTCCTCTGGTACCTTGATCAAATGGAACTTGTATTGACTTGAGCCTAGACAGTGAGCAGGTAATTTTAACATGACTCACTGTCTAGGAAATCTACAATTAATAAACTCTTTTGACCCTCAGTGGAGGTCACTTGTTGGGACAAAACCAGTATTGCTCCTAATTCCAGCAGTTTCCTGAGGGGTTAGGCTAAACCTGTCACCCAAAAGTATCACTTGACCATGGTTGAGAGGACTGTCTGACTAACAGTAAAAGCACTAGTACGGATTGCAGGCGAAGGTGAGAGAGGAAATAGCTGGGGCCCTGACAGATATCTTTGTAGCATCCTTAAACACAGGTGAAGAGCCGGAGGACTGGAGAGTTGCTAATGTTGTCCCCCTACTACCCCAAGAAGGGTAGTAGCGATATTCTAGGTAACTACAGACCAATGAGCCTGATGTCAGTGGTGAGAAAGTTGCTCGAGAAGGTTCTGAGGGATAGGATCTATTTATATTTGGAAGAGAAAAGGCTTACCAGTGATAGGCAACATGATTTTGTGTGGGGATAATTGTGCCTTACCAACTTAATAGAGTTCTTTGAGGAAGTGACGGTTTATAAGGATGTTGCCTGATATGGAAGGTCCTAGCTATGAAGAGAGGTTGAGTAAGTTAGGATTGTTTCGTTAGAAAAAAGGAGATTGAGGGAGGACCTGACTGAGGTCTACATAATCATGAAGGGTATAGACAGGGTGAGGGATTCAAATACGAGAGGTCACGCGTTCAAGGTGAGAGGAGAAAAGTTTAAGGGGGATAAAAGTGAAAAGTACTTTAAATAGAGGGTGGAAAGTGCCTGGAACACATTGCCAGCAGGGGTAGTAGAGGCAGGCACGGTAGATTCATTTAAGGTGCATTTGGACAGATGCATGAGTAAGTGGGGAGCAGAGGGATACAGGTCCTTATGAATTGGGTAATAGGTTTAGACAGTAGATTTGGATAGCACAGGCTTGTAGGGCCAAAGGGCCTGTTCGTCGGCTGTAAATTTTCTTTGTTCTTTGTTCTTTAAACCCACCCATGACATAAGATCAAGAGTGGGAACTCTGCTCCACAGCCAGAAAACAATTGGAAAAGCCTAGTATCAGAGTAGAGCAACCCAACTGAAAACAGAAGATGCTGGAAATATTCAGGAAATCAGACAGCATCTGTGGTAGTCCCACCTCGAAGATGATCCTCCCTTCTCTCCGATGGCATTTCCATTTGTCTCTTTTAATTTTGTCTCTCTACATAGCTTTCTATTTCTCTTTGCGTATTTGATCAAATATGCACCCACTTCCACAATCACGTCTCCTTCTTTAGCAAGTGATTCCAACATATTCCACCTGGATTGCAACAGGTGATCAGGTGTACCCGAGAACTCTGTGGGAAGCTAGAGAAGTGATTGCTGGGCCTCTCGCTGAGATATTTGTATCATCGATAGTCACAGGTGAGGTTCCAGAAGACTGGAGGTTGGCTAACATGGTGCCACTGTTTAAGAAGGGCGGTAAAGACAAGCCAGGAACTATAGATCAGTGAACCTGACATTGGTGGTGGGCAAGTTGTTGGAGGGAATCCTGAGGGACAGGATGTACATGTATTTGGAAAGGCAAGGACTGATTCGGGATAGTCAACATGGCTTTATGCATGGGAAATCATGTCTCACAAACTTGATTGAGTTTTTTGAAGAAGTAACAAAGAGGATTGATAAGGGCAGAGTGGTAGATGTGATCTATATGGACTTCAGTAAGGCGTTCGACAAGGTTCCCTATGGGAGACTGGTTAGCAAGGTTAGATCTCACAAAATATAGGGAGAACTAGCCATTTGTATACAGAACTGGCTCAAAGATAGAAGACAAAGGGTGGTGGTGGAGGGTTGTTTTTCAGACTGGAGGCCTGTGACCAGTGGTATGCCTAAAGGGTTGGTGCTGGGTCCACTACTTTTCATCATTTATATAAATGATTTGGATGTGAGCATAAGAGGTACAGTTAGTAAGTTTGCAGATGACACCAAAATTGGAGGTGTACTGGACAGTGAAGAAGGTTACCTCAGATTACAACAGGATCTTGATCAGATGGGCCAATGGGCTAAGAAGTGGCAAATGGAGTTTAATTCAGATAAATGCGAGGTGCTGCATTTTGGTAAAATTTAAATCTTAGTCGGTCTCATACACTTAATGGTCAGGTCCTAGGGAGTGTTGCTGAACAAAGAGACCTGGAAGTGCAGGTTCATAGCTTTTTGAAAGTGGAGTCACAGGTAGACAGGATAGTGAAGAAGGTGTTTGGTATGCTTTCCTTTATTGGTCAGAGTATTGAGTACAGGAGTTGGGGGGGTCATGTTGCGGCTGTACAGGACATTGGTTAGACCACTGTTGGAATACTGCGTGCAATTCTGGTCTCTTTCCTATTGGAAAGATGTTGTGAAACTTGAAAGAGTTCAGAAAAGATTTACAAGGATGTTGCCTTGGTTGGAGAATTTGAGCTATACGGAGAGGTTGAATAAGCTGGTGCTGTTTTCCCTGGAACATTGGAGGCTGAGGGGTGACCTTATAGAGGTTTACAAAACTATGAGGGGCATGGATAGAATAAATAGACAAAGTCTTTTCCCTGGGGTCAGGGAGTCCAGAACTAGAGGGCATAGGTTTAGGATGAGAAGGGAAAGATATGAAAGAGACCTAAGGGGCAATATTTTCAAGCAGAGGGTGGTACGTGTATGGAATAAGCTGCCAGAGGAAGTGGTGGAGGTTGGTACAATTGCAACATTTAAAAGGCATTTGGCTGGGTGTATGAATAGGAAGGGTTTGGAGGGATATGGGCCGGGTGCTGGCAGGTGGGACTAGATTGGGCTAGGATATCTGGTCAGCATGGACGGGTTGGACCAAAGGGTCTGTTTCCATGCTGTACATCTCTATGACTCTATGACTTTCATATTTTGCAGCCACCCAAGATTACTGCAATACTAAGACAATCAGAATTCCTCAAATCACAGTTCTAACTGCATTCTAACATCTAATGTCAATCCATATACTGCCATGTGTGCACTTTCAACCTCTCTTAAACAGCAGCAAGTCACTCAATCTCAAAGCTGCCCCAATCCATAGCTTCATGTCATCCTTCTCATTATTCAGCACTTTAGTGAAAAGCTTTTATCTTTCTTTCATCTATGACAGACTGCAAGCTTCAACAATGTGAGGTGCTGCATTTTGGAAAGGCAAATCAGGACAGGACTTACACACTTAATGGTAAGGTCTTTGGGGAGTTTTGCTGAACAAAGAGACCTTGGAATGAAGGTTCATAGCTTCTTGAAAGTGGAGTTGCAGGTAGATAGGATAGTGAAGAAGGCATTTGGTATGCTTGCCTTTATTGGTCAGTGCATTGAGTATAGGAGTTGGGAGGTTATGTTGTGGCTGTACAGTGCATAGTTAGGCCACAATTCTGGCCTCCCTGCTATAGGAAGGATGTTGTGAGACTTGAACGGGTTCAGAAAAGATTAACAAGCATGTTGCTAGGGTTGGAGGGTTTGAGGTTGAATGTCAGAGGGTGAGGGGTGACCTTATAAAGGTTTATGAAATAATGAGGGGATTAGGGTAAATAGACAAGGTCTTTCTCCTGGGGTGGGGAATCCAAAATTAGAGGGCATGGGTTTAAGGTGAGCAGGGCAAGTTATGAAAGGGACCTCAGAGGCAACTTTTTCACATAGAGGGTAGTGCAAGTATGAAAATGTTGCCAGAGGAAGTGGTGGAGGCTGGTACAGTTACAACATTTGAAAGACATCTGGATGGCTATATGAATAGGGAGAGTTTAGAGGGATATGGGCCAAATGCTGACAAATGGGTCCAGACTGATATAGGATATCTGGTCAGCACGAACGAATTGGACTGAAGAGTCTGTTTCCGTGCTATATATCTCTATCATTCATGGGTACCAACATCTGTCTGAAACCTTCCTCCCCTTCCCGGCAGTCCCATCTCTTCTTCAAATGCTTCCCAGCCTGCTGAGGATTTCCAGTATTTTCTGGCTTTATTTCAGATTTCCAGTATCAGTAGTTTTTTGCTTTTTTTGATAAGATACTTTAGCACCATCTGGAATTTGCACCGACCTGTTTGTGGAATGCTTCAATTCAAGATTGGGCAGTAGCTTTAACCAGGTAAAAGAAATGACTGCAGATGCTGGAAACCAGATTCTGGATTAGTGGTGCTGGAAGAGCACAGCAGTTCAGGCAGCATCCAAGGAGCTTCGAAATCAATGTTTCGGGCAAAAGCCCTTCATCAGGAATAACGGCAGTGAGCCTGGAGCGTGGAGAAATAAGCTAGAGGAGGCCGTGGAGAGATAAGCTAGAGGAGGCCTCCTCTAGCTTATCTCTCCACGCTCCAGGCTCACTGCCTTTATTCCTGATGAAGGGCTTTTGGCCGAAACGTAGCTTTAACCAGTTAGCCTTCAGAAGATCGTCTTAATGCAGCAAAGAAATTGTGATCAAGGCAAATTCTATTCGTATATGACTCCGTTATCCTTGCTTTAGTAGTGAACCTAGTTTTATGTTTGTCAGTCACATTCAATCTCATTGACTCTGCCTGATGTTATATATTTTGCCACATAAAATGTGCCACAGATTGCCTCAAGTACTGCTTGTCAATCGGTTTATCACTCATGGATTATATGGTCAAGGTGACTTGAGGAATATTTTCACCTTTCCAACATCGCCTGGCCCATCGACTGATTCTAATCTAACTGCTGAATATGCAGAAGACAATCTGAATTAATTAAACTGTGCTGTTGGCAAAGTCTAGGCATGCTTCAGCATTTGTTAAAGAACTTTGCATATCATTGTCGCACTGAATTATAAATATCAAAGTGCAGTGATTTAAACCTATGAATTGGGAAATGCCTTGCACTTTTTTAAAATACATACATTTTCAAAATGATCTTCCGAAAATGTCTTGTTTGTGTCAGTTTTATATCTTTTGAGTGTTTTGAAACTAACCAGTGTGAGAAAAGGAGATTTTACTCAGCCTATATTAAGCATTTCCTCACACTAAACTCTGTAGCATCATAAACACTTCCGATGGAAGGTGGGCTCCAAGTTGGCAAAGAGGAACCTTAGGAGCATGTGACCCAGATGGTGGTCTTTGGCAACCATCAACAGGAACTATATGGAAGTGAGAAAGAGATTTCACAATTTAAAAACTGCACAAAGGAATTGTGCAGTTTTTGCTATAGGGTGGGAAAGTAGAATGTGCAAATGATGGAGAGTTATAGTTAAAGGATATATATTAAAATTATGGTGGTTTTAATATTGGCGACAAGAATGAAGCAAAATAAATAGAAGTGAAATAGCATTGTTAGGATAAGAGAAAGTCTGCACTGCCAAAGTGATTCCTTTGGGCCAAATTACCATGTCCAAATCTCCAGTGCTATTGTGTTTAAAGGCATTCCACAACATGTAGCACAGTCCCAGGCATACATATCAGACTCTGCATAAAAAAAGCTATAGTTCATCATTCAGGCTCAAAAGTTTGATTAGTATGAGGTTTGTGGATCTTGGGGATAATACAGGTGTTTTTATACAGTCAGATCTTCCTAAACACTAAACCAGGACACAGACTTAAAAATCACACAACAACAGGTTTATTTGGAAACACTAGTTTTCAGAGTGCTGCTCCTTCATCAGGTTCGTTGTGGAGTATAATATCGTAAGACACAGAATTTATAGCAGAAGTTTACAGGGTGATATAATTTAAATTATGTATTGCAAAAGACCTGGATTGTTTGTTAAGTGTCTCATCTTTTAGAATGGGCATGTTGATTTCAGTTCTTTCATATGTAAATCACAGAATTTCCTTAAAGTTACATTCTCAAGTGAACTTTAACAATGGGTGCCATGTTGGCCCAGATAATGCATTGAAGGTGTGAGGTACCCTGTGTGGGGCTGTCTGTGCCCCAATGTTCAGACTGATTCTAATCTAAAAAAGGGATTTACAGAATCTTACATGGATTCATGCAGTTTTTAAGCAAAACAAAATGTAATTCTGCAAGTACAAATTCATCCCACAAACTTGTGTGTGTGTGTGTGTGCATATAGATGTGTGTGATGCTATTTCCCAATGGAGGCTATCAAGTCAGAATATCAGGAAGGAACAGTCTTTTATCCCTTTGCATGGATTTGCCAGATAGTATGAGTGGTAGCGAGATGGGCTGCTACACTAACAGAGCATATGTGCATAGCCAAGAGCATCCCATCAAGCTTCATGTTGCCTCAATTCTAGTCATCACATAGGCCTGCACAGCAGATCTACAATCTAACCTGAGTAATGGAAACCCTGCACTGACATCGATGTGCCACAGGTAGACACAGAAATAAAGAGTATTGATTGTTGTATAATTTATGTCTTGGATCTATACAGAGATGACTCTTGTGCATAACATGTTTTATTCACAGTGCTTTTAAAATTCCATGCTTTTAGCTCTAGCTTCCAGTTCTTCCTGCAGCTTTCTTTACCTTTAGCTGAGCTCACATTCAAAACAAACCAGTCAAGCAAGAGCATTTGGTATCAATCCTCTTTACCAAATACAGAAAACATCAAACATGACAGTATCACTGCACTTTGTCTGTTGGCTAGTAGTACTCTTCCAGTGGTAAGGCACATACAGTACAAGCATAGAAATATTCCCAGCACACAAGAGGCAAATGTTCCAGCATAACACATTAACGAAGTACACAACCAGATTGCAATTGCATAATTGAACTATTTCTCGTTAACCTTACGGCCTTTTATAAAGCAGGAATAAAAGAATCAGTTGTTCAAAGGAAAGTTGAAGTAGCTGATTCTTGGATGGACCTTGGAAATCCATGGAAGGGTCCAGCAGCCTCCAGTTTGAGGGGAGCAGAGACAGACTATCACAGACACTGGGACTTGATTTTGCAGATGTTTGAGTGTCTGCCCAGTAGGTGGCATACTGGAGTCACACCTCCCTGCATCATCAACTGCTTTCTAACCAACCAGTTGTATGTACTATTTGAGGGCTAGTCTTTGCAAATAGTGTGTCTTACATGCTTTCTCATTCTGCTGGGGTGTACTCAAACAATAGGTTATCTGGCTTTTCCCTCTAGCATTCCATAAGAGACTAATTGTTATGGACCAGGCCAGACCTCATCAAAACATTTTAAGAAGATAGTCCCCCCTAACTTTTCTAGTTGGTTAAGCAGGTGTAACGAAGATATTCCAGGAGGGATGCAGCTGACCCAACCACTTAGTTTTAAGCAAAACAGAATTTATCTTACAGACTACTGAATGAAACACAAACAAAAGAGAACCAAATTTAGAATAATTTATCCTATCTGAAAACCTATATACTCTTCCAGAACTTAATGTTCCAAATTCTTGCAACATCCATAAACACCCATAAGACAATAAGACATGGGAGCATAAATTAGGCCATTCAGCCCATCAAGTCTGCTCCACCATTCAATCATGTTTGATAAATTTCTCAACTCCATTCTCCCTTTTTCTCCCTGTAACCCTTGATGTCCTTGATACTGAAGAACCTATCTATCTCAGTCTTAAATATACTCAATGACCTGGCTTTCACAGCTGTCTGAGCCAATGAATTCCATAGATTCACCATTCTCTGGCTGTAGAAGTTTCTCTTTACCTCCATTCTGAAAGGTCTTCCCATTACTCGAAGGCTATGCCCTTGGGTCCTAGTCTCGCCTACCAATGGAAACATCTTCCCAATATCTACTTTGACCAGACCATTCAGTATTCTGTATGCTTCAATAGATTCCCCCACCACCCGCCATCCTTCTAAACTCCATCGAGTATAAACCCAGAGTTCTCAAAAATTCCTCATATGTTAAGCTGTTCATTCCCAGGACCAGAGCTGAAAAATGTGTTGCTGCAAAAGCGCAGCAGGTCAGGCAGCATCCAAAGAGCAGGAGAATCGATGTTTCGGGTATAAGCCAGGACCATGCTTGTGAACATCCTCTGAAGACACTTCAGGGCCAGTACATCCTTCCTGAGATACGAGGCCCAAATCTGCGCACAATACTCCAAATGTTGTCAGACCAGAGGCTTATCGAGCCTCAAAAGAACATCCCTGCTTTTATATTCAAGTCCTCTTAAAATAAATACTTTCATTGCATTTGCCTTCCTAACTGCTGACTCAACCTGCAAGTTTACCTTGAGAGAATCCTGGACTAGAACTCTCAAGCACTTTGGTAGGATGAATAGAGGCTTGGACTATTGCTGGGGAGAAAATTCATAAGTATGAAATGCGTTTCAGACTTGTGAATTTTCTCTCCAGTGAGAAAATAGTCCATGCCTCTATTCTTCCTACCAAAGTGCATGACCTCACACATTCCCACATTGTACTCCATCTGCCACTTCTTTGCCCACTCTCCTAATCTACCCAAATCTTTCTGCAGCCTCCCTGCCTCCTCAATGCTACCTGTCCCTCTACCTATCTTTGTATCAACTGCAAACGTAGCCAGATTGCCCTCAGTTCCTTCATCTAGATCGTTAATGTATAAAGTGAAAAGTTGTGGTCCCAACACTGAGCATTGTGGAACACCACTTGTCACCAGCTGCCATCCTGAGAAGGACCCTTTTATCCCCACTCTCTGCTTTCTGACAGACAGCCAAGCTTCTATCCATGTTAGCACCTTGCCTCTAACACCATAGGTCCTTAGCTTACTCAGTAGCCTCGTGTGAGGCATCTTGTCAAAGGTCTTCTTGAAGTCCAGGTAGATAACATCCACTGACTCTCCTTGATCTAACCTGCTCATTAGTTCCTCAAAGAATTCTAGCAGATTTGTCAGGCATGACCTACTATTTATGAAACCATGATGACTTTACCCTATTTTACCATACACTTCCAAGTATTCAGTCCATCTGCCGACTGAAATCCTCCACGATCACTGTAACTTTGCCTTTCCTACACACCTTTCTATCTCCTGGTGTATTTTGCGCCACAGCAGCTGATTACTATTTGGAGGTCTGGGCATAACTTCTTTTTTTACCTTTGCAGTTCCTCAATTGTACCCACACAAATTCTATATCATCTGACCCTACTTCGTTTCTTACCGTTGATTTAATTTAATTTCTCATTAATAAGGCAACCCAGCCTCTCTGCCCAACTGCCAATCTTTTCGATAGGATATATATCCTTGAATATTCAGCTCCCAATCCTGATCCCCTTGTAGTCACGTCTCCGTGATGCCCATCTGCACCACAAGCTCATTTACCTTATTCCTTATACTGCGTGCATTCAGATATAACACCTTCAGTTCTGTGTTAATCGCCCCTCTTCTCATAGTCATTCATTTGTCCAGTGTGCTTGAAGTTTGATTGCTAACCCTTTCCAAACACTCTGTCCTATTTGTGTTGGTGCTAGAGATTTTAATAACCTCTTCTGAGTTCTACACTCTTATCTCCTCCTTTAATTCAGGTTTTCTAATTTCCTCTGAAACTGAGCCCCCTCCCCACCTCCCCCATGTGATATGCTGGGACTGTGGTCCCAGCACAGTTCAAATGAAGACCATCCCATCAGGACAGGAACCTTCTTCCCCAGTACTAGTGGCAATGTCTCATGAATTCAAACCTATTTCCCCCACACCAATCTATGATCCACACATTTATCTACTTAATCTTATTGACCCTGTGCCAATTAGCTCATGGCTCAGGTAGTAATCCAGAGATTATTAGCTTTTTGGTTCTGCTTTTGAATTTAGCTCCTTGCTGTTCATACCCGCTTAGCAAAAAAGATAAATTCAAACACAGGTTCTCACAGGAGAGATGTCGAAGAGAGAGAGAGAGAGAGGATCAGCATGGAAATGTTTCTTTAACCGTTAGCCTCCAAACAGACCGCTTGCTAAAACCAAACCAAACCAAACCAAATCCCTGAACTGGGAGAACTGGCCACTCCATTTTCATTATACAAATGTTTTAAAAGAAAGACTTAAAAGCTTTCTCAAGTAGATATTTCCAGACATATCGGAACCTCTGCCTTTACGACCCCTTTTGAACAAACCAAGGACAACAAACCTTGTTAAAGGAGCAGCTCCCCCCTTAAAAAGAATGAACCACCAATATCCAAACATGGCTTCATTTTAACACCCTTTAAACTTAAGTTGTTATTACATTACAACATACATATACATTACCTTGACTATAAACATAGTCAGTTTCAGTCTGTTGTACTCCTGTCATTGAACGCCTCAGTTTCTCATCCAGGTCTTGACAATGCGTCAACAATCACGTTTTCTCATCCTGCTACATGCACAAGTTTCAAATTGAATGGCTATAACAACAAGCTCCATCTAAACAGTCTGGAATTTTTGTCCTGAAATTTCTCCCCAAACGTCTGTGGGTTATGATCAGTGGAGATGATTGTCTCAGATACGTTACTAGTACATGGACATTGCAATGTTGGAACACAAAAATCAAGCTCAAAGTCTCCTTCTCAACTGTCGAATATTTCTGCTTACGAATCTTCAATTTCCGGGAGAAATACCTGACAGGTCTTCCTATCTTCTCATAGACGTCCTGTTAGAGCACAGTACCGACATCTACATCACTCGTATCAATAGCCACCTAGAATGGCTTTGCGTGATTAGCTGTGGCTAATGTTAAGGCAATGCTTAACATAGCTTTCAGGTTGTTAAGTGCCTTCTGACAGTCCACTGAAACTTCTTGCCTTTCTTTAGTAATTCAGTAAGTGGGCAGCCACATTGCGAAAATTTGGTACGAATTTCTGATAAAATCCATTCAATCCCGGGAATTGGAGAACTGCTCTTTTTGTGGATGGTATGGGAAACCTCCCAATTACCTTTCTTTTTGCGTTCCATACGGCCATTTGTCCATGTCCAAAAACGTGGCCCAGGAGGGTGACTTGGGCTTTGGCAAATTCACTGTTAGCCAGGTTTATCACCAAGCCTGCCTCCCAAAGTCAAATCGATCAGATCTGAGAAATGTAGCAAATGTTCCTTCCATATGTGACTAAAAATCACCAGGTCATCAATATATACTACACAATTGTGTAATCTGGAAATGACTTAATTGGTTAGTCTCTGAAATGTGGCTGGTGCAATTTTTATACCAAATGGCATGACTTTAAATTGATAAGTCCATTCAGCGTTACGAAAGCTGAAATTGTCTTTGTTCTTTCGGACAAAGCTATATATCCTCTGAGCAAGTCCATCTTAGAAGTATAAGTTGATTGTCCCAACTTTTCAATACAGCCTTCCAAATGCTGAATCAGATATGCATCAGTTGTTGTGACTGCACTGACTCCACTCATTACCATTGGGCACCACCTGGTTTTGACACTCATTAGTGTGGGTGAGCTCCAGTCACTGTAACTCACTTCCAGGATACATGAACATCAACTAGTCACAAAACGATATGACCCTCTCTCACTCGTATCCTTACATACAGATGAGGAAGGACACCACTTTGACTGGGACAACACATCCATCCTAGGACAAGCCAAACAGAGACATGCACGAGAATACCTAGAAGCATGGCATTTCAACCCTACCAATAAACACATCGAGTTAGACCCCATCTACCACCCCCTGAAAAAAAGAGCAGGAAATATCATCATCACAAGAAATGACATCACCACAGGAAATGACTTCACCAACCCAAAGAAACCCAAACATATAAATAGAAAACAGGAATTATCAGCAGTACTTCGCCCAGAGGCCCACTGAGCATGTTATCTAGTAGGGTGACAAAACATCTGGAAATGAATCTTCCAGCTCAACGAGCGAACCTACATCCAGAACCTCAACCTGAGCTACAAATCTTCTCAAAACTCACTAAGATTTCTTTCTGTCTGGAGTCCTTATCAAATAGTTCACCTCACTTAATATCCTTTTCATTTGATAAGGTCCACTAAACCTTGCTTTTAAAGGTTCACCTATCACTGGAAGTAACAGTAACACCTTATCTCTGATCGCAAAATTGTAAGTTTTTGATTTCTTGTCTGCTTCCTGTTTCATTGTGTGCTGTGATGCTTTTAAATGTTGTCTAGCCATCTCCCCTGCTCTATTTAACTGTTCCCTAAAACTTGACTCAGTCCAAATTAGTCTGAATTATGACTTACTAATTTCTCCTTTATCAATGTTAGCAGTCCTCTCACTTCTTGCCCAAAAAACTAATTTAAATGGACTGAATTTGGTCGATTCATTCGGTGCATCTCTGATCGCAAAAAGTACAGACGGAATTCCCTTATCCCAGTCATCTGGATAGTCTTGACTGTAAGCCCACAACATGGTCTTTAATGTCTGATGCCACCTTTCTAGTGCTCCATGTGATTCTGGAAGGTACGCAGCAGATTTGAATTGTTTTATTCCTAAGGTGTCCATAGTTTCCTTGCATAATTTTGATGTAAAATTTGACCCTTAATCTGATTGTATCTCTGTGGGTAATCGATATCTAGTGAAAATTTGTGCAACTCCTCTGCAATGTTTCTAGCTGTGATATTGCATAATGGAACAGCCTCTGGAAACCTAGTGGACATATCAAATATTGTTAACGAATACTGATTCCCACATTTTCTCTTAAGTAAAGGCCCTATGTAATCGATTAAAACCCTTGTAAGGGTTCCGCAAATGCAGGAAAGGGTATTAACGATGCAGGTTTTATTACTGCCTGTGGTTTTCCAATTACCTGACATGTATGACATGTCTGGCAAAATTCAACTACATCCTTGTACAGTCCAGGCCAGTAAAAATGTTTTTATATTTGAGTTTTTCTTACCCATAGGTGACCTCCTACTGGCAGTTCATGTGCTACCTGCAACACCTCCTTTCTATAACACATTGGCAATATGACTTGATGAACTTCTGCACGTTTCTCATCTGCCTGAATATGTGATGGTCTCCATTTTCTCATTAATACATCATTTTTAAGATAGCAGCATTCAGGGATACATCTAGATTCTTCTTCCACATATGTTTTTGAGGCAATTGCTTTAGTTTCTCATCTTTCTGCTATAACTGAGTTAATTTCTCTGAGCTAAAGATTTTTACTTTGTCATCCATTTGCTCCTGTTGCGTCGCAACCATCTGATCAAATGAGGTCTCTGCTAATTCCACTTAAACATTCTTATCTGTACTCTTTGATCTCTCCTGTTTCAACTGGTGACTTTGTGACCTCATTTCCACGCAGTCAGAAAAAATCCCAGGCTATGCTTCCTGCAATACCTCAGTTGCCTGAGTCTCCACTGGCTTTTCAACCATGATAGGCAGTACTCCAACCTTTGAACCAACTATATCGTTAGCAAGAACAAACTGTATTCCTGGAGCTTAGAGTTTGTTCAATACTCCTACCACAACTTCTCCACTCTTCACTGGACACTCTAACCTCACTTTATATAATTGAGCACTTCTTGTCCCACTGTGAATTCCTATTTTTAGCACTTCTCCTGGCAATAACTCTCTGGAGGTACCTATCTCCTCATCTTTCAACATCAAAGGTTGACATGATCCTGTATCTTTGAATATTATAACCTCTCTATCTTTTTGCTCCCAGCCTGTGTGAGTAAACTTTACCTTGGTAAGTATATGGTTTATGAAGATCAGGCACTTTCTCCTTAACCAACCTCCGACCAGGTTGTACATTCTGGTGCAGCTTTTTAGCCTCCATTACCACTCCAACATAATTCACTGACTGATCCTATTTTCCTACATCTGGCTTCCCAGTGCTTTTCTTAACCCACCAACACGGTTATTTCACATGGCCTACTTTATTGCAGTGAAAACATTGAAGCTTTTTAACTTCTCTTTCCCCTTCGAGGGCTTCCTTTTTACCCTGTGGTAAATTATCTTTATGAGCTTCACCGAGACCTACCTTTCTCTTTCCACGTAAGGATTTATCTTTTCCCCAATTTCTATCCCTCATGGATTAAAATGGATGTTGGAAGCCAAACATTGATTTATGAACCAATTCATAATTATCAGCCATTTCAGCTGCTAATCTTACTGTTTCAGCTCTCTGCCCTTGCAAATGAGTTCTCACTACCTCAGGAAGTGAATTTCTGAATTCCTTTAAAATAACGCTCTCTCTCTGGTCTATTTTTAATACCCTCATCCACTGATCAAAATTACTTTTCTTGATCCTTTTAAACTCAGTGTAGGTTTGACCAAGGTCCTTCCTTAGATTGCTGAAACATTGTCTGTAGGCTTCTGGCACAAGCTCATATGCATCTAAGATGGCTTTCTTCACCTCCTCATATACTCCAACCAAAATCAACATCCAGGGCAAATGGCACTATTTCCTACCACTTGCAGCTTTTGAGTCCAAAAACCCAAATGCCAAATTTGAACTATAGAACATATCCTACAAAGAACCCCCAATCTGTTGTGGACCAGGCCAGACCCCCCTCAAAATATTTTAAGAAAGTAGCCCAGACCCTAACTTTGCTCATTGTTTTAAGCAGGTGTAAAGTCGATATTCCAGGAGGGATGCAGCTGACCAAACCACTTAGTTTTAAACAAAACAGAATTTATTGGCAAGATTGCCGAACGAAACATAGACAAAAGAGAACAGAATATAGAATAACTTAACCCATCCGAAAACCCAACCAACTCAATTGCAACTTAATGATGGTTCCAAATACTTGCAACATCCCCATAAAACCCCCTTGGCAAAAAGGTAAAATCAAACACAGGTTCTTACAGGAGAAATATCAGAGAGAGGGAAAGGATCAGCATGGAGCTGTATCTTTGAGCAGGAGCCTCAAAGCAGACTGCTAGCTAAAACCAAGCCAAACCAAAAAACTGAACTGGGAGAACTGGTCACAGCCCTTTCATTGTACAAATGTTTTAAAAGAATTAAAAGTCTTCTCAATTGGATACCTCTAGACATATCAGAATCTCTGTCTTTACAACTCCTTTTGAAAAAATGTCAAGGACAACATAGCCTTGTTAAAGGAGCAGCATCATCACACAAATAAAATGGTTAATTTGATACTGGCCTACTAATTCAGAGACCATCACTCCAAAGCCTTACATGATAAATTGAGACATGAATTTTATCCAAAACAAACAGCTTATAATTAGCTATCGTCCTAATGTAGTCAACATTGCCTTTGTTGATCAGTGCGTTGAGTATAGGAGTTGGGAGGTCATGTAGCAGCTGTATAGGACATTGTTTAGGCCACTATCAGAATATTGTGTGCAATATATCCTGGTATAGGAAGAATGTTGTGAAACTTGAAAGGGCTCAGAAAAGATTTACAAGGATGTTGCCAGGGTTGGAAGGTTTGAGCTATGGAGAGGCTGCATAGGCTAGGGCTGTTTTCCCTGGAGTGTTGGAGGCTGAGGGCTGACCTCATTGAGGTTTATAAAATCATGAGGGCTATGGGTGGAGTAAATAGACAAGTTCTTTTTCTGGGGATGGGGGTGTCAGAACTAGAGGATACAAGTTTAAAATGAGAAGGCAAAGATTTACAAAGGATCTAAGGGGCAACCTTATCACGTAGAGGATGGTGGTGTGTATGAAATGAGCTACCAGAGGAAGTGGAGGAGGTTGGTGCAACTACAACATTTAAAAGGCATCTGGATGGGTATTTGAATAAGAAGGGTTGAGAGGGAGATGGGCCAAGTGCTGGCAAATGGGACTAGATTTATTTAGGATATCTTGTGGGCATGGATGAGTTGGACTGAAGGGTACTTCCATGCTGTATATCTCTATGACTCTATGACTCTATAATGTGTTAAAAATAAAAGACAGATACAAAGTTTTTCTATGTTGATGCATTGGACAAACTGATCAAGATTATGACAGAATGATATTATGATAGAATCCCTATAGTGTAGAAATGGGCCATTTGACCAACAAGTCCACACCGACCCTCCAAAGAGTATCCCATTCAAACCCATTCCACTACCCTATTACTCTACATTTGCCCCTGACTAATGCACCTAACCTGAACACTATGAGCAATTTAGCATGGCTAATTCACCTAACTTGCACATCTTTGGACAGTGGGAGGAAACCGGAGCATTCGGATGAAGAGGAAGATTTTTGAGGAGATGGTAGAAGTTGTGGTGACTGAAAACAAGACAGTTGATTTTCAGTAGATAATTTTCAAGTGAAATCCAAATGTTGAAGATTTTGTTATTGAGGTGAAATGGAGGGAAGGGAAAAGCAGGAAGGAGAGTAGAGTTAGAAAACCAGAAATATTCTCTGCGACTTCAAATTGGAGGACATTGCAGATACAGGATGGGAATAGTCTGTAAACAAGGACAAGAATTTTGAATTCAATGTATGGGGAGACAGGGAAATAAAAGAAGTTGTCAATGACAAAATGTTTGTGAGTCAGTGAAGGATGCAGCTTTTGGAATTTTGCACAGGCTGATGCAGACTGCAACATGAGAGGTATGAGAGTAGATTATTGGAAAACTGAAATCCGCAGTGAAAGCAGAGAAGATGCTTTCAATGGAGGTATGGGGAGAGAGGCAATGAATTGGAGGTGGAAATAAGATTTCTTGGTGATGTGGATGGATTCTATTGTCATTGTCTTTGCCTTGCTTCGTTGCTTTAGAACCTTAAGGCACTAAGTTCAAAATTCCCATTGTTAGTACTGCCAATATCATTATTTGGAGGTGTTGGTGTTGGACTGGGGTGTACAAAGTTAAAAATCACGCCCCACCAGGTAAGAGTTCAACAGGTTTACTTGGAAGCAATAGCTTTCGGAGCACCTGATGAATGAACGTTATTTCGAAAGCTAGTGCCAATATCTTTGATTCACATTTTTCTACAGCATTTGCATTGAATTTGAACTTAGAAACAAACAAAAAGCCAAAGTGAGCATCAAGGAAAATTTTAAATCAGGGACTAGCAATGAGTTATTTAGTTGTAATGAAGGTGGAATGCTTCAGTTTTACTGATGTTAGTTTGGGCAAAGGTTGACTTGATAGCCAAGAAATTAATAAGAAAGCACAGCAGTAAAAATAAGATTGACAGTGGTAAAGGAGAGGTGTAGTTGGCTGTCTTCAGCATAGATATGACAGTTGACCACTTTAAACAGCCCCCTTTAATTTGTCTGAATGAAATGGTCAAAATATTTCAGTAATAAACTCAGATTAATGCAAAACTGCCAGGGGAATGGGCTTGGAGTCAGTGTGTTGTTACACTAAATATGCCGCTTTTCAGAAGCATTAGTGCAGTATACTAATGTATTAATATGAAGCACAATATAGAGGGAGGGCAGTATTTAATAGGATATTATTACAAAATCAAATGTATTTCAGAGTTTTCAAAGAATAAAAGATTTGCTGACAAATTACTCAAAAGAAATATTTAAATTGTGATTACAATTTGCTCACAAAAAAAACTGCTTGCTTGAAATTGACAATCATCTATTGCATTCCTGTTGATCAGCTCAGATAAGAAATGACTCTCATAATCTTTCTGTAAGTCGAGTCATAATGTGAACCCCATTACATGTGCGCCAGTCAAACTGAGATTCTATTCAAAACAATTCTTAGTATAAATGGAATTTAAGGATGCAATAAAACATAGGAGCACATCAAGTAACATTACGTACTTGGACCTGGAGGAGAGTCTTCAATTATATGGTTCAGCACGTCCACTTAAGTGCTGTAGTTTCCTGTAGCTATTCCTCTTCTTAATGGAATGCTGATGGTGTTGTTTCTTGCTTTAGTTGTACTAATTATGTTGCAGATAAGAAACAAAGAACCGAGCATGTTTGGAAACAAAATGTCATTGCCTTAATCTCCTTAATCACATAATGGACATATATTGATTGACACAGCTCACAAAGAATGTGACAGGACTGAGATGATCAATCTTTCATTGCTTGAAGCATGACATTAATTTGCAAATGACTCATTCTACACTAACATGCCACAAGTCAAGGCATCATTGTGTTAATTGTTTGGTTTTAACAATGTCAATACCTATTTACTTATTTATTTACTCTTGCAGAAACCAAAGTGAAAAGCCAATCTATATAATACAGGATAGCATCAAGGTTAACAGGAGCAGGAGGGAAGGTAAAAGGTTGAGAATATTGGTTTTGAAAGCACAAGTGTATAAGGTGGAGGAAAGATAGACAAGACATAGGAGCAGAAGTAGACCCCACAGCCTTTAGGGCTTCCTCTGCCAATCATGTCTGATCTTGGGCTTCAACTCCACTTTCCCATCCTCTCCCAATATCCCTGATTTCCTCTGGGATGAAAAGACTGTATTTTTTAGCCTTAAATAAAACCAAATGGGGTATTCCAAAACCTCAATCCAAAATAGGATATTCCAAAACCTCAATCCAGAATGGGGTATTTCAAAAGTCCAATCCAAAATTGGGTATTCCAAAACCCCAAACCAAAATGGGGTATTCCAAAGAATCACATCGGTCTGAGTGAAGAAATTTCAGTCTATGTTCTAGATTCTTGAGACAACAAAAACAAGGTCTAAATATTGACCCTCTGATGAACATCAAAATGTGTAATAATGTCAGGAAAATGAATTAGAGCAGGAGATCGGTGAATGATTTTCTAAACATTGATGATATAAGTGCATTTATGGTATAAGTGCATGCAGGACAACATATCATTTCATGATAAGGACTCTTGTGATGCAATGGCAGTGTCATTATCTCTGATAGGAAGTCCAGAGTCAAGTCTCACCTGCATCAGAGGTGTGTCTTAACATCTCTGAACAAGTTGATTAAAAATAGCTATTATTTTAGGCTATTAGGAGGCAATGGCATAGTGACATTGCTGCTGGATTAGCTAATCGTAAAAGCCAAGAAATAATCTGGGAACCTGGGCTCAAATCCCACCATAGCAGATCTGATGATGATTGTGAAACAGTTACCATGAAGTCCCATCTGGTTCACCAACATGTTTTAAGGTCTCTTGTGGTCATGGCTAATAATTATGGTACCCTATACTTTACATCCTTCCAAACCAAACACAACCCTTGATTGCTAACCTCTGTTTTCTGTTGAACTGGAATTTAGGCTTAAAGGAGATGCCATATAAAGATACAGAGGTACAACATTTTCTATATTTTCAACTGTCATAGGGATATTGGAATTTCTATATGGTAATTAAGGATAAAAATGGAATTTTGTCTTTCATTGCTAAAGGGATTGAGTTTAAAAACAGAACGGTTATGTTGCAACTGTATTGGGTGCTGGTGAGGCCACACATCGAGTACTGTGTGCAGTTTTAGTCTCTTCATTTCAGAAAGGATGTACTGGAACTACAGGGGTGCAGAGGAAGTTCACTGGGTTGATTCTGGAGTTGAGGCGGTTAGCTTATGAGGAGAGACTGAGTAGACTGGTATTATATCCACTGGAATTTAGAAGAATGAGGGGGGCTCTTTTACAATCATAAAATTATGAAGGGAATAGATAAGATAGACATAGAGAGCATGTTTCAACTGGCAGGTGAAACTAGGAGAAGAGAGCATAGCCTCAAAATTACGGGGAGCGGATTTAGGACTGAATTGAGGAGGAACGTCTTCATCCAGAGGGTTGTGAATCCAAGGAATCCCCTGCCCAGTGAAGTGGTTGAGGCTTCCTCAATAAACATGCTTAAAGCTAAGATAGATAATTTTTTGAACAGTCAAGGAATTAAGAATTATGGTGAGAGGGCGGGTAGGTGGAGCTGAGGCCACAAAAAGATCAGCCATGACCTTATTGAATGGTGGAGCAGGCTTGAAGGGCGTACTCCTGCTCCTAGTCTTTGTGTTCTTATGTAACAAGACCAGATTCCATGTAGTTCATCTTTCGATATCCTGATAGCTCAAAGGTGCAATGTTAGTGAGCTGTTGAGTTATCATGACTATCAATCTGCATCAATTAGACTGAACAGATATTTGGTGAGAAAATCTCACTCAGTTCATAGAATCATAGAATTCCTACAGTGCGGAAACAAGCCATTCGGCCCAACAAGTCCAAGCTGACTCTCCAAAGAGCATCCCTCAGACTCACCCCACCCCACCCCCCACTCTAAACCTGCAACTATGTATTTCCCACAGCTAATCCACTTAATCTACACACCGTGGGCGGCACGGTGGCACAGTGGTTAGCACTGCTGCCTCACAGCGCCAGAGACCCGGGTTCAATTCCCGCCTCAGGCGACTGACTGTGTGGAGTTTGCACGTTCTCCCCGTGTCTGCGTGGGTTTCCTCCGGGTGCTCCGGTTTCCTCCCACAGTCCAAAGATGTGCAGGGTCAGGTGAATTGGCCATGTTAAATTGTCCGTAGTGTTAGATAAGGGGTAAATGTAGGGGTATGGGTGGGTTTCGCTTCGGCGGGTCGGTGTGGACTTGTTGGGTCGAAGGGCCTGTTTCCACACTGTAATCTAATCTAATCTAATCCCTGGAAACTATGGACAATTTATCATGGCTAATCCACCTAACGTGCACATGTTTGGATGTAAAAAATATCAACAACTATGGATGCTGAAGATCTGAAACAAAAACAGATATTGCTGGAGTAATTCAGCAGGGATTTGGCCACATCTAGTCCTGAAGAAGGGTCATTGGACTCGAAACATTAACTCTATTTCTCTCTCTACAGATGCTGCCAGACTTGCTGAGTTTCTCCAGCAATTGTTTTTGTTTCAATCAGTTCCTTGTTCATTTTAAGCATGATGCACCTGTTTACTGTGTTTCAAATTACTCAAATATTGTTTTCCAAAATAAATCTGTATGTTCGAAATGTGCATAAATCAATATTGTTTGCTTTCACCATTTCCTTAAGGATCCTATTTGTTCCATAGAAATACCACTTGTTCATTTTTGAATAGATTGGTTTTAAATTAATCCCAGTTCAAGTACGGGCTATGTCCTTTGTTTCCAGCTGTATGAGGCAAGGTGAAGTAGCTTGTTATAGACTGCATTATCTAAACCCCTTAGAATACTAAAATCAGCTATCACATCTCCTCACCTTATTTTTTCCAGTGAGAATTTATCAAATTTACATAATTACTGTTCATAATCCAAGCCCTCCATTCCCTCGCTCATGCTGGTTGCTCTTTTCCATCACTGTAATGTCCTTTTCTGTTCTGCAGCAGCAATCAGAACTATATGCAGCATTCCAAGTGGGGTTGCATCAAGAAGCTACAAAAGCACAGAATTGCTCAGTATTGACCTTTTAACGCATCCCCACTTCGGAATTACCTTATACACCCAGCCTTGTCAGAGTAATTTCAATGTACTGTCAGTTAGGACTCACAGATCTCTTTGCATTCTCCACGCGCATAATGTTCTTTCAATTTGAAAGATAGTACTTTCCAAATGTTTTTGTGTCCGTAATGAAGAGCTTTTGCATTTCTTTACATTGCAAATTACCTGCAATCTGTTTTGCCCAATTTAAAAGAACATTCAAATATACCTGTCTCATTCCAAACAGCTTTTAAATCTTTCATTAGCCATTTATCATGTGCAAATTGTGCTTTTGTCTTCCAATTCAAGGTATATTTACCAAACGTACCAAACGAAAGAGATTACAAATAAATCATTTATGGGTCTCCAATGGGTGCATTTCCCCAGGCTGATGACAATTCCAATACCATTAATTAACGCTTGTGTTCTATTGATCAATGTATTGCATATCCTCTGTGAAATATTTCCATTAATTTCAAATTAATACCATCCTTTCCATTGAAACTATATCAGAAATTTAACTGAAATCCAAGTATGGGAGAAAGTGAGTTGAAACTTTATTGCTGGAACAGCACAGCAGGTCAGGCAGCATCCAGGGAACAGGAGATTCGACGTTTCGGGCACAGGCCCTTCTTCAGGAATGAGCAGAGAGTGTTCAGCAGGAGAAGATAAAAGGTAGGGAGGAGGGACTTGGAGGAGGGGCGTTGGAAATGTGATAGGTGGAAAGAGGTCAAGGTGAGGGTGATAGGTCAGAGTAGGATGGAGGCGGAGAGGTCAAGAAGAAGACTGCAGGTCAGGAAGGCGGTGCCGGGCTGGAGGGATCCGGCTGAGACAAGGTGGGGGGAGGGGGGATGAAGAAACTGGTGAAGTCCAAGTTCATCCCCTGTGGTTGGAGGGTTCCCAGTCGGAAGATAAGACGCTCCTCCTCCGACCGTCGGGTTGTTGTGGTTTGGCGGTGGATGAGTCCAATGACCTGCATATCCTCGGTGGAGTGGGAGGGGGAGTTGAAATGCTGTGCTACAGGTTGGTTGGGTTGGTTCGTCCGGGTGGCCCAAAGGTGCTCTCTGAATCGCTCCGCAAGTAGGCGGCCTATCTCCCCAATATAGAGGAGGCCACACCGGCTGCAGCGGATGCAGTAGATGATGTGGGTGGAGGTGCAGGTGAATCTGTGGCGGATATGGAAGTTTCCTTTGGGGCCTTGGAGAGAAGTGAGGGGGGAGGTGTGGGCGCAAGTGTTGCACCTCCTGCGGTTGCAAGGGAAGGTGCCGGGAGTGGAGGTTGGGTCGGTGGGGGGTGTGGATCTGACAAGGGAGTCGCGGAGGGAGTGGTCTCTACGGAAAGCTGATAGGGGAGGGGAGGGAAATATATCCTTGGTGCTGGGGTCTGTTTGGAGGTGGCGGAAGTGACGGCGGATGATGCGCTGTACATGGAGATTGGTGGGGTGGTAGGTGAGGACCAGTGGGGTTCTGTCCTGGTGGCGGTTGGAGGGGCGGTTGGAGAAAGTGAGGACTGCAGATGCTGGAGACCAGAGTTGAAAAATGTGGTGCTGGAAAAACACAGCAGGCCAGGCAGCATCTGAGGAGCAGGAGAATTGACGTTTCGAGCATAAGCCCTTCTTCAGGAATGAGGCTGGTGTGCCAAGCGGGCTGAGATAAAGGGTAGGGGGTGTCTCAGCCTGCTCCTGCCCCACCGAGCTCATCTCTGCATACCTCGACACTGTCCAGTCCCCCTTAGTCCAAGAACTCCCCACCTACGTTCGGGACACCACCCACACCCTCCACCTCCTCCATGATTTTTGCTTCCCCGGCCCCCAACGCCTTATCTTCGTGATGGACATCCAGTCCCTATACACTTCCATCCCCCATCACGAAGGCCTCCAAGCCCTCCGCTTCTTCCTCTCCCACCAACCCAACCAGTACCCTTCCACTGACACCCCCCTCTGACTGACTGAACTGGTCCTCACTCTTAACAACTTCTCCTTCCAATCCTCCCACTTCCTCCAAACCAAAGGAGTAGCCATGGACACCCGCATGGGCCCCAGCTATGCCTGCCTCTTCGTCGGATATGTGGAACAGTCCATCTTCCGCAGCTACACTGGCACCACCCCCCACCTTTTCCTCCACTACATCGATGATTGTATTGGCGCTGCCTCGTGCTCCCACGAGGAGTTGAACAGTTAATCCACTTTACTAACACCTTCCACCCCGACCTCAAATTTACCTGGACCATCTCAGACTCCTCCCTCCCCTTCCTAGACCTCTCCATTTCTCCGGCCTATCACCCTCACCCTCACCTCCTTCCACCTATCGTATTCCCAGCGCCCCTCCCCCAAATTCCCTCCCTGCTACCCTTTATCTCAGCCCACTTGGCACACCAGCCTCATTCCTGAAAAAGGGCTTATGCCCGAAACGCCGATTCTCCTGCTTCTTGGATGCTGCCTGGTCTGCTGTGTTTTTCCAGCACCACATTTTTCAACACTGAAATCCAAGTACACCAGGTCCACTTGTCAAAGAATGTAACTTATGATTTTGTGAAGCATTTTGACTCCCTTTTCATATCCAGCATTCCATTTGGTATTGAATTCATCTTAGTGCTATGCTATTTTCCTTCAAGCTCTTACATTATTGTTTACTCTCCTTTGTTAGTTGATGTCTGATCCCATTCAACCAAGTAGGAGTGCCTTTAAGGTTGGTACTTCTTTGGCAATCTGTGTGACATCATTTTGGGATGCAGCTGGATGATTATTAACTAAATGTTCTTCCATCAGTTCAACCTTCCCCTAGGCTTCAAGTGACATCATGTTTTTCATGGCTAAAATGCCCAGCTTATTATTTATTCAAGCAAATTTCACAGAATAATATGATTAGTGGTATTATTGGGGATCCAATTGCATTGACTATATTAAGATTAATTACTTTGTTATGGACCAGACCAAATATGCTCAAAATATCTTCAGAAGACAGCCTGGCCCCTAACTTTTTCTTATGTGAACAGAGAGGGTTTGCAGATGACACCAAAATTGGAAGTGTAGTGCTCAGGAAAGAAGGTTACCTCAGAGTATGACAAGGTCTTGATCAGATGGGCCACTGAGCCAAGGAGTAGCAGATGGAGTTTAATTTAAATAAATGTGAGGTGCTGCATTTTAGAAAGGCAAATCAGGGCAAGAATTATACACTTAATGGTAAGTTCCTGGGGAGTGTTGCTGAACAAAGAGATCTACGAGTGCAGGCTCATAGTTCCTTGAAAGTGGAATCACAGATAGATAAGATAGTGAAGAAGGTGCTTGGTACGCTTGCCTTTATTGGTCAGTGCATTGAGTATAGGAGCTGGGAGGTCATGCTGTGGCTGTACAGACATTGTTTAGGCCACTATTAGAATACTGTAAATTCTGATCTCCCTGCTTTAGGAAATATGTTGTGAAACTTGAACGGGTTCAGAAAAGATTTATAACGATGTTGCCAGGATTGGAGCATTTGAGCTATAGGGAGAAGCTGGATAGGCTGGAGCTGTTTTCCCTGGAGTGTTGGAGGCTGAGGGGTGACCTTAAAGAGGTGTAAAAAATCATGAGGGGCATGGATAGGTAAATAGACAAGGTCTTTCCCCCCTGAGGTGGGGGGGCCCATAACTAGAGGGCATAGGTTTAAGATGACAGTGGAAAGATTTAAAAGGTATCTAAGAGACACATTTTCATGCTGAGGGTGGTGCGTATATGAATTGAGCTGCCACAGTAAGTGGTAGACACTGATACAATTACAACATTTAAAAGGCAGCTGGATGGGTATATGAATAACCAGACAATAGATTAGTGAGACCTTCACTAATGAAATTACCATTCTGGCACCAAATCCTTTTCACTGGATCGAGACAAAAATCCTCTCACTTCTGTTCACATTCAAATTGTGTTTGATCATACATAGACCACATTGTACCCAATTAGAGAGACATGGGCCAAATTTTGGCAAATGGGACTAGATTTATTTAGGATATGTGGTCGGCATGGTTGAGTTGGATTGAAGGGTCTGTTTCTGAGCTGTACATCTCTATGACTCTAAAGGTAGGTGTAAAGCACTGTGTTTCAATGCACACACTTTATTCCTATACTATAATTGAAATACAAACAAAATAAAAAGAAAAGAAAAACTGTCTTTACTGTAACTCTATTGAAATGTTTCACAAAATAATACATATATTAACTATACCTAATTAACTGTTCCAACATAATAACATGCTGTAAACACGCCATTGGCAAAGGCAAATTCAGTAAAATACATTGTGTCACATGCTATACTAGCAGCAGGAAGAGAACCCCAGCTTTCAGCTGTAACAGAGAGTCAAATGATAGCATCCACATCCAGCTTCAAGATCCCAGCAATTACTGAAAGCTAAAACTAAAACTCCTGGTGCTTTGAGACCCCGCCCATTCAGGCTGCTTCTATTGTTCCAATTTTTAAGAATTGTCAGGATCCATCATATGACACCCATTATGGGAACCTGTACACAAGGCAGACAAGAGTACTAAATACAGAGATTGATGCCAATTCCAATACTGGTCAGCACAGAAGCATCTCAGTGTAAAGTTAAAAGTTTCCCCATTGAAGCACGACTTATTGATACAGATGTCACTATAATTACCCAACTGTCTTACTTACACTTTCCACCATATTATCACAGTGGTGAAAATTGGGGACAATATGGTCTATGAGGAGAAAGTGAGGACTGCAGATGCTGGAGATCAGAGCTGAAAATGTGTTGCTGGAAAAGCGCAGCAGGTCAAGCAGCATTCAAGGAGCAGGAGAATCGACGTTTCGGGCATGAGCCCTTCTTCAGGAATGAAAGGGCTCATGCCTGAAACGTCGATTCTCCTGCTCCTTGGATGCTGCCTGACCTGCTGCGCTTTTCCAGCAACACATTTTCAGCTACAATGTGGTCTATGCATGATCAAACACAATTTGAATGTGAACAGAAGTGAGAGGATTTTCATCTTGTTCCAGTGAGAAGGATTTGGTGCCAGGATGGTAATTTCATTAGTGAAGGTCTCACTAATCTGTTGTCTGGTTATGAGCCAAGCATCATTCCTCAATTACATTGTATCTTAAAAAGATCAGCATCTGTCCACCTAGTGCCTCTTCTCATATTTCAATCAAATAGGCCGCCTTAGTTACCCCAGTACAACTGTAAAATAAAGCTTCAAGACAATCTTTCATACTTTGGTCTAAAATCAAGTTTGTTTCATCATCAACCAAGACTTTATGTAATGTTTTTGATGTTAACACACATTTTAACATAACATGAAGACTGAATCCTATTAAGTACATAGCTAATAAATCAAGAAATATGATCTGGATCACTGTGGTTTGAAAAGATATAATCTTTATCAATAGTGGGTACTTTTTATTTTATTACTTAAATAGCACAATTAAATGTGTTTTATACATTCACTTAATAATGTAGGGGATCAAATACAATGCAAGAAATGCAAAACATGAGGGTATATTGGAAAATTTACTGCAAACAGCCTATGATGTTCTATCCATTAAAGCTAATGGCTGGAAATCACAGGCTGGAGTTGTGAAGTGAGGTTTCTCGTAAGAACTCTCAGTGGACAAATTTCCACAGTTGGTTGCCAAAATGGAAAATCTGGTGTGTTAATTTATGACGTATGTACCTTACACAATGTCATTTTGGAACTGACAGTACTCATGTAATGTCTGTGTATCTCACAATCACTTTGTAAGGCTGGCTGTTCCTGTGGGATGATTCTTTTGTGCATTCTGTTCCACATGCTGATGGAATCAGTGCAGTTTTTGAACCATTTTCACGATCAGGGCTTATCTGAATGATCTCAGCGAAGCAGTGCGTTGTGCTTGGAGCTAGGTGGATCCCATTGACTATGTGGTCCTTGATTGGGGTTGTTAACCTGAGCCAATCAGGAAAGTTTTGGCTGACAAATATAAATAGGGGATTTAGAGTCCCCTCAGTTCAGGAGACTGACTCTGAGCTGGCTGGCCACAGCCAGTGTACTGTGCACAAGTAAATAAAGGGTGACCAGGTGATACCAGCCTCTGTGCAGTTATTTCACAGTGCATCCTCCAATCAAAGTAAGTGGCAGCAGGAAAATCCAGTCACCCAATGATATGAGATATAAGGAGAATCTTAAAGAGACAGAAGAAATGTGGAGCAGTCGGGGTAAAACATGGATAGACCATAGGTAGGCTAATGGGATGCTTCATACATTACGTCGAGAAACATTAATCCATAGTCCTCTACTTGTCCCAAACAATGTGCTTCAGCCTCACCAGGACACCTTGAATGACTTTGTTGCCATTTGTCACAATAGTTATCATGTTGCCTCCCTATTTCACATTGAGTTCATTCTGTGTGCCAGAAGTGAATTCAATTGAAACTGCCCAAACTCATAGACAGAGAAACCTAACCCGAACGTTTTTGTCAATTGTGGATTTGAATCTCAATTCCACGTCAGAAAGGACAATGCTTAAGTGACTGTACTACCCAATTGCTAATAATTCTGTTCTACTTTTTTTCTCTGTGCGTGTGGTACATTTATACCTACAGGTGACGTGGTAATTCCATGTGCTACCAATTTCCTACATAGTGACTTCAGTCATACAGGGTGGAAGTAGATCAACTAAAGTAAGCAAGTGTTAAATCAGGCAGTGAAATTGTTGCAATGCAACTGATTTACGACGGGGAACAAATAACCAATTATCCCATCTGTTGGAAGACTGAACATGGAAAATTTGAAGGTGGAGGAAATAACATGCAAGATATGAAGAACACGACATGTTGGAGAATGATTAACACTTGATGCACTTTTGACACTGCTGAATTGTATAATCAGCATTTCTGCTCTTTATATGAATACAATAATTCATATTTAATTTGCAGCTATAACCTATCCATGCAAATAATCAGTATTAATTAGAAATTTTTCATGAGCAATTTTAAAGCATACATGTAAATTGCTTGTACAAGCCTTATGTTATAACAGAAATGGTCATGCTCTATCTAAGGCTATAATCATTTAATCATGTCCAAATTTTCTTGTCTCATAAGTACATGTGTTAGTTTGTCACTTTGTTATTTCCTATTTTATTCCAGCCCCAGGATAAATCTTGACACAGATAAAATCTGGGAGAAATTTCAGAGTTCCAGCATCTGCTTTATTTTACGTTTGAAATTTAGGATGCTTAGGTATCAACTGATCTCATGTAGATCATATTTGCAGGAAGGCAAGTAGTGAACATTACACAAAGTATCTGCAGAGAAATATAGATAGTGAGTTGAAAAATGTACAGATGCAATATAATGTGGGAAAGTGCGAGTGTATGCACTTTGACGGGTGGAATAGAGGAGGTGAATATTATTTAAATGGAGAAAGACAGCAGAAAGCTACAGCATACAAGGATTTGGGAGTCTTCCTGCATAAATCTCAAAAAGCTAGATTATACTTTCAGCAGGTAGTATCACAGGAAAATGAAATGGTGGCCATTATTTCAAAGGGAAGGGAATGGAATATAACAAAATGGAGACCTTGTGAGAAAACCAAACATGCACATGTCAGATCACAACTGGAATACTGTGAACAGTTATAGCTCCCTTATCTAAGGAACATTATACTTGTTTAGGTGGCAGTCCAGATAAGATTTATTAGGCCAATCCTAAGTATAGAGGCAAAAGTGTGGTGCTGGAAAAGCACAGAAGGTCAGGCAGCACCCAAGGAGCAGGAAGATTGATGTTTCAGGCAAAAGCCCTTGGTATTGAAAGACTGTCTTATAAAAAAGCTATGTAGTTTGGGCCAGTACTGAAATAACTCCACAAAGGCTAGTATTCCATCACCAAGTCACCCTTTATTTACCCATGCACAGTACATGTCACTGACCCAGCTAGCTCAGAGCTGTTCCCAAGAGTGAGCAGAAGCCCTGACACTTCTGTTTATATCTGTTAGCTCAGGCTCCCTGATTGGACCAGGTTAACAGCACCAATCAGGGAACTCATATTGTATGGGGTCCACCTGGCTGACCCCATTCAAACTGTATGTACTTCTTGCAGTTTAGGGGAATGAGATATGACTTTATGAAATATGTAAGATTCTTAGGGAATTTCACAGGGTATATATATTTCACAGCTGTTTCCCTTTGAGAGAAAGTCTCAGAGCAGAGAGCTTAAACTCAGAATAAGGGGTTGCACATTTAAGGCAGAGATGAGGCGAAATTTCTTCCCTAAGAAGTTAGTGCATCTGTGGAGTTCGTTATCGCAGAGGCCTATTGAGGTTGGCTCATTAACTTTATTCACAGCTGACATAGACAGATTTTTAATCATTAAGGGGGTTGAGGGTGATGAGGAAAAGGCAGTAAAGTGGAGTTGAGGATTATTAGATCAGCCATGATCTCATTGAATGGCAGAGCAGACTCAATAAGCTTAATGACCTGCTTCTGCTCTTCCATATACCGTCTTACAGATGAACCAACTCATTGAATGTTCTTCAGATGGAAATTCAGTAACATTAAACTGAATTATCACACATGACTGTGGTCACCAGAAGATGTTATTGGGAACATAGGCATGTAATAGATGGAATATTTTTAGGAAGTACATGTGAAAAATATCCAAATATTCATATGAACCATGTCAAAGTGCTTATGTGTTAAATTAACTCTTATGTGTCTCAAATAAGTAGAAAAGGTCAGACAATTGAAATTTGAAATAGAGTTTCAGAATCATTGAGGGCTAAAGCACAGAAATAGGCCCATAAGCCTTTCGGGTCTGTGTTCTCAAAAACAATCACCTAACCGGTTTCCTTCCACAGTCCAAAAATGTGCAGGTTAGGTGAATTGGCCATGCTAAATTGCCCGTAGTGTTAGGTGAAGGGGTAAATCTTCTGTCCTCATCTCACATGATTACCCAGGGGCTGGTGGGAGTCTGGAACTCATTACCTGCAAAGGTAGTAGAAACAGAAGCCCTCAGAACACTTGTGAAATACTTTAGTGCACTTGTGATGTGAAGGCATACAAGGTTATGAAACGAGTGCTGAAAAATAGGATTAGTATAGATTTTAGATTAGTTTAGATTACTTACAGTGTGGAAACAGGCCCTTCGGCCCAACAAGTCCACACCGACCCTCCAAAGAGCAACCCACCCAGACCCATTCCCCTACATTTACCCCTTCACCTAACACTACGGGCAATTTAGCATGGCCAATTCACCTAACCTGCACATTTTTGGACTGTGGAAGGAAACCGGTTAGGTGATTGTTTTTGAGAACACAGACCCGATAAGCTTATGGGCCTATTTCTGTGCTGTAGCCCTCAATGACTCTGAAACTCTATTTCAAATTTCAATTGTCTGACCTTTTCTTCTAATTTGAGACACATAAGAGTTAATTTAACACATAAGCACTTTGATATGGTTCATATGAATATTTGGATATTTTTCACATGTACTTCCTAAAAATATTCCATCTATTACATGCCTATGTTCCCAATAATATCTTCTGGTGACCACAGCCATGTGTGATAATTAAGGCATTCAACACTTTTACTGTGAGAAAAGATGTAACTGTAGCATAAGAAATAGTTTCTATTATCTACGTGGATACAAGAATTTGTAATGAAAAATGTGTCATATATTACACTTCTAATACAGAGTAGCAGTAGGCTTTATTTTGTGTCTACTCAATTCTATATGTCTTTTTCAGATTTCTGCCCAAAGACCAGTCTAACCCACATCATCACAGTCTCTACCACGAAGGGAAGGGAGGCAGGATCTGAATCCAGGACAGCTGCTGGCACAATCTCATCCACACCAGTCACCCGGAGTATCTATGAACGGTGATGGTAGAGTCTCCAATTTGTTTTCCATCATACAGCTGTTCATGAATTTCTCCTTCTTTACCACCTCCTATGGATGTATGTTGGAAGGAATTGCAGCCTGTTTGGTTGCATTGTAAACACACCCTCCTTGGTCATCAAGTCCTGGAGTCGGACTTGAATCTGGAGTTTCTGTGCTCGGGCAGGGATGCTACCAACTGTCTACAAGAGCTCTAAATGCAATATGTATAATATATACTGGATTACTCTGCATATATACACATGTAATGTTACACATATATGTAAACTTTTGTAGTCTTTAACCACATTAGTTAAATATTTTTCTTATATTAGTCAGGAACTCTATTAATTTCTTTCATTCTGAAAGCTCTGACTGAGCTTCAGTATCCTGGAGGGGCTAGGGAAGACGTCAACCTCCATTTCCACCCCATGGCTACATGTGTGCCTGGTATCATTTGTATTCATGACTGCACATGAAAACCAGCATTCACCGTGATAAAGCTTCCTTCAAGCACAATGGCATTTTCGCAGCTGAGATGAGTTTGTGAAATTCCAGATCCCAGATAGCAGTAAGAGAAAAAGGGAAGATTTTCTTTATAATAGAAAGAAGAAACATAGTGATTCAGAAATAAAAGCAAAAGAAAAGGAATCCAATTCCAAAAACACTCAATAGATTTTTCAGGCAAGAAAACATTTCTTGTGAAAGAATAAAAAGAAATCTTCTGAAACAAAAAGTGCAAGAAAAGCTAATGGAAAACCCCAGCACATCAATTTGTTCTTTTCATAGCTTTCACCAGTCAAAGAATGAACAGTCTGCCCTCTGATGATAATTTCACTCAGGCTTTTCTGTTCATGTTGAAAGAGGAATTGAAGATTAATCCCTTTGACCTGTACAATTTACTTCAGCTTGCAATAAATATCTGTTAGATTTTTCTGAGTCATGAAATAATTTTCAATTCCTTTACGGGCCGATTACATTTGCTGAAAAGGTCCCGTTACAGGACTGATATGTTTGAATGACGGTGCTTAGTGAAGCATGCAAGCTTCACTGTTTAGACTCTGGCTTTCTGTCCATATGTATGTTTGACTGGATGTAGAAAGTGTATCTTTATGCTCATGCATCTGTCTATGGATGTCTTGGGTGCATTTGAGTGTGCGCTCATGTGAAGAAAGCTAAAAACAGACACCAAATGGTCAGCATTTCGCCTGCATTGTTGGAATTATATCAATTAACTACTTTTTAAAATTATTTCTTTTTCTCTGTCCTGTCACAAAGAGCTACCAAAACACTGACAGAGTGCAACAAGGGCCTGGCATGTTCTGATACCCCAGGCAAGCAATGGCTCTTCATGTAAAGATCTATGTAATAAGTAGACTATTCAACTGAGGAAGAAGGATTATAGCCAAAGTTAAACATGTCCCCTCCTAATTTTCACACAAGCAGGTGTATTTTCCAGCAAGAGTCACTGGATAGTGATAGAAACACTGCCTTAGGAAATTAGTTTGCCCCTCTAGCCCAGATCTCCCCAGCCTGACTGAAATCAGCTAACTCAACACAAACTAACATACGAGGAATGGCTGAGGATCCTGGGATTGTATTCATTGGAATTTAGAAGATTAAGGGGAGATCTAATAGAAACTTACAAGATAATACATGGCTTAGAAAGGGTGGACGCTAGGCAAGGAGACTAGGACCCGTGGACACAGCCTTAGAAGTAGAGGGGGTAAATTCAGATCAGAAATGCGGAGACATTTCTTCAGCCAGAGAGTGGTGGGCCTATGGAATTCAGTGGCGTCCGGGACGCTAAATATCTTCAAGGCAGAGACTGATAAATTCTTGATGTCACAAGGAATTAAAGGCTACGGGGAGAATGCGGGTAAGTGGAGTTGAAATGCCAAATAGCCATGATTGAATGGCGGAGTGGACTCGATGGGCTGAATGGCCTTACTTCCACTCCTATGTCTTATGGTCTTATGGTCTAAACTGGAGGTATTCCTAGTTTGCATGACTCATATTCATGCCAGGCAGTAAAATTGCTAATTAAACCAACCAGCTGCGTAAGTACATTTTCCTTTTGTAATTATCATTGGTCAGATGGTTGCGGGGTCAAGACTGGCTCCAAGTCTTGAACATATAAATCAGGGCTGACACTCCAGTGGTGCACTGAAAGATTGCTGTACATTGCTTTGTATTACTTCATTGGAAACAATTGCAGCATTTGTGACTACATTTCAAATGTACTTCAACAGCTACACTTGGAGGCACTGTATAAGTGCAAGTCTTCCTTCTTCTTTACTGCTGTAAGTGCCAAACTCAGCTTTCACTTGTATTGAATCTTGAATCCTAACTCCCTGCCTACTCTGACTGTTTGACTCGCTTCTTTTCTCAACTGTACCAGTCTCAGATTGATCTCTTTCCTCACTATCTCCCTGGGGTCCCACATTGCCGATATAATCTTCAGTAGCCCTTAAACTGTCCCGAAACTCCCGCATCCAACAAGAAGAGCATATCACTCTACTAAAGGCCATTTTGCTCCTTCCAATCTACAGACCCAGAAAATAGCACCATCTTATTGCTCTACGAAACACTGCTCCAGGCTAATTTAATACTTTGGCTTATATTGAGCAACAGTGTCTTAGTAATGATGTCACTGAACTAGTAATCCTGAAGACCAAGCACTGGGAACACAGGCTCAAGTCACACCACTTTCAATCAGTAACAAGAATCAAATCCTGGAATTGTAATGATGACCACGAAACAGTCATTTTTAGTTGTTAAAAGCTCATTTGATTCACTAATGTCCTTCAAGAAAACATGTCTGCCTCCTCACCCAGCTTGTCACACAAGTTAACTCCAGACTCACACCAGTGTGACTTACACTTAAGTGCCCTCTGAAATCTCCTGTCAAACCACTCAGTTTTAATGGCAATTAGAGATGGGCAACAAATGTCAGTTTTGCCAGTGAAGCCCATATCCCATGGAAAAATAATCGGAAAAGAAATCTCCTTGTTATTTCAGCTTGATAATTGTAGATGGCTTGGAAAGGACTGAAAAGTAAAGGTACAATTAGAGAGATGGTTTTTGTTTGCCATTGGGTATTAGCCTCTTGGGTAAGTCAGCAAGTTTATTGCACATATGGATCTAAAGCATACATGCAAGATTCTGAAATAACTCTGTAAAGGCCAGATCCCCATCACCGAGTCACCCATTACTTACACATACATAGTATCTGACACTGACCCAGCTAGCTCAGAGCCAGGTCCTAGAAGGACCAGAATCCCTGATACTCCTGTTTATATCTGTCAGCCAGTACTCCCTGATTGGACCAGGTTAACAGTCCCAATCAGGGAACTCGTATTCTATGAGGTCCACTGGGCTGACCTCAATCCAATCACCACAGATTCTATCTCTGCTCGGGTTATGTTCAGTGGTTTTGATAAGCTTGCTGCAACAGATTTCGTACATGCAGATCTCCATGCTGGGAAAAGGCATCATCTAGAATTCCTTTGCTGATGTTTATTCCATGAACTCTGCTGGAAGCTGTGCCACACTGATGGCAGATTGAGCTAAACTATGATGGCATCAGCAAAAGCCCCATGCACCCACACATGGCCATGCCATTCCCTCATGGTCAGATAGTCTGTCAACAATCACAGGCCAAATCTTCAAGCAGGATGATGAAACAGGCAAAGTGCCAGATTGCAGAATGAAGCTAAACCCTGGAATAGGTCAGTATGTTCAAAAGAGAAAGGGAAAGACATTGGACAGAAAGCATGCTTTCTAAAGAGAAGTTGTTATATATGTCCATGCTTCAAAAGGTTAATGTGCATGTTCTGAAAGAGTTGAATTGAATGCTTGAATTGAAAGAAAGATGAGCACAGCCTCATTGAAAATAAAATTGCAATTTCCCATGTTCTTGTTGGCTGCTACCAGTCTGTGTGCTATGAGGCGGCATAAGCATCTCTTCCACTCAATTACTCTCCCAAAGCCACAGCTCATTGTCTTGCTGCAGTCACAATATGCAGAAAGGCCTTGCTATCAACTGGCACTGGACCAGTTTTATCAAAATGTGACTGATTTTTGTTAAATAATTAGTCAGACTTCAGTAAACCGTAACTTTTAGGTGTAATGCACATTCTTTGGATGCCACATAGAGAAAACCATTTAAACTACAGATTCAAAAGTGAAATGAATGCACAATGGCAAAGGTGGATGCCAGTTAAGCTGTATTTTGTTATAATTTAAGTTGGCACAGTTAAAATATACAAGTAATCTCAAAAAGAAGGTTATCAGCAATTAAAATGACTTTAACATTAATTCATTATCCTTTGAAATCGTTCTGCTTTTCAGACTATTAATTGCAATATGAAGCTAGAGCCTTTTTTCTGACTATGAAAATAATAGCTTTCACGCTTATCAATGAACATATATGAATGCCATTTCATATTACTTATTCAGACTAAATGCAACAGAGTGAGAGAAGAATAAGGTAATAAACCCATACACATGGTCTCAGGAATAGCTCAGCTTTCATGTTCATTGGAGATTCACGCAATGCAGCATTTTTGCACACCCCTGTATTTGCTTGAAACAATCTATCTCACAATGCTCTTCATTTTATTCATCTCAGAGGGATAAAATGTTGAGTGAATCCTCCTGGGTTTCAAACCCAAGGCCTTCGCATTACAAATGCAACTGACTGATCCAACTTGAGGCAAAATAATTTACTTTTTCGCCAATTTGAAAGAAAATCTTATACTTCACCACCACACTACCTGTCTTTATAGCATTCCAAATGGCATTACAAGTCTACTGGCAAATTATGCCATCATACATCTAGATTATACTGACCACTGGAGTCTGGGTTTTAATTGTTCACACCTACTCCAAGCAGTAAAGAAGTAGAAGTCTTGTCCCTTACACTGGGAGTATTAGAAATCTAACAAATACAACAACACTGTACTAATTTGCTAACCACCCAATTGTTCCTCATCCTTCAAGCCTAGCTCTTAAGTTAATAGTGTTTTTAATTTGAAGATACTTTCTGTTTTATTTCTCTGTTTTGTGAGCATTATTGTAGGCTGGTCTGACCACAAAAGAGTATTTAGTTAGACTGTAACTTTAAACTGTTAGACATGGCTTAGTTGAGGGAGCTCACATTTACAAGTCAGAAGATTGCAAGTTCAAGACGTACTCCTGGGACCTGAGCACAAAAATAATGATTCCAATGCTGTGACAATGAGAGAGTAACTGGTCAGTGTGTTTTTGTGTCAAACTTAGCTTTTGTTTTAGTGTCAAGCATCTTATCTGGATGCATCACAGTGTGGTTTAGCAACTGTTCTTCTCAAGATGAAAAGGAACGACAGAGAATCATGAACACAGCCCAGTCCATCACACAAACCAGCCTTCCATCTGTTGACTCTATCTATACTTTCCGCTGCCTTGGGAAAGCAACCAACATAATCAGAGACCCATCCCACCCTGGTTGTACTCTCTTCCACCTTCTTCTGTCTGGCAGAAGATGTAAAAGTTTGAATACACATACGAATACATTAAAGAAAAGCTTCTTCCACGATGTTATCAGACTTTTGAACGGACTTCTCAAATGTTAATTCTGAACTCTCTCTCTATACCTTCTCTGGGGCTGTAACACAGTATTCTGCACTCTGTTCTGTTAACCTAATGCATGATCTGCCTGTATAGCATGCAAAACAGCACCTTTCACTGTATCCAGTGCACGTGACAACAATAAATCAAACAATCAATCAAGCAGATTCCATGGCACTACTTTAAGACAAAGCAGGGGAATTATCCTGGCCAATATGTATCTCTTATTCATAAAAAAAGAAAGAGATAATCCTTGTCAATATTATATTATTTTTTAGGAACTTGCTGTGTGCCATGTTTCTTACATTATGGCTTCAAAATAACTTCAATGACTGTAGAGCACTTCATAATCCTAAGGTTGGGAAACGTGTTGCACAAATACTTGTGTTTCTTTCTTTTCCTTTTGAATAATTCCAAATAGGATTAAAACAAATCTGATGGACTGGTATCGGATTCAAAGTCAAAATGTGTGGTGCTGGAAAAGTACAGGTCAGGCAGCATCCCAGGAGCAGGAGAATCGACATTTTGGGCATAAGTCCTTAATCAGGAACTCCATGTGGGTTCCTGTAACTGGTTGAAGTTACCATGAGGAAATCTCCTCTTCAAATTCTCCCCTCACCTGACATGTTGTGACCCTCAGATTAAACCACCATTAGTCATCTCTAATAAGAGAGCAGTCCAATGGTCTGGTAAGACTTCTGTAATTTTACTTTTACTTTTCTAGTTTACAAATGGTCTGGATGCCAATGTTGTTATCCCACTTTGTCCTGTGGGTTTGTTGTACTAGTATTGTACTCATGGGAATTCTGTTGTCTATTGGCTGAAAGTGATAAATAAAAGGGAAAAACCAATTTATGACTTTCTAACCTTTAATTATTTAGAATGTTTTAAATGTCTGTGTGAGTTTTATGCTGACGCTGCAATATTTTGGCAGTGATTCTCATTGAAGGCACAATTGTGACTATACTCACTGTCCATGATGCAAAATGGTATTCACAAGTGACAATTAATATCCCTGACTAATAATGCAGGATAATGAAGAAGCATTCTGGAGCTGATTTCCAGAAATCTGTGTACAGTATATACATGCTAATTGATTAAAGTATTTGTTTGTATGGAAGTAAGTATTTTAAACAAGTCCCTTCATAATGTATAATTTGACGACAGCCAATTGTTCATTGCAGTTCTTCATCATCAGTTTGGTCTAATCATTGAATACAGACCAGGATTTATTCCTTGCTTTGTGATGAGTTAAGTTGCACTTGCATTATATTTGCTGTTCTTCTTAGATGAAGGCAGCTCCTAACCTATCCAGTCAGATGTAACAGGGAACACCTGGGTTCACTAGAATCAGTGGCCAGCACTGGGCAAAATCCAACTGCAGCAGTCCTCAGCCAGGGAAGTAGCTGGACTGCTGCAGTGTCTCTAGAAGAGAAAGATCATCCAGGGTTTTAATCTCCCTCAGTACCACGTCTCATTGTGTACCAGGGAGTTCTGCAGATATTGAAAGAGGTGAGGGTCAGGTGACACACACAGACACGTACACACATGCAGACACACACACAAACACTCTCCCTCTCACACACACACATATGCAAAAACACACGCAGACACACACTCTCTGCCCAATAAAATTGTGTGTGATTTTAAGTAAAAACATGGGTATCATGAGCCAACTACAATCAAGATTATTATTTAATCATTAATTAATTGACTACCTAAGGAATAAGAAAGTCTGTACTCTCCCAAACAAAGAGCGTTCAGTTTGGAGCTCTCAGTTCCCAGGACACCACAAGAGCCTCCCACGCCCACAGCTGCATCATACACTACACTGAAAACTAGCAATGCTTTTAAAGGACTAAGTCTATTGAGTCATCTGTGAAAATATTATCAGCTGTGGAACATTCCGTCTCCACTCTGCAACAAGATAAATACTTTCCAGTTCCAAAACCTCCCTTAGGGGTGTGCCTCGGCACAGTTCAATAGTCAAGCTCAGAAGTGTCATGTCAAGAGAATAGAAAAACTAAATGTTTCCCTCAGTGCAGAGGTTCAAATTAATGGATAGTTTTGAAAGAGTAACTAGGGGGAAACTGTTTCCACTTGCAGGAGGATTGGCCACAGACATTGAAATAATTGCCAAGGGATTGAAAGAGAGACTCGGATTGTAACGATCTGGACTGCGCTGCCTATAAGGGGGACTGAAGCTGATACAATGTTATTTTTAAAAAAGAATTTGCTAAATATTTGATTGGTAAAGATGGTGGAATTTGAATTCAATAAAAATATGGAGTTACAAGTCAACAATGACCATGAAACCATTGTTGGAAAACCCCATCTGCTTCATTAATGTCCATTAGGGAAGGAAACTGCCATCCTTACCTGATCTGGCCTACATGTGACTCCAGACCCACAGCAATGTGATTGACTCTTAACAGCCCTCTGGGCAATTATGGATGGCAATAAATGCTGGCCCAGCCAGCAACACCCCCATCCTATGAATGAATAAATAAAAGCTCATTTTATCAGCAGTGTAACACACAGGAGGCAATTCTAAGGCCTCAAATAAAACTAGGGTAGTGACAAAATGATCAATTGGATGTGTGGCTTTGACTCTCATTATGATAGTTAATGATGTGTCCTTTAGCTCTGAGTTTGATGAGTTAACATGCATTTAAATAATGAGAATTTGAATTTGTGACAACGAATATACCACTGATTGCAAAGATTTGACTTTATACCATGAAAGACCAAGGCTGGCATCACTGGACCCTGACACAGAGGTAGATGTTTGAAATTCATTCTGTTTGAAATTCATTACAGCTATAACCAGTTTTATAAAGTTTTCCTGACCATCAGTCTAAACAAATTCAACAAAGTTTACGATCAAAAGGCAGTGAGTTGCACAAGACCAGTGTGTTAAGAATTAAAATTCTTGGATGGAGCTCATGCGCTGTTAAAGACAAGGACAGAAATTGTTGGAGAAACTCAGCAGGTCTGGCAGCATCTGTGCTGAGAGAATGAAAATAGCATTTTGTGTCCAGTGACCCTTGTTCAGAACGAAAAGCAGCGAGAAAAAGATACTGCCTGCTGCAGTGCTCCAACCAGACTCAAAGCTAGAAGAACAACACATCATTTTCCACTCAGGTACCTGACAGCCATCAGGATTTAACATCAAGTTTAACAATTTCAGAGTCTGAGTACTTCCTTTTTTGTGTATTACCTACTCCTTTTTCTTAGGTCCTGTCATGAAATGGATTGCTTTCAACACAACCAACCCATTTTCAAGTACTTATAGTCCCCATTCACACCTATCCAGTTCCATTTCTTCCCTGGCTTACCTTCAACAATCCCTTTGTTTGTCTTTCTTGTCTCCCTCTCTGTGGGCTCCATCTCCACCAATGCCCTCACTCCTTTTCCTCCCCCTTCCCCATTATCAGCAGAAATACCACCTTTTCCTAGCTACTATCAGTTCTGAAAAAGGGACACTGCGTTCAAAATGATACACCTGTTTTCTATCCACAGATAATTTCTGGTTTTGTTTGTTCCAAATCTCAAGCAGCCGACAGTTCATTATTTTGGTGAAACCTTTCTAAGGCATCAACGTCTTGGTTGATTTAATAAGATTATCAAGAAATTAGATGGTCTTTAAAGTTTAGGAAGGGTGCAGTTACCAGCTCTCAAATAAGCAGGAACAGTAATGCTGCTGTTATTTTTGGATCATTGGAATCTCTTTTGAGGTAGAAGTAACCTGTACAAGAAGGACGAATTGCACCTAAATTGGAAGGGGACTAATATACTGGCAAGGAAATTTGCTAGAACTGCTTGGGAGGATTTAAACGAGTAAGGTGGGGGGGGGGGGGGGGGGGGGGGCGGGGTGGGACCCAGGGAGATAGTGAGGAAAGAGATCAATCTGAGACGGGTACAGTTGAGAACAGAAATGAATCAAACAGTCAGGGCAGGCAGGGACAAGGTCGGATTAATAAATTAAACTGCATTTATTTCAATGCAAGGGGCCTAACATGGAAGGCAGATGAACTCAGGGCGTGGTTAGGAACATGGGACAGGGATATCATAGCAATTACGGAAACATGGCTCAGGGGTGGGCAGGACTGGCAGCTTAATGTTCCAGGATACAAATGCGACAGGAAGGATAGAAAGGGAGGCAAGATAGGAGGGGGGAGTGGCATTTTTGATAAGGGATAGCATTACAGCTGTGCTGAGGGAGGATATTCCCAGAAATACATTCAGGGAAGTTATTTGAGTGGAACTGAGAAATAAGAAAAGGATGATCACCTTATTGGGATTGTATTATAGACCCCCCAATAGTCAGAGGGAAATTGAGAAACAAACTTGTAAGGAGATCTCAGCTATCTGTCAGAATAATAGGATAGTTATGGTCGGGGATTATAACTTTCCAAACATCGACTGGGACTGCCATTGTGTTAAAAGTTTAGATGGAGAGGAATTTCTTAAGTGTGTACAAGACAATTTTCTGATTCAGTATGTAGATGTACCTTCTCGAGAAGGTGCAAAACTTGACCTACTTTTGGGAAATAAGGCAGGGCAGGTGACTGAGGTGTCAGTGGGGGAGCACTTTGGGGCCAGCGACCATAATTCTAATCGTTTTAAAATTGTGATGGAAAAGGATAGACCAGATCTAAAAGTTGAAGTTCTAAATTGGAGAAAGGCCAATTTTGACGGTACTCGGCAAGAACTTTCGAAAGCTGATTGGAGGCAGATATTCGCAGGTAAAGGGACGGCTGGAAAATGGGAAGCCTTCAGAAATGTGATAACAAGAATCAAAAGAAAGTATATTCCTGTCAGGGTGAAAAGGAAGGCTGATAGGTATAGGGAATGCTGGATGACTAAAGAAATTGAGGGTTTGGTTAAGAGAAAGAAGGAAGCATATGTCAGGTATAGACAGAATAGATCGAGTGAATCCTTGGAAGAGTACAAAGGAAGTAGGAGTACACTTAAGAGGGAAATCTGGAGGGGAAAAAGGGGACATGAGATAGCTTTGGCAAATAGAATTAAGGAGAATCCAAAGGGTTTTTACAAATATATTAAGGACAAAAGGGTAACGAGGGAGAGAATAGGGCCCCTCAAAGATCAGCAAAGCGGCTTTTGTGTATAGCCACAGAAATTGGGGGAGATACTAAATGAATATTTTGCATTATATTTACTGTGGAAAAGGATATGAAAGACATAGACTGTAGGGAAATAGATGGTGACATCTTGCAAAATGTCCAGATTACAGAGGAGGAAGTGCTGGATGTCTTGAAATGGGTAAAGGTGGATAGATCCCCAGGACCTGATCAGGTGTACCCGAGAACTCTGTGGGAAGCTAGAGAAGTGATTGCTGGGCCTCTTGCTGAGATATTTGCATCATCGATAGTCACAGGTGAGGTGCCGGAAGACTGGACGTTGGCAAACGTGGTGCCACTGTTTAAGAAGGGCGTTAAAGACAAGCCAGGGAACTATAGACTGGTGAGCCTGAACTCAGTGATGGGCAAGTTGTTGGAGGGAATCCTGAGGGACAGGATGTACACGTATTTGGAAAGGCAAGGACTGTGAGGGACAGTCAACATGGCTTTGTGCATGGGAAATCATGACTCACAAACTTGATTGAGTTTTTTGAAGAAGTAACAAAGAAGATTGATGAGGGCAGAGCAGTAGATGTGATCTATATGGATTTGAGTAAGGCGGTCGACAAGGTTTCACATGGGAGACTGATTAGCAGGGTTAGATCTCAAGGAATACAGGGAGAACTAGCCATTTGGATACAGAACTGGCTCAAAGGTAGAAGACAGAGGGTAGTGATAGAGGGTTGTTTTTCAGACTGGAGGCCTGTGTCCAATGGAGTGCCACAAGGATCAGTGTTAGGCCCTCTACTTTTTGTCATTTACATCGACGATTTGGATGCAAACATAAGAGGTACAGTTAGTAAGTTTGCTTCTTTTGCCCATTTTTTTTGTCATTTACATAAATGATTTGGATGGGAGCATAAGAGGTACAGTTAGTAAGTTTGCAGATGACACCAAAATTGGTGGTTTAGTGAACAGCAAAGAGGGTTACCTCAGATTACAACAGGATCTGGACCAGATAGGCCAATGGGCTGAGAATTGGCAGATGGAGATAATTCAGATAAATGCGAGGTGCTGCATTTTGGGAAAACAAATCTTAGCAGGACTTCTACACTTAATGGTAAGGTCCTAGGGAGTGTTGCTGAACAAAGAGTCCTTGGAGTGCAGGTTCATAGGTCCTTGAAAGTGGAGTCACTGGTTGATAGGATAGTGAAGAAGGTGTTTGGTATGCTTTCCTTTATTGGTCAGAGTATTGAGTACAGGAGTTGGGAGGTCATGTTGCGGCTGTACAGGACATTGGTTAGGCCACTTTTGGAATATTGCATGCAATTCTGGTCTCCTTCCTATTGGAAAGATGTTGTGAAACTTTGAAGGGTTCAGAAAAGATTTACAAGGATGTTGCCAGCGTTGGAGGATTTGAGCTACAGAGAGAGGCTGAACAGGCTGGGGCTGTTTCCCCTGGAGCATCAGAGGCTAAGGGGTGACCTTATAGATGTTTACAAAATTATAAGGGGCATGGGTAGGATAAATAGACAAAGTCTTTTCCCTGGGATTGGGGAGTCCAGAACTAGAGGGCATAGGTTTGGGGTGAGAGGGGAAAGATATAAAAGAGATCTAAGGGACAATGTTTTCACGCAGAGAGTGATACGTGTATGGAATGAGCTGCCAGAGGATAGAACATAGAACATAGAACAATACAGCACAGAACAGGCCCTTCGGCCCACGATGTTGTGCCGAACATTTGTCCTAGCTTAAGCACCCATCCATGTACCTATCCAATTGCCGCTTAAAGGTCACCAAAGATTCTGACTCTACCACTCCCACAGGCAGCGCATTCCATGCCCCCACCACTCTCTGGGTAAAGAACCCACCCCTGACATCTCCCCTATACCTTCCACCCTTCACCTTAAATTTATGTCCCCTTGTAACACTCTGAAATGTGGTGGAGGCTGGTACAATTGCAACATTTAAGAGGCATTTGGATGGGTATATGAATAGGAAAGGTTTGGAGGGATATGGGCTGGGTGCTGGCAGTTGGGACTAGATTGGATTGGGATATCTGGTCGGCATGGACAGGTTGGACCGAAGGGTCTGTTTCCATGCTGTACAATGTCACCATTCTCCGATGCCATCTTGGTTACACGCTTGATTTTAAAACCGGAATTAAACCAACAGAGGAAATAAAGGTAACAAAGCCAAAAGGAATGAGAAATGTCCGGATATTAAACTCTTCATTTGAGTCTTAAATCAGCAAATGGTGGGATCTTGCTGTACCTTTGATGCCAGTTCTATTTTATTTTAATCAATTTTCATTTTTCTCTCAGTCTTTCTCCTGAGGAGATTTGATTTGGGAGCTGAAGCTCAGACAATGCAGAGACAGAAAGAATCAAATCATTCTGCTACGAGGAATCGTCAGGCACGAGCATTCCACTCAGTTCCAGCTCTCTCAATGGTTTCTGTCTCTCTCTCTCTGTCTGACTCACATTAGGGACAGACCCTGCTCCTGTAAGCTAACAGAGGCAATATGGCTCATTTGGGGAGGCCCATGTCAGTCCACACAGAGTCATAGAGATGTACAGCACAGAAACAGACCCTTCGGTCCAAATCGTCCATGCCAAACAGATATCCCAACCCAATTTAGTCCCACCCGACAGCACCCAGCCCATTTCCCTCCAAACCCTTCCTATTCATATACCCATCCAGATGCCTTTGAAATGTTGCAAGAGTTTTTAGACATGGCAAGTTGTCTTTTGGGTTCTTAGATTAGAAACCGAATATTTGCCCTGGGTTTCTGCTCCTGATCGTTATCCCATGAACACCAGCAGTATTCATTTTCAAAGCTTATATCCAAATGCTCAAAATATTTCTTCACCTTGCTCTTTCTCCCTCCTCAAAAACCCAGTTTAAAATCTGCATCTTTTGTCAGACTTTCTTGGGTGGCACGGTGGCTCAGTGGTTAGCATTGCTGCCTCACAGCACCTGTATCCCAGGTTCAATTCCAGCCTTGGGTGACTCTCTGTGTGGAGTTTGCACATTCTCCCTGTGTCTGTGTGGGTTTGCTCTGGTTTCCTCCCACAGTCCAAAGATGTGCAGGTCAGGTGAATCGGCATTGCTAAATTGCCCATGGTGTTAGGTGCATCATTCAGAGGGAAATGGGTCTGGGTGGGTTACTCTTCAGAGGGTCGGTGTGGACTTGTTGGGCCGAAGGGCCTGTTTCCATGGCTGTAGGAAATCTAATCTACCCCTTCTAATAGGTTCTTGATGGATTTCATATCTAATTTTGTTGATCTGAAATGCCTTAAAGTACTTTTCATTGTTTAAGGCACAACACAAATATGAAATCGTGCTGTTAACTCCATCAATGATAGATCTACAATAGCAAGAAGACTGTTGCTCCATTGAATATTTTTTCTCAACTCTATAGATATTCCAATTTTCCCAGTTTTAACAACTGTACCTTTATATCCACAATGCCCCCCAAGTATCCACCTTTAAAAACTTATCACATTGTCTTCAGCAAGTGGATCATCCCAACCCTTACAACCTACCCCACCATACTGTCAGAGTCAACACCAAAAACATCTCGGAATAAGCTGGGATGTACAAAGTTTGTTTACCATACCAGTTGCTAAGTAAGGATACTTTCAATTCTCAATTGACGGTGGGGGCGTTTACTTTAGAATGTTTGAGATGTTTGTTAGTTCTACAATCCATTTACAATTGATGCCATTATTGTGCATTGACGGCTCAGGTAGCTGGCCTCACCTCTACCTACATATCCTGTTTTCCAGGTTTTCATGTCAAAATAGGCCACTTTTTCCATTACAGAATCAAAGCCACATTGTATTGAGGAACTGGAATCCTAAAATAAGATCTGTAAATACTAGTAAATAGTTTGGAAGCCATTCAGCATTCCAATATCCTTACATTTTAATATTACACCATCAGAAACTACAGTGTGTACCTATATAACATGCTCCCTGTTTGAACTGTTGCAAAATATTTGGCTCCTAATTTTATCATTAAATCAAACTTTAGGGCAAAGTAAAAAGGCATTGACATATTTTATTACAGACTGGGCCAGATAATTACTGAAATTGATAACATATTTGTAATATTTTACTGACTCACATATTACAAGAGTTATAGGAGGGTTTAATCAGCATCAAGACGCCAAAGGATCAAACCTCAAAAAGGGTTCATCAGACTGTCTTCCAGAATTCAGCTGGAAATTCTGTTAAAACATTATTTACATTGTTTCTCCTCTGGTGTCTATAGGTCTACCACTAAAGCAATGTTGGATTACTGGAGGATGCTCCCAGATGTACCGGACTTTCCCAAACAACTATAACACAGGTTTTCTAATGGTCACTTTCCTAGCTCAAATTAAAAATCACACAACACCAGGTTATGGTCCAATAGATTCATTTGGAAGAACTAACTTTTGGAGTGCTGCTCCTTCATCAGGTAGCTATGAACTGGTGTTGTGTGATTTTAACTTTGTCCACCCCAAGTCCAACACCCGCTCCTCCACATCATGACTTCTTAGCTTAGTGCAGTTGGCAGTATCTCTGGAAAGGAGTCTTGGGCTCTGCCAAGTCCAACAGCAGTGGTGGACAGGGCTCAAAAATACCAGTACCAATCAACATGGTTCTAAAATACCAGTAACCAGTCCACATGGTTCTAAAATACCAGTACCAATCAACATGGTTTTAAAATACCCATAGACAGGCAGGAGGCTGGAAGAACACAGCAAACCAGGCAGCACCAGGATGTGCAAAAGTTGACATTTCATGTGTAACCCTTCTTCAATACTAGTACCTGTCAACACGCCGATATCAGTTGCTGACAATTTTTGCCAAGGAAGTTTCAGGACATCTAGAAATTGCTGACAATTAGAGTTGTTAAGAACCTCACTTAAAACTGAATATTCCAGTCAGCTTCCAGTTTCCTGACACAGTGGGGATGATGGAGTTTAACAGGATGAAGACAGGCACCCCATGACAGACCAGGAGGCAGTTCCTTCAGACAGGCCACCCTCCCTTTGTGCGTGGGTTTGGTTTTTCTCTTTTTTTATTCACTCACAGGATGTGCACTTCTAGCTAGACCAGCATTTATTGATACAAAAACAGAAATTGCCAGAAAACCTCAGCAGGTCTGGCAGGATCGATGGAGAGAAATCAGAGTTAATGCTTCAGGTCCAGTGATCCTTCTTCAGAATGATTTATTGATTTATTTATTGATTATCGCAAATTATCCCTAAATGCCCAGAGATTAGTTAAGGGTCAACCATGTGACTGTGGCTTTGGAGTCACATACGCCAGACCAGGTAACGATGACCGATATCCTTTCGTAAAGGACATTAGTGAACCAGATGGGTTTTTCAACAATTGACAATTTCACGGTCATCATTAGACCCTTAACTCCAGATTCTTTAATATATTCAAATTCCACCATCTGCCATGGCAGGATTTGAATGCAGGTTCCCAAAACATTAGCTGAGATTCTGGATTAATAGTCCAGCAATAGCAACACTAGGCCGTTGCCCGCATGGGTGCAGCCATAGCTTGTCATATAAGAGAACTTTATTTTGTCTCAGTCATAACCACCTTCCTTTGTACTAGATAGGCCACTGATTAATATAGAGTTTTCCCCTGATCCCCATTAAAGTTTGCCAGGACTCCTTGACATCACACTCAGTCAAAAGATATCTCAAGATCAGTCACTCTCTCCTTCCCTCTTGAGAACTGCTCTTTTATCCATGATTGGCCCAGGGATGTAACAAGGTCAGGAACCCAAATTGAGCATCAGTGAGCAGGTGATTGGTGTTTATGTTGCTTGATATTACTGTCTTCCATCATTCCATCATGCACCTTCCATCAAATTGCTGGAGTCTCAGAAGACAGTAAGGGGTCGGATTGGAGTTCCCCCTGCATTTTCCTGATAAAACTGGGAAAATTTTCACATTGTCAGGTAAGTACTATTGTTGTAGCTGCACTGGAACATCTAGTTCCAGAGCTCTGTGTTCGGTATTATTTCCTGAATGTTGTCAGCGCCCATGGCCTTTATGGTGTCCATTTTATTCACCGATTTTTTGATATCACTTGGACTGAATCCAGTTGGTTGAATGATTGGCACCTGTACTGCTGAAGACTTCAGGAAGAGGCTGAGATGGATAATCTACTTGGTGCTTCTGTCTGAAGATAGTTGTGAATGCCTCGGCCTTATACTTCACATTGATGTAATGGACCTCTCATTATTGAGGATGGGGATGTTTATGGAGTCACCTACTGTTAGTTGTCTACTCTCATTCAAGGCTGGATGTGACAGGATGTCATAGCTTTGACTTGACCCATTGACTATGGGATTGCTTAGTGCTGTCTATGGTATGCTATTTCTGCTGTTTGGCCTGTGAGTAACCCTGGGTTGTAGGTTCAGCAGGTGGAGACCTCATTTTTAGGTGTGCCTGCTGTTTCTCCTAGCATGACCTGCTGCACTCTTCATTGAGCCACAGTTAATGCTCTTGCTTGATGAATGAATGAATTACTTATTTATTTTCAATGAATAAAATACAGTGAAAAGCTTCAACTGTCACCACAATCCGGTGCCATTTTGAATAGTTTAAGAATGAAGAGGGGGAGTCCCAAGCTGGCTCACTAATGACATCTTCACTACCACCCCACCTCCATGTCACCATCACCTGCACCAGACCCACCGACTGGGAGTCACCATGCTTTAGGCGCCATCTTTTCACACAACTCACTGATGCCGATACCAATGCAATGTTCCGTGCTGAACCCATACTAAGCCTGCAACCAGGAGTGCCCGGCCTTGTTGCCAGACCGAACTGATGCCACCGCCACCCCAAGGAGTCCGGCTCTGGCTGCCCTCTTCTGAGATGCCGCTTTGCTGCTGCCGCCATCTTGAAAAGTCCACTGCCCCTCCCACCCCCCAGATCGCTGGAGGAGCTTTGCTCTCGCTGTCAGCCCCAATCGCCGGGAGGACATCTCGGCTGCCGCTGCCACCAAAGACTCCAGTCACAGTGAGGAGCCGTGTCCACTGGCAGTAGGAAACACCATTCCGTGCACGGCCAGCTCGAGTTGCCACGCAGATTCTGCTGACTAACCTGCCACAAAAGGTTCCAAAGAAAAGAGAAATGAAAGAAAAAGAGCAGAAGTAAAAAGAAAGAAACAAGAAAGACCGCACGCGGGAGTGGATGAGACCCAGGCAGGTGCCCACACGTAGCCCTGCTACTGTGCCACCATCTTGGATTGGATAACATCTTAATGGTAATGGTAGAGTAAAGAAAATGACTCCATGAGTTTACAGGTTATAATTATAATTATGCTACTGCTAATGGCCCACACTGCCTCTTTGATGTCCAGTTTTGAACAGCAGATCTGCATTGAACTTATCTCATTTAGCACAGAACTACTGCAATGCACAACAGCGTGGAGGGCAGGATCACTGTGAGACTGGGAATTAATCTTCATGAGGACACTGAGATAGTCATTCCTACCTAAACTGCTATGCAGCCCACAACAAGTGAATTGATGAGTGTAAGTTCACATGGGTTTCACACTAGAAACAGTCACTGTAGACTTTAAATATTGGAGGAGGAACACTCCTTTTCAACCCCACTGGGGCATCATACCTTCTAGTGAAGGAGTGCAGAAACTGTCAAGAAGAATGTTGAGTACTTTGCATTAGTATCTAAAATTATGCAACATTAGAAGAGCTTGTTCTGTTCTGCGGAGTTTCTAGAACTGACACCAGCATTATGTCTAAGACAATGTGTCAAAATCTACAATTGTTGGTTGACTATTACAGCTCTCAGTTGTGCTGGAGGTTTTGTTGCTATTTCTGGTGTACCATGAGTTATTCTCAGGTCTTTTTAAATTTCAATGCAACTCACAATATTCTACTCCTTGTCATGCCATTGTATACTGCATCGTTTACAACTAGAGTGTAGTGTTTTTAGAGTGAGTGCAGCCCTCAGTTTCAGTGCCCTTTTAATGGATTACCAGCTACCCACTCATCATCTTTTCAGCACCTCAGCTGGCATTTAACATTTGTTACAACTGCCATCTGTTTCACAGGAAATTCCCAAATGTGAATGCATAGTTATCTGCTGCAATCCTATTCCTGACTAATATCTCTCACCTCCAGGGAGCAGATCTAATCTGTACTGTAAAACAACCAGCCTCCATTAGGTTTCGAGTATCCCCAAAGTAAATCTCCTCCCATGCTCCACAGTGATTTAACACTTCGTATTTGAAGCTGTCAAGTCTCTTAATTTCAAGCAAAGGTCACATCAGCATCTGTTTTAATATTAAACAGAATAGATATTGATTGGTTTTGTACACTCTTGTTTTTTGAGACTATATTGGGTGTTGTAGTTCTTTTCTTGGCATCATTTTTATTTAAACAGTAGGTGTCAAAAGAAACCATCAGGGGAACCAGCTGGTGGATACACACAGTTCTGTTTATTTTGGCTGCCTATGTTGTGGAATTGCCCCATTTACCTTGTAGGAAAGATTTCAGAACATCTTTGGTAAGTGCTATACAGCACAAGAAACAAAAAAGACAGAAACTAAGAGACTGCAGAAGCTGAGGTTTTGTCTTTGGAGCAGAGAAGGTTAGGCAGAGATTTGAAAGGGCTGTTTAAAATTGTGAAAGGTTTTGACATGTTAAATGAAGAGAAACTGTTTGCAATAACAGGATACTCAGTAACCAGAGGACGTAAGCTTGAGATAATTGACAATAGAACTGCAGATTACAAGGTGGGAAAAGAAAATCATATAGTGCGTTGTTATAATGTTAAAAACATTAGTGCAAGTGATTCATTAGTCATCTTTAAAACAGAATTTAATTACTTGAAGGGAAAATTTGAAGTTGAACAGGGGTATGAAACTTTCTTTTATTACGAATTCATAGGATGCAGACATCACTGTTTAAACCAGCACCCACTGCAAATCACTAATTTTCCACTTCAAAAGGTAGTTTTGCAATCTTTCAGTGTAAGTATATTCTCAGTCCAGTTGAGGTCTCCAGGGTATTGACCCAGTGCAGTGGAGGAACAGCAAGATTTATTTCCAAGTCAGGATGGTGCACATCTTGGAGGGGAACTTGCATGCAATAATGCTCCTATGCTGTCCTTGGCTTTCTATGATGTGGAGGTACCGGTGTTGGACTGGGATGGACATGGTCAGAAGTCACACGACACCAGGCTATAGTCCAACAGGTTTATTCGAAATCACAAGCATTTGGAGGACTGCTCCTTCATCAGGTGAAGTCAGATTGTTCTAAAATTAAAAATTCAAGAAGTAGAATCCCCACAGTGTGGAAGCAAGCCATTCAATCTATCAAGTCCACACCAACCCTCTGAATAGAGTCCCACCCATTTACACTCCCCTTATCCATCCTTGCATTTCCCATGATAAATCACCCTACCTGCACATTTTTAGACTGTGGGAGGAAACCAGAGCACCTGGAGGAAACCTACACAGACACTGGGACAATGTGCAAACGCCACACAGACAGTCACTCGAGGGCGAAATCAAACCCAGGTCCCTGACGCTGTGAGGCTCAGGCCTGAAACGTCGATTTTCCTGCTCCTCGGATGCAGTCTGACCTGCTGTGCTTTTCCAGCAACACATGCTCAACTCTGATCTCCAGCATCTGCAGATGTCATCGTCTCCTAATCACTGAGCCACTGAGCATCTCTTTAAATTAGTAGCATATTTCCAGAATCAATCAAAGAATCCTTACAGTGTGGAAGCAGGCCATTTGAGTCCACACTAACCCTCCGAAGAGCACCCCACCCAGACCCAACCCCCTACCCTATAATCCACCTAGCCTGCACATCCTTGCACACCACAAGGAAATTTAGCATGGCCAATCCATCTAACCTGCCTATCTTTTGACTACAGGAGGAAACTGAAGCACCCAAAGGAGATTGTACAAACTCCACACAGTCTCCCCCAAGGGCAGAATCCAACCCAAGTTCTGGTAGTGTAAGGCAGCAGTGTCAACCACTAAGCCACCATGCCACCCTAAGGTGCCCCACTAAGGTAAAAGGTCAAAAGATAAGAAATGTAATAACTATCAATAGAGAAAAAATATTAAGGAAACTAATGGTGCTAAAGGAGGATAGGTTCCATGGACCTCATTAGTTTCATCCTAGGATTCTAAAGGGACCAAATACAGTGAAAGCACCCAAAAAAAACACAGGTTACTACAGGCCAGTTAGCTTAACATCTGAAATTGGGAAAACATTTACATAATGTAATCAAGCAGAGTCTGTATAGTTCTATGAAGGGAAAATCATGCCTGTCAGAATTATTCTGTTTTTTTGATTGGTTAACAAACAGGGTGGATAAAAGGGAACCAATGGATATAATTTATTTTAATTTCCAAAAGACATTCAATAAGGTCCCGCATATCTTTGGACTGTGGGAGGAAACCAGACGGATTGCACCTAAATTGGAAGGGGACTAATATACTGGCAGGGAAATTTGCTAGAACTGCTAGGGAGGATTTAAACTAGTAAGGTGGGGGGGTGGGACCCAGGGAGATAGTGAGGAAAGAGAACAATCTGAGACGGGTACAGCTGAGAACAGAAGTGAGTCAAATAATCAGGGCAGGCAGGGACAAGGTAAGACTAATAAATTAAACTGCATTTATTTCAATGCAAGGGGCCTAACATGGAAGGTAGATGAACTCAGGGCATAGTTAGGAACATGGGACTGGGATATCATAGCAATTACAGAAACATGGCTCAGGGATGGGCAGGTCTGGCAGCTTAATGTTCCAGGATACAAATGCTACAGGAAGGATAGAAAGGGAGGCAAGAGAGGAGGGGGAGTGGCGTTTTTGATAAGGGATAGCATTACAGCTGTGCTGAGGGAGGATATTCCCAGAAATACATCCAGGGAAGTTATTTGGGTGGAACTGAGAAATAAGAAAGGGATGATCACCTTATTGGGATTGTATTATAGACCCCCCAATAGTCAGAGGGAAATTGAGAAACAAACTTGTAAGGAGATCTCAGCTATCTGTAAGAATAATAGGGGGAGCAAGAACTTTCGAAAGCTGATTGGAGGCAAATGTTTGCAGGTAAAGGGACGGCTGGAAAATGGGAAGCCTACAGAACTGACATAACAAGCATCCAGAGAAAGTATATTCCTGTCAGGGTGAAAGGGAAAGCTGGTAACTATAGGGAATGCTGGGTGACTGAAGACATTGAGGGTTTGGTTAAGAAAAAGAAGGAAGCATATGTCAGTTATAGACAGCATAGATCGAATGAATCCTTGGAAGAGTATAAAGGAAGTAGGAGTATACTTAAGAGGGAAATCAGGAGGGGAAAAGGGGGACATGAGATAGCGTTGGCAAATGGAATTAAGGAGAATCCAAAGGGTTTTTACAAATATATTAAGGACAAAAGGGTAACTAGGGAGAGAATAGGGCCCCTCAAAGATCAGCAAGACGGCCTTTGTGTGTAGCCACAGAAAATGGGGGAGATACTAAATGAATATTTTGCATCAGTATTTACTGTGGAAAAGAATATGGAAGATATGGACTGTAGGGAAGTAGATGGTGACACCTTGCAAAATGTCCAGATTACAGAGGACGAAGTGCTGGATGTCTTGAAACGGTTAAAAGTGGATAAATCCCCAGGACCTGATCAGATGCACCCGAGAACTCTGTGGGAAGCTAGAGAAGTGATTGCTGGGCCTCTTGCTGAGATATTTGTATCATCGATAGTCACAGGTGAGGTGCCGGAAGACTGGAGGTTGGCAAACGTTTAAGAAAGGCGGTAAAGACAAGCCAGGGAGCTATAGATCAGTGAGCCTGACCCCAGTGGTGGGCAGGTTGTTGGAGGTGTTAGAAACAAACTTAAAAAAATTAGCCAAGACCACCAAAACTGGAAACAAGACGAGTTATTTTACGATCTTGCATGAAAGGGCATCAAATGCTAAAGCAAATGTGCAATGAGCATTGAAACAAGTATACAGTTATACCTTTGAGCTGCGTGAGGTCACCTCTCCTGACTCCTACATTATCCAATCACCCTAGTTCTCTGCCTAACTTGTGACCTGACTGCCCCTACGTGATTTCTCCTTATCTTGATTAGATTCTACTTCTATCTCCTTGGGCCGTTAGCTGCGACCGTTTTGTAACTATATTAACACTTGCTGTGCTAGTGTTTTCTATTGTTCTGCTTTTCTGCCTGCACAAACTTGTTTTTTCCAGAAGTTTGCAAACTGATCTTTGCCTGCAGCTGCCCTCTATACTTGTTTGTCAGCGCTATGCTTAAGCTTATTATCACTACTCATTTTGCTACATCTGCGAAAACAACACCCTTCCCCATTTCTCAAAGAGGGAATCCTGAGGGACAGGATGTACATGTATTTGGAAAGGCAAGGACTAATTAGGGATAGTCAACATGGTTTTATGCATGGGAAATCATGTCTCACAAACTTGATTGAGTTTTTTGAAGAAGTAACAAAGTAGATTGATGAGGGTAGAGCAGTAGATGTGATATAGATGGACTTCAGTAAGGCAGTCAACAAGGTTCCCAATGGGAGACTGATTAGCAAGGTTAGATCTCAAGGAATACAGGGAGAACTAGCCATTTGGATACAGAACTGGCTCCAAGTAGAAGACAGAGGGTGGTGGTGGAAGGTTGTTTTTCAGACTGGAGGCCTGTGACCAGTGGAGTGCCACAAAGATCAGTGCTGGGTCCTCTACTTTTTGTCATTTGCATAAATGATTTGGATGCAAGCATAAGAGGTACAGTTAGTAAGTTTGGAGATGACACCAAAATTGGAGGTGTAGTGGACAGCGAAGAGGGTTACCTCAGATTACAACAGGATCTGGACCAGATGGGCCAATGGGCTGAGAAATGGCAGATGGAGTTTAGTTCAAATAAATGCGAGGTGCTGCATTTTGGGAAAGCAAATCTTAGCAAGACTTATACACTTAATGGTAAGGTCCTAGAGAGTGTTGCTGAACAAAGAGACCTTGGAGTGCAGGTTCATAGCTCCTTGAAAATGGAGTCGCAGGTAGATAGGATAGTGAAGAAGGCATTTGGTATGCTTTCCTTTATTGGTCAGAGTATTGAGTACAGGAGTTGGGAGGTCATGTTGCAACTGTATAGGACATTGGTTAGGCCACTTTTGGAATATTACATGCAATTCTGCATCCCCTTCCTATTGGAAAGATTTTGTGAAACTTGAAAGGGTTCAGAAAAGATTTACAAGGATGTTGCCAAGGTTGGAGGATTTGAGCTATAGGGAGAGGCTGAACAGGCTGGGGCAGTTTTCCCTGGAGCGTCGGAGGCTGAGGGGTGACCTTATAGAGGTTTACAAAATTATGAGGGGCATGGATAGGATAAATAGACAAAGTCTTTTCCCTGGGATCGGGGAGTCCAGAACTAGAGGTCATAGGTTTAGGGTGAAAGGGGAAAGATATAAAAGAGATCTAAGGGGCAACTGTTTCATTCAGAGGGTGCTACATGTATGGAATGAGCTGCCAGAGGAAGTGGTGGAGGCTGGTACAATTGCAACATTTAAGAGGCATTTGGATGGGTATATGAATAGAAAGGGCTTGGAGGGATATGGGCGGGTGCTGGCAGGTGGGACTAGATTGAGTTGGGATATCTGGTGGCATGGACAGATTGGATTGTAGGGTCTGTTTCCATGCTGTACATCTCTATGATTCTATGACTCTATATAAGGCTATTTACTAAGATACAAGCTCATTGTTTTGGATGTAATACATTATCATGGATGAAGGATTGACTAATTAATAAAGGACAGAAGAAATAAAGAAGAAGGAGGGTAGTGAATGTTCTGCCTTATTCAGAAAGGGCTGCAAAGAAAAACCTGAGGCCTACAGACCAGTAAGCCTAACATCTGTGGTGGGTAAGTAACTTGAGAAGATCCTGAGGGATAAGATATACATGCATTTGGAAAGACAGGGTTTGATTAGGAGCAATCAGCATGGCTTTGTTTGTGGGATAGCATGCCTCACAAATTTTTCAGAGTTCTTTGATGAAATGACTAGGTTGACATACGCAGGACAGTGGACATAATCTATATGGATTTCAGTAAAGCCTTTGATAAGGTGATTAGATAACATGGAATCCAAGGGGAGCTGGAAAATTGGATACACAATTCGCTTGCTGGTAGGAAGCAGAGGATAATAGTGGAAGGGTGCTTGTCGGACTGGAGGCCTGTGACTAGTGGAGAGCCTCAGGGGTCGGTGCTGAGCCCATTGCTGTTTGTCATCTATATCAATGATTAGGATGAGAATATACAAAGCATGATTAGTAAGTTTGCAGATGACACTAAAATAGCTGGAATTGTGGACAGTGAGGAAGGTTACCACAGCAGGACCTTGATCAGCTGGGGAAGTGGGCCAAGAAATGGCAGATGGAGTTTAATATAGATAAATGTGAGGTCTTGCATTTTGGAAAGTCAAATCAAGGTAGGAGTTTTATAGTGAATGTTAGGGCCTTAAGGAGTGTAGTGGAACAGAGGGATCTTAGAGTTCAGGTTCACAGTTCTCTGAAAGTGGAGTCACAGGTAGACAGGGCAGTGAAAAATGCTTTTGGCACACTGACCTTCGCCAGTAAGTGCACAGAGTATAGAAGTTGGGAAGTTATGTTGCAGTTATACTGGACATTGGTGAGGCTGCACTTGGTGTATTGCGTTCAGTTTTGGTTATCTTGTTATAGGAAGGATGGTATTAAACTGGAAAGACTGCAGAAGAAAGTTACAAGGATGTTGCCAGGACTCAACAGTCTGAGTTATAGGGAGAAGTTGGACAAGCTAGGACTTTTTTCTTTAGAGCGTAGGAGACTGAGGGGGGATCATATAAAGGTGTATAAGATCATGAGAGGCGTGGATAGGGTGAATGCACTCAGTCTTTTTCCAGGTTTGGGGAATCGAGGACTAGAGAGAATCAGTTTAAGGTTAGAGGGGAAAGAATAAAAGGGAATCTGAGGGGCAACTTTTTTACACAAAGGGTGGTACGCATATGGAATGAGCTGCCAGCAGAAGTGGTTGAGGGGGGTACATTAACAATATTTAAAAGACATTTGGACAAATACATGGACAGGAAAGGTTTAGAAGGATATGAACCAAGTGCAGAGAAATGGGGTTGGACATTTTGGTCTGCACAGACCAGTTTGGGCAAAGGGCCCGTCTCTGTGCTGTCGGACTCAAAATAGAAACTGTGGATGCTGGAAATCTAAAACAGAAACAGAAAATTCTGGAGAAATTCAGCATCTATGGAGAGAGAATGAGAGAATGACATCTCGGGAGACAAAGAGATGGATGATAGTATGCTCAGGAGAAAGAAAAGTTGATAATGGGAACCATAAGTAGATGAAATGGATTGATGAAAGATGCAGGTATACACATGTGTGTACATGTGTGCCTTTGTGTGTGCTTGCATGCGCATCTGTGTGGGTATGGGTGTGTGTGTGTGTGTGTGTATGACTAGGTATTAGTGTATGGGCATGTGTCTGTGTGTGTATGCATTGGGTATGGACATGTCTGTGTGTATGTGTTTATATGCATGCGTGTGTACGTGTAGCTATGTGTATGTCTGCATGTGATTGTGTGTGAGTGTAGGTGTGTGAGTGTGTTATTGTGTGTGGGTGTAGGTGTGTATATGTCTGTGTATGCATGAGAGTCTGTGCGTGTATGTGGATGTGTGTCTGTATATGTGGGTGTGTGTTTATGTAGATGTGTGTATAGGTGTGTATGTGTGTATATGTGAGTATGTGTGCGTGTACATGTCTGTATGTGTATGTGGATGTGGATGGGTATGGGTGTGCGAGTGTGTGTGTACATGTTTGTATGCAAAGTTTATGTGTGGATTCATGTGTGAGGATGTGTGTGTGTGGATGTACGTGTGGTTGTGTGTGGCTGGATGGGAGGGGAGGGAGGAGTAAAGGACATGGAAGAAGGTGTTCACGTTCGAAAATAATTGAATTCCATGTTGAGTCCTGAAGCTGCAGGGTCCCCAAGTGTAAAGTTAGATGCGATTGATGTGAGTGTTCTCAATTGCTATTGATAAATTAATTTAGTGATCAAGAACCACAGGATAACTGATTTATAACGGTATATAAGACCTCCTACAGAGGGTTGTTTATTTTCTATTCTTTTCCTCACTTTTTGAACCTTGTCTGGCTGGGCATGTTTCCAAAATTTGCACTTCCTCAGATACAGTCCCATGGATTCAGAATGCTTACTGGCACCGTGAGGCCGTTCCCTGTGTGTGAACTTCACTCTGTCAGCAGGCGATTCACTAAGGGGGAGATCGCAATCCCGTCCCCATTCCAATTCCACACACATACTTTCCAGCCACAATCACTGGATAATGATGACCTGTGGGAATCCTGGTATCATTTTTCCTATCTGCTAGCCCAGGGGCACTCTGCAGCAAATATTACATTGATTGACATGAGCTAGCTACACAGACCATAGGCTGGACCTTGCTGACCTCAACAGCTCAGTACCACACTGGAAGCTTGCCCACTAAGCTCCTCAGAGCAACAGAAGAAGATTATTTTGGAAAGCTACTGTAGAAAATTTGCTACCATGTAATTATCGTAAAACAGGACTTGTAGCATAGCAGGGGCCCTGTTCCAAACAAATGAGACAGTCTGAGCTGTTACTGGCATTGTGCCTGGCTGAATGAAGATGCTGTAGTTTATGCCCAAGTCTCCTATAATCAAAACAAGTGAATGCAAGTAGGTGTTTCTGCTTGTCAGCTAATATGAGACTGTGCAATCAGACTAGCTGTTGTTGATTTTCATCCTTATGTTAGCATATTTTTTTCCCTCAAGTCTTTTATTATAATCTGATGGAATTTATAACAAGAATGTCAGCACCTTGTCTCAGCTGAACACTGTGGGGTAAAATGTACACGGATTATCATTAACACTGTGTATATCATTAGTATATTCTGGTGCTTTTTAAGTGTCATCTTGCTGTAATATTACCATTTTATCGAGTATACAAATCAGTGTGGACATACCTTGAAGGCAGAAGCAAAGATTATATTAAATAGGGGTCATACTTCTCTCAGACTTTCATTAGAATTAGTACATATGATAAACAGATACAATCGCTTATTAAAGGTTAATCTGATGAACTGTGCCGTATTTGTTTAATGCATTAAATGAGATTTTAAAGGAGAATATTACTTGCTAGAGGGAAAAGTCAAGAGAGTATCTTTGAAATTCTTTGAGCTATGAAACTCTTGCTTCCATTATAGTTTTATTATTTTCTTAACTTTTCCTATAGGTGTCACACTTTGCGTTCACATCCATAAGAATAATATCCCTCAACGTTTACCAGTAGCTGTCAGGAGTAGGAGCACTGCCCAATTTTTACCTCGGCCAAGTGACATTGAGACAATTGTAGTGCTGCAACTGCCGCTTAGCTGGTTCAGTACTGGGAACAGAGGATTTCCTGCTATGCATGGGTTATTTTACCCCAGTTTATCACTCCTGGTCACCAACAGCTGGCCCTTACTAGAATGCATACTCCAGCATACTGCTGGAATGCCAGGTTAAGAGGAAGGCTGTGAAATCCTATCATTGTCAATCAACTTTCCAACATCCATTTCCTTGACTCCTCTGAAGAGTAGGAAATGTCAATATCCATTGAAGAGTCCATAAAAGAATAAGGAGAAAGAAGAAAAGTTCCTATGCAGCTCCTGCCTCCATTAACATCTCCCTGATTCTAAATGTGATAGTGGGAACTCATCATTGAAGTGAAATGAAGTTAAATCCATCAGGTAAAATAGAAAGAGACTTGATCCTTGTTTCTTGCCTTGCCTTGCCTTGCCTTGCCTTTACTTCAGTAATACAGTATGATAAGAAGGATGCAGTGAAGCCACAGCTTAATATTGTCTTAGTTTCTACTTCAAGGCTTGTCCACACTGATTTGTATACTCTATAACATTCAAGTATAGTCTGCAGGCTATGCAATAGATTTCATCAAATTTTACCTTATATATATTCAAATCTTATATCCTTCAAATATATGACCAGTTATAAGATTTTGTGTTGTCTTGTAAGACGTATCACCCTTTTTCTGTTGGACCTCATTTCAGCAATGACAGCAGTTTCCAGTTTTGGCCTATGGTAAGTTGTTTTTTATGCTGATAAATGAATCAATTGCTGAGGTGATCAGAATCTTTGTCCTTAGTTAAATTAATCACATGCACATTGTCGAAAATTGCAACCATGCTTCCCACTGACTTTCAACATAGTTCCCTCCTTCTAATGTCTCAACAATAATCTGCATAAAATCAAACATAAGAGTCACAAATCCCACTAAATTAAACCTTGAAACCAGCAATCGGGATGCTTCAGTGATGCTTTGAAGAGCTCTCAGTTCTGAAGAAGAGTCACACCTATTTCAAAATGTTAGCTCTGTTACTCTCACCATTTATGAATAGAAAAATCAATAGCATGTGATTCACTTAGTCAGACTGCACTGGAATTATCTTCTAGGGATAAATACAAACATCAATGGTTACAGTGGGTGCTGACTTTAAAATAATATCCATTTCTAATAATTTACAACAAAACTTGCTTGGATAAATGGAGCTGAGTATCAGTAAACTTGCATCAGTGCACACAAATCTAGCTAAGAACAAATACCAAGAAGAGATTCCATTCTATGCCAGTTTGCTGGCCGGAAACCAACATACTAGGTGCACACCAACATGCCAGATGGTGCTAGTCAGAAACCAATAATAATACTAGAGTATGCTAGTGATGCTTGGATTTCTACGGTAACACATTGCTTTGGACTTTAGTGATCCATGTTGCTAGGCAGTATTTTGCCTTTATCCCTACACTTCACATCAGCCACAATATTTTTAGCAGAACCAAAAAGCCCCAAATGTAAACTTCTCCTAACAAACCATGATATTGCATATTCTCCTTGAATTGGTTTTGGAAGCCTTGGGCATCTGATTGTTTAAAAGCTGATATCCCAGCTTTGCTAAAGGCAGATAAAATGTCTTCGATGTTTCACGAGATCCTTGTTGACCTGTGAAGGACAAATTGAATGCAGTATGTCCAATTTGTAAATACAGCATTAACTATTATTTCATTACTTGATATCCAACCCCAATTTGAATCAGAATCAAATATCAGTGTTTTCCTGAGCACTGCAGTGCTCCTAGTTAAGAAGATGGGCAGATCAAGCCTTCTCCAATACTAATGACAGACTGAGAAGCAGGAAAATCGACATTTCAGGCCGGAACCCTTCATCAAGATTGATGTAGGACTCTGGCCCGAAACATCAATTTTCCTGCTCCTCGAATGCTGCCTTACCCTGCTGTGCTTTTCCAGCAACATCCTTTCAACTCTAATCCCCAGCATCAGCAAACCTCACTGTCTCCACTACAGACACACTGATGAATGTAACAAATGATAGTGAAAAGGGTCCAAGTTAGGATTCCAGACAAACTTTCTGTCCCAGCTAAACTTACTTCTACATCTACTATTTATATTATGTATCTATTATTTGAGTACTCAGTTTGCGTTCACGTAATTACATAAACACAGATGGTGCAACATTCATCAGTCAGTTGCTTACACCATTCATCCATTCTTAACACCATTTACTTTTAATTGCATCCCAGTCTCCTTTTCCCTCAGAGTTTACACTGATGTTATTCTTTTTTCTGCCTAGCAACATGGATCACTAAAGTCCAAAACAATTTGTTACCGTAGGAATCCAAGCATCACTAGCAGACTCTAGTATTATCATTGGTTTTTGACTAGCACCATCTGGCATGTTGGTATGCACCTAGTATGTTGGTTTCAAGCCAGCAAACTGGCATAGAATGGAACCTCCTAATAGTTTTTGTTCTTAGCCAGATTTGTTTGCACTGACCCAATTTTAATGAAACTCAGCTCCACTTACCTAAGCAAGATTTGTTGTTAATTACTAGAAATGGATTTTTGTTATAAGTCAGCATCAAGTGAAATCATTGATGTTTGTATTTATCCCTAGAAGATAATTCCAGTGCAATCTAACTAAGTGAATCATGTACTATTGGTTTTCTATTTATAAGCAGCAGCCTGTATTGGATAACTGTAAAATTTCTATTATTTCAAAAATGAATCAAATTGCTGCAAGTTACGTGTCGTAACTGACTGAAACCAATTTAGAGAAAAGCTCCTGTGGATATGTGAACTATGCAATGAAATGTCAATGAAAACTATTTCTCAGTTAATTTCTAATTACTGACAAAAGATGGTGTGACAAATGTACCCATACAGTGGACTTGAAGCTCCACAGCTTGGGTTAGTCACTGAACAGGAATGAACTGTCTGCACGCTATTAATTATGAGTGCACTAGTACAAAAAAAGCATTAAAAGGGTGTGTCAAGCAATTAGCTAGAGGAAGGAGCAGAGACCAAGAATTACAAAATTGTACGCAATGCTCAGTATTCACCACACGCCCTTTCTTAATAGTTTATTTCCTTAACAATTCACGTTTGGTATTTAAAGGTAATTTATTAACCACTACAACACTATATTCTGTCCAGTTTTCATATCTTCAATAAACTTTAACAAATACTGAAGATTAAAATAAAATGTGAATTTTGAATAATAATGTGTATAAGTGAAAATTTCTGTGATATATCCAGAAGGCTCTCTTTTATCACATACATGAATGAACTTATAAAATGTGATAGTTGGGGTATCCAAATGAAAACTTAGAAATTCCTAGAGTTTCTTTATTCCATTTTTATTTATCTTTTTGATTAACACTGTTAGATCCCTATTGCGTCCACATTTTACCTCCTCAATGACCTGTCCAATGGCAGGCTCATTTGGGGAAGAAACCCACCATCTTTACATTGTCTCACTCATACATGTCCAATCCCATACATACATGATTAACTTTTAAATGCCATTAGGTTCATTAACTTTGGCGTGTACCACTGCTTAGTGCCTGAGGTTCATGTCACTCAGACACGAAAGCTGTTTTTAACGGATTGCAGACCAATTCTGTGACTCAGGACCACAGCATGCTGACAATGTATTCCTACTATTTTTGGCTGTTTTGCAAGGGGCATGTTGAAGGTTGTTTTGGGACTGTAAGTAAAGTAAACATAAACGTGGCAGAGAAATGCTCTTTCTGAACTAACAATTCTCCACCTCCTGCAGCAATTTTCCTGCAGTTTGACCTATGCTACACTGAAAGTGGTGTCAAAGGCCATTTCTGGTATTCTCTCAGAAATTTTGTCGATCTTTCACTGAACTCCTGAGAATCCCTGTGAAAATATCTAAGATATGCAGTCACCTTACATTCTTTAACTTCTTACTTCCCCCTTTCAGAGGGCTGCGCTGAACCTGGTTTCCCCTTCTTCCAATTCCAGTTTTCTTTTTAGTTTCCTTAGCGACCTGTTCAGAGGTGTTAATACACATCTCTGGAGCAAGTGAGACTGAACCTAAGCTTCTGTCCAGAGGTAGGGAGACTGCCACAGACTACTGCACCACAGAATCCTTTTATTATGGCATCTCTCCGTTTCCTTCAGTAGTCAGATGAACATGGCTTCGTGACTATTAACAATTAAATGGAATAAAATGGTTGTGAGGGATATAAAGTTTCATTAAGACCTACTCCTGTTCTACTTCTAAATATTATTATTTTTCTCCCAATTTTGCTGATATAAATTGAACTGCAAATTCTTAACTAGTGATCTGGTTTAGTTTACTTTGATGTGTTAATTTTCATTTGATCTTGAGTCAGCTGTTCTGGCACAGTGATTATTAAAAGGGTCATTCCATTGCAGTGTATTGGTTAGTCACAAGGCACTCCCTTATTCTTTTCAATTTGCCTTTTAAAGAATTAATTCCTGGGGTATAGCAGCAAGGCCAGTATTTATTACTAATCTCCAGATACAATTGACTGGCTTGCTAGACTACTACACAGAGCACTTAATAGGAGCTAGCCTTCAGTTGAGATATTAAACTGAGCATCTGAGTGATTAATCCCACATTAATCAACCTAAAGCACAGCTCTGTCTACAATACCAGAAACAATGTCATCCAAACCAGACTAATTTTGCGTTTGGGGCCATGCGTCGAAAATAGCTACACCATTTACTTATGTAACAATTGTCATTATACTTCAACTAATAACATTTCTCTATATTATAGTAAGGTTAATATAATTATGAGCTGCTTCTTATTGGATGCAACAAGGTGTCAGTAACCACAGAGATGCACAATTGTTGTTAAGTTTGTGTCCTAGACTAGACAGGTTAAAAATATCCAGAAAGGTTCTCACTCCTAAGAGTTACCTATGCTTGAAAGTATCATTGTATTTTAAAGGAGTTATACCTCTTGACAGAATACTGTGCTATAATTAGCATTGATCTTTGATGTTGTGAGTTTTTGTTGTAAACAATAATCTTACACTTCAAGGAAATGCACACTAGATTGTGGCTATTGAAGTAGGCAGGATCAGGCTTGCAATGCCAACCCCAAATGTACACATAAAGCTACTGACACTGACTGTCTCAGCTCACGTAGGAACCTCAGTACTTTGTTTGAGATACCATGGAACTGGTCCCCACGGGATAATGTCACAGCATGAGGAGGGGGGAGGGGATAATATTGTGGCAGAATACTCTCTGTATTATAATAAACAGCAAATATTTACATGCGAACCAAGTACCTAATTTAATCTCCTGTTTTGCTGATAAAATAAACCACAGTGTAAAGACCTTGAGGTGATCAGCACCACTTGATTGAATTACTCCTGTACAGCTTTCTGCCTGCCTCCTACCATGTGTTTATTCTCTGCACTGTCTTTCTCTGGCACCTACATGAAAGGATTTCATCTGTTGTCTCCAACTTGAAAAGGTACAGACATTGAACAGTGGGTTCTTTGTTGTTCAGTATGTGGAATCCTCCCAGGAATCAATTATCTCAAATAAATATAGCTCATGTCATATAAACTCAAGCATCGATATTAATAATGAATAGCAAAGTCATTATCCTTTATAACTGACTATTTGTAAACAGTGTCTTGCAGCTCTCCCAGTATGAAGATTGTCTGTATTTGGCTGCTACCCAAACAAAAAGCATCGCCTTAAAAACCTTGCTATGTTAAAGAGTTAATGCAGAATTTATTCAAAGTACCTAAGGGGAAGTACTTAGTAAGAAAATTTATGAGGGCAGTAACTCAGTAAAGCTACCATTATGATTCCCTGGGGTGATGTACAGTCAAACCTGTCATTTGACTATGTTTCTCATGTAACCAGATGGACTCCAGGGGCTGACACCTGTCAAATAGACAATGCAGTGGCTGCTCGTCCAGCTACTCATTTATTTTACACAGTATGATGTAACTGCTGTTCCGGGTTGCTACAGGGTCATGTGCCATTTTGTTTCCCACACAATCACTCATGCAAAGCCAAGGTGACCTCATTGAGTCCTAAAGAAGTTATACATCTTGCATGACAGATTCCAATGCTGCCAGTTGGCATTTGTCTCTTTTTTTTTGGTAAACAACAATAAATTTGCACTGTTTCAAAAATCAGGTGCTGGGATAGGACTATCAAACAGTTAGATTTTAACTACTGTTAAACATTGTGACATACGTGACATTTAGCCTTCACTGTTGCTGAATATCTGCACGTCACCAGCAAGGAGTTTCTATCTTGCAGGATGGTTGTTGAAATGAAGGATACGCGTGGTCTTAAAAAGAGCAAAACAAAATGACTTAGAGGAGGAAGGTTGGTCCAGTGGTATTATCATTAGGTTATTAATCCAGGTAATATTCCTGAGACCCAAGTTCAAATCCCACAAGTGTTGGAATTCAAATTTGGTTTGTGGGCGGCACGGTGGCACAGTGGTTAGCACTGCTGCCTCACAGCGCCCGAGACCCGGGTTCAATTCCCGCCTCAGGCGACTGACTGTGTGGAGTTTGCACGTTCTCCCCGTGTCTGCGTGGGTTTCCTCCGGGTGCTCCGGTTTCCTCCCACAGTCCAAAGATGTGCAGGGTCAGGTGAATTGGCCATACTAAATTGCCCGTAGTGTTAGGTAAGGGGTAAATGTAGAGGTATGGGTGGGTTTCGCTTCGGCGGGTCGGTGTGGACTTGTTGGGCCGAAGGGCCTGTTTCCACACTGTAATCTAATCTAATCTAATCTAATCTAATCTCACTCGACCACTTCCTCTATTCCTGACTTGTACTTATGTAACATTTCCATGATCAGCAGACTGCCATTCACTGCCATTTAAGTACTTTGTAAGCATAGCCAGTGTTGTAATGTGGGAAACAGAGCAGCCAATTTGCACACAGCTAGCTCACACCAGTGGCAATGTGATAATGATCAGATAATCTGTTTTTGCGATGGTGATTGAGAAATAGATTTGGCCTAGGTTTCCCCAGACCTCTGTAAAATAATACTATTAGATCTCTGACACTCAACCAAGAGCAGCACAGTGGCTCACTGGTTAACGTTGCTGCCTTACAGCACCAGGAACCCAGGTTTGATTCCAGCCTCAGGTGACTGTCTGCGTGGGTTTCCTCCAGGTGCTCTGGTTTCCTCCCACAATCCAAAGATGTGCAGGTTAGGTGAATTGGCCATGCTATATCGCCCATAGTGTTCAGGGATGTATAGATTAGGGGCATCAGTCAGGGATAAGTATAGGGGATAGGCCTGGGTGGGTTACTCATTGGAGGGTCGGTGTGGACTTGTTGGGCTGAAGGGCCTGTTTCCACTCTCTAGGGATTCTAATTCTAATTCAAGCATTACACTTATCCAGAGGGAATCAAGAGTGAACATTTCACCGAAAAGCTGACACTTCCAACAGTGCAGCGCTCCTACACTGGACTGAGCTTTGATTTTTGCACTCAAATCCTGGGATTGAGAGTTCAACCCATTGCCTAATGATTTAGCAGCAAGAATGGTATCTATTAAACCACAGCTGGGCTGACAGAAGGCAAAAGCAAGACGCATTGTGGACCATTAAGTAATGTGTGATGAAACTCTCTATATGTATCCTTATTTTTACTCAGCAAGCTGATAATACTTATAGAACAGACCATTCGAAGTGTTACTATAAAACAACATTCAAATCTGCCTAGCAATAAGTTTGGGATTTATTGAAGATTTAAAAGAGGTTATTTCGGACAATTCAAAGATTATAGTCAGTAAATGAGGATGCAAGAAGATGGCACTATGTTAGGAGCACTGCAGTCAGCTGTACTGCTAGGAAGGGAACTAATTCTGTATCAGGGACTCAGTGAGAAGTGAAGAACAATTGAATGTTTCTGTACTGTTAGAACTTAGGATGAGGAATTAGGAGAGTTGGAGTGAGGACTCAGAAGTAGTCCTGGGGAGCTGAAGAAATGGGAAGGTCCAATCTGTTGGAGGAAGCTGAGAGGAACTTGGAATAAGACTGTAAAGTGACCAACAACTGAGAGACGTGGGGTGAAAAACTTCCCCATTGACAGTTGTTTGATGTAACTAAGCACAATTAGAGCTGAGAGAGAAACTCAGGGATGGGATTGGTTTGATGGGGATTAGGTGTCAGCGAAGAGGTGGAGTTATATCTGGAATGCAGTGTTCAGACTCCAGGGAAGAGAGACCGAGGAAGGAGGCTGTCAACCAGAATTGGAGTAATCGTTGTGGCAATCCATGAAGGAGCAGTTCTTGAGATGGAATTTCAAGATCATATTGGGAAAAGTGAAGAATTATAATTGCTTGAGATGTTTAATGAGACTTGGTGACCAATGTGTCATTAATATCTGGGGGAACTGCTGTGAAATCCATGGGATTTACCTTGATTATCTTTGCTATTTGATATATACTGTGGGGCTTTTAGATCAGTCATTTACCAAAGTTAATACCGAGTGTCAGATGAAACATTGTACGTGTTGTACATTATATTCTAATATTATTCTAATGATTGTTTACTCAAAATCTTGAATTCTGAGACTTTATTCTCTTAATCGGTCCTCTAGATCTCATGTCTTCTGCTTCAAACATAAAAGTTACTGATCCCTAGCCAAACCATAAAATACATTTGGCAGTCTAGTCTGGGATCATAACAACTGTCATAGTTCAGGTATATGCTCAGGTAATTATCAGATGTTTGAGATAAAGGTGGTTTCAACTGATGTAAATGTTTCTATTTCATTTATTCAAGAAGTAGGATGGATCAACTTAAAAAAAAAGCTAATTGGTGACAATATTGGCATTGTTAACAGCTGAGCTGGTTAAGATGGGAGGTAACTGATCTGTTCAGACCAAGGAGCTCTCAGATCTAAGCTCTCTGCTGTGCTGAGTTCACCAAACTCAGCTGAGGGTTAGACGGCTTTCACAAGTGACCCCAACTCCACTTAACTAGGGAAGGAAAATTGGCCACCATTTCTCCTTGTGATTGTCACCTACTTTCCACTGCGCAATGTGCATGAAGATGGGATCATGGGAGTGTTGCCATAGTCTGTGATTGCATATCCTGCCAGCACTATCACACGAATGAAGAATGGGCACTTAGATGCCAACTGGCCTCTGTGGAACAGTATCTCAACAAGGAGTTGTCAGAGGGAAGTGGCAACTATGATGGAAGAAAGAAATGTACGATAAACAATTATTTTTCCCATTTTTCCCAAAGTTAAGTCAGACTGGATATAAAATGGGAAGGCCAAACTGCTACCATGCATTTGGAACTCCCGTCAAAACTGAAATTTACCTGCTACACTACGGGGGAGGAGAAGGGAAAAGAGTCACATTAAAAAGTGTAACAATTAGGAAGAGAGAAAAAAAAAATCCTGCAGAAATGTAATGAATTGTAATAGTACCACTTACCATGTGTTGTGTTATCGCTATGCCCATGGGAAACTAAAAAAAAACACTATCTCCCTGAGTTAGTGCAGGTTAGTCTTTTGAGATTGTCCTTCAAGCATGCATGATTCTGCACCTGCCCTGTGCTGTGCACGTTCTGGAAATCATTCCTGCTGACATTGTCCAAGGCAAATGGAAAGTTATTCCATTTCTCAACATTGATACCAACATGAAGACTAATCAAACTATATTTATTCAGCCCTATAGAGAAAGTGAAAGCAGTGAATCCTTAAAGGAATAGTGATGATGCTGGGATCCTTGGAGACTGAACTGAATTTGATTTTCTGTTGCATGCACAAACATTTCAGGACTCACATAAACAGTCTATATTTCCTTCACTTATTACAATTCTTTTCTTCCCTACATAACATAAAACGTTTCTTTGTCCAACTAGGGAACCAGTTACACTACAGCTGCTGACATCTCTATTACTATTATAATGAACTCTTGGCATACTTCCCCAGAGTGTTATAGACTATGCGGTATACTGTCTCGCACTGTACTGATTGTCACCTTAGCTCAGTTGGCATCAGTATTATCTGTGAGGGACAAAGCCAAATGCTGGCCTTGAGGAAATTATCTAGGCCAACACCCTACTGTGCAGTGATATCCCTTATGGATAATTAACTTTTGGAATATGACAGACTCAGCTGTGGTGTCTCCAGTGCTAAGGGAGTCCTCCATTGTCTGAGCTGCAACCATTCACATGAGATTGAGGCACTATCTGCTTTTCCAGGTGGGTGCAGCAGATCCCACAAAACGTCTTAGAGGGCAACATTTACAATCAATCCAAACAAATTAATTGGTTGCTCATCTTATTTGTTGTCTGTGTGATCCTGTTGGCTGCTGTCCTCACTGTGAAAATTGGCTCAACTACACTTGTTAGTGACAAAGTCTTTTGGATTTTCATGAGGGTATGAAAGGTGATTACAAAATGTGTGTTTTTATTTTCTAAGCTTTACGAGTTAAAAGATGTTTTCAATGTTGATGCAAACTTTCAAAGTAAAGTTGTGGACTGTGCACAATGCAGGACACTCTCAGATCTGTATCAAATGAGCTAAGCTTAGTCAGGTCAATGATCGGGTTACTACAGTTGACTTTGATGCCACTGAGATGGGGAAAGAAGTATCTGCAGGTTGTCCTAGTCCTGACCACTGCATGGTGATTCCCACAGGAATTGCACTGTTGGAAATGCCATGTAAAAACAGGATTAAACATAGCAGTGAAACTACACACTTGGATAATCCGCAAACAATCATCATTAGTCAAACATGTATAAGGGTCATTTGAGCTTAGTACAAAATGGTGATTGGTAACTACAAATTATGGTGAAGTCAATAGTTTCAGGGAGGAGGAGGAGAAATTGAGGACGGAATTGAAGCAGTAAATCTTTTTATAAAACTGCATGTTCCAAAGTATGTTGAAAAAAAAACTACTGCGATCCAATTAAGTCCTAAAAATTGTTCTCATGTTACACCCTGACACAAAATACAGTATAATTAAAAAACACAGTTGGACTACTTCCAGCAACCAGATACATCTGGTCTGAGGAGAACAGCAAAACAATTGAAGACAGCATCATTTGATGTTGATTTCAATGATAATTATTGGCACTATTCTTAGCCGAGAAAAGCTGATGACAAAAAAATCTTAGGTTGGAAGTAACACTCTTGTTTTTCCAGGAATTGCATCCTGCCCAATTATTTTATATAACAGAAAGACAGGTGTTGCAATAAAAATGAAAGCAGATTTACAATACAATGTGAGATTTTATCAGTAAAATTGCTTGTTGCTTTCTCATCTCTCTGAACTCATAATTAATAGCTTTGAACTGTGGTGACTTGCCAAAGCACATTGGCTCAAATCTATGATTTCATGCAGTGAGATCTCAGTTTTTGGGCATACCATCTGGGAGAGGTGAGAGATGCTGCATGGATGCTAGCTGATTTGCCTAAAGAAGGGTAAAAAGCAGTCAGCTTCCCCATTGCCCTGCAGGTCTCTGACATAAATTGAGTTGAGCATCATTCACAGTAGTCAGGGGAAAGAGAGAACAGAGATATGAAGAGACGTGCGCACGCACAGAGACATGGGCAAGATGCAGCATGTAATAGAACCACAAGGCAAACACTGACTGAGCCACAAAATAAATGCAAGCACAGAGACCAGGAGGAGACGAGGGCAATGTGTAAGAACAGAGACATAAGGGGAGACTTTCATCTTCACCTAGTCTGCATCTGGTAAGGTGGATCACAAGCTTTTTACTGCAAAACTGTGTTATCATTATTGTACACAGCGTACATTTCTGCCCAGAAATGGAACATTAAAATATACCCTATTTTATTAGATAAGTCAGGAACAAGAGAAAGCATTGGCAAAACAAGCCTTATCTGTCTTGTTATCACTGTCTTCTTCTTAGCACTCTCTTCTCTCCAAATTTTCACAACACTTTGAACAATGGTCAACTAATTTTCACAGTAACCTACCTTCCAAATTATTCCAAATATTTAGCATTCTTTGACTACAAAGAATGCATTTTCTGATATCTGTTCTGGCTTATATTGGTGTGGAAACACTTTATATGTTCCCTAGTCTTACCTTTTACCATACTCTGAAATAAGAATCTAGGTTTATCCGATTGGTACCATTTAAATGTTTTATATTATAGTGTTATGGATCAGACCAATCCCCCTCTAGACAGGCAAGACCCCAACTTTTTCTTATTTTAAAGGTAGGCATAAGGTGTTGTGTTCTGGATTCAACTTGATTGGCCAAACCACCAGGCTTGAAGCAAAACACATTTTATTCATACACTGCAATTAAAATATATACAACATAAAAAAGAATTGGCTTAACTGTAATTATCAAAATGCTAAACAAAATAATATATATTAACTACTAATTAACTGTTCCAATATAGTAACATCGCATAAACACACCCTTAGCAAAGACAACTTCAATCAAATAGATTATCTCACATACAATTCTAGCAGCAGGAAGAGAACCCCAACTTTTAGCTGGAAAAGAGAGAAGAATAAGAGATTCTACATCTAGTCTCAAGACCACAGCAGCAGCTACTGAAAGCTAAAACTAAAATCTTGGTTCTGTGGGAGCTTGACCCCACCCATTCAGGCTGCTTCTATTTTTCCAACTTTAAAAGAAACCCACCAGCCTCACAAGCTGTTTACTTTATTGGCTTGAAGCAGACCACTCCGGACCTCTGCATCAACGTCACTTCATTAAAAGTACAAAATACACCTCTTTAAAGCCATCGTACATCACTATATCCTTTGACAACGTCCATTTATAACTGCATTCTTTACTCACTTAACATTTTCTTACCTGTTTTTATTCCTTTCATATTCAAGATGAGATTCTCTGTTGCTTTCCAATGCAAACATTTTTGAAAGTTGTGATAGGACCGAACACAGATTTTTAAGGTTGGTCTAATAAACTGCAGAGTTCCGTCTGCCATACATAATTATTCTGGCCGTATATGAGGGTACTGTGTGTTGTACTTAGCCAGATTCTTCTTTAAGTCGCTATGTGTTGAGTCAATTTCATTATTTTCATAGCTCACATTTTGTGACCTTGTGTAAATGATTTGCATTTAAATTGCACGCCTGTTCAATTGCAAAAATAATTTATTTTGTTGCATCACTGTCCTGACTGTTGTGCTTTGCAATGGCAGAATACTGGAGCATCTTCCACTTGGTTTTGGTAAACAGATCTTTCATGAGGATTAGAACCGCTATAGATTAAAGCATTGATCCTGGTGGATCTCCATTCAGTACTCAATGTTACAACTCCCAAAAATACACTTTATTTTTAAACAGTTTTTAAAAATTTTACTTATATCGTTCATGTCAGAGGGTTAGAGTGTGCAAGAGGCCGGATTGAACTTCAAATTCAGACTAGATTGTGGGACAAAAAGATCCTCTATCTGCTGGCTATAAAAATATTTGCGAAATCAGTGTGAGCAAGCTACATTCAGCTCGTACTGGACATGTTTGTATCTTTTTAAGTATGTATTCATCGGGTGTGGGCATCACTGGCTAGGCCAGTCTTTATTGGCCATCTCGAATTGCCCAGAGTCAACCACATTGCTTTGGGACTGGAGTCACAGATAGGTGACTCCTTCCTTAAAAAGGACATTAGTGAATCAGATGGGTTTTTCCTGACAAGTTTGATGGCCATCATTAGACTATTAATTCCATATTTTTAAATGGAGTCCAAATTCCACCAGAGCAGGACTCTCTCTGGATTAATAGTCTAACGATAATACCACTAGGCCATCGCCTCCTCCACAATACAAAATGGTCCCTAACTCACTCTACGTCATTCAAACAAGCTTATTAAATGTAGGAATTGGGAAAATAAAATGTACAGTGGTTCAGTAGAAGGTCCTTGTCCACAGGACGGAAAATAAAGGAAGAGCTTACAGTGGCATTCATCTCTCTTTCCCTGGCTTGGTAGTGTTTGATGTTAAATTAGTTGTCTGAAAAAAAGGGGAAAAAAAATTGTTTTGTTTCCAACCACTGATGTTTTTTTACTGCAATTAAACGGATGCTGCCAAAAGTTCAAATTATAAATGCCCAAAAACAGATATTTCACCATTCATTTACCTTGAAACAAGCAAGATTTGTCATTAAAAAAATGTCCATCTAAAACCATGCTTTTTTTAAAATTAAAGTGATTATTTTGTTTTTGTCCATTATTTTACTGATAGTAGACTGGGTTAGTTTCAAATGGAAGCCCATTTGGCTAGCAATTACTTCAGAATAGCAGCAGCAGCAGCAAATTACACCCCTAGCTTTATTCAGAGTAATTGCTTGCCTTAAGACCCCTAATGTAACAAGTGCCTGTTACGCTGACTTCATAAATTAGATCTCATTTAATATTTTAGCTACATGCAAGTAAAAAGAGAATTTATACGCGCCCAGCACATGCTCTCAAAATTGTTGCTGAAAATATTCACTAATGCAAGTTGCTACTTTTCAGCTCATCCTTTTTACTTTCTGAATTGAGGTACAAGTATGACCTAAAGATGGTTGAAAGAAAAACACACTAGGGAACAGTTTTGAAATAGAAGTAAATTAAGAATTAAGGAAAAACAACATGTTTTAGCATTGCATTTTAACACCAAAGACAACTCTTTATTAAAAAAAAACTATCAAAGTACAAAAAAGATATGTACAAATCACTGTTTCATTTCACAGCTTAAATATTTCCACAAGGTCCAATTTTTCAGTATGAAAGCCTGAGTGAAACTCTTTTAACATTGATAATTCAAATGAAATATGTGACATTGGAATCTTCTTTTGCATTAAAGCACATTGGCTCATGTGTGCTTCATATCAAAGGCTACAGTTCGACTGCAGCTATTGGTTTCATGCTAGTTATCAAGTAACAGACCCATCACTAAACTAGTCTTACTGCTAGCTGCCAACCAGATTACAGTAAGGAAAGCCACAAAGAATTTGTTGCACATATTTGGACACATGTAGAACTCTGGTAAGAGAGAGTGTGAAGGCAGCTCTCATTCACAATCTCAACCTCAAGAACATTTCTCTCTGCCTTGGCAAGTTGAAAATGTAGCTTCAGACTGAGCAACAGTTTCATTGCTGCTAAAGCTAACTTCAAGAAGACGTGAAGACACCTTCTAGGAGAGACCTCACATCATTGGGATTTATTAGATTTGGGGGTCAGGCTGAAACTGCTTCACATCACAGAATGTAGAAGCATTACTGCACTCCAATACTCTGAAATACTGCTTTCGGTACTCCCATTTACTGGGGCGTGTAGCTGAATGATACTTTCAGACCGAAACAAAAAGTACAAAGTGCTTCCCTCAGTCCATTTGTTATTTTTGCAAACACTTGCAGAACTAAACATCTTTTGTAACTTCGGACAATCATGTCCTTGACTTGCACATCATCCATCTACAAAAAGCTACACATGTTTTAAACACTTTATACAGTGGCGTCAGAACAATATCAGTGAATTGCAAGAACAATTCACCATGTTCCAGTCTTCTGGAGTTAAGAAACTAAGAATTTTGAAAGAGAGAGAAGCAAGAAAGAGAGTGAGAGAGAAGAAGGATATTTCAGTTCTCTATCACTTAATCTAACTTTCCAGGCAATTTTCAGCAATCATCCATCAATTTACATATTAAGGGGCTATCTGGGTACAACCAAATCATTACAGAAATTTATTCGTAAATGCAAAATCAGAATGTATACTCTCCAGAAGGCTTAGCATCATAATTGTAAGCATTAATCTCCAAACAGTTTTCATATTTCCGGTAAAACATCAGTCGGTCTCTGGTTGGGGCTGGCTTGTAATCAGTTCAACTCCTCACCAAACATCCACAAGTGACCTACTTGTCCCCGTTTTATTTTGATCCTATTATTTAAATAAACAGTTAGGTTGGTGTTGGTCATTGCTGTTGTATATGCTACAATGCGTCTGGAGGAAAAAAGTCAAATTTGGATCAGCCCAAAAAAACTTGGAACTTATATTTTTGGTCAAGTTGTGTGCCTCTGACCATTTAGTTACTCCTTTTAGGAGACTCCATTGATGAGCTATTCAAATCCATCTCAGCTGATTATGGAATAAGGTCCACAGTTCATCTCTTTCTCTTCTGATGCCTGATCATCTTCTTCCGTTTAATAATCATTTCGTACAACCTCTCCAGACCTTGTTGCAGGCCCTGCCCGTTCACTGCACTGGAACTCTGAATGTGGTGCAGAGTGGATGCACCCAGCTCATTCAAGCTTAGGGATTTCTCCACCTCAGATACAGAGAGCGCCCCCACCAGATCTTGCTTGTTGGCAAAGATTAATACTGGCACTCCTTGATTTTCTGAGCTCTTGGAAATTTTATGAAGTTCAGCCTTGGCCTCCTCCATCCTCTCCGTCTCAGACGAGTCAATCACAAAGACAATACCATCGGTACGTCTGGTGTAGGATTTCCACAGAGGCCTCAGTTTCTCCTGGCCACCAACATCCCAGACCTGGAAAGTGATGGCCCTGGAGTTCCCAACCAGTACTTTGATTTTTTCAGTGTTGAAGCCTTTTGTAGGAATGGTGTTGACAAACTCCCTTAACTTCAGTCGATACAACAAAGTGGTCTTTCCAGCTGAATCCAAGCCAATCACCACAACATGCAGGGACTGGAAGGGAGGCAAGAAGGTTCCGTTAGGTGTCAGCTCAGACAGCTGATTCCCCATTGCCAACCAAATATCTTCACCTCGCCTTTATATAAAAGAACACTGAGTGTTAATGGCCAGTATCCTTGTTTTGTAGACCTGGAGGGTGTCGCCACTTTGCACCGTCTTCAAAGCCAATCGGACACGGTATGCTTTGGGCTAATTAAAAAAAACAAAAAAGTTAACATCTGGTTAGTTTAAATGCTGCCTTTTCCACATTAAAAAAACTCACACTGAAACAGATAGCTTATTCCTGAAAACTCGTCTTGTTAGTAAAAGAAAGAATGAATTTAAAACATTTTACATGGAAACTTCCCTCAGTCTTTGAGAGTGGCGTTTCCAATATAACCTGTCGATGCAACGGCCATTATTTTAGTGTCGCCACAGGGAGAAGGCTGTGCACTTTACCAGTTTGGGGTTTCCTATGGTAAAGGAGAATGCAGGTCCCTAGATTTTTAAAAAGGCGGATCAATACATTGACCAACATTTAACAGATCAGAACAAACGAGATTCCTCATTTGACTGCCCCGAGTAGCTGCGGCATTTTTTTATTCCCCTGTCTGTGTCACTCACCATCGAGCCGGATTTACTTAGATTCCTGGCATTTTATGTGTCCAAGTCCTTCAATCCCTGTTTATTTACTGATCACGCGCTTCCTGATTATACTCAGCAAGAATCCATTAGGGTCAATGTAAACCAAACACGGAATTAACACATCAATCTCCAGTGCTGTACCCTATACAGACGCATTGAAGGGTTCTTCCAGGTCCTAGCTTTACACTGAGCACCAGCCTGCATTGACACACCGCACGGTCAATTCATTTGGATTTTTTTTTTTGAAGGGATTTAATGTGGGAGTCGTATTACTTCTGTAACTTTTTTTGCCCATCAAGGCGATTAAAGCAAATTTCTATTGCCAAATATCATCAATGTGAGGGAGAGTTTAGACAGCAACAAAATGCATCTGAATAAAAGTCATTAACTACAGCTTTCCACACATCACATTTTTTCAATTATCATAAGTGTCTAATTCGCAGCAACACAGGGCTTGGCTGGCAAGCTTAACTGACCAGCTTGGAGCTGATCAAGGCTGGGACAAAACAGGTTTTGATTTTAATGTGAGCACATAAACCCAGAGGCCAGGGTATGAAGGCACCCCAGAGACCCCGGGTCTGTGAAAAAAAAAATCAACTGGGAGATGCAACATGAGACCGAACAGCAATGATAATAAACAACAAACTTCATTACCCTGCTTTCTGAAATATCGCAGTTAAAGCTCACGAATTTACCAAAAACGCATGAGTTATTACACAGGTCACCAACTATTGACAGGTATACGATCCCGGTTAAAATAACTATAACTCTACTCTGAGAGGGAGCAGGCATTAAATATTTGAAAACAAAATTTAACTGAGGTCAATCGACAAGTCCACGTAGTGAGAGGGGAGACCGATTTTTAAGCATTACCTTTGTCCTGTTGGAGTCGAGCTGCTGTGGTGGCGCTGGTAAAGATTCAGTAGAGAGTGCTAAAGGCAGCAGTTTGTTAGGCACTTTCTAGACCTTCCATAAGAGCTGACACATTAGAGAACCACCCCTTAGCTCGGGATTTCTCTGTGTAACTCGCTCACACAGTGTCAAATGCAACACATTCTCCTTTGACGTCGCTTTAACCCGGAGCAACACCCTCAAAAGACACTTCTTAAAGCGGCCCCATCCCTCCTTAACGTCAACAGTGTCCCTCCCAGGCGCTGATGTCAATGCCTCTTCTCTACAAAAAAAACCTGACAGCTTTATGTAGACAGTGCCCCTAGCAAAATAGACATCTCCCTGTGATAAGGAGCTATGAAAATGAGAGAGTATCGCGATAAGTCGTTCAAAACGTTAGTAAGGAATTATACCTGTGCTGATCAGTTCACCGCAAAGTATTATCTGCCTATGCACCCATTTTTTGTTTAACTGCAACAGTTCTGGGAATTCTGACTGATCGGAATGGTTGGAGAAATTGCACTGGTGTAGGATTGTGCACAGATGCTGTCCACCCTAGCCTGCTATCCCCTCAGAGGGGAATCAGGTCATTGTCATTGGAATTACTGGGTTCTACAAAAGCAGGTTGTTCCAATAGGTAAAAATAATGAACCGCAGATGCTGGAAATCTGAAACTGAAACAGAAATTGCTGGAGAAACTCAGCAGGTGACCCTGAGCATGTTCCTGAATAAGGGCTTATGCCCTTCACGTCGATTCTCCTGCTCCCTGGATGCTGCCTGACCTGCTGCACTTTTCCAGCAACACATTTTTCAGCACTGGACCCTGAACATTGACTCTGCTTTCTGTCTCCACAGACATAAAACATAGAACAATACAGCGCAGAACAGGCCCTTCAGCCCTCGATGTTGTGCCAACCTGTAAACTATTCTCAGCTCGTCCCCCTATACTATCCCAAAATCACCCATGTGCTTATCTAAGGATTGTTTAAATCTCCCTAATGTGGCTGAGTTGACTACATTAGCAAGTAGGACATTCCACGCCCTTACCACTCTCTGCGTAAAGAACCTGCCTCTGACATCTGTCTTAAATCTATCACCCCTCAATTTGTAGTTATGCCCCCTTGTACACACTGACGTCATCATCCTAGGAAAAAGACTTTCACTGTCTACCCTATCTAATCCTCTGATCATCTTGTATGTCTCTATCAAATTCCGTCTTTACCTTCTTCTTGCCAATGGGAACAGGTTCAAGTCTCTCAGCCTTTCCTCATAAGACCTTCCCTCCAGACCAGGCAACATCCTGGTAAATCTCCTCTGAACCTTTTCCAATGCTTCCACATCCTTCGTGAAATATGGGGACCAGAACTGTACTATCCCAAAATCACCCATGTGCTTATCTAAGGATTGTTTAAATCTCCCTAATGTGGCTGAGTTGACTACATTAGCAGGTAGTTTTGTATAGTTGCAGCATGATATTGTGGCTCTGGAACTCAATCCCTCTACCAATGAAACCTAACACACCGTATGCCTTCTTAAGAGCACTATCCACCTGGGTGACAACTTTCAGGGATCTATGCACTTGGACTCCAAGATCTCTCTGCAGATCCACACTACCAAGACATTGCCTGAGCTGCTGAGTTTCTCCAGCAATTTCTTTGTTTGTCCCAAATTGTTGAACTTGGATTGACCAGGGACAGAATGAACTGCAGCCGTTAAGGAGACAGCTCATCACCACCTTTTCGAGGGGAACTAGGGACAGGCAATAAATGCTGACTGTGTCAGTGCCCACATCCCATGAGTGAATTTTTGAAAAATAATTAACCCTACAGTGCCAGAATTTCCATGGAACCCTTTACCCCAAGGCTTTCTTTGCTCTTAAAGATTTCAGTCCATGTCAGTGAGGTTGAAGAGTCACCCAATCTGACAATAATGGCATGATTTCTAACGCACTGATCGTACCTTTTCAAAATGTCACAAAGTGCTCCAATCTCATTCCAACTCTGTCCCCATCTTTTATGCAACAATGTACTTGAACTCTGTAATCAGATTCCATCCCTTGCCACAGACTGCAATTAAGAGACATGGTGTGACAGTGGCATACCAACCATCCTCATTCTTGCAGCCTCTGCCATGGTTACCAGGGTCATCCTCAAACAATACTACTTTCTTAATCGGCTGATGGGAAGCTGCTTATACCTAGTTACATGTTAACAATAACTACAAATGTACAACCACCTGATGAAGGAGCAGCGCTCCGAAAGCTAGTGCTACCAAATAAACTTGTTGGACTATAACTTGGTGTTGTGTGATTTTTAACTTTATACACCTCGGCACCTCCAAATCATATTTGTACTTAATTAACATATTAATCAGGTAAAACACAACATAGAACTGTCAAGGAGCTACATTTGACACCAAGTCATATAAGGAGACATTATAACAAGGGGCCAATTGTGTGGCAGGTTTTAAAGGGGAAAGAGATGGGTTATAGATGCAATTCCAGAGTCATATGCAAAGCCACTGAATGTGCGTAACTAAAATTGTAGATTCACAAGAAAACATGTTTGGAAGAGTGCACTTTGGAGTATCTTACAGCAAGAGGAGACTGCAGAAATAGTGAGACATAATGCCACCGACGGGGTTTAAATACAAGGAAAGGCAATTTTAAAATTACTTGTTCAATCAGAGCCAAAAAGAAAATTTTGCAATAATTGCTTTTCCTAAACCAAACCGTTACCTCTGGAGCTCACTCTTTTGACACTTCCCACTTCACATCCACACACTGTCTCAGGAGATTTCAACCAAAGAAGTGTTCAGGATTTACCCGAATGCTGACACAGAATTCTGCTTCACCTCCACTCTCTCCGACACCTCCGTGTCAAAGGTCCACTAGCCTGATGCTCTGTGCTCAATGAACTCCACTTCCTCAAAGAAAACTGGTCAAACTGAAGCCATTGAGTTTGGTCCTTGCTCTGATTTCATGCCCCTCACTGCTGGCAATTTCAGGCTGAACCAGATTGTTAGCAAACTCAGCATCACACCTGGAGCTGAGCTGACCCGAGCTTCCGTCCTCTTTAGCATCAAGATTATATCCGCTGAAGCTTTGATTGATCCTGCCCAACCTCAATCCTTCTGGTTATGAAACTCACGTCCATGCTTCTGTTATTTCTAGGCTTGACTGTTTAAGTACTCTTCCGTCTGTTTTACTAATGTCCATCCTCTGTATACTTGACCTCACAAACACTCTGCAGCCCATATCCTAACTTGTACTGTGCTGCAAATATATCGCCCCTGTACATACTGCTTGCATTGGCACCAGCTCCACCAGTGATTTTAAAATTCTTATGGCCTTGTTCAGCTCTCACTATGATCTCACCCTTCCCCCTCCTCCTTCAGCCCTCCTAAAACTCTATGTTCCTCCTACATCAGGATGTGTACATTGCACAATCCCCACACTCTACATTATTAGCAACACTGACCACTAAACTCTGAAATTCCCTCACTATAGGTTTATACACCTCTCTCCTTGGAGATCTTAAAACCTGCATCATTGACTGAGCTCATATCCTTATATCTCCTTTTTTGGTTCATTTTCTGATTATTGTCTTTTATATCCCCATTTTTAATTACATGAAAGATGCTACATAAGTACAGGCTGTTGTTGAAAGTACTTCACTCACATTGTTTGTTAGGTAGGCAAACATAACATTCATTTTGTACGTAGCAACATCCCAATCACAGCAGTGAGGTTACTGGCTAGTTAGACTGTTTTAGGTGATATTGATTGATGTCAGAGTGTTTTTCGGGACCAACTGAGTGGAATGCTGGTTAGTACTGATTGAAGGTTGAATATTCAGCATTTATTGAGGGTAGGATGTTGGTCAGGTATGATTGAGGGTGGAATGTTAAAAAGATCACAAAGGGAACTCTTTTGCTGTTTTCATATCGTCCTCTAGTTGCCAGTCTGTTGTCTTATTTTCACATTTTCTACTCCTTCAATATTTTCTAACTCAAGTTTGATATTATTTACCATGTCTTTAAATATTTTTGCTTATAAACAGTAAAATGTCATTATTGCTTTCCTTCACCTGTCAATTTTAGAGTGTGCAACCAAACCAGTGACGTCATAAGTACTTTTTTGCAAAACACCGTATAATCCATGTCCAACAATTAACAGAGTCCAGAGTTTAAGATCAGTCTACATGGATGGGGTGACGGGTGTGGTAGTGCAGTCGGTAAATGTGAGTTGATGTCAGTACGGACACAGGCAGCAGAGTTCTGGATAAACCTAAATGTATGGAGGGTGGAAGGTGAGTTGGGAAAGGAGTAGGTGTGGCTCAATTTCAATTCTTTTTTGTCATTTATAACCCAATATCACCCAGTCACATTGGCATAGCAATGATTGTAAATCTGATGTATTTTTTTAGCCCGATACTGAATATTCAAATTTTCAGTGAAAACCCACAACATCCGTACCTTGGATAAACATACTCAGATGCAACATCAGAAAATAATAAAACACAGAACATTACAGCACAGTACAGGCCCTTCGGCCCTCGATGTTGCGCCGGTCTGTGGAACCAATGTGAAGCCCATCTAACCTACACTATTCCATTATTATCCATATGTTTATCCAGGACCATTTAAAGGCCCTTAAAGTTGGTGAGTCTACTACTGTTCCAGGCAGTATATTCCCCATCAAAGATAACTGGGGCAAGTTTAGAAATGCATAGCCACAGCACTGGGCTTTCTCTATTTGATCCATGTTTAGAAATGTGTGCTCCCCTTGATTTTATATTATTAGAACACATATGCTAATAGCACTTTTCTTTCCCCAGATGTTGGGAAGGCATTTGAAATAATCATCTGTTAGCAATGAAGAAGCTTCAGTTAACTTTCTGGCCAGACTGTTCAAGAAGGCTCCAAGTTTAACTCCCTCCTATTACTTCAGCCAGAAAATTGGCTTCTTTTCCAAGTACCTCCAGTCAGTCCACAGCTAGGGAGGAAAGAGCAACCACCCTTGATGACCTCCAGCTAACCCCGATGAATGAATGTGAATGTTAGGTTAGGGCAGGATCAACTGTGGCTGTGCCAGCCTCCTGGTTGAGAAGTTTGCCAATGCTTGTGGTAAAGCTCACAGCAGGAAGCACTGAAAGGTGGATCAGTGCCACAAAACATCAACAGCAGCTGATGGTCTGTGAAGAGGAGGAGGGGATACACGCACAAAAAGATAATGTTTTTTAAGTGGCTGCATCAACATAACAACTTGGATTGGTTCATACCTTTAATATAGGAACACATTCCAGAGGTTCTTCAATCAAACCTTCACACTAAGGTGAAGAATATCCCATTTGAATTGGTACCAGACACTTGTTTAAAAAGGTACATTCGCACAGAGGGTCTTAAAGGAGAATACGTATCAGAAAAGCAGTGGAGTAAGGAGACAAGTCCAGAGTTTAAGATCAGTCTACATGGATGGGGTGACGGGTGTGGTAGTGCAGTCGGTAAATGTGAGTTGATGTCAGCACGGACACAGGCAGCAGAGTTCTGGATAAACCTAAATGTATGGAGGGTGGAAGGTGAGTTGGGAAAGGAGTAGGTGTGGCTCAATTTCAATTCTTTTTTGGCATTTATAAAAATGACTTGGATGTGAATACTGGAGGTATCATTAATAAGTTTGCAGATGACACCAAAATAGGTGGTGTAGTGGACAGCCAAGAAGATTATCTCAGAACACAACAGGACCTTGATCAAATGAGCCATCGGGCTGAGGACTGGCAGATGGATTTTAATTTAGATAAATGTGAGGTTTGCATTTTGGTAAGGCGAACTATGGCAGGATTTACACAGTTAATGGCAGGGCACTGGGGAGCGGTGCCAATCAAAGAGAACGGGAATTGCAGGTGCATAGTTCCTTGAAAGTAGTGTCGCAGATAGACAGGGTGGTGAAGAAGGTGCTTGGCACGCTTGCCTTCATTAGCACCAATTATAGGAGTCAGGACGTCATGTTGTGGCTGTACAAGACATTGGTGAGGCCACTTTTAAATTTCTGTGTGCAACTATGGTCGTTGTTCTATAGGAAGGATGTTGTTAAACTTGAGAGGGTCCAGAAAAGAATTAGGATGATGATGCCAGTATTGGAGGGTTTGGATTATAGGGAGAGGCTGAACAGTCTGGGGCCTTTTTCCCTGGAGCATCAGAGGTGAAGGGGTGACCTTACAGAGGTTTATAAAATCATGAGGGGCATGGATATGGTCTTTTTCCTAGGACAGGGAAGTCTAAAACTAGAGGGCATAGGTTTGAGATGAGAGGGGAAAAATTTAAAAAGGAGCTGAGGGGTAATTTTTTCATGCAGAGGGTGGTACGTAAATGGAACAAGATAGCAGAGCAAGTGGTGGGGGCTGGTACAATTACAACATTTAAAAGGCATCTGGATGGGTATATGAATGGGTTATGGGCCAAATGCTGGCAGATTAGACGAGGTCAGATTGGCACAGGCAAGTTGGACTGAAGGGCCTGTTTTCATGCTGTATGACTCAATGTTGAGTTAGCTGATCATAACTGAGATAATGCTGAATAAGGGCTGCTGAATTTGATCGTAACAATCCCAGGGCAGTGTGAAGACCAGGGTCCTGCCCTGGCCACTATCCAACAGCCTCTGCACCACTATGAAAATAGAATCAGACTGTTTTTTTTTAATTATTCACAGGATCTGGGCATCGTTGGCCAGGCCAGTATTCATTGCCCATCCCTAATTGCCCAGAGGGCAGTTAAGTGTCACCTACATTGCTGTGGTGCTGGAGACACATGTAGGCTAGACTAGATAGGAATGACAGTTTACTTCACTGAAAGACATGAGTGAATCAGATGGGTTCTTCCGACAATCAACAATTGTTTCATGGTCATCATTAGACTCTTAATTCCAGATAGGGGTGGCACGGCAGCTCAGTGGTTGGCACTACTGCCTCATAGCACCAGGGTCCTAGGTTCAATTCCAGCCTCGGGTGACTGTCTGTGTGGAGTTTGCACATTCTCCCCGTGTCTGCGTGGGTTTCCTCCGGGTGCTCCAGTTTCCTCCCACAGTCCAAAGATGTGCAGGGTAGGTGAACTGGCCATGCTAAATTGCCCATAGTGCTAGGTGCATTAGTCAGAGGGAAATGGGTCTGGGTGGGTTACTCTTCGGAGGGTCGGTGTGGACTGGTTGGGCCAAAAGGCCTGTTTCCACATTGTATGGAATCTAATCTAATAGTTTTTGAATTCAAATTTCTCATTCTGCCGTGATTCAAACCTGAACATTCCAAGGTTAGCTGGATTAACAGTCTAGCAGTAATACCACTCGGCCATTCCCTCCATCACCTCAGTAGTAATGTCTCATTGTAGTTAGGGAATGGCCTGGCATTAGCTATTTGAATGACACCGAAAAGAAAAGTCATGAGTGTTGGTCATCAGCAGAAAATGACTTACCTCACAACAGCATGCACACCTTCAGGAAGGGAGAGAAATTCATTTTGTTCTGATTTTGAGAGAATACTCCCTGTGCTGAGGGGTTTGCACATAGCAGACAGTCCTGTTCATATGTGGACAGAAAATCTTGGAAAAAACAAGTTCTCAGTCTACATTCCCAGCAGGCAAATTTCTGCTCTGCAAATTGCAAAATACAATTGCACTTGAAATTCAGCTCTTACATCCCATTAGTCTTTAGGGACAAGTTAGGGCATTTGCAAAAGCTATTGTGCATGTCTGGAAATTCAGATCGGAGTCATGGTATTGCTGTACAAAAAATATAGTTGAAGATAAGTTAATTAAAAATAACTCACAAACCAGCAGATGTTTGTAAAGCAGTCACGAAAACAGCAATGCTGAAGTTGCCTCTGGTTATTTACAGCTTTCTGGTCTTACTGTACATGCTGCATTCTCTTAATACAGCTGCATAGCAAGTTCTGACTCGTAACAGGGAACCTTCAAATAAAAGCATAGGGTTGAACAGGTCTACTGTGAATGTTTTGTGACAAATCAGAATTGAAACCAAAGGAAGGCTGAAAATGTCATTCAAACAAAAATGCTTCGTATCTGCAAACACATCAACAATTTGTAAATGTTAAACAACTCAGATATTTTTAACAACCTTATTTTATCTTGTGATTTTAATAATATGGAGCAATTAATCATGGCTTATGCTTAAAGCACTTGGCTGGTAAATAAATACAAAGGAAATGAGTTACTATCTATTGAACCTCAAATTAGAAATGATGGAAATAAACATATATCGAATAGATGTTCCTTGTCTGTGTTACATCTTGTCTGTCTTGAATTTGCAGCAGATTGTGTTGTAGCATGCATGAGAATACATAAAACAAATATCCCTTCCATTTAAAAGTGGTGACGTTGAAAACCCACATTCCATTTCATAATAGCAATGCACAACACACAAGTGGCACTGTCGAGTATTTTGAAACAATTTATGGTGTTGTGTCTTGTGCTTCCAACAAACAAGAAATAATACATTTCCAAATGCTGGTAAAGACGCCATCAATTCCTATCATTTTCCAAGTTTTGCACTGATGTGTGAGCTCAGAATGATCATGGGCAAAACAAATTCGAGAACGTGGTGCTGGAAAACCACAGCCGGTCAGGCACCATCCAAGGAGCAGGATAATCGATGTTTCAGGCATAAGCCCTTCATCAGGAATGAGGCCCGATGGGCCCGGGGGGGGGTGCGGGATGGTGAGGTAGTGAAGGTTGGAAAGGAGGGTGGAGCGAATAGATGGGAAAGGTGATGGACAGGTTCCCCTTAGTCCAGGAACTCCCTACCTACGTTCGGGATACCACCCACGCCTTTCACCTGCTCTAAGATTTTCTTTTCGTTTCCCCGACCCCCAACACCTCATTTTCACCATTGGCATCCAGTCCCTATACACATCGATCCACCACGATGAAAGTCTCCAAACCCTCCGTTTCTTCAACTCATGCCGTCCCCACCAGTACCCTTTCACTGACCCCCTCATCCGCCTGGCTGAACTGGTCCTCACCCTTAACAACATCTCCTTCCAATCCTCCCATTTCCTCCAAACCAAACGGGTCACCATGGGCAACCACATAGGGCCCAGCAATGCTGCCTCCGCCACATCTGTTCCTAGGATGATCAATTCCACCTTAGAAAATCCCAGATGGCATCCTTCTTCCAAGATCGCAATTTCCCCTCCCACTTGGTTGAATATGCCCTCCAGTGCATCTCCTTCACTTCTGCACCACCACCCTTGAACCCCACCCCTCCCAACATAACAAGGACAGAACCCCCCTGGTCCTGACCTTCCACCCTACCAACCTCCGCATACCTCTGCCACTTTCGACACTTACAAACGGACCCCCCCCCCCAGACGTATTTCCCTTCCCACCCTTATCAGCATTCCAGAGAGACCATTCCCTCTGTGACTCCCTCGTCAGGTCCACGCCACCCCATTGGCCCTCACCCCACTCCCGGCACCTTCCTCTGCCAGCGCAGGAAGTGCAAAACCTGTGCCAACACCAATCCCCTTACCTCCGTCCAAGGCCCTTAAAGATCCTTCCACATCTGACAGAAACTTACCTGGTATCTCCACCTGTACAGTGTGGTCTCCTCTACATTCAGTAGATTGAAGGCCAACTTGCAGATCGGTTCAGAGAATACCTCTGGGACACCCGCACCAACCAACCCCACCGCCCTGTGGCTGAACACAACAACTCCCCCTCCCACTCCATCAAGGACATGGGATCAATGTGGATTTCAACAGCTTCCTCATTTCCCCTCCCCCCACATTATCCCAGTACCACGCTACCAACTCAGCACCGCCCTCCTGACCTGTCCATCGCCTTTCCCATCTATCCGCTCCACCCTCCTCTCCAACCTATCACCTTCTCCCTCACCTTCACCTGCCTACCGCTTTCTCAACTATCTTCTCCCCCAACCCCACCCTCCTCCCATTTATCTCTCAGCCCCGCGGCCCACAAGCCTTATTCCTGATGAACGGCTTATGCCTGAATCGTTGATCCTCCTGCTCCATGGATGCTGCCTGACCGGCTGTGCTTTTCCAGCAACACACTCTTGACTCTGATCAGCAGCATCTGCAGTCCTCACTTTCTCCAAGGGCAAAACATACGCATCAGGACAGGTAATGAACAGAAGGAATGGAATGTGAATAAAGTTGGTCAGTGCAGAGACATCAGATTCCCTGAAGAAATGCCTCAATTCTGTATATTTTGAGAACCATTTACATCCGGGAAGCCAGACTACAAGGTCCAGAAATAGCATCTGTTCTTGCATTTCTTAGTTTTTTTTGTGACTTCCCTAATCAAGATCTGTAAATTGGCAAAAAGCTTGTATTATCACAATTATATCATTGGTGGATATATGCCAATTCAGAATTATAGACTTGTTTACTTTCAGTAGCTTGAAATCAATGCAAATTTAAAGAACAATGAATTAAGTTATACATTATCCATGCCGCAAAAAAAGCCTTAACGTACCTGCTCCCAGTGGGAAAGCAGTAGTTTGTTTTTCTACAAGGGTGAGATCAAATTTTAATGAAGTCATGATGTCATGGTAATGCCTCTAGCCCAGAAGGCCAGATTAATTGTTTGGGATTATGAACTGAAATCCCACCACGGTAGCTGGTGGAATTTAAATTCAATTAATAAGTATGGCATGTAAAGATAATTTCAGCAATAATCCCATACATCAATGGTGAAATATGGCTAATTCTTAACCACCCTTTTAATGGCAGACCACTCAGGTCAAGGACAATTAGGAACAGGCAAAAAAAAAGTCCAGGCTTGCTTACAACGTCTACATCCCATGTGGGAGTAAAGAAATTCAGGTGAAGGAAACCTTTTAACCTGAGCAAATTTTGAAATAAGGAGGCATTTTCCAACTGTTCCGGAGTTAGATTCTGCACGTTAAATATATTATAAGTAGAAATGAACTATTTTTCCCTGAATTATATAAATTATATAACACCTTGTCTCTTTCCATTGTTCTGATGGGTGAGTCCAGGATACTCAGGGCAGGTATGGAAAATTGCAGAGGTGAAGATTCTTGACCACTCTATTATATTATTTCAAGCATCGTATATTAGCACAGCATAGACCATTTGCTATGTGGTATCTTAATAATATTGACCTCTGTCAGATAAAGTACACACAAAATATTTATATAGAATGGCACCTTGGAAATACTGAAATATGTCAAAACTTATCATTTTGGAGGCCCTGACCTTTCCTTCCCGTACTACACTCTGCATTAACAAAATTCACTGTTCTGCCTTCATAGAGTCACAGAAAAAAATGCCATTTTGCCCATTTAAGTATGCCCCCCTGATATTTTACAAATTCCACTTCCTCATGTGACCAGAACACACCAACAGCTGACGTTAGACTGCAACATCATTTTAATTGGGAAATAAAACATATGTTTGCACTCCTAGGTTTGACTCGTTTTGTTTGAGTGGGTGGAGATGGAGATACTAAGGAGTTCTCTCTCTGGCTCTACTTCACAAATACTAAATAATGGGAGGGCTAACATTTGCCTGTAAGGTTTTCTTTGGCAATTCAATTGAAACAAACCAAGGTCCTCAAATGTGTTTCACAAATAACCTGCCCATCAAAAGTTCATTCACAAACATTATTAGATTAGATTCCCTACAGTGTGGAAACAGGCCCTTGGCCCAACAAGTCCACACCGACCCTCCGAAGAGAAACCCACCCAGACCCATTCCCCTACATTCACCCCTGACTAATGCATCTAACACTACGGGCAACTTAGCATGGGCAATTCACCTGACCTGCGCATCTTTGGACTGTAAGAGGAAACTGGAGCACACCCACGCAGACACTGGGAGAATGTGCAAACTCCACACAGACAGTCACCCGAGGCTGGAATCGAACCTGGGTCCCTGATGCTGTGAGACAGCAGTGCTAACCACTGAGCCACCATGCCGCCCAAAGTTGGTAAGAAAGGAGCATGCATTTATTTAGCACCTTCACATCCATTAAGGCGTCCCAAAGCACTTTACAGCCAATGAGAATCTCAACAGATGAAGTTGCCATTAAGACAATCAAATTTGGCAGTCCATTATTTTGCAAACAGAAATGAGTTAAAGGTCTGCACAATGCATTTCAACAATATTGCTTGAGGTTTAAATATAGCCAGGATGGCTATTCTTCAAATAATTCACAAAGGATCTTTTATATTTGCCTGAGGATTAAACAGAGTCTTAATCTAATAACTCACAGTACTACATTGCAATGAGGTATCAATGAACAATATGCTTTAAGTAGTGCAGTGTTTGAACCCTTAGCCTGCAGATACAAAGGCGAGTGCTGCTGCTAGTGAAACAAAGCTCTCAGGTCTTAAATTCTAATTGTTTAGATTGTGCCTCCTTCCTGACCTCAGATATACGTGTTATCAGAGTGAGGGCAAAGACCGAGCTGCTGCCTGCAGGGGAGAATTGAAAAGACATTTTCACTGTACGTGGTGTATAAAATGCTCCCCTCTTGTATTCGCACTCGGTCAGGTGGGCAGGTGAAGGAAACTTGGCAAAGACAGTTATTATATTTTTAAATTTTTAAAATTATTATTTTTATAATTTTGCTGCATACCGAACAGATCAGGTTTACTTTCAGATAACAGAATGCATTCTTCACAATTAGTGCTTTCATAGGAGCATAGGCCTCAGGAACAGGAGTAGGCCATTCAGCCCTTTGAGCCTGATCCTCCACTCAATAAGATCACGCTGATCTGGTTGTGGTCTTGGCTCCACATTTCTCTGTCCTCCGGTAACCCTTGACATCTTAGTTTATCAAAAATCTATCAACTCAGCCTCATTCAATCACCCAGAATTCCACAGACAAATCCTCAGAGAAGAAGAACTCTCCTTAGCTCTGTCTTAAAAGTGAGACCTCTTATTCTGAAACAGTGCCCAAAAGCTGTTGTGAAACTTGAATGGGCTCAGAAAAGATTTACAAGGATGTTAGCAGGGTTGGAGGGTTTGAGCTTTAGGGAGGGGCTGAATAGATTGGGGCTGTTTTCCCTGGAGTGTCGGAGGGGTGAACTTACAGAAGTTTAGGAAAAAGTGAGGACTGCAGATGCTGGAGAGGCAGAGTCAAAATGTGTGGTGCTGGAAAAGCTCAGCAGGTCAGGCAGCATCTGAGGAGCAGGAGAGTCAATGTTTCGGGCATAAGCCCTTCATCAGGAAGTTTATAAAATCATGAGGGGCATAGATAGGATGAAGAGTCAAGGTCTTTTCCTTGGGGTAGGGGAGTCTAAAACTAGAAGGCATGGTTCAAGGTGAGAGGGGCAAGATTTAAAAGGAATCTGAAGGATGACTTTTTCACGTGTATGGAATGAGTTGCCAGAGGAAGAAGTGGAGGCTGGTACAATTGCAACATTTCAAAGGCATTTGGATGGGTATATGAATAGGAAGGGTTTAGAGGGATATGGGCTAAATACTGGCATGTGGGACTAGATTAGGTTGGGATATCTGGTCGGCATGGACCAAAGGGTCTGTTTCCGTGCTGTACATCTCTATGACTCTATGAGCCAACATCATGTAGGTGCTGAGCAAATTTTCATGACTCCTTGAAATCTCCTCATTATGAAATAGTTCGAGCTGATATTAGTTTCTTTGCAGTTTTTCCTTAAGTTTTGCTGGGTAGATTGAAGCATTTCCCCAGATCAAGCTCCATCAGAGAAGACAGAAACAGCCTGTTACCCCTCAATTCATTCAGATTCAGTAACCTATGTCAGCTTTTCTTTAAAAAAAGATGAGTGCATGTTGCCCCTTCAGCAAAACCAGTGAGTGATACAGACAGCATTAATGTATGAGCTTTGGGTTATATCAAGTCAGTGATCTTGCTAATCACATCTCTTAAGTCACACTACTTTTGTCTGGGTGTTGTCTTCTATGTTGAAAGACCTGCTGAGTTTCGCCAGCAATTTCTGTTTTTGTTGAAAGATCGGGCATTAAGTAATACAGGTATTTTGAAATAAACATGTGTATTTCATGAATTAATCTTAGAATCTCGCCCTCCCAAATATACAGACTCTTCAAAACGTTGTGTTTGATTTTGGAAATTACTGAGGGATCTTTTTTCTAGAAGACCAGCATTATGAGATGAATCGCTAATTACACGTATACATTTCATAAATGTGCAATACTTAGTCTTTTGATATGAAAATATCTAAAAGTTGAGAAACACTTGAAGAAAGAATTGTTCAAGGGACCCATTTAATTCCGGATTGCTGCTTGTTCTTTCACAACGGGATGTGAGCGCCACCTGGTGAATTTTTGACAGCAGCGCGACCTCGATTTATCAAAATGCTACATTGCCCGGGGGATGAAAAGGACAGACCCAAATGTTTTTTTTCAAACTGGTTCGTGAAAATTGGTTTTTAGAACGATAATAATACAGAATCAAAACGTTTGCAAACATGCTTTTGAATGTTTCATTCAGTGGCCCGAATTCATGAAAAGATTAATGTGAACCATTTGCATTTTTCAAACAAGCTGGTGCTCACTTGAACCAAACATGATCTGAGGAGATGAAGCATTTTGCACTGCGATCAACATCTTGAGGAAAAGCTACATGGTCCCCAAATGGGTCCTTAAAGATTTTTCTCTGTGCGAGCTGCCGTCAAACATCTGATCATTTAGAAATTATTCTCAGCAACACTGGTCAATTCAATTAGCAATATGAAGATTCTTTCCTTCCAATCAAATTTATGAAGCATTTTGTCACATTGAATTAGCAGACCACTTGATTTCGAGACTTACCAGTATTTAACTGAAAATAAATGTGTTACTTTCTTTTTTATTCATTCACAGGATGTGGGTGTCACTGGCTAGGCCAACATTTATTGCACATCCCTAACTGACCACAGGGCAGTTTAGAGTCAACCATATTGTTACGGATCTGGAATTTAAGCCTGACCAGGTGAGGACAACAGTGTCATTCTCTAAAGGGTATTAGTGAACAAACTGCAGAGTCATAAAGTCATACAACACAGAAACATACGCTTTGATTCAACTCAACCAGGCCAACCAAGTATCCCAAACTAAACTCGTCCCATTTGACTCCACTTGGCCCATATCATATTCATGTACTTGTCCAAATGTCTTTTAAACGAGATGGGATTCTTTTGACAATCGACAATGGTTTCATGGTTATCATTAACCTCATAATTGTAGATATTTTGAAAACTGTATTTAAATTCCATTATCTGCCATGGTGAGATTTGAATCTGGCTCCTAGGGACATTAATTGGGTCTTGGGATGAATAGTCTATCAGATAATACTGCAAGACCATCATCTAATATTTATAAACACACAGATTAGGAGAATAAGTAGGCCTTTCAGCTCTTCAAGTCTGCTCTACATTTCAATAAAATCACACCGAAGGCTACTTGTGTTCAGAATCCCACAATTCCATCTACCTTTGATCCCTCTGCCCAAAAGAATCTATCTACCACAGCCTTAAAACCTTCAATAATCTCACCTCCATCGCCTGTTGAGGCAGAGAGTTCCAAAGTTCCCCTTGTCTCAGTCCTAAAACTATAACTCTTAATGGTAAACCAGTGCATTCTATTTCTGGATTTGTCCATGCAAGGAATCATCCTTTCCGCATCCACACAATCAAGGCAACTTCAGGATCATTTAACCTTAATCAAATCCCTCTTCGATTTTCTAAACTCCAGTGGAATAAAAACCAAAAGAACAGCAGAATGCAGTAAATCAGAAACAAAAACAGAAGTTGCTGGAAAAGCTCAGCAGGTCTTGCAGCATCTGTGTGATTAGATTCCCTACGGTGTGGAAACAGGCCCTTTGGCCCAACAAGTCCACACCGACCCTCCAAAAAGCAACCCACCCAGACCAATTCACCTAACTAATGCACCTGACACTACAGGCAATTTAGCACGGCCAATTCACCTGACCTGCACATCTTTGGACTGTGGGAGGAAACCAGAGCTTCCGGAGGAAACCCACGCAGACACTGGGAGAATGTGCAAACTCCACTGACAGTTGCCCGAGGTGGGAATTGAACCTGGTTCCCTGGTGCTGTGAGGCAGCAGTGCTTACCACTGAGCCATCGTGTGGACGAATCAGAGTTAACATTTTGGGTCCAGTGACTGATTTTTCTACACAGCTGCTGCCAGACCTGCTGAGTTTTTCCAGCAAGTTCTGTTTTTGTTTCGATGGAAATAAGCCCACTGTATCCGATCTTTCCTCATAAATCAATCCACTCTTTCCAGGGAACAATCCGGAAAACCACTACCGAACACCTTCAACACACTTCTTGCCTTCTGTAAATAAGGAAACCAAAGAGGCATATAATATTCGGTCTCACTAATGCCCTGTATAACTGAAGCAAAACATCCTGTCTTTTATTCCTTGAGCTATAATGGATAATATTCAGTGAACCTTCTTAAAACAGTCATTCTGGTTATTACAAGTTGAGAATTATTTGCTCAGTAATCACCTATGAAATGGCAACTCTCATGGAATTAAAATAGAGAGATGCTGCCTAATCCAGCAGACTACATAAAATTTAGTAAATGAGTTATCCCTGTTTCTAAAAGCATTTGACAAAGTTCCACATAAAAACAGATCTCGGCTTTGGGTATGCTGAGGATGAGTCAGACATAGACAGCTAAAGAAAGCTAGAGCACATTCGTGAAAATGACTCCATGGATGAAGAATAAATTGAAACATTTGCCTTTGTGAAAGAAAGAGAGCTGAGGAGAGACTAAATCGAGGTAGTCAAATTCATGAGGAGTCTGGAATGGGAGAGACTGTTCCCACTCGTGAGAGGATTCAGTGTGAGGGCACAGCCCTAAAAGTAGAGTCATAGAGATGTACAGCATGGAAACAGACCCTTCGGTCCAACCTGTCCATGCCGACCAGATATCCCAACCCAATCTCGTCCCACCTGCCAGCACCTGGCCCATATCCCTCCAAACCCTTCCTATTCATATACCCATCCAAATGCCTTTTAAACGTTGCAATTGTACCAGCCTCCACCACTTCCTCTGGCAGCTTATTCCATACACGTACTACCTTCTGTGTGAAAACGTTGCCCCTTAGATCCCTTTTATATCTTTCCCCTCTCACCTTAAACCTATACCCACTAGTTCTAGACTCCCCCACCCCAGGGAAAAGACTTTGTCTATTTACTGTATCCATGCCCCTCATAATTTTGTAAACCTCTATAAGGTCACCCCTCAGCCTCTGACGCTCCAGGGAAAACAGCCCCAGCCTGTTCAGCCTCTCCCTATAGCTCAAATCCTCCAACTCTGGCAACATCCTTGTAAATCTTTTCTGAATCCTTTCAAGTTTCACAACATGTTTCCAAAGGAGACCAGAATTGCATGCAATATTCCAACAGTGGCCTAACCAATGTCCTGTACAGCTGCAACATGACCTCCCAATTCCTGTACTCAATACTCTGACCAATAAAAGAAAGCATACCAAACGCCTTCTTCACTGTCCTATCTACCTGCGACTCCACTTTCAAGGAGCTATGAACCTGCACTCCAAGGTCTCTTTGTTCAGCAACACTCTCTAGGACCTTACCATTAAGTGTATAAGTCCTGCAAAGATCTGCTTGCCCAAAATGCAGCACCTCGCATTTATCTGAATTAAACTCCATCTACCACTTCTCAGCCAATTGACCCATCTGGTCCAGATCCTGTTGTAATCTGAGGTAACCCTCTTTGCTGTCCACTAAACCCACAATTTTGGTGTCATCTGCAAACTTACTAACTGTACCTTTTATGCTCCCATCCAAATCATTTATGTAAATGACAAAAAAATGGGCAAAAGAAGCAAAACCCCCACATGAAGGGTAACGATATGGAATGCACTGGCTGAGAGTCTAGTGGGGGCAAGTTCAGCTGAAGAACTCAGCCATTCTCTGAAAAGGAAGAACGTACAGGGTAATGAGGAGAAGATGGGGAAATGGCACTTGGTGAACAATTCATTCAGAAAACTGGTGCAGACAATAATGGGTCATATAGCACTGTACTAATTCGTATCGAGTGGCTACACTTTAGGGTTATGTGTAGTTCTGATTTGTGGTAATGAAGAGCCAGTTAAGAGATTCACTAGTGAAGAGCGTACAGAAAAAACCCCAGCAAATTTCTAACTTTAAAGGTTATGAAAAAGTTATGAGGAGAGACAGGATAAACTTGGCTTTTCAGTCTTGATAGGAAGTGATTGAGAGGTGTACTGCTGGGTACATGTGAAAAACAGCAGAGTTAAAAATTTCCTGGCTGCTCGAGATACTTTCTCACGTTCAGCAACATTAATCTCTTCAATAGGTGGCTCTGCCTCTTTCCAATCAAACCTTTATGGAGTCAAGAGAGTAGGTGGAGTTGAGATTCAGATCAGCTCACTGAACATTGGAACAGGGTTAAAGAGGTTAAACTGCCTTTTGCTGTTCATATGGCTCCATTTCCCAATATCTAGGCATACGATAACGTATCCAGAACAGTAATAAATAAAAACCTTGCTGTGACTGTAATCCCACTCATAGATTCTGCCTCTCCATTTCAATGGGTTTAACATGTTCTTTTTTTGACTAGCATTCTCAGAAAATATAATTAGGACAATAATTAGGAAGTGCCATCTCAGTCTGGTTTCCTTTCCAAATATTGGATTGTCTGTGCAGAAGTGTACTTCTTTATTTTATCCATAACAAGAAGCCTGTGAGCTTCCTCAACCCCAGTGTCTACAGATTGACCAGTTAACGTATGAATAGAAAATATTGGATCAAGTCATCTTTCTATCTTTTAAATAAAAGCGTTTTCCACAATACTGGGATGACCTAGAATGTTAAACTACTTTTGATGGCATTTAAGTTTACAAACAGCAAATAGCAGTATGGCCCTGGCCAGCAAACATAGCAGAATTTCTCCAAGTGGTATAAATGGGATCTTTTATGATAACCTGAGAAAGCAGATAAGATATCATAAATCATCCAAACAGCATCATCTATAACATGTGAGGTATTGCATTTTGGTAAGGCAATGTAGGACATTATTTATACAATTAATAGTAGGGTCTTAGAGAGTGTTACTGAATAAAGAGACCTTGAGGTACAGGCCCATAGTTCCTTGAGGATGGAGTCTCAGGGAGACAGGATAGTGAAGAAAGCGCTTGGTACACTTGCCTTATTGGTCAGTGCATTGAGTATAGGAGTTGAGATGTCAAGTTGATGCTATACAGGACATTGGTTAGACCACGTTTGGAATACTGCATGCAATTCTGGTCACTCTTCTATATGAAAGATGGTATTAAACATGGAAGAGTTCAAAAAGGATTTACAAGGATGTTGCTTGGGTTGGAGGGTTTCGCTATAGAGAAAGGCTGAATAGGCTGGAGCTATTTTCCCTGGAGCCTCAGAGGCTGAAGAGTGACCTTACAGAGGTTTATAAAATCATGAGGGACATGGATATGGTGAAAAGTCAAGGTCTTTTTCTCTGGATTGGTGAGTCTAAAACTGGAGGACATGGGTTTATTGTGAATGAGGAAAGATTTAAAAGGAACCTAAAGAGTAACTTTTCACCACCATGGTGTGTGTATGGAATGAACTGCCAGAGGAAATGGTGAAGGCTGGTACAAATACAACATTTAAAAGCGTCTGGATGGGTATATGAATAGAAAGAGTTTAGAGGGATATGGTTAAGAGTGTGGTGCTGGAAAAGCATAGCAGGTCAGGCAGCATCCGAGGACCAGGAAAATCGACATTTCGGACAAAAGACCTTCATCAGGAATGAGGCTGGGAGCCTCCAGGGTGGAGAGATAAATGGGAGGGAGGGGGGACTGGGGGGGAAGGTAGCTGAGAGTGCAATAGGTGGATGGAGATAGGCGCAAAGCTGATAGGTCGGAGAGGAGGGTGGTGCAGATAAGTTGAAAGGAGGATGGACAGATGGGACAGGTCATGAGGACAGTGCTGAGCTGGAAGGTTGGAACTAGGTAAGATGGGGGGACAGGAAATGAGGAAACTGGTGAAATCCACATTGATGCCATGGAGTCGGAAGGTCCCGAGATGGAAGATGGGGTGTTCTTCCTCCAGGCTTCGGGTGATAAAGGGAATGGCGATGGAGGAGGCCCAGGACCTGCATGCCCACGGCAGAGTGAGAGGGAGTGTTTAAGTGTTCAGTCATGGGATGGTAGGGTTGGTTAGTGCAGGTGTCCCCGAGATGTTCTCTGAAGCGCTCTGCGAGTAGGCGTCCTGTCTCCCCACTGTAGGGGAGACTGCATCGGGAGCAACACGTAAATGACACGTGTGGAAGTGCAGGCAAAACCTTTATGGATGTGGAATGTTCCTTTGGGGCCTTGGATGAAGGTGAGGGGGAGGTGTGGGCACAGGTTTAGCAATTCCTGCGGTGGCAGGGGAAGGTGCTGGGGGGGGAGGGGGAAGTGTGGGTTATTGAGGGGCATGGACCTGACGAGGTAGTTTCCTGGAGGGAATGGTCTTTACGGAAAGCTGATAGGGGTGGGGAGGGAAATATATCTCTGGTGGTGGGGTCTGTTTGTAGGTGGCAGAAATGGCGGAGGATGATGCGATGTATATGGAGGTTGGTGGGGTGGAAGGTAAGGATCTGGGGGGAGTCCTGTTCTTATTGCGGTTGAAGGGGTGGGTTTGAGGGCAGAGGTGCAGAAAGTGGATGAGATGCGCCAGAGATCATCATCAACCATGTGGAAGGGGACATTCCGGTCTTTAAAGAAGGAGGCCAGCTGGTGTGTTCTGTGGTGGAACTGGTCCTCCTGGGATCAGATGCGGCGAAGGTGGAGGAATTGGGAATAAGGGATAGCATTTTTGCAGGAGGCAGGGTGGGAGGAGGTGTAATCCAGGTAGCTGTGGGAGTCGGTGGGTTTGTAGAAAATGTCAGTTTGTTTGTGTTTCCATAGCAGGCTTAGGTGTCTCATTGTTAATTCTACACGGTTTTCATTTGCTGGCTCAATACAGCCCTATTGTATCATCTGCTTCACCAAATTTTTGCAAGGTTCTTGCTGTTACTGGATGTTAACTGAAACAAAATCACCCCACTGTCATCCTTTGTTTAATGAGGACAAATACACACAATTGCCCATGTGCTGTTCCTGGATTTTCTCAAACTTGCACGGACAAGGGATACTGAGTCTCAATGTTACTTTCCTTATATTGTGCACATTTTAGATATTTGATACGTGGCCATGTCTTGTGACACAATTTACTCTGTTGCAGTCCTGGCCATAGGAGGCAGTTGGATGCTTTCTGTTTTCACTTGCACCACAGTGTGATCAGTGGGTGGGAGGAAACCATTCTCCTCGTGATAATTAGATCAGTTAACCAAAAAAAAAGTTACGAGAACAAACTCATAGTGGTTTACTGAGGCCTGATTTCCATGCAACTTCTAACTCATTTGTCCTCACTGTATGCACTCCTTGGTTGAACCATTTGATCAACTCCCCAGTTGGTGCCTCATCTGATGTGACTTTCACGACAACTGGAATGTTTAGTTTTGCTAAACACCCCTCGGTTATTGAAATTCCAAAGAGATGTGCATTTCTCATCAAGAATGAGGCGGTGAAGTTTGAATGATGCCAGGGAGAAATTGCAACGTAATGGTTTACTCTAAACCAAAACACACAGCCCCTGGCCTCAAGTGTGGCTCCTCCTTTTTATCAATGACACATTCCACTCTTCAGCCAGTATTTAACTTGCAGGGACCAGGGCAGCTGACCGTGTAGATTGAGATGGGGAGCTCGCATTGGGTTCCCCCGATACCAAGAGGGAAGTGGGTGGGTGGCAGTGAAACCAGGTTTAGCCGTGACTTCATCTTGCAAATGTTCGGCGTCGTTCGAAAATAAAACTTTTGAAGTTTGTCAGAAAGCATTTATTGCGGGAAAGCAACTGCAGACCACAAGCGCCGCCACCGGCAACTTTTGGCGACCAGTTGCTAAGTGACGCTTGCACTGTGTGTGTAGGAGCTCCCTTACAGACAGTTTGTTTTGTTGAGCTGTGATCCCTCTCTCTCTCTCTCAGCCCCGCTCTGCAGCTACAGTCTCCTTTTGCAATGGCCTCTGCACTGCATTGGGAAGGCCGGCGCAGGCAGTGGATTCTGGATAAGAGGGTCAAGGCACAGGAGGTAACAGCTCTCTCCACTCACATCCTCTCTGTAAGGCTGATCGACACGGGAACAACCGCAAGTAGGCAATGAACACATTGATTAATCCGAGCCCCAACCGGGCGTACAGGTCCTTTCTATTATGTTGGGCTAGTCTGTGTACCTGTGACCCAGCCGGTGTATCTGTTCCCCAGTCGGTGTATCCGGGCGCACCTGTGAACCAGCCAGTATATCTGGGTATACCTGTGCCACGGCCAGTGTACCTGGGTGTACCTGTGCCCCAGTCGGTGTATCTGGGTGTACCTGTGACCCAGGTGGTATATCTGGGTATATCTGTGACCCAGGCAGTATATCTGGGTGTACCTATGCCCCAGTCGATGTATCTGGGTATATCTGTGACCTAGGCAGCATATCTGGGTGTACCTGTGTCCCAGTTGGTGTATCTGGGTATACCTGTGCCCTGGCCAGTGTACCTGGGCGTACCTGTGACCCAGCCAGTATATCTGGGTATACCTGTGCCCCAGTCGGTATATCTGGGTATACCTGTGCCCCAGTTGGTATATCTGGGTGTACCTGTGCCCCAGTCAGTGTATCTGTGACCTAGCTGGTGGATCTGTGACCCAGTCAGTGTAACCCAGTCTCTCCTTCCTTTACAGTAGCTGCCTCTTGCTTGCAAGCTCACCCTGTAATAACCCTGGGGTGGAAGGGGGGTGCAGGGAGACAAAGTGAATTGCTTTAATTCATCAGGGGCATAGAGTTTAAGAGCCGGGTGATTATGATGGAACTGTATAAAATGTTGAATAGGTGACAGCTAGAGTATTGTTCTGGAATCCATATTAGAAGAGGGATGTGATAGTTCACTACTGGAGAAGGTGCAGAGAACATTTACCAGGATGTTGCCTGGGCTGCAGAGCCTTTGTTACAAAGAGAGCTCAGGTAAACTGGATAATTCGCCTTAGAGCAGAGGAAATGGAGGCTGGGAAGAGGATGATGCAGATAGGATAGATAGAAAGGAACTTACCTATGGTGGAGGGTTTAGTGACCAGGACCAGAGATTTAAGGTAAGAGACAGAAGGTTTAGAGGAGATGTGGTGCAATTGACTTTCACTCAGAGGGTAGTTGGCATCTGGAACTCACTGGCTATGAGAGGATTAGAGGCAGAAATAATCATACATTTAGGAATTCATCATAATGGATGTAGGTTTGCTCGCTGACCTGGAACCTTCCAGCTCAGTGAGCAAACCTCCATCCAGAACCTCAACCTGAGCTACAAATCTTCTCAAAACTCGTTAATTCATCATAATATTTAAGAAGTGTTTAGACGTGCTTTTGCGATGCCAAGGGAGACAAGGCTATGGGATGAGAATAGTAGGTGGTTGCTTTTGACCAGTATGGATACGATGAGCTGCAGAGCCTTTTTCTGTGCTGTACAGAGCAATGACTGTGAAACCCTGACAGATCAAAGGGACTTGTATCTTATTTCACAAGTTCTGACAAAAGATCAACTATGTGCAATATCAATACCAACTGAGGGGGATATCTGATTTAGTGGGAACGTCTCTTTCTCCTGAGCAGAAAGTCTGGCTTCAATGCCGCCTCTCCAATTGGATTGATATATAATAATTAAACATTGTTTGCGGCCTGAGGCTCAAATGGCCTGTGTCTGAGATCTTTATTTTCATCTAATTCTATATAACTCACAGTATTTGTCATTTACATAAATGATTTGGATGCGAGCATAAGAGGTACAGTCAGTAAGCTTGCAGATGACAATTGGAGGTGTAGTGGACAGCGAAGAGGGTTACCTCAGATTACAACAGGATCTGGACCAGATGGGCCAATGGGCTGAGAAGTGGCAGATGGAGTTCAATTCAGATAAATGCAAGGTGCTGCATTTTGGGAAAGCAAATCTTAGCAGGACTTATACACTTAATGGTAAGGTCCTAGAGAATGTTGCTGAACAAAGAGACCTTGGAGTGCAGGTTCATAGGTCATTGAAAGTGGAGTCGCAGGTAGATAGGATAGTGAAGAAGGCGTTTGGTATGCTTTCCTTTATTGGTCAGAGTATTGAGTACAGGAGTTGGGAGGTCATGTTGCGGCTGTACAGGACATTGGTTAGGCCACTGTTGGAATATTGCATGCAATTCTGGTCTCCTTGCTATCGGAAAGATGTTGTGAAACTTGAAAGGGTTCAGAAAAGATTTACAAGGATGTTGCCAGGGTTGGAGGACTTGAGCTACAGAGAGAGGCTGAACAGGCTGGGGCTGTTTTCCCTGGAGCGTCAGAGGCTGAGGGGTGACCTTAAACAGGGTTTACAAAATTATGAGGGGCATAGATAGGATAAATAGACAAAGTCTTTTCCCTGGGGTTGGGGAGTCCAGTACTAGACGGCATAGGTTTAGGGTGAGAGGGGAAAGATATAAACGAGACCTAAGGGGCAACTTTTTCACGCAGAGGGTGGTTTGTGTATGGAATGAGCTGCCAGAGGATGTGGTGGAGGCTGGTACAGTTGCAACATTAAAGAGGCATTTGGATGGGTATATGAATAGGAAGGGTTTAGAGGGATATGGGCCGGGTGCTGGCAGGTGGGACTAGATTGGGTTGGGATATCTGGTCGGCATGGACGGGTTGGACCGAAGGGTCTGTTTCTATGCTGTACGTCTCTATGACTGTAATGAAGACTTGTTTTGCTCGTATGTCCAACACTTCTCCATTTCTCTAAAAGGCACCATTGGGTAAAAATCAGTCACTCAAAATCTGGTTGATTTGTTTGAACTTGTCAACCTCGGGATGTTGCTGTCCCAACATTGCAGCACAGCTCTGATCAAACTTGGCAATTTCCCAATCTGTATGACCCAGCAATTCATTTGGAAAACCCCAGTCACAGTGTGTTTGATTATTGCTAAAGTCATTTAGGTCACTATTACTGTTTTAAATATTGCAGTATGGTGATGGCTCCTGGTGTCTTGTATACTCCACTGCAACCAAAAGTTAATTGTTAAAGCTGGTGTTTGAGAAATATGCCCACTGGGGACCCCAGAGAATCCAGACAATGTCACTCAAATTGCAACAGTTATAGAAGATGCCCATAATCCATGCTAGATTATTTTAACGTTAGTACAGCATGTTACACGATGTGCAGGAACAGGCAGTTTAGGCCAGATTAAAATCCTACCTGTTCTAAAAGTTTTTAATAACATTTCTGAACAGGATGATTTCCCTTTGTGTATTCTCCCCTGAGTAGTGTGGCTGGTCTGTCCCCCATATTTGAGGAACAGAGGACTAGATATAGAATATTTGGCTACTCAGGCCCACCCCACCATACTACTGGATCATAGTTGATTATCACAGTCATTGTCTCTCCTCATTTCCCTAATTGTATCAACACGCATAATAAGACCTTAGCATTAAGCTGAGTCCAGGCAGTACCACATACAGCTGTCCTTGCAGGTGACAGCTAGGGTATTTTGTACAGTTCTGGAATCCACATTAGAGGGAATGTAATAACACTGGGAGGGTGGAGAGGCGATTTCCCAGGATTATGCCCAGGCTGGAAAGTTTTTGTAGACCAACTAAAAACACCATTTAATTCACACCTGGTTTTTGTCATTTTTTTGATATTGTTCCAGAGGCCATAAACACTCACCAGTTCATTTTAACAAGATGTTTGACATTTTCTAGGCCACAGTTAGAAAATTTGACTTCATTGTTCCTGTTTCAGGATGAAATTATGAGAAGGAAACAATCCAAACCCTCAAATCAACCAGCAAGAAGCAAAGGTATACATACCATTAATACTATATCTTATACAGTATATATTTTAATTAAGACATTTCCTTTTGTTGGCTTTGCTGGTTTTGTGTTACTTTCTAAGGTCAATGTTTCTAAAAACTTTCCTGTCCTATTCCTTTCAAGTGCAAACCTGTAATCTTTCAAAATTTTCCTCCTTGCCAAAATCATCAGCATCACACTAACTCCTCTATTTTCTTCTTTTTAAGGACAAACTGCAGAATTCCTTTTATATAATCAGTCTTCCTTTCCTCTAGAATGAACGCATTTTAAAATCAAAGCACAATGTCACCCATTCACTATTTGTCTTGACGTCTTTCCAAACCCGTCTCATAGCTTTCAATTTTATTTTAAAACTACTTTCATTTCCTTTCAAACAAACTCACTTAAGGCTATATCTTCAATGTTATGTTGCCATTTCTCCATCTACCCTGACCTAAGGCCAAGGACTTGGTTCTGCATTTTGCGTGCTTTGTGTGTTTGAGTTATCAGACAGTAACAGATCAGGTTTGGTGTTCTAGTGGTTATTTTCCCCATATACCTCTGAACTGGGCTAGAGCAAGGATTGAGATGATTTAAGTCAGTATAAAAGTTCAAAAGTCCACACTACAAAATGAAGATCAATTTCAGACAAAATTTAGAATAAATGTGATCTTTTTGATTAAAAATTAAGGTGTGAAGATAGTAGCCTCACTCTGTGACATCTTTCCCAACACACTAATGATTTAAAGTGCAAGATGGAGCTGCCCCAGTAGCTTAATGGATAAATGCCTCTTGTGATGCTGAACTAACCATTACAGATGAGGAGGCTCTGAGTCAAATTAATTGTCCGTTCAGTGCTGAACTGAACCAGGACAGTGGCTGGAACCACAGGAGGTTCTGTGTCCAAAGAGGAGCTTAACTAATTAGGGCTGTGATTCCTGATCTGCGTCAGTAGTTTTTGTTTTTAAATGTATGCATTTATGGATAGAAACATATCCAATCCAACCCAATAGCCTACCAGTATTCCCTATTTGTAAACAAGTATTGGAAATGGATTCTTAGGTGAGGAGTCAAGGGCTAAAGATTCCTTGGAATGTCAATGAATTCCAAAGCTGACCTGTCAGGGGAGGAGATAAGGAGGCAGGAAACGAAATTGTAAAGTTTCAAAATGTGCTAACATGAATGTAAAATCATAGTTGCTGAGATTTTCTCTTTTCCCAGAAGCTTCTGAGTCTGAAATTCCAACTGAAGGTCAGACCCCTGGTTATAAACGTGTTAAAAGATATTCAGTAAGTGTTCACTTACTTAAATGAAATTGCACCATTTCCAAAATGCAGATACAGATTCTATGAACCGAAACCTGTATCGTTCCACATCTTAAACTGGGCAAAAAGTTACAGAACAGACGGATTTGGGAATCCTTGTCCATGAATCACAAAAAAGTAGCACCCAAGTTCAGTGGGTAATAGGGAAGGCGAATGGAATATTGATGTTATTTCAATGGAAATATAGCATAAAAGTTTGGATGTCATGCTAAATCTATATGAGGCGCTAGTCAGATCATAGCTGGAATAAAACATAAAACTGTAGAGCACAGGAACGGGCCCTCCACCTCCCCCCCCCCCATGACGTGCCGAACATGACGCTGAACTGAACTAATGCTTTTTGCCTGCCCTTAGTCCATTTCCCTCCATTCCTTGCATATTCATGTACTTATCTAAAGGTCCCTTAAACATATCTGCCTCCACGACCGCTGGCAATGCATTCCAGACTCCGAACATACACCTTTAAAAAACATTGCCTCTCACACCTCCTTTGAACTTTCCCCCTCTCACCTTAAATGCATGTCCACTAGTTTTAGACATTTCAACTCTGGGAAAAAGATTTTCTGACCATCAACCCTATCTATGCATATGCTCTGGAATACTGCGAGTAGTCTCAGTCCCCCTATATATGGAAATATATACTGGTATTGGAGGTAGTGCAAAGAAGGTTCACTTACTTAAACCAAGTATGGAGGGAATACCTTATGAAGGGAGGTTGAGTAGGTTGGGCCTGTACTCATTAGAGTTCAGAAGAATGAGAGGTGACCTCACTGAAACATACAAGGTTCTTAGGGCACTTGACATTATAGATGCAGAAAGGCTGTTTTTCCTTGGGAGAGAGTTTCCTTCTCAGCCACTCAGCCAGACTACTCACAATTCTGTCCAGCTCAACGATTTTTCCTCTCAGCCTCCCCTATTCCAAAGAGAACAACACCAGCCTGTCCAATATTTTCTCGTAGCTGCACATTTCCAGTACTGGCAATCTCCTCTGGACCCTCCTTAGTCCACTTAACGTCCTTTCTGTGACCAGAACACAGTACTCAAGTTATAGCTTACTTAGTGATTTATTTACTTCCCTCAGATTCTCCTGGCTCTTATATTCCATACCTGAGCTGGTAAAAGAGTCCATTTGCCTTCTTAAATACCTTTATCGATCTGTCTTATTACCTTCAGGCATCTGTGGACATTCAATCCAAGGTCCCAGACTTACTTTACACCCCTTGATATTCTCCAATTAATTACATTTTCCTCTGCCTTGTTTGGCCTCCCCAGATGCAATGCCTGACTTGTCAGAGTTAAAAACCGTTTTGGCACTTATCTGTCCAAATGACCAGTTCGTTGAGATCAGCCACATATTTTATATATACACCTTATATACACATACATACAAACCACGCAAATACACTCATACATAAAAGCATATACACCTGTTTTTGAAATATTAATACAAGGTTAAGCATGCATAGGAAACACACTCATCCTCACTGGATCCACAAGAACAGGAATGCTTTTTCATATGTAAGTCTGCCTTCTAAAGGTAATTAAAACACCAATGTGACTACTGTGCATGCACTTTGTGGTTGCATGGTAGGCTTTATTGTTACCGGAGTGAAAAAGCTTCCTGATCTTATGTATTCAAATCTGCCCTTGGAGTCAAAGATGAACTGGAGGAGTTCCAGGTTTTCTGTGGGTCAGTGGTGCTTTGGTTTGACTTTTCCAAACTGAGAACTCAGAGTAAAGACCTTGAAAAGGAGACAAGCTTTCAATTCCAGGCCCTTAAATAGTCTGTTGGTCAAACATTGTATTGCTGATTATCTGCTGCATTCTTTCAACTGAAGTCCACTTACTAGTAAATACCTTCAGCTATTTCAGTCTGAATGTTAAATGAACAACTGCTTGGAGTGAACATGGGAGCATGATGTTCCGCCAAATCTCTGAAATATCTAATAAAAGGGTTAAATGTTAAGAGCAGATCATGAGTGGATAAAATGAGAATGCATGTTTGGGCTTGTAGTTGACAAAAAGATACTATGTAATTGTCTTTTTAAGTGAAACTGCGTGAAGTGTACTGGAAGTGAACCAAAATAATATATGCAAATTAAAACATAAATATGTTAAACATTGAAGTGTAGGACTGCACATAAAGCACTCGTTTGTTGAACACACATCTGATGATGATTTTAATGTGCCCTTTTCTCTGTTCCTTTTTTGGGTTTCAGTCTACAGACTATAATCAACAATGGTGAAGAACTGAACTGTCAGGCTCTTTAACCTCAAGATAATGAAAACCCTTCTCCTCCAACTGAGAAAAGTTCTGTATTAGCCATGTTTTAATTGGAACACTAGAATGTAAAATAGTCCTATTACATGTAGCTTGTTGAACAACCCCACCTAATTAAAGAATTGAAGTGATTGTAGAGGAAAAGGAGGTGTTGTGCTAGCAGGTGACAAATATGAAAAACTCAACAGCTGTCACCTGCCAGCACAACACCACTTTTCCTCTACAATCACTTTGATTCTGTAACTAGAAGTAATTTTGTTTAATCCTGAAAGTTACCATACAATTCCATACCCCTCTATGAGCCCTCATAAAGAAGCCTCAGTGGCCTATTGTACTGTAATTTAAAATGTATCTGTTCCACAGCAGGCCACACAATTCCCAGGTTTGATCAACAACTCTTTTACACCATTTGTCTAAATTGCTTGAAAATAGGTCTGCCTGCCTTCTGGGATTGGAATTACCATGTGCAATACTATTAATAAAAAATCCATTAATGTACCTGTATGAAATACATTAAAGATTTGAATCAAAAGGAACTTTATCCAAATGCATTCTCATGTTTGTCATTAATATTCTTCAGCACTGTTTCAAGATATTGCTCATCATGCATCCCTTCTCCTTAATGTTGAATGCTTTTTACCTGCTTTTCACAGAATAGCAGAGATTGGGAGTTTAATAGTGAGGAATTATATATTTGAGTCCATTCATGATTCACAGCTATTTAGCAATATTCATGCTAGGTGCTAGCAACTCAGTTAAGACTAGCTTGTGCATGGTAATAGCATGATGTTTAACCTGATTAAGTGGCTCTCATTTAAAGATTAATGTCTGAGGCTGAGCGAAGGAGTTTACAAATGCCAATTTATGAACCTGGAATGAATGCACCAGCACTAAGGCCACCTATTTACACCTCCACAACATTGTGGTAGAGACTGAGTTGGGTGATTAATTTTAAGTGCTTTATCATTGTTCTGACAGAAGGCAGAGAGTTGGGATAAAAGGTTCTTTTTCAGAATGGCAGTTAGTGATAAGTGGTGCCCCGCAGGGTTCAGTGTTGGGGCCGCAGCTGTTCACTTAATATATAAATGATCTGGATGAGGGGACTAGGGGCATTCTGGCGAAGTTCACCAATGTATGAAGTTAAGCGGATAGGCAGGTAGTTCTGAGGAGATGGGGAGGCTGTAGAAAGATCTAGAGTTTAGGAGCGTGGTCCAAGAAATGGCTGATGAAATACAAAGTGAGCAAATGCGAGATCTTGCACTTTGAAAAAAAAAGAATACAGGCAAGGACTATTTTCCAAATGGTGAGAAAATTCATAATGCCAAAGTACAAAGCGATTTGGGAGTGCTAGCCCAGGATTCTCTAAGGTTGACTTGCAGGTTGAGTCTGTGGTTAAGAAAGCAAATGTAATGTTGTCGTTTATCTCGAGGGTTGGAATGTAAAAGCAGCGATGTGCTACCTAGAATTTATAAAGCTCTGGTTAGGCCCCATTTAGAATACTGTGTCCAATTCTGGGCCCCACACCTCAGGAAGAACATACTGGCACTGAAGCGTGTCCAGCGGAGATTCACACGGATGATCCCTGGAATGGTAGACCTAACATATGATGAATGGCTGAGGATTCTGGGATTGTATTCATTAGAGTTTAGAAGGTTGAGGGGAGAGCTAATAGAAACTTACAAGATAATACATGACTTAGAAAGGGTAGATGCTGGGAATTTGTTTCCGTTAGATGGGGAGACTAGGACCCGTGGGCACAGCCTTAGAATTAGAGAGAGTCAACTTAGAATGGAAACGAGGAGACATTTCTTCAGCCAGAGAGTGGTGGGCCTGTGGAAATCATTGCCAGGGAGCATAGTGGAGGCCAGGACGTTAAATATCTACAAGGCAGAGATTGATAAATTCTTGATCTTGCAAGGAATTAAGAGCTACGGGGAGAGTGCAGGTAAGTGGCGTTGGAATGCCATGATTGAATGGCGGAGTGGACTCGATAGGCCGAACGGCCTTACTTCCACTCCTATGTCTTATGGTCTTGTTACCTGCATACATGACCAATCCAATGCATCCCTAACCAGTCTCCCATGTTCTATCCTTGGTAAACATTTCATGCAAAATTCACACAATATAATTCTCAAAGTTTCCAAATTTTAGGCTTTGGTCAGAAGCAGCAAAGGGAGCTTTTTTGTAATGCAGATGAAGTGAGGCATTAAATAGGTGCAGTCTTCCCCATTTGGACATTATGAAGAGGAACATTCCAGCAGTGCTAAGTTTTTTTTTAGATTACATTACAGTGTGGAAACAGGCCCTTCGGCCCAACAAGTCCACACCGACCCGCCGAAGCGCAACCCACCCATACCCCTACCTCTACATTTACTCCTTACTTAACACAATTTAGCACGGCCAATTCACCTGACCTGCACATCTTTGGACTGTGGGAGGAAACCGGAGCACCCGGAGGAAACCCACGCAGACACGGGGAGAACGTGCAAACTCCACACAGTCAGTCGCCTGAGGCGGGAATTGAACCTGGGTCTCCGGCGCTGTGAGGCAGCAGCGCTAACCACTGTGCCACCGTGCCGCCCATTCTGATCAAACACATCACATGCCAAAATAAGCAGATGTAACCCTGGATCCAGATGTGGCCATTGTCATCGGAGGATACGTTTATATTTATTGCCATAACTTGAGGCTTGTTGGTTCAAGTAAAAATGTACTTTCTTAATAACCCAGTTTTAAAACACCATTGTTACTTCCTGTAGCATTATCATGCCTCCCAGCATCAAGGGTTACCTTGTTTGGATACCTGCCCCAGCTATCACACTAAAATAGTATAATGTCATAATTGACAGTCTTCATGACGATGACAATAGTAAGCATTTTTACTTCCTCACTCCTGACCAGCCTGCAGCCTTTGACATTGTTGACCACACCATCTTCAGTGCTGTTCAGTTGTTATCCATCTGTGTGGACTATACCCATATGGTTACATTCTTATCCATTTTAGCTCATTGGCTGGACAGTTGGTTTGCAAAGCAGTGTTACGCCAACAGCATAGATTCAATTCTTATTGCAAGGTGAGGTTACCATGCAAGATTCTCCTTCTCAACTTTTCCCCTCACCTGAGATATGGTGGTCCTCAGGTTAAGTCACCACCAGTCATTTCTCTAATGAGAGAGCAGCCCAATGGTCAAGTAAGACTATGGCAGCTTGACCTTGGCCTATTGAATCATAGCCAGAGTACCACCATCAATGGCATCTCTTCCTGCTCCTTCATGGTTATCTTACAGGGCTCCTAAGACTCTATCCTTGGTTTATCTCTGTTCTAATTGTCACTTACATACTGCTCTTGCATGACTTTATTTGAAATCTATTTTCATATGTTCGCTGATCACACCCAACTTTACCTCACCACTATCACCTCTCACAATTCAATCACAATTGCTAAATAATCAAAATGGTTCCTTGATATCCACAACTGGATAAGCAGAGATTTCCTCTAATATTGTGAGGATAAAAGCCACTATATTTAGGCTCTGCAAATTATTTGCTCCAGCTACTAAAACCACCCCATGTGAGAATGATCTGAACACTGAACCAAATGTTCACAACCCTTGTGTCATTTGAAAACTGAATATGAACTTCTGACCATCTATAGGCACTAAGACTGCCTATTCCTATTTCCAGAACAATGCCCAACTCTGCCTTTTTTGCCTCTATACTTGAATATTCCCACGCATTCTTAGCCAATATCTCAGACTACCCTTGAAAAACTTGAGGTCATTGACAAAATCTGTTGTCTACATCCTTATTCATACTTCATACTGTTCACTGATTGTGCCAGTGCTTGCTGACCAATAATGGTTCCCAGTCAACCAATGTCTTGACTTTAAAATTCTGATCCTCATTTTCAAATCCCTCCACGTCCTCATTCTGGAATCTTCTACAGACCCAATAACCATCAGATCTCTGCGGAACTCTAATTCTGCTGTCTTGAACATTCCCAAATTTCAAATAATTCATGCTTTTAGTCACTCTGCCTAGACTCACCTAGATGTTGAACTCTAGAATCCCTCCCTAAAATTCTCTACCTTTAAGACATTCCTTAAAACATGCCTCTTTGGCCAAGCTTTTTGTGATCAGCCCTTCTGTCACCTTATGTGTTGTGACATGAGATTCTGCTTTATATAGACCCTGTGAAATATCCTGGAATGTTTTATTTTAAAAGCACTATATCAATACAAGTCGTTATTGTAAGGAACACCGGTAGATATTATAGCATTTTAAGGAAATCTGCATGTGAACAAGTTTATAAATTCAATAAAAAGAAATTAACATTAATTCTGAATGAGAATATGATGCCATATTTAGAACTGACATGTTCTGTTACACTCTTTAATAGAATTCCATCTATGTTCTACAACAGTAAACGCAAATGAGTTGTAATGATAACATGTGAACCCAAATTTACCCAAAGTTAAAAATCTCACAACACCAAGTTATAGTCCAACAGGTTTAATTGGAAGCACACTAGCTTTCAGAGCATCGCTCCTTCATCAGGTGATAGTCCTTCTTCAGGTAGACTATCACCTGATGAAGGAGCGATGCTCCGAAAGCTAGTGTGCTTCCAATTAAACCTGTTGGACTATAACCTGGTGTTGTGTGATTTTTAAACTTTGTACACCCCAGTCTAACACCGGCATCTCCAAATCAAATTTACCCAAAGTGGTGATAATTTTCTTTTTGACTTAAGTCTTCCTAATCCACTTCAAAATGTTGAGTGTTGATATCCAAATCACAACTATCATGTTATCTTGAAAATGATTTGCATTAATTACAAATCATTATGCATTTATATAGTAATTCAACCTCACAAAGAAATGTTAATTATCTTTTAATTAGCAACAAAGCCACAATTACAAGACAATCCATTTGAAAACATAGGGTAGTACCAAACTAAAACAATATTTAAGTGTGATACAACACTTTCTACAAAACTCACCATATTTAAAGTAATTTTGCGATTAATCATTTAATCATTTTGCGATTAAGTTGGACATCAAAAATTCAATTTTCAGTTATCTTTCTGTTGTGCATATTGGCTATACATAAGGAATGAATGAAAGCATCTTTCCCAATTTCATAACCTAATGTAAGGAGTAGCATTAAGATCAACACTTAATTTTTCCATGACTGCAGCAGTGTGGTTACCATATTAAAGTGTCACTGGGTTTACACATGGAAAAGTGCTCAATAATATTATTGGTGATGCAATTTCATACCATCAATTATTAACATCAGAAATTACTTTATTACCTGAACAATTAAATCCAAGAGTACAAACAGTGCACTGAAAGTTTCACAACTAGTTGATGTACAGTAGCCAATTCAGGGCTAGTTTTCACAATGGCAGGATTTAAAGATCTTTCAGAACAAGGTGTTCCCAGTCCACAACTACATAAAAGAGTGATGCCTCTCCCTATATACAGATATATAACTGGGATACTCCCCCAAATCAGTTATTGATTTCAACCTGGCTAACTGAGCCCCCATTACTTAATCACCTAGTTAACCAACATTTCAAATTACTTTAAGGCTCAATTACTAAATAAAATTTTTAGCGTACTTTCCACTGAGCAGATTTAATTAAGAAAAGCTGAGTAAAACCACATCACACTTCAGCAGTGGTTTACCAGCTGTGTCATTATTTAATGTAGTTTAATAACCTTTTGTGTTCATCCCATGATTTATCAGTAATACAGACTGAAAACATTAATTGCAATGAGGCAATTTATTTCACAGGCTTAACTAATTATCATGGGCTGCGTTGAAAGGTGTCTTTAGAATGCTTAATTATGTGAAATAATGATACCTGCAAAGGAATTACGAAATTGAAACTTAATCCACAGTTCAGATCACGTTAGAAGGGAGCTGAACAAAGCTTAAATTTACCTGAAGTTCAGGATTTAATTTACTGCTTTATATCTGGCAATTTATGTATTTAAAAGTGAATACAGTTATGCAAATAGAATTTTATGTTAACTGCATTTAAGCTCCATTCAAGTCGATTTATATTAGGTGCGATTTTAGTGCAACACAGCAAGCTCAAAACTCTGCAGGAAGGTCATGTGTTCTTTGTTACTGCATAAATGAGTGAAATACTCTGCAAAATGAGTGAAATACTCTGCAAATTTAAATATCAAAATAACATGCCAATTGCAAAACATTTTTAAAAATCTAAAATTCTTAAAATATAATTGGAGAATGGAGATGTTAACTAAATTACTTTAGTTGAAATTCCTTATTTAATATACTTCAGTCACTAACTTTAGTACACATACCAAACAAGTTCTCAAAATGAATCCCTTTTACACCTTCAATTTCCTGAAGATTCTTACTGTGGACAAAAGTTCCGCTTATGTACATCTTGCCCAAAATGCTATATTTTTTATGCTTCAGCATAGGCAGTGAATAGTGGTAGACGATTCAAATGTGGAGTTTTTTGCCTCAGAACTTGATCCCATCTAAATCTATCATTTGAAGTTACTAGCCAGAGTTGGTGTAATACTCAAGACCAAGAACTCAGGTACACTTCGGTTAACTAGCTCAGGAGCACTGAGGCCACCCATGCATGCCCAACTCTGTCCATGCTCAGATGTACACAGATCAGAGACGGAGTATCACACATTTTGGTCTGCATGGCCTAGTACATTTTAGGCCACAAATTTACTAACTGAGGCACATCTCTGAGAAATGTACTCCCAATTCTTGCATTACACCCACTTGGCTGTCAAGGACTCAAACTTTAAACATATAATTTGTACACCTGCGTGTCTGCAGCATTTCAGATTTGCACACCAATTCTCAATTTTGTGTCTACAATAGTGCAGGGTCAGACATAAAAGTTAATTAAATACACTTACACAGGAAAAGTCATAGAATGATAAATTCTGTCATGTCAATCTGCACTGAAATCATTTTCTATACACAAGCTATTCTTCTTGTTTCACTGTTGCTAGATGAAGATCCCAGATCCCTCCCTATAAACACTATTGGTGCACCTACACCACATGATCTGTAGAATATCAAGAAGGCAGCTGAATACCACGAGGGAAATAAAGGATTGGCACTAAACGTTGGCCTTGCCAGCAATGCTCATGTCATGCATAATAAAGAAAAGTGAGGAGGTAAGTATAGCAAAGCAAGACAAAGAAGGAATATTACTGCAGAAGTTTAAATTTGAAATATATTTTAAGTTTGATGATGTATAATTATAGATGGTGTCAATTACATAAACACTATTCCTGGTAGAATAAAATGTCCTTACATTACCTAATGAACCTTATATGTAATATCTGTGAAAGAAACACAGCCATTACATAAAAGTGATCATACTGCTAAATAGAAATTAATCTCTAAGTATCTTTGCACTTGAGAAAATTTAGCAAATCGAAATGACTAAACACAATATTTATCAAAATACAAGTTCACCTAACTACCATGGGTACAAACATCATTAGGATGAAAATAACGACTTCATCTAGCCAGTGAAATCAGAAATACATTTTCTTAGACAATGAAACGTTTCCAAGCTTTATCAAACTTGCACTTTAATCATTTTAAAAATATCAGAAGCATGGGTAAATTTTAAGGACTAACATCAGCACATGTCCAATGTTCTTCCTTGTTTTGGTCATTTAAAATAACCAATTCTGTGAAAATCTGCTGTGTTTAATGCAAATAAAAGGCCATATAATTTCCCCTTACACTCATCAGCAACCACCACAAAGGACAGAACAAATTGGTTTAATCAGGTTCAATATAACTATTACTTTGGTCAATAATTCAACATGAGACAGATTAACAAATCATAAGATTAGTTCTGGTTGATTTCTTTGATTTGCAGTTCCATTCAGCACTGAGTCTGAAGTCCTGCAGGATCTGTCTTCCTGGAAGAAAGCCCAATCTACCAAATATTTGTTTACTCCTATTACAAGATTCAGAATACACCAATGATTGGTGCCCAAATCGACTGTATCTATGGACAAAGACAGTTACTTGAGAAAGTGTAATTTCAAATTGAAACATCGATATGACAAGATTATAGTTTGACCTGAAACACTGAAAGCAGATAAATATTCTTTAAATCGAGAAATACCAACAATTCTACAACATTTAATTATCTGTGAGGCATAACAGGAAGTAAAGGATAGCTTTACTTCTATTGCTGATGCAAATCTGAAGTAATGTTGAAACAATGAGTAAAACTGAAGGTGAAAATAATGCAAAAGACCACGTGAATCATTGCAAGCTGATGCCTACAGTAAAAGCATTTGATGTAGTTTGTGCAAATTCAATGGAAACAAATTCTGCCACACCCAATCAATCAATTTCTAACTGGGTCACTTTTGAAAACATGGTGAAAGTGGGAAAACTAAGTTTTAAAGAATGTTCCTGCTCGGCAACAAACATAATCCAATGGATAGCAACGACTCAACAACCAAGTATGATGACAATGAGTTCTTCTCAACTGCCCATCAACATACACTTCAGATAAAAGTTTGCTTGGGTTCCTATGATTTGGTTTAAGGCAAGAACAATATCCTGCTTCAAATAACTTTCAATCTTCGATCGCTAAAAGTGATCGAGCTGGGATGAACAACTGCACTTACAATGTGGTCAGCTGTGACTGATATAGATGTAATAGCATCTTCTGTGCTAATAATTGCACCCTCCTCCCCATCACTAAAAGAATTTTAAGTATGCATGCAAGCGGTAAGTGCTAATGTCCTCCCCAATTAATGGAGGGAACACTACATACATTACAGAGAAAATACTGAATTATGGCTATTATCTACAATAGTAAATCTAAGGCTTTTAAAATAGGGGTATTTGCTCTGTATGGCCGAGACACAGTCACACTCAGACATCTTTAATGCTTACGTACTGTGGGCACCTTCTGGGGCTGGCTGTAAAGTTTTGGTAAGCATTCATCGATAAGGTTTTTTTATTTTAAAAAATCCCCTCCAACATTTCTCTCCCCTCTGCCGAAGGGATGTCATCCTGCTGCAATATGGTTTCTTATGCATCCTTTGGCACCGGTTTGGGGCTGTTATTGAAGGTCTGCAATCAATTCAGTTACAGGAACCATCAGACCAATCTTAAACTCACCTAACATTCAAAGTTAAAGCAGGAATCACAGTGCCCTAGTTCAGGGGCAGTGAAATAACTACACTTGAATTATATAACCTCTCTCTCTGAACTGAAATCATTAAAGATCATCTAAAATCAGAACAAGTCAGGATCAAAAGGAAGGTCATCTTGACCAGTGTAGCTGAATTTCACTATACATTTATCCACTGACCATGCAGGAGCTTTAGTGTATATTCACAAGTGGCACTAGTATAGTAAACAATGTGGCTTTTCGGAACACAGTAAATAACACATTCAGAATGTGTTGGGTATCTAACTTTGTATATGCTGTCACTGCACATTAGTGATTGGGAATACTGCTGTTCTGCAATTAAGTATTTTCAGAGATAGCAGTGTTCATTATCCATAAATGCACAAGAACCTTCCAGATGTTGACCAGAATGCCACATACAAATGTTGCATAAAAAAAAGCTTTCTATACATTTGTGTCCCTTTTAACAGGGGGCAACAGCCTAATGAATGAAAGGTGACTTTTTTAAGGAAATGTATATTTAAATTTAGAGGCCACAAAAGGTGCCGCTATTATATCTGAAATGAACTAACAAATATCAGTTCACAGTTCAGTTCCTAGTCATTCCCTAGTTAAATTTATCTTATCTTCCAGCTCTGGTAGTTCAGCAGAATGTTCTATTACTAGACTGTCAGATTATCAAATCACCATTACACGCTTGACATCCCAAATTAATGTACTCCTCTTACACGTGTAACACTGCCACACAGAGCACTATAAAATAATCAGGCAGACGTGTGCAGAACTGGCTGATGGATCATCTCATCAGTCCAGGAGCACAATACCTACACACAGAGGAGGACGTGTTTGTGCCATGCTGGAAGCCTTTAGTGAAAGGGCAAAAATACCATTTGTGTTAACTGAGCAACTCTTGCAAATGGTTGCCCTGAGAAGGGTAGTAGGGGCTGTGAAGGTGGGTGGTGTTGGAGCCACAATCAACATATTGGTAGGCATCAAAGGAGACTTGCTCAGAATGCGACAAATACCAAGCGGTCACTGTTGCTCTGGAAAAGATAGGAAAAAAATATTAGAATGAACAATAATTTCATGCTGTTATTTTTACAAACACAGTTTTGGAAGACTGGTGCTGCATTTGATTTGCAGATCGATTTTGGCAGTCAATGATAGTTCCAACTCTGTTTATATTTCAGGAAGGTTTCTACATTAACAGGATTAAATAACTGGCTTTCACAAGTTTAAATGTGACTAGCTGTCAGCAGCAGCTTCCCAAGTGCAGTGATACATGGAAAAATGCAAGATGTGAAGGACGTGATAGAAACTGCAAGTCATCTCTGGATCAAGGACATAGAGACTGAGGCTCTAACTTACAAGCATGTATTGAAATTGAAAAGGACAGCATATTCTTGCTTTTGTACAGAAGATCAGATTGCTTGTGCAAAGCATGCCAGATGGAGAAGAAGTTGTAAGCACAGGTACAGAACAGCATTAAAAGAGTAATCCAGGATGAAACTCTTTTATTCTAATATTCAAGTTTATTAGGGAACCGCAACAAAAAAACAAATGGTCTCGTTCAAGAAATCACCACTGCACAGAAAAAAAGCTGCCTATGCAGAACAGAATATCCTGTCCTTCATGATAGAAGGGAAACATATGTGGATATGTGGCCATTACATTGTTCTCTTTAGATCTGGGATGCACCGAAAGCATGCTCTGCAAAGGGATAAGTATAGAGATCTAATTAAACAAAAGAAATCAGACAACAGAGGTTTATGAAATCATGAGGGGTACACATAAGGTGAATGTCAGGTGTCTTTTCCCTTGGGTGTGGGATTTCAAGACTTGGGGGCATATTTTAAGGTGAGAGGGGAAAGATTAAAAAAAAGACATAAGGGGCAATTGTTTTTATACAGAGCGTGGTTTGGGTGTGGAATAAACTTCCAAGACAAAGTGGCGGATGCAGATACAGTTAAAACGTTTAAAAAACATTAGATAAATTACATGAAAAAATGTTTGGAGGGATATGGGCCAAACGCAGGCACGTGGGACTAGTTTAGTTTGGGATTATGTTCAGCATGGACTAGTTAGACTGAAGGGCCCGTTTTTATGCTGTATGACTCTATAACTCTATTCACTTACTTCAATTACATCTGCAAATAGACTCAACCAACTAAAGAAAATGGCCTAGTCTTGCAGTACTTACTGTATTGAGATCACAATATTGTGCACTTTGATTTCAGGCATTGTGCAGTAATGGCTTAAAGATAAAAAGAAAAGATAATGTTACAGATTCTCTGATACATACTGCAAATTACTCATTAACATTTGTATACTGTTAGTGGTTCTATCAATGAATCTACTATGCACCATAATTAGGTTATTTCAGGGATACCACTAATTTTAAATTAATTTTAATGCTATCAATGCAATCACTGTCTGAGCTTCACATAATGAAGAAATGTCAGATGCCAGAGACTGCAGAACAGTAGCTCAACAAGAGATGTCATCTTAAGGAAACAAGTCAACAGAACTGAAAGATGTAACTATTATTTGGAAATGCCCAAAAGGTAGGAGTTTTAAATTATTACAATTGCCTTAGACATCCTCTAAAGATGAATTTTAAATGTGTTAGGTTGGCTCAATTAGTTATTTTCACACCTGAATCAGAAACGTTTGGGTTAAACATTGGTACAAAACAGAGTACAGAATTGAGACTATCAGGTCAATATCACACTGAGAGGTTGTCAGAGGCTTGCTGCACTTAATGTCATATCAAAGTCTCAGCTGAATGTAAAACATGCACAATGGGATCTATTAAGAGCAGCAAATCCTCCTAGTGCTGGCCAAAATGCAGCCTTCAACCAATACAACTTGAATTGCAACTCATCATGAATTGTGCGACCTTGCCATTGAGATTATTCAGTTGGCTGTGACACATTCCAAGACTTTCTGAAGTCATGAAGGGCATGAAATGAATACTAATTATTTCTTTTACATCATAGTGTAACTTTTGTTTGTTGCTACACTAAAGGTGAGACTATTTTTCATTATGTAAAACTCAAGGGAATAGTTACTAACCACTGCCATTTCGGTTATGACCTGACAATTCTAAACAAAAATTTATTATAATACTTACTACATGCCTAAATCATCTAGGATGGCAGTCACCTCATAGAAAATCTGAAACACAGGAAAATACGTAATCATGCTATACAGAACAGCAATAGACACATGATCCTGACAGAGTATAAAAAGATGTGTGCAAATCATCTTATCTATTGAATGAAGACAACAGTGATTAGTTACAAATATAAATCACACTAACAATGAAATTCACTAAAGTGTTTGAACTGTAAAGCAAAACATAACAAATTTGAAATTCTGACAGCAGTATTATAGTGATGTCCTCCTTACATCTGTGTTAGGAAATAATCTGTGATAGCTTGTCCACACTGAATTAATTATATGCAGCACTCATTAATAATTAGTGATCCTCAATAATTAGTGAGGTTTATGGTGTGCATCTGGTCTAAATTTCAGAAAAACAGAAAGCAAAACTCAAAATGCATTTCTAACAAGGAATATTTCCTATCTGCAAAATCCAACTTCATACCTATCAATTAACTATGCCTCCAATAAACTCCTCTAACTTTTTTTAAAATCCTGCAGGGGCTACAATCACCATATTGCTTTTGCAACAATAAAGATGCTGTATTTTCATGTACTTGTCTGAGAAACTGCTAAAATTTGATTGAACAAAAGGAAACCATTATTTGTTTTAATGTATACGGATACTATATGCTGCTGTAATTGCAAAAAACAAATCATATGTCAGAGCAAGTCCCAATCTTAAATTAAAGTATTACCAATACTTTGTTTTCATTTTCCACTGTCCATAGTATTTTGTTATTACTTTTCATTTTCAAGTGTGTGACTGTGAGGCATGTGTCTGAAGTTAAAGACTTTTACTGTATATATTTAGCTGCCAAAACCTGGCTAGATCTGCTTTTGACAAGATGCAGAAGTTCAGAATTAGAATCCCTACTGTGTGGAAACAGGCCCTTCGGCCCAACAAGTCCACACTGACCTTCCGAAAAGACTCCCATCCAGATCCATTCCTCTACATTTACCCCTGACTCATGCACCAAACTTAAACATCCCTGAACACTAGGGGCAATTTAGCGAGGGCAATTCACCTAATCTGCATATCTTTGGATTTTGGGAGGAAACCAGAGCACCTAGAGGAAACCCACGCAGACACGGGGAGAATGTGCAAACCCCACATTGACAGTCGCACGAGGTGAAAATCGAACACAGGTCCCTGGTGCTGTGGGGCAGAGCACTAACCACTGTGCCACCGTGCTGCCCCTGGTAGAGCTAAATGCAAGCAAACAAAACCAATGAGGATGCAAGTAAATGCTACTGGTATCAGTAGATACAAGTTTTACATTTTCAAAAGATGTGCTATCACGTTGCTTTGGGTAACCTGTTGAAAATGTAATTAACATTGCTGTTAAAACAGCAACGACATCAATTGCACACACGTAACTGAGCCAATATTCATTACCTGGCCGCCTCCCAGGGGTCTGAAAACTGTAGTGTTTTTGATGTTGACAGTTCCTAGAACTTCATTAAAAAACACAATCTGCACATTGAGATCTGTAATACTGATGCTGTAGAAGTTATAGTTTGTTACATTTATAATATTCTGCAAAAGAAAAAAGGGGCAAAAGAAAAAAGGAAATTAGCAATCGACAGCCCATTAATAAGACATGAAGGCATCATACAAAGTGGATAATCAAGATCCTGGAGGATTGTTTTTCAGACTGGAGGCCTGTGACCAGTGGATGCCACAAGGATCGGTGCTAGGTCCAATACTTTTCATCATTTATATAAATAGAATCATAGAGTCATAGAGATGTACAGCATGGAAACAGACCCTTCGGTCCAACCCGTCCATGCCGACCAGATATCCCAACCCACCTGCCAGCACCCGGCCCATATCCCTCCAAACCCTTCCTATTCATATACTATCCAAAAACCTCTTAAATGTTGCAATTGTACCAGCCTCCACCACATCCTCTGGCAGCTCATTCCATACACGTACCACCCTCTGTGTGAAAACGTTGCCCATAAGGTCTCTTTTATATCTTTCCCCTCTCACCCAAAACCTATGCCCTCTAGTTCTGGACTCCCCGACCCCAGGGAAAAGTCTTTGTCTATTTATCCTATCCATGCCCCTCATAATTTTGTAAACCTCTGTAAGGTCACCCCTAAGCCTCCGACGCTCCAGGGAAAACAGCCCCAGCCTGTTCTGCCTCTCCCTCTAGCTCAGATCCTCCAAACCTGGCAACATCCTTGTAAATCTTTTCTGAATCCTTTCAAGTTTCACAACATCTTTCCGATAGGAAGGAGACCAGAATTGCATGCAATAATCCAAAAGTGGCCTAACCAATGTCCTGTACAGCTGCAACATGATCTTCCAACCCCTGTACTCAATACTCTGACCAATAAAGGAAAGCATACCAAACGCCTTCTTCACTATCCTATCTACCTGTGACTCCACTTTCAAGGAGCTATGAACCTGCACCCCAAGGTCTCTTTGTTCAGCAACACTCCCCTGGACATTACCATTAAGTGTATAAGTCCTGCTAAGATTTGCTTTCCCAAAATGCAGCACCTCGCATTTATTTGAATGAAACTCCATATGCCTTGATTTGGATGGGAGCATAAGAGGTATAGTTAGTAAGTTTGCGCATGACACCAAAATTGGAGGTGTAGTAGACAGCAAAGAAGGTTACCTCAGATTACAACAGGATCTTGATCAGATGGGCCAATGGGCTGAGAAGTTTAATTCAGATAAATGCAAGATGCTGCATTTTTGGAAAGCAAATCTTAGCAGGACTTATACACTTAATGGTAAGGTCCTAGGGAGTGTTGCTGAACAAAAAGACCTTGGAGTGCAGGTTCATAGCTCCTTGAAGGTGGAGTCACAGGTCGATAGGATAGTGAAGAAGGCGTTTGGCATGCTTTCCTTTGTATAGGAGCTGGGAGGTCATGTTACGGCTGTACAGGACATTGGTTAGGCCACTGTTGGAATATTGCGTGCAATTCTGGTCTCCCTCCTATCGGAAAGATGCTGTAAAACTTGAAAGGGTTCAGAAAAGATTTACAAGCATGTTGTCAGGGTCGGAGGATTTGAGCTTTCGGGAGAGGCTGAACAGGCTCGGGCTGTTTTCCCTGGGGCGTCGGTGGCTGAGGGGTGACCTTATAGAGGTTTACAAAAGTATGAGGGGCATGGATAGGATAAAAGGGGAGGGAAATGGAACTAGGTGGGTTGCTCTTCGGAGGGTCGGTGTGGACTTGTTGGGCCATAAGGCCTGTTTCCACACTGTAGGGAATCTAACCTAATGCAATCAAATAGACAAAATCTTTTCCCTGGGGTGGGGGAGTCCAGAACTAGAGGGTATAGGTTTCAGGGTGTGAGGGGAAAGATATAAAAAAAGAGACCTAAGGAGCAACATTTTCACACAGACGGTGATACGTGTATGGAATGAGCTGCCAGAGGAAGTGGTGGAGGCTGGTACAATTGCAACATTGAAAAGGCATTTGGAGGGTATACGAATAGGAAGGGTTTGGAGGGATATGTGCCGAGTACTGGCAGGTGGGACTAGATTGGGTTGGGATATCTGATTGGTATGTGTTTCCAGCTGTACGTCTCCATGACTCTATGTGGATGTAAGTTTGCTCGCTGGGCTGGAAGGTTCATTTTCAGACGTTTCATCACTATACTCGGTAACATCTTCAGTGAGCCTGCGGACGAAGCACTGCTGATGATTCCTGCTTTCTATTTATATGTTCACCCTTGCTTTGTCCAGAGGCTAACCATACCTCACATGGTGACAAAACGTCTTAAAATAAACCTTCCAGCTCAGCGAACAAACCTTCATCCAGAACCTCAACTTGAGCTACAAACCTTCTCAAAACTCGCTTTCATGTAGATGTAGTATTTCTGGATTTCCAGAAGACATTTGTTAAGGTCCCACTCAAAGAGTTAATATACAAGGAGAGATAACATGGGGTTCAGGTTAGGATTAGTTTATTAGCTTTAATAGAGGATTGGCTAACCAACAGAAAGCACAGAATCAGGACACACAGGTCTTTTTCTGATTAGCGAGATGTAACTAACGGAAAGCCACAGGATTCGGTTCTCAGGCCCAAATTATTTGCAACCTATATTAATAACATAGATGCAGGGATAGAGGGTGCAATAGCCAAATTTACAGATGACATTAAGATACATGGGAAAGTACGTTTCATAATGAAATAAGAAATTTAAAAATGGAAATGTGAATGGACCAAAATTTTGCAGATGGAGTTTAACCTGATTAAATTTGAGGTTATCAGAAGAATGGAAAGGCAACTTATGTAAATGGAACTTCAGGGTGTTTCGGTGCAGAGGTCAGGGTACTAGTGCACAAACAGCAGATAATTAGCAGGTACAGTGGGTAATAAGGAAGGCAAATGGAATTTTGACATTTTTTGCTAAAGGAAGAGAGTACAAAGGTGTTGCTCCAACTGTCCATGACATTGCTGAGACTACACCTGGAGTACTGCATATTGTGGTGGCCCTATCTTTGAAGGACTTACTTGCATTGCAGGCAGTTCAGAGGAGGTTCATTAGATTAGTTCCAGAGATAATGTGTTTGCCTTATGAACAGGGATTGAACAGTTTATGCCTATACTCTACAGAGTTTAAAAGAATGAAAGGAGATCAAGTTGAGGTATACAAGATGCTAAAGGGGATTGGCAAAGTAGATGCTGAGATAATGATACCTCCTTGGGCAGTCTAAAATGAGAGGTCATAGTTTTAAGATTAGGGGGTAGGAAATCTAAAGCCTAAATGAGGAGAAATTATTTCTCTCAAAGGGTCATAGAATTATGATGACTGTGATGAATGCTAGGACAGAGAATAAATTCAAAGTTTGTGAGAAGATTTGTAGCTCGGGTGTTCATTGTTGTGGTTCTGTTCGCCGAGCTGGGAATTTGTGTTGCAGACGTTTCGTCCCCTGTCTAGGTGACATCCTCAGTCCTTGGGTGCCTCCTGTGAAGCGCTTCTGTGATCTTTCCTCCGGCATTTGTAGTGATTTGAATCTGTCGCTTCCGGTTGTCAGTTCCAGCTGTCCGTTGCAGTGGTCGGTATATTGGGTCCAGATCGATGTGCTTATTGATTGAATCTGTGGATGAGTGCCATGCCTCTAGGAATTCCCTGGCTGTTCTCTGTTTGGCTTGTCCTATAATAGCAGTGTTGTCCCAGTCGAATTCATGTTGCTTGTCATCTGCGTGTTTGGCTACTAAGGATAGCTGGTTGTGTCGTTTCGTGGCTAGTTGGTGTTCATGGATGTGGATCGTTAGCTGTCTTCCTGTTTGTCCTATGTAGTGTTTTGTGCAGTCCTTGCATGGGATTTTGTACACTACATTGGTTTTGCTCATGCTGGGTATCGGGTCCTTCGTTCTGGTGAGTTGTTGTCTGAGAGTGGCTGTTGGTTTGTGTGCTGTTATGAGTCCTAGTGGTCGCAGTAGTCTGGCTGTCTGTTCGGAAATGCTCTTGATGTATGGTAGTGTGGCTAGTCCTTTGGGTTGTGGCATGTCCTCGTTCCGTTGTCTTTCCCTTAGGCATCTGTTGATGAAATTGCGCAGGTATCCGTTTTTGGCGAATACATTGTATAGGTGTTCTTCTTCCTCTTTTTGCAGTTCTGGTGTACTGCAGTGTGTTGTGGCCCTTTTGAATAGTGTCTTGATGCAACTTCTTTTGTGTGTGTTGGGGTGGTTGCTTTCATAGTTCAGGACTTGGTCTGTGTGAGTGGCTTTCCTTTGTGGTGAATTCTCCATTAGGTGTTCTCTGTATCATCATGTCTAGGAATGGGAGTTGGTTGTCCTTTTCTTCCTCTCTAGTGAATCGGATTCCTGTGAATGTGGCGTTGATAACAGCACACAAACCAACAGCCACTCTCAGACAACAACTCACCAGAACGAAGGACCCGATACCCAGCATGAGCAAAACCAATGTAGTGTACAAAATCCCATGCAAGGACTGCACAAAACACTACATAGGACAAACAGGAAGACAGCTAACGATCCACATCCATGAACACCAACCAGCCACGAAATGACACAACCAGCTATCCTTAGTAGCCACACAAGCAGATGACAAGCAACATGAAGTCGACTGGGACAACACTACCATTATAGGACAAGCCAAACAGAGAACAGCCAGGGAATTCCTAGAGGCATGGCACTCATTCACAGATTCAATCAATAAGCACATCGATCTGGATCCAATATACCGGCCACTGCAACGGACAGCTGGAACTGACAACCGGAAGCGACAGATTCAAATCACTACAAATGCCGGAGGAAAGATCACAGAAGCGCTTCACAGGAGGCACCCAAGGACTGAGGATGTCACCTAGACAGGGGACGAAACGTCTGCAACACAAATTCCAAGCTCGGTGAACAGAACCACAACACAGAGAATAAATTTGAGGAGGAGACAGATTTTTAATTAGTAATGGGTTGAAGGGTTATGGACAGTAGGCAGGAAAGTGAGGTAAATTGCCTAATCCTGCTCATAGCTTTTAACCATAACCTCATTATTTTAATTCTCTATAAGCAGCAGACCCTTCTCCATTTTCCATAACATCCATCATTTGGGCTTTTCAGAGTAAAATGTGAAATTTGTACTAAATAGTGCTGAGCTATGGGCAGTTTTATGTTATGCACTAGAATCTTCTGGATGCTTAACTGAAACAATGAGGAAACAAGCAATTCAACAGTGTGATATAGATGTCCAGGTGCTGCTCTCTCTTATGTTCCTTAGAATAGGGAGGCAGTCACTGCTGGATATTTTTTTAAAAGATTCTTCCAAGGGATGTGTGTGTTAATGGCAAGGCCAGCAATTGTTGTCCTCCACTGCCACTCTTTGCATTAGATGCTGCAGAACAAAGTTGCCCTAAATGCACCATAATAATTTACCTTAACTCAAATTTAAGCACCGATCAATATCCCAATATAACTGATATTTTCTCATTTTACAATAGACAGTATAGATCACAGAAGCCACATTACACAGGTCATGCTGGTTTTGGTACCAATCTATTCCTCCCAGAATTTAAATTACATCTATGATGGACCTACCGTTATTTTAAGAATAACTTTATAATTCGTTGTGTCATCAGTGATGTAGGCTGACTTAATACCCACATGTTCTACTTTAATGGAACGTGGGAAAAGGAAGAAGATTGCAAGTCCACTAATCAGGAGGCTGATCAGCACGGCGACTGCCACATAAAGCTTCCTGCAAAGAAATCATATCCCAGCATTGGAACCAATTTTATTCTTTCTGGCTGTGAGTGATATCTGAACTGTTACAACAATAAACTATTAATACTGACGTTCGCTGTGGTTGTAGCCTTTGGTCACTGTATGGAATAAGAGCAACCAGCTCATTCTCCTGACCTGGAAATGCAAGAAAATAAAGAAATAACATTTTTGAAACATCATATTACCTATAGCATTACAAGTGAAATTTTGTAATTTGATGCCAGCTTTTGTCTGTGGGATTATGTTCACTAGCTTTCAATAAAGTGCAACTTAAGAGAATTGAGCACATAGTCTCTGCTGACACTCCAGGCAGTACTGAGGGTGGGCTATACAGTCAAAGGTGTCACCTTTCAGATGAGACATCCAATCAAAGTCCTTGAGGTAGCCATAAAATGATCCAACTGTACAGATTTTAGCCAATATTATTGCTTAATCAACATCAGCAAGAAGTGACTATCGCTCAACAAATCAATATTGTTGGTGTAAACTTACTGAGGGTAGATTACTGCTCTGCTTTCCTATCTCATAAGACTAACAAGAATTTCGAAGTGCCTCACTGGCTTTGAACTGCTTTCCAAAATGCAAAGTTTGTGAAAAACATTTTTTCCTTTTAGTGTGTTTTAAAAAGGCACGAGAGTAATATTTGGCAATGCACCATTATTAAGAAGGTTTCTTTAAAATCATATGTGCCTCACTAAACTCAACTCTTAGGTATTTTTAACCAACCTGTTCAGACATGATATGACCCATCTTGATCAGATTACACTTGAAACCAGAAGGTCCGTGTACATGCCCCATCAGTTGTAATGTGTCCAAACAAGTTAATTTTTTTAAAAAGTTGAGTTCCCACTAACTGTTGTAGTGCATTGGAGTGTCCCTACCTTTGACCTAAGAAGATTGGGCTCAAGTCTGACCTGCTCCAGTGCATCAAAACACGTCTGAACAGATTGATTGACAAAGATCTGAGTTCAGCACCAATCAAGCTCTTGTGTCAGATTTGTATTGGTCAAGACCCATCTGCTCCCAAGGTATACCATAACATGTCTAGATTTATTTATAAGAATAAGAGCTGAATTCAAGGGCCTTATGGTGTAGTGGAGTGTCTCTACCTCTGGGGCAGAATATCCAGGTTCCAGTTCCACCTATCTCTGAGGTGTGTCATAAGATGATTGATTAAAATAACTAAAAGAGCTGAATTCTGAGTGTTGATGTCTGGACAGGGAAATGACGTATTATCATAAATAACTTTTTATATTTACAAAAATACCTTTGGAAATCTCTGAAAATCTTTGGCTGACTAATTCAATATATGGATTGGGTAACATGCAGGTGATCAAAATAATTATAAATCACCCTTTACTAAGAGTCATAGTCTCTCAGTAGAGAGAGAAAGATAGAGTTAACACTTCAGGTTATAAACTGATGAAAGGTTATTGACCTGAATTGTTAACTTGGTTTCTCTTACAACCTGTTATCCAACCTGTAGAGTATTTCCAGCTTCTTATATTTTTATTTCAGTCTCCAACATTTGCAACATTTTTGTGATAAAGCTAAATCGGCTAACTTTGGTCTTCATTGTTCCCCTACTTGCTCCAATTCCTGAGACAGTCTGAACCCCATTAAAACTCATCAAGGTAACATGGATCCAAGTTACAGAGCAGAACTGCAAATAATTCTCCCAAAGAGCCAATGCCAAGACACTTTCACTAAAACTCATATTTGTTCAAAAGGAACAAAGAAGTTTCAATGGAAACTGGCATTTGTTCGTATTGTAGATATCTAGAGAGTGTCCAAACCATTAGCAATGTTCTCTCTGGTAAATCACAAGCAGTGGCAACACTGATTCATATAATTTCTAAATCCAAAGCAGCATCAACAAAGGCCAGACAGCATGTATAAAGAACACATGTAGCTATGGGAGAGGGCACAGCATTGAAATGAAAAAAAATGTTAAAATAATGTCAAGTAGAATGCCAATAGTATATTTTTGGCATCAATACTACTTCATAAAACACAGTCCCAATTCTTCCCAAACTTGACAGATGTATTACTAACAACACTGTGTTTGGAATTCTTATTGCTTGGTTACATTGGAATTTTCCTCTCCGTTAAATGACAGTGGCAGGGAGTTACTATTGGAGAAAGGGAGGATGAAGCATGTTCTGCTTGACTCACACCATCATTCTTGCTCACGTGATAAGAAAATTATCTACCTCTGGGTATTCGTCCTGTCCCTTGACAGGTGGGACATGTGATACTCTCTCTTCCCACAAACTCTACGTAAGGAACATGAGAACTGGCCTCTCCATTACTGTCTTGTATTTCATTTGTGTTTTCCAGAACTGTTCTTTCAGTCTCGGGCACGATGGGTGCTGCATCCCCTTTCTTGCTTTGTCTTGCAAAATTAGGCAAATGAGAGAATGATTTACCCATCGCTTCTTATACTAGTCCTATAATATGAAATCAAAATAAAGAGTCATACTCTATGGAGATAATAATTACTGAAAACATTTCAAAATACATTTCAAACCTTAAAATTACAAACCTGTATCACAACATTTACAGTCTCTTAAGTCACATTGGAGTTAATGTGCTGGTCTAGCTTTGTGCTTTGAAATACAGCTTTTGTTAGTTTAGTGTGTATTGACTAAAGGAGAATGAGGCTGGGGAAAGAAAGACGTTTTGAAGGATTATACAACCTTTTTTGCATTCCTCTACTTGGGCAAAAATTTAAACTAAAGGTCCTTCATCACTAACTTAAAAACTAATTTCTGGTTCAGAAGCTAAACGATTATGAAAGGACAAATCAAGGCTCCATCTTGTGTTCGCTTGATGCTGTAACTGCTCCCATGCAAAGGCAATATGTTTTAATATTCAGATGCACAAATCAATGTTAATCTTAACAAATATCATGACAGTCATCCTTATCTCAGCGAATAAATTACTCAATAGAGTTTTTTTTAAATTACAAGAAGAAAAGCAGGAAGTTCTCATTGACTCATAGAGGTCCACAACACAGAAAAGGCACCATCAAGTTTGTGCTAGTCAAAAACAAGCACCTAACTATTTTATTTTCCATTTTCGAGCCCTGTACGAACGAATTAATGATTTTATTGTCATGCCCACTGCAAGTGCATATCTAAGTAATTCTTAAATGTTATGAAGGTTTCTACCTCTACCACCTTACAGGCAGTGAATTCCAGATTTCCACCACTCTTTGGGTGGTTAAAAAGAAATTTCTCACATCCCATTGAAACCACCCGCCCCTTGCCTTAAATTTATGCCCCTAGAACCTTCGGTCCAACCTGTCCATGCCAACCAGATATCCCAACCCAATCTAGTCACACATGCCAGCACCCGGCCCTTATCCCTCCAAACCCTTCCCATTCATATGCCCATCCAAATGCCTCTTAAATGTTGCAATTGTACCAGCCTCCACCACTTCCTCTGGCAGTTCATTCCATACACGTAGCATCCTCTGTGTGAAAAAGTTGCCCCTTAGGTCTCTTTTACATCTTTCCCCTCTCACCCTAAACCTATGCCCTCTAGTTCTGGACTCTCCAACCCCAGGGAAAGGATTTTGTCTACTTATCCTATCCATGCCCCTCATGATTTTGCAAACCTCTATAAGATCACCCCTCAACCTCTGACACTCCAGGGAAAACAGCCCCAGGCTGTTCAGCTTCTCCCGATAGCTCAAATCCTCCAACCCTGGCAACATCTTTGTAAATCTTTTCTGAACCCTTTCAAATTTCACAACATCTTTCCGATAGGAAGACCAGAATTGCACACAATATTCCAGCAGTGGCCTAACCAACGTCCTATACAGCCGCAACATGATCTCCCAACTCCTGTACTCAATACTCTGACCAATAAAAGAAAGCATACCAAACGCCTTGTCCACTATCCTATCTACCTGTGACTCCACTTTCAAGGAGCTTTGAACCTGCACTTCAAGGTCTCTTTGTTCAACAACACTCCCTAGGACATTACCATTAAATGTATAAGTCCTGCTAAGATTTGCTTTCCCAAAATGCAGCACCTCGCATTTATCTGAATTAAACTCCATCTGTCACTTCTCAGCCCATTGGCCCATCTGGTCAAGATCCTGTAGTAATCTGAGGTAACCCTCTTCGCTGTCTAGTACACCTCCAATTTTGGTGTCATCTGCAAACTTACTAACTGTACCTCTTATGCTCACATCCAAAACATTTATGTAAATGACAAAAAGTAGTGGACCCAGCACCGATCCATGTGGCACTCCACTGGTCACACGTCTCCAGTCTGAAAAACAACTCTCCACCACCACCCTCTGTCTTCTATAGTTGAGCCAGTTCTGTATCCAAATGGCTAGTTCTCCCTGTATTCCATGAGATCTAACCTTACTAACCAGTTTCCCATGGGGAACCGTATCGAACGCCTTACTGAAGTACATATAGTTCACAGCTACCGCTCTGCACTCATCAATCCTCTTTGTTACTTCTTCAAAAAACTCAATCAAGTTTGTGAGACATGATTTCCCACGCACAGAGCCATGTTGACTATCCCTAATCAGTCCTTGCCTTTCCAAATACATGTACGTCCTGTCCCTCAGGATTCCCTCCAACAACTTGCCCACCACCGACGTCAGGCTCACTGGTCTATAGTTCCCTGGCTTGTCCTTACGACCCTTCTTAAAAAGTGGAACGTTAGCCAACCTCCAGTCTTCCGGCACCTCACCGGTGACTATCGGTGATACAAATATCTCAGCAAGAGGCCCAGCAATCACTTCTCTAGCTTCCCAGAGTTCTAGGGTACACCTATCAGGTCGTCTGTTTCCATGCTGTACATGTCTATGACTCTATTTATGGATCCCTCAACCAAGGGAAATAATTCCTTCCTGTCTACGCTATCTACGCCCCTCAATTTTATATATGTCAATCATGTTGCCTCAAGTTCCTTTGCTCCAAGGTAAATTGGCTACTATGTTTCATAGATTAAACTCAGTGATTACACTTCAAAAGTTACTTCACTAGTTTAAGGTGCTTTGGGAAGTCAAAAGTTGTGAAATGAACTACATGAGTGTACATATACACAGGAGACTGACCAGATTTAGGAGCCTTTACTAAGGCACTAAAAGTTTAAAGAAAAAAGTATAAACTAAGAAATCAAATCCAAAAAAGTGAAATAAAAATTGGGAAAGGAAAATGCAATTGAGAAAGATAAAAAAGTGACAGGCAGAAAAAGTAATATATTTTGAATTTGTTTTATTACAGCCAGAGTGTAAAAGAGATTTTTCATACACAGATTGTCATGGAAGACAAAAGCTCTTGATAATGATGCAAAGATAGATAATGTGGGCATTTAGGTGACTGGAAATGGCTCAAAGCTTGGTAAGAAATTGTTTGCTAACATTCATTGTACATATTACAGATAAATAATTGCCACTAGCCAAGATATTTGCAGAGCTGCCACAAGTTTATGAAGTATAAGAAAATTGGGAAGGTTAGAAAAGGCAAAGAAACAAAAGAATTAAATAAAGAGAATTTATTCTAAAAAGAAATGATTTTAAAAATATTGCATGAGGGATCATCAATAGATATACAATCTCTATTGACAAGGCCCCTCTCCAAATATATCTGAAGAACTGATGTAAAACAATGTGATACCATTGGGGTATTAAGAGCAGCAGGAACAGGAAACAGCAGTTTCTATTGGCATTTTTTCACCCATTGATAACCATCAATTTGTTTGTAGTTCTTCAAGCTTACAAAGATAACTGAAAACATGAACTATTTTATGTAGTACCAGAACTACCAACCAGAGAAAATGACAAGTCAACCAAAAATCTGATGGCCCTGTAAGCCTCTGACAACCTATTTGCAGATGTCAGAGGGTCTGAGAAAGTAATTGCGAGCTAACTTTTAGAGATTACTGACGTTTGGGCTGCAAATTATAAATATTCTTTAACTATCCAAGTTGATTAATAGTCACAAAACCTGGAGTGTTTCCTGGCAACCACATGCTATTCATTATCTATCTGGGTCCATAAAATGGTGAAACACATGAAAGTGTGTGAAAGGAAATTAGGACAAATCTCCAGGAATAATGCAAGTGAAGTAAATGTATTAAACACAAACAGTAAACACCAAACAATGTAATATTATTTCAAAACAGGACAATGGCAGAAAAGTAAACAAAATCTGCAAAAGTAATTATGAAAAAATGTCACTGAAAACAGAAAATCAAAATAGGTCAGACTCCATAGTCTTTAAGCATGATTTCAAGTGATCTATTTTAGAACAGTTTCTATGTGGAACCTACACAGGAGTTCCTGAGATCATGTTAATGGTCATGGCACACAACCAATGCCTTTGATAACTGTGCAGGCAGTTAATACAGGTCAAATATTTTATCTAGTTAGCCAATCCAAACAGCAGATTACTTATCCACCTTTTGATCCAATGGTTGATATACATCAAAAGGTACATGGAGAGTGAAGGCTGGTGGCAAGCATCCTATATTTACAAGCCAATTCTTCGGCTTAAAGGATAAATGTCAATAATTCCCTGTCCATTAACAATCAGCTTCTGTGACCATGAGAGTCATCAATAAGTCCCTCAGCCAAATTTGCAACTGCCCTCTGGGCAATAAATAATGCACAATAATTGTTGGCCAGCCGGTGACACCCACATCATGAGAATTAATTTTAAAGAAGAGCTTTTGATGTAAGGACCTACCTGTTAAGAACAACAATGAGAAAAACAGATCACTGAAGGCTGTGACTACACAATCTATGAGTCTTTCTCGAAGGATCAACAATAAGTGAAGGATTCAACTGTGGAAGACAGACAAAATGACAGTTGCCAGCTTAAAAGTTTAAGAGAGATGTGATACTTGCTGTGACTTGAAATAACCCCCAGTTCTGCTGTGGTTTAAGGATCTGACCAACACGGCTGCTGAATTTTAAACTAGAAATAGTCAAACCAATTTCTAACCACATGCATGCTGCAACTTGAAATTTACACAGTACCGAGAAATCAGTCAGAAAAATTCATAAATTTAGGTTTTGTTCACCTCTTTTGAATAGCTGGTGACTTCAGAATATTTGAGATTCCAGCTCTACTTCTCCCAAGGTAATTCCATTCCAAAGGAATCTGGAAACAAAATAGTAGCGTGCCAGAGTATTCTGTGTTAGCAACTGATTAGGAGATTGTACTTTGTTTAGAAGCCTGCAAGACAATCCTGTAAACACCGAACTTACTCATTTCAATCCACAAAATACAACTGGAATATATTGCTAGATGCTGACAAGTCCTCTTTTTAACTTCAAACCATATTTCATATTTTAAAAACTGGGCACAATGGCCAAAAGATAACCTGCAAATAAAAACAGAGAAAATGTTGGACAATCTCAAGTCTGGCAGCATCTGACGTTAATGTTACGAGTTCAGTGACCCCTTTGTCTTTCTTTCCACAGATGCTAGCACACTTGCTGAGTTTCTCCAGCATTTCCTGTTTTTGTTTCAGATCTCCAGCGTCTACACTTCTTTGTTTTTATTTTAAAAATTACATTACTTCTTTTCTGGGCAAGAATTACGCCTCTTTCTCAAGACAGGACAAAGTAACATTCCAGACAGACATGAATCCATTGCCATTCACAAATAATAATCAAAAGGGTATGATCAAATTGAGGAGGCGGGGGGGGGGCGGGAAGAGAAATGAGAGCAAGAGAGAGACCCCCAGGAGTTGGAGGGATTGGTGAGGGAAAGAGCGAGACTCGGAAACCTTTGGTGGGTGGGAGCTACCAGGCAAACACTGAAGGTGGGCAAGAGAGGAGACATGGGTCTTCCAGCTTCTGTGCCCTCCTCCTTCCAGGGGACTCCAATCCTATCACATGTTCCCTCTCCCCACAGCTAGCACATTTCAAATGCATGCATTTCCATGCACATCTACAGTGCTGCATTTGAACATGACATCACACACAAAATTTGACATGATCTTCTTTGGAATCGTGTGCATAGCAATAGGCTATCAGCAAACATCACCAAATAAATAACATTCTCCACTACAAACTCACAGAAGGGCTTACTTGGAATAAACAACCAAAAGGAATGGAAACAAACCTCTTTTCACACATACATACATTTTACTGACAGTGAGAAAACACAAATTCTGTCCATGGCAATGCAACCTATGCGGTTTTAAACTGAATCCAGAAATAAGAGGTACAAATGAATACCACAGGAGGGAAATCTTTTTTTTTTACTTTTAACGACATCTTCGCTGCTCTTTCCCCAGAGCACTGCGATACCCGTTCCTTGAAGTAGTTATCCAATTCCTTCCAGAATGTTACGAGTGGATCTGCTTCCACCACCTTTTCAGACAAGGCATTTCAGATACTAATAATGTTTTGGTGTATGAGCTTCTTGATTTGGAAAGATACTGGGTTTGGTAGAAATGAAATGATCTGTTTTGTCTTTCCTGTGTGATGTTTACTTTAGTGCAGTGTTAAATCCACTTGAGTACTGTAACTCCATATAAAGCAAGTAAACATTTGGACCCCTAATCTCAAAATAGTTGCCCCAATATGCTGATGAGACTATTACTGCTCATAAATACAAGTTTGTGATTTGAAAGCTCCAATTAGTGGTTACATGGTCATATTTCAATTTATATTAATGTTAGAATTATTATCAGTTCTGCACATATAAAAGCTTTGTAGCCACAGATCTCTTCGAACCAGCCCAACTTGCAGGCTCAAGTTTCAGTCAGCACAGATCCATGTTTTTCACAGACACAAATTCATTGAACACAAAATTCTGCTGCCAAACGCCAGTCATTTTAAACTGGGGTCTACAGAAATACAAATGGATGTGCTGATTTTGAGAATGCTAAATCTCCTGTTGCACTTTACTTAACACCCCTGTCAAAACAATTAAGGTCTGACTCAGGCCACAGGTAAGAGTTTACGATGCAAGTGTCAACAAAAAGTGTAAAGCAATGAGGGATCTCAGTCAGACAGTGCCAGCATTTGTAGGAGTTCCTCAGGCCAGAAAAGATTAAAGTGACCTACCCAGACAGTGTGTAAGAATGATTAGTTTTCTGTGGGGGCTCAATCCTGTTATTATCAATCTTCACTTGTGCAAACCTTGTAAGCGTCACAAGATTGCTGTCAGCACTGAGATAAAAATCATTTTTATTTTCCCTACCTGCTGAGGTTAGCTAACAAAGTATAGTCTTGGAATTAAATCGGAGAGTTCAAAGAACTGTGTGACCAATTATAAAATCGAGTGATGAGTTTATACTTTCAGTTATAAGGATTTATCATTTTGCTGTGTTGCCATTTCAAGTACTAACAGAAAGCAAGGCAATTAGCATGAATACCACTGGTATTCCCAGTGAAATAAATGGATAATTAAATAGCACAGGTAACACAATATCTTATACTACTTTTAGTATAAAAATAAACTGTGGGAAATGTGGCATTTCCAGGATATCAGTTAAAACCCAAACCTCTGTACATACATCTCCATATATTTTCCCAAGATACAAAAGCAGTTTCCAAAGCAGTTACTTCTGAGATCCATTCTTAATTTTGTTAGCTCAAGTCCTGACCTTTCAAATGTTCCCCTTGCTCGTACACACCTTATCCTTAACCCATCACATCCATAACACCACTATTTTTGCTCCATATAAGTGACTCTTCCATAATACCAGCCGCTTGTAAGACCTAATTCAATGAATGTTTATGGAACAATGTCAAAACTCTTATCCTCATTTTTGAGATGCTTTCCACACCTGACCTCAGTGACATATCTGTTTAATCTCCCTGTTAACCTTCACTATAATTTCTTTTTTGCATTCTTCGTTACTGCTCTTTTGGCAAACTTGCCCGTGCCATCTTGGAGAGTTTGCTCGTGCCCATTAAAACTCCGCCAAAATTAATTTGCCTTACTTCCCATGTTCCCATTTCCCTGACAATCTTTTGAAAGTATAGCACTGATTTGTGAATATACAAATCAGAAACAGAACTTGGTCATTCAGCCCCGTTGTGCCTGCACTGCCAGCCAATAAGATGACGGCTGAACTAATTGAAATCCTGACTATTCTGATAACCTTTCAAGCTCTTTCTTAACAAAAATCTAACTACTTTTGCCCTTAAGATATTCAAGGAGTCTGCTTCCAACACCTTTTCACACAGAGTTCCAAAGACTCTCAACCTGGAGAGAAGATTTTTTTTCTTAATTTCTACCTTAAATGAACAACCCCTGCTATTCAAACAGTGACCACTTGTTCTAGATTCTCCTAGAAGTAAACATCCTCTCTATATCTGAACTGTCAACACCCTTAAGGACTTTTTGTTTCAATCAAATCGCCTTTTACTCTTCTAAAATCTAGCAGATTTACCTTCAACCATTTAATGTAGGAAATATGGCATAAAAACAGGCCACTTAGCCCAGTTCATCCTGGTGTGACCTACTAGAGCCATCTCCCATGTTTCCTCATCCAAATCTAATCATTGTATCCTATTCCCTTTTTCACTTGTAAGCTTGTTTAGCTCTCCCAGAAATGCATCCAAATTGTTTGCTTCTGTCAGTCCGCATTGTATAGTGAATTCCAAGTGCCCATCACTCTTTGAGTCGACAGAATCCTTCTAAATTCTCCACTGAATTTCTGGGTGACTGTGTTCTCGTATTTTTCTTCACCCATTAAATGCGTCATAATTTTAAAGACTTCTATTACATTAGCCCTCAGCCTTTGTTTAAAAAGAAACACTCTCTGCCTGTCAATCTTCTTCAGATATTTCTGGTATTATTTTCTCAGTTCAATCCCTTGAAAGTAGAGAGAAATTTCTTCAGATACTTAAAAAAGAAAAGAGTTAACAAAGTAAGTGTTTCTATAGAAAATTAGTCTGGGAATTAGTTGTGGAGGATAAAGAGACGGCAGACAAACTGAGCAAATATTTTGTGTTGGTGCTCATTCAAGAAGATACAAATAGCATCCCAAAAATAAGGAATTGAATAGGAGTGAGAAACTAAAGAACAATTCAATTACCAAGGAAGTAGTACTGAGTAAGTTGTTGGAACAGTGATTTGACAAAAATGGATTTTATCGTAAGATCTTAAAGGAAGTATGTTCTGAGATAGTTGATGTGTTGGTTTTAATTTTCTAAAACTCATTAGATTCCAACAAGCTTACTTTAGACTGAATAAAGAGTAACATTGGAAAATAACTAAACAGGGAGGGAGGCAAGCAAAAATCAAGAATCAAGGTCAATTAGCTTAACATCTGTCATAGGGAATATATTAGAAGCTATTATTAAAAGGCATTACAACAGGGCATTTGGATAAGTTCAAGGAAATCAGGCAGAGCTATTTGGTTTTGTCAAAGGGAAATCATATTTAATTAACTTATCAGAATTATTTGAGTAAGTAACCTCTGTTGTGGATAAAGAGGCATGAGTAGATGTATTGTACTTAGATTTCCAGAAGACATTCAATACGTTGCAGGTTATCACTGAAAATAAGAGCTCAGTGTTGGGGTAACATATTAGCTTGGATAAAAGATTGGCTGGCTAACAGGAATTGGTGTAGGAATACATGGGTCTTTTTCAGGCTGGTAGGATGCCATGAGAGGAATGCGACAGAGGTCAGTGCTGGGTCCTCAACGTTTTACAGTTTATATAAATAATTTTAATGTAGAGATCAAAGGCATGATAGTTAAATTTGCTGATGGCACAAATATAGGTAGAAAAATGAAGTGAGAAGCAGACGAAAAGAGCCTACAAAGGAATATAGATTGGATAACTGAGTGGACAAAGATTTGGAAAATGAGAATATAATGGGGAAAGTTTGGAATTGTCTATTTTGGCAAAAATAATTTTTAAAAAAAGCATATTACCTAAAGGTTGCACAGCTCTAAGATGCAGAGAGATCTAAGTATCCTAATGCATAAATTGGAGAACATTAATATTCAGGTACAGCAAATATTCAGGAAAACTAATAGAATGTTATGCTTTATGGGAAATGGAACTGAATGCAAGAGTGGGGATGTTATGCTTCAGAATTACAGGGCATTGGTGAGACCACAAATAGTATACTGTGTACAGTACGGGTGACTGTACTTAGGGAAGACCATTAACACACTGGAAGCAATTCAGGAGACAGCTTCATAGACTGGAATATGTAGACTGCCTAATGAGGAAAGGCTGGACAGCTCTCCCCTCTGGAGTTTAGTAGAGTCAGAGGTGAGTTGATTGAAACACCAGAGACGAGGTGTCTTGACCAGGTGAACACAAAAAGGATGTTTCCTCTGATGGGATAATCTAAAATAAGGGGACACCGTTTTAAAATAGAGGGGTCGACCACTGACGGCAGATGAAGAAACTAAAATTTATCAGAGGGTTGAAAGTCTTTGGAAACCCTTTCCTCAAAAAGGCAGTGTCAGAATCCTCAAATAGTTTTCTCTTTGGGAAGCAGAGGCAAACAGATTGTTGACTTTCCAAGTAGGGAAGGGGGTAAAGGTAAACAGATTGTTGACTTTCCAAGTAGGGAAGGGGGTAAAGGTAAACAGATTGTTGACTTTCCAAGTAGGGAAGGGGGTAAAGGTAAACAGATTGTTGACTTTCCAAGGCGTGGGGCGGGGTAGATGAAGGATTATTTTTGGGGTTCGCAGGAATGTAGAATTCGGGGTGAAATCCAGTCCAGGCGGGATCGTGTTGAATGGAGGAGGGGGCTCGAAGGGCTGAGTGGCCCCACTCTTGTTCATGTGCGATCATTCTGCGAAGCCTTTTGCTTTTTAAGTTATTTTTTTTCCTCCTCACAGAGGTGTCTCTGGCCGGCCTCGAGGTGAAGGGGGAGGCACAGGCCGGAGATCCTCAACCATTTCCCCAAGCCCAAACCTCACCGCCCGCACCGCCTCTGACACCGTTTACCTTTCAGTGGGGCTTACTCGCACATCCTGCCCCTGGAATGTTTACCCCCCTCTGCCCGCCCCCTCCCCACACACACGCAGTGCCCAGGGTTTCACTCACTCACTCACCCGCCGCCGCCGCCGCCGATTCCCCTCAGCGCCGCCTGCAGCCTCTACCGCCCCTCTCCGGCAACTCCGGTTACTGCAGGCCACTCAACAGCAACACGCAGTGACCAAGAGTTGGAGGTGGAGCTGGTGGCATGGGGTGTGCAAAGTTAAAATTCACACAACACCAGTTTAGAGTCCAACAGGTTTATTTGGAAGCCTTTCGGAGCATTGCTGCTTCATTAGGTGGTTGTGGAGGACACAATTGTAAGACACAGAAATTATAGTAAAAGTTTACAGTGTGATGTAACTGAAATTAAACTTTGAAAAATACCTTGATTGTTTAAGTCTCTCATCTGTGAGAATAACCATGATAGTTTCACTTCTTTCATTTAAAAGTTACATTCTCAGGTTAACTGTAACAATTGGTGTCAGCCCAGATAATGTATTGAACGTGTTAGTCCTGTGTTTTGTTGTCTGTACCATAACGTTTAGACTGATTCTAACCTTAAAAAAAGTGTTAACAGTATTACATGGATTCATGCAGTTTTTGAGCAAAGTACAACGTAACTCTGCAAGTACAAATTCATCCCACAAACGTATATGGGGGGTTGTGAGTATCTGTGGGAGAGAGTGTATGTGTGTGTCTGTGTGACTGTAAAGGGATCTAAGTCTGAGAGGTTGCATGTGTGAGTGTGTGTGTATGTATGTCTGGGATGGGGGAGTTGCGCTGCTCCTTCATCAGCTGATTGTGGAGTATAGTATCCTATTCTTATGAGAGTATCTTTGAGTACTTCCAATTGCCAGTCACTTTCCTCCTCATCCAAACAGATCCTTTTTAAGATTAGAATCAGTCTGACCATTGTGGCACAGACAATCTCACACCTTAAATGCATTATCCGGGCCAACATGACAGCATTTGTTAAGGTTCACTTGAGAATGTAACTTTCATGTGTAAATTGCAGAACATTTAAAAGAACAAACTAACAGAGAGTCATAGAGATGACAGCACGGAAACAGACCTCAGTCCAACTCGTCCATGTCAACCAAATATACCAACCCAATCTAGTTCCACCCGCCAGCACCCAGCCAATATTCCTCCAAACCCTTCCTATTCATATACCCATCCAAATGCCTTTTAAATGTTGCAATTGTACCAGCCTCCACCACTTCCTCTGGCAGCTCATTCCATACACATACCACCCTCTGCATGAAAAGTTGGCCCTTTGGTCTCTTTTATATTTTTCCACTCTCACCATAAACCTATGCCCTCTAGTTCTGGACTCCCCCACCCCAGGAAAAGACTTTGTCTATTTATCCTGTCCATGCCCCTCATGATTTTATAAATTTCTATAAGGACACCCCTCAGCCTCCGACGCTTCAGGGAAAACAACCCTAGCCTATTCAACCTCTCCATATAGCTCAAATCCTCCAACCCTGGCAACATTCTTGTAAATCTTTTCTGAACCCTTTCAAGTTTCACAACATCTTTCCGATAGGAAGGAGACCACAATTGCATGCAATATTCCAACAGTGGCCTTACCAATATCCTGTACAGCCGCAACATGACCTCCCAACTCCTGTACTCAATACTCTGACCAATAAAGGAAAGCATACCAAACGCCTTTTTCACTATCCTACTGACCTGCAACTCCAATTTCAAGGAACTATGAACCTGCACTCCAAGGTCTCTTTGTTCAGCAACACTCCCTAGGAACTTACCATTAAGTGTATAAGTCCTGCTAAGATTTGCTTTCCCAAAATGCACCTTGCATTTATCTGAATTAAACTCCATCTGCCACTTCTCAGCCCATTGGCCCATCTGGTCAAGATCCTGTTGTAATCTGAGGTAACCCTCTTTGCTGTCCACAACACCTGCAATTTTGGTGTCATCTGCAAACTTACTAACTGTACCTCTTATGTTCACATCCAAATCATTTATATAAATTACGAAAAATAGTGGCCCCAGCACCGATCCTTGTGGCACTCCACCGGTCACAGGCCTCCAATCTGAAAAACAATCCTCCACCACCACCCTCTGTCTTCTACTTTTGAGCCAGTTCTTTATCTAAATGGCGAGTTCTCTCTGTATTCCATGAGATCTTACCTTGCTTACCAGTCTCCCATGGGGAGCCTTGTCGAATGCCTTACTGAAGTCCATATAAATCACATCTACTCCTCTGCCCGCATCAATTCTCTTTGTTACTTCTTCAAAAAATTCAATCAAGTTTGTGAGACATGATTACATGTTCATTCTAAAAGATGAGACACTTAAACAATCCAGGTCTTTTTTCAATATATAATTGAAATAGTAAACCTTTGCTATAAATTCTGTGTCTTGCAATCTTATACTCCACAGCCACCTGACGAAGGAGCAGCGCTTCGAAAGCTAGTGCTTCCAAATAAACCTGTTGGACTATAACCTGGTGTTGTGTGATTTTTAACCAAATGACCAATTTCTGCTTCTCCTTGTTCCCTCTCCATGTGTCACAATCCCCCTGCCACACCTCCAAAGTACTTGTCTGACATTAATTTTATTTGAAGGAGTGAGTGAGTGAAGAGGAGATTTTGTACCAGATTTGGGTGCAGTTTCTTTAGTTAAGATGGCAAGGGAGAGTGAGGGGCAAAAATCAGAAATTGCTAGGGAAAAAAAAACACATCTATGCAGAGTTAACGTTTTGGGACCAGTGACTCTTCTTCAGGTCTGAGGAAGGAATTTCTGATTTTGCTTCTCATTTCCAGAATCTGCAGTTCTCTGCTTTTTTATTATTTATTGTAAGGGTAATATGATTGAGGTATAGAGACTAATGTAGCTTTCAATAAAGTTGTTAAAGATGTACAATTTCCTGAAGGCTCTTGAGGTGCATTGGTCATGTCCCTAACCTGGGCCTTCTGGCTTAGAGGTAATGTTTTTAAAAAACCAAAGAACTGTAGCTACTGAAATCAAAAACAAAATCAAATTGCGAGGAAAACTCAGCAGACCTGGCATCATCTGCCGAGAGAAAGCAGAGTTAAAGTTTCGAGTCCAGCAACTCTTCTTCAAAACACTAGCTCCAGAAGCATCTCTGAACTGGTTGACTTACATTTTGAACAAAAGTTCCTTGAAGGCTTTAGTGATGCAGTGGCAGACCCCCCTGCCTCGGAGACAGAAGGCCCTGATACAATCCCACATGCTTTAGAGGTGTGGAGTTACATGGGAAAATGTGAAACATTTCCTGTTACTTGATGGTGCAAGCATTTTATCCAGCATATGTCTGCTGCATTCCTATTTTCATCTTTCAATTTAATAAATTTCTAAATGTTGTATCAGCTACAAACTTTATTTCCAAAATAATCTAAACTGAAAAAGCATTATTTATGACAACTCTGCTTATAAATTTTTGCAGAATGTTGTATCTATGCAATAACTACACAATTAATTCCAATTTTGCTTAAAAGTCTGTTACTTGATACTTTGGCAAACATTGTTTGAAAGTCCATGTACACGTTATCAACCACATTTTCCATTAATCATTAAATAATTCCCTTACATTGATTTGCCAAATTGTGTATGATGAATAATAACCTGTTAAATGTTTTATTGCAGTGATAAGGAAAACAAAGTTACACATTACTTAGCAACATAAAAAAAATGAAGTGTACAAATTCACACATTGCTGAAGTAATTTTTCTCCTTTTATGTGACTTTAGAAGTGGTCATCACAGTTCATGTGTGTGTGTGTGCGCACGCAAGAGAGGGGGGGGGGGGGGGGGGGGGATTTGAGAGATTGAAGCCCGAGAGTCAAGATATTGGGCGCAGGTTCCTGATGAAAGGCTTATGCCCGAAACATCAACTCTCCTGCTCCTTGGAGTCTGCCTGACCTGCTGTGCTTTTCCCATGCCACACTTTTCGACTTAGAGACATGATGTTTATTTAGGAGGATGCATTCTGACCAGGTTTTCTTTCAGGTGTTAAATAAAAAGATATTTAATTCACGTCCAGAAAGGGCATTGTCATGCTATTTGGTGAGTTAAGAGATGTTGAAGATCTCTATAGAGAGGGAACTTCAAGTTACTAATGGTACAGGAATTGTGTTGCTACATCCTGATGAAGTTAGAGGGCAATATTCAAGAGGACAGTTAATGATCTCAAAATTAAGGAATGGTGATGGCTCAGTAGTATTATCCCTGGACCCAGGAATGTTCTGGGGACCTGGGTTCAAATCTCAAGATGGCAGACTATGGAATCTGAATCCAATCCAAAAATAAATCTGGAATTATGGGTCTAATAATTATCATGAACCCATTGTCAAATGTCATGAAAACTGACCTGATTCACTAATGTCCTTTAAGGAAGGACCCTGTCATCCTTACCTGGTCTGACCTACATGTGATGCGAGACCCACGGCAATTTGACTGACACTTATGTGTCCTCTGGGCAGTTAGAGATGGGCAATAGATGATGGTCTAGCCAGTGATGTCTTCATCCCATGAACAAATATTTTTTAAAAATCCAAAGATTATCAATGAGTCAGGTTTGCTGACTTGATGCTCAGAGTCCAATACGGAACGATCAAGACCTGAGCTACAGCAGAATTACAAAGGGTGATGGTCTTTGCACCCTGTCTTGTGGCAGTGACTTTGCAGATAATGTTGATTCATGTCTCAGCCTTTTAAGTAATAAAACAAAAATAAAGGCAGATATAGAGGAACTTACATATAATTAGATTCAGTTCCTCTAGTCTCATTTGGGATGATTTACAATAAAACTCTACCAGCAGCTCTGAGGCATTCCTGTCATTCCAGGTCAGAAAGTGTTGTGCTCCTGAATGTACTCTGTAAACGTACCTCACAGGGTCTTCTTTGGCTAACCCAGAACCTCGTCCACCTGCCAATGTCTACTCCACTGCTATGCTAGTAACCCATGGTGTAGGGTTGGGGGTTGGGGAGGGTGAAATAACTATTCTGCAAGCAGTTTGGACTAGTCCGCTGTAGCACTTTCTGTTGGGGATTCTGTCTCTCCATGTGATACAATAGGATAACATGTCGGCAGTATGGCAAGGTGCTAAATTTATACGACATTTTTGCTGTTGCCCTCCAAATCTCAGTGGCACACAATGCAGTTATACCACTATGGAAATGTAGAGTCACAGCTTCATATAATGTCACGTGTTGAGACCATATGGAGCCACTGCAAACTGATGCTACTCTGCCAATTCTTGTGTTGGCATCAATCCCTACATCACCCTCCTCAGATATGGTATTCCCCAGGTGGGAAAGGTGATTGGTATTGTTGATGTTTTGTTGTCTGGTGATGATAGATGAGGGAGGGTCATGTTGCTGTTCAGTTGTATCTGAATTTTTTCAGACCCAACACGTAGCCCAACCTTGACGCCAATATTCATAAGTCACACACTGAAACACATTTGATTCTTCGACCAGTAGGGTGACGCTGTCTGCAAAATCCATCTTTGTCGAGCAGTGGACTAAGGACTAGTTATCTTTGCAAATCCTTATGCATCATAACACATTTAAAATCTATCAGGAAAGGATGAACAGCGTGGCTCTTTAACAAATTCATTTGTTACTTATACGATACTTGCCAAAAGCTAATTTGTTTTCCTTGCCTGAATTATTGTTCCAACAAGTTTTCCCACTTACATACAGGCTGACTGGTCGGTGGTTATGGCTTCAAGGCTCATTCCAGAAACTGGAGTACATAATCAACACTGGTACAGCATTATGAGTTACAGTGATATAGGTGCTACCTTTTGGGATGAGGCAATTAAACAGGTTCAGTCTACTCCGCTCAGATTGATGTTAAAAGAGCCAATGATACTTCTCAAAGATGGGAGTGCTCTGGATGTTCTGCTAATACCTACACTTTATACTTTGACCACTATCAAAACATAAAATAGTTTGTTTAAAATTTGCTACTGCATTTCCCTGGAATAGAGACTATTCTTTAAAAAGAAGCACTTTAGAACATTCTGAAGTTATGAAAACTGCTATATAAATGCACCTCTTTAGTCAGTAGACATTGGGCATAAAATATGATGTACAGGATTTAAACAATTCACATTTAAATATTGTGTTTGAATCCAGCCATGGCAGATGGTGGAATTTGAATTCAATAAAAACAAATTAAGAGTCTAATGATGACCATGATTCCATTGTCAATTGTCAGAAAAATTCACCTGGTTCACTCAGGTTCTTTAGGGAAGGAAACGATCATCCTTACTTGGTCTGGCCTACATGTGACTCCAACCCACAGCAACGTGGTTGACTTTTAACTGCCCTCTGGGCAATTAGGTACAGGCAATAAATGCTGGTTCAGCCAATGATATTTATATCCCATGAACAAATAAAGAAAAATAAAGAACATTCTTTGGCAGCTGACAGTCAATCATGCAGGAAGTAAGTATCTCCTTAATGGTTTACTGTAGTTATATTTAATTGCACTGAGATTAGCAATGCATAGAGAATTATAAACTTCATGGTATCAAGTTTAAGTGACTGTCATGTGCAGTGAGCATGTTGAGTGGCAACATACCTGAACGATTACATAATCTTGAGGTGAGTGCAAATTTCAGCCAGCCAACACCTCTTAAAATGGAGGTGCCGTTATTGCAGAAGGTCAAGGTAAAATGATTTTCTTGCTGGGGACACAAGAATGACACATTCAATTGGAGGGTGGGTTCTCAGATTTTCCAAACTTTGACAGAAATGGTAATCAATACTTTAAATCTAATCCTAATGACTTGGATACTGTGCTTCAAGAGGTTCAATGATCTCAAATGACTGATCAAGGTCAGTGAATCCATCCATTAACAACATATTGCAATTCTACCATTGCACATTGCTCAATGCATTCACTGAGTAAAATCTCAGTCAGTCATGACTCATAAACATCACCGAAAGCTTCATCTTACCCTGGGAAAGCTGCAAACCTTGCTCCATCTCTCTCAGATTATACACACTGCCAGCCACACATGCATGACAGCCACATCACTTCTAATGTACATTACATTCATTGGTAACACTTGCTTCTCTTTCGTAGGACAGTGTGGCACATGATAGATTATAGGACTTAATCAGTGAAGACATACATGGCTGCATGCCCTTAACCTGATGCAGAAGGCAAAGATTGTCATCACTGGAGTTGGCAAAGATGACAGCCATGGCAGGCAGTGTGAATGAAACCAAAGATTATTGGTATTCTCACCTGCTTAATGCTCATCGACAATTACTTCTGAGTTACAGGAGGAAGACAATGGATATGCTTTGCCAGGCCCACCAGAAAGCCTGTGGCTGTGTTAAGGAGCGTATAGGAGTCTAGCATCAACGTAGGAGTATTTTCCACAGAATTTGGAGCCCACCCTTATCAGCATGGAAGTGGTGGCAAACTTCATTATCATATTTGCCAACCCAACCACGATTTAAATTCTGATGATGACTCAGCATCCATAGAATCACAGTGCAGAATCCCATCTAAATGTCTGGGTGCTGAAAATAGTTGGAAGCTCAAGCTGAAATTGAGTAAAATCAACTACAAAAACAGAAATTGCCTGGAAAATCTCAGCCAGTCTGGCAACATCCGTGAAAAGAAATCAGAGTTAATGTATCGGTCCCAGTGACCCTACTTCAGAACTTAAAGTCAGCTTGCTGACACACAGACTGCTGCCATAGTGCTGAGATAGAAAGTCCAATTATGGACAATACTAACTGCTCAAGTCTGGACAGCAAGCTCCCCATAATAAAAGTCTGTAGCCTTTCATTAAGCCATGCTGCAGCGACTGAAGCAGAGAAGAGGTACAAAAGCACATGGAGGTCAGGTACTAATGGACTGCATGATGATATTTTGTATGAAATGGTACAGCTTGACTTATAAATTGAGCCTGGCATGTTTATTTTATGGTTGCTTTTAATTTAGTATTGCTGTCAAGCAGTGATGGTCAATATCAGAGGTGAGGTGGGACCATTAATGAATGTGCAATCATCTTGGCAGTATCATGGTTGAATTGTCTATCAACATCCTATGATTTACCATTGAACAGAAACTGAACTAGACTAACAATAAAATACTGTGGCTGTAAGAGCAGGTCAGAGATCAGGACCACTTCAGCAAGTAACTCAGCTTCTGACTCCCCAAAGCCAATACACTATTTACATGGCACAAGTCAGGAGTGTGATGGAGTACTCACCACTTGCTTGGATGAGATATTTAACAGGGATGTTAGACAGCATCTTCCAAACCCACCATTCACATCCTGAAGGGCAAGGGAAGCAAATACATGGAAATACCACCACCTGCAAGATCCTCTCCAAGCCACTCACACATGATTTGAAAATATATTGCCGTCCCTTCAGTGCCTCTGGGTCAAAGTCCTGGAAGATTTCTCCAAAAGCACTGTGGGCATACTTACAGCAAATGCACTGCAGTGGTTCAAGAGGAGAGCATACCATCAACATCTCAAAGGCAAATATGGACAAGCAATAAATGTTGGCACATCCATTCACACCAACATCTCATGAGTGATTGGAAAAAAAAACTGGTTGTGGAAAAGATATGAATCTACTGTGAGACCCTTCTAGAAAGGGGCTAGGCGGGGCAGGTCCTCTCCTCCTCTGTATACCCGGTGGCTCTTACATATAAAATATATAGCAAGAGAAAATTCACTGTGGATCATCTTAATATTTCCCAGTTTGGAGTGGCTTTACAAGTAGACAGCATTTTCTTCACTACACAGAGTATTCAAGTTACAGATATTCTTGCTTCAAATAAATAAAACCTTGCGCACATTCCTGAAGGGCAACAAAATGAAAACAGACATCATTCACATTTGAAAGAACACATTACCTTTCAAAACAATATTTGCCTGGAAGCTGCTCATTTTTTCATAGCAGTCAAGGGCCAATATCACATTTATGATGAGTGACAAACACCAACGAAAACAAAAAACAAATGCAGAACAAATGCCCTAACCTGTTTGGCAGAACAGCAATTCAATCCATTTTTGTGATGGTAGAGGTGCTGAAGATAAATATGGGCACAACTTCATTGTACTTAAACAATACTTTTATTGATTCATTTATCTGGGATTCAAAATTCATTTACATCACATTTTAAAAGGACAGAAAAATACAGATCTGTGAAGAAGGTTGAGCAATATATGCAAGTTGATACTCTAAAACTGATTTAAGACAATTACATGCAAATGTAGATAATGTGCAAATGAAGCCATCAGAAGTTACTAAAGCATTAATTTTTATCTTAATAAACTGCAAACGTTGTGATAAATTATGTGCAAGGATGAATGGATGCAGAATATGAATGAACTGTATAAATTAAAGCTCATGGCTCCTATGTATGTAATATCCATTATATCCTTGAAACATGGAAGTATACTTTTATCTCCAGTTTATTTTATTAAAGGATTTTTGCTCCAATTCTTATTTCAAAATGTAATATCACCAGCCATTAATTCTAAGGTGGAACGGTACCAAGGAAGAACCCGTCAACTGAATAATGCAAGTGCGCACCCTTCATTCAGCCCATACTGTGAAGACGAGCTGTGTAAACATGTAAATCACTTGTTAGTATAAAACCTGTTGACCAGGGAATTCCTACACAGTAACAGATCTACCAATAGATCTTTTAGTTTTAGATCCTCTAAAAATACTAGCATTTTGATATTAGTTTGAATACTTGATTTTTAAGGTAAACTGATAATTGTGTCACTTCAAAAAGGTACATAGTCATTGGATGTATATTTTGAACTTTTTTTTTTATAACTGATGCAAATTTGCAAATTATGTCATGGCGCAAGTTTACGGGGAAACAGTAACTTTTTCTTGCATTCTATAGGGTACAATATATCAATTTCAAGAATTCTAGACTAGGACCACACAATTATCTGAAAGAAACAGCAACACACAATTCAGTACAGCATAGTACTCATGACCTTTAAAAGTTTGCAGCTTAGAGTAAAATTGTAGAATGCTAATTATAACAGAAGTCCAGGAGGTCCACCTTAACTATCCAACATATTGTGTACTATAGCACTGCAACTTGCTGAATGGACAACTTCAATAGCAACTAGTGTGGAAATTCTTACAATGAACACATTTTTAAGTATTAAAAGACATTTGTAACTACTGCAAAATAGCCACCAAAACTGTAAATATTGTTGTAGCCTCCATATCAGAATCTTAGAAATGGCAATTACAGAAATCAAACCCGATCTTATTTATCTTATCTGCTTATTGCTTTTAATGCTTACTTCAACGCTGATTTCATCTTGGCAGCAATGAAGCTAAACTTGATGCTAAAGGTATTGAGCAAATCTTGAGAATCTGGACTTCTATATCATAAACTTAAATATGATGCTATTATTATAAAACAGATTTTAAAATGCTCACTTTTTTAAAAAAAGATGAACATTAAACAGAGTTCAAAAATGGGTTTACCAGCACTTCTTTTCTTTTAATCACTAATGACGGGATATGGAAGTTTATAAAAAAGGAGCAAGTTGCTTCTTGCCTAAAATGTTCTTTTACCAAGAATACTGGCTGTCCATATTGACATTATGTTAAGCATTTGTTTCCTTTAGCGTATCCAATATTTACTTTTGTGTTACTCAAAGATCAGGATTCCTTGGAAAACTAATTGGTAACCAATTAACTACATTTATACTAGTTCCAAACTATGGAAACTCAAAGATCATCCAAAACTCATTTTGATCGTTTTTTTCAACTATTAATGAATCCAACTACAGATGTCCTCATCAAAAATGTCTAAATCACTGCTTACCAATTCAGTCACAGGAACCAACCACTTGAACAAAGTTTTATTCTTCATAGGTGAGGGATAAAAGGGAGAGAGAGAGAAAGTCAGATCTAAAGATTCTGGCGTTATTAGAGGCTTTCCTCTTGAGTAATAGAACAGTTGGCATGCACATCCCACCATGTGCTTTCACCTTTGGATAAAAGTGTGTAGACGTTAATGATTATATACACATTACATTCTTCAAAAGTACCAAACTGTGAAACTGCTAGAATGAGCAAACAGCTCACGGAATCTCAATATTAGCAGAATTCTTCAAATCCCAACTATATATCAAAGTTTTATCAGAATATTTAACTAACAAGTATCACAAATTAGTACCACATTTCCAGACTGAAAAAAAGAATAGCTGGCCTACTTGGATGGAGAATATAATATCATTGCATGGATTGTAATACATGCAAAGGCTGGTTCCTCCAAATTTGTAATTATCTGCAATTGGATCAATACAAAATCCTTAATATACTCCAGTCCTTAAACAGAAAAAATACCTTTAAGAGAGTTACATTATTTCAAAGCCCTACAGAGTGATTTCAAACCAAACATTACCATATGTTGCTACTAAAAACTGGACACAAAACATGGCTAGATCATTAGAATATTAAATGTCAGTTTTGCAATATAGCCGAGACGAATCTACTGAGGACACCAGACCTCAGAAGCATATATTGATTATAGCCAACTAAAGCTACAATGATTATTCCAAAATGCATAACTTCCATATAATAAACCAGTTGAAGAAAACATAAATAAAAGATTAAGAAAATGTAATTTTTTTTACCCACTTCCAGAAGAATTCTTTTTTCAAATTAAGCTTTTCCTACTTCCATCACACTAACGCTTTTTAACAGTCTGATTATGACACTTCGAATTTTGTGTTAAGCATATTGTGGCTGCTTAAGAAATTATCAAGCACAAGAATTTATCCATGCACAACGCACACATTCTATTTTCCACAGCCCAAAATAATATCTCTAATAACAGCAGACTTGTTTAGTAAATGAATAAGGGCTATGTCAAATGCTATTATTGTTAATGCATGTTTCAGCTACACTGAATATTTGAGTTATACAGCAAATTTAAAGATGATCAAACTGCAGAAGTAGTTTCACACTGCTTCTTCAAAATGGGTAATCTGAAACAAAGTTTCAATTGTATCTATCCAAATGATACTATTAGCTCATAGAATGTTCTGCCCTGGAAGAATCACTTTTAAAAAAACATGTTCGTGAGAACGTGTCCCTAATACACACATTGCATTGATACAGATTTACTGTAGTGTTTAACTGTATGTGGAATCATACCCTGCATGTTATATTGCTTTTCCAAAACCAAATATATACATTATGTTGCAATGCAAAGAGGTGTTTAATGTACTATTTTCTGAGTTTAGTGTAATGAGGACCAACAACATGGACCAATTTTCCCAAAAAAATAATTAAACAGACTCAAAGACTCACAAACATCTTGAGCTGCTTTTCTTCTGGCTTTAACTTTATAAAAACCCCCACTAAGTCGTGAGTTGTGGATTAATATGGAATAGAGAAAGCAAGCACATTACTTTTCTCAATAATAAATGAACTCCACGTTAATGCAATGGAGCACATCACTGAAAATGAACTCTTAGAATATTGATATCGTCGTGTGGGTGTTATCCTTGATTACTGCTATTGTGCAAAAAAATGTGGCAGCTCATGTTAACTAAGATGTAATCCATGTAAACGTGTATATTCAATGCCGATTAGCATGCCAGTCGTTCTCATTGATGTGGAGAAGTTCAGTGACAACTTCAACAAGATTGTTGCTATGTTTTTTGAGCAGTTTCATATTTAGTTGTCTGTCACAAAATCCCATTTCAAAAAGAATATCCATCATAGATGCAGTTTGATTTTCTGTTGCTTCAGCCTAAGCAGAGGAAAACAAGTTAGAAATTGAGTTCAGCAGGACCTTTTTCAACACATAAACAGCTGAAATTTATCATCATCCACACTATGCTTTGGAAGTATTTAATTTTATTACTAATTATTTTGAATATCTACCCTCTAGACTGTCAGAGAATAAAATCTACTATCATTAATCCAATCATTATCAGAGGACCCATACCAGCTCATCCTTTAACCTCATTTCTAAAAAGGGTTCCGTTCATGACTTTTAAAAGCAAATTAATTTAGGGATTGCGCACATTATTGATATTATCAACATTCTTCTCTACTGCCCTTGAGAAGGGAACGTTGAGCTGCCATCACAAACTGCTGCAATCCATTTACTATAGACACAGCCACAGTACTTTTAGGGAGGGCGTTGGAGGATTTTGACCCAGTGACACTTATTAAGAAAGAGCATTAATTTCCAAGTTTTGATGGTGAGCGCTTTTGAGGGGAAATTGCAGCTGGTGGCATTCCCATGCAACTGCTGCTCTTGTCTTTCTAGATGGTATCGGTTGTGGGGCTGAAAGGTGCTAAAGGGCCTTGATGAATTTCTGCAAGAGAACTTGTTGATGGTATACAATGCTGCTCAGACTCCAAATGAGGTCCAGTGTGGACTCAAGGGACTCCCAGCCTTGAAGTGAAGCCCAGAGTGGGTTTGAGTTGAAGTCCAGCATGGACTCGTTTGCTCCATCTGCTTTTTTTTTCAAAACTCTTTCTCTGCTTTAGAAGGACAGTAACACTGAACTTTTAACTTTGTTTCATTATTTTTCTAATTTATACTTAAGACTTTGTACCTGGGCACCTTTGTACCTAGTCAGCGCCAGAAGTGGCAGCTTTTTACACTTTACTATATTCTTATACCATTGTACTTGAGTACATGTGACAAAAACAAACCTACTTCTAATTTTAAGTACATGTGGTGGAGTGACTGAATGTTTGTAATGGGTTTCAATCAACCGGCTGCTCTGTCCTAGGTGGTGTCAAGTTTCTTGAGTGTTGTTGTAGCAGTACTCAAAGCAAATTGATTCCATCACACTTCTACTTTGCAGAGGATGGTCAGGCTTTGAGAAGGTGAGTTACTCACTGAAGGATTCTGAACCTCTGACATGCTCTTGTAGCCACAGTATTTTTATGTTACTGTTGTTTGGTCTGCCAACTCACTTGCATCTAACTGCACAAGGCAATTTTAAAATTTATTACAGTAATGCTTTTTCAGATTAAGTATTCCCCCATCCTCAACTAATCCTTTGCCTTTTCCATTATTCTGCAACAGAATATTCCCTCCTTAGCCTTTATTCAAAACTACTTTAGACGTAATTTAGCAGCACTCTTTTCCATTTCCTTCAAGAACTTGATACAACATCCACAATTTCTATTGGGTCTTTAATATTTAAGCTTTCCAAAGGCACTTCACAGAATGTTGTGAAACAATGACACTGAGCTATGGATGGAGATAGTAGGGCACAAGACGGAAAGCTTGATCAGAGATGTAGGTTTCAAGGATCACTTTAAGAAGATAGTGATTATGAAGAGGCTTAGGGAGAGAATTCCGAGCTTAGACCTCAGGTAGCTGAAAGTATAAGCACAACATGGTGAAGCAATTGAAATCAAATCAAATGTCCAGAATTAGGGAAGCACACATATACAAGAGATACTATACTTTAAACAAATAGGCAAACTGCATGTAGTATTCGAAATGTGGCAAGGTCAGGTAATTTTAAAATTGCATCTCGTTATAAATTACTACCTATCAGCACAATATCTGATTTTTCACTTTTCCAACTGCCTGTGACCATGGTATCAATTGTTTTGGCGAAAGATCTACTACTTATTGAGAAACTAACCATCTATCTATATCATCTAACCAATCATCTTTCTACATAGCATTCTTTTGTAACTGAAACTCAACTTTACATATGAAATAGCAACATTAACTGATGAAGCTTCCAGTGATCTTTTTGATTTGTGCACTGTGCTCAAACCATCATTTGTCACTTCTTCCAATTTGGCGTTCTATGAAAATTCAATCACCTTGACAGAATTAGGTCTTCATTTATTAGCAGAGATTCTAACATCTGATCTTAAAAATCAGCTATCTTCAGGGCATTTACACCAGTATTCTAGCTACCTACCAACGAGCTAGCTAATCCTAGAAATTCATGATGATCTGCACCACAGGCCTGAAAATTATGCACCAACCTATTCAATGAAACAGTATTAAATTCAGTCAGACACTGACTATTTTATTCACTAAGTTTATAACTTTCTTTGGTGACAGTAACCTTTCTACCATTTGGGAGTATACATGGTGGAAAAAGGGAGTAATAGGATCGAACATACCAGACTTAGGAGTTCTATCACTGTTCCTTCATTGTCACTGGGTCAAAATCCTGGTACTCATATTCTAACAGCTGTGAGTCTCCCTAGCCCACTGAACTGTCAAGGAGACAGTTCACTACTACTTTCTCCTGGTAAGTGAGGGATGGACAACAAATATTAGCCTATCCAGTGATACCAATACTCCATGATGAACTTTTTAAAAAGTCCTTACCAGTCACAATAATGTAAATTGTTGAAGATAGACAAAGGATTACCATGACAGCACTTGGTTTTTGGACTAATATTGAGAAATAACAGTGACCAATGTGACATAATTTGTCTAAATATCTCATTTAACCTGACTCAGGCAATCATAATAAAGTGCAAAAAGGGAGCTTTAGCAAAATATTTTCACCTCTCTTTTATCAGTGTTCCTCCTACCTGGCTAAGTATATGAGCGGCTGTCTGGCTTTCGCTAATCTTATTCATCAGCTGGGTTAGTATCACTGGGAAGGTACTCAGTTTCAAGTAGCTATAACGTTTGAAGCACAGAATAGGCCTCAATGTAGAAATGGATGATCGTAATTTTTTATTAATAGTGTAATGTCACTAAGAATACACAGATCACATGGTTTTAAGGCACTAAAAACCATCTTGTGGATCTATGATAACAGTCATCCAATGGTTTTATTTAAAAAAATAAATACCTGAGTCACACTGGTATCCCCTGAAAAAAGAGCCTTATAAGCAGAGGCTGCTACAGACAGGGCTCCCTTCACAAGCTCACCAGCAATCCCACTGTGGTGTCTACAAAGAAAAATCAAATACATATAATAGCAATTTCAATTTGTAAAATTGTTTCTGATTAGATCTGCTAACCAAGTTTAAGTTGGGATATAAAAAAACCACATTCAAGGATAAAAAGTAACATATTTTAAATGCTCTTCCTTCCAAAGACTTTGTTGCTCTCTCATGCAGGCAGAGTCCTGGTAAACATATAGTCCCACAGGTTTTCGTCACTTCCCAACTGTAATTTCACATAAGAGGCAAGACACTCAATGCTGGGAAATGTATTCAACACTCGGAGCATCAACACAAAAGCCTATCTTGTCCTTCACCAATCAAAATTAAGGCTTCCTGAAGGTGACCAGGCACTTTAGCTAATTTTGTCATCCCCAAAGGACACCAAGGTATTACTGCTCCGAATTTCTTATGACACTGGAGCAAGGTGTGATATTATAAACATTAGAGCTTCAGTAACTGCTCATGTATTGAAAGAATCAATAAAGATAAACAGTTTCACACTGAAAGAAGCAGCAATAACTGTGCCTGGAATAAACTATTAAATGACAACAACAAACTTTTACAGAAATTGAAAGCAATTAGTCATGCGTGGGAACAGAAGGAGTTGAAACTACATGAACAGAATGGTTTTGACATCTATTTGGTTACTGGCTGCTTCATGCCACAGGGAGAACTGATTGTCCTGCTGAAGAATTTAAGGAGAGAATCACAGGAAAGCGGTGTCTTCAACAGACAGTCAATGCCAATGCAACAAGGAACAAGGAAGCTACTTCTGAGAAGAAGGCAAACTGCAGACCTGCAATATTTTGGATGAAAAAAATCTAAAGAATCATCATTAATATCACCACGTAGATCTGGAGGACAAAAGTCTGTACGAGAATCTAACACTAGAACCCTTCATAAGCAGAACTTCGAAGAACAACAATGCACAAGCATTGAACCCTGAATAGTTCCAGAGACAGACATTTCTGGTTGGAATCATAGCTAAACTCCACCATTAATTGGGGAAGAGCCAAGTTGAGGTATAAGGCTTAACTTGCTTATTTAAGGGGTCTTAGTTTGGTTGCTACATGCATTAAAGTTTAAATCACTGCTTCAGTACTTGATTGCCTGGGAGATTTCTTAATAAATAGTCAGATTAAAGGTAACTTATGGTGATTTGCCCACAACAAAGGTTTGAAAAAATGTTTTAAGTCCACATAGAAGACAAAATAAGAATACATTAATATACATATGAATTCGGAAATTATGAGGCCTTTTGGCTTTCCAAGCCTGTTCTACCACTCAATAAGATTACGGCTGATCTGTTTGTTTTCCAAATTCCACAAGCTCATCAACCTCTGATAACCTTCAAATCTCCTGCCCAACAAGAATCCATCTCCCTCTGCTTTCAAAATATTCAATGACCCCACCTCCACCACTTTCAGGCAGAGCTCCAAAGATGTACAACCCGCTCAAAGAAAATATTTCCACAAAATCTGTCCAAAACTTGCTGCAACTAATTTTAAAATAACGTTCCCTAGCTTTGAACTCCCTTCCATGTCCATTTCATAGAACCATTCAGGATCTTATAACCTTCAATCAAACCATCCTTGTTCTTTTGGACCACAGTGAAAACAAACCCAGCTGTCTAATTTTTCCTCATAAGGCCACCCACTCTTTCCAGATATTAGTCGAGCAAATATGCTCTGAACCACTTCAAACTTACTTATTCTTTCCATAAGAAAGACTGACAAAATTGTACAAAGAATTTGAAATATGGTCTCAACAATGCCTTGCACAACTGAAGTACTCCTTACTTTTATATTCAATTCAGTTTGTAATAAAGGTTAGAATCAATTAGCCTTTCTGACTACATGCTGTACACTAATATTTTGTGACTCATGCACTAGAATGCCTAGATCTCAATAGACCTTGCAGTCATTCTCCATTTATGTAATGAGTAACTTCACATTTTCCCTCATTGTACTCCAGTGCCAGATTTTGCCGATTCACTGAATTGATGCGTACTGGTCTGCATCCTCATTACGTCATCTTCAAAACTTTCGTACCTACCTTTGCATCATCTATGAAATTAGCCACCTTGCCTTCAATCCCCTCATTCAAGTCATTGACATAAATTGTAAAATGTTGGAAGCCTACCTCAGATTCTGTAGGATCTCATTGGTTACATCCTGATATTTAAAGAAGGTGATTTTCATGCATATTTGGTTTTCTACCAGCCAGCCAATCCAACATAGAAACAACCTGTTTTATGTAAGTACAGGTAGACAACCATTCCTATGAAAGCTCAAAATCCAAAAAGCTCCAAACTCCAAAGGATTTTTTGTGAAGTATTTTTCTCATTAACATGGTTAAAATTGGAGGTGTAGTGGACAGCAAAGAGGGTTACCTCAGATTACAACAGGATCTTGACCAGATGGACCAATGGGCTGAGAAGTGGCAGATGGAGTTTAATTCAAATAAATGCAAGGTGCTGCATTTTGGGAAAGCAAATCTTAGCAGGACATATACACTTAATGGTAAGGTCCTAGGGAGTGTTGCTGAACAAAGAGACCTTGGAGTGCAGGTTCATAGCTCCTTGAAAGTGGAGTCGCAGGTAGATAGGATAGTGAAGGAGGCGGTTGGTATGCTTTCCTTTATTGGTCAGAGTATTGAGTACAGGAGTTGGGAGGTCATGTTGCGGCTGTACAGGACATTGGTTAGGCCACTGTTGGAATATTGCATGCAATTCTGGTCTCCTTCGTACAAGGATGTTGCCAGGGTTGGAGGATCTGAGCTACAGGGGGAAGCTGAACAGGCTGGGGCTGTTTTCCCTGGAGCGTCAGAGGCTGAGGGGTGACCTCATAGAGGTTTACAAAATTATGAGGGGCATGGATAGGATAAATAGGCAAAGTCTTTTCCCTGGGGTTGGGGAGTCCAGAACTAGAGGGCATAGGCTTAGGGTGAGAGGGGAAAGATATAAAAGAGACCTAAGGGGCAACGTTTTCACACAGAGGGTGGTACGTGTATGGAATGAGCTGCCAGAGGAAGTGATGGAGGCTGGTACAATTGCACTATTTAAGAGGCATTTGGATGGGTATATGAATAGGAAGGGTTTGGAGGGATATGGGCCGGGTGCTGGCAGGTGGGACTAGATTGGGTTGGGATATCTGGTAGGCATGGACGGGTTGGACCGAAGGGTCTGTTTCCATGCTGTGCATCTCTATGACTCTATTTGGCGCGCAAACAGTTGACCCAAGTCAACACCCACTCGGTGTGTCACTCAGATGCGACGTGGTGGGCATGGCCCAGTACTGGCAGGCCTCAATTTTGTTTCAGGGCCAGTTTTACTCACAGCAAGTCTGTTCTTTGGAAAGATTCTAAGAAATTTCTCCATTAAACTGCCACTTATTCTGCAATTCGAGAAATTCTGAATTCCGAAAACCAGCTGGTCCCGAGCATTTCAGATAAAGGATTGTGCACTTGTAGGTGATTGGTACTACAGAATTTGAGTGCTCTTAACAATAGACACATTTTGTCAATGATTTTTCTCTTACAACCTTCAAAACAATTTGCATAAAATATCAATGTAAAGGAAAAAAAATGTTCTGAGAGGAGAATGATAATTGAAATCTGATAGTGGCATTACAATGGAGAATTAGCAATTAGTGATGATGACAGTTAATTGCCAAGCTTTGATTTAAATTGTGCAAGTTAACATTGATTGGTCAATATATTCTCCAGGAAACGAATCAGAGAATGCAACAGAATAGTGACAGTCAATAGGTGCAGCACATGTACAGTTCTTTTTGTCTGCAAAGAACAGTGTCCGGTGTATTAATATATGTAGCTTCCAGTACATGTTAATGTAATCTTTTGAGAGCAAACATACCACAAGGCAAACAGTGCATGCAACTATAGGCATCCCAATACATGTATTAACAACTGAGATAGGTACCCCCAGCCAATCTCTTAACTAGAATATCAAAGTAACTGGATTTGACAAATTCCATTAAAAAAAATGCATTTAAGCATTAGATGAAACTCATTAAGACACAAGGAAATTCCTACATGCAGCTGAGGATTCAAATTTAGCAAACATATCAAATAAAAGCAAACTACTGCAAATGCTGGAAATCGTGATATAAAAACAAAATGCAAGAGAAACTCAACAAGTCAGAATATTAACTTTTCATGTCTCATGAGTCTTATTCAGAACCCTATACAGCAGAACTCTGCTCAGCTCTGAAGATTCATATTGTACTCAAACTTCACTCTTTCTCTCTTCTTCACAGATGCAGTCAGACCTACTGAGTTTCTCCAGTACTTTGCTTATATTACAGCAAACATATCATTAACATTGACAGATACATAAGGAGTAGGAAATTGGATGTCATTTCTTTAAAGACACATTTCTCATGGCAAAGAAGTTTGCAAGAGTTGGGCCTAGCAGGAATTCCACAGTAACATTTATTTGGATATTATACCACGTCATCAAAACTGAATTCACCTGCACAATTTACTGAGTTCATAGGTTCAATGATACTAATTCACACAAGGGGCTAGTTCTAGTTTGCCACAATATTATACAGCAATGTAACTGTCTATGGCTTCCTCAAACACTACACTGGCAAATGGCTGGCAATGACAAATGAGCAGTGTTACCAAATGGTCTTCGCAAACGTGAAGTAATCCTTCACCTCTTGTGGAAAACTTGCTCAAAATGTCATTCAACCATTTGACACGTTCATGTTGTACAGAAACAATCATAGGCAAGGACAAGTATGATGCCACTATGGGATCACTTGTGGAATCTAATTCTTACATATATCTTTTAGGATCCTGAGAAACTTGTTTGTGATGAAATGGCACCTAATCTCCTACCCTTAGGTGCTTCCAATACTTAGATGATACGTTTAGTACATGTGAACTTGCAGCTGCCAGTAAGAGGTTCCTGACATGCCTTAATGGGCGATATTCTGCATTCAAATTGACAATTGAAATGGATGAGTCAAATCAGTTTCTTTTCCTTGATCAAGGAAAACTAGTCAGGGATGTTCTACTACTAGTCTGATGCAAGTCTGATGCTGAAACAGAGCACATTAAAGCCATCCTGCAGAATAATGGTTATCCTGATCAGATCATTTCTTGTTGAAGGGGCCTAACGCTGGTCATTTTTCATCCTGAAAAAAATAAATGCCTTGTCTACTACAGATTACCATGGAAAGGTAAGGTAAAGTATCTCAAATGTTTAAGCAGTTGGTGAAGCTAACTGGTTCACACTGAAACTAGGCTGCAGCAACACAAGTGGCGTTCATCACTAACAGGATGCCAATAAAAGATGTCCTGCCTATCATACAAATGGGCAATGTGGTTTATTAATGTGTAAATTCAGTGCAGGTGTGATCATACTGGTGTCATCCATACATTCAAAAGACTGGCAGATCATGCACGGTAATGGCCAGCCCAAACTTATTTACAAAACTTGCGTAGCATGAAACATTAGATTTTATTCTGCATTTGGACAACATTTACTAAATAACCCTAATGAGGAATTTCACTGACAATCAATTTAGGATCGGTCAAGTTCACAGTGTAGTTCACATACATGTACTGGAAACTACAATATATTAAAAAACAAGGCAGACAGAAAGAACCATACACATGCTACACCACGATACAACATAATAAATGCCAACTATTCTCTGGCTCATATCCTGGGCAATTCCTGATTAAAATTTCAACAAAACTTAGCAGTTAACTATCTGTTGTCACTGAGTGCAGCACTCTCCATGATAACCAGTCTAATTGGTCAAGGTTTCTCTTAATATATTTTTTGAGACCTGTATTGATAAGGGCAAAATGAAAGCTTCGACAAATGTGCTTTTGCACAGAAATATTTATTTTTGTGTGAAAAATTGAAATAGGAATAGGGCATTCAATACTTTGAGCCTGCTTCACTGTTCAGCAAGATCATGGCCTACCATCAATTCAGTGTCCTGTTTACACATTGTCCTCAAACCCTTTGATCTTTTTTAGCCCTAAGAACCATATCTAACTCCTTCACAAAAACATTTAATGTTTTGGCCTCAACTATTTCTGAGGCAGAGAGAGATCCACAGTATGCTGAGCTCTCATCTTCAAAATGTCTCAAAAGGTATCATGGTCATAATATTTCATTAACTTTTAAAATGTCGCAATTGACATAAGTATGACAACACAACAGCTAAGTTCAACATGCAATGATATAAGCAGATAATTGATTTCAGTGGTTTTGGTTTGTGAACTCACCAGTTCTTGAGTAATGGTTTGGGAATTTTAACATTCATGTAAGGGGATAGATGGAGTCTCACGTGAATGTGCTTTTGAAAAATTACACCTCAGTATGGACTGACATGTCATTCTAAATTGCGTGTTCAAGCCAGTGGAATGGAACTTGCTCTTGGCTTTCTACTTAAAGGTGGAAATCAAGTGAGCCATGGTTAATCTTTCAAATGGACTGTCGTCAGGTATAGGAGTTACCACTAAAAACAAAACTTATTGGTTTTGTTGAAATAGTAAGATACCTTGTGGAAAAAGTGCTTGATAAAGGTGCCACATCAAAAGACTATTGTAGAAACAAAAAGCAGCATGACGTTAGAGTAACATTTTGGCATGGACAGAAAATTGGATTGCTAACAGGAAAGAGTAGACAAATTGGTTGAAAAGATGAAACAAGTAGTGTGCCACAGGGATCAATGAATCAACTTTTGACAATTCATATTAATGACTTGGATAAAGGGACAGATAGTATGGCTGCTATAGAAAAAGCAAAAATGTAAGCTGCAAAGTGGACACAAGGAATAGAAGGAGATATATCTAAGTTAAGTGAGTGCACGATGATCTGGCAACTACAATATAATATGAAAAAAATGTGCAACTATCCATTTCGGCAGGAAAAAATATAAAAACATTTTAACTAAATGGACAGTGACTGCAGAGATGAGAGTCTGGGTATTCTCATGCATGAATCTCGAAACACTAGCGCACAGGGTTCAGCTTTCCGAAGGACTTGGTAATAGAATGTTGTCACACATTGCAAAGGGAACTGAATTCAAAAGTAAGGAGGGTTTGCATCAGTTATACAGGACATTGATCAAAACACATCTGCTGTATTGTGTACATTATTTAAGGAAGCAGTGGGTGGATTATCGTATGAATAAAGGTGGGACAGGCTTGGCTTGTATCTGTTTGAGTTTAAACAGATACAAGCCTGAAGAAGGGCTTATGCCCGAAACGTCGATTCTCCTGTTCCCTGGATGCTGCCTGACCTGCTGCGCTTTTCCAGCAACACATTTCCAGCTCTGATCTCCAGCATCTGCAGACCTCACTTTCTCCTCTGTTTGAGTTTAGAAGAGTAAGACTTGACTTGATTGAAATATACAAAACTGACGGAGCTTGACATGGTGAACAGGAAAGGATGTTTCTGTTCATGAGAGATTCTAGAACATTGGTTTGGCTACTTTTGGAGTATTGCATGCATTTCTGGTCTGCCTGCTTTGGGAAGGATGTTGTGAAACTTGGAAGAGTTCAGAAAAGATTTACACAGATGTTGCCAGGTTGAGGATTTGAGCTATCGGGAGAAGCTGAATAGGCTGGAGCTATTTTCCCTGGATCATCAGAGGCTGAGGGGTGACCTTATAGAGGTTTATAAAATCATGAGGGCATGGATAATGTAAATAGACAAAGTCTTTTCCCCTGGGGTGGGGAGTCCAAAACCAGAGAGCATAGGTTTGAGGTAAGAAGGGACAGATAAAAAAAGGACCTCAGGGGCATTTTCTTCATGGAGGTGCATGTATGGATTAAGCTGCCAGAGGGAATGGTGGAGGCTGCTATGTAAAAAGCATCTGGATGGGTATAAGAAAAGGAAGGGTTAAGAGGGATATGGGCCAAATGCTGGCAAATGGAACCAGAATTATCAAGGAAATGTGGTCGGCATGGACGAATTGGACCGAAATGTCTGTTTCCATGCTAAATATCTCTCCGAGTCTAGAACTAGGGACATTATTTAAAAATAAGGGGATCTCCATTAAGACGGAGTCAGAGTCATAAAGCATGGAAAAAGATCCATTGATCCAACTCGATCATGCCGACCAAGTTTCCCAAACGAAACTAGCCTCATTTGCCTGCGTTTGGCCCATATCCCATATACCTAACCAAATTTCTGTGAAATGTTATAACTGTACCCGCATTTACCTTTTCCTCTAGCAGCTCATTCCAGAAACTCACCACCCTGTGTGTAAAAAAACTGGCCCTCAGGTCCCTTTTAAATTTCTTATCTCACCTTAAAAATATTTCTCCTGATTTTGAACTCACCCATCCTAGGGAAAACACCTTTGCTATTCACTTGACCTATGACACTCATGATTTTACAAACCTCTAAGGTCATTCCTCAGCCTTCTACGTGCCTGTTAAAAAAAAATCCAGAGCCTAGCCTTCTAACTCAAAACCTCCAGTCCTGGCAACATCCTGGTAAATCTTTCCTAAATTCTCTCCAATTTAATAATATACCTCCAATAGCAGGGCGACCAAAACTGTACACATAAGGTTAATTATTTTCTCTCAAACAGTTGTGAATCTTCTGAACTCTCTTCCTCACAAGGCCAATGGAAGCAGAAGCTTTGAATACTTTTAAGGCAGAGGTGGACAAATTAGTGGACAAGGGATTTAAAGGTTATTGGGGTAATCAGGAATCTGGAACTGACGCTACAATCAGCTTAGCCACAATTTTATTAAATAATTGAAAAGGTCAAGAAGCAAGAGCCTTACTCCTAGTCCTAACTTGTTTGTTCCTAAGCATACTTCAATCTTGAACATTTTTAGTTCCATCAAAAGCAAGCAGATGCTGTATTGCAAAAGCATTTTTAATAGCAAGTCTGTGTAAACAGTGCTTTCACCTTAAATGAGGGCACTGTATATTTTTCATGGTCTTTGGTGGTTCTGCAAACTTTATCTCCAAACGTGTAGACACTGAAAACAGATGGTATAACAATTAGTCTCAAAATAGCAAGATGGTTTAAAAGCAAAATACCACTAGGTGTCTATATCATTAATACAAAATTTCCTTGCCATTGCCAGAAAAATTGACATATGGTCATAAGTTGACAAAAATTCATTTGTGATTGGCTTTAACTAATATTTGTTATTAACAATAGCGAAAGAGCTGTATCATAATTGTACAACTGAGCCAAGTATCTGGTTAATATTGTATTTAAACACAGTACTGTACAATAAGTAGGAGAATGAAAACTGAACTGCATACTAGTTAAAACCAGATTGAGACAGTATTCACACCTGTCATTTTTTCAAATGCTGATCTGTGTATTTTTACCAGTTCCTTTAGGTCCTAATGAGCCCTAAGGTGGCCAAATTGTTGTCGAAAGTCAAAACACCCAGACTAGCCCATCTCAGCAAAAGAATGAAAGCTTACACTTGGAACATTTGCCCAGGTAATCAATACACAGTTGACTGCCACTTAAATTGCCTGCTTGCATTCATTAAAATGGCTGTGTGGCATCTTGTGAATAGTGCATGCCCAAAGGGCCTCTCCCAACGTCAACCAGCTGATTGAGAGTAAGCTATTTTTGCAAAATATTTTGTACAGCACTTCAAGCTATAACCCCTTTCACAGTTCACTTGCTACTGCAAGTTTGAAGAAGATTTTTGAACTCAATTTCCTGGGTACTTGGTCAAGACTTTGTCAACACTCCAGCAAAAGTTATCTGAAAAATTCTGAGGGCTTCACCTAAAAATAGTAAGTGCTGAGCTACTTCGCATGACTGACGCATTGAGTCACAAAGAGAAAAAGCAAGAGTGCTTGGTCATTGGTAACTTATTGAGGTTCCTCTTAGTTTGCAGGATGAAAAGAAAATAGATTAAACTACAAAGTGCAGAACCAGTTACTGCAGGAGAGGGGAAGAGAAGGGTGAAGGTTTCCTTGCCCACTGAAAACAAAACATTTCTCCGTCTCTGGATCCTGCCCACCTGAACCTCTGATGTTGCACCCAAAATCTTGTGCTCCCTGCCTATTGGTTCCCTTGTCATCCTGGAGCTGCACATCAGCAGCACATTATAACCTTCATTTGAAGTGGTGGTTTCCAGTTCATATACACAGCCCAATAAAAGTGGTGCTCAATCAGCCCTCAAATGCTGAAGCTGTTTTAGAGCCTCCAAGTCCAAATTACAGTAAACATTAATTAGAACCAAAACCAAACTAATACCAGGCATCAAACAGACTTGTCTTATTAACTTTAAAAAAAATCACGACTCCAGGTTATAGTCCAACAAGTTTATTTGGAAGCACTAGCTTTCAGAGCGCTCCTCCTTCATCAGGTGTTTCTGTGTCTTACAATTTTATTCTCCACAACCATCTGATGAAGGAGCAGCGCTCTGAAAGCTAGTGCTTCCAAATAAACTTGTTGGACTATAACCTGGAGTTGTGATTTTCAACTTTGTATACCCCAGTCCAACACCGGCATCTCCAAATCTTGTCTTATTAAGACAGCATCCACTTCGTAACGAGTTTCACCCTTTATTGAAATTAACTCTTCTGTTTTTAATTAAAAAGTTTCCATGATGCCAGTTTTAACTTATCATTCAAAATAATAATAACATGGGCTGAGGAGTGGCAGATGGAGCTTAATTTAGATAAATGCAAAGTGCATTTTGGAAAGGCAAATCAGAGCAAAACGTATACACTTCATGGTAAGGTCCTGGGGAGTGTTGCTGAACAGTGACCTTGGAGTGCGGGTTCATAGTTCCTTGAAAGTGGAGTCGCAGCCAGGAAAGGCAGTGTTTGATATGCTTGCCTTTATTGATCAGAACATGGAGTATAGAAGTTGGGAGGTCATGTTGCGGCTGTACAGGACATTGGACCTACCACTATTCAAATATTGTGTGAAATTCTGGTCTCCCTACTATCAGACTCCATAGAATACAGAGAATGCCTGCAGATTGGAAACAGGCCCTTCAGCCCAACAAGTCCACACCGACCCGCCAAAGAGTAACCCACTCAGACCCACATCCCTACCCTATTATCCTACATTTACCCGTGACTAACACACAGAACATGTATATCCCTCAACACTATGGGCAATTTAGATTAGATTAGATTCCCTACAGTGTGGAAACAGGCCCTTCGACCCAACAAGTCCACACCAACCCTCTGAAGAGCAACCCACCCAGACCCATTCCCCTAACACTACGGGCAATTTAGCATGGCCAATTCACCTAACCTGCACATCTTTGGACTGTGGGAGGAAACCGGAGGACAACCACGCAGACACGGGGAGAATGTGCAAACTCCACACAGACAGTTGCCTGAGGTTGGTCCCTGGTGCTGTGAGGCAGCAGTGCTAACCACTGAGCGACCATGCCGCCCTCGGAAGGATGTTATGAAACTTTGAAAAAGTTCAGAAAAGATTCACAAGGATGTTGCTAAGGTTGGAGGATTTGAGGTACAGGGAGAGGTTGAATAGGCTGGGGTTGTTTTCCCTGGAGTGGCGGAAGCTGAGGGGTTTATAGAGGTTTATAAAATCACAAGGGGTATGGATAGAGTAAATAGATGAGGTCTTTTCCGTGGGATGGGGCAGTCCAGAACTAGAGACCAGAGATTTAGGATGAGAGGGGAAAGATTTAAAAAGGACCTAAGTGGCAACTTTTGCACGCAGAGGGTAGAGCATGTATGGAATGAACTGCCAGAGGAAATGATGGAGGTTGGTACAATTACAACATTTAAAACGCACCTGGATGGGTATATATATAGAAAGGGTTTGGAGGGATATGGGCCAAGTGCTGGCAAATGGGACGAGATTAGGTGAGGATATCTGGTCAGCATGGACGAGTTGGACTGAAGAGTCTGTTTCCGTGCTGTACATCTCTATGACTCTATAACTGTCTTCAAAATTTGCAACACCAGCTGAAATACTCCAGTGCAATACAGCAACCAAAAGACAATTGAAAGCTAGAATCAAGAAAAACTAAAATAACCAGCAATGAATACTCATGAAGAAGGGAAGCTACAACAATACAGCAACTGGCAACAAACATTTGCAACTGTGATATTCCATATTTACCATTGTTTTCTTGATGGACAGGTGTTGTAACTGCAGTATCCTCCATATCAGCCATTACCAATACATCAGGCTGAACTTCATTTGAATTTCGAGTTGAGGTATCATTCCTTCAACAATAAAGCATGAAAACAAATGAAAATTTGTTGTCCATGCGAATTTAATTTATTACCAACTTAAATTATAAACTCAGGACAAGCATCTTCATTCTAACATTACAAAAAAGATGTATACTAGATTAGGGTTTTTAAATGTTTTCATGAAAGTGCCTCATTTAAATAAATGCTCCCATTGACAACCACTTCACTTCCCTCTAACTTCTTGCATGTATGAATTTTCATAGGAGGTGTCTTGGGAATATTATCATGAGAGTGTTCTTACAGGAAAGGTGAAGGTATTCGAATTCAGTAAAAACGCAACATGACCTGATTCTGTTTGACCCAGGATCTACACTGCCATAGAGAGACAATAAAAATCAATAAAGGAACAAAAAAAACACAGGAAGTGCATTTGGTTACTAAACCAGAATCATAATGGATAATTGATTAACTTAGCTAACTAGTCACAAACTGGATTCTCAGGAACTTGAATCATACAGGATATTTAGTTTAATCCATTAGACAGCCAATAAAAGCTTTCTGAATGTTAGTTCTAAAACATTTTATAATCATCAAAATCATTTGATTGTGACATTACTAAATTTCTAAACTTTGGTTTGCAGAAACTAAATTATATGCTGTGGGGAGGCAATGCTGCAACTTAAACATTCCAAATGTAATCAGTGTAAATTTACAGATGAGAGTTATTTAAACAGAATACATGAGAATATTTACTGCAATGTATATTACCTGCTAAATAACACTACCTTTGGTGGAGCAAAGGTGCAGACAGCACCTCTGGTTTAAGGGGCTCCATATCCAGTGTCTGAGATGTGCACAATATGTCATTAATGTTTTGCAACGGAAGTTTGTTTTCATCAACTCCATTTGCACTCTCATTCACCTCTGCATCTGATACAAATTCTATTTCATCCTCCATTTCTTCAGGTTGGGAAACGGCAGAACTGCATCTAGATTCTATCAGAGGACGACTGGTATCAAAACACTCTGGTAAGATAATTATGTAATCCTCTGAACACTCTGAGGACACTTGGCTTTGTATGTCACACTTCTCTTCTTCAACATCTACAGTGGAACTATCAGCCACATCAGGTTCAAGCTCATTATCTGCAAATCAGAAGCAAACAACAGCTTATTCTTTAAAAAATGGATCAATAACCTTGTCATCCATTTAAACTGCAGTTTAAATGATGGTCAAGAGTGACATGTATGAAATTCAAAGACTTGATGCTCATTCTCAACAAGATAATGGTTATGCATTGGCTTTTCCTTTAGTTTTAGTCACCATGATTGCAAAAGATTTTGAAAGATTGGAAAATACATTAAAAGGAATAAGGATGGCATAAATGCTGCATAATTCAACAGCAATCTAGGAATGCATTTTTCCAAGAGTTGGCTAGTAATGCAATGGCTCTAAGGGATCTGAAATACATGGCTCTGTAAATTAAACTGGAAAGAACTAAGAAAAATTGGAATGGTGAAATAAGTTCCCTATCTTTCTGATACAGAGACAAGAGTTACTCTGAATAGAAAATAATCCTTCTAGGCTTACAACAATATTACATTGTAATATCTAGTACATTTCGCTTAACTGAATTTTTAAAATAACTTTATTGTTGTTCTCAGAAGATTCCAAAATAAGTATGCTTAGCCTCATTCTGCAGTTGAAATTAATAGGATACTTACAAGAAAAAAAACGCTTGGCTGGGAAAGACAATACAAATCATTTCAAAATAAGCAAAAGCAGCGTACCACATGTCAGAAATTGTGTTGCTAGGCACTATCAGTAATGGAAAAAACTGAAACAGCATTTCTGAACATCTGGGTCAACTGATAATTGTAAATCTAAAGATTGTCTAGCATCTTATATAAATACCAAAATGGAAGGTTAGGAAAGAATAATTCTGTAGAGAGTAACTAGTCTCCTATCCTCCCAACGTCTATAGGGAATGTCTCGGAATGCACTCCATTTGTCAGGATGGTGTGGCTCCAATAACACCTGAAAAACTCAACACCATCAAGGATAAAGCAATCCAGTTGATTTGCACTCCGTTCATCATTTCCAGTATTTAGTTCCTTCCCCAAAGCAATAGCAGTGTGCACCATCTCAAGGTGCACTAACCCAGCAAGGTTCTTTCAACAGCACTTTGCAAATCCTTGACTTAGCATCCCTCGTCTGTAGGTTTTCAAGGTTTAGTGCAAAGTTTCATAGCCGGTTGCAGTTGTAGTGGATATGTTCGTAGAGATGGAAAATTGGTCTGCAGCTGTTGACATCTAGGTGACATCTCAGTGCCGTGGAACCTCCTGTGAAGCACTGCTGTCCTGTGTCGGTTGGAATTTGTTTGGTTTTGTTCCCGCTGCTCCCGGTTGTTCGTTGCAGTGGTCGGTATGTTGGGTCCAGGTCAATGTGTTTATTCATGGAGTCCGTGGATGAGCACCATGCTTCTAGAAATTCTCTGGCTGTCCTCTATTTGGCTACAGTAGGGACAGTTGGTCGTGGCGTTTAGTGGCTAGTGGATGTTAATGAATTCGGATCGCACGTGGTCTGCCTGTCTATCCTATTCAGGTTGTCAAACGCATACAAGAGAAGCTGCATTTGGACCCTGTTCAAAAGGGCAACAGAACACGGTAGCACTCCCAATCCGCGAAGAGAGGAAGAAGAACACCGCTCCAAAGTTTTTGCCAAGAACGGATATCCCTGCAACTTTAACCGCAGATGCCTGGCAGACAAACAACGTAATGAGGACATGCCATGACCCATCACACTAACCACTCTACCTTATATAAAACATATCTCGGAACTGACAGCCAGACTTCTCTAACCACTCGGATTCATGACAGCACATAAACTGACAGCCACGCTCAGACAACAACTCATCAGAACAAAAGGCCCAATACCCACCACGTGCAGGACAAATGTGGTGTACAAGATCCCATGCAGCGGCTAAATAGGACAAACAAGCAGACAACTAGTGCCCTGCATTCCTGAACATCTACTAGCCACTAAACATCACAACCAACTGTCCCAAGTAGCTATACAAAGAGACAACAAGGACCACAAATTCGATTGGACAACACAACAATAATGGGACAAGCCAAACAGAGGACAGCCAGATAATTTCTGGAAGCATGGCACTCATCCACAGACTCCATCAATAAACATGTAGACCTAGACTCAATATACCAACCACTGCAACGAACAACCGAAACTAGCAACCAGAAGCAGCAGGAACCAACCCAAATAAATTCCAAATGACACAGGACAGTAACACTTCACAGGAGGCTCCACAGCACTGAAGATGTCATCTAGAGAGCGGACAAAATGCCTACAAACCAATTTCCCACCTCAGCGAACATACCCATAACAACTGCAACCCTTGACCTCTACCGACCTGAAACACAAAGGCAACAAATGCATAGGATCAACACAAATATAACCTTGAAAATTTTTCTTCAAGCCATATATTATCTTGACTTGGAGCCTTATCAGTGTTCTTTCAATGTCATGACTGAAACTCGTAGAACTCCCTTCCAATGAGCACTATGGGTGAGTCCATATCCTCAAAACTATAGTGTTTCAAGAAGGCAGCCCACCACCACTTCACTAGGGCAACTGGGATGGGAAATAAATGCTGGTCTAACCTATGAAACCAGATGCCACAAGTGAATATTCATTTTAAGTGACTGACAGCCATGACTTTGTTGAACAGTGGCAGATCAAGTTCTTATGGATAGAAGGGCGACTCTTGTTCCAAAGTTCTATTACCTTTCTCTGGCAACACCTGTTCTTCTGTGGTCAGAACGATCCCACCAGGTTTTCCTTCTTTGATGCCAACAGAGCAACAGGTTTCTTGCAGATCTTGGGAGGAGCCTGGTAAAAATGAAAAAAAAAAACTGGCTGAAAGACTAATGGATAACTTTTGCCTATACTTGGGGAGAGGGAAAGACAGTCTATGAATGATTAAAATGCACTTATCTCCCTTTTAATTTGCCTTTATCACCAGAACAATTAACAAAATCGGAAAGGGATGATGCTACTCACTCCAATTTGCTGTTTTTTTTAAATCATTGATGTTAAAAAATTTTGAGGACTGCACATGTAACATGAAAGTAAAATTCTAGAACTTCTACAACTACTCAAGCACATTTCATTTGTTTTACTTCTCCCTTTTTCTCTAAAATTTACTTTAAAAGTAATTCTCATAATTCTTAAAAACTGAATAACATACATCCTCTGTAACAACTAAAAACATCATTCATTCATTGATATTTTAAATGCAATCGTGTATCACGAATCACAAAATGATTAATTATAGTTAAGACAATTTTGTATGGAACAAAGATTACTGTGGAAGTATAAATCTATTACTCATTTAGTAAGACTGTAAAATTTACTGCAAGTATGCCAACATGGTAGCAATACCACAACATCAAAAAGGCCCTACATGATCTTCAGTGTACAGTTTATAGAAATGATCAGATGTTTTTAAAGTCTGATCTCCAGTATAACTATTTCAAGATGTTTACTTTAGAGAAACTATTTTGTTCCAAAGCAAATAAGTAGCGTCAATCAAACAACTCCACTGGAAAACAAGGGAGCAATCTAGAACAGAACACTAAACAAGAAATAATTTTTCACCTTAACAATTCTCCATCTGAGAAATAATAGTACTGTCAAACACACCCATTTCCTAGCAACAAATTGAACTATTTATCATCATGAAACACATAAAAGATGACTTATCCACTGAGGGGATATTATAAATCCTACATTCAACCCTCCACAAATGTTCAAAGTTTCCACACAAATTCACAATGCTAATGTGGCACTGAAGTCAATATTGTTTAGTATTTTTAACCCCCGACAAATGCTTACTGTCAGGTTTACCCCTGCGGCGTGGCAGCAAATCAGGTGCCTCATCTAAAGCTAGAGAACGAATAACTGTCTCACAGACAAACTGAGTTCCACTGATGTCTTCCTCGCCTTCTTCTAAATGAGGATGATCTGTTGGCTTCTCCATCAATGTCACATCTGTAAGGAAACAAGCATAAAAAATGATGCAAATGACCAAATTTAAAACTAGGTTGATTTCTTGATACCTATCTTGTAGAAATTGCAGGATTAAGTGAGGCAGAATATTCAGAAGTGCAACTTCTAATTTACATATATAAAAGTGTATACTTCAAAACAAATAATAAGAAAGCATCCTTTATACAACTGTAAATAGTAGTTTTCAAACCACTTAAGTGATAACCCAATGTTCAACCAAGATATTTATTCAAGTATTGACCACCGCAATATCATTTATTCAGTTTATCTTCAACCCATCTTTGGGATTCAAAAGGTGCATTTATTTGCTCATGATTAGCTATCCTGTAGGCAATAAGAATCAATCTCTGAATGTGCAGAAGAGGTAGACCAGTAAGAGATAAGCTCCTTATCATGAAGGCCATTAATAATTGTTTTAAAAAACTGAACAATTTGAATGGTACTAATTTTTTTCTGGTGCTGATCCACAAATGAGCAGAATTACTGAATTCAAATACACAATATATATGACACTTTTAAAAGAGAATGGTGTTTCAATTCTCTGATTAGTTGCAGCTTTGAAAAAAAAAATAAAGATAAGCTGTCAAAATGCCCATAAGTCCAAAGACTTTTGTTATGCTTTGTACATTACATTACCAGGAATCATAATTTAAAATACAAACAGCAAATCAGGAAGTTAAAAGCTCCAGGCAAAATTTTCCCATTTTCAGACAGTGTTTGCCAAGTGATATTTATGGCACCCAGTCCACCTTGACAATCTTCCATTCTTCACCTCACCAACAGCTGTTTGGTACCCTAGCCATGGATTCACGTGGCAAGAGAGACAGAAGTGATCACTACTGTCAGGACATCCATACCAGTAGTGGCATACTTAAAGCCTAGCACCACTTCAGATGCTGCAAGCTAGCAACTGCCCTTCACATTGTGGTGCTCGACTATTATCATTGAGGAAATGGCCCAAGAAGGTAAGTTAGCCTTCCACTTTATGACCAGAGCAAAACATGGCTGCTCATGTGGAAAGAGGATGACCTCCATATCAAAAACCAACTCACTAAGCTTCAATATGCTGTTCTACCCTGCTGTCCTATTAACTCCACTGCTAACTCATTCCTAAATCCGCACAAAGCTTCAATCTTTCTAATAGAACTAATTCTTTTGCCAGCACTGGTAGCACTCAGAGAACCTCCACCCATGAAAGATGCCACTCAGGGGATGCTGTAGCAAGGAGTTCACCTGCACCCTCCTCAAAGACTTTCAACTTGGTGGATTCTCAACCTAGAATATACTTGGAACCACAATCTGGTGACATGTCTCCTCGGGTGACTGTGGAAGAAACACCCCAGGTCTTTGTCATTCAGAGAACTGTCAGAGATCAGAAATTTGCTCTGTCCCAGTTAGATGATGATTCCATAGACACTACCATTAATGACTTTTTCAAAATGCACAGGAAAATCAGACAGGTTTGTTCAGAGGTAGTTGGTAAACTGGTCACCCATTTGACTGTTCAATGCTCCCCACTGTGGCAAGCTGTCTTCGTATCCCTCTGCACTAAAAAGCAATGCAAGCCAGCATTTGCAGTCCTCACTTTCTCCAAGCCACAGATGGCAATCTCCAAGTAAGCATAAAGTGAGTGAATAAGAAAGCAAGCTAAAATCCTTAAGATTCAAGCTGTGTTGGTGCATGAGATGATGTGCTCTCTGTCAAAAGCATGCAATGTTTGCATGTCCCTGAGCTTCCAAGTGTTGAAGCATTGAGAGATATGGTTCAAAAGCAACTATTATGATATGGTGAGGCTGGTGGCTTGCCAGTACCATGACAAAGGTCAAAAGAGAGTGCAGGGATGTTATGCTGCATACACAGTTGGATGATGACAGGTACAAGCATTCAGCCAACTGCAGTTGCCAGGTACCATTTGGGAATTCGTGCCATTTAGTTTCTCAGGCAAGGAGAGGGGAATTAGAAGTGATAATATAAATGAGTTGGACTAAATGAAATTTAAATGCACATAATAAAAAGGTAACACTGCTCACTGGAAAGATTCTGAAGCCAGCATTTAATCCTGAAGAGGGAAACTGTCAAACTTTGTCATCAAAATTCAGATGTTTTTCATTCGCACTGTATATTCTCAACCTTTCCATCATTACCTAGGGAGGGAAAAGCTCCACCCACAGAAACACTTGTAACTTACGATTTCTGATAGTAAAATAAATGAGTTATGATTGGATTAAAATAGAAGCTCAAATAAAGATAAACCGTGTTAAAAGAAATTGAATTTTTCATAATGGAGAAAATTTTTTTTCAGTGAGGGCATTGAGCAATAATCATGAGTTTTGTACACCATTAAAAACCCAGTTACACCTCACTCAGTAAATATTACAAAACAGTTTATCAAGGTTACTTGAAGGGATAACAGGGCAAGAGTAGAAGCTGTTGTCTTCTTGTTATTCCATTGAATTCCATCTTCTGACTGGTAGGGTTTGGGGCTGGTCATATCCTTGCATAACTATTACATCAACAATTGCTATTTCTGGAATTGTGTGAGATCTCGCAAAGTTGAAGTTAGCAGTTGTCACGACTGCCACCACAATAATCTTGGAGTAAAATCTTCCTAAAAATATCCTATTTAAATTTTGTCCATTTTATTTAATTCAAACTTCCCTTGGCACGATGTGGAGGTGCCAGCATTGGACTGGGGTGGACAAAGTTAAAAATCACACAATACCAGGTTCTAGTCCAACAGGTTTATTTGGAAGTGCAAGCTTATGGAGCTAGCTAGCTGATTAAGGAATAGCGCTCCGAAAGCTTGTACTTCCAAATAAACCTGTTGGACTATAACCTGGTGTTGTGTGATTTTTAACTTCCTTTGGCACTGCAGTGAAGAGATTAAAAATGAAAAACCTGATACATTAGATGCCATCCCCTGAAGAGAGAAGAATGATAGACTTATGATAGACTTAAGTCCAGAAATTCATGGGAAAGCAACAATTAAAAAATCCAATGAAAGATAAAATAAGTTCAAAAGGAAGGATAATTTTAAAGTCTGCCAGTGTAAATTCTACCAACTTAATGTGAAACATTAGCAAAAGTTTTACATGGAACTTGGGATTCCACTTCACCACTAAATGCAGTATAACTACACAGTTCAAATCCAAAAAGGTAGAGAATCCAACGCAAGGCGAATTTAACATCAAAGATGATGTTGTTCAGATTACAAATGTTTTGAATAACAACTATTGCAAACCAAGTTGTTAATTCCAAGTCCACAGTATCTAAATAAAAAAAATTTCTCACCAAACCGTGACTTGAAAATCGCTTCACTTTCCTCTTCAATCTGACCTAAGCCTGGCCTCTCCATCAGTGGGCCATCATGTGGCAAAGGTGACATACATGGAGTCATGTCTTGGAAACAAAAACACAATTTTAAACTTAAAAATTACATGTAAAAAGATACAAGTTTAAGAAAAAAAACTTTAAAAAGGAATGTTCAATGAGCACTTTTATAGATCAACAATTAAATAAGTGAAGTGATACATAAGCTTAGAAATGGTAGTTACATAACTAGATAGCTGCTTAATTATGGCACAGAAACAAGAGACTTGGCCTAACTGATTTATGCCAATATTTATGCTTCACATGAGCCACTTAATTATGCCTTTCGATAATAACTGTTTATTCCTGTCTCTTCACCTATCAATCCAAACAAGCTTCCCCTTAAAATGCATTTGTGCAGCTTTCCTCAACTGTACCATATGGTAGCAAGTTTCATGTCCAAGCCACACAATTTGGGTAAGATGATTTTTCCCAAGCTCCTGTTTTGATGTATTAACCGATATTTACAAGTCCTTGTTTTTGATATACCCACAAGGACATGTTCTTCATGATTTTGCAATTAGAGGAACCTCGATTATCCAGCATTCAATTATCCGAATATCAGATTATCCAGTAAGATTGCAAGGTCCCAATGCTTGGCTAAACTATGTTATCCAGCATTTGATTAACCGAACAAAATACTCCCCGTCCGTGTCCTTCTGATAATCGAGGTTCCTCGTAAAACATTCAAAATTTTAAACAACCTCAAGCAGGCTTCTTTTCCAGGCCTGAGCCTGTTCAGTATTTTTCTGATAGTTGTAATCAGAGTTCCCAACCTTACAAATCTACTTTTACATTTCCACCACAAGTAATTTTGGCATTATTGAAAGTGAACATCCTGGGGGGACGGGTTTGTCATAAGAGGTTGGATTGACTTAGCCTGTATTCACTGGAGTCTGAAAGAATGAGAGAGATTCCCAATGAAATTCTGATGAGGACAGACAGACTGGATGCAGGGACTTTCTTTCTCATGGCAGATGTGGCAAGATTTGGAGGTGGGGTGGAAGTGATAGAGGGAAAGGGAGAGTGAGAGGACAAAAACAAGTGTCCAGATCAAGGGGTCTCAGATTACATGGTAGGCTACTTCAGGCAGAGAGGAGGAAAATTTCTTAAGAGGTGGGAAACTTGTGGAATTTTCTACCATTGAAGACCGTGGAGGTCCAGTCAATGAATATATTTAAGGAAGTCACTGAATACATAAGTAGATTTCTAGAAGATAGAAGATGTTGAGCAGTATGGGGTTATGGGGGATGGCGGGGGGAAGAAAATGTATTGCACTAAGTTAGAGAATCAGCTATGATCATGATGAATGGAGACAGCAGGCTCAATGAGCCCAATGGGTTCCTCTTTTGTGTGTTTGTACCCCTGTTTCACTTTTGTATTTTGGAGGTGAAAACTGCTCACAGCACTCCAAGTGCAGTTAAGATTTTCAATTCTATTCTATTCTATAGTAAATTTAGGTTTCCAACAAGGAAACAGTCCTCTGGGCAGACTGACTGGTTAACCTGCACTGGTGTGATTGTCTTGATTTGTTACCATTTAATCCAAGTTTACAAATTGATGTCCCTATTTTGGTCATTATAAAATACCTGGAAGAACCATAACTTATTATGCAGAATTACCATAACCTGTTATATTACAGAGAGAATAAAGGCACATATTGACTTTATTCAATTTTGATTACTTTGTGAACAAATCTAAATTTAGCGTAAAAGACATGAAAAATAACTGAAACATTATACTATGCGCAAATTGATGATTATCCAGTGCTTTACTGCACACAGTCCTGCAGTAACATCTCTCCAGTCACACTGCTAATTGCCATAATACATATTGTCATTATCCTGCCATAAGTACAGACGATCTCCAAATCCCAAACGATAATCAACTATGGAATAAATGCACAAAGTAAAAAAAGAGACAAGGACATTATCGGCAGTAACAAAATCCTGACATTTAAATGAAAGTACAATTTATAATGTTGGAAAAACCTTCTAGTCTCTACTGTGACTAAGCAAATCTTATCCAACTCTTCATTATTCTATTTACAACCCTTAAAAAAAACTTCATAGCTTTGTTTCACAAACTCTAATATGATAAAATTGAAGCCCATTAACAATTGACAGGAATATGGATTAAAATACAGAAAGCAGCTGGCCCATTTGCCAATTTAAATTGTACAAATGGTCATCAATTTTTCAAAATTCTTTGGGTCCAATCTTAATTTTGAATCACTTCTCTTCCATATAATCTGAATAATCTGAATGGAAAACAGAAACAAATTTATATCTCTCATTGTAATTGAATATGCATTTCTTCATACCAGACATATTGTAGTGAAGTTATATTGTATTAGGTTAATTTAATTAGAGGATGACATTAGCTTGCTTACTCTGTTACACCACAGAGAATGTTTTCAGTAGACTACACCAATACAATTCCAGTCAAAATACTAAAGGTTTTCTCAATTTGAATCAAGTTTCAAGTCACACACAATGATCGAGGGGTAGTTACTAGCTCAATCCAAGTCTGAAATAAGGAGCATGAGTTTGTAGTCGAGCTTTTAATAATCACGGACGGAAAATTAGTAATTGGTCAAAGACCTATACCATCACAGCAGTCACAGGCTGTTCTGTAAGGCACTGCTGTAATGATGAAAGGCTTAATGAAGAAGGCATTTCTGATGAAGGGCTTATGCCCAAAACATCCTGCTCCTCGGATGCTGTCTGACCTGCTGTGCTTTTCCAGCTCCACACTTCTTGCCACTCCTGTAATGATAATCTTACATTCTTAACTAATGCTTTTAACAATAAGCTTGATTTACATCTTAAGACTAAAATGCAAAAAAGTGAATTAAATGACTCAGATTTTCTATCAAAATAGAAGTTAAATAACAAGGCTTGTTAAAGCTGCACCAACGCTTTAGACTATTCAAGTAACTTAAATCTTACCAACTGGGGTGTTGTTTGGTACGTGCTCCATTTCTTGCACAATATTTATATCCAACAGTTCAAATGAAAGCAAGTCCTGTAATATTAAGCAAACAAGCAGACAATGATGCCTTACTGCAGCCATCCTCAAAATGTGTTCTCAACATTAGAATTCAGACACTATTCCAATCATATGGGTGAAAACAAGTTGTGCTGTTTTAGGAGCTGCATTTATCCACTGCATCAGTTCATAATGTGCAAATCATGTCAATAAATGTATTTCTACAAACAAAAAAAATACTTATTCAGTGTAGTTCAGGAATTGCAGCATATGCTATATACCTGAGCAGTCAGAAGGTCTATAGATGGCACCATCGTGTACAGATCTCTATTCTGGTCTTTTCGCTGAAGTTTGCCCAATGCTATGCCTGCTGTTTTTGCTGACTCTGTTGCTTCAAGATCAGGCACAGTTGGTTGTTTCTCAGTTTCTATATTCAAGGAGGCCTGCTTCTAGAAAGAAGGTAATTATAGCTTTTATCCATGTTGGTCAAAGCACTATCAAATTCGAACTGATCAACTGAAATGTTCGAAACCTGTTTCCACATTTCCACCCCCCTCCCCTGTTCCATTTAAGCTTTTGCTAATTCTTTGGAACTATTAAAGGCAATAGTGGACACTCTACAACAGCAGTCAGTTAAACCTTTACATATTACATGAATGAAAAAATATTAAAATGGACAGTTACAGAAAGTTAAAAAGGAACAAATGAGTCCAAAGGCTAAAACTAATGAACTAAATTAAACAACAAAGTCGATCATAGAGTCAGAGAATCATAGAGATGTACAGCATGGAAACAGACCCTTCGGTCCAACCTGTCCACGCCGACCAGATATCCCAACCCAATCTAGTCCCACCTGCCAATGGATAGGACTCGTACACAAGCCACAAAGCCAACTACTTTGATCCCTTGCCTATACAGAATTACCTTATCAGTCAGTCTTGATTACAGCAGTAACAGGGATAGCAAAGTGTGCATGTTGATTGTGCAGATCAACAGCTTTGGTCTAAGCTGTGATGTCTACAAGCAATAATGGCCTGTTGATACTCAATGATCTAGATGACATGAATGGGATTCTTTAATGGGACAAGACTAATATTCACCAGAGAGATGAGCCTTGGCTTCAGACAAATTTCTCAACTCAAGTTAATTAGAATGCATATTCTTCCATCTCCACCAGGAAGTCATGCCAGATTAGGATGGCGAGCTAGCACTGGCAAGGATAAAGATGAGAACCAATTTGAAAGAAGAAAATAGTTTTAGTTTCAAATCTTTACTACAGCTAATATGGCTCATGCATAGCTATCTGAGATGGTAAATAAGATCCTAACAATCAAACTCTATGATCAGTTGCATCAGCCTCAAACTGCTGGACACTAGTTCATTTGGGGCAATTTAATCTGTTCTGAAGATGATTCATTGGACCCGAAATATTAACTCTGACCTCACTCCACAGATGCTGCTAAACCTGCTGAATGTTTCCAGCAATTTCATTTTGTTTTTTTTTCCCAATTTAACTTGCATGAGCCAAGGGTTAGGGTGGGTGGGTGGGATATGACAGACAATGCTGGTCCTTAAGTATCTTCACATGCCTGACCTTGATCCATTGAGAAAAAAAAGAGACAAAATTGAAGATCCATGTTTTTAAACATTAACAACAACGTAGAAAATCAGAAAGGAAAAAAAAGAAAGCAACATTCTTTTTAAGGAAAAAGATTGAAATGCCCAATGATAAGCACATATCTCCCTAAAGCTCAGAATTCTCAGCTCTCCAAAACATGGATTTATCAGTGATTACTTGTGTAGTTGCTGTGCCTGCACATTCCACTTCTTCAGGATCAGGAGCAACGTGCTGCTCTTCATTACCCGCAGCCAAAGGAGCTTGAATCTAAAGAAGAAAACTCCAACTGTATTATTCTACGATTAAGTCAATTACTGCATCCTCATGTACTCAAATAATTTTACAACTCCCCCAAGTAAGTGGACCTCAGTCAAAATGACAACAGAACATCTGCATGATGTTGGTAACTATCCATTTTTTTGGTTAAAATGAGTTGGTGAAGAGAGTTCAGTGTCTAAAAACTGCATGGCTATCAGCAAAATGCTCATCCACATGAAGCATCTGTGCAAACCTAAACTGCACAGAGTCAACTGTCTCTCTGCTAGACAATGAAAAGGAACAGGAAATAAACCGCAGGCTCTCACTTCATTTGGCTTTAGCGTAATCAGGTATAAAACGGAGTTCAGATATTTAACTTACAAGAACATATTCAAAGATGGCCACATTTCTTCACAGCAATGAGAAAGTATTAACAAAATTATGTTGCTATTGCGTTCACTTGAATGTGTCATAACTAAGTGAAGCAACCTGGCAAATGTGTATGTTTTATTTGCATTGCAATGTGCAATGTGTGAAAAAGGGCAAACGGTGTTTTTATGCAGTTTGGTCACCTGAACATACAATACAAAATTTTACCCCAAAGAAACAATTTACATTGAGAAAAATATTTGAAGTCAATCAACTTACTCTATGGTCAGGAGATCTAGTCTTGATAGAGCTAAAAAGGGAGGTTTCATTTCCATCTACAGCTTCAGTGTGCAATGGCGAGTCAATAATAATGCTGCACCATACTCTGGGCCCAAATTGCTCGCCTTTATGAGTTAAGCGCCAATGTGAAGTATAAGTGCCTTCAAAGGTGGGTGCAACAAATTCCACTGACACAACACCAATGTCTCCTGGTTGTAGGAATGGAACAGAAACTTCCTTTTTAGCAGGAGAAGCCAGGATGAGATTGCCCCACATGAACTGAAGCTGTCAAAATATGAAAAGTATAAATGAAATGAATTTTAATGTATTAAGCACGAGAGTAAACTAAATCTGGCTTTATTTAAACAAAATCTGTCCATATACAAAGATGTTAAAGGGAATTGACAAAGTAGATGTAGAGCAGCTGTTACCCTTTATGGATTAGTGGTGTTGGAAGAGCACAGCAGTTCAGGCAGCATCCAAGGAGCAGTAAAATCGACGTTTTGGGCAAAAGCCCTTTATCAGGAATAAAGCTTTATTCCTGATGAAGGGCTTTTGCCCGAAACGTCGATTTTACTGCTGCTCGGATGCTGCCTGAACTGCTGTGCTCTTCCAGCACCACTGATCCAGAATCTGGTTTCCAGCATCTGCAGTCATTGTTTTTACCTAGTTGATTGTTACCCCTTATGAGACAATCTAGAATGAGGGGTGAGTTTGAAGACAAAGTGTAGCAGATTTATAACAGAAATGAGAAGGAAGCCCTTCTCTAAAAGATTAGATTAGATTCCCCTACAGTGTGGAAACAGGCCCTTCAGCCCAACAAGCCCTCACCGACCCTCTGAAGAGTAACCCACCCAGACCCATTCCCTCTAACTAATGCACCTAATGCTACGGGCAATTTAGCATTGCCAATTCACTTGGCCTGCACATTTTTGGACTGTGGGAGGAAACCGAAGCACCCGGAGGAAACCCACGCAGACATGGGGAGAATGTGCAAACGCCACACAGACAGTCGCCCAAGGCTGGAATTGAACCTGGGTCCCTGGAGCTGTGAGGCTGCAGTGCTAACCACTGAGCCACCTTGCCGCCCTATGGGACAGTGCCCAAGGGACATGAATCTGTGGAATTCATTACTCCAGAGTATGGCAGCAGCTAGGACACCAAATAAATTTAAGGAAGATATAGACAGATCTTTAATTGGGAAGGGGTTCTATAGAGAGTGGGCAGTAAAATCGGGTTGAGGCGAACGTGAGATCAGCCATCATCAAACTGAATAGTGGAGCATGCTCAAGGTACTGAAGTACTTACTAACATTCCTAGTTCTTATGTTCTCCCTTCTCACAAACCATTTGGCAACTGGTCAAGACTTTGTAACTTAACTGCTGACAACATTGATCAATAAGAGTGAAAATGTTTATCTAGATCCAAGACATTCAGTTCAGGAACTCGGAACGTTTTCATTACTACCACTTATTTCAACACTAACTTCCACTAAATGAACAACAAATAGGGATCTATGCAAAACAAGCTCAGGAGTCACTTCTTCTATTGTTACTGAACATATATTTAGATGACCATAATAACAAAGCTTCTTATTGCCTTCATTTCAAAATAAAAACCTTCCCCCATACTACTTCCTATAATTTCTAATTTGTGTTTTGTAATGTTCTTGGACAAATTTGCATTTGTCTTGCCTCTCTCCAAGACTGTACAGTATATTTCATTGACAAAAACAGATCTCATCTTTCAAATTATTTATACAAATCCTACCACCATTCCATTAATTTTTGCCTGTAATAGAATACACTATACCCTTTCCATTCGTAGAAACGCTTTGTATTCTGGATCTAGCGTTACCAAATCTTCCTTCCGAACTGTTCTTTTAACTCACTGCAATTTGCCTTTCGGGGAAAGTAGCACAATTCAAAAAGCTTTTCTTTCACTGAACCCAATTACATTTAAATCATCCTCTTGCTTCTCTTATTCATGTGCATCAAGGATATGTACTCTCTTGTTGATTAAAAATAAAGCCCTGAACCCACAGCAAATCATAATATACCCGACTCAACACAAATAATGTGCCTCTTCCAATTTATTTTCAACTAATTGCTAGGTCCCAGAGCAGCGGTTTTTACTTTCTTTGTTTTGTTTAGTACAGGCAGTCTTCAATTTAATTCTAAAGAATTTGATTGCATTCCTGCAATTTCCTAGCCAATTCAACTGACTTATTTTTAGATCCCAACTTTTTTAATTCTTTAAATTTGATTACCAAAATGGAATAACAAAATTTTAAATTTCCAGTTTGGTCAGAGCAGACAAAGAAACACACACACAACAATACACCCCATTCCTCCAGATTTATCTGGCTTCAAGAGTAATTCATTATCTTGACACAACACCATTGAAACACTGGCATTGGGAAATCACTGTGTTTGGCCTGTTGTTCTTCACCTTCCTGCACTGATTCAATTAAGACCAGACAGTACATGACTCAATAAGAAAAAGAGAGCAGATGTGCATGATATATAATGATCCTACACATGAAAAAAACATTTAGAATGCATTGATGTGACAGGCTATTAAAAATGTTGCCAACTGTCATATTCAAATAGGAGGTTATCCATTTACAGCCGCAAAATTCAAGTTTGATTATAACCACTTATCAGTTAGCTATCAAACCAGACATGAAGAAATATTTTCTAAATTGTAATATAACAAAAAAGCAATTTACTTTTGTAGCAGATGTCCAATTAGCATTGCCTGTGTTCTTCATTCTCCAGTGTTTGATAAATTTGATTCCTGGCTGAAGAAGAGTACCATCTGGAAAGTTCTCGTCCACAAATTCAGCACCTAATGTTAAAATAACAGGCCTGCAAAATGAAATAAAAATACTAGTAAAAACAAAGAGAATAAAGCAAGACTACTTTGTGTTGACAACAACTTAACAGTTAAATCCAAGGGAAAATTCATGAAATGGTGCAAAGTAGATTTAGTGAAAAGTTCCATGGTTAAGGATATGGAGTTGTTTTCCTCAAAAGGGTCTGGTTCCATGCTGTACATCTCTATGACTCTATGATTTAAAACATTTGGTTGTGTGGAGAATTGATACATGTCCATAGGAATGAGGTGGGGAACGTGATTGACTAAATTATTCTTCAGAGAGGCAGCTTGAACTCAATGGACCATACTGACTTTAATTCATGAATCAAATGATCTGAAAACGTCAATGTTTACCAGACAGACTTAACAGGCTACCCAAATGTGAATGATCCAGTATGAAAATGATGACTCTCCACTGGCTATCTAGGTTATCAGGATTTAGAATGGATTCCCGTCCCACATACCTCCAAAACACACTAGAAGCCAAATTTTCTGTGAATGTATTTTTTTTATTTCTGTTGCCAATTTTGTGTTAACGCACAACTCACTTGTAAACATACAGCCTTCAACTTCAGTCATTATGTATCCCCTAAAATTGTCAAATTTAAATACTAGCTTTCAAAAAAAAAATCTATTTGAGTGCACACTAATGAGAGACCAGTACCAATAAAAATAAGTTAAATTTCTCAGACTGCAATCCACAGAACTCACTTCTGCCTCTGGCCCTGGAAAGTCAATGTTATTAGAGGGGAGGTCTTACAGAAACATATAAAATTATGAAGGGATAAGATAGAGGTAGAGAGGATGTTTCCACTAGCAGATGAAACTAGGACAAAAGGGCATAGCCTCAAAATTAGGGGGAGCAGATTTAGGACCAAATTGAACACTTCTTCATCCAGAGTGTTGAGAATATGTGGAATTGTATTCCCAGTGAAGTAGTTGAGGCTTCCACATTGAGCTTCTTTAAAGCTAAAATAGATAATTTTTTGAACAGTAAAGGAATTAAGGGTTATGGTGAGAGGGTAGGTTAAGTGGAGCTGAGGCCATAAAAAGATCAGCCACGATGTTACTGAATGGCGGTGCGGATTCGAAGGGCCAGGTGGCCTACTCCTGCTCCTGGATCCTATGGGTTATTTTGCAGTGACAGGTGATGGAGTTTGATGTCTGTTCACAGATTATCAATTGGGTATATCAGATAAACAACTTATACAGACCTATTATCACTGACGTATTGTTAATAAATTACGCTGCATTCTATACGACTATTTCGGATTTCTGAAAGATACAAGGTACTGCATTTGTTCAAACATTAAAGAAGGGTTTCATGACTTCTATGCTTGCTGCAGAAAATGCTGCAATGGTTCTCCAACAGTTAATGATCCTCTACTTACACTGCTGAAACGCGCTGAACTCTTTTAGGTTCTTGTGTTGGCTGATTCAAGTGCTCACCAAGATGCACACCATTCCATTGCAAATGTTTCTTCTGCAATTTTAACTGCTTTTTAATCTCCTTAAACTCTGCTTTGCGTTGCCTCTTTTCAGTTCGTAGTCTTTGTTTTTCCGCTTTCCAAAAGGTTTTATCGATTTGTCTCTGCAGCCTAAGAAAAGTTGAAATTGCACAATTCAGAATTTACACCAAATTTTCCTTTCTAAAACATAAAGAAAGCAATCTTCCTAATATTGTCTTGAAATAGTGCATAATAGAAAGATACAGCATGCTTGACAATGCAACTAGCCCAAAGGAAACAAAAAGCAGAGAGAACTGCATTTATGTCAGTGCCTTTCACAATCATTAATCACTCCACAGCACTTCACACCCAATGATGTATAATTGCTATTTTATAATTAACCCAAAAGCCAGCTGGCACACAACCACCTCCCACAAACTGCAATGTTATAGCAACCAGATAATCGGTTTTAGAGATGATTTTTGAGGGATAAATCACTTCAAAATAATGCCAAGAGTTCCTTCATATCCAGGTAGAGAACACATTAGCTCGACATCTTATATGAAGGACAGCATTTTGGACAGTGGAGGATTCACTCTATAGTGAGGAGAACAAAGATCTTCACGCTCAAGTTCTGGAATGGGATGTCATCCTATAATCTTCTGACTCAAAGACAAGATGTAGCTGACACTTAAAGAACAAACTTTACCCCAACAAAGCTCAAGGTTCAGATTTACAAGTTGATCAGAAAGTCAATATAGAAGCACATTGCAAAAACGTCACATTTGTTAGAGGTTCCTTTCAGAAATAATGTTATATACATATTATACACTCCTGAATAATGGATAGCAAATCATCATGGGCAGCACTCCGCTCAAAACGAGAAAAGTGCTGGACTCCAACATGACAAATATAGCAAAGGCCTAATTAACTGAGAAATACTGTTACTTCAACAACTGCAAATGCAAATGCATGTTAGCACATTAAAGTTACAACTCAAAAACATGGCCATTCAAAATAACTAAGACACATCAGAATTTACAGCTCATAAATCAACTACCAGCATTACATTTGGTGGCCTTACTTTTACATCCCTTAAACTCCACTCAATCTAAACTTTACAGTCTGATCATTTTTTTCCCCACCCACTGCACAATGCAAGTGATATTTCACAGAGTCTCAGTTCTATTTTAGTTTCTTTCACTTGCTGTTATAAAGTTGTTTTTAATTTGTTACCCATCGTCCAACTTTCTCAATTGCTTAACTGTTGGAAACACCCTTCCGACCTCTCCATTCCATTCCATTCTTTTCTAAGTTTGAATACCTCAAAACTTATTGCTATATAATCTGCATTATTCAAATAAAAAAATAACCCATTTTGTAGTACTTTGTATTTCTTCACACCAGGTAGAATCCTAGAAAGAAAATTCTAGAATGCCAACATATGCAGAATTGACATTACCTTGTTTGTTCTGCTGTACCAGACATAGCACTTCCAATAAATTGCGCCGGTGTAAGCTCAGGCAAAGACGTTGAAGGTTTTCTTAGCTTCAGCAAAGGGTGGTTAGGATCATGTCTATAGTTACCAGCTTCACAGGACTCACAAATGGTGTATGTGGGGCAAATGCTATGAAAATAAGATTTAAATTGCATTAATTATTTTACAATTATGCACACTTATATTCAATATACGTAATGATTAGTTTTCTAACAACAAAAGATTGCACTGAATAATGAGAACCCATTCCAGTAAAAAGTTGCAAGTCCAACTTATGTTCTTAGTTATTGATTTTGTGAAAATATATCTCTTAATAACAAGCATTTACAAATAACCTGTGGAAGCGCACAGAATAGAAAACACATGCATGACACTTATTTCCAACATTGTGATCTCTTTACAGTAAGTGTCAAGAACAGTAGAAAAGGTTCAAGCAACCTGAATGCTAACCAAAAACAGAAAGTATGTTTCTATATTTGCAAATGGGAACTACAAACAAATCCAAAGTCTCAGACTGTTCAACACAGAGGAAAAGAAAAGTCAAAGATTATGCTAAGGTTTTCACATACATTTAGTTGAGATATTTTGTACAGGATTTTTCTGTGAAATTATATTTCAGTTCTGCATTCTCTTAGGTACAATTTAGGGCAATTATGTTATTGTTAGTAAGAATAAGAAATGCCTTTGGTCTTTCACTGATGGAAACAGTGAACTACCATTTGGGCCAAGAATCATCTCAGGAGTCAATAACCATGATCTAACCGCACACAGCTTTCACTTTGCATTTCAACTATATATAATTCGAGTTGCATTTAAACGATCCAAAAAAAAAGATACATAGCCACTATGCACATGCCATATTTTGTCAAGAGATAAAATCAGCTTACTTAAGAAACACACTCCACAGGTTTTGTGAAAATGCAAGACCAAAAATCACAAGAAACTTGGGAACACACTTTGTCATCGGAGCACCAGTAGCCTCAAAAATGAGCTGGAAACAACCTGTTGGATTGTATGCCCAGCTGTGTGTCGCATTTCAAGCTCTTTAATCTAATTGGAGGGCTGGAGCTCTTCAGTCCCTGTCGGCCCAAAAAGACATTGATCGCTGGCAGGACTGCAGCCAGCCAAGAGATGCAGCAATGGTCAATGTCCTTGCAACAAGTGAGATCACTGGACGGTCACCAGAACCAGGCAGACAGGTCTTGGCAAGAGGTGTGCAGCTGTTGAGGGCAGGACCAGTGATGTCATAGGAGAGGATATTTCTACCAAGTGACCAATAAAAAGGCTCCCCTAACCCAAATCAATGCCAGGATTTACCAGGCCATCTGCCCAGTATGACTGAAGGCCCACCAACTGCTGGTAAAATGACAGAGTATAAGAAATCCCTTATTTGGCAATCAGCCCCACATTCTTTCAGCATTTTCCAGATACCTACTCCCTTATCCTTCTTTTTCAGACAACAAAAACTCAGCCCTTGATATTTAAATCAGGTATGAAGCCAAGTGACTCTGAGAAAAGTGCAGCAAGATTCTCTTCTCCAATGTGCTTTGTTTCTGTGCCAAAGTTAAGATTATTTTTACAAAATAACTGCAATGGCAGTGTATATGAAGAACTCTGAACATTATACGGCTGTTACAGGTTTACGGTACCCTAACACAAGTAAAATTTAGTTGCAAAGTTATCTGCACAGCAGAGCAACAGATTTACAAACAAGGCACATAAACTTCCAACATTTATCCACGCTGTTCAAAGTCTGGCTGCCAAATGATATAAAAGAAATTTCAACTATATAATTCAGTTTACATTGCTGAATTTCAATATTGAGGGTGATCTATTTGAATGTAAAATGTAAGCACTCACAAAGCAAAATTAAGGACTTTTGACCTCAAATTCAAAAGATTTACATTGAGCTACAGAAATTTGGAGAAGGCAACAGAACCAGATACTTTGGAAGCAAAATTAATCTTGGGTGGCAGCCCAGAACAGGTGATAGCATATTAGGCACCTATTTCACATGCCACTGATTTCTCATTCATTTGGAATCCCCTAAAGCAAATTTTAAAATGAGAAAATATTTTACACTTTACATTACCTGCACTGATAGCGTATTCCAATAATTCGAGTCAGGCAATTGCTACAAGCCATTAGCCAATCATGGTAACCAATCTGTGTAGTGCAGGTTTCTGGAACCTGAACAGTACATACAGCTGAGGTACTGAATGGGTCATGCACCTGCTGTTGAATGGTCACCTTCTCAAAGAAGTCGCAACAGATTCGGTCAACTGTTTCATTCACAAGCTTTTCTTTGAACTGAAATGAGAATGTACACAATCAAAGCTCTAAATCGCAAAGATACAGAGATTAAAATGTAGCTATAAACACATTGCAGTATCCCAATGAGCCCATGGCTACCAGGAGGATCTCACATACGGCTGGCAATTCATGGCTGTTTTGCCCATGATTTTCTGTGAATAATGATGGGTAAGCAAATGAATTCTACCCTCAGGGCGCACTTTGGTAGTACTGTGTATCAAAAGCTTATGTTCTATTCAGGAAAGGTGAGCCAGTGAAGGAGCCTCAACTCTTGCATAGATTTACAGAGTGAAACGTGACAAGCACACACCTTATTCAATCACACCACAGTTTCACTCAGTGTCTCTTTATAATGTGCTTAAGTGAAACCCCAATGCTCTCCATCTGCATATAACTAAACAGAATTGAAATAAGCTTAGCAGTTTGCCTTTAAACAAAACACCAAAGAAAACATAAATTTAGGTAAAATTGAGCAATTAAAGGTATTTCATATTCCCAATCCATTTTGCGGGACAGAACAAAAAGATTTAATTTGTGAGAATACAGGTGCACTCTCAAATTCATCACTCTTCGTCCCAACGCCTTGCCTTTTTCAGAGTGGGCAAAAAAACCCAGCAAGCTTTAATTGGAATTACAAAGAATGTCTAAATACAGTGAACAGAGGATGCAGGAAAATGAAATAATATGATTCCAAACCATCTTAGATAATGAAAACAAAAGAACTGCAGATGCTGGTAAATAGAAACAAAAACAGAAGTTACTGGGGAGCTCAGCAGGTCTGGCAATGTCTGTGAAGAGAAATCTCAGTTCTGAAGAAGGGTCACTGGACCCAAAACATTAAAGCTGCTTTCTTTTCACAGATCCTGCCAGATCTGCTCAGCTTTCCCAGCGACTTCTGTTTTTGTTTCAGCCTAGGTAATGGTCACTGCTGGTAGTAATTTACTTCTTATACATTAGATTTAAGAACTCTTCCACTCTTCCCCAACTCTTCCACAACCTGCTTAAAATGATAAAAGACGAAACATAAAAGTTCTAGATTTGGGTAACCAGATTTGGGCATATATATCTATACTTAGTCTGTCAATAATAGATCTATGAAAAGTGGCAAGTATATAATTTGCTATATTAAAAAAAGCAATATCCTGCCTGACCTGCTGAGTATTTGCAGCACTTTGTTTTTCAGATTACGAATCCACTACTTTGTTTCACACTAACTCTTTTTTGGTGCAATTATATAAAAATAGCAACGAGTAAGCAGAGCTATAATATTTCATATTTCATAATACCATTAAAATGGTTTTCAAGGTTCATCATGATCAACCAACACCATAAATAGGATAACTTCATTCAATTCAGATAGGATTAAATGCTGGGATTTGAATATTGTGTACATTTCCAGAACACCAGTTCAATATGAAACTGATCCTCAGATGTTACAAATGACAAATTCAGAGGTCCTTTGATAAACCTGCCTTGAATCTAGCCAGACAAACTTAGGGTGAAATGTCTATTATCGGGAATGACAGCCAATTTGGAACCCATGTAAATGTGTTTGGACAGAATCAACACAGTTTCCTTTCAGGCACTGATCAACAGCAGAACTGACCTTCATGTCTCTACGAACTAACAAATATCTGCCCTTCCAGTTTTTGAGTTCGAATAGTGGAAATATCTATTCTGTTCTTTTAGTTAAATTCTAATTCCACACCCTGTTTTATGAATCAAGTTGGAGTCTCGTTCTATACCTTTTGGTAAATCTCCAAAACCCCAACGAAGGAGACATTCTTAATACCTCAATGTAGATTGAAAATATTAGTCATCACTTAAACTGCCAGGGCATCACAAGGCAGTCGATCCTGTCCTTACTAGTTGTCAGGTGTACAGGCATCATGCAGTAACGTTCACTCAATAGTTCATTACCCATGCCTTCCCATAATCCAGTCCAGGAACAGATGATAAGTGCAATGCCCCAGCACCATTTTGCTAGTAATTACCCTTGATAAACTAAGTAATCTCTGTCTCGAGTAGGCCTCAGACCAGACTGGGAAGGTATCTGGTTGAATGCCAAGTCTACACAGAAATACTGAGGTTATACTATCATCTTCCATTTCATCTCTTGGCCTATCCAATTACAGTATTGTGTAAACCAACAATCCATAGTAAAGAAACATCAGGTTATGTGAATAGAGATCATTCACTGAAAATTCACAGAATTTTCTATCAGTGTCTGGTTCCAAAAGCTTTTGCGTAATTTGCTTTCAGTTACCTGTACTTATGTTATTCATATAACTGTCCAGTGTAACAGCATGCTGTTGTAATGATCACAATGAGCAAAATTGACTTAAATTATTGGAGCTCTCCTAAATAGAATTAGCATTTTTGTTCCAAGCAAATGGAGTCTTATTATGTCAAACAAATGAAGCAAAGCTTTCAAATCCATTTGGTTTAATCTGTCATATAGGAATGAATTTGAATTACACATAATGAAAGTACCAGTAGGAACTGTCACCTCGAGGTTTTCACTAATAGGCCTTGGCCTTGATAGCCAAGGTCACGGATTCAAGACTCGGAGACTTTTAGCAATGTATTCTGGCTCAACACTTTATAACTATGTTTGATGTCTCACCTGAAAGAGAGGCCTTTCCTATACTACTTAATGAATTTAATTTTTTTTAAAATCTAAGTATTCAAAGAAATTTAGGGATTTTTCAAGTATTCTAGCCAATATTTATTCTACAGTTAGTATAAGCAAAATAGATCTGATTATCTGATCATTAATCTCTGTTACTTGTTTATCCTTCGATTTCTTTGAATTTCTTTATGATGTGCTGAAGTCAAGAAAGGTGCATGCAAATGCAAGTTCCCTCTTCTACAATAATGGAAGGAAACACCTATTTTCATCTTAAAACTGTAGGCATAATTCAGTTGGATTTAACAACACCAAGAAATTAACTATCAAGTGATGCTACTCATTGAGTTCCCATCACAGGAAGCAATGAATGTTCTGTTATTGATGTTTGTCAGCAACATTTATAATTTTATAAATTTATAATTTTATGGCAATATCTTCAAGGTTTTGATAGCATGTCACTCAGGTTTTATCATCAAAATCAAATATGGCATGAACTGTCCTTTCAATGGCAAGAACATGCCATCCCTACAACATCAAAAAAAAGACAAGTCTGATACAAAGTAATGAAAGGGAGATTCAGAAATACAAGATTGTGTCATCCTCATACTAGTTACCCACTGTAAAAATTGCAGTGGTTTGGAAACATCAGGTTAGAGTACTTAGACATGCATTCCCTTCACTGCAGCTGTAATATCCTGCTTTAGAATTAGAAGGACAGAAACTGAAGACATTTTAGCAACACAGTCTCACACAGACATTAATACAATCAGTGTTGCAAAATTACAGCCCAACCTCTATCCAACGTGTGCTCTTAGCCACTGAGACTTAACATCATAAATAAGACTTTTCAAATTATGCCTTTTAATCCCACCTGAACAACAGAAACGCCTATACTTACTGTTTCCATGTAACGTGTGAACCAAACCGGAGGGAATCGCCAATTTTCCTTGCTTTGATCTACATTTTTTGACAGCACCTACAAGAATATTGATAAGCACACCAAGTTACTACATTTTCTAAACGAAAAGAAAATAAAACAGCACAGACAGTTATACCTTGAGTGGCTGCAGTGTTAAGATAGGAGAGAGAAAGCTTCAAATACTAGGTAAACAAACATCAGTAGTTGTTACTTGCAAAAACAGAAGTTGCTGGAAAAGCTCAGGAGGTCTGGCAACATCTGCGAAGAAAAATCAGAGTTAACGTTTCGGATCCAGTGACCCTTCCTCAGAAGTTATTTGTTTTAGCTATTACTTATTTGCTACCAGTTAATTCAAGACTGTGATGGATTTGTGGAACAATAAAAAGTGAAACATCAACAAGATGCAATAATGATATATCGTCCATGCCTCCAATTTAATCTACTCAAAATCGGTGGTTTGGCATTATATGTTAGGTGTCTTAAGGAAGCTAAAGTCATGCAAGTTTTCACAGGGAAGAATTCTCGTATCTCCTTTACGGGTGGTTTTCACACTGCTGTCTGGCTAGCCAAATTATAACACACAAACTGAAAGCAGGTCACGCATTCCTTATTGTGGAACGATGAGCCTCTTGAAAATGCAAATCAAGTGACAGAGGAGGTTTCAAAATAAAAGGCCTAATAGCAAAAAAAATGACAATAATCAGCAGGCCTCCAAGTCAGGAAAGTAATATAGAAGTATTAAGAGGAATAAAAAAAAAGGCATGGCTCTGAAGGGATCCTTTGTTAAAGCACGCTAATTCAATTGCATTATGAATATCAAAGGCTAGCAATATTCAGTATTTACATTTAACTTACGTTTTTGACTTAGAAATTTCTTTTGTTTTTTTAATATTTTTATTGAAAGGAAATTTTTTTTTCCTTTTGAATATCACAACACATACAAAGCCAAACAATTCAAACCAATATTAAAAAAAGTTAATTATAATACTTTTTTCAGCTTAGTTAATCGTAAAGTCTTAACTATAATAATAATAACTGTAACACAGCTCAGCAAAACAAAGCAATAGCCATCAATCATCGAGCGCATAAGTTTATACATATTCAGATGTTCGTAGTTCCTCCCCTCTGAATACCAAACACATTACTTAGAATTGCCATGACTATATAAAGGCTCGAAGTATGGCAGACAAATCTGCACCCAGATAGCCCAAAAAGGGCCGTCACGTCTTATTAAAATTCTCAGTTTTATGGTGCACCATACTCGTCAGGAAGTCCAAGGGAATGTGCTCCATGACTAGCTTATGCCAGCCTGCCAGCCCTGGGGGGGTTGTCCCACAGCCACCCCAATAGAATGTTCTTCCTGGCACAAAAAGTGAGGATACTGAAAAGCTTTTTTTTGTGTGCATCTAATGAAAGTGAATTAACAAAGCCAAGAAGGAGAGATACCAGATCCATCTCCACCTCCATCCCCAAGGCCTTCTCTACTTTGCCTACCACAGCACTCCAGTATTCTGTGGCAGGACCGAAGACAATGCATAAGCATGCCTATGCACACTTTACATTTAGGACACATTGAAGAAAACAAGGCAGTCTGGGGCCAGATTTGCCCTGTGGAGAATCTTCAATTGCAAGGCATGGGTCCTGTTGCAAATCAAGATCGTTCTTGCACTTTTCCAGATAGACTCTCATATTCCAGAAAAGATCTCAATGTCCACCTCCCTCTCCCATATCCGGCAAAGCCGTTCGACTTTGAAATTTTTAGCACTTCATAAAAAATACTTTACCTTTCCTTTAGCTTCTTCTGTGACCTTCATGCCTTGGCCAATGCATTTCATCAACTGTGAATAATGTTTCATTTCTTTTTTCTTAGCCTTCTTATTCTGAGACTCTTTCTTTTCATTATTTTCAAAGGTTCGTTTTGCACACTGGCTTTCCACTTTTTCCTTCAGTTGCGTTACTTCATAAACATTCATTTGAATCTGATTTCCTTGTTTAACTGCACTCTAATTAGAAGAAGCACAAATAAGATAAAGGTCACAATATTAAGACCATAAGACACAGGAGCAGAAATTAGACCACTCAGCCCATCGACTCTGCTTCGCCATTCAAACATGGCTAATAAGTTGCTCAAAACCATTCTCCCGTTTTCTCCCCGTAACCCTTTATTCTCAAGAACCCATATCAGTCTTAAATATATTCAATGATGTGGCCTCCACAGCCTTCTATGGCAATGAATTCCATAGATTACCCACTCTCTGGCTGAAGAAGTTTCTCCTTATCTCCATTCTAAAAGATCTTCCCCTACTCTAAGGCTATGGCCTTTGGGTCCTAGTCTCTCTTATCAATGGTAATGCGTTCCCGACATCTACTCTGTCCAGGCCATTCAGTATTCTGTATGATTCAAATAGGTCCCCCCCATCCTTCTAAACTCCATCGAGTATAGACCCAGAGTCCTGAAATGTTCCTCATACGTTAAGCTGTTCATTCCTGGGAACATTCTCATGAATTTCCTTCGAACACACTCCAAGGCAAGTACATACTTCCTGAGATATGGGGCCCAAAACGACACACAATACTCCAAATGTTGTCTGACCAGAGCCTTATCGAGCCTCAGAAGTACATCCCTGCTTTTATATTCAACTCCTCTCAAAATAAATGCCATCATTGCATTTGCCTTCCTAACTACTGACTCAACCTGAAAATTTACCTTGACAGAATCTTGGACGAGAACTCTCAAGTCTCTTTGCACTTCAGATTTCTGAATTTTCTCCCCATTCAGAAAGGAGTCCATGCCTCTACTATTCCTACCAAAGTGCATGACCTCACACTTTCCACTGGTAATCCATCTGCCACTTCTTTGCTCACTCTCCCAACCTACCCAAATCCTTCTGCAGACTCTCCGCATCCTCAATGCTCCTGTTCCCTCTAACTATCTTTGTATCATCTGCAAACTTAGCCAGAATGCCCACAGTTCCATGATCTTGATCATTAATGAAGAAGTGAAAAGTTGTGGTCCCAACACTGAGCCTTGTGGAACACCACTTGTCACGAGCTGCCACTCTGAGAAGGACCCTTTTATCCCCACTCTCTGCTATCTGCCAGACAGCCAAGTTCTATCCGTGCTAGCACCTTGTCTCTGACACCATAGGCATTTATCTTACTCTGTAGCCTTTTGTGTGGCATCTTCGCAAAGGCTTTCTTGAAGTTCAGGTAGATAACATCCATTGAGTCTCCTTGGTCTAACCTGTTCGTTACTTCCTCAAAGAATTCTAGCAGATTAGTTAGGCATGATCTCCCCTGATGAAACTATGCTGACTTTGCCCTATTTTACCATATAGTTCCAAGTATTCCTAGTTCTCCACTACTATCTCTCCAGCATCATTTCCCAACAGCCCAATGTCCACTTTTACCTCTCTTTTGCCCTTTATATATCTAAAGAAACTCTTAGTCTTCCTTTATATTACTGGCTAGCTTACCCTCATATTTAATCTTCGCTGTCTTTTTTTATTGTTGCCCTCTGTTGGTCTTTGTAAGCTTCCCAATCCTCTTCCCTTTGCCACATTATGTGCTTTCATGCTATCTTTGACTTCCCTAGTCAGCTGTGGTTGCCTCATCCTCCCTGTACCATGCTGCTTTTGCCTTGGCATGAATCTCTGCTGTGCCTCCTGAATTACTCCCAGATACCCCTGCCATTGCTGTTCCAATGTCTTTCCTGCTAGGCTCCGGTCCCAGTCAATTCTACCCAGCTCCTTCCTCATGCCTCTGTAGTTGGCTTTATTCAGCTGTAATACTATTACCTCTGATTCTATATTCTCCCTCTCAAATTGTAGAGTAAATTCAATCATATTATGATCACTGTCTCCTAAGGGTTCCTTCACCTTAAACTCCTTGATCAAGTCTGCCTCATTGCACAACACTAGGTGCAGTAATGCCTGTTCCCTAGTGGGCTCCACCACAAGTTGCTCTAAAAGGCCATGTTGAGACATTCCACAAATTTCTTTTCTTGCAATCCACAATTTCTTGCAATCTTGGAAGTATTTTACCACAAGTGTATATTGAACTTCAAATATTTTATCTTGAAAAAGGTTCTTTCAGTGCACTTTTTAAAATCAAAGTAAACTGGTATTCAGCAGGGAGTAGGGACCAAGTTGCTTATGAGACCGTAATATTTGGTGAGAGGATACTAATGCAAATTTCACCAAGTTGTGAGCCTGAATTGGTTTACTTGTGGAAGACAAGTCACATCTTACAATATTATCTCTTACTTCCCTAAGGGTTAGCTAAGCAAATAATTAGGCAACTAATATGGAAGCATTGTTGCTTGTTCTTTTGGGTGTAAACAAAGAAAAATGCAAGCAAAAAATGCTTGCAGAAAAACCAATTTGTGAGGTCAAGCACATGAACATCAACATTAACTAGACAGACCTGGAATATGAACACACTCTACGCAAGAAAAGGAAACTGAACAAAAATGCATCTCTTTCAAATTAAAATTCATTCAACAGCATTAAAATCAGCTAGGAAATGGAAGTCCTGACTCTTCCATTCCAACAAAGAATAAAAATGGGGACTAATTTTGATAGACATCTTTTCCAAGATGTCTGATGTTGGGGAGAGATGCTAGGGTTTCTGGACACATTTTGTTTGCTTGTTTGGGTTTGCTGCTCAGAAATCGGAAATGATTGCCAGGCTACTGAGACCCCTTGGCATCATGGCAGCCCACAAATCCACCAACACACTAAAACAGCAGCGAATGAACTTGAAAGACCCTATACAGACACCAAACAAAACTAATGTCATTTATAAAATACCGTGCAAGAACTGTAACAAACACTACATTGGACAAACAGGCAGAAAACTAGCAACCAGGACACATGAACATCAACTAGCCACATAACGACATGATCCACTCCCACTAGTATCCTTATATACAGATAAGGAAGGACACCACTTTGACTGGGACAACACATCCATCAGAGGACAAGCCAAACAGAGATACGCACAAGAATTCCTAGAAGCATGGCATTCTAACTGGAACTCCATCAACAAACACATTGACCTGGAGCCCATTTACCACATCTTGAGAAAAATAAGTGGAAATGACATCACTATAGGAAATGATGTCACCACAGGAAATGACATCACCACCCTAGGAAACTCAAACATACAAATAGAACGCAGGTTACACCACCAGTGCTTCATTCGGAGGCTCACTGAACATGTTACCTAGTATGGTGACGAAATGTCTGAAAACGAACCTTCCACCTTAGCGAGCAAACCTACATCCATATTTGGTTATAATGAAGTAGCCAGGCCAGTACATACATTATACAAAGGTCATCTCTATTATCGTAATCTGAATTATTTTCCTTCTAATAATGCTGCTGAATTTTCACACATAGTTATTAATCAGAAAGTACAGGATTGATGCAACATCAAGTGACACAGCATTAAATGATTCAGTAGTTAAACTTTGTATAATTACCTTCAAAACTTCTTCATACTCCTCTGTTATAAAGAAAAAATACAATTAATTTAAAAAAAAACACAGAACTAAGTACAAATATGCAACTAAAATTTCTAAACATGTTTGGGGCTAGGATGATACTGGTAATCAGTCATAGACCACAGGGGCATGAGAGAGGGAGACAACTATTTAAAGGACACAAACTTGAATTCCACATAAACTGTGGGTTAAGGCAAGGAGATAAGCCTCCATACATGATCACTGTCAGTACAAGGATTCCAGGTGCGTTGCAGATGCCATTTGCACCATACTGTAGCCAGTTAGCCAATGAACCTTGCACTCCCCCAGATGACTAAGCTACATATCCAAAATAAAGTTACAGGGAACATAATGTGTTGTTGAGGGCTGAGCAGGCCAGGTCATCGAGTGTCTTTAACGCAGAGATAGGTATGTTTTTTATTAGAAGAGGATCAAGGGTTAGAGGTATAAGGCAGGAGAATGGAGTTCAGAACTGCATCCACTATGGCATGAATAGCCTAGTTCTGCTGCTATATCTCATGGTCAAGATAGGGCGTTAAGGTGAAGTACTGGATTGGTTTGGGCTTACAAGAAGAACCCACTTGGTAAAAGGAGTTGATATGTGCAGAAAGTACTGCCAAAAAGATTAAGCGGTTACTTACCACTTAAATTTATTAGATTTTTCCATGGAGACCACATGGCTTGTGGAGAGGATTCAATGCAATACCCTGTCCTTAGTAACAAGCTGACTCGGACTAAATGCATCACTGCTAAGGATTTTCAGCACAACTTAAAGGCATACATTGTTTCTATTTGCTTCTTATTATGTGGGAGCTTTGAAGAGTATTTTTAAAACACAATGGAATGCTTTGTCAAGACTTCACCAACACTTTATCAACAGTTAAATTGGAAATTCTCTGAGGACCTCACTTTAAAAAGTGAATGTTATGTTACTGACCTTGTAGGCATAAACTGGAGATAAGGAAATACTTGTTATTTTCAAAAAGTGTTGTAATTGGTGAGATGTCAGCATGCTGGTTAGGCCTGTATTTATTGCCCATCCCTAATTACCCAGAGATAGAGGCAGTTAAGATCAACCAAATTGCTGCAGGTCTGGAGTCACATGGGGGCCAGACCAGACAAGGACAACAGTTTTCCTTCACATTAGTGAACCAGATGGGTTTTTTATGACATTTGACAGTGGTTACCATGAGGCTCACGTTTTCTTCCAGACGTTCATTGTATTTAAATTTCCACGAATTAGCATGTTAGGATTCAAACCCATGACCCCAGAAAGCAAGTCTGGGATTTTAGATTACTAATCACAACATGACCACCTTCCTTTCTCAGGAACCCTCTGGTCTGAAGAAGGAATAAGACATCAGACAAAACAGCAATAGGTGTTAGGAGGTGAAAGGGATAGAATGGTGAGACGGACTCCTTCACCCCTGCAGGTAGAGGGCATCCCTCCTCTTCTGTACATTTGCAAGATAATCTATGTGATCTCTTACACTGTCCCCAAGCCAACCCAACCCAAAAACTTCTACTTGGTGTCCACCTTTCATCCACAGTTTCAGTAAAAATAGGTATTTAGAGGCCACAAAAATATATAATCAGTGCTCAGGTACTAATGCTAAGCCTGCAGTTTGAAAACCTCCAGGCAAATTAATCAGCAATTAAATCCAATATTTCACTTTAAATCCAGAATTGTGAATAAGAGAATCTTAATAGCAACATTTCACAAAAACAATACAGTAAACAATTAGAGTTAAACAATTAAATACGTTTAAAAGAAGATGGATTCTTCATAATATGCTACAAATACAGGTTTGTTTTAACCCATTTATTAAATTAAAAAAGGTATGAATCATAATAAGGTGCAAAGCACATCAATTTAACCAGGTCATTTGGAGGCTACAGGTGATATTAAGCATACAGTGAGTCCTGTTGCTCTTTGTGTAAGTATAGTACTCTTGTACATCAATAAGCTAGTTCCAAAACGTTGTTAGTAGAGACCTAGAATTGTTTGTGTTATTTGTGAAAATGGCAGGCCTGAAGAGCGAAGAAAATAAAACCTTTTTTCATATGAACTTTAATATTTTAAGCTTATTCTGAAAATTAAAAGTCCTGGAGGCACAGTAAAACTTTGTTTTCTGCAACCAACTTATTATAAGCAAGCCAAATGTTTGAAAAGCCCAACCAAGGTACATTGTTGAATATTTTTTTAAAAAGTGATTCTGACGTGTAAAACATCTGCCAGTTTTCTATATCTTGAAATTTAATTCTATTGCATGCTTACCTGCACTATTAACAGATACCTAAAAAACAAAAAAATACAGTAATGAAATAAGACATTTACTACAAAATACTCTAAACATACAAAAACAAGGACTTGCATAGCTTTCAAAACCAATGGTCAAAGTAATGACCTATCTTTAGGGTTCTTTTCCTTCAGCACAGGGTTGCTTTGGAGCAAAAGAGCATATCAAAGCAATAACACATATTCAATATGGTGTGAACATGGAATTTTCATCAGCAAGGCAAATGACTCCTGCGAAGACTCAGCACGAGTCTCCAAATTCTGAGAAAGATCACATACTGTCTGTGTACAAGACACAGACTTGCATCTGAAAACTCTACTTAAACTTATAGAATTTAGAAGCAGATTGACAAAATCCAAGGTTTATGGACCTCAGGCATGCACAGGACAACAGCTGGAGGTTAACCAGTTAAAACCCTCCAGGTTACATACCAGCAGAGATCACTGGCAAGCTTTCACTGTTTATAAAACTAGCCAATGTGTCAGCTTTTATCTGGTCCTCATGACAGATTTATTCTGACACATCCCATTAAAATGCCAGACCAGCTAGTCATTCATCAACTGCCCCGTGCAGAACAAGCTCAATTATCGGATTTCTGAATCTGTTAGGGATTCAGCATGACTCCAGTCTACTATTAGTGAAATAATTCCAGAAAGCCAGTATCTCGTCACCAAGTCACCACTTATTTACACATGTTACTAACGCAGCGAGCTCAGTACTGGCACAGAGAGTGAGCAGGAGTCCTACCACTCCTGTTTAATGTCTGTAAGCCAGGACTCCCTGATTGGAACAGGTTAACAGCCCCAATCAGGGACCTCTGACTCCATGAGATCTACCTGCCTGACCTCATTCCAATCATTACAATTCCAGTGTGCATTTGCAGCAAACTGAGCCAAGAGAATGTGTTTGTTCATACTTATTCTCGAGGAACATGATTATGAGTTGGTCATTAAAACGATATTCAAGCACAGGTTTAAGCCATTGCTGGTGGACTACAGGTACTAAGGAGTTCTCAGCACCACTTTGCATAAAATACCTGTATTAGTTAAAAGGTTACACAAGTAAAAGACATTCCTACTTAGAGAATTAAAAGCCAGGGTATGAGTATTAAAACAAAAAAGCATTCCAAAATATTTGAGCACTACAAGCACTCACTTCTTCATTATCTTCATCAAAATACTTCATTTGCATATTGTTGAGATCAAAGGAAACTTGTACCTGAAAAAAATAAACAAAATACATAGTACTTTAATTTATGACATGTTTACAGAATTTGTCAACCATAGTAACACTTTACATAACACATATACTGTACCCAACTTCTAGCAAAACAGTTTGTGGGAGGTGATTTAGTAAACAGCATCTGCACTGCTGGAATTAGATTATGAAAGCAAATCAGTTCTAATTAGCACTGCCATTTCAAATTAAGATTGAGAATTCATCTAAAAAAATAGAATGTGACAGGAGCAGAGCTTTTCAACCATACTACACTACCCTCCTGATCCATCAGGTCAACACCACACCACAGTTATTTTCCAAACTTTCAGGAATATTCCCAGAAGTCTTACATAGAAAAACATTTTCTTTACTAACAAAAAAAACCCAGAAATTGCTGGAAAAACTCAGCAGGTCTGGCAGCATCTATTGAAGAAAAGCAGAATTAATGTTTCAGGTCACCGAAGACTGAAGAAAAGTCACTAGAACCAAAACATTAACTCTGCTTTCTCTCCATAGATGTCACCAGACCTGCTCAGTTTTCCCTATAATTTCTGTTTTTGTTTCTGATTTCCAACATCCGCATTTTTCTGTTTTAATTTTTTTAGTGCCTCCTTCAAATTCATGTTATTAAGTCCTCTTGGAATACAAATGTTCTCACTGACATTACCATCTACAGATTTGCTAATCTATACTAGTTGCTGGGAGGCAATACAGTTTGAGGAGACATTAGAACATGGGCTTGAGTTAGCTCATTCAATTTTTTTTTCAGCCTGAAATGGCAAAGAAAATCTCCACAGGCAAATTGTTCTCACAAATGACAGTATTCTTTCTAATGTGGTAATAAAAACATTTTGATAGAACATTCAGAAATCTCTAAATACATTGCACTGATCACAATATTCAAGTCTTGAAATTTTTAGGGCAGAGCAGAGAACGTATTCTGCCAAAACCTTTAATGTTATATTTAATTCATTTGGCCAGTGAAGACTGTATATTTAGTAAAGTTATATCCACAAAGCATTTTGATTTCATTCTTGAAAGAGTGCAGCACAATTTCACAAATTATGACATCCTGACATACCACTGCAGCATTTTTGTAACAGCTCAAAAGATTTGACAAGCACTACTCTGGGACAACTAGCAAAAATATAAAGAAAATACAATCTGATGTCAACAAGTTATGAAAGGGCAAATAAGTGGCTATTTGTAAAGGCTTGGGACAATCTCCTGAAATCTATGGCAACCGCGTTATCTGCTCCAGCTTTAAAGTGAGGAAAATCAAATGAGTAAAGGGGAACAAATCAGAGAGAAAAATAAAAGGGCCTGCTGGCATTATCGGGACACAATTAATCCAGAAACTCAGCTAATATTCTGGGGACCTGGGTTTGAACCCTGCAACTGATAACTGATCGACAAATAATCCATAAAAAAAAACTCTGACTCAGGAACATTCTTCAAGGAAAGAAATTCACTATCCTGTTCTGGTCTATATATGACTCCATACTTTCAACAATGTGGATGACTCTCAACAGGCCTCTGAAATGGTCTAGCCAGCTATTTAGTTTTATCAGTTCAACAAAGAAATTAAACCAGATGGACAATCTGGCATTGACCTAAGCACCAGAAAAGAGTGGCAGAAACAACAGAAGCGAAAGTGAGGACTGCAGATGCTGGAGATTAGAGTCAAAAGTGTGGTGCTGAATAAGCACTGCAGGTCAGGCAGCATGCGAGGAGCAGGAAGATCGACTTTTCAGGTATAAGCCCTTCATCATGAATGAGACTGGGAGCCTCGGGGGTGGAGAGATAAATAGAAGGGGTTGGGGCTGGGGGGGGGGTAAGTTGAGAGTGCAAACGGTGGATGGAGGTTGGAGTAATGGTGATAGGTCAGAGGGGAGGGTGGAATGGATAGGTGGGAAGGAAAATGGACAGGTCATGAGGGTGGTGCTGAGCTGGAAGGTTGGAACTGGGACAAGGTGGGGGAGAGGAAATGAGGAAACCACATTGATGCCGTGGGGTTGGAGGGTCCCGAGGTGGAAGAGGCGGCGTTCTTCCTTCAGGCGTCGGGTGGTAAGAGGAGGTAAGGATGGAGGCGGCCCAGGACCTGCATGTCTTTGGCGGAGTGGGAGGAGGAGTTGAAGTGTTTGGTGTGGGTGTCCCGGAGATGTTCCCTGAAGCGCTCTGCGAGTAGGCGTCCTGTCTCCTCAATATGGAGGAGACCGCATCGGGAGTGACCGATACAGTAAATGACGTGTGAAAGTGCAGGTGAAACTTTGATGGATGGGGAAGACTCCCTTGGGTCCTTGGATGGAAGTGAGCGGCGGGGGGAGGTTTGGACACAGGTTTTGCAATTCCTGTGGTAGCAGGGGAGGGTGTGCTGTTGGGGTCGTGGACCTTATGGGGTAGTCAAGGAGTGAACAGTCTTTATGGAAAGTGGATAGTGGTGGGGGGAGGGAAATATATCTCTAATGGTGGGGTCCATTTGTATATGGCAGAAATGGCGGAGGATGATGCGATGTATAGGGAGGTTGGTGGGTTGGAAGGCAAGGATGGGGGCTTCTGTCCTTTTTGCAATTGGGGGGGTGAGGTTCGAGGGCAGAGGTGCGGGAAGTGAATGAGATGCGCTGGAGATCATCCATCAACCACGTGGGAGGGGAAATTACAGTCTTTAAAAGGAGGCCATCTGGTGTGTTCTGTGGTGGAACTGGTCCTCCTGGGAGCAGATGTGGCGGAGACAGAGGAATAAGGAATAAGGGATAGCATTTTTGCAGGAGGAGGTGTGGTCCAGGTAGCTATGGGAGTCGGTGGGTTGATCAAAAAAAACTATGTTTTGATAATCTTTCCTTTGCAACTAGTTGTTTCCCACAATTACAGTAATGCAGGTCAAGAATAAATTCCAGGTAAAGTGGTGAGAATTAATGGAATTTACACAAAGGTCTTAGCACATCATACATCAATTTAGTTAATTCCCTTGTTTGGGTATAAAGTTCAAGACAATTTCCAGTCAAGTGCATCATAACATCCGAAAGTTCTCCAAAGCTCCATGAATATACAAGTCGGCCTGTAAAACCTTAAATGAGCATGCATCTTTCCTCTTCAGAAGGGTTGTTGCCTTGGTGACAAGGTTTATGAAACCAGTGTACAGTATACAGTTTGGGATTAACAAAGTCCACTGAAACATAAGGTATGTTGACCTTGGTTTCTTACTTGACTGGGAACCGCTAAGAGTATGACAACTGTGTCACCCAATTCTACATGACCTGTAAGCGTTTTAATTTCCAAAACTGAGAACAAACTAAGAATATATGGATTTACAAGATATATACACACACTTCTGTGGTGTTCAAGTGCTATTGTAATGAGGTCAGCCAGGTGGACCTCAGAATCTGGGTTTTTGATTGGGGTTCTTAATTTGGTCCAAAATCAGGAAGCCATGGCTGACAGAATCTCTGACACTCCTGTTTATACCTATTCACTCCGAGAGCTGGCTCTGAAAAAGCTGGAATAGTGTCAAGGATCTCCACATGTAAATAAAGGATGACTTAGTGAAAGGATAGCAGTCTCTGCGGAGTTATTTCATTAGTGACGAGAGAGAAACGTGCTCAAGAAATTTGCTTGCAACAGTTGTCTTTTTGAGTTAAGGTAAGCATTTCTTGCAGTCCAAACTTTGAAGACAGGCTTCCAGAATTAGTCCACAGCTTCACTAGATCCACTGTCACAATTCCCATTTGATTATAGGGCAAGATGGTCAGCAGAGTTGCTAATTGGGAGAAGACTCCACACCAGGTTAACTCTGATCTTCCATACCCAGGGGGAGTGAGGTGGTGAAACTGCAATGCCAGACAAGACTCCATTAAGCAAATTTACTCCAGGACATGACATTTGGTATCGGAACCACAGCAATAGCCTTGCATGGGTAAGAGGCATGGCCAATGAGAGGTCAGGTTCAGTTACACATAAAGTTCAGGTAGGTGCGACAGTCCTGAACAAGCATGTAGACCATATGAAACTTGCAAACGGTGCGAAAGCAAACCATGCCCAACTTTTTGACTGCATTTCCAACAGGGGCCTATGGAAGCCTGTGGGTTCTCCCTCATTGTCAAATGTTGAAGATACTTTTGAATCGGACATGGACACTGTGGATGTCACTATTTCAACACCTTAGCCACTTGAAGAGGAGAATGAATTTTTTACGAGACGCTGTGGGCTCTCTAATGCATTACACACTGCCCGTATCAGAGGCAGAGTGGAAAGAACCTGACCCGATGCTAAAATGCCCCAGGAGGAGCAACAAAAAAAGAACAGGCCTAAGTCCTCAGTTTCAAAAGGGAAGGAACATAGTGATTGTAACAAGGTCAGCCGGGTAGACCTCATAGAATATGAGTTCCCTGATTGCAGCTGTTAATCTGGACCAATCAAGGAACTCTGGCTGACAGATAACAGGAATGTATAAAGTTGTTTGATGTTTGGGATTTGTCCACTCTGGTGGATTTTCAATTAAATCATTAGGACTTGAAAAAAAATCATTAGGACTTGTATGTCTCTGGAGAAGGAGCACACGGTGTCCACCAACACCCTGGAGTTGTTTAGGGTGAGGTGGGTGCCGCAGGGAGTGGAGTGCATTATTTCCCCCTCCAATTCTATTTTGATTTAGTTCCTACCCTCCCCCTCACTGTTTTGATCACACAGCACTGCCCTTTGATGTGAAGGGCAGTGTTTGTCACTGGCCACCCGGGTGTTTTCCTATCTTCCTGGTGGTGGAAATTGAATAAAGATTTGTGCAGTTTGTGTCTTTCACTGTGTCTCACACCTGCACACACACACCACGGGTGCTGGGGATAAAATAAGCACTACCGCACTTAGGTGGTAGTGTGGGGGTTAAATTATTAGAAAAAAAAAAGAGAAAAAAAAAACCAAACAGGAGTGTATAAAGTTGTTTGATGTTTGGGATTTGTCCGCTCTGGTGGATTTTCAATTAAATCATTAGGACTTTAAAAAAAACAGGAGTGTATGTCTCTGGAGAAGGAGCACACTGTGTCCACCAACACCCTGGAGTTGTTTAGGGTGAGGTGGGTGCCGCAGGGAGTGGAGTGCATTATTTCCCCCTCCAATTCTATTTTGATTTAATCCCTGCCCTCCCCTTCACTGTTTGATCACGCAGCATGACCCTTTGATGTGAAGAGCACTGCTTGTCATGGCCACTTGGGTGTTTCTTTTCTTCTTGGTGGTGCTGGAAATTGAATAAAGATTCGTGCACAAAAAAAACAGGAGTGTCAGACATTCTGTTCACTCTGAGAGTTGGCTCTGAGGAAGTTGGATCAGTGTCAAGGGCTCTCCATATGTAAATGAAAGGTGGCTTGGTGACGGGATACCGGTCTTGGTGTACTTATTTCAGCTATCATTGAAGTCTTTTGAACGAATATAAAACAAAATTCCAACTGTTTTGCTTTTATTGTAGAGGGAATCCTGAGTTGGTGGAAGTCATAGTTTCATCAGGGAACCAAAAATGTAAAAGACACGGAATCTCAGTGGCTGGATTGGAGAGAAAGATGGAGCAGACAGGTGGGAAGGAAGGAGACAGGTAGGACAGGTCAGAAGGTACTTGGAAATTGATGGAATGAAAATTGGGTAAGCTGTATGCTCCGTTAGAGTATTGTTCAGGGTGTAGGTTTGCTCGCTGAGCTGGAAGGTTTAGTTTCAGATATTTCGCCACCATACTAGGTAACCTCTTCAGTGAGCCTTGGGATAAAAGCACTGCTGGTGTTTCCTGCTTTCTATGTTTGGGTTCCTTTGGGCTGGTGATGTCATTTCCTGTGGTGGTAATTTCTTATGGTGTTGTCATTTCCGGTTTATTTCTCGAGGGGTGGTAAATGGGGTCCAAGTCAGTGTGTTTGTTGACAGAGTTCCAGTTGGAATGCTATGCTTCTAGGAATCCTCGTGCGTGTCTCTGTTTGGCTTGTCCTACAATGTATGTAAGTATACTGGTGAGAAAGGGTCATGTCGCTTTGCAGCCAGTTGATGTTCATGTATCCTGGTGGCTAGTTTTCTGCTTGTTTGGATAACACATCCATCCTAGGACAAGCCAAACAGAGACATGCACGAGAATTCCGAGAAGCAAGGCATTCCAACCGGAACCCTATCTACAAACGCATTGACTTGGATCCTATTTACTACCCCCTGAGAAAAAAAACAGGAAATGACATCACCATAGGAAATGATACCACCACAGGAAATGGCATCACCAACCCAAGGAGACCCAAACATATAAAATAGAAAGCAGGAAACACCAGCAGTGCTTCGTCCGGAGGTTCACTGAAGACGCTACCCAGTATGGTGACAAAACATCTGAAAATGAACCTTCCAGCTCAGCAAGCAAACCTACATCCAGAATCTCAACCTAAGTTACAAATCTTCTCACAACTTTATAGAGTATTGTTCGGTCAATTAAGATGAAAATGAATTTCCCTATGCTGTTAGACATCAGTAGTGACACTAGACTTTTGCCTGAAACGTCGATTTTGCTGCTCGTCGGATGCTGCCTGAATTGCTGTGCTCTTCCAGCACCACTGATCCAGAATCTGGTTTCCAGCATCTGCAGTCATTGTTTTTACCTTGGAGATTAGAGAAGTCTTGGGCACAAGGGTCAAATAAAGAAATGGTAAATTTAAGACTGATACCTGTAAGTATTTAAAAATAAGGTAATCAGCAATCCCAATCCACAAAGTATCTCAAAAAATTATCTACATCTCCATACAAAAGTCACAAGGACCTTCAATTCAAAAGGTATGAGCATGATTCTCACCATTAATGGTGTTGGGCATATTGAGTAGCAGCACACATAAGTATAAATCAGTGTGTGAATTTAGAGTTGCTTTCAGGTTGCACAGTCAAAATTCAATTACTAAACTGCATATTATTTTGAGAGGTGTGATTGACCCATGGGTGTAGTCTGGTGACTAAGTGAGCTATGATTGGTCATTGGTACTTTTCACGTGTTTCAAAGCATCCATACAGATCCAAGGTATAGTATCTGGTATGTGTCAACCCACTTTATTTACATGATTCCCCAGTACATTCCAGCCATATTATACTTTATGCTACACACTCACAACAGAATCATTTCAGGAAATATATTTAGTCTCGTTGCCTGCATCGTTCAATCCTGAAAGAAAGGCTGTGTCGTGATTTGCATCTCGGCTTCACTGATGTGCTTCATTGAAAATCAGAATTAGTTGCACAGGTTTTTCAATTAAATTTCCACAAATTTGATGTTTTTACATTTCAGCATAGCTAACAGGCAGACTCACAATGAAATAATTACTATTTTCAAGCCAATTTGATTGCAGTTTCCCCTCAAGCTGGGCTGACAGTTAACCATGACTATAGAAACTAAATTTACTCCAACAGTACACTTGAAGCTGAATCAACTCATCACCATAACATATATTTAAAAGAAAATTCTAGGTCCTAAATAAGAGGTATGAAAGTCGGTTTAAATCTTCTTAGTTTTAATTTTTTTCAAACTAAAATGCACAGAGTTTTTCTTTTGTCTTGGAGCTAGTATATTAGCATAGACTGAGGATAGGCGAACTGATGGAGGACAGAATTGAGGTGGTGGTGGGAGGGCATTATCGGGATGGCAACCTATTCCTAGTAGTGCAACAGGGATCAATGGTGGGGCCACAATTATTTACAAGCTACATCGGTGTTTGGATATGGAAAGTGAATGTACTATTGCCAAGTTTATGGATGGGCAGGAAAGTAAATAAGAGTGTGACACAGTCTACAAGCAGGCAAAAACTTGGCAGATGGTATATAATATGAGAAAATCTGAGGCCATGCACTTTGGCAGGAAGAATAGAAAACCTGCGTATTACTTGAATGGGGAAAAAAATAGCATAAAGCTATAGTACAAGGATTTCAGAGTCCCTACATCATAAAAAGCTAACATAGAAGCTCAGCAGGTATTATGAAGGCAAATGCATGCTAGCTTTAAGTTCAAAAGGGAACAGAGTATATTAATAATCGTGAGATCTGCTAAAACTACATGATGCACGAGTCAGACAGCACTTGGAGTCCAAACAATTTTGGTCCCCTTATCCAAGAAAAGATATTCAAGTACTGGAGGCTGTCCACAGAAGGTTCAATAGGTTGACCCCAGATATGAAGGGACTGTCTTTTGAGGAGAGGTTGAGTTAAGAATGATAGGCAACCTTATTTAAAGGTATAAAAAGATTTCTAGAGAACTTGACAGGATAGATGTTGAAAGAGACTGGGACCAAAAGGATATAATCTCAGCATAAGAGGTTGCCAACACAATGCAGAAATGAGGAGGAACTTGTCTCAAAGGAATTCTGTGTAGAGGCTGGGTTGTTAAAGTATATTGTGGGGTGAGATAGACAGATTTTAAATCAGTAAAGGAATTGAGGATTATGGGGGTAATGGCAGCAAAGCAAAGTTGATCAGCCACCATCAACAGCCATGGACAACTAGAGAAAAGGGACAGCATAAAGTTAAAAGAAAGGCCTGACAAAAATGCACAAAATAGCAAATTTAAAAAATCCTGTTTAATGGGAATTATACAAAGACCAGTACAGAGCCACAAAACAAGAACTACTTAAAGGAATCAGGAATGGAAACTTGCCAGGGACATGAAAATCAATAAGTAGTAGTTTTATGGTTATGAAAGGAAAAGGGAAAGTGGGTGGTCAGGAGTAATGTTGGCCCATCGAAGTTGAAAGTGAGGATACTGTCAACGATGATGGGAAATGGCAGATATGTTGAATAATTCCTTTGCTTCAGTTTTAACAATAAAAAGAGGATAATGTCAACAGCTGACAAGGGTAAATCAACACAGGACTGAAAGGTGTTGTACTTAAAATGCGCACATTATACAAAACCAGGCAAATTAGTTTGTAGCGCATATTAAAATTGGTGGATGTGATATTGTCAAAAATCACAAAGACATGGCGGCAAGGGGATCAAGGCTGGGAACTAAACATTCAAGGATGCTCATCTTATTGAAAGGACAGGTAAGTGCACAGAAGTGATACTGAATCGGAGACACAGAATCTTGCATGTAGAGTCAAGGAAACACAGAACCATGAGGAGAGTCATATACAAGCCTCCAACCAGTAGTCAGGATGCAGGGAAGAAAATAAATCAAGAGATAGAAAAGTGGTGCAAGAAAATAACCATTACACAACTCATTGGGGATTTTAATACGTAGGTGGACTGGGAAATTCAAGTTGGCAGTGGATCCCAAGAAAAGGAATTCATGGAATGCCCACAAGGTTTTTTTTTGGAGCATCTTGCGGTAGACCTCACCTTGGTTACAGGCAATTCTGGATCAACTGATGTGGCAGAGATGATTGGGGAGTTGAAAGTGAAGCAACTGCTAGGGACCAGTGTCCACAATATGATAGAATTCACCCTGTATTTAAGAGGTGTACAGTAACATCCCAGAGTAGATTGATTACAAAATGACGAAAAGCAAAAGAAAAAGCATGTAAGGTGGGGAAGATTAGTGAGAACTTAGAGGAAAGCAAAACCTTAAAAACCAGTAGAGGATAACTACAAAAAGGAATAAGGGAGGAAAAGGATGAAATATAAGGGTACTCTAACTAGTAATATAAAAAGAATTTCAAGAGTTCCTTTAGCAATCTGAAAGGTAAGAGAGAGGCAAGAGTCGAAATTGCATTGCACCAAAATGAAGCTGGGTAAGTATTAATGAAGAACAAAGAAATGGCAGAGGAACGGAATAGGTACTTTGCATCAGTCTTCATTGTGGAAGACACCAGTAGCTAACCAGAACTTCAAGAGTCAAGGAGCAGAGGTGAGTGTATTGGTCATCACCAAGGATGAAGTCTATAAAATTATGAGATGCGTAGTTAGGGTTGGCAGTCAGAATCTTTTTCCCAGAGTTGAAGTGTCTAATACAAGGGGGCATGCGTTTAAGGTGCGAGGAGGAAAGTTCAAAGGAGATGTGAGGGACAAGTTTTTTTTTAGACAGAGTGTGGTAGGAGTCCAGAATACAATGCCAAAGGGTGATAGTGGAGGCAGATACGATGGGGTGTTCAAGGGCTTTTAGATAAGCAAGGAATGGAGAGATATAGACCAATGGCTCACAGAAAGGATTAGTTTACTTTGATATCAGGTTTGGCATAACATCATGAGCTGAAGGGCCCATTCCTGACCTGTATTGTTCTAGGTTCTACAGCAGGATGATCTGGTGTTGGCAGAGATCCAAAGGAGGTTTTCAACAATGATCCTGGGAATGATGGGCTTGTCACATGAGGAGTGGTTAAGGACCACTAATATCCTTCAGGGAAGGAAATCTACCATCCTCACCTGGCCTGGCCTACATGTGACTCCACACCTACAGGAATGTGATGACTCTCAACTGCCGTCTGAAATGGCCAATCAAGCCAGTTAGTACATCGATCACTACAAAGTCTCAACTAGGAGTCAAAACTGGATGGACCACCTGGCATCACCTTATGCACCAGAAAGAACAGTGGTAAAAACAGCCCTTCAAAGTCCTCAGAGTCATACAACACAGAAACAGACCACTCAAACCAATTAATCAATCTATGCCAAGCATAGATTGGATGTTCATTCCAAACATACATACACATCATACTGTCCCTAATGTCTTTTTTTTTTAATCTTTCTCCTCTCAACTTAATATGCCCCCGAGTCTTGAATTCCCCAACCCTCGGGAAAAGATACCTGCCATTCACATTAACTATACCCCTCATGATTTTGTAAATCTCAAAAGGTCACCCCTCAATCTTTTTCCCTCCAGTGAAAAAAGACACAGTCAATCCAGCCTCTCCTTATAACTCAAATCTTACATTCCCAGGAACATCCTGGTAAATTTCTTCAGAAGCCTCTACAGCTTAATGATATCCTTCTTATAATAAGGAGACCAGAAATGGACACAGTATTCCATAACAGACCTCACCAACACTTTGTACAATCGCAACATAATGACCCAATTCCTGCACTGAAAAAAGTCTGACCAATGAAGACAAGCATACTAAATAGCTATTCATATGTGAAGCAAACTTCAAAGAATTAAGCAACTGAACCCCTAGGTCTCTCTATTCTACACCACATACCAAGGACCTACTTTTAATTGTCCAAGTCCTGTCCTTTTTTTAAACCATTTTTACCAATTCACCATCCATCACCTTACTAACATCTGGGGGCTTATGCCAAAATTTGGAGAGCTTTCTCACAGACTAGTCAAGCAATAACCTAACAGTCATACTCATGGAATCATACCTTACAGACAGTGTCCCACTATCTCTGGATTAGTCCTGTCTCATGTGCAGGACAGGCCCAGCAGAAGTGGTGGCACTGTGGTATACAGTCAAAATGGAGGTGGCCTGAGATTCCTCAACATGGAGTCAGGACCCCATTAAGTCTCATGACTTTAGATTAAACACAGGCAAGGAAACCTCAAGTTGATTACCACATACTGTTCTCCCTTGGCTGTTTAATCAGTACTCTGCCATGTTAAACAATACTTGGAGGACATGCTGAGGGTTAGGGTTAAGACGCAAAATGTATTTTGAGTGGGGAGTTTCAACATCTACCACCAAGAGTGGCTCGGCAGCAACACCACTGATTAAGCTGGTCAGGTTCTAAAAGACACTACTGTTAGACTGCAGCAGACAAAAGGGAACCAACAAGAGGGGAAAACATGCTCATCCTTAATCAATCTGTTGGCTGCACATGCATCTGTCCGAAACAGTATTGGTAAGAGTGACCACTGCACAGTCCTTCTGGAGACGAAGCTCTGCCTTCACATTTTCCTTCATTACGTTGTGTGGCACTAGCAACATGCTAAATTGCACAGAATTCCAACAGATCTAGCAACTCAAGACTGTGTACCCACGAAGTACTGAGAGCCATCAACAGTAGCAGAATTGTACTCCAGCACGACCTGCAACCTCACAGTATGTCATATCCCTGGTGAATCATTCCCAAAACGTCAGGGGATTAATCCTGACTCAATGGAGAGTGGAGGAGGGCGTACCAGGAACAGCACCAAGCAGACAGAGAAATGAGGTGTCAACCTGGTGAAGTGACCAAACAGGCCAAATTGCATGCAAACAGCATAAGCAGCAAGAAATAGATAGAGCCAAGTGAGCCCACAACATGTTCTACAGTCCTGCTATATTCAGTTGTGAATGGTGATGGACAATTAAACAATTCACTGGAAGAGGCAGCTCCCCATTGTCAATGATGGAAGAGCCTCACACAATAGTGCAAAAGATAAGGCTGAAGCACTCACAGCAATCTTTAGCCAGAAGTGCTGAGTGGATGATCCATCCCAGCCTTGTCCAGTCGTCCCAAATATTACAGGTGCCAGTCATTAGCCATTTCGATTCACTCCATGTGATACTGTTATGGACGAGGCAAGACACTCTCAAAACATTTCAAGAAGGTAGCCCAGACCTCGTTGTTTTGAACAGATGTAAAATGGATATTCCAGGAGTGATGTAGCAGGTCAAAACCCCAGTTTTAAACAAAACAGAATTTATTTACAGAGTACCAAATACAAAAGAGAACAGAATACAGAATAACAAACTAACCAAAAACACTACAGATTATCCCAACTTCACGATGCTGTTCTAAGTTCCCTTGGAATTAACACTCCTTGGAAAAACACAGGGTCTTCCAGGAGAGAGAGATGGCAGAGAGATTCAGCATGAAACACCTTCTTCCATGTAGCTGTTTCTTTTAGATTCCCAGCTAACAACTGACCAGCAGCTCTGAACAGCCAGAATGCTCAAAAACCAAACCAAACCAGAGAAAATCTGGGCTGAGAGAATTGGCCTTTTAGTATACAAGTGTTTTTTTTTAAACTTAAAAACATTTTACCCGAGTCGGTATTTGTTAGCCAAAATCAAATTGATCCCAAAATCCATCCAAACCAGATACATCTGAACCTATGCAGTTATAACCCCTCTGGGAAAAAAAAAGACAATATAACCTTGTTAAAGGAGCAGCATTGTCACAACATCAAGAAATGGTTGGAGGCACTGAGTACTGCAAAGACTATGGGCCTGACAACATTCCAACAACAGTACTGAAGACTTGAGCTCCAGGACTTGCTGTTCCTCTAGCCAAATTCTTCCAGTAGTTACAACACTGGCGTTTACCTGACAATGTTGAATCTTGTCCATTATGCCCTGGACACAAGCCAGGACAAATCCAACCTAGCTATCTATTACCCAAACAGTCTATTCTTGATCATCTTGGAGTGCAATCAAGCAGCTCAGCAATAACCTACTCAATGCCCATTTTGGGTTCTACCAGAGCCACGCAGCTTCTAACGTCATTACAGCTGTGGTTCAAACATGGAACAAAGGGCTGAATTCTGAGTAAGAATGAGAGACAGAGTGACAGCCCTTGATATCAGGCCACATTTAACCAAGTACAGCATCAAGGAGCTCTAGAAAAGCTGGAAACAATGGGCATCAGTGGGCAAACTCTCTACTGGTTGGAGTCATACATAGCAGACAAGAAAATGGTTGTGGCTGTAAGAGGTCAGTCATCTCAGCTCTAGGGCATCACTGCAAGAATTTCTCAGGGTGGTATCCTCGGCCCAACCATCCTCAGCTGCTTCATCAATGACGTTCTCTCCATCACACACAGTCAGGTGGGAATGTTCACCGATGACTGCACAATGTTCAGTGCCAGTCGCAATAGCTCAGGTAGTGAAGTAATCCATACTCAAATACGTGAAGATCTGGACAGTATCGAGGCTCAGGCTGACAAGTGGCAAGTAATGTTCATATCATACAATTGCCTGGCAATGACCATCTCCAATAAGAGACAATCTAGCCACCATAATTTGACACGCAGTGATGTTACCATCACCAAATCCCCCACTATCAACCTCCTGGATGTTACCATTGACCAGAAACTCAACAATCTTGCCACATAAACACAGAAGCAACAACAGCAGATTAGAGGCTAGTAATAGTGTAGTGAGTAACTCACTTCCTGACTGCCAAATGCTTTGTCCACTATCTACAAGACAAGTCAGGAGTGTAATGGAATACTCCCGACTTGGCTCGATGGGTGCAGCTCCAACAGCACTCAAGAAGCTTGACATCATCCTGGACAAAATAGCCTACTTGATTGGCTGCACATCCACAAACATCCATTCCTTCCACCACTGACATGCTGGACAGCACTATGTACTATCTACAAAATACACAGCAGACATTCACCAAACGTCCTTAGATAGCAACTTCCAAACCCATAACCACTTGCGTCTAGAAGGACAAGGGCAGCAAGTACTTGGGAACACTACTATTTGCAAGTTCCCCATCAAGCCACTCATCATCCTAACTTGGAAACATACTGCTACTCCTGCACAATTGCAGAGTCAAAATCCTGGAATTCCCTCCATAAAGGAATTGTGGGTCATCCTACAGCAGGTGGATTGCAGTGGTTTAAGAAGGCAACTCACTACCACCTTTTCAAGAACAACTAGGGATGGGCAATAAATGATGTCCTGCCAGAGATGCCCATATCCTACAAATGAATAAAAACAACTCTAGGTCTATACTCAAAGGAGTTTAGAAGGATGAGGGGAGATCGCATTGAAACTTACACAATACTGAGAGGCCTGTACAGAGTGGATATGAAGATGATGTGCCCACTAGCAGGAGAGACAAAGACAGTCACAGATTGATGGGGTGCCCCTTTAGAGCTGAGATGAGGGGGATTTTCTCAGCCAGAGGGCAAGTAGATGGTGGTAGATATTTGGAACTCTCTCTTCCACCAAGGCAGTGAATGCTGGATCACTTGCTAACTTAAAACCTGAGATCGATAAATTTTTGTCAAGCAAAGATATTGAGGGATATGGGTGAAACGCAGGTATATGTAGTTAAGCCACAGATCAACTACTGAATGGTGGAACAGGTTTGAGGAGCAGAATGGCCGGCTGCTGTTCCTATCTCGTTCAATGCTAGAGTAGGCCTGATGGGCTAAATGGACTATCTGTACTCACGCCTTATCGACTTTTATTTGTTCCTTGTGGAAGCTGGTGCTGCTTCTGGAGTGAAATAGCCAGTCAATAGTTTTTTCAAATCCAAGCCATCATATGTCACATAGCATTCAGATTATATCTTAAGAATGCTTAATCATGCACAATGTTAGAGAATAAAATAAGAATTTTGACCAAGTGAAAACTGCAGAATCCAAAGCAGGAAGGAAATAACTGGGAAAAAAAAAGAACTCAAATCTAAACATGCTGAATTAACACCATTCACAGCATAAAAGTGTTGAGAAGGCTATTCCAAGAAGTGAACAAGTTTTAAGCTTTTTGAGTGTTAAAAATCAGTTTGATTCAGTGATGATATTCAAGGACACACAGATTCCTTTGTACATTTATACTTTATAATTTGTGAGAAGATTTGTAGCTCGGGTGCTCGTTGTTGTGGTTCTGTTCGCCGAGCTGGTAATTTGTGTTGCAGACGTTTCGTCCCCTGTCTAGGTGACATCCTCAGTGCTTGGGAGCCTCCTGTGAAGCGCTTCTGTGATCTTTCCTCCGGCATTTGTAGTGGTTTGAATCTGCCGCTTCCGGTTGTCAGTTCCAGCTGTCCGTTGCAGTGGTCGATATATTGGGTCCAGATCGATGTGCTTATTGATTGAATCTGTGGATGAGTGCCATGCCTCTTGGAATTCCCTGGCTATTCCCTGTTTGGCTTGTCCTATAATAGTAGTGTTGTCCCAGTCGAATTCATGTTGCTTGTCATCTGCGTGTGTGGCTACTAGGGATAGCTGGTCGTGTCGTTTCGTGGCTAGTTGGTACTCATGGATGCGGATCGTTAGCTGTCTTCCTGTTTGTCCTATGAGGTGTTTTGTACAGTCCTTGCATGGGATTTGTACACTACAACTGGACAACCTGGAACTGACAACCGGAAGCAGCAAATTCAAACCACTACAAATGCCGGAGGAAAGATCACAGAAGCGCTTCACAGGAGGCTCCCAAGCACTGAGGATGTCACCTAGACAGGGGACGAAACGTCTGCAACACAAATTACCAGCTCGGCGAACGGAACCACAATACTTTATAATCTCTTTCCATTTAAGAAATACTCTGCATATTGGATAACCTCAGAATTTTCTATGTTGCATTCCATCTTACACGAACTTGCTCACTTATCAAGTCTGCCCCAAATTCTCTTGAAATGAGTTTGCATTTTCCTTACAACACACATTCCTACCTAGCTTTCTGTCATCTGCAAACTTTAAAATACTACATTTATTTCCATATCCAAAACACTGCTTCATAATGTTAAACACTACAGCACCAATTTCTTCCCTTGAATTTACGTTTCAGGGAGATTTGTGGCTCTTCTCAGGTGAGGATAGATACAACATAATAATTAAACTTCTCTGCCATTTTTCTACTTCCCATTCATGACTCTCTCTGCAGTGGACCCACATTTATAGAACATAGAACAGTACAGCACAGACCAGGCCCTTCAGCCCACGATGTTGTGCCGACCACTGATCCTCATTTATGCACCCTCAAATTTCTGTGACCATATGCATGTCCAGTAGTCTCTTAAATGTCCCCAATGACCTTGCTTCCACATTCCAACGCATTCCATGCTCTCACAACTCTCTGTGTAAAGAGCCCTTCATTCTTCTATAGTCTGAACCAATCCAGTGTCTTCATATGTCAGTCCTGCCATCCCGGTAATTAGTTTGGTAAACCATCACTGCACTCCCTGCAGAGCCAGAACATCCTTCCTTGATAAAGGAGGCCAACACTACAAACAATTATCTAGGCGTGATCTCACCAAGACCCTGTACAATTGCAACAAGATATAATTATCCTGTACTCAAATACTCTAGTTGTCAATGCCAAATTGTAATTTGCCTTCTTCACCACTTGTCGCACCTACATGCTTGCTTTCAGCAAAGGTGTATTTCTACTTCTTCTTCCAATCTATCCCCATTCAGATCATAATTCCTGTTTTTGTTACCAAAGTGGATAAGTTCATACTTATCAACATTATGTTTCATCTGCATGCATTTGGTCACTCAGAAAAACTTACCCAATCACACTGAAGCATCACTGCATCCTGCTCGCAGCTCACCCATCCACCTAGCTTTGTGTTGTCTGCTAAACTTGGAGTTATTAATTTAGTTCCCTCATCTAAACCATTAGTGTACATTACGAGTAAGTGGGGTCCAATCACTGAGCCTTGAAGTACCACACTTGGAACAAGAACTATTTATTGCTACTCTGTTTCCTGTCTACCGACCAATTGTCTGTCCACATCAATCCACTGATACAGACATGTGCTTTAGTTTTATATGCTAATTTCTTGTAGGACATTATCAAGAGTTTCCTGAAAGTCAAAGCATACCTATTGCTTCCCCTTCGTCAGCTCTACTAGTAACAAAAAATTCTAGAAGATTTTTCAAGCATGATTTTTCTTTTGTAAATCCATGCTCACTCTGTCCAATCCTATCACTGTTTTCCAATTGTTCTGATGTTAAATGTTTTATAATGGGCTCCAGCATTTTCCTGATAACCAATATCATGCTATGATTCAATTTTCTCTCTACCTCCTCTTTTCAAAAAAAAGGTGGGGTTACATTAACAACCGTCCAATTGATAAAAAATAGTTTCAGTCTTTCGAAATTTTTTAGATGACCACTAATGCATCCACTATTTCTAGGAGTACTTCCTGAAATACTCTTGGATGTAGATTTTCAGGCCCTATGGATTCATTGGCCTTAATCCCAACAATTTCCCTAACACCATTTCCCTACTAATTCTGATTTCCTTCAGTTCCTCTTTGTCACTAGATCCTGTGTTCCCCAACACTTCTGGGACATTATCTGTCCTTCGTGATAGCAAAAACAATTTATACATTTAATTCACTGTCCATTACAACTTTCCCTATTTCTGATTGTTAGGATGTACATTGTTTTTTGCAACTAATCATTTTCTCTTCACATAAAAACTAATTTCAAAAGCTTCAGTATCTATGTTCCTGCAAGCTTGATCTCATATTTGATTTCCACCAATCTCTTAATCCGTTTATACTCCTTTACTGAAATATGAAAAACACCCTGCTGGGTCCTCAGGTCTGCCGCTGTTTTTGGACAAGTTATATGCCCCTTCCCTGGATCAAACATTATCCTTAGTTTCACTTATTAGCCATGCTTGGGCCACCTTTCCAGCTTTAGTTTTGTGCCAGATAGGAATAAACAGTTATTGTAGTCCCTCTGAGAATTCTTCAAACATTCGCCATTACCTACCTACTATCATCATTCCTTTAAGTCCCCAAATTTATCACATTTCCTTTTCACATAACTGAAGATACTTTTCAAGTCCACTTTGATGCTTCCTGTCTAGATTAGATTCTTATTCTATTACTGACATGAATGTTACCCTGAACAAGCTTTCTTCACTGTTTAAGTTACCATTGGTAGGATAAACATCTCACCCATCTGATTTTGGCATTGATTGCCCAAACAAATCACAATGACATTTGGTGTCAATAAAGTTTTATCCGTTTAGGTAAATCGAGCCACGTCAAGCTACATTTCTAGGGCTCTGTTCAGGAGCTTTTGCTTACAACTTGATGATAATAAGGGGCAAAATATTTTAAATGCTTTAAAATAATTTAGAATGAATTGCTTTCCAAAGTACAAGTGCAAGTCAACTGGATCATTGAGTGAATGCTTACACATAAAAAATTAACAAGACAGCCTTGTAGAAAAACTTAGAATCCATTACCACTGGAAGTTTTGATAGCAAAAGTACACTGTCAAGGAATTTGGGACACCATTGTATGCTGAGTGACTCAGTCAAACAATTTCAGCCTGAAATCTGCAAGTCAGAATCTTTTAAAACTGCAAGCATGATCTGATATCCTGTTTAATTTTAGTTAGATTTCACACTACTACCTTAAAAAAAACTGCATGCTTGCTATCCAGCAAAAACATGATAAGCGCATACTGAAGTAAATATCATGAGTCAGGGCGCATCACATTATAAATAAGTTCAGGATCTGAAATGGTTCCCACTGAGATCGGTAATAATGTCACATCATGATTTGTCTCATGGAAAAAGTGAAACAGAGTTGATGTTCACGTAAACCCAAGTAAACAACAAAGGTGGGAGCAACATTCTACCAAGTAAATATTTATATTTGTAATCAACGTACTGGCAATTCTACATAAAACCAAACTGTTTATTTTAACCAGGAAACCTAGATGAAAGAGCAGAATCACGAATGCAAGGAGTCATTACTGAACATTTTAACCAATATGTGAAGCAACATTATAAATTGAGCACATCATCCCACGTCTGACACATACCAGAAAGAGCCAGATTTGGTCGGAGAAACAAAACATAGTTCAAATCTGGTGTTGAAAGAATATTACAAACAACTACTGAGAATCACAATTCACTCAAACTTTTATGAAGTATCACAGAAGGGCAATATTTGAGAATGTTTGGGAAATGCTTTAGAATAACAATAGCTTTAATACCAACACAAAAACAGCTATATCAAAAGCAAACAGGATTATGAGCGTGATAAAACTGCACCTTGTCCTTATTTGTTGAGAGATGGGAAAATTTTGGGGTACATATTCTTGCCCCAGTTGGTGAGCAGTCCAAATGGGATTCGGGAGTGGAGGGATTAAACACAGGGTGTGACAGATAGGCAACATGGGGGGAGTACAAAGTAACCACAGTGTCTGCAAGGTGGTAAATTCAGGATTGTAGGGAGGGCAAATGCAGGGTCTGAAAATGGGAATGAGGATTGGGAAGTGTGATTCAAAGTCTGAGGGGGAAGTGAGACCACATGCAGGGCTTGGGAATGGCGTAGAAGTGCAGGGCTGGGGTGGGCATAGATGTAGGATGGGAAGAGAGAAGTTGATTTTGGGGTGCGGGATGGCAAGCAGTGTGAAGAGTTGATGGGGGAAGGGTGAAGAGCTGACGCGGGGAGAGGGGTGAAGAGCTGACGCGGGGAGAGGGGTGAAGAGTTGACGGGGAGGGGTGAAGAGTTGACGGGGGAGGGGTGAAGATTTGACGGGGGAGGGGTGAAGAATCGTTGGGGGAGGGGTGAAGGATTGATGAGGGAGGGGTGAAGGATTGATGAGGGAGGGGTGAAGGATTGATGAGGGAGGTTTGAAGAGTTGATGGGGGGGAGTTAAGAGTTGATGGGGGAGGGATGAAGGGTTGAAACGGGGAGGAGTGAAGAGTTATTACGGGGCGGGGTTCGCCCCCTTCCCTACTCAGCACTAACCATAGCTTCCAGATCCGCCCACGTCGTCTTCTGCGAGTCACACACAAGGAAAGTTTGTGTGTCGCCGCCAAAGGTCACGTTGAGTTTGATTTGCTCCCCCATACCTCCCCGGTGGTTGAGAAGCTGGCGGCAACCCAGTAACAGTAATAGTTACAGTCGTGGTGGTGACAGTGATGGTGATCGCTCTCTCCCCCCTCGACACCAGCGGCTTCTGTTTACATCAGCGCCCCGACGTTACCCAGCATTCACCGCGGCCACGGGTAAACACGGTCACCCATTGGCCACGGCCAGTCACCTGGCAGGACGTGACGTCAGGCAAAACGCAATAAGGTAGAGATCTCATAGCATTCGTCAAAGTCAATCAGAAACCCGGATAAAGCGTCGGATGTTGGACAGTCAGACATCGAATCGTTTAAAAACAAATAATTTGGCAGATGCCATCTCGTTTGCCGCGTTGCCTTGCGTCATTTTTTTCACAAATGGCACGTTCATGCGCGCGACGTCATCGCGTTGTGTCGTGTGACGTGAGGGTTAGCGCGGGAAACCCAAAATATGGCGATGCTTGTCTGATGAGGGTACTACCTTACACCGCTCCAACTTTTCATTACGCCTGGTATTTTATGTTTTTCTGATTAAGATGTGTGCGATTTGCCGCATTTCCAGGAGCGGGCCCCAGGAGGGTATTGTGTTCTGTGTGAGGATTGAACGGGGGGGTTCGAAAAACGACGCGAGTTGTATTTCTATAGCGCCTTTCACCCCTGCTGTTCCTCCCGAAACGTTTAGAACCCATAGAGTGCTCGCTTTGCAATACAATTACAGTTATAATGCGGGAAATACAGGAGCGTTTCAGTTCAGCAAGCTCCCAGCATTAAATAATGACCTGGTTATCTTTTTTTAAATCTGTTGTGATGTTAATTGAGGAGTAAATGTTGACTGAAGTAGTTGGAATAATTTCCTTGTTTTGCTTAGGAGTAGTCTTTTTAATAGCTTTTGGAGTCTGACTTGAGGAGTGAGACTTTAGACAGCGTGACGTTGGGATGTCAGCCTTAACCTATTTGGGCTGCTGTTTTTGTGGTTGGGCTTGAAATATGAGCTGCTGATTCGAAACAAAAGTAACGATAGTTTAACAACTGAATCTGCGTCGCTTGTCACTGTTAATTGTGATGGGAAGAAGACAGTGAGAATGATTCTGGTTCTTATTTCTGGTTTTCAAGTCCAAGCAACTGAAATGAAGAAGTTGTATAGCCATGGGTGCTATCCTAGAGAAGGTTGCAGTGTTTAACTCGGGAAACCCCTTCAACCTTTAGTCAAAGAAATGCTTAAATTATGTACAGTTTGCACAATGGATTAATATATACTGGTGGTGAAAACAAACTTAAATGTGTGTCATTGATTTTGCAACAGGACTGAGAAAATCGAGAAATATGATTTGAGGTGTATGAATCTGATTGCAAATCTGTGGAAATAAGAGGAAAACACAAATATTGTGGATGTTGGAAATCTGAGATTAACAAGCCTAAACAGTGTTTCAAAAAGGAGAAACCATTAAAATTTCAAGTCAGTGAACTTTTTGTTCAAATCACAAGCTGCAATAATGTAACAAACTTTTAAATAAACTCAAACTCAAGTAATAATAATCATTCAGATTTCATTCCCATTCAGACTGAAATAGATCCATCTTCTTGCCTTACCCTAGCGAATGGGCATCAATGGCAAGATGTCACAGGCAAAACAAAGATGCTCAGGATGACTGTTCAGCTGGGAGGGAGGAAAAAAAAGCACCCACAGTTCTATCAGGAAGGGAGTTCTAGGATTTTCACAGTAACGGTGAAGGAATCTCAAGTCAGGATGGTGTGTGATGGGCACTTGCAGGTAGTGGCATTTCATAATGCGCTTCTTCCAATGAGCATAACTGTGTTCTTAGCTTCAGTGTAAGTGCTTGGGTCATAAGTGATCGTGGCTGTGGTAAATAATTCATGCATGTCATAGTTTCCAGCAAGTTACTGGATTTCCTGCATCAAAAAATCATGAAGGACATGGATAGAGTGAATAGTCAAAGACTTTTCCCCAGGGTAGGGGAGTCAAAAATGCGGAGGCATAGGTTTAAGGTGAGAGGGAAAGATTTAAAGGAGAACTATGGGGCAGATGTATCTCACTGCATGATGCTGGTCTGGAATGAACTGCTGGGAGAGGTGGTGGAGGCTGATACAATTATTTACTTTTAAATGCATCTGAATGGATATAGGAATAGGAAGGATTTAGAGGGGCATGGGCCAAATGCTGTTAAAAGCGACAAGATTAATTTAGGATATCTGGTTAGCAGAGGTAAGTTGGACTGAAGGGTCTGTTTCCATGCTGTACGTCTCCACAACTCTATTTGCACCTCCCTACTTTCTTTCCTTCAGGCTTTTGGAGATGCTTCCAGTTCAAGAACGCCTCCCTGGATTTGACTTTCTCATCAAACTGGTTTTGATATATTGTGGTAGAGAAAACTAGAGGCTCTTCACGAGCTGTTTAAAATGGATTTAAGGGCAGACCAAGAACTATGGGCATTTTGTGGTTGTTCCTGTTCATTGCGTGTCATCAGGTTAGCTATGAGGTACTAACTAAATTTCCTGCAGCAACAATTATTTTTGGGTGAGGCAGAAGGCAATACCAAACTGTATTAGCAAATGATCGGTCCAGCAGTCGCAGACCCTGGCATGCCATGGATGACGTGTACCTCTTGAGATCCATCATGAGAACAATGGCATGTGCTCAACTTTGTGTCTAAAACAAGGATGCTGCCATGAGGTCTCAATTTGTCTTTTTGACAAAAAAAATTCTCATTATAACCAGGTTGTGCTCTGGGCAATTTCCCCAGGAGGACAATTCCATTGATGATTGCCTTCCTTACCAATCACTATCTGTTGAGGTTTGTGTATGGTAATGTTACCTGTGTAATTTCTTTATTTCAGTATCTTTTATGTCAGTTTGAATTTAAACCAATGGCACAAGGAGTTTTGATCTCTGAAGAAGTTTAGTGATGAATTTTAAGGTGTTTCTTTAGCTATGAGAGAGTTCTTGTGGTTTGATAGGAGTTTATCACTGACAGGTTTGTTGCTAATGAGCAAAATAAACAGTCTTGTGTATTAAGCATTTAGTTTAGAATGTCGGTGTTTGTTTGGTTTTTCTCTTTTTGTTTGATTGGGGAAATATCAGATTTAGCCTTCGGGAAGATGCATTTCTCCACCTTGTCTTTATTTAAACTGATCACCTCCTGCCAACAAATGTCATAGCACCAGAGCTTCTGGGCTATGACAACGATGTGACATTTATGTCTGTTACTACTGGCCATGATGGATTGTTCTGATGTTCTAGGCCCCAGAACTCCATTTTGATGAATGGAAGATGTTTGAATTCTCTTAACGTGGGGTGGCTGTTGCACACTGACCATGTGACCTGATGAAAAATTTGGCTGGGATGCCAGACCTGATTGAAGATGAGTCTCTGCTGCATGCAGTGACTCATGTGTGTGCACACAAAGCAAGTCACAGTTTAGAATCAGGGTCTGCATCAATCATCCCTATAAGATCAGCAAGGGCTCATAGGTAGCACAAAAGCAAGTTGCATACTTCACAAACAACCAGTGAAATCCTCTTCTGAAACGGCCTCCACTTTTAATTCTGTGTCGTCCCATCCATCCATGCCCACCCCGCCTCAGTCGAAGCAAAGCGCTCAGTGACAGTGTAGTTTTACCTCATCCATCTTTTTGCCAGGCCCTGGAGGGAGAGAGAACTATCGCCCATGTGCTCAGGGACATGAGTTCACGGTCTTCTCTGGAATAGCATTCTCTAGTCATTTTACAGGGAGGAGCATCCAGATAAGGCAACATACATATTGATTGGGTAACCATTCCAATCGGCAAGTGTCAATAATAAAGATTAAGCCATCTGCTGTTACACAATGAATAACTGGTTTCACGTAATGAATACGTTTCATCTTGTTAAACTGACCTTGCATACTGAATTTTGGGAACTGACATAACCACAGGAAATGACATCACCAACCCAAAGAAATCCAAATATATAAATAGAAAGCAGGAATTTTCAGCATTGCTTCGCATGAGGCCCACTGAAGATATTACCTAGTAGGGGAACAAAATGTCTGGAAATGAACTTTCCAGCTCAGCGAGCAAACCTACATCTAAAACCTTAACCTGAGCTACAAATCTTCACAAAACTTGCTTACATACTGAATGCTTCCAATATTTTTAAATAGCACTACGTGAATGCATTTCCACCCTGTTAACCCATTACCTTTACCCCCAACACCCCATTGTTAACTGCAAGTTCTTTTCTGAGTCATTTTCAGCTGAACCTATTGTTTCACAAAACTCAGAATTTAACTCTTTCCCTAGCTGCTTATACCCATACACGTCTCATTATCATCTCATGATAACCAATGGTATTACCAGCTTTCATAAACTCTGACAGCCAGCATCCAAGCAAGTCATTGACACACACAGCATACAATGATTATAACAACAAAAATTACTAGTCTGTTACAGTCATTAGAATTTGTAGAATCCTTCCATGTGGGGAAAAAATTCACCAGTGAAGTTGCTAAATTCACAGTCCTTAGTGACCACTCCATCCCCTCCAAGTCGAGTGGAAACAAGCCAGTTCTCCAAAATCTCCTTCAGTAAAGTCCAACCTGCAAACAAAATTCAGTCTGTCCTTGCACAGCACTCCACGGAGAAATCTGATTCCTTGGCTAGGGGCAGTTAAATACTTAACAAAGCTAACGTGACCTCCATCCTTCGGGAGGTCCTTCAGATAGAGGATACCAGCACACCTGAGCGTACTGCAGCTGCAGGCTAGGTGAATACAGCATTGTTTGCTGCTGCTGCTCCTGCTCTGCTGTTAAATGTAACAAAGCCAACTGGCTGTTGTGATGTTAGCTTGAACAATGAACCTTCATATCCCTCCCCTTTACTGTTGTTAGCTTCTTCACTTTTCATGCTTATGACTGGGGAGCTGATTGAATCCATTAGATCAGGTTTGTGGAGGGGTGGGCAGTGGTCCAAAGGTATGCTTTACCTGTGAATGGAGAAACTCTAGAGACAATGTTCGCTGCTGAAAGCATCTTTGCATTTCCTATCTCATTTCTTCCTTTCCAAGGTGGTTATCAGTATGAAGACAGTCACACGTTTAACTGCGTTATATCGTCTGCCTATTTCAACTTTCTCAGTCGTCTTGAAGTCTGTTACTCTGTTCAATCTTTATGACATTATTAAGTTTGATACAATCTATAAACTTCTAAATTGTACTGCCTAAATAATTCAGTCAGTTATAAACAACAATCAGTGGTCCTAAAATCAAACCCTCAGGTACCTCATTCAGGTTATTCAAAATTTTATTTTCCTTTAACAAATTGAGACTTGGCTAATGTAAAAGCTGTCAGGAAAAATATTTCAAAAATCTGGAACAGCAAGACAACAACAATGTTTCCTGTGCTTTAGCAATTGAATAGGCCGTTTCAGTTCAGATTTAAACTCAGATATTCATGGGGAAACAAATGCAGAATATAGTTTAATATGTTCTCCAAATGAAACTTCCCAAATAAAAGTCAGAATTACAGTGGCAACTTTGGTAGAGACCAACTTTGTTTGAATTTGCAATATGAAGGGGGCCAAGGAAACTGTCTCTCGACTGAACTAATTGGCGTTCATGGAATCCGTAGAATACAGCATGATTGAACTAAGGAACCATTTCGGGGACGCAGGAATATTGATGGGGACCAAGCTTTAAAATCTTAGCTTGTGGGCCCATCTGCCTCAAGACACTGATGTACCAGGTGCCTGCTGACACCGATCGTTTGGATTCTGCTGACTGCACCAATGTTTAGGTTCCCCATCCACCCCCCCACCTTAGTCAAAGCAAAACGCTCAGAGACAGTGTAGTTTTACCTCCTCATCTTTATTCTGGGTCCTGGAGGGGGAGAGAATGAACATCCATGTGCACAGGGATATGAGTTCACTGTCTTCTCTGGAATAGCAGTTTCTTAATTAATTATCCAGTCATCAGGGAGGAGCATCCAGATAAAGCAACATACATATTGATTGGGTGATCGTTACAATCGGTAAGTGTCAATAGTAAAGATTAAGCCATCTGCTGTTGCACAATGAATAACTGGCTTCAAATAATGAATACTTCTCACCTTGTTAAACTGACCTGAATACTGAAGGCTTCCAATATTAAATGGCTCTACATAATGAATGCTTTTCCACCTTGTTAACCTCATTACCCTTGCCTCCAGCACCCCATTGTTAACTGCAAGTTCTTATCTGATCTCAGTCATGCTCAGCTGAACCTCTTGTTTCACAAAACCTGTATGTAATTCTTTCCCTACCTGCTTATGCCCATACATGTTCTCATCTTGATGTCTCATTTCAAGCCCTCTGTTTGATAATCTTGCTGTACTTTCAAGCTTCCACCTACATGTCATTTCCCACTTCACCCATCTGCTTCTAAACTCTCCACCGGTGCTTTTGCTGATTCCATGGTCACCTATTCTGGTATTCTTCTGACCACACCTATCTTCCAGCCAGTTTAACTAATGTAAAACTTTGTAATGCACATCCAGCATGTGCCATCTGATAGTTCACAAGATAATAGTGGCTCTCCATCTCAATGTCAAAACTTCAAAGGCTCGTTCCTCTCAACCCAAGCCAACCTGAAAACTCAAATCTGTTTCTCCAGCACTGCCATGTTATCCTTCTCCCACCCACCTGACTTTCAACCTCAGTTTCAGCACTTTGATTAAAAGATTCTGGAATTGTCTGTCTTAACCTTGGTATGCACATCTCTGGATATTGAGACAAACAATAAGAGCCAGACAAACGTGAAAAACTGGGATACAGTGAGAGACAGAAATCTGATGTGAAAGTCTGTCATCAATGTAAAGGCTGTAGGATTTCTAAGACAAGCATATTTGAGGTAGAAAGATAAGATATAAATATCAGATGAACAAGGCTTTGTGTGATCTAGTTAGATCATTTATTTGCTCAATGCTGTGTTGATTTGGAAGACTGCAGCTTATTGCAGTGGAATTTTCTGTGTCTTTGTGCCAGCAATATACATGCAGATAAAGAAAATAAATTGTGTTTAAAAGATGGAAGAAATTCTGCCACACAGGTGCTATGCAACTTAATCCCACACACTTTTTGTTATGGAATCGACATGGAGATAGAAACAGCATTATCTCTCTGGAATTTTTTTATTCATTCACAGGATGAGGGTGTTGCTAGGTACGCCAGCATTTATTGCCCATTCCTAATTGCCTGAGCATTAAGAGTCAGCCATATTGCTGTGGGTTTGGAATCACATGTAGGCCAGACCAGGTAAGGATGACTGTTTCCCTTACTGAAGAACATTAGTGAACTAGAGTTTTTTTTTAAGCAATACACACTTAATTCCAGATTTTTTTAAAAACTAAAAATTCACCATCTGCTGTGGCAGGAGTGGAACCTGGGTCTCTGGATTAACAGTCCATAATACCATTAGACTGTTATCTCTAGAATGGGAATGGGTGAAAGGGAAATTATGGTGGTCAACTGGATGTTAGGGAGGGTGTGAGACCAGTGCATTTGGCTGTATGATAACAATTTAAGTTGCCACACATCTGTAGTTATGCTGTCATTAGTATGTTTTATTAGATAAAAGTTACCTTGAAACTTTGACTTTTGTCATTGAAAATAATATGGTCAGTTTGCTTTCCTTTGATCTGGTTGTTTACATTGTTAGGATTTCACAGGGGAAGCTATAACCCAAAAATTCACACTTCCTCCAAATGAAGAAATTATTAACAGAACACATTTGAACCTTTTTTATTAAATGGAATTTGATTCAATCTGTGCAAGTACAAGTTACACCAGTTAACTTGATCATTTTCACTGAGTATTAGATGTAAGAAAAATACCCTCTTATGTAACTTTAAGCATTCCTTGCATAAAAGTGGTAGTGGAAAATGGACAGTTCTACAATCTGCTGGGTTTGTTTTTGTTCACGTAGTGTAGATTTTAAAACAAAGAACAAAAGAAAATTTACAGCCCGGAACAGGCCTTTCGGCCCTCCCAGCCTGAGCCGGTCCAAATCCACTGTTTAAACCTGTCGCCCAATTCCTAAGCTTCTGTATCCCTCTGCTCCCCACCTACTCATGACTCTGTCCAGACGCATCTTAAATGAATCCACCGTGCCTGCTTCTACCACCCCTGCTGGCAATGAGTTCCAGGCACCTACTACCCTGTGTGTAAAGTACTTGCCGCATGTATCTCTGTTAAACTCTTCACCTCTCACCTTGAAAGCATGACTTCTCATTTTTTACTTCACCCTGGGAAAAGCTTATCTCTATCTACCCTGACTATACCCTTCATGATTTTATAGACCTCAATCAGGTCCCCCCGTCAATCTCCTTTTTTCTAATGAAAACAATCCTAACCTACTCCACCTCTCTTCATCGCTGGCACCGTTCACACAAGGCAACATCCTCGTAAATCTTCTCTGCACCCTCTCCCAAGCGTCCACATCCTTTTGGTAATGTGGTGATCAGAACTGTACACCATATTCTAAATGCGGCCAAACCAATGTCTTGTACAATTTTAACATGACCTGCCAGCTCTTATACTCAACACCCCATCTGATGAAGGCAAGCATACTATATGCCTTCTTGACCACTCTATCCACCTGTGCAGCAACCTTCAGGGTACAATGGACCTGAACTTCCAGATCTCTCTGCTCATCAACTTTTCTGTTTACTGTATAATTTGTTCTAGAATTAGACTTTCCAAAATGCATCACTTCACATTTGCCTGGATTGAACTCCATCTGTCACTTCTCTGCCCAACTCTCCACTCTATCTATATTCTCCTGTATTCTTTGACAGTCCCCTATGCTTTCTGCTACTCCTCCAACCCTCGTGTCGTCTGCAAACTTGCTGATCATACCAACAGTGCCCTCTTCCAGATCATTTATCGATTATCGCAAACAACAGCGGCCCCAGCACTGATCTCTGTGGAACACCATTGGTCACCTTTCTCCATTTCGACAAACTCCCTTCAACTACTGCTCTCTGTCTCCTATTGCTCAACCAGTTCATTATCCACCTAGCTAGAACACCCTGCACACCATGTGACTTCACTTTCTCCATTGGTTACTAAGGGGACCTTACAAAACGCCTTACAAAAGATCATGTATATGACATCTACAGCCCTTCCTTCATCTTTCAACTTGGTCACCATTTTATCTGACCAAACAGTTTGCATCGTCAAGTCCATAGATACGATTATCATCTGCAAGGCATTTCCACAAAGCTTCTCTCCCATTTGTCATGGTAATCCAGATGGTGTTTCTTTCCAGAGCCTGCCTTCTGGACGGCTCGATTTTTGTTACTAGATTATTGTAGCTGGCAATGGCAGTTTTTGTCCTCTATTTTGAATGCACTGAATTATTCAACTTGAATTTTAAATACCTCATTGAAATGCATGTAAATAAAACTAATCTTGAGCCATTCCAGTATCCCTTTCAGAACAAATCCTGAATGAAACTAAAAGCCATGTCCTCCCCTCCTTAACATACACAAAGTAGCTCACATCCTGACAACTCAAAGCTTGTGCACTGTCTGCAAGATACATGTCAGAAGCGTAATGAAATGCTTCCCACTTGCCTTGAAGAGTGCAGCTCCAGCAACACTTGAAGCTTGACACCATCCAGGTCAAAGCATCCCCCTTGATTGGCATCACATCCATAAATGTTCGCTCTCTGTCTGCTTAGTAGTAGTAGTGTACAGCATCCATGAGATGCACTGCAGAAATTCACCAAAGCTCGTCAGACAGCATCTTCCAAATTACTGGCAATGACCATCTGGAAGAAGAGCAACAGTTACTTGGAAACACCACCAGTTTCAACATTTCCTCTGAGTCACTTACCATCCTGACTTTGAAATGTATGACAGTTCCTGAAGTGGACTGCAACTATTTGAGAAAGCAGCTCACTGCCACTAATGGCAATTAGGAATGGATAATAAATACTGACGTAGCCAGCAATACCCATTTCCCATACGTAATTTTTTTATATAACTTAAAATGATACATCGTTCCTTTGCTTCAGAATTCAAGCTCTGAAACAGAACTAATTATATTGTGAACCTCTATCAGCATTCTTCCATGGAATGGGAGCATTACTGACAAATTGTCCCTCTAAGTTTTGCGAGTGTGTAGCTGCTGGCTAACTATGTGAATGTCAATCTGAGTGTTGGTGTGTGTCTGCTTCCAGAAGCTGCTGCCAAACACAGACCTCAGAGTAAAAAAATCGTTTCAGGGAATATTGCTGTCAAGACCAGCACATGTTGCCCATCCCTAATTGCTCTTGAACCGAATGGTTTACTTGACCATTTCAATCACACCTGCAGTTCTGGAGTCAAATTAGGAACCAATCCTAATTGTGATAGCCAGTTTTCTTCCCTACAAAGGGCATTTGTGAATCAGGTGGGTTTTTTAAAAAAAAAAAAATTGGTATTGGTTCTTGGTCACTATTGGTGAGAAGTTTTGAATTCCAGATTGATTTTCTTTGATAATTTAATTCAAATTACACCTGATGTCACCATGTCTGCAGAGCTTTGTCCTGGGTCTTTAGATTACTTGTGCAGTGACATCAGCACTATGCCACTGCATCAGATTGAACTGGAGAGTAAGATAAAAATCAAATGATTTTCTAACAAACTGCAAATTTATTTGCAGAGGCCATCCAACCAAAGTTATACAGAAATGTCTTTGTGTAAGTCAGAGATTGAGCACGTGCACAAGGTTCTCTCGTTAATGCTGAAGAATTTGGAGTGTCCAATATGGTGAGTTACACTTTGTATCTGTTTCTGATGTACCAGAATGCATGAATTGAGATGCAGTTTTTAGTTGTCTGCTTTGAACATTTCGTATAGTATTACTCTGTGACAATACTGTTTTTTCTTTCTTGTAATCTGATTTAAGAAAGACATCATTTTATAGGCTGGTACAATAGTAATGTCCCTAGCTCTGAGCCAGGAGACATAGGTTCACGTCCCACCTGCTCCAGAGGTGTGTAAGACAACTCTGAATAAGTTGAGTTGCAAGTATGTGAAAGGCTTGGATTCAGAGTTGTGGTGGCACAGTGGTAAGATCCGTTCCGCTGAGTTAGGGGTCCCGGGTTCAATTTCCACCTGCTCCACAGGTGCAAAAATATTTAAAAATGCAAGTTGGTGGGCAGTTAGCTCAGATAGTTAGAGCAAGGGTCCAATAACACCAAGGTCTTTGGTTCAATCCACCATCCCAGCCAATGCTATTGTTTTGCAATCAAAGCTTTAATTCTTGGTGTTTTCATTGGAACTATGTGTTTATGGCAATATGTTTTAGGCCATTGTAGCACAGTGATAGTGTACCTACCTCTGAAACAAGCAACTTGGGTTCAAGTCCAATCACATCTCTCTGGAAAGAGAGAAATTAGGAAAATATTGATTTATAATTGCAATGCTTACAGTTTGGATCGGGAAGCTTTGCATGGAATGAGAGATCATATACAGCGATGCAGCCTGAGTGAGTGTATAGTTCAGGGAATTTGGAGGTACTGTGGGAATAGAACTGGTAAATCTTTCTTTAGTTTAACTCCTGTGGGTCATCTTAACTCTATTTCAAAGAGGGCCTGTTGAAAGTGCATGGTCAGGATGAAGAGATCATATCCAGTGTGATATGCAGCCTGAGTGAGTGTTTGGTTAAGGGAATTTAGAGGCAGCATGGGAACTCTGTGCATAGGACTGCTTCGCTTGTTTTGTGGCTCATAGTTGTAAGGCCTTTTTAAACAGATAAATTTGAAGCCCAGAATTAGGGCCCAACACAAAAGTGAGATATCAAAGGTCATAGCTACTGATTTGACTATCTTTTACGGGTTACTTTCCTATTGAAGGTAAATAGGGAAAATATTTACAAGTTACAAACTTAAAGGCCTGTGGGACATTTTTCAAAAATCAAATTCAGAACAAAGCCAGGCAATGTATTGTACGTAAATGATGTGGGAGCTGGTAGACCTCCCTTGTGGTTCATGGTGACCACATCTGTAGCAACTGTTAGTTGCTTGAGGAACTCTGCCTCAGCGTTGATGAGTCTAAGCTTCAAACATTGCAATACATTAGGTAGGGAGAGATTTACATGGACGCTGTGTTTCAGGAGGCAGGCACCCCACTTAGATTAACTAACTTGAATTCGCTCAAGTGGTCAGCGATTGAAGAGTGTGACCATGAGCATGGAAGGTAGTGGGTTCCAAGAGGTAGTGCTGAAAGAGCCCTAGCTCTTGAGTTTGTCTAACAGGTTTGAGATTCTTGCTCCGTGTGTGGATAAAGGCCTGTTGGGAGGACCAGCAAACAGACTGTGGAACTGTTACAGGGAGCCATTCAAACATGCGGAGAAAAGAAAAATATATTTGTAATTGGGATGGTTTAGTCAGGGGAAACTACACTGTGACCAGGATCAAGAGTCCTGTAGGATAGGGAGGAGAAAGGTCCAGTTGTCATGGCCCTCATAGGTACCAACAATATAGATGGAAAGAGGTTCGGCTGAGAGAGTATGAGCACATAGGGGCTAAATTTGAAAGCATAGCCAAAAAGCTAATAGCCACCTGACTTCTGCTTGAATCACAGACAAATTGGCACAGGGTGAACAAGATTGAAGAAGTACATGCATGGCCCAGAGATTGGTATGGGAAAAATGGGTTCAAATTCATGGGACATTGACACGAGTACTGGGGAAGGAAGCATCTGTTCCAATGGGATGGGCTGCACCTGAATCATACTGGGACCAGAGTCCTGGTATATTACGATAAAAGTTTAAAGGAGTGGAGGGCTCAGCAGAGATGATTAAAGTTTTCCATAATAAGTAATAGCATACGGTATGTAAAGGGTAAGGGATCTAACTTCAGGCACAACAGATAAGGGGACAACCATGAGAAGAGGGGGTAGTCAACAACGGACCAAGGGTGTTGTACTTAAATGTACACATTCTATGAACAAAGTAAATGAGCTGGTAGCGCAGATTGAAATTGGAAAATATGATGATGTGGGTATCACAGAGGCAGCTGCAAGGGGATAAGAACTGGGAACTAAATATCCAAGGATATGCAACCTATTGAAAGGCCCAGCAGATGGGCAGAGGAGGCCCGGTTGCCACCCTAGTAAGAAACTAAATTATAATTTGTGGGCGGCACGGTGGCACAGTGGTTAGCACTGCTGCCTCACAGCGCCAGAGACCCGGGTTCAATTCCCGCCTCAGGCGACTGACTGTGTGGAGTTTGCACGTTCTCCCCGTGTCTGCGTGGGTTTCCTCCGGGTGCTCCGGTTTCCTCCCACAGTCCAAAGATGTGCAGGTCAGGTGAATTGGCCATGCTAAATTGCCCGTAGTGTTAGGTAAAGGGGTAAATGTAGGGGTATGGGTGGGTTGCGGGTCGGTGTGGACTTGTTGGGCCGAAGGGCCTGTTTCCACACTAATGTAATCTAATCTAAATCGATAGGAACAAGTAACATGGAATCGGAAGGGATGGAGTCTGTGTGGGGTAGTGTTGACAAGCTATAAAAGATAAAAGACTGCTTTAGAATTGTGTACAGGCCTCCTAACAGTAGTCAGGATTTGGGGAAGAAAATAAATAGAGCTAGAAAAGGCATGAAAGAAGACACTAGTAAAATAATCATGGAGCTTTCAATGTGCAGGTGGACTTGGAAAATCAGGTTGGTAAGGGGTCTTGACAAGGGATTTGTGAATATCTATGAATTGGTTTCTTGGAGCAGCTTGTGGTAGAGCCCACAAGGCAACAGGCATTTCTGGATTAGATTTGTAATGAGGCAGAAGTGATCAGGAAGTTGAAGATGATGGAACCCCTATGGGGCAATGACCATAATATGATAGAATCTGCCCTGTAGTTTAAGAGAGGGAAGCTGGAATCAGATTTAATATAATTGAGTGAAGGTAACTACAAAGATCCAAAGGACGAACTAGCCATAGTTGATTAGAAGGGGAACTTAGCTGGGAAGATGGAGGAGCAGCAATGGCAGTAGTTTGAGGGTAATTCGGGAGCCATAGTAGAAATTCATCCTAAGGAAGAAGAAACATACTAAGCAGATGACAAGGCAGCCATGGCTGACAAGGAAAACCAGGGACAGCACAAAAGCAGACAATACGGCGAAAATTGTTGGGAAGCCTTTTTTAAAAAAAAAGCACAGGATAATGAAAAAGGCAGTAAGGGAGGAGAAAATGAAATGAGGGTAACATGGCTAGTAATACGGTATTTTAGATATCTAAAGAGGTAAGAGAAAGGCAAGTGTGGACTGCTGGAAAATGAGGGTGAAGGAGTGGTCATGAGAAACGAAGAAATGGTGGAGGAACTGAATAGGTCCATTACATCAGTTTTCACAGTGGAAGACAGCCGCAGCACACCAGAACTTTAGGAGAATCAGGGCAGAAGTGAATGTAGTAGCCATCACTTAGGACAAGGTGCTGGCATTCTGAAAATGGTTAACTGCAACCCAGAGTTCTGAAGAAGATGGGTGAGATTGTAGAGGCATTGGTGATGATCTTCCAGAAATCACTGGAGTCAGGGAGGGTCCCAGATGACTGTAACATGACTCATGTAACACTCCTATTTAAGAAGGGAAGGGGTAGAAGACAGGAAACTATTGGCCAGTTAGCCTTATCTCAGTCGTTAGTAAGATTTGAGAGTTCAGCATTAAGAATGAGATTGCAGAGTACTTGAAAGTGCATTGGCAAATAGATTGGAATCAATGCAGTTTTGTCAAGGGGAAGTCATGCCTGACCAATCAGTTAGAATTCTTTGAGGACGTAATGAGCAAGTTAGACAAAGAAGTGCCAATAGGCATGATCTATTTGGATTTCCAGTAAGCCTTTGACATGGTGCCACACAGGAGGCTATGAAATAGGATAAGAGCCCATGGTCTCAGGAGCAAGGTACTGGCATGATTCGAGAATTGGCTGACAGGCAGAAGGCAGAGAGTAGGGATCCTTTTTCAGAATGGCAGTCGGTGATTAGTGGAATTCGGCCGTGTCAGTGTTGGGACCACAACTAATCACGTTCTATGTTAATGATCTGGACGAAGAAGCTGAGGACATTTTGCTAAGTTTGCAAATGGCACAAGGATAGGTGGAGGGACAAGTAGGGTTCAGCAAGTTGGAAAGCTGTGGAAAGACTTGGATAGGCCAGAGAATGGGCAAAGAAGTGGCAGGTCGAATACAATGTATGGAAGTGTGAGGTTACTTTGGTTTGGATGAATAGAAGCATAAATTACTTTAAAGGTGGAAATCTGAAACACAAAGGACCTTGAGAATCCTGACATGGGATTCCTTTTTAGTTAGGTTCAATTGGCAGTTAGAATGGCAAATACCACATTCACATTCATTTCAAGAGGACTAGAATATAAGAATAGGGATGTGCTGCTGAGGCTGTATAAGGCTATGGTCAGACATGTTTCAAACTATATGAGCAGTCTTTGGCTCTGTGTCTAAGGAAGGATGTGCTGGCTTTGGAGGGTGTCCAAAGGAGGTTTGTCAGAATGATCCTGGAGATGAAGGGCCTGTCCTATGAGGATCGCATAACAATTGTTTGTGTGTACTCAGTGTTTAGAGAGCTGAGGTATGGGGGTCTCAATGAAATCTACAGAATCTGGATGTAGGTTTGCTTGCTGAGCTGGAAGGTTCATTTCCAGATGTTTCGTCACCCTGCTAGGTAACATCTTCAGTGGGCCTCTGGGCAAAGCACTGCTGATGATTTCTGCCTTCTATTTATATGTTTGGGTTTTTTGGGTTGGTGTGGCATTTCCTGTGGTGATGTCATTTCCTGTTCTTTTTCTCAGGGGTGGTAGATGGGGTCCAACTCGATGTGTTTGTTGATGGAGTTCTAGTTGGAATGCCATGCTTCCAGGAATACTCACGTGTGACTCTGGCTTGTCCTAGGATGGATGCGTTGTCCCAGTCGAAGTGGTATCCTTCCTTATCTGTATGTAAGGATACTAATGAGAGAATGTTGTGTCGTTTTGTGGCTAGTTGATGTTCATGTATCCTGGTGGCCAGTTTTCTGCCTGTTTGTCCAATGTAGTGTTTGTTACAGTCTTTGCACGGTATTTTGTAAATGACATTAGTTTTGCTTGTTGTCTGTATTGGGTCTTTCAAGTTCATTAGCTACTGTTTTAGTGTGTTGGTGGATTTGTGGGCTACCATGATGTCAAGGATTCTTAGTCGTCTGGCAGCCATTTCTGAGATGTCTTTGATGTAGGGGAGAGTGGCTAGGGTTTCTGGCATGCTAATGGACTTGAAAGACCCTATACAGACAACAAGCAAAATTAATGTCATTTACAAAATACCTTGCAAGAATTGTAACAAACACTACATTAGACAAACAGGCAGAAAACTAGCCACCAGGACACATGAACATCAGCGAGCCACAAAACGACATGACACACTCTCACTAATATCCTTACATACCAGATAAGGAAGGGCACCACTTTGACTGGGACAACACATCCATCTGAGGACAAGCCAAACAGAGAGACACGTGAGAATTCCTAGAAGCATGGCATTTCCAACCAGAACTCTATCAATAAACACATCGAGTTAGACCTCCATTTCCCACTCCCTGAGAAAAAGAACAGGAAATGACATCACCAGCCCAAAGAAACCCAAACATAAATAAAAAGCAGGAATCATCAGTAGTGCTTCGTCCAGAGGCCCACTGAAGATGTTACCGAGTAGCATGATGAAATGTCTGAAAACGAACCTTCCAGCTCAACGAGCAAACGTACATCCAGAACCTCAACCTGAGCTACAAATCTTCTCAAACCTCACCAAACCTACAGAATACTGAGGCCTGAGAAAATATTTCCAGTAGTAGAAAGATGAGGACTAGAGAGCACAGCCTCAGATTTAAAGATATGACTCTTTAGGACTGAGATAAGGAGGAATTTCCTCAGACAAAGGCTGGTTAATCTATGGAACTCACGACTGCGGAAGGCTGTGGACTCCAAGTCATTAAGTATATTCAACTCAGAAATGAGTGCCTGATTAGTAAGGGGATCCAGGGTTATGGGGAGAAGGCAAGAAAATGGGTTAAGAAACATATTAGTCATGATCAAATGGTGGAACAAACCTGATGGGCTGAATGGCCTAATTCTGCTCCTTTATCTATGCTCAGGAGGTGCCATCAGGAGGCTGTGTCAGTTAAAGCACATGCCATGTATACAGGCAATTCTGCATTCCAATGGCACCTTTCCATCCAAAGGGCCTTTGAATTAACCTTAAGTGAACGCGATCGAATATTTTGGGCTCTAGTAGTGCAAATTTCAAGTCCCTACCTCTAAGCCAGGACACCCGGATTCACATCCCCAACCAGCTCTAAAGCGGTAGATTAACAACCTGAACAGGTTTATTAGAAAATATATAAAAGGCATGTACAGTGTGATAAGCTGAGTTGCAGACACTCAGCAGAGACACAATGGATCAAATGGCCTCCTTCTGTGATGTAACTGTTCTTTAATACAGTGTTGGCCTTTGCTGTATTATGTATACCACTCATGAATTTGCTCTTTTTAATTTATATTTTAGCTTGGAATTGATGAAAGAACCAGTTTCAACAAAATGTGATCATCAATTCTGTCGGTATGTAACCTAACAATTTTTAAAAATTATTTCGAAAGATTCATTCCTGAGCGTTACTACCTGTAATTTTCTAAAATGGTTGACAGCCCTTACTGGTTGTCTGGCATTACTGCTTGGTAAGTTCTGCTTCTACAGATGTCTGGATGATGTCGATACTTTGTTTCAAACTGCCAATGAGCCACCTGTAGTTCTTAGCAGTCTACCTTAGACCCATTCCAGTTCTTTAGCTTAAAAATAAAGGTTGCTGCTCTGCTGCAGCACTGAGATAATGGAGTCCCCATATTTTGTATGAGACATTGCACTAAGACCTTGTCTGTCTCAGTTGCACAAAAGATTCCGTGGCTCTACTTTGAAGAAGGGCAGATGGTGTTATGCCTGGCATTCTAAAGTTGCCACAGTCCCAGAGGACCATAAGGCTGCTTTCTCATTAGAGAGGGAGGACTGGTGGTGAGTTTAACCTGAGGGTCATTTATGAAGGGAGAGTTAATAACGAGAGTCCGTCATGGTCACCTCAGCCAGTGCAGTGATTGAACCCACATCTGTTGGTGTCAGTATACATCGCAAACCAGCCATCCGAACAATAATTATCACTTAATCAACAACACAAAAAAAAATCTGATTAATTGCATTGTAAGACATTGTTGTGTACAATTTGGTCACAAATTTATCACATTCCAACAATATAGAAGACCTTCATTGGCTGTGGAGTGCTTTGAGACTTTTTATGACCGTGAAAAGCAAGTCTTTTCACGTGTTTAACATTAGACAAGCAAACAATAAGTAGCAGTAACATATACAATTCATATTCATAGTAGAAAGATTCCCCATAGCTTGTAAAATTAATTGCTTTTACAATCGTCTATTTTGAAATAGATTCCTCTGAAATAGCACTTTAATATGTATTCACATGATTGTTCTCATATTTTCTCAATATAGTAATGTGACCAAATACTTGACGTAGAAACCAATCCTCCTCAATTTGAACAATTCACTTAAGACAACTGCTGAGGTTCCAGTTCAGGCATGTGTACTGTCAGGAGCTGTTTTTTTTTTAATTGAGTACCTGTCGTTTAAATATTATCTTGTATTATTCAGATCTGAATAATGAAGGACTTCCTTGTTTAAAATGTGAATGTTCATACCATAACAAGTGTTGGTGAACTCAAATAGCTACTTAATGACAAACAATGGACTAGTTTAAACATTTGATTTCAAAAGTGCTAAATTATTGGAATTAGCAAAAATCGTGCCCTCCATTACAACACTTTATAACATGAAAAATAGCTGTCTGTAGCCTAAGTTGGGAAGCAGTTTGTAAGTTTTATTTGATGTTGTATGGGATGTGGGTGTTTATTGCCTATTCCTAAATACCATAAGGGCTTTTAAGATCTGGAGCGACATGTAGGCCAGGCTGGGTAAAGTGACTGATTTTCTTCCATATAGAATGTTTAGCGAACCAGATGAGTTTTCACAATAGTTGTAAGTAAATTGGCTAATTAATAGAAGTCAGAGAGTTGGAATTGTGATGATGCTGCTCCTTTAACAAGGTTATGCTGTCCTTGGCATTTTTTTTTCAGAGGTAGTAAAAGCCTTCCGAAAAGTCTAGGTTTGAAGGGTTTTAGAGTCAATTTGATTATAGCTAATGAATACTGCCTCAGGCAAAAGGCTTTAAATTAAAAAAAAGACTTGTACGAGTTCTCCCAGTTCAGTTTTTCTTTGGTTTGGATTGGTTTTTAGCAGTCTGGCTGTTCACTGAAAGCGGGCAGTCAGCTTTGAGGCTGCTGGTCCAAGAAACAGCTATGTGGAAGAAGGTGTTCCATGCTGTGTGTGTGTGTGTGGACCCTGACAATGACTGACTGACTGCCCTCCATATAGAATGTTTAGTGAACCAGGTGAGTTTTCACAATAGTTGTAAGTAAATTGGCTAACTAATAGAAGCCAGAGAGTAGAAATTGTGTTTATGGGGCTTGTTGCAAATATCTGGAACAGGATTAAGTTGGGGCAATCTTTTAGGTTGTTGGATAGGTTCTTATTCTGTTCTCTTGTTTATATTTCATTTAGTAATCTTGTCAATAAATTCTGTTTTGTCTCTCTCTCTTGTAAGATCCTGTGTTTGATGTTACCTTTGTCGCCACTTCAAACCAATGATTATAGGACTGGTACCCAAGTTGTTAGGAAACCGATCTTGTACCTCTCTCTGACACATCATTTCAGTTGTTTAATCGCTCAAGATCACCCTTCTAGTTTTTTCATGCTGCAGGTCATTTATTAGCTCTTGCCAGACACTTAAGGGAGTACACTTGTTCGGGATGTCAGATTGGAAGTTTGAGTCAGAGAAAGTAAACAGATTATCTGCAAGGTAGCCTTATCCTATGCCTACCAATTCCATAAGAGGTTATTTTTCGTAAGTATATAATTCTTATTAAAGTCTCATTTCTTCCAAGTTGTACCTTTTCTGCCACTGATTTTAATAACATTTCTCTATAACTAATTCACCCTCAAGAACAGTATTCTTAAAGGGACAGGCAGGCTAGCAGCTAAATGTATAACTAAGCAGTGCCATTGGAGATATACCAGAACTTTAAAAGTTCTCGTCTTATTTTCAATTAGTCAGAGCACTAATGAAGACAAGTTAGAGTGAAACAGAATTTGGGACTATTTGCATGTCATGCTTGTTTTCCATTGACAATTTAATAATGGTACAATGATCCACGATTTTTAAAAAAGTATTGTTACTTTCTTTTCCAGCTGACGTTTAAAAATCTTTCTTTTACTTCTTTTGTGAAGGTTCTGTATATTGAAGCTTTTCAGTAAGAAAAGTACAATACCGTGTCCATTATGTAAGAACATAACTACCAAGAGGTAGGTCAATATCAAGGTAATTAATATATTGTTTTAGTTGTTCATGGAGAACATTCTTTCCAGACCAAAAACAAACTGATCTTCATGAGATCTTATGCATTAGTATTTATTGGATTGTGCCAGTAAACATATTATACTCTAATTAAATTTGCTTTGTTTGATTGCACAGTTTTCCACTCCATGCTTGCATTCAGCTTTGCTTCTTCAATATCCTCATAAGACACAGCGGCACACAACGTTCAATGATTATTATTCTCTTGTTTCCAGTTTGGTGTTTCATTTAATTGATACTGTATTTTATTAACAACAACAATTTACATTTCTTAGTATCCTTAATTAGTAAAACATAGAAATGCATTTTCAGATTGATAACCATCTGTAGATCTACAAGCCTTTTCAGGAGTTGAGTTTATCTTGAGTAGACTGGGATTTCTAATGCTCAGGCTGCACCTTATTCAAGGGTGTTTGCATCAAAATTTGGGTTTCCAAGGTTCAGAGGTTGAAAGCAAACTTCAGTGTTTATTCAGAAACTTCATGTATAATGGGGGAGGAAATAGCCAGCAAGGTGATATTTATGTGTTTTAATCAATGGCATATCCAGACAGGACACTCTTTAGGCAGGTAATAAGCACATTAACAAAAACAGAAATTGCTCTAAAATCTCAGGAGGTCTGGCAGCATCTATGGAGAGAAATCAGAGTTAATGTTTCAAGACCAGTGAGCCTTCTTCAGAACAAGCATTAAGCTTGTGGGCTGCACTGGTTCAAGAAGATGACTCTCATCCACCTTCTCAAGCATAATTGGGGATGGGCAATAAATGATGGGGTTTCTAGCAACACTAATTTTTATGGAAGAATAACAAAAATAAACTTTGCATTAAGTCAAATCTGTATGTTGCATTGTGCAGGTATATACATATGTTATGAAGTGATTCAGTTAATCATATTGCTAGCAATTTTGTTATGTAAATTTATAGCATCCATTTAAATTTCTCCAATAGTTTTCTTCAACCTTATTTTCTATTTTAAGGTTCATAGAATTGTATGTTTTAGTTGATCAGGGAGTTTTAGAAAAGGCAGTGCTGTACTTGATGTAGCTGTGTTTTCAGGTTTTTTTTAAATTGCTTCTGCTTTGCAATTTGTCATGTCATGATAATGAATAATAAATAATGATTTAGCATACTCTGGCTCAAAACATGAATTAACCTTGTTTAAAACCGAATTGTTTTAAATTCAGACATTGAAGGTGACTTTAGCTTAGAGTTAAAGGTGGCCACCCCAATTTGCATCACCGTACATTCACATTCCAATCCAGTAAGATAGGGACAACATGTCTGCAAAAATCCATCAAGAACAATATCTTTGCAAATATAATAAGCCACATATCCTGTACATGTTAATAAGGCATCCAGGCAATCTGCCATTAAGCCTAATCATTTTGAAGGAGTCACCAAGCTCATTGAGCTATCATGGAATCCTAATTGATTCACTTGAACAGTAAAACTCTATCTCTTAGAGGAATATTCCCAGAAGTGAAATGGTCAAAATTGCAAAGGGGAAATGTACCAGAGATGACCATGTCTGAATCATTGGATGGTATTCATATGACAATATCACCCTTTGGTTTATTTTAAGCTTCTGCATCCCTGACAAGAGGATATTCAGATCACACAGGTGAAGTTGGAGAAGACCTGACGAGGGTCCCTCCTTCCTCCCCTTTCTTTGAATCCACTTTGCAATCTTAATTCTGTGTTTGTTGACTATGATCATGAAGCAGTGCTAAAGGCAGGGACTTTGTAAAATAAAATTTTTCGTCCAACTCTTCTGTTTACATAGGAACAGCCAGATCAGCTGTCTGATCCTTTTTCAGTTAGGAGCAAAGTCACAAGACTGCCAAATTCAGCCTGAAGCCAGCTGAGTCACAAAACTACAAAATGTTCATTTTACTTTTCATGGACTATAATTTGACTAACCTATCCTTCCCAGCAGAAATCTGTTTATAGGAGTGTGTGAACTTCAAATGGGTATAAGAATAGCAGAGCATGTTTGATTATCTTTCTTTGATTTAATAATGAAGCTAATCCCTTTCTTGAGGTTAACAAGAAAAACTTGACCAATTTGATTTTGGTACAAACAATCCATTTCAAACCATGATGCTTTGCAGTCAATGAGAAGTTTGAGAAGAGGGAAGCCATTTGATCCCACTTTGTATAATTTTAATAATAAGCACTAGTAGTGATTTAATGTAGATGAGTAATGCTCAATTTGCATCTACTATTTAAACACGCATCTACTATTGCTATACATTTTAGGAGTCTGCAGGAAAGCACACGCTTTAAACAACTTACAGAAGGCATTATGAAAATGATCCATGCCTTTCAATTGGACACAGGTTATGAGTGTGAGTATGTAAACTGCTTTGATTCTTTGTAATCATGTTTCATTTCACACCATACAATATTTCATCAAGTATGTTTGGTGAGGGATGTTCTCCTGAACTGTAGTTCAGAGGATGTTTGTTTACAGATATACAAGTTATGAAGTATTTGGGTAATGGGCAGGAAAATGTTCAAACGTTGCAACAAATTTAAATTGACCTGAACCACAAAACTAAATGTGGGAATAAAAGCAGACTGTAATATTCCTATATACTTAGAGTCATAGAGAGGTACAGCATGGAAGCAGACCCTTCAGTCCAACTCGTCCATGCCGAACAGATATCCCAACCCCAATCTAGTTCCACCTGCCAGCATCTGGCCCATATCCCTCGAAACCCTTCCTATTCATATACCGATCCAGATGCCTTTTAAATGTTGCAGTTGTACGAGCCTCCACCACTTCCTCTGGCAGCACATTCCATACATGTACCTCCCTCTGAATGAAAACGTTACCTCGTAGGTTCTCATTTATATCTTTCCCCTCTCACCCTAAACCAATGCCCTCTAGTTCTGGATTTCCCCACCCCAGGGAAAAGACTTTGTCTATTTATCCTATCCATGCCCCTCATGATTTTATAAACCTCCAAGGTCACCCTGTAGCCTCCGACACTCCAGGGAAAACCGTCCAGCCTATTCAACCTCTCCATGTAGCTCAAATCCTCCAACCCTGGCAACATCCTTGTAAATCTTTTGTGCACCCTTTCAGGTGTCACAACATTTTTCCGATAAGAAGGAGACCAGAATTGTATGCAATATTCCAACAGTGGCCTAACTAATGTCCTATACAGCCACAATGTTGCTCATAACGTTGTACCAAGCTGCTCATAGCCACTATGTATGTTAATGTTTCAAGTTGGTTTTCTTCCAAACTGAATTTTAGCAATTCTAAGAATAAGTTAGTATTTTGAGTTGAAACACAGTGGTCCTGAACTTGAGTGACCCCAGACTAACACCAATATGGTTGACTCTTAAGTACAGTCTAAAATGGCCTAGCAAGCCCCTTAATTGTATCAGACTGCTGCAAAGTCTAAAAATAAGAATGAAACTGGAATGACCAATTGACATTGACCTAAGTACCAAAAATGACAACAGAAAGCACAGGGTTAACCTTGTCAACCCTGCAAGGTTATCCTTAGTAATATCTGGGGGCTTGTGCCAAAAATGGGAAAGCTGTCCCACAAACTAGTTGAGAACAGGCTGACTTTGACATTGAATTCTACCATAAACACAATGTTCCAGCCACCATTGTCACCATCTTTGTGCGCGGTTGTTCCACTGGTAGGGCATGGGGGTTCCTTTTCTGATCATATCCCTTAATGTTGATTCTGGATCCATGATATCTGATTGTATTGAGGCAAACGTAGGCAAAGAAACTTCCAACTGGTTACTTGACTAATGAATCAGTCCCCCTCTGTGTTGCACGGAGCATTGAGAGTGACAAGGGCTCGGAATGGAGTCTGGGTGGGATGCTTCAGTGTCATTACCAAAGTAGCTTGGTAGCACCACTCCTGACTGAGCTGGCCGAGTCTTAAATGGCATTATTATGAGACTGATCCTGCAGCAGGTAATATGAGAACCAAAGTGATGAATCAAGTGATGACCTTGTCCTCACCAACCTACCTGTCACAACAACTCGTATAATAAAACCAAGAACTGCAGATGCTGAAGTTATGAAACAAAAACAGAAATTGCTGGAGAAACTGAGCAGGTCTGACAGGATCTGTGGAGAGAAAACAGTTAAAACTTTGAATTCAGTCCTGAGGAAGGATCACTGGACTCTGTTAATTCCTGATCAAGGGCTTTTGCCCGAAACGTCGTTTTTCCTGCTCCTCCGAAGCTGCCGAACATGCTGTGCTTTTCCAGCACAACTCTAATCTTGACTCTGTGTTAATGCTGCTTCCTCTCCACAGATGTTGCCAAGCCTGCTAAGTTTTTCAGCAATTTCTGTTTTTGTTTCTAGCAATTCATAACTTAGCTTCTATGAAACATTGTGGGTTGTGTGGCTGTACTCACACCATTGTAACCTTGGCCCAGCATATCCCCTAATCTACCATTTTACCTTCAGGCTGAGGTCAAACATGGTTCAATGAAGAGTGGACGAGGGCATGCCAGTCATACCTAAAAATGAGATGTCAATCTGGTGAAGCTACACCACAGGGTTACTTGCATGTCAAATGGACTCAGCATGCAATGCACCAGGCTAAAAGATTCCATAGCCATTGGAACATAAGAACTTAAAGTCTGCTCCGCCATTCAATAAGATCAAGGCTGATCTTTTCATGGACTTAGCTCACTTACATGCCTGCTGGTTGTTGTTGGGTAGTGGTGGTAGTTGGAGATGGAGCCCAAATGGCAAGTTAGACACACAAGGGTTGGTTCATAGCAAGTGGGGTAGGACAAAAGCTGTTCATGGGGATAATGGGTAGATGAAATGAATTGACTATACTGAAAGCAGCCCATGTCATTGGCAGGGTGCGGGGATAGATAAAGGTCATGGAAGGAAGTGTTCAGGCTCTAAAATTATTGAACTCCATATTGAGTCCTGAAGGCTGTGGGTCCTTGAGTAGAAAACGAGATGTTGTTCTTGTGCTGAACACTACACCAGGCCAAAGGCAGAAATGTTGGCCAGGCAGCACAGTGGGTGGTGGTGGGGGGGGTGTTGAAGTGGCAGACAACTAGAAGCTCAGGGTGATTTTTAGGGACAGAACATAGGTGTTATATAAAATGGTAACCACCAGTCTGCGTTTTGTCTCCCCAGTGTAGAAGAGACTACATTATGAGAAGTGAGTAGAATAGATGAGATTAAATGAAGTTCAGATAAATTGTTGCGTCTCCTGGAAGGCTCTGGCACCTGTAATTGTGAGGAGTGGGGAAGTGTTGCACCATCTGAGATTGCATAGGAAGATGGTATTGGGAGTGGATTTGGGGAGGTATTGGGTGTGGCACAGGGTGTCTTGGAGGGTACAATCCTTCCAAAATGCTGACCAGGGAGGGAAAAGGAATGCAGCCTCCTGCTGCATGTGGGGAAAATGCCAGTTTGTGATCCTTGGATGCAGATGCTGGTGGAGTGGAAAATGAGGATTGGCGGCCCCAGTTGGTATTGTGGGAGGGAAGAGAAGAGGTATGGACAGAGGTGCGGGAAATGGGTCACACATTGCTGAGGGTCTTCGAGTGGGAATCCTCAGTTGAGGAAAAAGGTAGACATTTGAGCCCCTCTGTGTAAGTTGCCAACATCAGAATAGATATGTCAGAGAGAGAGAGAGAAATGAGAATGGAGTGGATTCCTTACAGTAAGCAGGCTGTGAGGATGTATAGTCCACAAGGGTTGGTGGGTTTATAGCAGAATTTCCTAATTTAGACCGGGAGCTACAAAAAGTCTGGTCCATTCATTAAAAAAAAAACTATTTATTTATAATAAATAGATTCTAACTACAGTCAACAATTATGAAGCTTTAATAAGCAAAACCAATAAACTTTCCCTCAACACATGCAGGATAAAGTACATGGATGATATGGATGGAGGAAAGGACTGGGAAGGCAGTTCACTGGTCACTATTTACAGGGTTCAATGAATAACCTACTTTTGCTATGCCTTATGATCTTAATAAAATTATGTAATCCACATTGTAGTTTAGATTTTTTTCATTGTTTCAAAAAATTGGCTGTGTAGCTATTTTAGTTTTAATTTATTTTAGAATGGTTGTTGTTCAAATCAAGCTTTTAAAATTGCTGTTAAGAGCTGATCTTGAGTAATGCATTCAAAAATCATTCAAGTTATCACTCAAAAACTGTTAGGTAGCCATACAGCTTTTACAAAATAGAATAAAAGCTCAATCTGTTAAAATTAGTGAGTGAATGTGTAAATATATTAAATAATATTTGAAAAATTTGGATTACTTATGATCTTGCATGTTTTTTAACAGTCTCCATAGATAACACACCAAAAAAGACTCCAAGTGAGAACAGTGCTTACAGAGACTTATGGCAAGATGACACCCAGGCTTGGGGCAACAATACACCACAAAACGTTATAGCTATGGGAATCTCCAAAAATCGCACTTTGGTACTTCATATCTTTTATTGATTAAAAGGTTGCCAGCGGAGTACATCTCGCAGTGAATGTTATGAATTTTATTTTAACCATTCTAATCCAGATAACATTTTTGTAGTAGACTTTGGATATGTGATTTGATAATGCCTGGGGCATTATCAAATCACATGTTCTGATATCTTGAACATTAACTTTCATTGACAAGATAGACCCTTAGATCTAAGGATGGAGAGACAAGCTGACCAAGTGGCAGACAGGGAAATCTGTGAATAGGAGTTCAATTAGATGCAAAAAACAATTTTTGAGTTCCATTTCTAGTTCTGACATATTAGGGCTATAAAACATGTCATCAAAGCAAGGTCATAAAATAAAATTCCCTCCCTAAATGGCTGAAATATTCATTTGAATTTACTGTGCAAGTCCAGCCTTGATGTTTGTGAGGAGTTTGACAACTAAGATGCAATGTGCCCAGTAATTTAGGGTTACTTACTGTTCGTAGCATATCTCATGCTTCTTGCAATTTGTTAAAATGTGCTGTGGTAGTGAATGTTGTGATTTTTCTCTTCTTTTTTCAGTTACTTCTAAGTCATGGTTTTGATTTTTATTCCCCTCCTTTTCACATTTCCTTAAATACTTAAACTTCCTTGTATACTCTGAATATGAGGTTGATAAACTGACTAAGTAAAAGATGTTTGCTTTTTAAACAAATTGCAAACCAAATGTGTTTAAGGTGATGGTTCAAAGCTGAAAATTTTTATTGCCAACTGATCTAATTTTAAGATTTCACAATGATGTTGCAGCTGTGAGTATTTTAACACAGCATGATATCAATTTTTAAGGCAACTTTCAAATGTGAACGTTAAGCTATGTAGAGACACTCATTGATTATATGGCAGTTACCTTGCTCAGAGATTTGGAACATGTCTTAAATAATTTGTGAAAGATGCTTCTGAAGTCTGAATTGGATCGGTCTTATGATCACTCCCTTATACTTGTACTCTGTTTCTGGAATACCAGGGGGAATTTGTTTGATCATTGCGCATTGTGCCAGACATCAGCGAGTGGGATTCTTGCATGCGATTTAGTCCAAAACATTGATGATTGTGATGTAATTTCTGCAGTTTGATCATTGTAGTTATTGATTAGAAAATAACTATATATTGCATAACTTAGATTGTATAATTAAAGATATTCTAAATAACATGTGTATTTCCTTACTCAGAACGTGTGCTCTGACCCCCCTTTGACTGAATTTGTAAGAAGAGTTTCCACAAGAAATAAAAGGCAGAAAGTAGAGGGAACAACAGCCTATGTTGGGATTGGTAAGAATTTTGATTGTCGTGCATGAACAGATGATCGTTGTTTTATGTGGCTTATTGCATTTCCCTAGACCAAAGGCCCACTTCTCTTAACAAAATTTGGGAGGGGAAGAATGTCTTTTCCCAAGGCATCAGCTGCCCCTTTAGAACAATCAGTTATCTTGTTTGACTACTGGTCAATTCTGCTTCCACTGTCTCGCTTTGAAGTAATAAGATAATCAGAGGATAATTTAGGTTGAACAGTGAGAGCCTTTTTCCTCCGATGGCTAGCACAAGGGGACGTAGCTTGAAATTGAGGGGTGATCGATATAGGACAGATGTCAGAGGTAGTTTCTTTACTCAGAGTAGTAAGGGCATAGGATGCACTGCCTGCAACAGTAGTAGACTCACCAACTTGAAGGGCATTTCAGTGATCAGTGTATAGGCATATGGATGAGAATGGAATAGTGCAGATGAGATGGCTTCAGATTGGTTCCACAGGTCAGCGCAACATCGAGGGCTGAAGGGTCTGTACTGTGCTGTAATGTTCGATGTTCTAATGCTTAATTGCTCTATAGATTCTTTAATGCTTACTTAAATTATTCATTTGAAGATTATCAACTTTGAAGATAAGTTGTTTGATAGTTTTTTTTTAATGGTATTGTTTGAAGAGTAAATGCTGGCAAGGGTTACTGGGTGCTCTCCTTGTTTGTCTTTGGATACTGCTGTGGACTCTCTTTCTTCCAGTGGATCTTTTCGTGATTTTAGTACTGGGGTGACACCTCTAGCGGTGAAACACTCGTGGTCCAGGTTATCTCATCAGTTTTGTCAGGTGAACCCATGAGATAGATGTGTTCCTGCTTGTGTAACAGCTGGCATTTGATCAACATACAGATGTTTAAAATGTTTTTTTTGTTTTACAGATTCAGATTCTTCCGAGGAGCCTTTGTTCAAAACACATATTAATATAAAGTAAGTGGAACTAGACAAATCGGAAGAATCTTGCCCTGTAAGGCGCCAGAAACCTAACTGCATTTCATAAATGTTTTTCTAATGCTCTTTTGGGTTGATATTTTAAAAATGTGAAGTGAGCAATAGAGCACTGAGACAGCCTTTGGCCCAGACTGGTCCATGCTGACCAAAATGCCTATCTACGCTAAAGCCATTTCCCTGCACTTAGCCCATATTCTTCTAGTCCTTTCCTATTCATGTATTTGTCCAAATGCCTTTTAAATGTTGTTAATGTACCTGCCTCAACCACTTCCACAGGCAGCTCATTCCATATGCATACCACGCTCTGTGCTTTTAAAAAAAAAAGTTGCCCCCAGGTTCCCTTTTATTCTTTCCCCTCTAACCTTAAACTGATGCCCTCTAGTCCTTGGTTCCCCAACACTGGGAAAAACACTGAGTGCATTCACCCTATCCATATCTCTTATGATCGTATGCACCTCCTATAAAGACCCCCTCAGCCTCCTATGCTGTAAAGATAAAAGTCCTAGTTTGTCCAACCTCTCCCTGTAATTCAGACCATTGAGTCCAGACAACATCCTTGTAAATTTCTTCTGCACTGTTTCCAGTTTAATAACATCCTTCCTGTATAACAAGGTTACCAAAACTGAACACCATAATCCACATATGACCTCACCAACGTCCTGGAAAACTGCAACATAACCTCCCAACTTCTATACACAGTGTCCTGACTGATGCAGGCCAGTGTGTCAAAAAGCCTCCTTCACTGCCCTGACTACCTGTGTCTCCACTTTCAGAGAACTGTAAACCTGAACGCCAAGAACCCTCTGTTTCACTACACTCCTTAAGGCCCTACCATTCACCATGAAACTACTATCTTGATTTGACTCTCCAAAATGCAAGACCTTACACTTATCTATATTAAACGCCACTGCTTGGTTCACTTCCCCAGCTGACCAAGGTCCTGCTGCAATTTCTGATAAACTTCCTCACCCACAATGCCACCTATTTTAGTGTTATCAGCAAACTTACTAATCATGCCTTGTACATTCTCATCCTAATCATTGAAATAGATAACAAATAGTAATGGACCTGGTAGTGACCCCTGAGGCACTTACTAGTCACAGATCTTCAGTGTGACAAACATCCTTCCACTGTTATCCTCTGTTTCCTACCATCAAGCCAGTTTTGTGTCCCAGTTTGTCAGCTCGCCCTGGATTTCATGCAATTAACCTTCCAGAAGGTTAATTCTGTGTAGAACCTTATCAAAGGCTTACTGAAATCCATATAGACTACGTCTTCTACCACCCTGCCCTCATCAACCTTCCTGATCACTTCGTCAAAGAACTCTAACAAATTTGTGAGGCATGATCTCCACTCACAAAGCCGTGCTGACTACTCCTAATCAAACCCAGCCTTTTCAAATGCATGTATATCTCATCCCTCAGAATCTTTTCGGATGTTAAGCTTACTGGTCTGTAGTTCCCAGGCTTTTCTTTGCAGCCATTTCTTGAATAATGGCACAACCTTCACTACCCTGCTGTATTCTGGAAGCTCACCACTGGCTAACGATGATGCAAAAATATTAGGCAGGGCCTCTGCAATTTCTTCTCTAGCCTCTTGGTGTTCTTGGATATACCTGGTCAGAACCAGGAGATTTATCCACCTTCATACGTTCTAATGCACCCAACACTACCTCTACTGTAATATCGACTTTCCCGGAGATATCACCACTAACTTCCCCAATTTTCCAAGTTTCATATCTTTCTCCATGATAAACAGAGAAATATTCATTAAGAAACTCACCCATCTCCTGTGGCTCTCTATGTACATGTCCACTCTGGTTCTTCGGGGGGCCCTATTTTCTCTTTAGTTTTTTTTCCTTTAATAAACCTAATGTACCTCTTTGGATTCACCCTAATCTTCTCATCCAAGGCTACCTCATGCCTCTCTTTTCGCCCTCGTGATTTCCTCCTTCAGTAAACTCCTATATTCCCTGTATACCTCCAAGAATATCCTTGATCCCAGCTGCCTGTACCTGACCTCCTTTTATCGGGTCGAAGCCTCAATATCACTTGTCATCCAGGCTTCCCTATTCCTGCCAATCTTGTCCTTCACCCTCACAGGAACATATAGACCTTAAAAAGTGAGATAGCTAGAGTTTGAGGTCTTCCACTTGCCAGAGGTCCCTTTGCCTGCAAACAAACTACTGCAATCAACCCTTGCAAACTCCAGTCTAATTCCATCAAAATTCTCCTTGCCCCAATTTAGAGCTTGAACCTCTGGACCAGTTTCGTCCCTAACTACTTTAAATTTAATAGAACTAAGGTCACTGGTCCCAAAGTGCTCCCCCACTGTCACTCCCATCACCTACCCTGCCCTATTTCCAAAGAGGTTTGTCCCTTCCCAAGTAGGATCCTCTATGTACCCCTTGAGGAAACTTTCCTGAATGCACTTAACAAATTCCACTCTCTCTAAGCTCTTAACGCTTTGGCAGTCCTAGTCTATGTTAGGAAAATTAAAATCCCCTGCTATGACAGCCACATTGCTCCTGCACATCTCTCCAATCTCCCGACATATTTGTTCCACTAATTCCTGTTGAGTATTTGGCCTATAGTGTAACCCAAATAATATCACTGTATTTCTTATTATTATTTCTTAGCTCCACGCACAAAGCCTCACTGGATGATCCTTCAGTTATTTCATCTCTGACTCATCTCTGACTACTGATGTGATATTCCCCTTAATCAAAAATGCAACTCCCGCTACCCGACTTACAAAACCTCTGTCCCACCTAAAGCACCTGTACTCCGGCACATTAAGCTGCCAGTCCTGTCCCTCCCTTAGCCATGTTTCTGTAATGCCTATAATATTCCAGTCCCACATACCTATCCACACCCTGATTTCATCGGCCTTACCTGTCAGCCCTCTGGCATTGAAGTAAATGCAATTTACTCCTACAGGCATTCTTTATTTTCTGTCGTGTTCCAGCCTGAGCTGTCTCTTCAACTTAGTATTCTGATTACTGTGTCTCCTTCGAGCTTCGCACTTACCTCTCTGCTATTGAGGACTCCACCCTCTGCCAATCTAGTTTAAACCCTCCCTTACAGCATTAGCAAACCTGGCTGCCATGATATTGGTCCCCCTCCAGTTCAGGTGCAACCCGTGCCTCTTGAACAGGTCACCTCTGCCCCAGAAAAGATCCCAGTGATCTAAAAATCTGAATCCCTGCCTCCTGCGCCAGTTCTTTAGCCATGCGTTTATCTGCCATATCCTCTTGTTCTTATCCTCACTAGCACGTAACACTGGAAGTAATCAGGAGATTATCACTAATGAGGAACCGCTTTTTAACATTTTTCCGAGCTCTCCATGATCGTTATGCGGAACCTCATCCCTATTACTACCTATGTGATTAGTATTAAAGTGCACTTCATAGACTGATAAAAGTTAAAATGATTATTTTATCTCTAATGTTTGATACTATTTAGAAAAGATTATTGACTTGCGAGTGAAGATCAGCCACCATGGCAAAGATGGGGTTTCAATGCCTTATTATCCATTAGGATTTTTGAGCTTTTAAATACTGTTTCCATACTTGATCATTTGGTTCTGTAACCTTTATTGAAGTAACTGATATTTTGAACACATTTTTATTAATTCTCAAGTGACTCAGATTTTGCTAGGTGTGGAGCAGGATGGGGACATGGGCAGATTTGCATTCAGGTCCTGAAATGTCTGACTGTTACCCTGATGTGCGCACAACACTTTCAAGCCAGCAATCTGAGTTCAGCAGTTCTGTGACGAGTATTACCTCTGTTTAGTTCTCTCATTGCTGTTAGAGTCCCTGCATAAAGGTGTATCTTGTTTCTTGAGCAACAAATCCAATCCTGGGAAAATAATTCTGTATAGTGTCACATTGGGTATCTACATTGTGATTTAATTATACAGGTATTCTTTAAACTGAACTTTTGAAGTTTTTTTTCCGCTTCTTCCTTCATCTCAAACTTTGCATCATCTGTATTTTACCCGCTAAGTTTGTTGAAAAGTGATTTGTGCATGAGTGTTTTTCCATTTCTGCTTGGTTGTCAGAAAATGCTGTGATTTGCATTGTTTGGAAAGCATAAGGATATCACTGCAACCTCACACTGTGATTCCCTATTGAAGAATATTGCAATCCACTGCACAGCAAGACTGATAAAATTCTTTTTGATAAGATTAGAAGATCTCATCGTGAGGCTTTCTTTTGAGGTCAACAGTGAGTGCCCTTGTTCTGCTGTCAACCATAAGTGCTGGCTTAAAAGTTCCTGAATTGACCAGAAAAATGGGCTGCTAGGAAATAAATAGGTCAGGCAACTTCTTAGCTCCAACTCCCCACCTCCCTCCCCCTACCCCTCACCATTTTGGGAAAACACAGGTGTAAAGCTTGGTGTTACAGCTAATAGTTAACAGATATACTTTCCTACTGCTACTCATACTGATTAGTCATCCTGATCCAAGTCTGTGTTAGCATGATTATCTATTAACTACTTCACCCTGTACTTTCTTTGATGTCCCAGATTAGTTTCGTTTCAAAACCCAATTTCATTTTTCAAATGAAGATTTGTAATACCAATAATTAGTTCACTAAAGCTTGAATTCCATAATTGCTGTTCTGGTTGTTCCCGTAGATCAACATTACGTTCAAGGACTGTGAACATGAATACTACTCCTCAAAAAGAGAAAATTGATCAGTGTGACAATGATGAGAAACTTTACCAAGGGAAAAAATCAAAATTATCGAAACCAATACTGGAGGAACTGTTTTCATCAAAAATAGGTATGCTTTTGATTGAATTGCCAAAATCCTAGACTTCAGAGTTTGTATTTTCTGAGGCAATAAATATCCTGTCGAAATGAATTCAACTTTATAACTATTGGATTCAAAACACTAAAAACTGGTCGCAGGTGAGTTTTGTGAAAGTACTATTGAAATCCTGCAGCTCTGACAGCATCTGTGGAGAGTAAAATGTTTTGACTCCAATATGACTTTTTCAGAACTGCATTTACAGCCTTCTTGTCTTAATTTATTGTGATCTCTTATCTGAAACAAGCACTGGTAATTGGACTAAAGCAATTTCTAGTAGTAAATGCTTTTTTGAAAAAGAAATGGAAAAGGATCTGGGTATTCCAGGATGGAGGACAGGAAAAAATTGTGGCTGTAAGAGCTGCTCCTTTTGTTTGAGATATTTTAGGTGCTGGAGGTGATTTCCTCAAATTCCAGGAGCAGCAATTACTGTTTTAGATGCTGTTGCATTGTTTTGGAACTTTCGTGGGAAAAGATCAAAACAACAGCACTTTTAAAAAGAGAAAAACAGACTAAAAGCAGCAACCAGATGGTCAGTGAGGGAGAGAAAGAAACCTACACTGCTAACCGACACAGCAATGAATCTGCACAGTTACTGTCGTTGCTGTTTGAGTTCATATATCTCTGGAAATCAGAGTGCGTTGAGGAAAAATTAACAAAGAGTGAAATTCATAGCTGACTTTGGAGGAACCTGTGTGGGAGAGCTCACAGCACAGGAACAGAGAAGTGCATTGTTTTAACCTTGCTGTACGTCTCCAGTAGTGAGTAGATCGGGTTCTTTTCTGATTTATGTTTTCTTGAGTTTTGTCTTTAAAAATATAAACCATAAGTACTAAGTTGGCCTGGAGCACTGTTTTTTTAGAGCAAAAAGGTGAAGCTATTTTCTGGGTCTGTAAATTGTGAAGGAGCAAAGATGGCTTTGAGTAGAGTGATATGCTCTTCCTGTCGAATGTAGAGTTTAGGGAGAGTTTCCATGTTACTGATAATTATGTCTGCATGAAGGGTCTTTGGTTGTGAATCCTATCTGATCGCATGGAGTGGCAGTTAGAGGCAATGAGGAATTTACAAGAGGTAGAGGCTATGATGGATAGCAGTTGTAGGAAGGGACAAAAGCACAGATATAGTCAGAGAGATGGCTTAACTCTAGGAAAGGTAGGAGGAGTAGGCAGGTAGTCTTCTGTGGCTATCCCCATTTCAAACAAGTATGCTGTTTTAGAAAATGTAGGGTATGGATTCTCGGAGGAATGTAGCACAAACAGCCAAGTTTCTGGTATCGAGACTGGCTCTAATGCAATGAAGGGTACATCAGGTTCCAAACAATCGATTGTGATAGGGGACTCTATAGTCTGAGGCACAGACAGACGCTTCTGCGGCCAGCAGCGAAATCTCAGAATGATGTGTTGCTTCCCTGGTGCCAGAATCAAGGGTATCTCACTGGGTGCAGAATCTGCTCAAAGGGGAGAGGAACCAGCAGGAATTCATTGTACACGTTGGAGCTAACGACATAGAAAGGAAAAAGAATGAGATTCTGAAGGGAGAATTTGGAGAGTTGGGCAAGAATTTAAAAAGGAGATCCTCGCAGGTATTAATATCTGGATTACTCACGGTGCTACAAGCTAGTGAGGGTCGGAATAGGAAGATAGAGCAGATGAATGGCTGGAGAGCTGATGCAGGGGAGAAGGGTTCACATTTTTGGATCATTGGAATCTCTTCTGGAGCAGGAGTGAACTGTACAGGAAAGACGGACTGCACCTGAATTGGAAGGGGGCTAATATACTGTCTGGGAGATTCGATAGAGCCACTTGGAAGGATTTAAACTAGTCGGGTGGGGTTTTGGAGGGGGAGGAGGATTGGTGGTTAGGTGGGACCCAGGGAAATAGTGAGGAAAGAGATCACTCTGAGAATGGTATAGTTGGGAAAGGGACTGAGTCAAACAGTCAGGGCAGGCAGGGACAAAGCAGAGGACAAGGTAGGACTGACTGATAAGTTAAACTGCATTTACTTCAATGCAAGAGGCCAAACTGGGAAGGCAGATGAACTCTGGACATGGTAAGGAACATGGGGCTGGGATATCATAGCAATTACAGAAACATGGCTCCGGGATGGACAGGAATGATTTTGGATACAAATGCTTTTGCAAGGATAGAAGGAGGGGGGGGAAAGAGAGGACAGGGAGTGGCATTTTTGATAAAGGATAGCATTACTGCTGTATTTAGGGTGTGTATTCTCAGGAAACATCCAAGGAAGTTATCTGGGTGGAACTGATAAATAAGAAAGAGATGATCACCTTAGTAGAATTGTATTATAGACACCCTCAATAGTCAGCAGGAAATTTTAGAAACAAATTTGTATGGAGATTTCAGTTAGCTGTAAGAACAATAGAGTAGTTATTGTTGGGGATTTTAACTTTCCAAACATAGACTGGGGCTGCCAGAGTATTTTAAGGATTTAGATGGGTGAGGAATTTATTAAGTCTACACCAGAAAAATTTGATTCAGTGTGTGGATGTATATACGAGAGAAGGTACAAAACTTGACCTACTCTTGGGAAATAAGGCAGGGCAAGTGACTGAAGTGTCAGTGGGGGAGCACTTTGCAGCCAACAACCATAATTAATTCTATTAGTTTTGAAATAATAATGGGAAAGGATAGACCGGATCTAAAAGTTGAAGTTCTAAATTGGAGGAAGGCTAATTTTGACAGCATTAGGCAAGAACTTTCAAAAGCTGATTGGGGGCAGATATTCACAGGTAAAGGGTTGGCTGGAAAATAGGAAGCCTTCAGAAATGAGATAACAAGAGTCCAGAGAAGGTATATTCCTGTTAGAGTGAAAGGGAAGGCTGCATGATGAAAGAAATTGAGGGTTTGGTTAAGAAGAAGAAGGAAGCATATGTCAGATATGGACAGGATAGATTGAGTGAATCCTTAGAGTATAAAGGCAGTAGGAGTATACTTAAGAGGGAAATCAGGAAGGCAAAAAGGGGACATGAGATGGTTTGGGCAAATAGAATTAAGGAGAATCCAAAGAGTTTTTATAAATACATTAAGAACAAAAGGGTAACTCGGGAGAGAATAGGGCCCCTCAAATATCAACAAGGCAGTCTCTGTGGAACCACAGGAGATGGGGAGATACTAAACGAGTATTTTGTCAGTTTTACTATGGGGAAGGCCATGGAAGCTATAGAATGTGGGGAAATAGATGGTGACATCTTGAAAAATGTCCATATTGCAGAGGAGGAAGTGCTGGATGTCTTGAAACGCATAAAAGTGGATAAATCACCAGGACCTGATCAGGTGTCCCCTCTGTGGGAAGTGATTATTCGGCCCCTTGCTGAAATATTTCAATCATGGATGGTCACACGTGAGGTGCCGGAAGACTGGAGGTTGGCTAACGTGGTGCCACTATTTTAAAAAGGAAAAGCCAGCAAACTATTGTCCAGGTGAGCCTGACATCGGTGATGGGCAAGTTGTTGAAGGGAATCCTGAGGGACAGGATTTACATGTATTTGAAAAGGCAAGGACTGATCAGGGATAGTTAGCATGGCTTTGTGTGTGGGAAATCCTGTCTCACGAACTTGATTTGAGGTTTTTCAAGAAGTAACAAAGAGGATTGATGAGGGCAGAGCAGTAGACCTGATCTAATATGGATTTCAGTAAGGCGTTTGACAAGGTTCCTCATGGTAGACTGGTTAGCAAGGTTGGATCTCATGGAATACAGGGAGAACTAGCCATTTGGATACAGAAGGTAGAAGGCAGATGGTGGTGGTGGAGGGTTGCTTTTCAGATTGGAGGCCTGTGACCAGTGGTGTGCCACAAGAATCGGTGCTGGGTCCACAACTTTTCTTCATTTTACATAAATGATTTGGATGTGAACATAGGAGGAGGTATAGTTAGTAAGTTTGCAGATGATACCAAAATTGGAGGTGTCATGGTCAATGAAGAAAGTTACGTCAGATTACAAGGGGATCTTGATCAGATGGGCCAATGGGCTGAGGAATGGCAGATGGAGTTTAATTTAGATTAATGCAAGGTGCTGCATTTTTTGGGAAAGCAAATCTTAGCAGGACTTAGACACTTAATGGCAAGGTCCTCAGGAGTGTTATCGAACAAAGAGACCTTGGAGTGCAGGTTCATAGTTCCTTGAAAGTAGAATCACAGGTAGGTAGGATACTGAAGAAGGTGTTTGGTGTGCTTTCCTTTATTGGTCAGAGCAATGAATATAGGATTTGGGAGGTCATGTTGCAGCTGTACAGAATGTTGGTTAGACCACTTTTGGAATATTGCGTGCAATTCTGGTCTCCTTTCTATCTGAAGGATGCTTTGAGCTATAAGGAGAGGCTGAATAGGCTGGGGCTGTTTTCCTTGGAGCATCAGAGGGGTGACCTTATTGATGTTTCTAAAATCATGAGGGATATGGATTGGATAAATAGACAAAGTCCCCTGGGGTGGGGGAGTCCAGAGCTAGAGGGCCTAGGTTTAGGGTGAGAGGGGAAAAATATATAAAAGGAATGTAAGGTGCAACTTTTTCCACAGAGAGTGGTTCCTGTATGGAATGAGCTGCCAGAGGGAATGGTGGAGGCTGGTACAATTACAACATTTAAAAGGCATCTGGATGGGTATATGAAGAGGGAGGGTTTCGAGGGATATGGGCCAAGTGCTGGAAAATGGGACTCTATTAGATTTGGATATCTAGTTGGCATGGACCAATTGGACCCAAAGGTCTGTTCATGCTGTGTATCTCTATGACTAATGACTCTAAAATTGATTGAAGTGGGCAAACCTGAATGATCGAATAGGCTTTGCCATTTGATGGTTCCTGTGCTGTTGGCGGCAGTAGAAACTAGTTTTGCAGATTACATTGTTTCATTGAAGGCCTCATTCTAATCAATAAAAACACAATAGAGTTGCCTAGTGTTATTTTTGTCACTGAGTCATGTGAAATTGATTGATATCCAAGGGGTATTATTCTGTTATCTTGGGGGACTGAGATTTCTTCAAAGAATCTTTTACTTACAGGCACAATATTTCATTGGAAAATGTTGAAAGGAGATTCTTCAACTCTTTTTTACTGAAAGATTAGTCGTGCAAATTGGACCTTTCATCTGCAAGTAGTAGCTTCAAGGCTGGTTGTTCATACTTTCTTTGGTACTTTCACACTCGGTACATGTATTCAAAAAGTATAAAACTATTCACCGTATTACAAATTTAATGTTTTGATTTATCATTTTATCACGGATTTTTCAAACACTGTATTTCTGAGGACCAGAATCACCAGTTTTTCCCAAAAAGGTAGACTTGATTCCCTTTAATAACTTATCAATTAGCATACATTTGATTCTATATTAGCATACTCATTGCAGAATTTAGTTTAGGCTAACTAAGATATGTTTCATACTGGGATTCCCATTTTTCTTTCCAGGTATGCATTTAAATATTTAGACTCTATTGCCCCATATAATCTTAAGTTATCTTTAAAACTCTTAAGAGGAGAGATTTGGATGTGAGCATAAGAGGTATAGTTAGTAAGTTTTCAAATGACACCAAAATTGGAGGTGTAATGGACAGCGAAGAAGGTTACCTCCGTTTACAGCGGGATCTTGATCAGATGGGCCAATGGGCTGAGAAGTGGCAGATGGAGTTTAATTTAGATACATGTGAGGTGCTGCATTTTGGGAAAGCAAAGCTTAGCAGGATTGATATATTTAATGGTAACGTCCTTGGGAGTGTTGCTGAACAAAGAGATCTTGGAGTGCAGGTTCATAGCTCCTTGAAAGTGGAGTTGCAGGTAGACAGGATAGTGAAGAAGGCATTTGGTATGCTTTCTTTTATTGGTCAGAGTATTTAGTACAGGGGTTGAGAGGTCATGTTACAACTGTACAGGACATTGGTTAGGCCACTGTTGGAATATTGCGTGCAGTTCTCGTCTCCTTCCTATTGGAAAGATGTTGTGAAACTTGAAAGGGTTCAGAAAAGATTTACAAGGATGTTGCCAGGGTTGGGGGATTTGAGCTACAGGGAGAGATTGAATAAGCTAGGGCTGTTTTCCCTGGAGTGTCGGAGGCTGAGGGGTGACCTTATAGAGGTTTACAAAATTGAGGGGCGTGGATAGGACAAAGAGACAAAAGCTTTTCCCTGGGTTGGGGAAGTCCAAAACGAGAGAGCATAGGTTTAGGGTGAGAGGGGAAAGATATAAAAGAGCCCTAAGGGGCAACCTTTTCACGCAGAGGGTGGTATGTGTATGGAATGAGCTGCCAGAGGAAGTGATGGGGGCTGGTACAATTGCAACATTTAAGAGGCATCTGGATGCGTATATGAATAGGAAGGGTTTGGAGGGATATGGGCCGGGTGCTGGCAGGTGGGACTAGATTGGGTTGGAATATCTGGTCAGCATGGATGAGTTGGACTGAAGGGTCTGTTTCTGTGCTGTATATCTCTGACTCTATGAAGGGTTCATGTGGCACTGCAGAGATTTGGGCTGAGAAGATTAAAAGTTGATCCAATAACAGGGCATTTTGAGGAGTGGAGGAGAAATGTACGATTATGCTGATGCCAGGCTAAACAGGCTAAGTTAATGTGAAAAGTTAAAGAGTACATGATACTAACAAGTTTTGATAATGTAATTCTATATTGTGGATTGAAGCATATAAAAGCACTGCAGATCAGTGATGATGGGATCTGTGGAGAAGCAGAACATGATATAAATGTGTAACATAGTATGAATACCTGAATTTTAAACCAGCTGGAGGGATGAAAATTTCGCAAGGAAGGTATTAAACAGATTTAGTCTAGAGGTGAAAAATGTGAATCTCTTAATTATGTGAACACCAATGTGAGGTTGGAAACATGGTTAAAATCTTCATAATTGGTTGGAATTAATGTTTGAAGCTCCACTTTTGGCCAAATGAAATCCTCTTGTGTAGTCTGAGTAATCGGCCAGGGACGAGAATGGAATTAGTGGGAATGTAATGTAATGTAATGTGTATTGGAGACTGAATGGTCTGTCTTTCATCTTGGAATTCAACTGAGACAAATTTTAACTTTCCCAAAACTTCTGTAAGGTGACATTCTGAATGTGAAGAGATCAAGATTGGTGTGATGAATGCTTACCCCATGCTGTGTATGATTCTATAGCGCAGCTTGTTGTTAAAGTGGAGAACAATGGGGCTGATTTTAAAAATAATACCTTCAGAAGCAGAAAGAAATTTTTGAAAGGGAACTCTTCTTTTTACGTACAGTAGAGTTGGAGCTAAACATTGCATAAGAGACAAAAATGTTGAATTTTGCGGACATCAAGTTCTTGGCAGGTACAGAGGGCTGACTGAAAAACTTGAGCAGAGAGCCTTTAGAGATAAGTATTTGGAGATGGCAAATGATTTTTTTTCATGAGGAAGTTAAAAGTGGAAATGTTGTTGTTTGAGACCAGATGGGTTAAGGGTGGATTTTTGAAGGAAGTTCCTGATGACCATTTTGAATCGGAATAGAGTGGTGCCTGTGCAAAGTTAGTGTAGAAATATTGACAAGTATGCAGCAGGCAGTCATTCTTCTGAAACCCAATGAGACACAGTAATAATTAACAGAGGTAAGCCAATTCGGCAATTAAAGGAATGACTCTCCCTGGTGTATGGCAGATATGCTCCAGTGCAACATTTCAACCTGAAGGAACAAAAATGGGCTCACCATTTCCGGCAACCGACTCCACACAGGCATCTACTTCAAACTCGCAGACTCCCACAGTTACCTGGATGACACCTCCTCCCACCCCCACTCCTGAAAAAGCGCTATCCCTTACTCCCAATTCCTCTGCCTCTGCCATATCTGCTCCCAGGAGGAGCAATTCCGCTCATAGACATGCCAGATGGCCTCCTACTTCAAGGAATGCAATTTTCCTATTCCACGTAATCAACAATGCCTTCCAGCCCATCTCCACTACCTACATATCTGCCCTTGAATCCTACCCTTCCAATCGCAATAAAGATAGAATTCTCCCTAGTCCTCACCTTCCAGCCCACTAATTTCTGGATGCAGCACGTTATCCTCCCCCATTTCCGCTAACTACAGTCTGAGCCCGCCACCAGAGATATACTTACTCCCCACCCCTATCAGCATTCCGCAGAGACCATTCCCTCCGCCACTCCCTTAATAGATGCACACCCCTCCATCAACCTACCCCCCTCTCCCCACAACTTCTGTTGCCACAGCAAGGGGTGTAAAGCCTGAGCCTCACCCTCGTCCGAGGCCCTAAAAGATCCTTCCTCCTCCAGCAGAGATTTTTCTGCACATCCAAACACCTCATCTGTGTCCATTGCTCTCAATGTGGTCTCCTGTACATTGGGGAGACAGGACGCCAACTCGGTGAAGGTTTCAGGGAACATCTCTGCGACACATGCACCAAACAACCCCTCCGGCCAGTGGTCGATCACTTCAATTCGCCCTCCCACTCTGCCAAGGACATGCAAAACTTGGGCTACATCCACTACCAAATCTAAGCCACTTGACGCCTGGAGGAAGAATGTCTCATCTTCCCCCATGGGGCTCTCCAGCCACATGGCATCAATGTTTGACTTCACCAGTTTCCTCATCTCCCCTCCCCTCACTTCATCCCAGATCCAACCCTCCAACTCGGCACCACCCTCTTGAAATGTCCTATCTGCTCATTTTCCTTCACACCTATCCGCTCCAACCTATCAACATCACCCCCCACCTGCATCAATGACTTCCCAGCTATCCCACCCCCATCCACTTATTTCTGTCTCAACATTTTCCCCCCACCCACCCCACATTCCCAATGAAGGGCTTATGCCTAAAACATCAATTCTCTTGCTACTCTGATGTTGCCTGACCTGCTGTGCTTTTCCAGGGCTACACTTTTTCACTCTGATCTCCAGCATGTGCAGTCGTCTCTCTTTCTCCTACAGCACAGAATATGGAACAATGTTTGGAACAAGGGAATTAAAGGCTGGGTTGAAGAATTAGTTGAGCAGGTCAACAGGGCAAATGCTTGGGAATTTGAGAATAAATTTATTGATAGTACTGAGTAACAGGAGGAAGTAACAGAAACATTGCTGACTGTTCAAATTGAGGGAAACCATAGGAGTTGGCACAGTTGACAGATTGACCGTGAGATGAGCGAAATTAAATTTTAAATAATGATTTAAACATCAATATTTTGCTGACATCTTTTGGCCATTTTGATTAATATCATATATTTCCCTCTGTTTTATCTATTTGCTACACTATCTTCAGGCGAGGGGTTAGCTTTCAATACACCAAATTTTATCATCTCATTTTTAGAGAATATCGACTTTTAGTGGAGTTTTGTGAAAGTTAAAATTTCCCTCAGTTAAATTTGAAGATGGATCTGACTGATGCATTTACATTTTGTTAAAAATGGATGATTTAGGGCAAAAAGCAGTGTTCCCATTCTTGGAGATGTTATCAGGCTGGTTCTTGCCCCCCCAAGTGGTTCAATATAAGAAGCAGGAATTCATTCACTAATATGACTATTTGATCTAGGGATGATATTCGATATTCATAATAAATTGTTAATTGCTGGCTTTGTACATCAATTTGTTTGCAATTTCAGGGGGAAAAGAATCTGACATGAAGCTATTACTTTGTGATCATATGGCAGTGATCTTTTTGTTTGCCCTACTATCTGTAATTTAACATAATTTTCACCAAATTTTCAATTACAAATTTCTTCAAAGTTATTCCTCATTGGGAGAGAAAGTTGCTATCAAAGGTTTTGGATTTAAATTCAACTTTAAAGCTTCATAAAAACATCTTCACAAGCAAAATAAGAGATCAAAAATTAATTTTCAAGCAAAACTAATTCCAAGTCTGAAAATGTGTTTAATTTGTAGATGATGTGTCAGAGAATACTGAAAATACAGATGCAGGTGATTATTCCTGTGCAGCTGAATCAGAAACAGAGCAAAAGCAAATGACTGAGGAAAAATCTGTAAGTAACTTCTGTAGCCCAGAGGCACCTGGCAAAGTCATTGCAGTTGAGAACTCCTTACAACTTGCTGCAGAATGGGTAAATAAACAAAATTGCCCTGCTGGGAACAAACTTTTCACTGACAGAACAATGCCTTTGTCAGAAAAAAGTGTGCTCGAGAAAGATGCTGATCTGTTGGACAGTAATGAAAAGTTGAATCAGAAAGTTTCAAACCAAATGGTTAAAGATGAAACTGATTTTCAGACAAGTGTAACTCAGTCTAAGAATTCATCAGTTCCAGAGGCATCCAGGAGGAAAAGCCAGAGAATCATGAAAGTCAGTGAATGGTTATCCACCATTAATGTTGATGAGGTGGCAACTCTTGCTGTCGAATCTAATCCATGTGACCAGAACGTTGAGTCAGATTCCTTAGCAGAAAGAGTGAGTCCTGCATCTGAGGAAGGAACTTCCAGTGCAGAAGATACTGAAAATGTTAAAAATGATCATCTTTCCTCTTTCAAACACACACGAATGCCAAAAACAGTTCCAACTGATGTTAAAAACAAAGTCTTTGTGAAAACCTATAAAAGAGACAAGCGAAAAAGTGTTCCAGTCAACTGGAGTTTTAATTCTGACAGTAAGAATGATGATTTAACTCCTCACAGAGAAGGTGTCTTTATCGGTTGCAATAAAACTCAAAAAACAAAAAGAAAAAGCAATAGACTAAACCCTGAAGACTTTATAAAGAGGGCTGTAAATGATGAAAATAACCATGATAGTGATGTTCAGAATGCAAGTAATGAAATTGACCCCAAAGAGAATGTCCCTGAATCTAAGGACATCGAAACTGAGGCAAGTAAAGAAATATTAGATGAGTCATCTAATATCAAACAAATTGACAAACTAGTTATTACTACACCACCCAAGGTCGCAATTAGTAATGATGTAGTAGTGGAAGATGCTGAGCAAAATGTGCAGCAGCTCAAGTTGGAGTTATGTAAGACAGATGGTGAGAGCAAGAAAAAATTGAACAAAAGTTTGGGGAGAAAAGGAAAAAAGTCATCAATAAATCAGACTAAAAAAAGAACTAAACCTTTGCAGCTGGTTAATCACATTGTAAGAACTGACAGAAGTCCGAGAAGCGACCCAATTGTTTTGAATGAGAACAAGATTGATAGTTTCCCAAGCAGTGAAGAAGTGAAGGTTGAACTAGAAACCAGGATTACTAGAAGAAGCAACAGATTGAAATTACTGGATGAAGAGTTGATCATGCAAGACAAAAACAAAGGGAAGAAATCTAAATTGACCAGGTCGCATTCAATCCTCTCACCTTGTACAAGCTGTGCCCCTTTTGCAGAGCCTAGTGAGAAAAATACTGATGTTGGAATGGTGTGTGCAGAAAGTGAGAATTTATCAAATCAGGATATTATAGTTCAAGCTTGTAAGGACCATGTACCAGATGCTGACAATTCACAGCAAGAGTATGGAGCTTCTCATGGATCACTTGCAAAATCTGTTGTACAAGAGTTTGAAGGCAGTGCTGTCCATCAACAATTAAAGGACTGCCACAAAGCAGCAGAAACTGAGGATGCTGCAGTGTCAGCTGAACATCCATTATGTTCTGATCATTCCTCATTCATTGCAGTATCTGACAGACACTCAAAGGGTTCAAGTTCAGAAGCCAGCTTGTTACTACTTGCCCCTCAACCAGTTCATGGGGAAAAACCTAGTGACCCACAATTACATTGCAGTTATGTGGGTAAAGGTGAAGTGACTCCATGTGGAAGTCATTCCAGAGTAGGAACTATAATTGGTAAAGCAGACAGCAGAGAAGATGTTTCTATCAAACAACAGACAAGTTCAAAAGAGACAAATGAAGACAGTGAAGTAGACACTGAACTACTTCTAAAGTCTTTCAGGTTATCAAAACGAAGATCATTCATTCTTATGCCAGCCACAGAGTATCAGGCTGCACAAAATGCATGTGCAACAGCTCCAGATACCAAGAGTCTTGATAATATAGCAGCTTCTAATTCGGAGGAGATCAATACAGAAGGTACAGTAATCAGAGACACTGATGGAAGTGATGCACCTCCGGAACTGGGGAAAGTTAATTCGGATAAAATTGACTCTCCGATTCGAGATGCTAAGATTGCCAATGATGATAAAAGTGAACCTTGCACATCTGAGTTAGACAACGTACAGCAACTATCGAATCGGGAGAATTGCAATTCTGTAGAAATTGTGCCTCCAACTGCGTCAAATGTTGGATTGCCTCTTTCGCCTGTACTTCCACAGTATGTCCAGGAGGTGGTGCCTCCATCAAGGAGCAGATTGAAGGGAAAAAGGAACACCAGGTTACTCAGACGAAAAGGATCAAATTGTAGTAGCTCACCAGTTACTACAGAGAAAGAAATAGTTGATTCTGATAGATCAAGCGAGGCCAAAGCTAATGAGCACTTCAATAGCAATGCAAAAGACAATTCATGGTGTATAAAAACCACAATACAAGTCAAAAACAGAGGCCTAGAAGTAGCTGTCAGCCAGGAGGCTCAGCACAATGTCTTAAGCACTAGACTTAAATCCAGTGCCCAACCGGAGTCTGAATTATTGTTTTCAGCAAGAGATCTGCTTGGGCAAGAAGCAAGTGAAAAAGATAATTGTCAAGAAAATACTTTGGAAAAATTGTCAAAAGAGAGAGAATTTTATAAAACTAGAAACATACTTCACAATGGTCCCTTAGCTGTCAAAAACACCACAGAAAACAAGTTGGATAACTCGACTGATGTTGCAAGATGCCACTCTCTGCCAACATTTATGAACGCGGAACAAAGCACACCTGTCAAAAATAAAACTAGTGAGAACAAATGTCCACAGAATTCACAGATATCTTCCATAACTCCTGATGGGCTGCTGGACGGTGCTAAAGGAAGCCGAAATAACATCAGTACAAAAAGTGTGGATGAACTGGATGAAATGCAAAGTAATTATGAGTTGAGAGAGCGTGAAGAACAACTGAGACAGCATGAAGTTGCAAAAGAGAAACCGAATGAGAGGAGCTCAACACAAGATCAACTTCGAGGCCGGAGGAAGCGACCAGTTAAACTATCGACTTCCGAATCTGAAACGAGTGATGAAGAACTGCCGTGTTTTCAGATCTTTGGATTGAACAGATCGCGATCAAATGCTCCAACTGCGTCAGAAAGCCCCTCAGTTACAGGATGTCTGTCTTTAAAAGACTCACTCGTGCAAGCCTTTTCATTGCCCAACAGCAGCACAGAAGTTAAAAAAACTGATTATACTGAAGCAAATAAATTGCAAGAAAATGTAGGTAGCGAAGGCTGTCTCAAAAATGAATGCCTTTCCCCAAGCCAAGAATCTGGAGAGTCTCCTGATCTGTTCTCTTCTCAGTCTGATGGTTCATCCCTTGATGCCAGTCCCCAACCAAAAATGAGCAGTCAGACTCTGAAACAAATAAATGCTTTAAGTGCTGCTGAATTGGAAAATCGAGAAGAGAAACATTACAGCACAGTTGAAGAAACAGTGGGAGCTCCATGTCTGCAGCCACCGTGTTTGGGTATGGAAATTAATGGTAATTTTGGGAAAACGTTTTTGTTTTAATGTGAGTTGATCCACAAAATGACTGCAATTTAATGTTTCAACATGGGACAAAGTTTAAGATTGAGACAGATAGATTCCTTATCAGTAGGCGAGTCCAGGGTCATTGGGAAAAGGTAGGAAAGTACATGTGAGGAATGTTGGGTTAGTCCATGATGCTATTGAATGGCAGAGCAGGCTCAAGGGGTTCAACAGCCTATTGCTATTGGTGTTCTGATTTTAAATTCTGTTGGTTTACTAATTGACTAGGAAATTCGAACCAATTTTAAGACCATGGTTTCTAGTGAACAAGAAAATGTAAATGCCCAAAAATACTTTGGCAAAGAAACATAAACTGAATCATTATCATTTTAATCAGAATAATATTTCAAGGTCAATTGTGGTCATTGTGCTCTTTTTAAAAAAGAGCATTTAAGACGACCAGAAATATTATGTTCCAAATCTGGTGTGCCCTGACACTGCAAGCAGCACCACTTCATATTAACAAGTCAATTTTTCATTGTGGTATGTTCTAGTTGTTTGTTAGTAGGGGGCTATATGTGTGCAGGAATTTGCATTTGACTATGTCCAAGATGTGTTACAGGTTTAGCAGTAGTCTTAATTTCTGCATTTTATAGTTTAATTGTTAATGGCACTGAAGTTCCAGTATTTTTACTGTTCATTTGATTTCTGCATTCATTATCTGATACTTTTTTGCCTTTGCGATAAGGAAAATTTGGGTGTAACTATCAAATTAGTTGATCGACCTGGACGAGCAGGATTGTGAGTAGAACAGGTTCCTAGATCTCCTAATAGGACTTGAAAGAGCTGATAGTTCTGGAAGTGGAAATAAAAGTAGGACAATTACTGGGGATGATCCAAAGAGGATCAGAGGTAACGCTAGAGTTTGGAATAGTGTATCTCTTAAGGTGAATACAGATCAGTGTTCAAAATAAATTTCAATAAACTTAAGAGGGGGAGAATTCAAAGAACTGGTCAACTTTGTAAGGCAAATTGCTATTAATTGTTTATATCATATCCCATGTATTACATAACCGGAAGTGCTGAAGAATACTTATTTTGGGTTGAAAATGGGGCTGAAGGGTGGTGGTGAAGAATGCAGTCTGTGATGCTTTGCTTCAGTTAAAACATTGGAGCATTAGATTTGATTTTGGGATCTGAGTTGAAACACTTGGAAACCATTGCTCAGGAAGGGGGTATTTGATTAATTGATCTCCTTTTCCACACCTAAGCTTTAGCATGAAGGCGCAGATTGTAATAATCTTGGTTTCTCAACAATGTTTGCCAACAGAAGGTCAGAACATACCTGGTAATGGTAGTGAAGCCAGCCATACAGATGACTCCTCTCCAGAGAGTGAGATTCTAACCACACAGGTAAAATATAATGTTATAAATTGATATCAAAATAAAAGGTTGAAATGTGCCATGAGAAAAATCTTATTGCAGACAATTAATTTTTTTTTTTACAAAGTACAAGAGTTGAGATTTGTGGTAATATTTTCCCACAAGACTGATCTGTAGAATTGACCTATTATTTGAAAACTGTCATGTTCCTCCTACATTTTTAAATTGTTGGGTAACAACAAAATTGAAATAAGATGATTTAATAATATTTTAGAATATGATGGTTACTGTGCCACTTTGGACCAGCAATGTACTGGTCAGGGTTAACTGGCATCACATAAATCAATGTCCAAGCGTAATTGCTCAGTTACCATAAGGGTTAGCTCCAGATTTCTCAGAGCCCTATCTTTCAAATTTTGTCTGCAGTTATCAGCCTCCCTTGTGACATTAAGTAGGGTCAAAATCATAATGGTGTAATTTTTGCCTCGTCAGTTGAAAGTGGGTTTGGTGCAGCAAGTAGTCTTAGCTTGTAGTATGCGTTTATCATCTAAATCCAGTACTTAAAAGAAATTAGTTGATTTTTAGGCAAAAAACACTTTTTTAATGAGGTCTGTCATCAGTCTTGCATTATGATTAAAAATCCTCCATATAAATTTGGAGCTATAAAGATCAGAACTAAGTGTCTTTTACCATTATAATTGAGTCGAAGTTGAGTTGTTTAAAATATTTTGAAAATAACAAGCTACATTTAAGTAACATTGTTATTTTTTTAAACAAGTTTTATTTCAACTGGAGACTTCTTGTTTTACATTCCAAGCAAAGACGTGCAATACAAGATAACATCAAGAAACTTGAACGTGAAATGGCTGTGCTTGAGGCAGTCCTGGATGAACGTGGAAGCCAAGACTCTGAGCACATGCTGTCAATGAACCACTTAGAAGGCTGCCCAGAGTTAACTGAACACGATGGGAATGCAGGTAGTTCATTTGTTTTTCAAAAAGTAAAGTTCATGAAGTTACAAAATCTGGAGGTGAGATTTATTCCATTGTTTTTGTGCAAATACTTTCTCTGACTCTTAGCATGAATATTAACAGAGGAAAATGCACTACTTTAATTGGATTGTTGTAAATTAGGTTTGCAAAATCTTTTGGAGCTGTGCCTTTTAAGGCAAGTCAGAAGAGGTGATGTGGCCTGTTCCATTGTCTATCTAACAGTAAATCTAGGTGATTTTGCAATATCTTAGAGCGAAACATGAGCAGAGTTAATATTTAGAATATCACATTGTAAACAATTGTGCTTTAAGATGTCCATTTAATTCCAAGATGATAAGAGAATTGAGCGCTCTGACATTTCTGTTTGGATGTGACATCCATGTGATTCATGTTGTCATGGGGAAAGATGTAGAGGAAATCCAGTTTTTGAGATCCAATTCAAAGCTTCCCTGCAAATCAAATTATATGATCAACAGCAATTTTGATATGGTCAGCAAAGAAAAGAGGCTGATGAACTTTGTGAACTGCGAGAGCTAGATGCCAGGGAGAGAGATTTCCGCAGTCATTTAAGGATTTCACTGGAATGGAGACATGGGAGAATAATCGTCAGAAGTAGTGAATTTGTAAATGACTCAAGATGAGGGAAGCACCTGGAAGTTATTACATGACAAAGCAATTTTGGAAACACTTTTCTTACAGAAGATGGGAAGCTTGTGTGACGTGAATTAAACTTTGTTCATATTACATGTTGGTTAGTGTTTAATTTGAAATCTAACTTTTCAAGACTGATTGGCCAACTATGTTAGTTTCCAATCAATCATATCATAGTTCATACATGATATGAATTTGCAGTCTGTTTTTTTTTCCCAACAGTTGCATAATTGCTTCAGAACAGGAGCAGTCATGTGTGTGATGGTAGAAGAGAGAGCAGGATACAATGAAGCATCATTTTGTTAAATTTGCAAACTGGTTTAATTACAATCTTTCACCATTAGAATACAATTTAAACCTGTAATTAAAACCTATAATTAAAATTTAGTCAAACTACCCTTTAGATAAGCTGCAACTTTTCACCGTCAGTTTCCACTCGTTCCAATAAGAACTGTTGCTGACTCTGCAGAACCCGAACCCAGAATAGAACCAGCCAGTTTAAAAATTAAATTGCTCTGACCTCATCTCGTTTTAATACTGAAGATTCTAATCTAATTTTAAAGCTCACTATTTTCTTTTAGTATGGAATTCCTGGAAAGATTTAACATGCACATTATTTGGAATAAGTTTAAGGAAATAACTTTGAAATTAAATCTCACTTCAACAGCGATATTATTCACATGAGAGAGAATTTTCAGAAGAGTGTTTATAACGAAATGGGATTAAATTGCTTGCCCCAAACACCCTTTTACTGACCTACGCTGCGATAGAGCTTGCATTGATTTATATTGAGAGCACCAAAAGCTAATCTATTATTGCTTTGAATATACTTTGTCTGTTTTTTTTCCTCTTCTGTTCTTTTTACTTAGGATGCTAAGTGCTTGCAGAATGTGGTTCTGTAGCTAAATGTTATTTGTGTGCAAATTTCTCACTGAATCTTTACATGCATTGAATTCCTGGGGCATCCCATCTAAGCATTTCCTGTCCTTGCCTGAGGGAGCACTATCTGAATTAAAGCAGGGGTGCATGACATTGATCAGAAGCAAGTACCCTTAATGACTTGTTTAATTTTTGGAGCACTGAGATTTCTTTAATCGCAGTTGGAAGATTGAATCAGCTCAGTTCAGTATGTTCTGAAAATCACATCTGCAATCATTTCACATCTGCACTTTGTTTTTAAATGGTGATTTTCATGCGCATTTTTCCTAAAAAAAAATCACATTTCGATTTTTGCAGTCTGTTCTGACTTTTATTAAGTTGAGAAGTTAATCTGCGTTAGCGCCTTTCTGTTGTTAAAAGGTTCTCTAGTTTTTGTTGTAAATTTACTGCAGAAACCAAACAAATGATGGTATTGACATTTTACAAGTTTCAATTGAATTCCATCTGGCGTTAGTGAAACTATTGCATGCACATACTAGCAACCAAACTTGTGATATTGGATGTGACTTTTGACTTCACTACTTACAATCAAGTGGGTGACTACATATGTGCAGTCCATAAGAATTCCATTTGTTTTTATCAAAAACATATACGACTGTTTAACACGAGATCTTAAACTGTTTGCAAAATGCTATTCCATCACAGTCTCGAGTTCTTAACTGCAAAGGCATTTCACAACTGACAGTTTTTACTTCAAGTTATTACCGCAAGACTGTAAAAGTAATGCAGTCTTGTACTGGTTACATCTGTGATATGACACATGATTTGTGTTTTCATCCAGAGTTTTGAAAATCAAGGGTTTCTGGTTACAGCCCATCACTTTAAACTTAAGACCCGAAATATTTCCCCAGTGAAAAATCAGGAACAATTCAGCATACTGTAAATCAAAGCTACTTTACAATACATGGGTTATTCAGACTGTGATTCTGGGTTTACTCAATGCTTCCACCACTACTTCCATCCTTTCCCTGTCCTCTCCTTGAATTCTGAATTTCTTACTTAATTTTGAAGGTTATATTTTTCCATTGATTTTCAGTGTTTATGTATAACGAGACACTACTTCACTGTGGTAAATGACTTTCTGTAAGTTGTTGGCTTCTTGCACTTTCATAGTGAGAGCTGTGTACCTTTCTTGGAGAATTCAGACCCTCTTATAACTTTGTTTTCTCCCTTGATGGGTTTTTACGTGGCTCTTGAACCATTCACCTTGGTCGAGGACAATGAAACATCTTCATTGGAAAATATTGAGGAGTTAAAGTACTTAATCTGATGGTGGAGGCTGCAAATTCTTAGATATTACAGGTAGCAACAGGTTAATGTTGATCAGTTAGTCAAACCATCATAATCTACTGGGTGGAGTTTTGAATTATTTATGCTGATTGATTCTTTATAATCCTTACAGTGGAGCATAATTGGTCCTGGGTGGAACTTCAGAAGCATAAATGAAATTCTGGCATTTGTTTAAAACTTTACATATCTGGACACAAACTGGCTGAGTTACATAGGTTGCTTCAATGTTGTAATTTTGTGTAAGAATAAATAAATATAATTTAAAAACCCCTTCTCTATGTTAACAGTGAGTGCTGGCTTTCATCAGGGGCACACAGAAAACTTGCAAAGCAGATCAACATGTCTTCCAGTTGCTGAAGCCCTAAATACAAGTGTAACCTTTATGCATGAGGACAAAGAGGAGTCTGAATGGTAAAATATTACTTTTACAAATCCAAATGATGATATGCTTGTTTTAAATCTGCATACATTTCCTGACTAAAAGTACAACATGCAGACTCTGAATATGTTTACAGTGTGAACCCTTGTTCTTGTTTCTCCCCTCAGACTGGACAACCTAAATTATTGCTGTTTTTTTTAAAAGTTCAGTTTAGCAACAAGCTGGTCACCATCTGAAGGTGATGGCCACATTCTTTTTTGGGTTGTATGAGTATTACTTATCACCTTTCTGCCCAAGTGTGTGAAGTTGTCCTGTGGTATTGTGGGGAACATTTAACATTGTATGATTGGAAAAAATGGCCAACTCTCAAATTTTCGATCAGCAAGTTAAATAGAACTGTGGCAAAAGGTCAGAAACAGCTTTCGGGACCAGGCTGAACGTAAACAAACTCTACAAGCTTGATAAACCTTCAATAATCTTCATAACAGTTCTTCGTATCTTTTGAACTGCAGATTTTAACCTAAACAAAATGCTCGTACAACAAAAATAGAGTTATAGAATGACACAAATGATGACTATTTTGAAAAACCAATAACTCAAAAGTTCAGTACTACAGATTTCATATATTTCATGATAATCTATAATTTCTCAGCATATTTTAAAGTATATAATGTTACTGTTTTCTTTGTAAAGGTGTGAAAAACTTGGAGAGTGTTGGGATCCTTTGGTTTCTCCCTCATTTTTTTTAGCCAGAAAAGCTGCATGTGATATTTCTTTTAATGACGATTGAATGTTTTTCAGTTCAAGGTTGTTTCTGAATCTTGTTATAAGTGTTGAGTTTGCTGTCACAGATCTCTGCTAATTAAAATCTGACTCAGCTGCATGGATGTGATGTACTTCTGTATCTGAGGAATTGTAAATTGTATTGACGATTGTTGTGCTTATAACAAGATGATTTTAAATTGCTGCTTCTGTTCTTTGCCAGCCCAAAGTTGCTTGGGGGTTTGGAATTTAAACAAATACCAGAGAAACTTCAGGCAGTGAATGACTTGCTGAACCAATTCCAAGCTAAAGCTGGATCTAAAGATGAAATGATCGATTCTCCAAATGCAGCACAGAAGAAAGAGAAGACAAAGATGCACGTAAACCCAAATTGCGAAGGTATTTCTCATGTCAAGGAAAGCAAACAGTCAAAATATCCACAAGTGTTTGCATTAGAGTTTGGTGGTGGGACCCTATCAATATGTTTTCTCTGCTTTAAAAGTACTGCAGAAATTTAACACAATTCGTGTAATGCACAAAGATCTGCCTTAGAATGGAGAAAACTAACGTGCCATAGTCTGCAAGCTTAGTGTTATTGTCTTGATATAATGCACCTGATTCTTAAGTGTGTTTGTCCTGAAGAGTTCCACCCAGCTGAGTTTGTAACAGTTAATGATTTTGCAGGAATTTGGTTATTCCCTCTTGTTTACATGTGGAGGTTGAACAAAAGAAGAATGGATAATTTATTCTCAATTTTCCAGTGGTTAACCTAGAATGACACTTTCTTTTTTTCTACCTTTTTTTTTTAACCGGGGTCCAATGTGGACTATTTACACTGAGGTGACCTACTGTAGCAAAAAAACAGTGTGCAACATCACTGGAAGAGTTTTACAAGACAGTGATCAAAAGCTAGAACTGCAGAATTTCCTGAGGAAACTGTTCGAATATTTGAATGTGCTGTTACTGTGGTTTGCAAATATTTTAGTGACATTTCCCACTGCTACAGGTGTAAGCATCCCCAAGGGATGAGGAACAGTGAATCATGTACCTGGTTTCCTGCGTGGTGAACCATCTTGCCTATATTTCTTCCTGACCCACATTCTGGCAGACAGACTAATTAGGTCTAAGTTTGCAGGGATCTCTTAAAAACCTTTCCACATTCTGAAAGCCCATTTCTATGGTAACATCAATCCTCTGGACCTTGAAACCAGCTGTAAATACCGATTGTTATCCTTATGCGTCCAAATCTCTTCTATCCTGGAGCGTTTAAAGCACACTGGTTGATAATCTGATGTTTTCAACACTTCTCGAATGTTGGAGACTCAGTCTAACAACTGCTAGTGCACATACTGCTGCCATTATCTCCAGTACTTTGCACCTCTTTACCAACAAATCAGTCTGGGCCACTTCAGCAATCAAAGCACCCAGACTTGCTATCTATCAAGCAGTCTTAAAGAATTGGTCCAATGACCCTTTCATTTTGCCTTTAAAGAGAGACTTCAATTGCAAAAATCTTTCAAATGTCATTGTGTTAGCAAAGATTGCTAATGTCTAGGTTCTACAACATGTAATATTGGACAAGTGGCTAATTTGTTTATTCTTCAAATTTTGATATCGAGGAACTGCTGAAAGACTGGTTGCAAATTAGTGCAGGAAAAGGGATTATGTTTTGGCATCAAAAAGTAGTTTTTCAATTTTGTCTCTCATAGAAGAAAGCCAACCTACAGAGAATGTAGCTGGCAATGCAAGTACATTACAGCCTGAAAATGAGAACACTAACAGAAAGACAACGTTGCAAAGTTCCGAACAAAGTACATCTTCACCAACTTCATCTCCTGTTTTCAATAAAACTTCAAACGCCATCAAGAACTCACTTGTAACAGTTCAAAGTAAAATGTCCTTAGTAGCCTCTGGGCTGAACAAAAATGAAAATGTAAGTTGAAGCTGTGTCGATTTTCATGTTTTTGGAAGCAAATGAGCAATCAATTCTCTTCAGATATAAACATCTAGCACCATTTAGCAGAGCTCATGTTTTTTAAAGTATTAATTTTTGGGGGTTTTTTCCCTTATACACTCCCAATTAATTGTTTTGACTGTTGATCAAAATTTCTGGTGTATTGACCCACAATGAGAAATTACTGAACTAAGCATTGGTGTTTGCAGAATTGCCTGTTAGAATAATTGAGTTCAGAGATAGTTCACTGGCTAGCGCCCTTCTCTCTATAAAAGATGATGGACGCTCGGCGAACAAATACATTCCAGATGGAATGCCTTCATATGCACCTTTGCTGATTACTGAAGTGATGAATCTTTGAAAGGCAGGTTGTGCCATAAATGCTACACCTGGTATAATTGTGGGTTGTTATTGGGTTTGGCATTGATATCTCCTAAGCTGCTGTAATTACTGGCCATGCTGGTAGTGCTCTCCACCAACCAATGTTACTATTTTTCTGTCTCAGATATGATCGAACAAAGAAAATTACAGCACAGGAATTTGCCCTTCAGCCCTCCAAGCCTGCGCCGATCCAGGTCCTCTATCTAAACCTGTCGCCTATTTTCTAATATCCCTCTGCTCCCTGCCCGTTCATGTATCTGTCTAGATTCATCTTAAATGACGTTATTGTGCCCACCCTGAACACTTCTGCTGTTAACGCATTCCAGGCACCCACCAACCTCTAAAGAACTTTTAACGCATATCTCACTTAAACTTTTCCCCTCTCACCTTGAACCCATGACCCCCTAGTAACTGAGTCCCCCAGTAACTGAACCCCCACTCTGGAGAAAAAGCTTCTTGCTAGCCACCCTATCTATACCTCATGGTTTTGTAGACCTCAGTCAGGTCCCCCCTCAACCTCTGTCTTGCTTATGAAAATAATCCTAATCTACTCAATCTCGCTTCATAGCTAGTGCCTTCGATACCAAGCAACATCCTGGTGAACTATCTCTGCACCCTCTCCAAAGCTTCCACATCCTTTTGGTAATGTGGCGACCAGAACTATATGCAGTGTTCCAAACGTGGCCGAACCAAAATCGTATATAACTATAACATGATCTGCTAACTCTTGTATTCAATAAACGTCTGATGAAGGAAAGCGTGCCTTCCTGACCACTCTCTTGACCGGTGTTGCCACTTTCAGGATACAATGGACCTCAACACCCAGATCTTTCTGTTCAATGATTTTCCCTAAGGCCTTTCCATTCGTGTATCTGTCTTGATTCATCTTAAACCCTAACCACTTCCACTGGTAACGCGTTCCAGGCACCCACCAACCTCTGTATAAAGAACTTTTCACGCATATCTCCCTTAAACCTTTCTCCTCTCACCTTGAACTCATGACCCCTAGTAACTGAGTTCTACACTCCATATGGTTCACTCAGGAATTGGATCTTCCAAAATGCATCACCTCGCATTTGCCCAAATTGAACTCCATCTGCCATTTCTCTGCCCAACTCTCCAATCTATCTACATTCTGCTGCAATCTCTTACAGTCCCCTTCACGATCTGCTACTCCACCAACCTTAGTGTCATCTGACCACCTATATCTTCCTTCTAATAATTTATGGATATCAAACAACAGTAGTCCCAACACAGATCCTTGGAACACCACTGGTCGCAGTTCTCCATTTTGAGAAACAGATGTTGAGAGGAGATGTGAGGAAAATCTTTTTGACCCAGATAGTAGTGGGCATCTTGAACTCTATGTTCTGTGAAGAGTCACTCAACGCGAAATGTTAACTCTAATTTATCTCCACAGATGCTGCCAGACCTGCTGAGATTTTCCAGCAGTTTTGATTTTTGTTTCAGGTATCTTGAACTCACTGCCTATAAGGTGTTAGAGGCAGAAACCCATGTAACATTTAAGTACTTAGATATGAAGTTGTGATGTCAAAGCATTACAAAGTCTGTGGGCCAAATGCTGGAAAGTGGGATTAGAATAGATTGGTGCAGACACTATGGGCCAAATGGCCTTTTTCGGTGTTGTAGATCTCCATGACTCTTTAACAATATCAAAGAATTATGATAGAATGCTATAGATTTGAAATGCTGAGTGAAAATGATTGTGAATTTTCAAGTTCTTGATGCTGTGGAATGAATGATGATACGAGATTGATTTGGAACTTTTCCCAGTCTTCATGGCAAAATTATGTAATAGTAACAAAGTGATTCAGGAAGCCTGAATGAGTAAGAGAAACAATACTGAGATCATTTCTGGGGAAAGAGTGCTAAAAGCTATATTGCATCCTAGATCTCACTGAAGAACAAAAAAATTCAGGCTGGACAAATTTTGAAACCCCTTGAGACACATTTTGAACTCACTTCTTAAGTTACTTTAAAATGGTATGTGTTCAATATGAGAATTCAAGGTAAGAGAAAAATATTGATCAGCATATAAAGTGTGCTGGACATCTAGCTGGTACTTGTGAATTTAGACTATTGAAATACCATCTCAGCAGAGATAGGGTTGACTTAGTCATAAGAAATCCAGTCCTGAGAGCATATCTGCTGAAGGAAGAGAAATTTACTGTCAAGAAAACTAATGACAGACACAGTGTCAATTATCAACAATGATTTGGAGGTGTCGGTGTTGGTTATCATCTAGATTGTATTAATAGGAGAACAGACATTAGACTGAGATATAGTTGATGTTTTAGAGTCTCCAAGTCACTTGTGCAAGCATTATTGAAGTAAAGCTTTGTGTTTCCTCATCTGGCTCCAGTTACCTCATTATGCAGCGGTTCCTTGGGTATATGACAGTCTCCCATTCTGTAGAGGTGTCCAAGCCAAGAAACTGCCTCCGAGTGCTGGCTATTCCTGAGCGTGATTTTGACCTGGCAGGATGCAGTCATAATGTGCTGCAGCCAATGAAGATAGACATTATTGAACTTCCTTTCTTTTTGGCAATAAGTCATTCATATTTCGCAGCCATACCCAAGGTACCAAAACATGTGCCTTACAAACCATTATCTAGGTCCTAAGGGTGAGTTTGATATTATCTTCTGTGCATTTCCGAAATCTTCAAAGATGGAACTGCTCTCTCTAGTATTGTGCATGCCTCTGTTCATGCACTGTTCTGCTCCAAAGGACAGATTGTCACTGCAGCCAAAGCAACAGAATTTGCTAAACACTTTCAGTTATTTAGTGTGATCAGGGTGGTGATATATCATCTCGTTCCATGACCACAGCTCTTTTTTTGATGTTTACAGTTGGACAGAATAAGTTACGGGCATGAGTGGTTGAGTTTTCATGTGGCTGATATTGTGGTATTGTGAGTGTAAAGGTGTTTCCTGATCAGGTCAGAATAAGTTTTTTGTCTTAGCTTTCCGTCTTCCTAAATTGTACAGCTTGCCACCTGTGCAGGCAGAATCCTTCTATATCTGGCAGGCATGCTGAAGGGCTAAGACACTGTCCCATTGCACTCTAATCTTCACACTGAAACTGTCAGAAGTGGAACCATCAAGTTGTTCACTGCAGTACATGATGTTGTGGAGAAAGGAGATAAGAGTGAGGAGCTTCACTGATTTGATTTGATTTATTTTAGTCACATGTACCAAAGTACAGTGAAACCTTTGTTTTGCGAACAATACAGGCAGATCATAGCAAGCAAGGACATACAAATCGAAGGGTGCTTAAACAGAATAAGGCATACAGGTTACAATTGCACAGGAGGTGCGCAAAGCAAGATCAGCATTAACAAGATCAAAACTATTTGAAGTTTATGGAGTCCATTCATCAGACTAATAACAGCATGGAAAAAGCTGTGTGTGTGTGTGTCAAGCTTCTGCATCTTCTGCCTGAGGTTGGAGGGGTCTTTGATTATGTTGGCAGCCTTTCCACAGCAATGGGAAGTGTAAATGGAGTCTGTGGATGTGAGGTTGGCTTCTGTGACAGTTTGGACTGTGCACACAACCTTCTATAGTTTCTTACGGACCTCAACAAACAAAGACAGCTGTGCAAATAAGTATTGGACCAACGTATGTCAAGAAATCATTTCTCTGTGATAATGAAAATCCTTGAGCAATGTTGAAATGATCAAGAGGTCACTTAGTCCTACAGCCATCAAAGTTGTTCCCCCAAAGTTGATGGTTAGTGAGGTCTGCCCCAGTGAATTAAGATATCCTGATGTGCTGTCTCCTGTCATGGATGAGTTAAATGAAAAACCCTTGATATGAACTTCAAGAGGCCAGAGTCTGCTGATCATGCAGACACTAGGCAAGGATAGATTATCAGACAAACTGTTTGAGCACAAATTCCCCTCTAGTACTACACCTTTGTGACCTTTTACCTTCTCTGTTAGAAAGTAGGCTTTATTCCACAAGCTGGGTCTGATTCAAAATCATCACATGACACAAAAACAAGAGAGGAGACTGCAATCACTACAGAAGCATCTCACTCCTTAACATTGGAAGAAAGCCTTTATTCAGTTCACATTTGAAAAACATCAGCTACTTGCAGAGCAAGTCTACCCCGAAGAATGTTTTCCATGCCAGTAGTTGTATGAATATGACATTCTCCAAACACCAGAGAAGTGTTTAGCTGTTTTGATGACCCATAACTTACTGGAATTTAATATTATGCAGAAAAGTATGTTACTTTGCATTGCATGTTCTTGTAGTGAACTTCAGAAGTTCTTTTATGTTGACTTGAGAAGGCACACAAGGCCTCAGTTTAACAACTTGTGTGAAAGACAACATCTGAGTCTGAGGACACATAGCTTAAATGAAGTCAAGTTCTATATTTGTACTGTTATACCAAGCATGCTCATGAAGCTAGAACTTGAAGGCAACTATAATAGGAATTCATTAACTCATGAGTTAATCATATACTTGTATGTCTGAACAAATGCTGACATCTTTGCTGTAGACAAGAAAGAAGTGAAAGCTATGAAACTAATTCTGAAGCCAAAATAGGTAAAGGACTAATGTTTATGTGAATGACATATTCAACAATTGAATGTGGCTGTAATCACAAAGAACTAAAATATTAAAACCCAGCATCCATGACATTGCATACTCAGTTCTGTATGCTAATATCGCTGCTGACAAAGAGATGGCATTGACAGAGTATTCCAGTTAACAATGAGATGCAATTATCTACAAGCTGTGCCACCTTTTGCTACCAGCATACCAAAATAAAACAAAGCCACAGTTGCCACAAATAATTTCTTTTGATTCTTCCCCAGGACTTATGACTCAGCACTTTCTTCACTGTCAGTTTGCCAAGAGACCTCATTTCCCGTGTGTTTATAGCATCCCTACTGTCTGGGTACAGGAAATTCGGCCCAATAAGTCCACACTGACTCTCCAAAGAACATCCCACCCAGACTCATTCCCTTACCCTGTCCATGTGATCCTAATGTAATGGCTAATCCACGTAATCTACACATCTCTGAACACTATGGACAATGTAGCATGGCCAATCCACAGAACCGGCATATCTTTGGACTGTGGGAGGAAGCTAAAGCACCAGGAGGAAACCCACACAGTCACGGGGAGAATGTATGGAGTTTGCACAGCCAGTCACCCAAAGGCAGCAGCGCTAATCACCTAGCCACCATTAATAAAGATCCTGGAACTTTGATATTTCATAGAGTAGATTATCTTATTGCCCCAGCCTGATGCTTTTATAAATGTGGACCAGACAGTTCATGTGCATTTTTTCAGAAAACAACCTTGTGATGATACTATGGCTTTAAGAGTTGTATTTTATCCTTTCATTTTTTTAAGAGGGACTGAGACAGTGCCACCGGGTAGTCTGCTCCAAGCCAATAAAATAAACAGCTTGTTGTGGACTTGTTTTTTTTAAAACTTGGAACAATAGAAGCAGCCTGAATGGGTGGAGTCAGGCTCCCACAGTACCAGAATTTTGGTTTTAGCTTTTAGCAATTGCTGGGCTCTTGAGATTGGATGTGGAAGCTGTTATTGCCCTCTGCATTGCAGCTAAAAGCGGGAGTTCTGTCTGCTGTGAGAGTTGCATGTGAGACAGTTTATTTTACTACATTTGCCTTTGCCAAGGGTGTATTTATGGGATGTTACTATATTGGAGCAGTTGCCCTTTAGCAGTCAAATAATATATTGTTCTGTTGTGCAATAGAGTTAAAGTTATATCGATTCTTCTTTCTTTTGTTTGTATTTTAACTACAGGGTAAGAATGAGGTGTGTTCTGCTTAAAGCTGAGCAGTGTAGCTAATCAATTTACATCTGGAACACAGCAGCTTACATTGCCTTTAAATAAGGTAAAAGTTAGGTCTAGACTGTCTCCTTGTTATATTTGAAAGGGGTTTAGTCTAGTCCATAACTTCCAATTACTTTCCATGTCCAGTGGAATTATCCATTTGACAGTTATGAGACTGAAAGAAAGTTAATTATACAAGAACTGAACTAAGTCAATGGTTAACAAAAATTACTTGTATGTAAGTGGGTCTTTTTATTTTTGCTGATTTCAGGTGTTGGTTGAAATGTTTGCAAGAAAAACAGGGGCCGCGTTTCACAGTACTTTTTCGTCCAGCACAACTCATGTCATCATGAAAACAGGTATAGTATTATTTTGCTGGCTGGACATTTTCTTGAATCCCAGCAAGAAGGTCAATGTTTTGAAGTAGGGTAACTTAGAATCTGCAACACATAAATGGGCCATTTGTCACCAAACGGTCAATGCCAGTTCTATATTTCTTTCATGCCTCCTCCCACTCTGACCTGTTACCATACTCCCATGTTTTTCTAGTTTCTTCTCTTCCTTTGAATATAATAATTATTTTAATTGAAATTCTTGTATGGATATGACCTTCTCCAAGTAATAATATTCAATCTTTTCAGAAAAAGCATCCCATCAAGTTTTTGAAGTGTTCACCTCAATTCTATCAATACTTTGGTTGCACTTGTACCAAAAACAGGTTCCTAATGTTTGTTTAGTTACTGTGTTATTAGGATCCCAGTAAAATCCAAATTTGATATGGCAAAACATTGAAAAGCAACTTATTGAGGCTGTTGATAGATTATAAATTTAGTTGATCCAACTTGATTAAGGTTACTTATTTTAAAATAGAAATATAAGGTGTTACAATTCAGTGCAAGTTGTGACCCTGCTAACGAAGAAGAAAATAAATAAGAGAGATCAACTACAAATGTACTGGAAGTTTTATGTTGAAAACTATTAATTTATTACCTTAGCCAAACTCTCAAGTTAATTCTATGTTTATTTACTAATTTATATTTTAGATACAGATCTAGTTTGTGAGAGAACACTGAAGTACTTCATGGGAATAGCAGGGAGGCGATGGGTCGTCAGTTATCAATGTAAGCACAATTTAATAAAAACTCTGCCATAAATTTGATTACCAACTGCATTTGTGTGCTGGGTCCGGTTACCATGAATTAGGTGACTGAATTCAAAGAAAGTTTAAAAGTTCATAATTGACTTTACCCAGAGAGTGGTGGGGGCATGGAATGCGCTGCCTGTGGGACCTTTAAGCAGCAATTGGATAGGTACATGGATGGAAGCTTAAGCTAGGACAAATGTTCGGCACAACATCGTGGGCCGAAGGGCCTGTTCTGTGCTGTATTGTTCTATATTCTATATTCTATAAGTGCAAATGAAAGTGACCCACTGAAGTCCCAAAGTACTTCATTAATTAAATACAGAAGTGATGATTCTTCAAAAATAATAGGATGTTTGCACAACAATATCCTACAAGCAGCAAGGAGATAAATGACCAGTTAACTTGTTCTGTTGATCTTGTTTAAAGGATAGGTTCTCGCTTGAACTCCTGCTCTTCAAATAGTTCCAGCGAATCTTTTGTGTTTACCTGTGAAAGTACAGGATCCTTCAGTTTAACTTCCTTTCTAAAAGACAGCAGTATTTGATAGTATAGCATTACTTTAGCTCTGCATTTGTATGTCACCTTAGGTTATCAGAGATGGAAATGTGTTGCTGGAGAAGCGCAGCAGGTCAGGCAGCATCTAGGGAACAGGAGAATCGACGTTTCGGGCATTAGCCCTTCTTCATTAGTCTTTCCTGAAGAAGGGCTAATGCCCGAAACGTCGATTCTCCTGTTCCCTAGATGCTGCCTGACCTGCTGTGCTTCTCCAGCAACACATTTCCATCTCTGATCTCCAGCATCTGCAGACCTCATTTTCTCTTCACCTTAGGTTATCAGCTTAACTCTGGAGTTGAGACCATGAGTTAAAGCCATGACTTTGTGAACCAATGACATTTCTTCCACTGATCCAAGACTTAACACCTAGAGATCAGTTTTGTGAAACCATGGCAGCCTCTCCAATTGAAAGCCATTGTCATTAAATGCCTAACGTGACCAACATTTTTACTAAGATTTTATCATGCTTGTAAAATTACTGCCGCAATTTATTTTCAGGGATCATTGAATGTTTCAGGAAAGGCATGGTGATTGATGAGGTATGTTTGTATTTTTTTTCTACAGAAAATATTTTTTCATCACCAGATTAAAAACTATAATAATTTTGGTCAAGTGGAAGTTAGTGCATCAAAGTTTAAAACATTTGCAAATATCATTGTACATTTGTTGAAGCTGATGGTATTTCTAGTGTGTTAACTTTGATCATTCCCAGTCCAGTGATATTGAATATTAACATTCATTTTTGGCTGAAGGTATTTGTTTACTGAGGAAATTCAGAATTTCAAACAAAATTTAACTTGAGGATTTAGGGTGGGTTAATACCTTCACTACTTAATGTTTTTAATAACCTTGAATTGGATGGATTTGTCACCCCTGTGACAAACTTAAACTATATCATTCTGCCTCCTTTATTATTCCCATTTGTATTAATATAAGATGTATAACCATATACAGTCAGAGTGCAAATTCTTCTCTCAAGCTTGAAGATCTAATCAAGTTTCCATTATTGTTTTACATTGATAAAGGCTATTCTGTTATCTTGCCTTTACCACTGTGAACCTACTGACTCCTAACTAGTCATACCTAGCACAAAGTAAGTGTTTGTTGGAAGTCAGTTATCCATGTTCTAGGTTACCTCTGCAAGAGTTCATCAGGGTATTGACCAAGGCCCAAAAACTTTCAACTATTTCATCAATGACCTTCACTTAGTCATATGGTCAGATGCAAGGGTGTTCGCTGCCAATAGCACAATGTTCAGCACGATTCACAACCTCTTAGACACTGAAGCATTGTGTCCAAATGTAGCAAGAACTGGACAATATCCAGTCTTGGGCTAACGTGAGACGAGCAACATATTGCCTTTTGACATAGAATGACATTACCATTGCTGAATCTCTACCATACACATACCAGGAGTTTCCATTGATCAGGAACTGGATCAGCCATATTAATACTATGCCTTTCAGGGTAGGTCAGGGATTAGGAGCCTTGCAATGAGTAACTCATGGTCTCGCTCCCCAAAGCCTGCCAACCATCAACAAGATACTACTTGTTAGGAGTGTAACAGAATAGCAATTCATTTGCCTTGATAAGTGTAGATCCAGCAACGTGAAGATTGACACCATCTAACACTAAGCAGCCTGCTTGATTGGCACTGCATCCACAAAGTAGGCAGCACCTTCGAAATTGCCATTGAGACGGCAAATACATGGAACACCACTGCCACCTGCAAGTTTCCCTGCAAGTCTCTCACCATCCTGACTTGGAAATATGTCATGCCATTCCTTCACTTGCTGGGTCACATTCCTTGAACTCCCTCCCTATTGTGAGCCCTCTGGTCCTAGTCTCTCCTACAATTGGAAACTTCTTCTCTGCACCTAATTCATTCAGACCCCTCAGTATTGTGTAAGTTTTGATGAGATTCCTTCTTTCATTCTTTTAAACATCAACATGTACAAACCTAGAATCCTGAGCTGCTCCTCATAGGACAAGCCCTTAATCTATGGGACCATTCTTATAAACCTCCGTTGGATTGCCTCCAAGGCCAGCACATCCTCCCTTAGATGCAGGGCCCAAAACTGCTCAATACTCCAAATGTAGTCTGACCAGAGCCTTATACAGCCTCAGCAGAACATTACTGCTCTTGTATTCTAGCCCTCTTGAAATGAATGGTACCATTAATTTGCCGCCTTAACTGCCAACTGAACCTGCATGTTAACCTTCAGAGAATCCTAGACCAGGACTCCATGTCCCTTTTGCTTCAGATTTCTAAAGACTTTCTCCATTTAGAAAATAGTCTATGCCTTTATTTTTCCTATCAAAAACCATAGCATCACTTTCCCACACTATTCCACTGCCACTTCTTTGCCCACTCACCTATCATGTCCAAGTTTTTCTGCAGCCTCTTGTTTTGGAAATCCCGTTTAAATGTAGATATAACTTGTACATTGTTTTCATTCATAAGTGGCTATACAGTTTTAGCAACCTCATTCCAGAAATTAATTTTTGTTGTATGTTTTGTTAGTTAGAACAGTTGGAAACCTGCCTTTCAAAATATAAAGGGTGCAGCAGTGTAAATCTTGGAGTATTTTGTTAAATAAATCTGCTGTTTTTCAAGTTATTCCAACAAGTTTGTTTTTTGTTTTGAAACATTGCAGCATGAGTTTGAAGTGAAGGGTGATGTAATCAATGGAAGAAGTCACACTGGCCCAAGGAAAGCAAGAAAAACAGCGGATGATAAAGTAAGGTCACAGATTGAGTTGTTGTGATAGCTGCTGTTTCCTTTCCCATCACTTTCTTTAATCGAAATTGTTATTTTATTAACTAGTATATGTATTTGCCATTATATATATATATATATATATATATATATATATAGAAAAACATGGGAATTCTGAAGGTGAATTGCCTCTTTTGTACATTGATAACTTTGGTTTCTTTTGACCCAACAGTTTAACATCTAATTGACGTCTGAAATAGAGTGGACTTATGTTAGACTGTTATTATCACTGTTATGCAATGTATATACACGGAGTTCAAAAGTCATCAAAGTTATTATAGCCAGTGGCAAGACAATCTCATTGCCACTACAGTCGAGAGACTGTTTTTGAGAAATAACAATTAACTGCAAGTTAGATCATCTACATTTGTGACTATAAAATAGGTTATCAAATATCTGAAGAATTTTATTGCAGTGCAGAATTTTAATTATATTGTAGGTTGGTAACATTTATATGGCAGGTACAACCCACACCAATTACCAGATTATTAATATTCCTTTTAGAAAAGGCTCTGTACTAACAAATGAACAGAAATTGTCTGGATTTAGAGGAATATTTTTATTACCTTCGTCCATTGTTACGGCAGAGAACTAAATCTTTTGCTTCCATGCTTCTCCTCCCCATCTGCTTTGGCCACATAAATTTGTTTTTAACCCAAACTTTGAATATAAAAGATATTTTATATACAATTGGTTCTGCTACAATGCGGTAGTTCTGTTCTCGTGCAACCCCATGTTATAAGAAAATCATAGCAGCACCACTTAAACCAATGTGGCCAGAATCTCCTAACAACCAGTACATGCATTAAAAGTTCACTCTTTAGAAACAGTGTCCCCAATTCGTCAATTGTGTTGTTGCAAATTTGCATTAACAAAATGTGCATTTATAGCAGAACAACCTGTACCTACTCCTTTCTATCTTGATAATATTACTTGTCCCCAACTCCCTGCCAGTATTAACACCCAAATCCATCTCTTTGTTGCTTCTAGTCCCAATATCATATGGGGTGGCACGGTGGCTCTGTGATTAGCACTGCTGGGCACCAGGGACCCAGGTTCAATTCCAGCCTTGGGTGATTGTCTGTGTGGAGTTTGCATATTCTCCCCGTGTCTGCGGGTTTCCTCTGTGTGCTCCGGTTTCCTCCCGCAGTCCAAAAATGTGCAGGTCAGGTGAATTGGCCATTCTAAATTGCCCATAGTGTTAGGTGCATTAGTCAGAGGGAAATGGGTGTGGGTGGGTTACTCTTCGGAAGGTTGGGGTGGACTTGTTGGGCCGAAGGGCCTGTTTCCACACTGTAGAGAATCTAATCTAATCAGTTCTTCACTCAAAATAAATGCTAACTTGCCCAAATTGCAGCTGTCTCTTTCATGCCCTGAGCAGGTCACTCATTGCCTTGTCCCAGTATTTTAAATTTAAAATTCCTTGTCCTTAATTTGAAATTTCACCCAGAGTTCTGTCTGCCTTAATTTTGGAAACAACTCCTCATTCAGCCTTGCACTTCCTTGTCCAAGCTTCAACTTCTAATTCAAGTTTCATGTGCCATTGGTAGAACCTCCAGCCTCAGCTTTGTTCCCATTTTTAAGTTTGTTTCCTAATTCATATCAACTTCCAATACTTGCTTTTTCAGAATAAATGATCTCTACACATTTATTTGTCTGCCCAAATGCAATTGTTTCTTTCCCTTCTGAAGTGGCCTTGGATATTTTTCAAAGCGGAAATGCTGTGGGAATGTAGTGCATTAAAACAAATTTTTTTTATTCATAAATGGGATGTTAATACCATTGTCATTAGTTGTCCATCTCTAGTTTTCCTCGAAGGTAGTGATGAGCTGCCTTCTTGAACTGCTGCAGTGTGGATGGATTAGGTAGACACACAGTGTCATTTGGGAGGAGGTTCCAGGTTATTTGTTGCAGTAACACTGAAGGAACGGTGATATATTTGAAGTTCCAGTGATGGGTGGCTTAGAAGAGAACTTGCAAATAATATTGTTCCTATGTATTTGATGCCTTTTTCCTTCTAATTGCTTTTTATAAATTACTATTGAAATTTTTTCATACTAGATAACTTAAATTCACTTTTTTTTCGCTAATGTTAAAATATATGTTTTTCAGCTGCTGTTAAGCCATTATGAGGTTTGCTGCTTTGGTTCTTTTACAGGTATGAGCAGAGGTAAGGGATTCTCAATTATATTTCAAACTCCTGTGAGACTAATTTAGACTGAAACTATATTAATGCCTGCGTTTAGATCCATGCTAGTTTTGATAGGATACTGTCACTTTCTCATCCATAAAAGGAATTAAATCACCTGAATTAGTCATTGTAATGTATATTTATGCAATTTTGCTGCACAGATTAGCTTTACATCAGTGTTTCATGGTGCAATAAACCAGAGCTTAATGGATTCAAGTGCTGTCAGATGCTCTTCAAATTTATAAATGTGCATTTAATAAGTGCAGTGAATGGAATGATTCAATAAAAATTGGGGGTTTTACTGAGGCTTTAATTGCTTGGTGAGAGCACATGCATATGATTTCAACAATATTAGTTTTATGGTTCAGCATACGTAATACGTAAATAGGGAGTAAGCTTTATACAGTGGGTTGTAGATGACCAAGTTGGCATTAGTGTTCAAATATGCTATCGTGGTTGGCCTTTGTACTTTTTTTGTTCCATGACGTTGGCAATTGTGAACCCTCAAATGTGTGAAACAAATATTCACTGGCATAACCATGCACAAATACAACTATTTATGTACGCCAGAAATATTCTGTAGATAAAAATGGTGTTTTCTTCCAGTATAACTTTTAATAAAGCTGAAAATGATCTTTACTCACGGTAACCATTGCATAAATACAGGTGTTTATTTTCAGTTGGAAAATGGCTGAAATGAATCTCAACTCAACTCAATATAGGTATATTTTTCATTCTTTACTCAAGAACAATCATCAATCAATTTTGATCTTGAAAACTGCAGTTTTCCTAACTTGGACCAGTGTTCCTCAATACCATTATAAAATGCTTTTCACTGTATTCTAACAGATGAAAGGCTTAACAGACAATCAATTTTTCAATGTATAATTTCAGTTACATCACACTGTAAATGTTTGCTATAAATTCTATGTGTTAGGATTGAGCCCCCCACGACCACCTGATGAAGGAGCGTCGCTCCGAAAGCTAGTGTGCTTCCAATTAAACCTGTTGGACTATAACCTGGTGTTGTGTGATTTTTAACTTTCTTCACCTCTAAATGCCTTTAGCACTGATTTTAAGATTCTAACTCTCATCCTGATTTCCCCCACTAGAGGGAATAGTTTCTCTGTATCTATACTTGTGAATCTCTCCTCATTTTCTATATCCTGGATTGGATCAGATCATCCCACAACCTTCTAAACATGAGGAAGTGCAAACTAAATGTATACATGTGCTATCATTAATGAAAGTCTTTTGACAATTTTAATTGATATTACATTTTAAATAGCATGTTTTCTACTCTCCTTTTTCTTGGCGATATTTGCTGCTTGTTGTAACCTTAAGTTCTATATTTTTATTCCTCCTTGCATATCTTTTCAAATGGCAATTCTTCATGTTTCTAAACTTGTATCAAAAGCCTATTTGACAGTTAAAGCCAATTCTGTCTTTGCCGTGTGTCCATTGTGTGAGGTAAAATTGAGGGGAGAGGAATCGAGAAGCTGTTCTGCTTCTGTTACACATGTCCATTCTAATATGTAAAGTTGCAAAGTGTTCGAACGCTGCTTAGTGTCTCGAATGTCTAGTCCTTTCGTTTTATTACTTTTAACTATGCTTTGTGTGGTGGCTTCAAGCAGCGATCTTTGAGAGCAAGGGAGAATCAAGAGTTTGCTCTCCCTTTCTCCCCTTTTTGTAGCAGCTGCTCGCAGAGCATTTTTGGCAGAAATAATGGGGACAGGTTGTCTGTGCACCTATTTGGCTTGAGCTTATGTGGGGTGGGGTTCACTGGGGCCAAAGAAAATGATGCACCGTTTTCCTTGAATGTAGAATTGTTGCCCAGAAAACAATCCTATCACCTGCCTTTGAATCCAGGACTTCATTGACATAAACTTACCCACAAGCCACTGGCGTTTTTAAAAATAAATCAAAACATCTGTGCATCTGATTTCATCATCACTAAGTGCCAGCTGTAACTATGGTAACCACATTTACCCTTAAGTAGTCTGGAATGTCAGTGGAAATAAACTCTGTTACATAGTTGACCCAAACAAAATGCTTATACCCCCATAGTTTATATTTCCAGGTACTTCCCAAACGAAATGAGGTAGAACAAATTTTCTACTGGGGTCTGGTCACAGGATCAGCTAGTGACGCTTGTCTCATTTATTCTCCCCTCCATGCTATACAACTGTAACATGCATGCTGGCCTAATTTTTTAAACTGAAGTTTACTTGTATGTGTAGGATTTGTCATATAAATAAATAGCACAGCTGAACGTTTTCAATACCGTGACAAGATCTGTTACATTCACTAAAAGTTTTATTCTGCTTTTGTTGTCTCTTTATTGACACAGCATGTGCAGCTCAAAAACATTCAGCCCATCTGGTCTGTGCTGTCATTATGTCACATTGGCATACTTGTGGATTTATAGGAGAAGAAAGCCATATTCATGAAGCGCTTGTGAATTGCTCTTCAGGACTGTTAACCTTATGTAGGCAATCACAACAAATGGCTTACATGCAAAAGATCTCACAGTTAGAAATGGAGGTTTAAAGTGTTCACTTCAGACTGTGCTGTATGACAATAGTGTTGGGAGATCTCCCTTGCTCCTCTTTGAATCATGCCATTTGAACATTTGGATGGGATCTTGGTTTCACATCAGGATTCCTAATGTTTAAAAGCATGCATTGAATTATGAGAGTGAAGCGCAAGGGCTACAGACTGACCCAAGTACACATGGATGTATTCATGCATTAAATGTGTTTTCCATTTTGGGAGATTAAATACTGATAGCAATATCTTCATTGAAATAAATCTCTGATCTTGTACTCTCATCTATTTCAAGGTCATTTTTCTAATTGCCTAAATGGGATAGGGGCGAGTTGAGTGACCTTTCATAGTTCATTCCATGGTGAATGTGTCCAGTAATTTGATATGGAATTCATTTTGTACATATTTCACTTGTGGGTTGAAGGTGTGTTTTAATCTATTTTTATTCATGTCCTAACATTGCCGCACCCACCATTTTATTTTTATTGTTTTACTCTTCTGTTCATAAAAACTACATTTTTTTAAAATCCAGCCTTACATTAGTAAATGTAATCAGATCTCAAACTCCTGAAGTGCTTTCAAACCTCTTCAGTAAAACCAGCACCTAAATGGCAGTGAAAGCTTGGAGGCATGCAGAAGAAATAACACTTAATGTTTGCCTAATCAAAGTAAGCAATTGTATTTTTTATTAGCAACTCTGATGCCTTGTTTAATTTGGAAGTGGAACAAGTGTGAAATATAGTTGCTGCAGGGTTGTCGCTCCATGGATCTGCTCTTAAACTCTCATCCTCAAACATTGCACAGATAAGTGAAACTACCGATATCCCACTCAATGAACAGCAGTTGGGTGGGAGCTTTGCTTAACATTTAGATATTTTCATTCACCATTGTTACTTAACACTGCCATTAGGCGCCAGATACGGAAACTGAATTTCTTTCCCAATCCTGACATCTTGCTAGAGATTGAGCATTTGCTTAGGAGTGGTGGTGTTGATGGAATTCTTTTACTGGTTTTTCTGGTAATTGGGTAAATCATTCACCAAGCATGACCAAGAGACACAGAAAAGCTGCTTCTAGGCTTTATGTTCATGCCATCTTTGACTAGCTGCACCGTGGCTTTTCCACTGACCAATATGAACTATGCTATACCACAAGAACATCTATTATCTCTCTGAAATGTGGCTATTCTCTGTTGGGGGCATTTTCTCTAAGTCGGCTATGATGTTGACCAAGTCGATGCATCTTAAACTTTTATCTTGTTTCGAGAGAATGTTGGGCAGATATTGTAATTGAGGAAATCATTCATAGTAAATTATGGATGTACCTGTCAGTGAAACAATGCAAATGATATTAATTCAGCAGTTCTGGCATTGGCTGCCAGTTTCAACAGCAGCTGCTAATGCATTGTGTTGATGCAGTGCACAACAGAGTTAATGGATACGATGTCCTACCACAAATGGTAATTTGTAGTTGATTACCAGAAAATTTGGTGTTTGTATATTCTGGAAAGTTGCAAAATTCTTTGCTAGAATCAAGCCTAAAACCATTGAGTTATTAAAGTATCAATAAAGCATTTAGTTATTATTTTCATTGATGTCAAGGACCTTTCTGAATTATTGCTACAAAATTCTTAATTGGCCACTCTCTGTATTTAAGGTTTCTTTAGTTGTGTTATTTATGAAATAAACCACATCAGCCTCTATAAGGGATTACTTAAGTGATGACGCTGACATTTCCTTTACCAATTTTATGCCATTTTACTTCACAGTTTTTTAAGAAAGCTAATTTATCAAGAAAGCGGTGAGAAGTTTAAAGTATTTACTTAGTCTCGTGATTATGTGGACTGTATCTCTAATATATTGACTGCAAATGTTTAGCTAAAATATGCTATGTCCAAGGATGATTTACAACAAGTGACCCTAGGAAGACCTCTTTCTTGTGCATCACGTTTTCACTGCATTTCAAATGTCCTCAATGCTAGTCAGGCATAGTGGGAATTTCTTACCGGTTTAGCACATGTTTAACCTTGTGCAATGGACTTTGGAATATCTGAGCTCTTTCTTGTTTGATGACTGGGGTGCAGCTACTACTAAGCCACCTCGATTAGAGGTCATGGGTCATTTTGCGTATTCCCATTGAAACTTCTAAAGCATGCTGTGTGATGGGCAGGAATCTCCTGTGTATTCTACTCTAATTCCCACATGCCTTAACACTTTATACAAAGGAAAATAAACTACTGTTGTGTGGAGACCACACACATGTGATTGGTAATCTGAGGCTCTTGGGTGCATTATTAAACACTTGAAAGAGTGAAAGCTGAATTAATAATGGTTCATTAGTATATAAATAAGTTTCAGGATGTTATGATAAATTTAATATGTTTCCTTTAGTTTCCATTAGTTACAGATGGACATATTTTCTTGAGATTTCATGTTATTTTTAACAACATTTCTAACAGTAACTTAATAATTTCAGCATAATTTAAGATTTTTATTTTCTTGCATACGGTTCTGTTCCTGAACAAGTATAGAAAGGCTCTCACGCAGTAGATATCCAGGATGATGATTGTTTTGATTTACCGTATACTGCCTGTTAACGTGATTTTTGTCAACATATTGTTGTTTCATTTAGAATCACCTATCTTTGTCTTCTCCTATGGATAACCTCTTGGGATACGTTTCCACAATAATAACCACAATTTCCTATTGACTTCAATATCCCAGAGTTAGACTGGTCATCCATAATCTACTCTTGGATGAACTGTACTTTTTCCTCATGCTGAATAGTAAAACTGAACTTACTGTCTTCTGTTGAAGCAGGAGTCAGTCAGTCTTCCACAATTGTTTATTTGCAATTCATACTTGGAGTTTTAAAATCAAATTATATTCCCTGCTCAACATAGAAAATGTAAGGACTGTAGATGCTGAAGATCAGAGTCGAGAGTGTGGTGCTGGAAAAGCACAGCAGGTCAGGCAGCATCTGAGGAGCAGGAGAATCAATGTTTCGGGCATAAGCCATTCTTCAGGAATGTGGGCCGGGAGGCTGAGAGACATATGGGATGGGGGTGTGGGGTTGGGAGAAGGGAGCTGAGAAAGCGATGGGTAGATGAAGGTGAGGGAGAAGGTGATAAGTTTGGGGGGAGTGGGAGTGGAGTGGATAGATGGGAAAGATGATGGACAGCTCAGGAGGGCGGTGCCGAGTTGGAGGCTAGGGACTGGGATAATGTGGGGGGAGGAGGAGAATGAGGAAACTGTTGAAATCCACATGTTGCAGGGTCCCAAAGCAGATGGGTGTAGGTGTCCCAGAGATGTTCTCTGAAGCGATCCGTAAGTAGGTGTCCTATCTCCTCGATGTAGAGGAGACCACATCGGGTACAATGGATTCAGTAGATGACGTTGGTCGAGGTATAGGTAAATTTGTGTCGTATGTGGAAGGATCCTCTTGGGCCTTGGACAGAGCTGAGGGGACTGGTGTGGGCGCAGGTTTCGCAATTCCTGCAGTGGCAGGGGACGGTGCCAGGAGTGGGGTGTGGACCTGACGAGGGAGTCACAGAGGGAATGGTCCCTCTGGATCGCTGATAGGGGTGGGGAGGGGAATTTATCTCTGGTGGTGGAGTCTGTTTGGAGGTGGCGGAAGTGGGGGAGGATGATGCAATGTATGCAGAGGTTGGTGGGGTGGAAGGTGAGGACTGGGGGGGTGGGGTTCGGTTCTTGTTGCGTTGGGAGGGGTGGGGTTCAAGACCAGTAGTGTGGGATGTGGAGGAGATGCACTGGAGGGCATAGTCAACCACGTGGGAAGGAAAATTGTGATATTGGAAGAAAGAGGCCATCTGGGATTTTCTCAGGTGGAATTGGTCATCTTGAGAACAGATGAGACTTCCCCAGTCGACCAATTGTCTCAGCCTGCACCTGCCCCACTGAACTCAAATCAACCGACCTTGACACCGTTCTGTCCCTCTTAGTCCAGGAACTCCCCATCTATCCTTGGGACACCACCCATGTCCTTCACCACCTCCAAGATTTTTGTTTCCCCAACCCCCAACTCCTAAGCTTCACCGTGGACATCCAGTTCCTGTACGTGTCAATCCGCCTCCAAGCCCTCCATTTCTACCTTTTCATGCTGTCCCAACCAGTACCCTTCCACCGACACCCTCATCCGCCTGGCTGAATTGATCCTCACCCTCAACAACTTCTCCTTCCAATCCTCCCATCCTCCCACTTCCTTCAAACCAAATGGGGGCACCTGCATAGGACCCAGCTATGCCTGCCTCTTTGTCGAGGACCTGGAACAGTCTGTCTTCTGCAGCTACTACTCCTCTTCCCCTCTCCCTCCCCCCCCCGTTCCTTTGATATATCGATGACTGACTGTATCAGTGCCACCTTGTGCTTCCATGAGGAGGTTGAACAGTTCATCAATTTTTACCAACACCTTCCAGCCTGACCTCAAATTCACCATCTCAGACATCTCCTTCCCCTTCCTAGACCTCTCCATCATTGTCTCTGGCGACAGACTAATCACAGACATCTACTGCAAGCCCACCTACTCCCACAGATACCGAGACTACACCTCCTCCCACCCTACCTCCTGTAAACCACCATCCCTTATCCAATTCCTTTGCCTCCATCGCATCTGTTCTCAGGATGACCAATAATTCCACCTTAGGAAATCCCAGATGGCCTCCTTCTTCCAAGATCGCAATTTCCTGTCCCACATGGTCGACAATGCTGTCCAGCACATCTCCTCCACTTCCCGCATCACCCGCCTTGAACCCACCTCTCCAAACATAACGGACAGAAACCCCCTGGTCCTCACTTTCCACCCCACCAACCTCCGCATACATTACATCATCTTCTGCCACCTCCACACTGACCCCAGTAGAGAGATATTTCCCTCTCCATCCGTATCAGTGTTCCAGAGAGACCGTTCCCTCGTCAGGTTCATGCTCCCCACCAGCCCACATCTCACTCCTGGCACCTTCCCCTGCCACTGCAGGAATTGTAAATCCTGCGCCCACAACACTCCCCTCACCTCCGTCCAAGGCCCCAAAGGATCCTTCCACATTTGACAGAAATTTTACCTGAACCTTTACAATGTAATCTACTGTATCCATTGCACACGATGTGGTCTCCCCTACATTGGGGAGACAAGACGCCTTCTTGCGGATTGTTTCAGAGAGCATCTCAGACATCCACACCCACCAATCCCACTGCCCTGTGGCTGAAAACTTCAACTCCCCCTCCCATTCCATCATGGACATGCAGGTTCTGGAAGACCTCCAGTACCAAGCTGTTGCCACCCAACACCTGGAGGAAGAACAGCTCTTATTCTGCCTTGGGTCCCTGCAACCGCACGGGATGAATGTGGATTTCAACAGTTTCCTCATTTCCCCCCCCTCCCCTTACAAATTGTCCCAGTCCCAAGCCCCCAACCCTCTTGACCTGTCCATAACCCCTCCCATCTATCTGCTCCAGTCCCCCACGACCTATCACCTCCTCCCTCACCTTCATCTACCTATCGCTTTCTCATCTACACCTCCCTCAACTACCCCCACCCTCCCCATTTATCCCTCAGCCCCCTGGCCCACAAGGCTCATTCCTGATGAAGGGCTTTTGCCCAAAACATCGATTCTCCTGCTCCTCGGCTGCTTCCTGACCTGCTGTGCTTCTCCGTCCCCTAATAACCAAGTCCCCTTACTGGGAAAAACCAGCACCTATAATTTTGCTCCAATATGCTCTGTTATCTGTGGAGCATGTCCTGGTTATTTAACAGGACCACCATTTATAACATTTGTCATCTTGGATTTCCTGTCACCTATGCTTGCCACTGACTTTCTCTTTTTCTCTCCTGTCCCATTCTTGCAGTCTGAATTGTTCTGATTTCAGCCTTACTAGCTGATTCAACCTCGAGCTGAATATCTGATTCCCATTAGGTTCACAATGATAATGTTATCACTTATGCTGCATTCTCAGCTTAAGGTTCCTGAAACCCTTGGCCATGACTTTTTACCTGCCAGATTTGTTACTGCATTGTCCAGTTAGCTTAGCTGTTATCCTCTTCTACTGAGCGATTTTCTTTTTAAATACCCAAAATGAATCTTTGAAATGTTTCAAAATTGTTTGAACTGGTGGTCTTCCGTTCCTGTTTTGACTACTTGTTTGCAATTCTGAGTAGGGAAAAAATGTTTCTATGGACCTTACGTAAGTGATGCTTCATCAGAGGTTCTGTTTTGCATAAGTGATGTTTCATCAGACTGTCTGTTCACAATCTATTGGAATGAACTGCACTGATCAGGCTAACAATATAGTTTAATGTCTTTGGAAGGCAACAAAAGATTTTTCATGTAATTTTAAACACAGAGACACGTTATTCTTCATCATAAAAACCCCCCTGTTCCATTCACATACCTGTGATTACAGGTTTCAGTGCATAAAAAATGTGTATATCGAAGCTGCTTTTCTGCTCTAAATCCAGTTTGAGTGCAGGTCTGAACAGTAATATTAGCATGTGTCCATACATTATCATTGGATTTGAATTAGCAGAAGTTTGACATGGGTTTTTCATACCAACCTCAAATGTTTCTAAACAAATTATTATAGCTCTGTTCTTTGACCCAAGAGCTTTGCATATTCAGTTCTACACTGTATGTTATGACATACAGTGCTTCTGCTAATTTGAACCAGACCCACAGAAAAGCTCACCTCGCCTTGTCACCTATTAAAGTATGAGTGACCAAAAAATACAAAAATCCTTCTGTATAAAGAAAAAAAGATTAACAATTTATTCTTTAACTCCGAGAAACACAAGAACATTAAACACCAACTACCTCCCCTGTAATCCTCCTTTGTTTGATCAATTTATCTATCTCCCACTCTACAATATACTGATCTGATAAAACCCGGATAAAGTTTACAACAAAAAAAAAATCAAATTTCAAAACCAGCAAGTTGTCGCTTTTCCCTTGGTATCTTCACCTGTACTTTCCTGGGTCTTCAGTCTTCTGCTTCACAAATTTTATATGGAAAGGTACCTTTCAGAGAGAGGCTATACAGACCATATCTTCACGTTTGTTGGTGCTCTTTGCCGCTCTGGCTAACTGTTAAAAATATCCCATTTTATATACCCCAGAACATCAGACCGTCTCATTGGTTTGATGTCATCAAAACATTAAAATTCAAATTCAGTTGGATTTTGGTATCTCGGGGCATAATTTAAATTGATTGATTGGCCAAATTCAAATTTGTTGTGTACCATAGCAACTCAGCTCCAATCATATGTTTTACAACCAAATGTTACATTTTTAAGTTTTTCAGCACACTCTGTGCCTCTCTAGGTCCATGCCAGCTTCCACTCTAAGTTATAGTACACACCTACACTTCATAATATGTATATTAGAATCATAGAACAGTAAAACTTAAGGCATTTGACAAGGGTGGACTGATTAGCAAGGTTTGATCAAGCAAAATAGAGGGAGAACTAGCTATTTGGATACAGAACTGGCTCAAAGTTAGAAGAGAGAGGGTGGTGGAGGGTTGCTGTTCAGACTGGAGGCCTGTGACTAGCCATGTGCCACAAGGGGCTGGGTCCACTGCTTTTTATCATTTATATAAATGATTTGGATGTAAACATGGAGAGATGTGGTTAGTAGATTTGCAGATGACACCAAAATTGGAGGTATAGTGCTCAGCCAAGAAGATTACAACGGGATCTTGATCAGATGGGCCAATGGGCTGAGGAGTGGCAGATGCAGTTTAATTTAAATAAATGAGAGGTGATGCATTTTGGAAAAGCGAATCAGGGCAGGACCTAAACACTTCATGGTAAGGTCCTGGGGAGTGTTGCTGAACAGAGACACTTTGGAGTGCAGATTCATAGTTCCTTGAAAGTGGAGTCGCAGGTAGATAATTTATTGAAGGAGGTGTTTGGTATGCTTGCCTTTATTGATCAGTGCGTTGAGTTTGGGAGTTGGGAGGTCATGTCACGACTGTACAGGACATTGGGCAAAAGTGAGGGCTGCAGATGCTGGAAACCAGAGTTGAGATCAGAGTGGTGCTGGAAAAGCACAGCAGATCAGGCAGCATCCGAGGAGCAGGAAAATCGACGATCGGGCAAAAGCCCTTCATCAGGACATTGGTCAGGTCACTATTGGAATACTGTGTGCAGTACTGTTCTTCCTGCTATAGAAAGGATGTTGTGAAACTTGAAAGGGTTCATTGTAAATCTTTTCTGGTGTTTCCAGGGTTGCGGGGTTTGAACTGGAGGGAGAGTCTGAATAGGCTGGGAATGTTTTCCCTGGAGTGTCGGAGGCTGAGGGATGAACTTCTAGAGATTTATAAAATCATGAGAGGCATGGATAGGGTCAATAGGCAAGGTCTTTTCCCTCGGATAGGGGAATCCAAAACTATAGCACATAGTTTAAAGGTAAGGGGGAAAGATTTAAAAGGGACCGAAGGGGCAACTTTTTCATGCAGGACCTTACCATTAAGTGTATAAGTCCTGCCCTGGTTTGCTTTTCCAAGTGGTGGAGGCTGGTACAATAACAACATTTAAAGGGCATCTGGATGGGTATACGAATAGGAAGGGTTTAGAGGGATAAGAGCCAAATGCTGGAAAACGGGACTAGATTTATTTAGGATATCTGGTCAGCATACACAAGTTGGACCAAAGTGTCTGCTTCTGTGCTGTGTACCTCTGACACTCAAAACCAGATATAAGGTTCACCAGAACCCAAGAAAGAGGTAGCTTTTAAATGAAAACAAACTTCTTTATTCAAACAGAGAGTTAAAAGGAGATCTAATGGAAATTTTCAAACCTTATAGAAGTTATTGAGTTTTTTTTAAATAAAATGACAGCTTTACTTCATCTGAAAGATGGACAAAGATTCAAAAATCCAGGTGAAAATTAGGCAATTTCACATAGCAGTTGCTTAGAAAATTACATGTGAATATGGACATTGACACTAGAATTTCTGAAAACGAAGTTACTAGGTATTTAAAAAGAACATGAAAAGGAAAGTGAGAAATTAGATTGGAGGCAGAATTATCCCCAATGTGATGGTTTGAAGGGCTTCCTTTTAAGCAGTAAATTTTGAGTTATAAAATTCTACTGCATTGAGTTTTTAAAATAAACTTTATCTTCTAAATAAAAATGTTATTGCTGTATTTAAATTGGTCACTCTTCCATTAAAATATGAAGCATTAATATTCAGCTTTAATGTTCATAGTATAATATTAATATTCAGCTTTATTACTTCTGTGGACAGTGAACATTGGAATATCTTTTTTGCATAGCCCTAGATTTTTGTCTCTTTTGTCCATTAAAATTAATGGACAGAAATTGAATGCAGCACATGCACAGTTTCTAGGGACGCAGTCCAAAGTGTAAACTTTTGTTTCAGGAATAGTGTTTTTAGTCCTATACAAGGCATATATTTTCAAGCAGCTTTCAATGTCACACTTTATAAGACCACAGTGGAAAGTTAGATCATAGTTATTCTGTTGTAATGTGGACAATAGATGGTTATATTTTATAGGGATGAGGATTAATGGCATTGTACAAATGCTACATAAGGTCACACACACTGCATAAGTTTTCTCAATTGCTTTGTTTTCTGCTCAACTAAATTTGGGAATTGAAGCAGAACAAATCAATTTTGAATTGTGGTGGAATGTTTTTTTTTAAATCCAGCCTTCATTTACTGTGAAATGTAGGTTTGAAACCTTTCATACTGTAATATTTATTTATCTTGCAGATCAGCTAGAGTGGATGGTAGAGCTGTGTGGTGCCTCCATAATTAAGGAACCTTATTTATTCACGTACAGTCCTGTAAGTACAAGATAATATGCCTAAAGGTCATAGAACCTGTAAAGTCAGAACATTAGATTTGCGTCTTAATGAAGAGAAATTGAAATCCTGTATTATTAAATAGTACATTATGACTGCCTAATGATTTAGGGAGTAAATTGAGCAGTTAAGCGATGATGCCTTTTAAATTCCCTCAAGGCCGTTGGCACTTTCTTAATCTGCCTATCTGTCTTCAAGATCTCTGAACTGAAATCTCCTCCAGCTAAATGTCACCATCAGCAAAGTTTTCCTGACTCAAATTTGCATTGCAGAAGGGTTTTCAATCAACTTCTGTGACTTGTCATTATCAGACTAAACCTAAAGTTGCAGAACTTTGGTATGTTACTCAACCCTGATCTCTGCTTTCTCCACGCTTGTTCCATTGCCAATCTTTGTCCAAAACATCCTTAACAGTCTTGCATTGCTGTCACCTGAGCAACCTTTACATTTTGGGCTATTGGCCTGTCGAACGTTGAAAATATGGGACAAATTCACAGGTTCCTTTTCCCATTTTAAGCAGTAGGCATATTACACTCAGGTTTTTGGGCAATTCAATTTGCATTGGACAATTGGACGGATGAGCAGACAGGTATGAGCTTGTTTGTAATGAAAGGTGACTCTTCGTTTAAGCTCCAACATCTCCTCAGGCTATGCATTGTACAATACAATTACATTCAGTTAAGTCCAGCATGATTAATCTCAAAGTAAAGTATGACTTTTTGTCAAAGCATCTGGTCCTCAAAGTCAAAGCCTTGAAAATTAATAATAAATGATGTATTTTTGTAATATGTAAAAGTGAATTTTTGGTTTGTTCATTAATTTTTGAGGAATGTCAAAAATCCAGTACTTTGATTATTATTTATTTTGTTCATAACTAAATCTCCTTTTGTTCAAATTGGGTCTCAATTATTTCCTGTGACCAGTGGAGTAGTCCAATTTTAATTTGTTCGCTATTAAGATCCGTGGATAGTGCAAAATGTGCAAAGAAAGGACCACCTTGATGTTATACGGAAGTGAATGCTAACGATCTTCTATTCTGGAAAAGCTACAAGATGCACTGCATGAATTCAGCGAGGCTCCATAGAGAGCACCTTCGAAACCCTCGACGGGCAAGAGCTGCGAATGTATAGGGGAATGCCACCACCTGCAAGTGCTACTTCATGCCACATGTAATACTGATTTGGAAATATATTGCTGCTGCTTCACTGTTGCTACTTCAAAGTCCTGCAGCATGCACACTAACAATACAATTGGTCTACTGACACCAAAAGGACTGCAGCGATTCCAAAAGGTATTTTAGCGCGACCTTCTCAAGGGCAGTTAGGGCTGACCAAAAATGCTGACCCAGTCACTGAAGCTGACATCCCTAAATGAATAAGAGAAAATCTTTAATGTGTTTCTTGAACCAAGTGTTTTCTTACTGTTGATGGAATATGGGGAAGCCATGAGTTCTTCTAAAAGGATAAGGAAGTTTTTGGCATAACCTAATGTAATTTTCATTTATTCCTGTCCTAGAATCGTACTGCAGTGGTGGTTGTGCAACCTGATGCTAATCCAGAAAACACTGATTATCGAGGTGAGTTTACAGTTGAATCTGCATCATTACTGTACAGTTTACTATACATCAATAAAACCACCAGCCAAATTATCTACTTAAATATTTATCAAAATGTAAAATTTAAATAAATGTTATTTCGAGCTCATCTATCCCTAAGATAACTATTTGTGAATACTGGAATACAGTGAGCACTAACTTTGTTTTGTTTAATATATCCATACACGACCGAACAACTTTCCCACCACCAAATCATCATATATTTCTTTGCCTTTTAACAATTAATCACCACCAGTAATGACCTGTACAGTCATTTAGAAGTTTGCATGCAAAGCCCATAATGGGAGTGTCAACAATGCCAACTTATTTGTCACCTTTTTTCTGTTCAGAGGTGTTTCTACACACTTCTGGAGCAAGTGTAACTTGAACCTGGGCTTCCACTACCTCTACACTATAAGAGGGTCCACAAATCCTTTTTATCTCTTTTCTTACAGAGGGCCCTGTATGTCTGCTTAATTTTTTATAAATAAAGGATACAGTAGTGCCATTTATTTTCTATTTACCCCAAATTATTTGGTTTTTTTAAATTTTAATCTATTTTTCGTAATCAACCTGTTAAGAAATATTATTACACATCTTTGGAGCAGGTGAGATTTGAACCTAGGCCTTCATTCCAGGACTAGGGACATTATCACTGTCACAAGAGCCCAAAAATCATCCTCCAGTTTTTATTAAGCAAGCGATATGGGTCTGCTTCATTTTTTTTTCTTAAACAGGGCCCAATAGAGCTCTTTATTCTCCTTTTTCTTTCCTGTAACATATTTGTAACAGCAGAATAATACTTAAAGCATCTGTGCTTGAGACATTGAAGGTTAAATTGCCTGTTTGCTTTGCCTTTACACTTAAAGGTGAGACCTTGGGGTGAATGGAAGAGAATTGAATGGTAAATGGATAGAGACTAAAAGTGCAGGTCCGGTTTAAAAGCTGTTTACACAAGTAATTTGCAGAACCTTTGAACCAAATGAAGAGTCATGAAAATAAGTAGTATCTATCATAACAATCTCCACACTTCTTCGAAACCCTAGTTTTGACTGGTCTGTGCTCAAGCAAAGGGCTTCAACGGTCTGAGTTGAACTAATTTCTATTCGCATTCTCATCCACACTTTGGAGGTTGGTTTTATGTTCTGGGCCAGAGGTGGTTCTGTTTGTGAATCATTTGTCTGTTCCGGGACAGCTAAAGATTTGACATTGACGAGAGAAATACTTAATGTTGATTTGAAATTCTTTTTATATGGTTAAATGTTTATGTTGAAAGCTATTACGAAGTTAATTCTCAGAATGCATAATGTTCTAAATTGTTACAGCAATCCAGAGACAGTACAGCAACTTTGTCGTTTCCCGAGAATGGATTTTGGACAGTGTAGCTTGCTATCAGAACCATCAACTGGAAGCCTATCTGGTCTGCGTTCCACATTGAAACTCCAGTACAAGCTGGATATTCTGAAAATGTATTTAATATTTATGCAGAATGTAAATAACAGAAAACTGAGCTGGTCATACTTTATGAAAAGATTGAGCAAAATTCTAATCATAAATATGTTTGCAGCGAAACTGCATTTTAATTATCTCGTTTGGTTTTTCTCATCAGCCCAATCTACTGGGTCCAATGTTTCAGAAGTGGTCCATTTTGCCCTGTTTATTTTTGCAAGATTCTCTGTGTGAACACTATATCCTGTTGTTGTATGTGGGGCTGATGAAAACAAACAAAACAATTTTAAATGGTAGCTGTAGACCTTCACCCTCTCACCAGCTGGTGCACTACATTCTTATGATAAAATTCAGCTTTGGAAGTAATCGAAAATACTGCCTATTGACAGTGATGGCAACACAATATACAGGTCTCGCCAACACGCAATAATCCAATCTACAAAGCTAATAGTTATTATGCTGGCTTTTTTTTTTAGTTACTGATGCAAAACAATTTTCCACTGAGTAAATGTTTTGCTGACAGTTGTGGATTTAAAAAAAATTAATTTTCAGCTTTGCTTATCTTAGTTCACATTAAACGCAGAACTAATGTCTCCTGACTTTTGTCATACTAAAATCCATCTTAGCTCATTGGTAGCATATTAACCTGCATCGGCAATTCTGGGTTCGAGTGTGCGCTTGAGCACAAAACTTCAGGGTTGACACTAGTGCATTGCTGAGGGAGTGCTGCAATGTTGGTGTTGTCGTCATTTGAATGAAATGTTGAACTAAGGCCCATTTATTTTGAAGAGGGGGCAAATTGTCAACTTTTGTCATGGCAAATATTTTTCCTCAATCAGCATCACAAAACAAAATATCTGGTAATTCAGTTTGCTGTAATATCACTTTCCTACATTGCAATAAATTCCCTGAAATGTCCCAAGAGTGCAAATGAGCCTACAAAAACCCGAGTCTGTCTGTAACTTCTCCAATGTCTGTGATATATAGTGTAGCCATGCACTTCTTTCACTCTGAGAATTCTGTAATTATTATTCCTTAGTGCATTCTGAACTATTTTTCTGGAGTTGTAAGAGAAGAACAAAGCTGCTCAATTAAGAAGCTACAGATTTGTCTTTAAACAGAAGACTTTATCTGATGAAGGCAGTAGCTTTTTCTTTGAAAAAAATCTACGCAGTCTCAATTTATTAACAAAAACATTCTGTCTTCACTCAGTTTTGAAAATATTAAGTCATCAGTTGATAAATTTAACAATGTATCAGTGATTGAAAAGTTGATAGACAATTTGTTTTGCTTTTACTTTTGAATTTATTTCTTATTCATCCTGGTTCTAACATTGACCAGTAATACGGTGTGTATTTCTGTCCATTTCTCGTAAGATGATATGAAGTGATGAGCACCTCCTTGTTACAGTGTGAGGTTGGGAACTCTTGTGGTGCATCAGAAATCTGAACCAGTTTCTTATCACCATTATGGTGGTCCACTTCATCAATGGTTTTCTTTTCCCAGATGGTCAGGGAAAATAAGACAGACTGTGCTTCTTGTGCCCAACGTAACATTTTGTTTTCATTTGTAAACAGTGTAAAATATCTCTAATACAATTTTATGTCATTGACAATAATGATTAAAACAAATTGAGAACATTCTCCAGGCTTTGCCCTTTTTGTAATTTGAGTTCATGTTAGTTTGATCAAAATAGAATAAACTTTCACGACAAAGTTTCGATTATAGTTTTGGGGCTGGTGGGCTATGCAGTTAATTGCAAAATAAATTGAACTGTATCTGCATATTTCTGGCTGTCCACTGTAGACATGTATCCTGTGGAACAATTGAGCTTTTTTCATATAAATGAGGAACGCAATTTAATATTTTTAAAATGGGGCCGTGGTCTGCAACGAAAATTTCTTAAACTTTATATCAAGAAATGAATTTCAGAAATTCATGTACAGTAATTATAAAGTATCTAATTATCTCATTTCCACTGTCAAGGATATGTAGAACTATAGGAATATTTTGTTCCGTTCACGTCTAAATTGAAGATCTGTTCACACCATAGCTGGGTATCTGTGATAACTCACTTGATTTAATTCTTGTATCAAGAATGTTTCTGTTTGCAAGTTGTATGTTGTGCTGCTTTATAAGGAAGAGTTTGGGTGTTGTCTTTAAGCTCTTCATTTTTACAAAGCAAAACAAAAAAAATGTCAGCTCTGGTATCGAGTGTAATTGTTTTGACAGAAATGAATAATTTGCTTCTGCAAATTTTGTCAATACAATACTATCCTTGTAATGTTGCACTTTATATGAAACTATTAATGCAGAAAATCACCTCCAAGGAGTTTTGTGCAAATATATGCTAAAACGTACTGAATCAACAAGGGAAAGTTTAGATGGAAAGATCAAAAAGATTGATTAGTAGGTAGGCAAGAAGGGCTATCTGCTGATCACATGGCTTTATGGTTCGCTTCCACTGCTTCCACGTGTTCAGCAGCCATGCAAGAGCTATGATACAGTGAGACATCTGAGAGGCTGCTAGATTCCTAACCTAACACTTCTGCTGCCCAGGCCACTAAAGGAACTGTAGTGCTCATCTGAACAGCTCTTGAGTTTTTTCATGTGACTGGGCAGTGGTTTGATGTTTCTCCATGAATGGCTGTACCAGTCGGACATGTTCTGCTGATGGGTAGCCTAAACCCAGTTCCAAAATGTTTGGCAATGATAATGAAGGGAAGATGTGTTTTAAAAGAAAATAGAAATGAAAGATGTCCCAAGCTGATAGGTATAAAGATAACCATGTAATAGGGAGGATACCAAAGCTTCAGGATGAGCGCCAAACTTGACCATGTCAGTTTTATGATTTACAGTTAATTATTTCGCAGTTTAGAGAATGCAGCCAGGCTTACACTGAGCTGAAACCTTACACAGCAAAAGTATTAGTGAATCTGAGCCACGCACTAGAAAAATTACACAGAAAATAACACTCTTCAGAAATCTATTGCTGTATAAATATATTGTACTAATACCTGTATAATGGAAGTAGATGGCAACTTATTGTTGTCTTTGTTTAATGGTAAACTGATTATGGAATTGAGAGTCCTGAATCATTAGAGTCAATGTGTGATAAACACTAACAGTGCATTATTGCTGTGCCATTATTAACAAATGCACAGGCTTTAAGCATCTGGGGCTGCATTTTGACACAACTTCACATCTGTGCAATTCATTAGTTTCCCATAGAATTCTAAATAAGTGTCTTCATGATGCCTCTTCTCTAATTTAGTACCATCATAACAAATCATGAACTTTAAAATGCCATTTGCTCCAGCTTGCCTGTCTGCCCGTCTGCCTTTAACTATGTGACCAATTTATCCCATCAGAACTTCTAACCTGCTTGTTTAATGTCCTGAGGAAATGTTCTGCATTATTCAAATATCAATGTTTGCTTTATGTGGATAATCTTTCCATTGTGACTGTACCACAGAATTCATTGTGTTCACTCTGATTATCTTTTTCTTTGCTTATCTGTGTAACCTTCAGTCTCATTCCTAACCAAATATTCATGCAGCTGTTTTTTTTAAACCACACATTGCTATAGCCCTTTGTTCAAGAGTCTTTTTCAGCATACCTTGATAGGTGGGAAGGAGAAACTCCCTTCTAATGTTTAATCTCCTCTGGTTTTGCATTTTATGTTTCAGTTTATGGATGTCTGGTTATATCTATTTTTACAAACCTGGATGATGCCCTGCCTTAATTCTTCCATATTTCAAGCCTCTCGACTCAAGTCAAACGTAGTATTTTTCTTCATATTTAAAAAGCACTAGTAGGGATCTGCTCTAAAGAATGATATATTCCTGTAATTGAAATATTTCCAACCACAAGTCCTCACTAAAGTGCTACCCTGTCAGTTTCAATTTTCCACAAATGTTGCCTGACCTGCAGATTCTAGTACACCAAGTATTTTGCCTTTTCTATATAATGTTTTTGCCATGTTTTCACGGTATCTTGCAAACATGCCTGAATCTTCATTGAAGAATTACTTTCTAAAATTATTTAGTAGCTAATGCAGGCAGGTTATAAGCATCCAGTTGAGAATTAATAGGAAATGACACTATTTCACTGGATTATAGTAACATTTTCTTATAATTATTTACACATTGTATTCAAGAAAAATGCTGTGATTTCACTTACCAGATTTAATGTGTTCAAATTTGATTCTGTGATTTTTTTTTTTGGAGAAAATAAAATCAGATTTTCTTGTAAATATGGGATGTATTATACCCAGAGAAACGTGGAAAGTTACAACACTTTGTTTAACAATTCTGCACCTAAGTAAATGGTGTACCAAAAAGAAAATACTGTTCCCACTGTAGTTGGTAAGTTCAGCATGTCCAGCTACTATCTGTACCCTAAATTGACTGATTTTTGGTTTTCTGTTGTGTGTAATGCAAAGCACAAAACATAATGTTATAGTTTTGTTTTGGATGTGATCTTTGGCTGAAAGCTATAGGGGAACATCAGTGTTGGTTTGGACTTTTTGGATATGCTGATTGCACTGGAAAAGTGAAGGAGCAGATCTGTGAACAGTGCAGCAGGTGTTTGAGAGTTGTGGTCTTGATTTCACTGAAACTAGAATTATGCAAATTAAATCAATTGACTGTCAGATATGTGTGGCACAGAATAAGTGAATTATTGTGGCAAATGATCGAGGCCACTATTTTGTTCATTGCTGTTAAGTTTACCTTTAACATCGGTGTGTGGCCATCCCAAAGACTTGCAGATCACGTCAAATAGCTCACCCAATCTTCACTTGTTTGCAAAATTCTGACTATACCCAGTCAGCGCCTGCTTGTAAAGCTGGCAACACTGTGTCCAACATTAGCTGTGATTCACAATTGGACCACATTTGCTGGATAATCCCAAGTGTGTGAATAATTAGACTGACAGCCAATTTAGTATTATCAGTCAGCCTCATAGTGTGTTGCCTCTGTGTTGGAAACTACATATATTAATACACAGAGCTGTTTTTTGCAAGCAAAATGAGTGACATATTCTTTGTGCCTGCTTTAACTAAATAAAATAGGTGACAGCCATTGACTGGGTCATTTCTCAGGGCAATGCTTTGATTAGTCAGAGGCAACCTGCCTGGTTTAAAATATAAACAAAGTCTTGCAGCTATCTGTCAATCATTAAGTGTAACCTAATGTCATTTCAGGCAAGGAAATCTACTATTCTTCCCTCTTCTGGCCTACATGTGACTCCAGACTCGTAGCAATTTGTTTGACTCTTAATTGCACTTTGGTTAACGAGAAGGGGTAATGCATGCTGCCTCAGCCAGTAAGAGCCAAATCCCATCAAAGATTTTTCAAAAAAATTCCTTCCGAGCAATACTTCTTCCAATAAGAGACCACTTGTCAATCAAGCAGAATTCTCTTTCATACCATATAAATATTGGTTGTTGCCTTAAATTAGTTTTCTTGCATCAATTCTCAAGTTTGTGCTACCAAATGATTATTTGATCATTAAATTATTCTGATGATAGGCTATTCACCTTACAAGCTCTTGGCACAATAGCTCTTGTGGACCCCATCTCTGAGCCAGTGACCAAAATTCAAATCCCACCTGCTCCAGACCTGTGTAATAAAATCTCTGAACAGATTACAGGTAATGAGAAAATATCTAGGTTTTCAACCTTAAATGTTAACTTTGCTTATCTGTCCAAAGGGCTGCCTAATCTGCTGAACATTCTCCTGTATTTCTGTTTTTTTTTTTGTTTTGTTATTACCTCCTGTGAACCCAAAACTTGGTCCTGGGTCTCTGATTTGTCAGAAAGCAGGATAAAAATAGTGCCCATCATAATTTATTTTTAAAATTCTTTCATGAGATATGGATGTCTGGCAATTCCAGCACTTGCTGTCCTTTGCTAACTAAGGGTTAACCATATTACTGTGGATCTGGAGTTGTGTGCAAGGATGCCAGATTTCTTCACTCAGTATTAATGAACCAGATGTATCCCAATGACAAGTTATGATGTCTACATCATAATGCATGTAAATATTGAATTTAATTTCTCCCAACTACTGTGGTGTGATTTGAACCAGGTAACCCCACAGCATGAGCCTGGGCCTCCGGATCGCCAATCCAGTGAAGTTTCCCCTACACCATCATCTAGTCCTCATCTGTTAATTTAATTACCCCAAGTCCAAGCCAAATTATTTTCTTTCTGAACCCAAAGTCCAGGGGTCTAATAAGAGTCTGAAATCAAGAAAGAGCATTAGCCCAGAAGCAAAATTGCATCAGATCCTGATGTAGGATTAACTTCAAGACATTTTCAGAGATTTATGACATTTTCAATATGACTTCCTAACTCATTTACTCATAGGACTGAACAATGAAGGCAAGTACTAAATGCTTTTTTAATCACCCTATCTATATGTGACACAAACTTCAAAGAATTATATATACAAACACATTAGTACCTCTGTTCTGCAACACTACCAAGGCCCTATCGTTAACTGTAAAGTCTTGTCCCTGTTTGTTGAACTGACATATATAATACATTGCATTTTTCCAAACTGAACTCAGTCTGCCCTTTTATAGCCCATTTGATCAAGATCCCTTTGTAATCTTAGAAAACCTTCTTCAATGTCACCAATTTTAGTGTCATCTGCAAACTTACCATCCAAACCTTGTGTATTCTCACATCATTCATGTAATGACAAACAAGAGAGGACTCCGAACCAATCCCTACAGAACACAGCACATTTCATTGGTGACCATTCTCATTTCAAGCAATCGCTAATATGTTCCCAATGAAATGTGCTGCCCTAATTTATGGTATTCACGTTGTGATGCCGAAGCCTCATTTCAAAGACGTTTCATGCCAGATTTGTATGAAACACTATTTTTAATTAGTACAAAGTATCAGAAAATATTTTTATAATTAGGTAAGGGATTTGAGTGCTATAAAATAGATTTTTTTTTTTCCGTTTTGAAGGCATATGCCTGTATTTTAGCCTGAAGGGTTCTTCTGAGCTGGAGACCTAGGGTCAGAAGAATGATTTTTGTAAGTATTTTGCTGAATTTAACCATAGAGCTTATTTGAAAGTAGGTGTTCCCACTGTCAGCCTGAATGACAGGATGGAGGCTTCTCAGATGAGAAATCAGCTTCACAAGGTTTAACACCAAGGGATCAGGTTGGGAAAGAGTGGAACCAGAAAAGATCATGACCGGTTGAGCGAGTTTCCTGTTTTGGTGGATGAGAGTTTGACTGATTTTAGAGTTGTGATGGTGTTCAGGGTGGAGCAGGTAGATTCTTAGGGTGAGGTGGGAGGGAGGTTTAAACTTGTTGAACCCAGAGAAAACAGATCCTGTGCTTGGCTGATAAGCAGTGCTATAAAGATGCTTACCTCTTTGTGGCTTCAGCCAGTCTCTACATTGCTGAGATTTCTGGGGACCAGAAAACCTAGTCGCCTGCAAATGACATCGGGTTAATAGGTCCTGTAAAGGTGCAGGTCCTTGTTATTAAAAATGATCTGCAAGTTGTTTGGTGTCTGCCACTTGTTCTGCGTATTTCTAAAACTCATGGGTTTGGCCATTAGAGATTTTAATAAATCAAATCAAAAGCAGTGACAAATCACAATCAGAGGACCTTGTACTATCTGTTTTGTACATCTAAGCGATTTTTAATTTCAGATTTCCAGTATTTTGTTCACATCTGCATGATGGAATGTCAACTTGATTAGCATCACTTAATGAAAATAAATTTTTCATTATTGACTAATTGGTATTAGTTTCTATGACTGACATCAATGGTGATTTTCAAACTCAACTAAATTGTGTACTCATGCTGTGAATCTTCAATGTCTCTTCAATGTTCTGTTCCTGATTTCTGATTATGGTTGTTTTAAGATCTCTGGTTTAGACTGCAAACCCCCCTCAGGGCCACTGATTTGAACCATGCATAATCCCTGAGCTAAAGCTTCAATTGTTTGTAGATAGGGAAGGCTTTGGGCATCAGTGCTGGGAGCTCAAGGTAGCCTTGCACCGAGAACAGCAGAGGATTTTAAATGGTCTTTCAGCTGATGCAATCTTAATTCCTACAACTTTTATTAGGTTTTGCACTCAATCCCTCAAAATCATTTTTCTTTCTCCCCCTTCAAAATGACAGATCAGTAAGCAGAAGTAATTAGAGTCTTAACCATTCAGTGTTACAATGTTGATTTTACAATTGGCAATAATGTCATCCAAAGTAAAATGTGTCAAACACAATTGCGGATTGATTTGCAACCAGAATTCAATGCGAAAGTGATCAGTACAAACATTGTATTGACTGCTTTTTCTGGGATTACTTTATTGTCATTCATATTTGAAATACAGGTTGTTCTGCTATAAGAGCATTTCATTAACATGAATTTGCTTAACATGATTAATGAATTGGGGACACTGTTTATAAAATACAAAGTTTTAAAGTGTGTATTGACTAAAATGTGTTTTTGGCACCATTAGTTTAAATGGTGCTACTATTACACGATTTTTCTATAACACGCGATTGCATGAGAATGGAGCTACCATGTTAGAGCAGAACTGACTTGAACTAAATGATGGCTACCCAGAGGAAGCTGTGAGCATTTTCATCTAAGTGAAATTACTAGAGAATGATGGTGCAGATATGCCCAGGAACACTGCCTGATGGATAGGCATTGAAAATATAAAATGAAATCAGAGTGAACAGAACTTTAATGAAAATAATTTATGATCAAAGTCATATAACAATGCTTCTACTTCCTCAGAAGGCTAAGGAAGTTCAGCATGTCAATAAAGACTCTTACCAATGTTTATACATGCAACAAAGAAAACATTCTATTTGGGTGCATCCCAACATGTTATGGCAATTGCTATTCTCAAGACCACAAGAAATTGCAGTGTTGTGAACATAGCCTAGTCCATCACACAAACCTTGCCTTCTGTCCATTAACTCCATCTATGCTGCATTGGGGAGGCAACCAACCGAATCAAAGACCCCTCCCAATCTGGTTATACTCTCTCCCATCCTCTTTTGTCAGGCAGTATGCATAAGAGTTTGAATATGCTTATGAATAGATTCAAGTGCAGCTTTTTCCATGCTATTATCAGCCTTTGGAATGGACCTTTCAAATATTAATGTTGATCTCTCATTACAGCTGTAATACCTGTTGCAGTTCGTGTGGTATGATCTGCCTGCAGAGCTAACGAAACAATACTCCTCACTCTGTCTTGGTACATGTGATAATAATAAATCAAATCAAAAGCAGTGACAAATCACAATCAGAGGACCTTGTACTATCTGCCATTCCTAGTGATGCACTGAGCTGATTTGGCCTGTCATGTTTCACAATGTTACAAAGTGTCTTATAGCTTTTTAAGCTGCACTCATGGGTAAATGTAGCAGACATATTGAACACATTTTGTAAAAAAAAAAGTAAACCAGTTCTGGTTTCTGTGATGACTTGTCAGCTCCCAGATCAACTCACCTGATCTGCAAGTAGGTTCTTTCATGTCTGAACAGATAGATGGAGTATTTCAACCCGAAGTCTGACCTAAGTATCAACTGAAAGACCGTTTTTCTGGCAATGCAGCACTGCCTTTGGTTTGCACTGGGAGAGGCAGCATGAATCAAATCTTCCAAATCTCCTGTGAAATGACATGGAGAATGAAGTTGGGGATTCAACTTTGAGGCAAAGCAAGTTCTACCATTCCATGTTGGGATGAGGTGGCGGTGAGTTGCAGAAAGAAAGGGGTTGACTCACCAATTGCCGCACTACCAAGGCAGCACATAACCTGATGGGTTAATGAATATCACAAATGAAAAGCCCACAAAGTGTACACTGTTTCAATTACTAAGCTTAAAGGGCTTTTGTATGACAAATTCAACTTGACAGGCTGCCTGAATGACTTTGAAATTTGTTATTCTTGTGACAGTACCCTTGGAGAAACAAAGGTCAAATATAAAATATTGTGTGTGGTCTTGCGGCTTTATTTCTATACCCTGTGCTCTTGTTTTGTTCTAGTTAATGCTACCCAACTCAGCACAGCAAGCATTAACCCTGCTCTACTACAAAGTCCTCATTAGGGCACTGTCTTATCGAAACACCCTAGACTGCAATGTTTATCTTCTGATGCAGTTGCTGTATACTTCAAAGCAAGTGAAGGGCAGAATATGGTCAGCAGTGTGTTCCAATGTATCTTCGTTCTTACCATCTTCAGTCTTTACCTAGCTATTACGTAGAAGGAAGACACTTGCCAAAGCAATAGCTGTGCATATCGGAGGTTACAGCCTGGAACTATTCTGGACGACTTCATTAATTTCCAAATGTAATGCTGTCTGGTTTGTGGATAGTTGGCAGTGTGAGACATGAGGGACAACCCTAAAAAATTGAATGAATTTAATTTAGATGCACAATCTTTATTGTGTTTGACACTTGACATAGAAGTGCAGGCTTCTATGTCTTGTGGTACGTTTCCAGCTGTTACCTAATAATCCTCCGACACCAATATTGTCAGTGGGGACTCCCTGCACAAATGGATACCACTGGGGATTCCTGCCTCAGTTTCTAGTGGGCAGTGTCAGTTTTTCAAAAGGAAGTAGTATGCTGGGAGCCCATTTTGCTCTTGATAGAATACTACAACAGCAACTGTATGTCAGTGAGTTGACAGATACTCGAGAGTGTTACGTTTTTGTGCATGTGGCATTGCAGACACCAGATGGGCTGAAATCTTGTAGATTCTGGATGTGGGCCACAGGTTAAACAGCCATGGCTTGTGCCTGCTCTCGACATTCAAGAGTTTCTAATAGGTACCTTAATCCTGAATGTGTTTCTTCAGAAGCATTCTAGCAATATCCCAACCACTCCACAACATAATTGCCTTTAAAGAAAATTAACCTGTTTCCTCACTTCATGTCACAAGCAACTTTAAACTTGAATCAGATCTGCCATGAGTCATTTTGTATCTTATTACCAGCCTTTCGACAGCCCTGTGAGTGTCATTAATCTTAATCTCTACTGATTGATTTGAATTAATAGTGCAGTGGAAGATAGTTGAATCTGTAGTAGCAATTTAGGAAGCATTGCATCTGATGAGGTTGGCCTTGATGTTCCCCCTCTTTTTCTGGGAAATCAAGTAGTGATGGTTTGAGTTCTCAATGAATTTTATGTGGCTGTATCGATGTGTGTGAGAAAGTTAGCATCAACAGAGTTCCACTTTGGAAAAAAAGCTCCTTGCATATTGTATAAAAGGCTGGCAATGCATTCAGAGAGAATGTGAGGCTGGCAGACGTGAATTACTTTCCAGGGTCTATGCCAGAGGCAATAGAACTCTGAACACATTGCAGCGATATTCAGATGCGGGTGAAATTCTGAAAGGGTAGAACCAGTGACACAAAGATAAAAGAACAAGGATAGATGCCAAATAATGCAACAGCAACCTTTGAAGGTGGTCTGACTAAATTTATCTCAGATTGGTTTTCACAATTTGACTCTATAAAAAATTTATCAATATTAAAGTAAAACTTTCATAAAGATACAAAGTACGTAGTACCACTGGCCTGTTACTGATGTAGATATATTAAGGAATACTAACCCTCTTAACATCTAACTTCTTTAATCAGTTAAAATTTCAAAGACTTTTTGAAATTGAAATTCAGAAACTGTAATTGTTCACTATTCATTATAATTCAGCAATATAACTGTTTAGGGATTTATTTCTGAATATACTGTTGATTTCAAATAAGTTCCAATATTGATCAGCATTTCAAATTAAATTGTTTTATACCACTCTTGCAAAAACAATTTAATTCCTAGTTCATGCTAAATGAGTTGTCTTCAGTTGGTGATTAGTTCTAAACTAAAAGCAGTGCATCTAAGAGGAGAAAGGGGAAACACAATCAACCAAGAATTCTTTGGAACACAATGTTGCTATCCTTGCTGAAAAGTCACAGGTTCATTTGGATATGGGGTGATAAGTACACTGATTGAGCAGACCATTTAGTTGAATAATGGAAACCCAGTCCAATAATAATTAGTTCTCCACCAATGCCAAAATGAAAATTAACACTGCAGTGCTTAGGATTTTAGCCATGACTTCACATATGACCCAAGAAAAGTCTTTCCATTTCTTTGGTTATATAACCCTGGTGTTAAGGAATCTGATTATTCGAGACCTGAGAAGAAAGTGGAGCTCAGAGTTGAGAGTGTATTGCTGGTAAAATACAGCAGGTCAGACAGCATCTGAGGAGATCAACGTTTCAGGCATAAGCCCTTCATCAGGAAGGTCGATTCTCCTGCTCTTCCGATGCTACCTGACCTGCTGTGCTTTACCGGCACTACATCTAGTATTTCAGACCTGAGATTAGATTGTGCATCATTTGCTTGTTAAGCAGACAGACAAATTGGGGAGACCTAACAATGAGAAGAAAAAGAAAAGGACCTCAGTGATTTGGAAATTCAAGTCGATTCTTTTATTCTCCAAAAGGTATTCTTTGAATTTTCTCTGTAACGTTTGAAATGTATTTGATTTCTATTGAAATCCAGATATAAGCAGTAAAAGACTAGTTTAAAATGCAGTTGTTCTTGCTTGTGGTCAGGTGTCTTTATGCAAGTTTTGCGGCACTGATCTGGTGACAGTGCCTTCCAGAAGTTTGTTTCTTCACTGTGAACATCCAACAAGCAAGCAAGCAAGCACCAGATGTGAATAAATGAAAGTTGCTCTGTGGGTAGTTTCCAGAAACGCAGGGAATTGCTTGACAAGGTATAAAAATGGAGTTGAGATTGAAGTTCAACCTGATAGCCATTCATCCTGTTTCTTACCAGGCAGTTCAGGTTTTGGCCAGTCTTGCAGCTGACCCGAACCAATGATTTTATGTTCAGTATTTTGTACCTCAGTGAATGGGCAGCAAAGATTTCTGTTCACCTGTTTTGCTATCTGCAGAGCCTCAAACCAACTGGCACAAACAAAACAGAAATTTTCATCATCAATCTCTTAGTTTCAGTTACACTCTTTTTCCATGATAGATCTGCAGATTTTGTCATACAGCATAGAAACAGACACTTTGGTCCAACTAGTCCACACCATCAGGTTCCCAAATTAAACCATTCCCTCTTGCCTGCATTTGGTCCATATCCCTCCAAACCTTTCCTATTCATGTACCTACCCAAATGACTTTTGAATGTTGTAACTGTACCCATCCACCACTTCCTCTGGCAGTTCATTTCATGTGAACTACCCTTGATGTAAAAAAGAGTAGTCCCTCATGTGCTTTATAAAGCTTTTTCCTCTCCCCTTAAAAATATGCCACCTAGTTTTGGACTCCCCCACCTTACAGAAAAGATACCTTGGGTATTCACCTTATCTATGCCCCTCGTGATCGTATAAACCTCTATAAGGTCACCCCTCAACCTTCAATGCTACGAGGAGAAAGGTCCCAACCTCTTTTTATAACTCAAACCCTCTATTCCCACCAACATCCTGGTATTTCTTTTCTGAACCCTCTGCAGTTTAATAATATCCTTCCAGGGTGACTGGAACTGTACACAGTACTCCAGAAGCAGCCTCACCACCACCCTGCATGACCTCAATATGACGTCCCAACTTGATGAAATCTCTCTGTATGGCATTTCATCATTTTGCATGTGCTGTTAAACTGTTCTGTGGGCCAATGGATCTTTCTCAAAACTCACTAAGGCCAATGGCATTGGCCACCTAAAATATTGGACAGGCTTGGAGTGTTTTGGTGTACAGCGGATCTTATTTCTTATGTTCTTGTCTGATTGAGCACTCCCATCAGAATGGTATCTACAGTTCTGCACTGCTTATTTCTACTTGGCTCACTGAAATTAGCCAACATCTTTTTAAAATAAAGTGTATTCAATTATTGTTATTGACTTTCTTGCCATTATGCTACGGCAGACTGCTGGATATTGGCATAAAGGGTGTAAGGGTAAAGCGATGGAGGTCATGGGTTGCCCCTTATAATCCAGGTCAATGGGGATGAGTAGAGGGGAAATGTATAGATTAGTATGGAGAGTATGAGGGCGTGGCAGTGACATGGGTTAGCAGAAGGAGTGCATGGGACTTGGGGGGGTTTGTGAGTGGTGATGACTGCAAGGTCTTATTAAACTGGGACAAAGTCCCAGGGCACCAAGATGGCCTTTTAGACAGCCTGGCCAGATGCTTGGCAACTCTTGTGTTGCCTCCAAACTGTATTTCAGGTTACTAACCCCGATTTCTAATTTGCATCTGACTTCACCCTCCCTCCCACGAGCACATGCACATGTGAGCACAGAGGCACCTACACACCCTGGAGTAAAAGTACATCATTTAGGAAAAGATCCCCCTAATTGGGTTTGCTGTCCCAGGAGGAGGCTCACCAAAACTCGAGGCTGGGGGTGGGGAGGTAAGACTTTAAAATGGGGTTTTTTTTCTTTTCTTTTGGATTAAGAACTTTAAGGTCTGGTCACTTTTTTCTTTTAGATTAGATTCCCTACAGCGTGGAAACAGGCCCTTCAACCCAACCAGTCCACACCGACCCTCCGAAGAGTAACCCACCCTCTGACTAATGCAGCTAACACTACGGGCAATTTAGCATAGCCAATTTACCTGATTTGCACAGCTTTGGACTGTAGGAGGAAACCGGAGCACCGGAGGAAACTGGCACAGACACTGGGAGAATGTGCAAACTCCACACAGACAGTTGCCCGAAGCTGGAATCGAACCTGGGTCCCTGGTGCTGTGAGGCAGCAGTGCTAACCACTGAGCCACCATGCCACCTTTTTAGCTTTACTTTTGACTCTAGTTCATTTTATTTCTTCTCGTTTTTTTTATTATGTTTTTGTACTTTGCATTTTAAAATGGTGCTATAGAGTGGTAACTTTGTACATTTTTCATGGTGTTCCTGTATTTGAGTAATCTCGTTCTAATTCTGATGCTAGTGTCAGGAAATTTTGATCCTCTGCTTACCCGACTTGGGAGCGGACATTCTGCCTTAAATCTCAAGCTGGTTCAATTGCACTATGAGACAGATAATTTACTTTCATTTGGATTGTGTTAAAATTAAAAATGATTTTTAACCTTTTATTGCTTACCTACTCTAAACAATTTAATATTATCTCATTCAGATACGATCTGAACAAGTGTTTGATGGAACACACAACCTCTATCTTGATATAATTTATACTGTTGCATTTGTGATTTCCTCCATCTATTTTGCTTATCTTTCACTTATCCTCTTTTCCCAGTCTCCTCCCTAATGATCAGCTTTTATTTCTGCTTTCAGCACTTCAGCATTTTCTGTGTTATCTTATCCATTTCTCTTGTTACTGTATCTGTCTAATCTGACTTCCTGACAAACTCCCTTGTATGTATTTAATTCTCTGGAGATACTGACTGCTTTTCGTGTTTCTCTCTTTCTGATGTCCGTGCTACTGGGAAACACAGAACAGAGCTCTGCCTCATTATATTTCTTGCACATCATTACACATCACAAATGATGGAAAGTAAGATTGAAGCTTTAAATGATGGATCTATTGCTTTGCCATCACCATCCCCCTTTCAGCTTGAAGTTTTATTGTGTCTCCATCTGTGTAAATGTCTCCAAAGATGGTTCAGAAAACAAGACATGAAGCAGTCATTTTGAGTCCATCCCAATGTTATTCACTCTCCAGCTTTCCAGGGATATGTTGTTATAGTGCATGATATGATTTGGTGTATTTCTGATCATTGAGTTTGTCATTCATTCTGTCTATAAAATTGTTAAAATCCTCAAAGTTGAAATCATTCCTAATTTTCAGGTAAATATCTCCTTGTCAGAATATAGTGACAGATTTAAATCTAAACATAGTTGTGTGCCAGTGGTGCTGTCAAGATTTGCTACTTATCAATTCTTTTCAGGTACAAATATTTATAGTTTGCCTATGTTTATTAGTAAATATTGAAAGATGCCAGTTATTTTCCTGTGCATTCTAATAAATGTAACTTGAGCAATTCAGAGAATTTAAACTGTTGTAAATCTATCCTTTCTCTGGCTCTTGCTTTGCCTATACCCCATGGCTCAGCTTTTGCTAGTTGCACATGTTCATCTACAATAAAAAAGGTGGATCCAACCGTTTGTACCAGAGGACTGGATCAGAGTGTCATAATCAGTGAGTGCGATGTATATGTCTCTTCAAAATAAAAAATCTGCATTTGCCACTGCACAAATATTCTTTCCTCCCCTTCAAATACCCACTGGCTTCTCTGTTGTCATTGCTTTTCAGTACCCTGTACAGCCTGGGCTGCTTCCCATCTGTCTGCTGTGCTCGCCTATATACACTCCCCACGGTGCTTTCTGCTGTCTGCCACCATTGTCTCCATAATCCACCAGTATTGCTTCTGCCATTCAAAGTTTGAATCACTTGGAAGCTGTGGCAGTAACAATGGGAGCTTGCTAATGCTGCCCGTAGTTTATAATCCTTTTCACAGCCTTCGTTCCATCAGATATTGTTATGGATTATGATCAATGTGTTGATTTCATCACTACTCATTTAATTTTTTGTGATAATGGAACTGCTTTGGTTTGTTGATTGATCTCTTGCTTCTACTATCATGAAGGTTCAAATTCCAGACACCTGAGTGCATAATCCAGGCTGACATTCCAAAGCAGCACTGAAGGAGGACCATACTTATGGGAGTGCTGCCTTGTACAAGGGCCATTTGACTAAAACAGTGTTTGCCCTCCCAGATCGGCACAAAAGATCCAAAGACACAATTCAGAGAAGAGGCTGGATGTCCTCCTCGATGTGTGGGACAATATTCCTCTCTCATTCAACAGATTATTTTGCCATCTTCAGATTACAATTTGTGGCGTTTTGCAGTGCACAAAACATTGCCTACAGTAACGCTTCAAAAGTATTTTATTGGACGTCTGCAAGATATTTTGTAAAAATTAAATTGAAATAAGCATTTTCTGATTCTTTGGGGGAAAAAGTATTGATAAGCTCTGCTACCTGCTTCAGGGCTAATTACAAGTTAGGGCAAAGGAAGTTTGAGTTATAGAAGAGGGTAGACATTGGCATGTAGGAAACAGAGTGACCTTCCAGGTCTATAAAATCATGAGGGGCATAGATAAGGTAGGTAGCAAACAGCTTTTCTCGTGATAGGGGAATCTAAAACTAGAGGGCATAAGTTTTTGGTTAGGGGAAGAGATACAAAATGGCCCAGAGGGGCAACATCTTCGCGCACACAGGATGGTGAGTCTCTGAAACAGGCTGCCAGAGCTAGTGGTGGAGGCAAGTACAATTTCGTCATTTAAGAAACATTTAGACAGCTACATGGATAGGAGAGATATGGGGAGAAAGTGAGGTCTGCAGATGCTGGAGTTCAGAGCTGAAAATGTGTTGCTGGAAAAGCACAGCAGGTCAGGCAGCATCCAGGGAACAGGAGAATCGACGTTTCGGGCACGAAACGTCGATTCTCCTGTTCCCTGGATGCTGCCTGACCTGCTGTGCTTTTTCAGCAACACATTTTCAGCTAGGAGAGATATGGACCAAACACAGGCAGATGGGATTAGTTTAATTGTGGGTAGCATAGACAAGTTAGGTTGAAGGGCTTTTTTCCATGCTGTAGACAACATTGCTTCTCTAACTGTATATGGAATTTGGAGAGATTTTAAAACCAGTATTTTAAAGAGGTAAAGACAGGTGAAAAGGTAATGATCATCCAATTTGATTGAGTAAGTTGAGTGTAAGAATTTGAAATTTAAGTAGTTATATAATTCAGTTTAATCCGGTTGTTAAAGTTGAAATAAACTCTAGCTTTAAGATGGATCAGAGTTTTGCAATACTTAATTTCAAGTGTTGGAATTGGTTTTCTGAAAATTAAAATCAATACTTGCTAAATGTTATTGACTTTTCTATTATGATTAAATTATTAACAAAGTTAAGAAATTTTATGTTATTAAACCTTCACTTTTTAACAAAGGATGTGTCTTTAAGTTGCTGCAAGGTACAGGCCTAGGATAGAGTTTAAAAAAAGACACACCAAACAAAAGATTTTGATGCCTGAATGAATTTAGTACCTAAAACATAATGAGTATTTCATAATTAGTGTTAACTCATTAAATAATTCAATGGTGGATGGCAATATTGTTTTCTAATAGTTATTTAATGACTAGTGCTAATGGGGAGCCATAAGCTTTTCAACTTCATGACTTGCCTTGTGGTTATAAAGGTTTATCAAAGTTAAATCAAGATTTATGAAGCAAGTCATGTCTACAACCCATGGCCTTTTCAGCTCCTTTTATTAACACAATCCTACAGCAAAGTCAAACGTCAAGTAGCTGTTTAGATGCAGCAACTCTGAGTTAATAGTGTTGTCAGAATAAAGTAAATGTTATATTTTCTGCAATTTAGGAGACTCCAAGTTGTGGACATAGCTTTGTCTTAGATTAAAACAGGTCTCATCCTGAAAGATACAAAAATGTCATGTTCTATCCGAGCTCAACTGCTTTGGAAGTGGGAGCTGCATTATGTCAAAGGCTACTGGAAATTCAAATGAAATGATGGTTTTGCTCCCATACTTAACTAAAACATGATAATGTTCATCGCAGCTGGATGGAGACATGACATTATGAGCATCTTCACCATATCTTGCTGCCTAGCAACATATTCATTCCACATAAAAACCTAATGCCTGTCTGTGCAATAGCAGCATGTGTATTGCAGTTAGTGTTCCTGCATCACGCTCTTGTTATTAACAACAGCCACACAGCAATTCTGATTTATTGCAATGTTTTGATGTTTGTGCATGGACACAGCAAGAAACTGCATAATGCTGGAGAGAAATGGAAATGTTTGTCACAAAGTTTATTGAGCACAACGCTGGAGAAATGCTTTGTGGATTTCTTTCCCTATTGTGAGGTGATAGTTAGGGTATAGCAGGAATATTTTTCTTTCACGTGGTGGGCACTCTGAGTGTCTGCCTTCACCAGCGCTTTAAAACTCACTGCTGGCTAAAATTAAAGTAGTTTGCCTTTCTCTGCCCACCTAGCCCAGTAAGGGAAGGGCACAGTTCCACTCTGTAAACTATTTGTAAAATTTGAGTTGGAAGGCGAGTGCTGGTGAGCCAAGTTGACTGCATCTGTTGCAATAATAAGCTAGAAACCTCCTCCATTGTTAGGTGGACAGAGCGAGGCAGAAAGTGGCTGCTATAAAACTTACTACTGCTTAAAATTATAGCACCAGTAAGAGAGGAAGCTGCCTGAGGAAATTATACTGCCAAGTGAAGATTGGAGGCATTGTGAGATATTATCTTATTATCAACTGCAGCAAGTGAACACCAACTAAGGGACTACAATTTCCTCTGTGCACTGTGTAATGGAATTGCAAGCCCACTAATAAAGAACACATTTATGATTTCATTACACATAGCATACAGCGATAATATTCTCCAGGAAAGGTTTTGAATCAGCAGTTAATGAGAGACCCCTAGCACGAAGAATTTTAGCTTTGTACTCCACTTATTCTTATCTCCCATATTTTAAAATACATTCCATTCCAATGCTTGTGGAACTTCTCAGGCTGTACGCTGCTCCCCCAACCCAAAGAGCTGATAGATCTTGCTCATGGCCAGAGAAGGAATGTCATGAGCCTCTCTGAAAGCCTTGTTCCTGAGTTGGCTGTTAGAAGTTACGTGAGCTTACCTGCAGGCAATATTACTCCTGACTTTCCTTCTCTGGCCATGAACAAGTTGTTGAAATGAAGCTGGGATTAGGAACATGTGGTGCACAGTGGAAACCATGTCCATGGGCCAAATCCTTTCACTCAAAGACAGATGAGTGGGTCAAGCTTAGATCAGCAAATCCTCACTTAAAGCATCATATTTTTGGCCTATTGTATCAACTCTGCTTTTACCTGTTTCAGGTTCCTTCATTTAGCGACATGTCAAGATAAATGTTTTTCCTATCCATTGTTAAATAGACTAGTATTACCACCCAATCAGAGGGTATTTGGAAGGGATGAAGTGGAAAGTCATGCAACTGCACAGTAAACAGAAGAAAATGATCCTGAGCATAAATCAGTGTGTCCAATTCTGACTTTAACTGCAATGGATTGGTTTGTGTGCAAGTAACCTCTTCACTGGATGCAACATGATCATGATTCCAAGCAGGTTAGTATTTAATAAGAGATTTCACAGAAATCAGGGCCTCTTTTTCTGGAGATCACAGTGGGTCAAGCAGCATCCATGGAGAGAGAACAAGCTAACATTTCGAGCCTGGATGACTCTTCATCAGAGCTGACATGAAACTTCATGTCATTTATCGCAAAGGTTAAAAACTGTTTAAAAATGAGGATGTTGATGTGTCAGTCTTGTAAATGCGTGCCAGATTGAGAGCAAACTTGCATTCATCCCTCGGGCTGTCTTCCCTGCAGCACGGTACCAGTAATGCACACAGATGGGAATCTGAGGGTGACTCAAAACCAGGTGCTGAGTGTTCTGCTACATCGCCAATGTGTTTGAAGGTGAGACTAGCATGAAATAAAGGGATGGCCTGCTCAGCATCTCCCCACCTAGTTGTTACCCCCTATTACAGGGAGCAGGGGGAGTGAAATGGGTAAAACCTCAAAACACCCTTAGGTCTATTAAGCCCTTAACTGGATAATTAAAGGTCAATTAAGGATCTCATTCTGTTTCTGCTACCATAGTCGTGCAGTGGTAGTGGTGTATAGATTGTACTGGGGCCAGCCAGATGGACCTCATAGAATATAAGTTCCCTGATTGGGACTGTTAATTTGATCCAATCAGGGAGCCCTGGCTGACAGATAAGAACAGGAGTGGCAGGGGTTCTGTTCACTCTGAGAGCTGGCTCTGAGGGCGTTAGATTAGATTAGATTACTTACAGTGTGGAACCAGGCCCTTTGGCCCAACAAGTCCACACTGACCCACTGAAGTGTAACCCACCCAGACCCATTCTCCTACCTTTACCCCTTCACCGAACACTACGGGCAATTTAGCATAGCCAATTCACCTAACCTGCACATTTTTGGATTGTGGGAGGAAACCCACGCAGACACGGGGAGAATGTGCAAACTCCACACAATGTCGCCTGAGGAGGGAATTGAACCCGGGTCTCTTGGTGCTGCGAGGCAGCAGTGCTAACCACTGTGCCACCCAGCTTTAAAGACTGCCCGCATGTAAATATAGGGTGACTCGGTGATGGGATACCGGCCTCTGTAGTGTTATTTCAGTGGCGATGAGAGAACTGCACGGTTCTGAAGAAATCCACTCGCCACAGTCGTCTTTGAGTTAGGGTGAGCATTTCTGGCATCATGCCATTATTTGGGAACCTTGACATCTATGACCCTGCTGTCAAAGACTGGCCCAGTATGTGAAAAGAATATGTTAACTTTTCCAGGCAAATGACATTGGGGCAGATGAAAATCAACGAGTAATTCTCCTGCCCTCCTGGACCCACAACATTTTTGGTTATTGGGAGCCTAACTTTCCCTGAGGCATCAGATACTAAAACCTTTCAAGAGTTGACAGATATAGTTAAGGAATATTATGACCCCAAGTATTCTCTAATTCTAAGACACTACGGTTTTACTTGGCAATTAAAAAACCAAGAGAATCCATATCGGAATTTATGACTTGGTTAAGACAACTGGCAGAGGCTGGCAGAAAGTCCCACTCGACCTAAATTGAGTAAGAAAACTCATAGGCTGGTATCCAGGAGAGTGCACACCCTGGCAAGTTCACCTGTGTTGGTTTGGAATGGTTAAATTGCTGAGCAACATCCAAATCCGAACCAATCAAAATAAACATCTGGTTAAATGGTCACCTGGTTCTAACGGAAATCGATATTCAGCAATCGCAGAACTAGACTTTAACAAAATTGGCACTGGTCTCCCAGTCACGTGGGAATCTCCCTCCCTCGAAACCGCCTCTCACCCCCTGCAGGGCCAAAGTACATGATGTCAAAATGGAACAAACGCAAAAGCTGTTGCTTAATTGGCAATCTGTAAAAGGCTAAAAGGAGCTTTGGGCATTTTTACATGCCATGGGTCAGATTTCACTTCACTGCTGCAGTAATTTGATGTGCTATAATCCAATTTTGATTCTGAAAGCTCTGGGTGGCCCAGTGTGTTGGAACAACCTTTTCACCCTGGAGAGCCTGAGTTGAATACTAACCCAGACAGATGGGTAGATAATGTTTTCCTCTCTCTTGGCTGTTAAGGATCACAAGTGCAGTGCATTTAGGCACTTTCAAGCCAGCTTCTACCACACAAAGCAACCTGTACATTTGGCACTAATTAATAGCGATTCAGCAATACTCCAAGCAAGGGAAGGTCTGAGAGGCTCAATAAAGCAGGGACGCCTGGGTGATGATGCAGCTGAGGCCCTTTTCTGGGTTAATTCAATGTTACAGCAAGTCTTCCCCGGAACAAGTTCGAGAGTGCTTGACGCTATCAGTGAACATACAGTTTGAGACATTTTGTACTTCTCACTGTTTGTATCATTTGTCACTTTGGTAACCCACAAGAAGAGGTGCTTCAGCACACACTGAGTGCCTGTTCACACTGTGAGAATGGGGTCGCTTCAACATCAAGGCTTTTCTGTTCTGAGAAAATAGTTGATGACACAATCTCAGAAGTGAACATGTGTACTAATGGATTCAACCTCAGTGTATCTAAGTGGGAATATACTGTAATCATTTTATTCATTATACTTAATGGAATTTTTCCTAATTTCTCCTTCCATCCTGATAAATCCCCAGATCAGGCTGGCAGTGTTGCTTTGTAACGGCCTGTGAGCAGGCTTGTGTATGTGCACAGATACAAGAGGAGAGAAACCGAGGCTGTAGCACAAATGTAAAGCTGATGTCAGGGAGACATCTTTTGACAACTTTTTAGAACCATCTTCAGGCGGGGGGGGGGGAGGGGAGGGGAGGGGAGGTGAAAGCAAAACCAACAGGGGCTTTCTCAATGTTCTGATTCTCAATGTCCCGCTCTGTGCTGTTCGCTTTTCTCTGTGGAGGTGCCACGAGGAGCAATGGGAAGTCATTTGCTGATTACTTGGCCCAAAGTGCAGGTTCTAATATCATCAGAGCAGCTGGGGAAGAAATGCAGAATTATAAATGCAACCCCTGTTCTCTGAATATTAAACATTACGATCCTTAAAACCCGTGATTCACAGAACTTTGCTATAATAGTAGTGTTGTCCCAGTCGAATTCATGTTGCTTGTCATCTGCATGTGTGGCTACTAAGGATAGCTGGTCGTGTCGTTTCGTGGCTGGTTGGTATTCATGGATGCGGATCGTTATCTGTCTTCCTGTTTGTCCTATGTAGTGTTTTGTGCAGTCCTTGCATGGGATTTTGTACACTACATTGTACACAACCCAAAGGACTAGCCACACTACCATACATCAAGAGCATTTCCGAACTGACAGCCAGACTACTGCGACCACTAGGACCCTAACAGCACACAGACCAACAGCCACTCTCAGACAACAACTCACCAGAATGAAGGACCCAATACCCAGCACAAGCAAAACCAATGTAGTGTACAAATGCCCATGCAAGGATTGCACAAAACACTACAGGAAGACAGCTAACGATCCGCATCCATGAACACCAACTAGCCACGAAACAACACGACCAGCTATCCTTAGTAGCCACACACGCAGATGACAAGCAACATGAATTCGACTGGGACAACACTACTATTATAGGACAAGCCAAACAGAGAACAGTCAGGGAATTCCTAGAGGGGCACTCATCCACAGATTCAATCAATAAGCACATCGACCTGGACCCAATATACCAACCACTGCAGCGGACAGCTGGAACTGACAACCGGAAGCGGCAGGTACAAATCACTCTAAATGCCGGAGGAAAGATCACAGAAGCGCTTCACAGGAGGCTCCCAAGCACTGAGGATGTCACCTAGACAGGGGATGAAACGTCTGCAACACAAATTCCCAGCTCAGCGAACAGAACCACAAAAACCAGCACCCAAGTTACAAATCTTCTCACAAACTTTGAAACAGAAAATGTTGGAAATATAGTAGTTAGGCAGCACTTATGGAGAGGGCAACAGTGAATAGTTCAGGTTGGTGGTCTTTCATCAAGGTTGATAATTCACACAAAAGTGACCACATTTAGTTCCAGGATGGGAATGCCCTGCCTGAAACCTGCTTGACATCTTCCAAGAAGTGACATACATCTTGAGTGGACTCCGGAATAACCTACAAGGTGCTGTGCCCAGAAAACATTCCACATGAATGGTCTGGAAGCTGGCACAACTTAAAGCAAACCTTAGAAATGGATAAGGGTTCGTCCAAAAGGCAGCATAAATAACAGATACTCATTTCAGCATTGTGCAGCTTATGTATTCTGATGGAACGATTCTAAATTTCATTATTTTGCAGAGGAATTCAACAAGTGGTTTGGCCTGTCATTGTTTATTTTGTGACTTTCTTTTCCATATTAACCAGCTTCCAATCTATTCATACCTTCCAAGTATCCATGATGACACTTTCCAATGATTGTTAATGGTTTTGTTAATGGTTCACAAGTCTCCTCCTTGCATCCCTTAGCATTTTAGCATAAATGCTATCCATCTCTGGGGATTTATTTATTTTCAATACTTTTAGCGTTTCTAGGAATTCCATTTCATCTACATCAATTCATTCTGCCTGGGCAATCTCTGTTAAGGGATGACATGTTCCTCAAGTTTATATAAAAAGGAAATAATTATTCAATATATTAACTATCCTTGGTTTCAGTGCTAGTGAAATTTTTTATTGTCATTCCCTTTTCTTTGACTATGCTCTTCCTGCTAAAGTTTTGAAATGCTTTCCTTACTGCTAGTGCTTTGCCACTGAAGCAATGCCTTTTTTTCAGTCCCTGTGCCCTACTGACCTCCATTTTATTGTGGCTCAGCATGTCACTACATTCTCTCTCGCCCAGCCTCTTGCCCTTTCTCCCTGAAGGATTCGTCAAACTTGCTCTCCCATCTTTATTTCACTTCTGAGTAGTTTATTAATTCACATAAGGTCAGGCTTCTTCCAAATGAACACAGGCAATCAACACGCTGCTGCCCACAAGTTTGAGAGAAATTAGCAATGTCCCTCAGACAGCCAACAGGATGTTTTGTGTGGGTGAGGAAAAGCAATCGTTGGAGTGTATTAAAGAATATGCTCCTGAAGTCAGGAGCAGGGCACACTCTACAGGAGCTTATTAACTTTAACTCTACATCTTGCCTGTGCTGTATCCAGGTGTCTGGTGCAGACAGTAATTACCAGAAGAAGCAAATTGTTCCATTGCACAGCAGTGACATCTCCCACCTTAATGAACAGCAAAAATTGTGAACCTGTATTATTTCTTAAACTGTTCCATATAGTGAGAAAGTTTTTCCTGCCTTAAGAACTTGTAGCAATAGGGGCCGTTCTCATTGTGACTATGTGAGGTGTTGTATAAGAGGCTCACAAGAGTAGCCCACACAAACGAAACCTCTATTTTCCTTTTCTCTCATTACAAAATAGCTTCACTTTGTGATAAACTGCACAAAAACAGAAAATTACTGTCGTGAGAGTAAACACTTAAAGACAATATGGAAGGTCTCAGTGGAGGATGAGAAAAAGAATTATTCTTAGATTCTTGTTCATTTACTTGCCCTGTACATACTCCATTGTCTTGCTCATGTGGGTGTCTGTGCATGTATATTTTTTTCTTCCCTGTCAGCCCTTTTTGCAGGCCTTGCATGTGATCTCTTTGTTCTAATTCTGGACAGCAGCATGACAGAAGAATTGAACCTGCAGGCTTTTCAGCCCTTGCTGTCAATAATGAAGCTGCAGGCTTTTGGCAGAACAGTCTGTTGGTCCTTCGTTCAATGAGAACAAGCTCAGAAGCACAGTGGTGTTGTGGGCAGGGGGGCGATAAAGCTGATTACTGCAGGCTGCTTGGTTGCTGGATTTCTCGAATATGACCAGGCCTCAAATTTGCAGTTCAATGACAAACATCACGACCAGGCTGCAACGTGCGTTTCCTTAGTTCTGTCTACATTGGGGAATGGAAAAGGGAAATGCTGAACTTAGTGCCCACAATCGTCTCTGAATTGAGGAAGAGGGGCATATATCCAGGGGAACCTGGTGGTCGGTTGGAGTGAAGCGCTATTGAAAGCAAAGCCATCTGAGACCCACACAATTATCCAGGTGACAGTGAGTTTGATGATGCTAAGCTGCTGATTACAGGTCAGTAGGTGAACAGGAACCCACTGTTCCTGAGCCCAGGTGCATCCTCTCCTCTTAAGAGTCATAGAGTCAAAGAGATGTACAACATGGAAACAGACCCTTCGGTCCATCTTATTCTCTAAGGATTAACTAGGCACAAATTCTAATTATTTACCCACTTTGCAATGCCGGTAAGTTACTTGCGATGCGCACATTTCAATAATCTGCAATTCAATTTTGGAACATAATGTCATGCTCACAAGAGTTAGCAAACTGGATATTATATTTATGATCCGAACACATTTGTCTTTAATAGCTTTTTAAGTTCAGATAGCCCAATACACAAGCCACATGTATTCATTATAAACTTTAAATTAGCTCCAGTGAGATTTTGCTTAATTAAGCTAAATAGAGGTCGACCCACTTACCATCTGCAGGAAGCCTTGTAGACTTGGGACTAACAGCTGGATCTACTGATAGCCATGACAGTGACAAAAGCTACTGACTATAATTTTTTTCATCGTAGGGTGCAATTACTGTCCTTTCACTGCAAGCAGTGGCGGTGACAGGCGGGGAATCTTATCGATTTCAGTACTCTCTGATTAGTTGCTTTCACTTCAGTCTTTTATTCTGCAAAATTAATTTGTATATTTAGATCTTTCCACGCAAATATGGAAAATCTGATGAAGGCAGCGTGATGGTGTCTTTATGATTTAGGAGGATCTTCTGCCTAAAATATTCCTATGTATTGTTCTAGATGTGACGTCTCACGAGCAGGAGGTTGTGAAAGATATTTGATCTGTCTTTAAAAGCAATTTTACTGCATTTTATTGTGAGTTTTATATCTTGTCGGATTTTCGGAAGCAGAATTTTCTAAATCACCAAAAAGACCGTTGGAAGGTATAATATTACATGCTTTAAAATTATTACTAGCCTTGGAAATATTGACAGGTTTTGTTTGGGGTGGGTGAGAGGAATTTGTATTCTGTGCAGAAAGTATTATTATCATCTGGGACTGTCTCAATATAGCATAGACTTATAGAATCGTTGTGTGGTTACTACACAGAACGGAATACACTCAAGAAACATGACACCATCCAGGACAAAGTAGCCAATTGATTAGCACCACATTCACAAACATCCACTCCCTCCACCATTGATGCTTAATAGCAGCAGTGTGTGTACTATCTACAGAATACACTGCACAAATTTACCAAAGATCTTTAGACAGCACCTTCCAAACATATGACCCCTTCCCTCTAGAAGGACAAATGCATGAGATACATGGGAACATCACCATCTTCAAGTTGTCTCCAAGCCACTCACTATCCTCAAGTGGAAATATACCACAGTTCCTTCAGCGTTCCTGGACCAAAGTCCTGGAATTACCTCTCCATTGTGGGTCTACCTACAGCATGTGCACTGCAGCAGTTCAAGAAGGCAGCTCACCACCACCTTCTAAAGAGAGGGTTGGGCAATAAATGCTGACCAGCCAGCAATGCCAACATTCCATGAGAGAATAACGAAAAGGAGGCATTTGGCCTGTCACATCCATGCCTCGTCTCTGTAAGAGCCACTCAGCACATCTCACTGCCTCATTCCCCATGGATAACTATTCAATTCCCTTTTGAAAGATTCAATCTGCCTCTAACACCCTCTCAAATCCAGATCCAAACTTCCTGCTGGTTTTCCAGTTTTCTGCCATTGGGAATACAATGAGCAAACTAGCCTCCTTCTCAACCAATATAATGTTGTAGTTCTGTGAACAGTTTCTTTCTATCTCCTCTGTCAAGATGTTGAATCATGACTTTGGAAACCTCTACCTAATCTCAATTGTCTTGTCTCTAAAAAGAACATCTCCAGCTTAATCAGTGTATCCCTGTAATTGTTCTCAAAATCTTTGCTGCATCCTCTCCAGTACCTTCATATCCTTTCAGACCCAGAGAATCTGCTTCCTGTCTACCATCATTTATACGTTCATATCAATAAAAAGAAGTTTAAAACATCAGGGATCAGTGTTGTGACCACAATTATTCACAATTTATATAGATGGCTTGGAGTTGGGGGCGACGTGTATTGTGTCAAAGTTTGCAGATGACACTAAGATGAATGGCAGAGCAAAGTGTGCAGAGGACTGTGAAACTTTGCAAAAGGAACATAGATACTTTAAGTGAGTGGGCAAAGGTCTGGCAAATGGAATACAATGTTAATAAATGCAAAGTCATCTATTTTGGTAGGAATAAAAGTAAAAAGGACTATTACTTGAATAGTAAAACTTTGCAGTATACTGCTAATCAGAGGGCCCTGGGTGTCCTAGTGCATGAATCACAGAAGGTTGCTCTGCAGGTACAGCAGGTAATTAGGAAGGCAAATGGAATGTTGTCCTTCATTGCTAAAGGGATTGAGTTTAAAAGCAGGGAGGTTATGCTGCAGCTGTAGAGCTGGTGAGGCCACACCTGGAGTACTGTGTGCAGCTTTGGTCTCCTTACTTGAGAAAGGATGTACTGGCACTAGAGGGGTGCAGAGGAGGTTCACTAGGTTGATCCTGGAGTTGAGGGGGTTGGCTTATGAGGAGAGATTGATTAGACTGGGATTATATTCATTTGAATTTAGAAGAATGAAGGGGAAACCTGTAGAACCATGTAAAATTATGAAGGAAATAGATATGATACATGTAGAGAGGATGTTTCCACTGGTGGATGAAACTAGAACAAGAGGGCATACCCTCAAAATTAGGGGGAGCAGATTTAGGACTGAATTGAGAAGGAACGTCTTCACCCAGAGGGTTGTGAATCTGTGGAATTCCCTGCCCAGTGAAGTAGTTGATGCTTCTTCAGTAAATATTTTAAGGCTAAGATAGATAATTCTTTTGAACAGTAAAGGAATTAAGGGTTGTGGTGAGAGGGTGGGGAAGTAAAGCTGAGGCCACAGAAAGATCAGCCATGACCTTATTGAATGGTGGAGCAGGCTTGAAGGTCCAGATGGCCTACTCCTGGTCCTGGTTCTTACATACTTATATATTGCCAGCATCACAATCCTGTCTATCAAAGTGAACTAAATGGTGTTTATTCTCTCAGTCCTCAGTTATGTTGAAGTGTAATGGTGTCATTTGGATTGCTTATGGAACATGTGCGGATAGGTGGAGAGATGGCTTCACCACATGTTGTAACTGACTTGCAGCCAATTGAGTTGGTCCGTTTTAAACATGTGGCACATCTGAGTTAACACCCACTCAAACTTACCACAACAAACATACTCAGCTTAAAACCTGAGTAAAACAACAGAAGAATTGGAAGTGCAAAATTAGTCCCTTTTTTTTCTAAAAGCTGTTGCTTAATTCAGGGAGACTCTATCCTTGATTTTTTTCAGAGAGGCAATAAACCAGGCCGGGCTCTGATCTGTCTGGTTTGGTACAGAGATGAAAAGGATTTTGAGAGGTCTTTTGTTTATATGTAAACAGATGAGACTTCAGGCCAAAGTGGTCATGTTTTAGAAGTGTCCTGTATAATGAAAGGGGGTTGGTCAGCTCTCTAGCTGACCTGAGTTGAACAGTTTTAGTTCAGTCTTGAACTGGGAGGTTCAACAGGGAGCTATATGGAAACTCTGTCTCTTTTCTGCTCTTCAACTTCAACCTGTAAGCATGTGTTCCATTTATACTGGTTTTTATTCAGTCTAGTTGGATAGGTTGAGTTCTGTAGGGGTTCTTTATTATGTACTTTGTGTTTCATTGTGTAATTCTGTGAATACATTTTTGTCTGTTTTAAAGTCTAGTAGTTACTTAGCTAACTTAATCTGGGTAGTTTTCACTGAGCATTTACCAAAACAAATTGTAAAGTTATGGTCTAGACTGCCTATTTAAGAATGGCTTCCAAGGCCATTGACTGCATTTTTGTTGATCTGGAATCATATGTAAACCAGATCAGGTAAGGACTGAATGTATTATCCTTGCCTAAAGGACATTAATGAACTGCTTGGGGTTTTATGACAGTTGATAGTTTCATGTTTTGAGTGGTCTGGCCCAGTCATAACAATGTCTTTACAGGGATTTTGAATTTCATTATTTTTGCATTGTTCGCTAGAGAATGATTTAGATTTAAAACATCATTGGTTTTATATGATAATAAGTTGGATTTTACTAAATCAGCACCTCTTGCAATTTTTAATTGCATTGTCTTGAATGGGAAAGGACATAACATGGATTGCTGATTCATTATCAATCATTTTATATTATCACATAAAGTGAAAATTCTCTCCCTGAAGTCCCATTTTATTTTCGCTTTTGTTTCTGTCCCTTCCCTGTCCTCCCCACAGTTTTCTTCCCATAATACACTGTCTTTCCTGTCAGCAGAGATTGGCCTTTTTAATGTTGTTCCTTGGGTGACTGGTCAGGGGATACTCTTTGACACTGCAGAACGATACAGCTGTTCCTTTACCCAAAAGTGGTTTTGCTTGTGCTACAAGGAGACAGCTCACCTGATGCTGCTATATGGAACCTGTCAAGGGGTCATGCACATACAAGTGGATCACCCCCTCTCCTATGCAGATACTCAGGTTACAACAGTCATGTTCTCTCAAGCTTCAAATTTCATTGTGCTAAAGTTTGTCATGAACACACACATATTTCTAAGGAATTGAAAAAATGTTTATTTCTTTTAAATCATTTTCACATAACGTCTTTCACAGTGAACCTTTCCCTTGCTGTTTAATTTCTTAAAGGGAAGTAAAATTCATTTGCAGTTCAGGCTCATTATTATATCCAGGCAAGGTTAGAATATCCCAGACTCAGTCTGAGTTACATGATCTCTGATGGCCCTTGGTGTTTTTTTTAAACAGCAACAGTGTATAGCTGTTAATTTCACATTTTAAAACCTTAAAACAACTTTACTGTAAACTTAACTGATCGCTTTGTGGGGTTTTGTTGTGTTCTTGAGATTTGACTAAATTGGCAAAGTATCAACTTTGAGAAAGTGAGGACTGCAGATGCTGGAGTACCAGAGTTGAAAAATGTAGTGCTGGAAAAACACAGCAGGCCAGGCAGCATCTGAGGAGCAGGAGAATCAATGTTTCGGGCATAAGCCCTTCTTCAGGAATTCTTGGAAAATATCAACTTTCCAAGTTTGCCCTGAGAAAATGATTCTCTGAGAATCGCTGGCAACTGCTCAGAAGCATGAGGGGCTGGAAATTGTTTACATTTGCTAGCTGAGTTCCGGTGCTGTTGCTCACATTCAGTCAGATGCTGTACCCTTTTGTAATGTCAGTAACATTGAACCACATGCAAAAAAGCAAAGTACTGCTGATGCTGGAATAAAGACAGGAAGTGCTAGAAAAGACTCACCATCTGTGGAGAGTGAAACAGGGTTAATGTTTCAGACTAATAACTTTCATCAGTTCCCTACATTATACTATGTTATATGCAATACATTTATATTGTTTTCTGGATATGTCTTTATTCAAATAGCTTCCCCCTGAATGCCACAAAGTCTTTTATTTTGTTCTTTCTTGGAATGTGGGCATCACGATTAAAGCCAGTTTTTGTTGTAGATTCCTCACTGCCCCTGAACTGACTTTACTCAATTCTATGAAAATGTTGTTTTTAATAAGTCAAAAGACATTTGAACAGTGACCTAAATATATCACTTTAGATAACTGCAATCAAGTGACTGGGAGAACCCACATGTGTTAATGGATAAAATGTTTGTACTGGTGAGTTTATGACAGGCAGAGTAAACAGAATAAAGCCATTAGTTTAAATGTACTTCAGGGCAAAAGAAGCAAGTTTTCCAGTTCTGTTCTGAAGAAAAATGAGTACAATTAATTTTAGGAGGACCAGTCACCTCAATAGAAGAGTTTTCTCATTAGTGGAGTTTCCAAACTGGGAGAATTTGTATAGAAGTTTTCAAGTTGTTAGAATTGGTAAAGTTTTGATCCTCAGTATTGTGAAAGGTCTGTGCCTGCAGACATTGAGAGGAATTGTAAAATTGGAAGGAAACTGGGAGGTGTCCTTGATCAGATGGACTAATGTGCTCAGGGCTGGCAGATGGAGTTTAATTTAGATAAATGTGAGGTGGCTACATTTTGGAAAAGAAAATCAGGGCAGGACTTATACACTTAATGGTAAGGTCCTGGGGAGTGTTGCCAAACAAAGAGACCTTGGATTGCAGGCGCTTAGTTCCTTGAAAGTGGAGCACCGGTGACAGGATGGCACACTTGCCTTTATTGGTCAGTGCATTGAGTATAGGAGTTGAGAGGTCATGTTGCCACTGTACAGTTAGGCCACTATTGGAACACTGCATGGTCTCCCTGCCGTAGGAAGGATGTTCTGAAACTTGAAAGGATTGAGAAAAGATATACAAGAATGTTGCCAGGGTTGGAGGATTTGAGCTATAGGGAGAGGCTGAATAGTCTGGAGGTATTTTCTCTGGAGCATTAGGGGTGACCTTATAGGAGTGTATAAAATCACGAGGGTCATAGATAAAGTGAATAGTCAAGTTCTTTTTCCCAGGAGTTCAAAACCAGAGGGCATAGGTTTAAGGTGAGAGGGGAAAGGTGGTGCAATTATAGAATGAACTGCCAGAAGAACTGGTGGAGGTTAGTACAATTACAACAGTTAAAAGGCATCTGGATGGATATATGAATAGGAAGGGTTTAGAAGGATATGGGCTAAATGCTGGAAAATGGGACTCAATTAATTTAGGATATCTGGTCAGCATGGACAAGTTGGAATGGTCTGTTTCTGTTCTGTACATCTCTATGACTCAGTTATGTAGAAGCTTAAGGAGTTGGAATTTGAGAATAATTTCTCTGGCATTGAGTCTCTCCTATATCTTTATTGCTCAGTTTGTAGTTTGCCTCTTTTGTGTCATAAACTTATGTTTTGTTGTTAAAGATAATCTCATGCAGTCTCATGTGAATATGTTTCAGTGACTAACCACCATGTTAACAAACAAAAACTGAGCATATGATCTATTAAGGTAGGTTTAATTCTGGGATGTGACCTAACCAGCAGTACTAATTGTCAGCTTAATGATTCACACACCTATTTAATAAATGTTATCCAATTGCAGAATCATATCTACTTCTGTACATCCGCAGCCAGTTCAGAGAGCATTAGATCGTAGATTCAAAGGTCCCTTGTTCAATGCCCAGTTTTAGCAGTGAATGCATTTAACTTTGGGATACAGACCATGTGCAGGCAGATGGGATTTAGAATGGCACCCATGGTGGGCAAAGATGTGGTGGGCTGAAGGGCTCGTTCCTGTGCTAAACTGTTCTATGAGCACTGTTTTGTGAGATTTGCAAGGATGGGTTGGTTCAGTAACTTGCTTGTTGTGAACAGCCAAAGGGACATTTTGTTTAATATGGTCCACCAGCAAAAGGACTACATACCTAGCATCACACCAACACTGAGAATGATAAACCACATTACTCATTGTGTGATAGACAGAAAGTCATTTGGATTGATGAAAACATTCTGTTAATGGTGAACACAATCCATTTTGCAATGTAAACTATCCAGCTTCACCTGCTGCTCAAACATCTGAGATAATCTAATGTAGACTGGACAGTTTCTAAGATCAAAATGGCAGCCTTCAGCTCTTTCATGAGTTTTCTCAATGCACAGTGAGATATACAGAGTCCAACATTAGAAATGGTTTCATCTTGGACAGCATTCGCTAAATATTCCTGAGTGTGTGTAAGATTACATTGATAACCATTTACAATTACCAGTCCGGCTCGCAGTGTGACATACCTATGAGATGGACAACAAATGCTGGCTTTGCCTGTAAAGTCCACATCACGTATAAGAAAAAAATATCAATACTGTTCATACCCCAACAAAGCAATGCCTGTTGCCAATAGAAGTTTTCTAGTGAACACGTAATGACTAGCAATTATTTGTTTGTAGCTCCCTATTGTCTTCAGGACTTTTAAATAATGAGAAATCAGCAAAGCATGTTTAAGTAAGACCTCAAAGGATGTTAATTAACAGTACCATATATCACATTTTATATGTATAAGTCAAATTTCAGAATAACCACTTGGGACTGTGAATTGCTACATTTTGGTCAGGCAAATCAGGGCAGAACTCATACTCCTAATGATAGGGTCCTAGGGAATGTTGCCAAACAAATAAACCTCGGGTTGTAGGTTCATAGTTCCTTGAAGGTGTCATTGCAGATGTTTGATGTTTGGTATGCTTGCCTTTTTCGGTCAGTCCTGTACATTGACTGTACAGGACATTGGTTAGGCCACTTTCGGAATACTGCATTTAATTCTGGTCTCCCTGCTATAGGAAAGATGTGGTGAAACTTTAAAGGGTACAGTAAAGATTTACAAGGATGTTGCTGGGGTTGGAGGGTTTAAGCTATAGGGAGAGGCTAAATAGGCTGGAACTATTTTCCCTAGGGCATTGGAGGATGACCTTATAGAGGTTCATAAAATCATGAAGAGCATGGATAGGGTGAATTACCAAGGCCTTTTTCCTGGGATGGGGGAGCCAAAACTAGAGGACATGGGTTTAAGGTGAGAGGAGAAAAATTTAAAAGGGAACTAAGAGGCAGCTTTTTAACACAGAGAGTGCTGCGCGTATGCAATGAACTGTCAGAGGAAGTGGTGGAGGCTAGTAAAATAACAACATTTCAAGGGCATCTGGATGGGCACATGAATATGAAGGGTTTAAAGGGATATGGACCAAATGCTGGCAAATGGGACTAGATTAATTTAGGATATCTGGTTGACTTGGATGAGATGGACAGAAGGGTCTATTTCTGTGCTATACATCTCTATGACTCAATGATTAGGCAGCACAATGAGTATGACTAGTAATTGTCTGGGAGCGACACTAACAACCTTCTTTTAACCTGAATATTTTCCTTGTTGAAAATATGCAAAATTAAAGCCTTGGACTTGCATTAATAATTCTGTTGTTTTAATAATTCTGACAGTACTTGAATGCTTACAACAAGGATTAACTTTTGATTCCTATGTGAACTAGTAGTGTGGGAGTGAGAGGATGTCAGAGTAGCAACAATAACGTATTTAGTGCTTAGCCATCGCAGTACAGCTTGTTCAAGGTCTTTTGTGAGTTTGTTCTCTCACCATTTCCTGACAGCACTGATGGCTACTGGGATATGGGTCTGCGGACACTGAGTGTCCTTCACAACCTTGGAAAAGCAACCACTGAGCTCGAGCCATCAAGCTTTTCATCCGTGAAGGATATCACAGCTGAGGCACAACCAGTCCTCTCCCAACATTCACAGGCGCACACCTTCCCACAAAGGGTCACTGGTTTTGCCATCAGGAGCAAAGCCAAGACTGATGTTCCCTCCTTAGCCGAGCAGACTGAGGCCAACTATAGTATCTCCACTGTTGCTCCAGCTGACAACAGATTAGACTAGGGATTGAATCTGAGGCTGCCTGATTTATGAATTGGTTACTTTCTGCAGTAGCTGTACAATTTGATTAACTCTTCAACAGGTTCAGTATGAGTGAATGCAACAGAATACTTGGAGAGGATCTCAGCAACCTATTAATATATGTAAATAGTTTTTTCATTGAATCAAAATGCTTTATCTGTGGCTTAGACAGAACTTGTGGTGAGGACCAATAGCACAGCTGTTTGAATGCCCTGAAGAGGAAACCTTTTCTGATGTTCACTGTGTATGTTAATTTATGGTGGCTTATCATGTACAAATCTCTTGCAACCTTGTGAATTTCATCAGGCATTGAGGACAGAGAATTGCTGATAATCAAAGGCAGCAAAAAAGGGTTTGCAAACAGAATAACAAAATATTCCAAACAAAGCAGTAAATGCCATTAAACATTCATCAAGAAGAGTTAAACGTGTTTTGTGCATTCATGTTAATAGTTTTATAGATTGTAATCATATTTCATTGCAGATTGTCATTGTTCAGCTGTTTTTCTTCTAGACCGTAGAGCTAGTGTTTCATAAGGGGAGCATTTATTGTGTTGTGTTATCACCACTGCATCTTGCACTCTCAAAGATGTTGATTTCCAGGGTGAGATATTAAGCCCCTTCTACTTCTAAACAAATAATTCCTGTTCCTATAATTCGTGTTTATTTCTGAACTTTATGACATCCCAAAGTGTTTAACAGCCAATCGAATACTTTTAAAAGTGTGACGCAGGATGCAGACCAGACAATTTGCACGTAGCAAGCTCTCACAACCAGCAAGGTGAGACTAAGCCAGACAATCTAATTCTGTCATGGATAAACATTAGTCAGGGCACAGAGTATAACTCCCCAGCTTTCCTTCCAAGGGATCTTCAATATCCACCAGGGAGATCAACTCTTCAGGGAAAAACAACTGAGTACAGCTCAGAGTGAGGCGGGGCTCGGAGGAATGGAAGTCCTGACAAAACCTGAATATCGGGAGGGAGTTAGGGGATGAGGAGGAGGAGGGAGGGGTCTGGAGAAGAGCAGGTGTGTGTGAAATGGGCAGAGCAATAAATCTTGAAGGCTGAGGTGAGGATGATGTACCTGATGAGTATCGAGGGCTGAGGTGAGAGTAAGATAGCATTGAGGACCAGGGCTGCAGGCTGACAGGATGTGAGAGGCAGAGGGATGTATGGTTATGAGACCAGTGGAGCTCTCTGGTTGGTTCAGCCCCTCCACCCTGCTCTTTCAGACCCCCCCCCCCCCCACCCCCCAATCACTCTTTCTCTTTCTATCTTTCAAACCTTGTCCCCCCTCCCCAACCACCATCCCCTTGGATCCATGCTGTCACAGAACCTTATATATTTCAATTAAATTCCAATGGATATGGCCCAACCTGTCCAACATTTCCTCAGTGGACAATCCCATTCACCCTAATTTTGATTTAAGAAGTAAACAATAAACTGAAACTAGGCTGAGTTTAAGAGGAAGTTTGACACAGAATATGAAGCATAGGAGCAGAAATAGGTGACTCAGTCCCAATAAGTCTACTCCAGTATTTAATGGGGTCATGGCTAATATAATCGTCCTCAACCCCACTTTCCTGCCTTTTTCCTACAACCATTGAGTCCCCACCTGATGAAAAGTCTAAGGTGCTATGTAAATGCAAATCTTTCTTTTCCTCTTCCCCTTGGGACAAAACAGGAAAAACAAAAACAAGTAATACCAGGAGATAAACACTTTGGTCACACTGGAGCTCCATTTTGAAGTATACAAGCTGAATGAGATCAGTACCTGCCATCTGCTATTCTTACTATTTTTCTCCCTTCTGGGTCTTTTTCAGGGTTCCACACCCACTGGATTCAGTGAGGGCCGTCTGATGGATTTGATGCTGCTGAGAACTGAAATCCCTCTGTGTGGTGGCTTCGGAGTGAATGGCGGAGTCTCCAAAATCCCACCAGGCCGCTATTGAAGCTGTTTCAGGCTGTATAGCTTTCGGCAAGAGAAACAAAAGAGAGAGTGTGATCAACAATGGTAAAAGTTAAAAATCACACAACGCCAGGTTATAGTCCAACAGGTTTATTTGGAAGCACTAGCTTTCAGAGCACTGCTCCTTCGTCAGGTGGTATGACATCCACCTGATGAAGGAGCGTCGCTCCGAAAGCTAGTGCTTCCAAATAAACCTGTTGGACTATAACCTGGCGTTGTGTGATTTTTAACTTTGTACACCCCAGTTCAACACTGGCTGTTCCAAATCATGACAGCAATGGTAAAGAAATTGAACGTGTTGAACAACAAAAGGTGCAGTAACTGTAGCACCGTCTAATCTAATTATCAAATTCCAATGTGATATCATCATTATAGCTTTAGTCATGCTCTGCTGGTTATCCAGTTTGTTTTTATCTACATTATCCCTCTCTGGGGTTCACACCATAGAGTCTCTCTGGGAGTAAGAAGTTCACAATAGCTGTTGGAAACACAAGATGGTGTTTCACGTTGAAGGCCGCATGAGTCCCTGGTATTAAGGAGGGATAAGGGTGATGTCATTCAGTATGACATCATGAATAGAGAACAGCGATCCTCCTCATATCAGATGTTGCAAATTATTAGCTGCATCACCAATCTCCACGGTGCTTAATTTGCTCAGCTCTGAATTTAATTAATCTTTAGAGGAATACATGTATTTCTACACCTTGGAAGTGCAATTTCCTTGATTCCCATCTATATATTATATACATGGCAGCTGCGCTGTAACTGTAAAACAGCTGCAGATGGAGGGTTGCTGAAATAATTCTCTCCCTCAAAGTTCCACACAATTATCAGATGGTGGTAGACAGGCTCCCTGTTATGGATGAACAAACAACACTGCCAGTCAGACCAGCTGTACTGGTGGTTGGTAACTACATTAGCATCTGCTGTGCGAGGGGAGCAAGGGCGAGATGTCAGCTCATCTCATTGCTCAGCCAAAAGCACATGTGCTCAATGTGAGGTCATCCGCGCCAGGTCAAAACCTGGCAGTCTACATCAGGATCCTGTCCCACCTGGTGTTCAGGGGAACAGTGCAGACTGTGCATAACTTGGAATTAAATAGAATGAATGGTTTTTGGTTAAGGAACCAAGGCTCTTCTGAAATTATACATTCACCTTTCGCCCAGTAACAAACCCCATTATCTCATAAATCAAGTGACAAACTCATAACATTTGAAGAGTCTGGTTTACAAATCATGAGTGCTTTTATTTTTATAAATATAAACCAAATGGATTGACAGTCTTGGCTCATTTAATCTTTATAAAAGTTATATCTCTGCATTTGTAAATGGTTTACAAAACTCTGCTTAAAAAATTTGGCTTTGATTTTCATCTCGTTAGACAAGTGGCTTTACCAGCCTTATATCTCTGGTACGACGAGAGGTTTTTATCTCTCTCTGAGGGTCTTTGGAATGTTCTTCCCCAAAGATCAGTGGAAGTGGGGTCAATGAATATTGTTAAGGCAGAGGTAGCTCGATTTTTGGCTAATAATTCTTCAAAGATTATTGGCTGAAAGTGAGCATATGGAGTTGAGGCCACCATTGGATCTGCCATATCTTATGGAATAATGAAAGCAGCCTCAAGAGAGAGGATTGTGCACTCCTGCTCCTAATTTGTATGGTCGGATATTTGTCAAGTTGATAAAGGATAAATCCATTTTTGATTGAAAATGTCATTGCCGAAAGCTTCCTAAAAGTGGTTATGACTGCAGTTAATTTACACCAAATTGGCAGCTTGTCTTTTATGTATTCTTGTTCACTCCTTGCATTTCCCTTTCCCTCCCACACCCAATGGAGAAGATCTCTGTGACACATTGGAAAATCCCAATGGGCTCCAAATAACTGCTTCATCGAAAGGTTCTCAAACTCTTCCGGTTGGAGGAACCCTTTTCAAACAGATTAATGATCAAGATCATCCCCATCTGAATTATAATCTTAATTGTGAATTGTAAATTTACAGATAAAGGATTCTGAAATATTTAGTGGACGAACATTTAAAATCTTTAATAACCGCTTTAAACAAAGTGCAATTATGCATTAGTACGGAGGATGGTATGGTAGTGGGTTAATAATTTAAGACTCAGCCCAATATTGTAAGACCATGAGTTCATATTCCACCATGACAGCTGATAGAATGTAACTTCCACCCTTTAAAAAAATCTGGAATGTATAGCGTGAAATTATTATCAATTTCCATAAAGGATTTCCACCTTGTTTATGAATGCCTTTTGGAGAAGGAAATCTTCCATCTTTGCCTAATTCTTTCTTTTATATATTCCTTGATGGGATGTGGGAGACATTGGCAAGAGCTGCAATTGTCGTCCATCCCATTTCAAGACCACTTTGAAAACCAACCATATTACTATGGGTCTGGAGTCACACGCAGGTCAGACCAGGGAAGGACGACAGATTTATTTCCTGAGTGGACAGGGTCTATTCTGTATTACATATGACTGCAGACCCACAGGAATGCAATTAATGCTTAACTGTCCTCAAGGGCAATTAGGGAAACAAATGCTGACCTTTCCAGTGATGCCCACTGTAAATGAAGATTGATCTGCAAAAGAGGTGACTTATTCTGGTTGGGGTGAGGGTGTGGAGACGTGTGTGGGTTGGGAAGTTCAAGGGTCAGGGACACAAGTACACAAAGGTAAAGTCGAACATCTCCCATTTTGCAGGCCTTATTGCTGTCAGCTATCGGGACCCCTCAGGCAGTTACATTGGGCTGTTTTCACCCAACAACAATTGTGAGCATTTAAAGGGGCCTCACAGCCAATATCAGTCTCCTTTCTACAGCCACCATTGATATCACAGAGACCACAAATATTCATCCTGTGACCCCTCAAACTTGGAACCCCCGAAAGTAACAGCTGAGGCACAGGAATCTAACACCATCCAACAAGTAGATAAAGCAGAGCCTTCAAAAAATACAGAAAATGCTGCACAACTGAGACTCGGCACATCTGGCAGCATCTGTGTAGAGACAAACATAAGTAATGTTTCAAGTCCAAAATGAATTATTTTGATCTGTCCATGGATGCTGCCAGACTTACTGAGTTTTTTCCAGCACTTTCGAGTTTATTTCAGATTTCTAGCATCTATGGTATTTGCTCCTGCCCCACTGAACTCATCTCTACCCACCTCGACACTGTCCTATCCTCCCTAGTCCAGGAACTCCCCACATACGTTCGAGACACCACCCACCTCCTCCAAGACTTCCGTTTCCCCGACCCCCAATGCCTCATCTTCACCATGGATATCCAATCCCTCTACACCTCCATCCGCCATTACTAGGGCCTCCAATCCCTCCGTTTTTCCTCTCCAGACGTCCCCAACAGTACCCTTCCACCGACACTCTCATTTGTTTGGCCGAACTGGTCCTCACCCTTAACAATTTCTCTTTTGAATCCTCCCACTTCTTCCAGACCAAAGGGGTAGCCATGGGCACACATATGGGCCCCAGCTATGCCTGTCTCTTTGTTGGCTACGTAGAGCAGTTGATCTTCCGTAATTACACCGGCACCACTCCCCACCTCTTCCTCCGCTACATTGATGACTGCATTGGTGCCACCTCGTGCTCCCGCGAGGAGGTTGAGCAATTCATCAACTTCACCAACACATTCCATCCTAACCTTAAATTTGCCTGGACCATATCTGACACCTCCCTCCCCTTCCTGGACCTCTCCATCACCATTAATGACGACCGACTTGACACTGACATTTTTTACAAACCCACCAACTCCCACAGCTACCTGGATTACACCTCTTCCCACCCTACCTCTTGCAAAAATGCCATCCCGTATTCCCAATTCCTCTGCCTCCACCGTATCTGCTCCCAGGAGGACAAGTTCCACCACAGAACACACCAGATGGCCTCCTTCTTTAGAGACCGCAATATCCCTTCCCACGTGGTTAAAGATGCCCTCCAACACATCTCGTCCACATCCCGCACCTCCGCCCTCAGACCCCACCCCTCCAACCGTAACAAGGACAGAACGCCCCTGGTGCTCACCTTCCACCCTACCAACCTTCGCATAAACCAAATCATCCGCCGACATTTCCGCCACCTCCAAACAGACCCCACCACCAGGGATATATTTCCCTCCCCACCCCTTTCCGCCTTCCGCAAAGACCGTTCCCTCAGTGACTACCTGGTCAGGTCCACGCCCCCCTATAACCCACCCTCCCATCCTGGCACTTTCCCCTGCCATCGCAGGAACTGTAAAACCTGTGCCCACACCTCCTCCCTCACCTCTATCCAAGGCCCTAAAGGAGCCTTCCACATCCATCAAAGTTTTACTTGCACATCCACTAATATCATTTATTGTATCCGTTGCTCCCGATGCGGTCTCCTCTACATTGGGGAGACTGGGCGCCTCCTAGCAGATCGCTTTAGGAAACATCTCCGGGACACCCGCACCAATCAACCACACCGCCCCGTGGCCCAACATTTCAACTCCCCCTCCCACTCTGCCGAGGACATGGAGGTCTTGGGCCTCCTTCACCGCTGCTCCCTCACCACCAGACGCCTGGAGGAAGAACGCCTCATCTTCCGCCTCGGAACACTTCAACCCCAGGGCATCAATGTGGACTTCAACAGTTTCCTCATTTCCCCTTCCCCCACCTCACCCTAGTTCCAAACTTCCAGCTCAGCACTGTCCCCATGACTTGTCTGGACTTGTCCTACCTGCCTATCTCCTTTTCCACCTATCCACACCACCCTCTCCTCCCTGACCTATCACCTTCATCCTCTCCCCCACTCACCCATTGTACTCTATGCTACTTTCTCCCCACCCCCACCCTCCTCTAGCTTATCTCTCCACGCTTCAGGCTCACTGCCTTTATTCCTGATGAAGGGCTTTTGCCCGAAACGTCGATTTCGAAGCTCCTTGGATGCTGCCTGAACTGCTGTGCTCTTCCAGCACCACTAATCCAGAGTCTATGATATTTTAGCCTTGATTTGGGGATAGGGGTGAAGAGGAGTGCAACACTGAGCCTTTTGTGATGTGTGTGTGTGTGTATCTGTCTGTCTGTCTATCTGTGTCTGTGTGTCTGTCTGTGTGTGTGTGTGTCTGTCTATCTGTTTGTGTGTGTGTGTGTGTGTATGTGTCTATCTATTTGTCCATCTCTGTGTGTGTGTTTGTCTGTCTGTGTCTGTATCTGTATCTGTGTATGTGTCTGTGTCTGTGTCTGTGTCTGTCTGTCTATATGTCTCTGTGTGTGTGTGTCTGCGTGTGTGTGCCTGCATGTATATGTCTACGTGCGTTTGTGTGTTAATGTGTGTGTCTGCGCGTGTGTGTCTGTGTCTGCGCATGTGGGTGTATGTGTTTGTCTGTGTATCTGTGTGTGTGTGTCTGTCTGTCTGTCTGTCTGTGTGTAGACACTATTCAGGTTTATGTTATCCTGGTGTGAGGGAAGCTGCAGAAAAAGTAGCCTCCACCCTTTCCGCCTGATTAAAGCGGCTGCTGGTTACAGCATCTTCAAACCATCTTCCCCAGCTTCTCAAAGATTGATACTCATCCACCGATGGGTGTTGGACACACTCTCCACCGCTCCCTGCATCCAGCTGCTACTCAGTACTCGGATGAAACATTTTGGCTCCACTTTAATAAAAAATTGAGTGATTTGAAACTCCCAGTATCCAATAATGGTTGAGGCTCGGAAATTGTGTCCCTCGCAACTAATTTGCAAGTTGGCTGTCTGCTTGTCCAGATGGCCATCTAACATCATCTGTAGTCAAATAAATGTTAGTTGCCATAAATGAAGCAAGCCTAAAGTCTGTAGGATCAGCAACACTATTCTCAGTCAGCTCATGAGACATTTTAGATACAGAGTGATATAGCTTAGGATTTTCATATGAACATTTATATAAAAAGCAGCAGTAGAGCTTGCTCTGCCAACCAATAAAACCATGGTCGATCTGTTAATAGCCTCACCCTATTTTCCTGCCTATTCACAAGTATGCTTTGATTCCCTTTTTAGTCACGAATATACCAATCTCTGTATTAAGGATGTCCAATGACCCAGCCTCCACCAGTCCTTCAGGAAGGGGATTCCACAGACTCATGTTCCTCTGAGGGAAAAAAATTTCTCCTTATCGCCGTCTTAAATGGGAGAGCCTTTATTCACAAAGTGTGTCCCTAATTCTAACCTCAGCCTTTAGGGGAAACATCCTTTCAGTGTCCATTTTGTCAAGTCCTCTCAGGATTTTCAATAAAATCACTGCTCAGTTTTCTGCTTTCCAGTGGATAGACAACTGGGAGAAAGTGAGGGCTGCGGATACTGGAGATCAGAGTCAAAAAGTGTGGTGCTGGAAAAGCACAGCCAGTCAGGCAGCATCCGAAGAGCAAGAAAGTCGACTTTTCAAGCATAAGGTCTTCATCAGGAATGTCATTCCTGATGAAGGGCTTATGCTCGAAATGTCAACTCTCCTGCTGCTCGGATGCTGCCTGACTTGCTTTTCCAGCACCACACTTTTTGACTCCAATGGGTAGACATCCAATCTGTCCAAATATTTCTCATAGGATGACTCCCTCAGCATTCAGTTGGCTGGACAGCTGGTTTGTGATGCAGAGTGATGCCAATAGCATGGAATCGATTCCCACACAGGCTGAGATCACCATGAAAGTCCCAGCTTCTAATCCTCAGCCCTCACCCTTGGCAGGGTGACCCTCAGGATAAACCACCACCAATCATCTCTCTGAACTGAGAGGAGTCCTATCATCCTCTGGGACTATGGTGTCTTTACCTTTACTCTCACACTGTAGGAATCAGCTGGGTGCGCTTTATCTGTTATATAATTATGTCCTTTCTTAAATGGGGATACCAAAAGTTACACTTTACTCTAGATACGGTTTCAAGGGCTGGAATTTTCTCATACATTTTAAAGAGTGGGGGACCCTTTTTGATTTTCTTAAAAACCTTCTCCTCTGCTTTTGGCTGCACTTCAGTCCCACGCTCCTGATCTTTGGGCACCCGGTACGGAGGAAGGAGGGCAGGTCTGAAGACCTCCTCGTCGGTCTACTCCTGGGCCTGGCCAAATTGGCCATCAACAGGTCCAGGCTGCGGGCCGTGGAGGGGGTCGTTAGGGCCGACTGCCTGCCCCTCTTCCGCGGTTACGTTAGAGCCCGGGTGTCCTTGGAGAAGGAGCACGCAGCGTCGACCAACACCCTGGAGTTGTTCAGGGAGAGGTGGGCGCCGCAGGGAGTGGAGTGCATCATTTCTCCCTCCAACTCTATTCTGATTTAGTCCCTACCTTCCCCCTCACTGTTTTGATCACACAGCACTGCCCTTTGATGTGAAGGGCAGTGTTTGTCACTGGCCACCCGGGAGTTTTCCTATCTTCCTGGTGGTGGAATTTGAATAAAGATTCGTGCACTTTGTGCCTTTCACTGTGTCTCACACCTGCGCGCACACACCATGGGTGCTGGGGATAAAATAAGCACTACCGCACTTAGGTGGTAGTGTGGGGGTTAAATTAAAAAAAAAGGAAAAAGGAAAAAAAACCTAAAGAGTTGGGGGTGTACTCGATAGGTGGTGATTAATGTACTAGCCCTAGCGCTGAGGAAACTTGTCTAATTACCACTTGCCAATCAGTTCATTAAGAGTTGATAAGGAAGTAACTGGATTTCTTGATGTCCCAGGTCATCTGATGCGACTGACCCATCAGAGGCCAACAGCCTCTGAATCCTAAAGTCCAATGATTGAAGCCTATTCTGTGGGGATCCTGCTGAGGATATCTTTGTACTCTTCTCGCAGGGTGGAGTTCACGGGGGTCAGAGACAAGGCAGAGACGTGGCTTTCAGCGGCCGAATCATCCCTCGCCGAGGTGCCTCAGATTGCCCCGATACTGGGGTAGCTGGAAGACACCCAACATTCAACTTGGCAGGCAGGTCAGCACAGTTTTCCAGTCAGGAATTGAGCCACCTCTCTCACTTTCCAGGGAGGCAGGTGATCAGGGAGGTGATAATTTGAGGCCCTTAAGTGAGATTAATTGACCGGTGAAAGACTTTAGTTGGCTTCAGGTCAAGAAGATTACCAATGGCTCTTCTCACTCACACTTTAATTTCTATCCAGGACAAATTCACCCAATTATTCCTCCTACTAGCCACCCCCAGGGAGGGGGAAATTGGAACCATTGTATTCTTATACGGGGCCTGATCTCTCTGACAAGTCCATTGGTCTTATCTCCTGAAGGTGATTGAGTGTTTGCTGAATTAGCCCTTCAGTAGACACCTTTAAGTTGTCAAATCTTGTCATTCTTCTTTGTGTGGGCTTTGATAGCTACTGAGGTTGGTGGTGGGGGGGGGGGGTGGCTAAAACTTTGCAGCTATTTCCAAAGCAATCTTCATTCCCTTACACCTGAGCACCCATCTCTAAGTGGCATCAGCAGGATGTGTTCAGGAGTGGAAAGCCCCTCACTCCGATCCTTTCTGGCAGAGCTTGTGAAGGTCCCAATTTAAACAGCACCAGGGATCCGTCAAAGTAATGGGATTCTTAATTCCATGAATCTCGGAATCTGGTTTGGTCAGAACATCAGCGAGCAAAACCCAGCAAATTAACATTGTAAATGATTGGAAATAGTCAGGGCCGCGTGGGGAGGTAAGGTGCTCATTTTTAGCTGCCTGGGTTCCACTGGTCAGGCACATTTTAAATGATCCCTACGGGCGCAATAAAAATGAAAGAAGTGAGCAACAACAGAAGGAGCCAAAAGAAAATGCAAACAGACCAAAAGCATTGTGAAAACAAACAGGAAAGGCAATTTGAAAATACTGGATGAAAACATTTCCAAATGTGCAGAAGTGGCAGCAGATAAAGACAAACGCTGGAACAATTTAATGATTTCCACATTTTTTTGCTGCCTGCATTTGCACATTGTCTTTATGTTGCCTGGCACTTACACAGTAAAACAAAAGATGTAAAGGCAGCAAAGCCAAATTTCTGGAAGCAAGTGTGACTGAAGAACAGGCTGATCTGGGAACACTGAATTGGTTAAAGGGCAGCATTAAGCTACACAGGAGTTGAGCTGCCGGTGCTAAATCACCTGAGGTTTGCTGTCACAGTTTAGAGACCATCAGTGAGATTATTCCAACGGTTGCCAAGGCACCTGTCACTTCTGATGCAGGAACTGCTGCAGCTGCCACTGTTTCTGGACAGATGCGACGGCCACTTGATCTGAGGCGTGTGTGTGGTGCTTTCATTGCAGGCTGCAGTGCTGCTGGAGTTTGTTGAGTCAGGTTATGAGATGAAGGTGCCACTTGAGAGAGCGAGTCAGCAATTCATAGCACCCTCAGCCTCAGAGGCAATGGCCCAGTTGATAGCCCACTTACCCCTGTGACAGAAGGCTGTGGGTTTAAGGCTTACACAACCACAAGGATCAGTGCTGGATCCTCTACTTTTTGTCAGGTACAGTTAGTAAGTTTGCAGATGACACCAAAATTGGAGGTGTAGTGGACAGCGAAGAGGTTACCTCAGATTACAACAGGATCTTGATCAGATGGGCCAATGGGCTGAGGGGTGACAGATGGAGTTTAATTCAGATAAATGCAAGGTGCTGCATTTTGGGAAAGCAAATGTTAGTAGGACTTATACACTTAATGATAAGGTCCTAGGGAGTGTTGCTGAACAAAGAGACCTTGGAGTGCAGGTTCATAGCTCCTTGAAAGTGGAGTCGCAGGTAGATAGGATAGTGAAGAAGGTGTTTTGTATGCTTTATTTGCTGTTTCCATGCTGTACATCTCTATGATTATATTTGGATGCATCATGGCTTGATGTGGCAACTGCTCTGCCCAGCACCATAAGAAATTACAGAGAGTTGTGAATGCAGCCAAACCAACCTTCCATCCGTTGACTCCATCCATACCTCTCATTGCCTTGGGAAAGCAGCCAACATAACCAATGACCCCTCCCCTGGGTTGCAGGTTCATAGCTCCTTGAAAGTGGAGTCGCAGGTAGATAGGATAGTGAAGAAGGTGTTTTGTATGCTTTCTTGCTGTTTCCATGCTGTACATCTCTATGATTATATCTGGATGCATCATGGCTTGATGTGGCAACTGCTCTGCCCAGCACCATAAGAACCAACCTATACATCTCTAGGCCCATTGAATCTGTGTTAGCCAAAAACATTACTTATTATTCTAATCCCATAACGTCCATGTGTCCAAGGTACCAAAGACCCCAGAACATTTAGGATACAAAGTCTTTACACAAAGTCTTTTCAGATACCTTGAAGCTGAGGTATTCACTAAAAAAGTCTGGTGGAACACTGGAAAACACACCTTGCTGTTTCTGCTATTGTAGTGGTGGTGCTAGGCTGGACAAACACTGCAAAAGAGGCAAATTTCCAGCATGAATTTCTCTGCTCAATGGGTCAGAGAACTGAGACAAAGCCCCAATGTTTTTTGTTCTCTTCTGGAAGAGGAAAATCTGCGATACGTGAACTTTGAAAAGGTACTATGGTCATACAAACATTTCACATGTTTGTATTAAATTACGATTGTATTGTTTTCAGAAGCTCGTGGAGAAAATTTGACACAAAAGTACTTTGTGTCAAGTGATTTCAGCATTCATAATCACTACACAAATAACGTATTTGGAAGGCAAGATAAAGATTAATGCTGATTTCATTTTTCTCTTCCCTCACACCTTATCTTGAGCTAATTTTCTCACAACAGCCACAAAGACTTCTTTAAGTAAGAGAAGTGAACTTTTGACCCATAACCTGTTATGTTCCAAGTGCACTGGGATTATTTGGAAATTGAAAACGCTTTTTTTGTTCCCCTCAGTGGTTTGAACTTAGTGTGTTATCTATCAGCACAGCTCAAAGTAGATTTGGGAGATGTTTCATGTCCCGATTCTAGGGGAGCAAGTCACTTTTCAGGGTTTTTGTGGAGGCACTCACACTCAGGCAGGCTGGGAAAGGTCTCCTTGAATTCTGCTTCACAAAGCCAAAAATGAACTTAACTGGTTAACTTAAGCTTTAAGCTTTTGTATCTTCTGCCTGACGGAAGAGATTGGAAGGGAGTATAACCGGGGTGGGAGGGGTCATTGGTTATGTTGGCTGCTTTCCTGAGGCAGTGAAAGGTACGGATGGAGTCAACGGATGGAAGGTTGGTTTGGCTGCATTCACAACTCTCTGTAATTTCTTATGGTGCTGGGCAGAGCAGTTGCCACATCAAGCCATGATGCATCCAGATAGGATGCTTTCTATGGTACATCTATAAAAATTGGTAATGTCTTTATGGGCATGCTGAATAGTTACATTGGCATGGGCATGTTGAATAGTTACATTGGCATGGGCATGTTGAATAGCTACATTGGCATGGGCATGCTGAATAGTTACATTGGCATGGGCATGCTGAATAGTTACATTGGTAAGGGCATGCTGATTAGTTGCATTGGTAAGGGCATGCCAAATAGTTATATTAGTAAGGGCATGCCAAATAATTACATTGCTATGGGCATGCTGAATAATTACATTGGTAAGGGCATGCCAAATAATTACATTGGTATGGGCATGGCGAATAGTTACATTGCTATGGGCATGCCGAATAGTTACATTTGTAAGGGCATGCCGAATGGTTACATTTGTAAGGGAATGCCGAATGGTTACATTGCAATGGACATGCCAAATGGTTACATTACTATGGGCATGCCAAACAGTTGCATTGCTATGGGCATGCCGAATAGTTACATTGCTATGGGCATGCCGAATAGTTACATCGGTATGAGCATGCCAAATAGTTACATTGGCATGGGCATGCCAAATAGTTACATTGGTAACTATTGGTTACAAAGAATATGAGGAAAGCCTTGAATTTAAGTCTTACTCTTTTGAGGACCAAAGCTGTTCCCCACCCTCCACACTCTATTGCCTGAGTCCGTATGACACAGTCCAATTTGGTGGTGACTTAATGCACTCCTCAGCATTAACCCTTTCAGACCCTAGTGCAAACAAACTAACCACTCACCTAAAATAAAACAAAGAACTGCAGATTCTGAAGATTGGAAACAAAAACAGAAATTGCTGGAGAAACACAGCAGGCCTGGCAGCATCTGTGGAGTTAATGTTTCAAGTCTGGTAGGTGAAAATGAGGACTGCGGATGCTGGAGATTAGAGTCGAGAGTGTGGTGCTGGAGAAAGACAGCAGGTCAGGCAGGATCCGAGGAGCAGGAGAGTCAACATTTCGGGCAAAAGCCCTTCATCAGGAATGTGTCTCTTTACCAGAACTGTTCTGATGAAGAGGCCCTGGACTCTACGTCTTCCGCACGGATGCTGCGAGACCTGCAGAGCAATTTCTGTTGTGTTGAAGCACTCATTGGCTGGCATTAAGATGGTTAAGTCCATGGAAGGACTGTTCACACTATTCAGAATATCTTAAATCAATCTGTTATTAATTCCACTATTTCACACGTTTTTCTAAGGGAAGAATGTGAAGATGTAAACACAATACCTGCCTTAATGAAAACACCCTACTGCGACTACAGTGATCCCCATATTCAATTTCATTAAATTTCATTAAGCGAGTCAGGTGCCTGAACAATAAATTGGTGCTAAAGTAAATATTCCCTCGAACCGAACATTTCTATTAAACCATGTGGATTCTAATTCTAATTCAATCTGTATGAACAATTACAAGACTATGAATCTCAGCTCCAAGGCTGAGAAACCTCATTTAGAAGTTGCAAATCTTTCAGCCTCTATTAATTGCAATCTCGGAATGTGTCCATATCCTGGAATGCATTTTGTTCTGAATGACTTTGAATTTTCTGAGATATTGAAAATTTTAATTGGCAAACTGCTCATCTTGCTGAATGCACATGTCTCCTTATCTCCCCAGCCTGCCAGGCAGTTCCCAGACTCCTACACCTCGCTGTCCATGCAAAGGCACTGCCAGCATGTCAGCGTGTAAACAGCAGCTGTCACGACAGAATTGTTTACAGGGCTGAGCCGGGGGGATGAGAATGCTGCACGTGTAGTGTGTAACTGAGGAAAATGCACAGACATGAGTGATTCTGTGGGGGATAAAGTCTTTGGAAAATGGTACGTGAGACTTTAAACCTCACTACATTAGAAGCAGTATGAAGAAGTTATAAGTTTAGAAAATGAATGAAACTATCAGAAACCCCAGAGTTAAAACTCTTCTTTTAACAAATAGGATGAGCATGCCTTTTTCTCCCCAGAGACAGCAGAGTGCAGTTGTTGTTCAGAGCATTTCTCATTAACACAAATCAACATTCAAGACAGGGCTGAGAGGTTTTTTCTCACAATAATTCTTTGCTAAATTAAGTAATGCTGTTAAATGTTGGATTAGGTTCCACCATGACAATTTGAAGAAAATATTCTTTTTTACAAACATATCATGTGCTGGCCACCCTTCAGTCGAGACGACATTGCTCACAGGATCGATATGGTAAAGAAGGACATCAATTTCATCATATTTATCTCTCTATAAAAGTCCGAAGACCCTTTTATTAAGACCTTTAACCTTTGCATGAATTATCCCACAGGTACGACTGCATATTCCATGTAGAAATTCATTCCATATTCATTGGAGATCCTTTCTGACATCTGAACTGGTTTGAATTTGTGATCCATTTTCTTATGGTCGCTGTTAATGTGAGGCACTGTTTCTGATTCCCCAGTCTGTGTCACCTATAATTATCTTGTATAATCACTTCTTTACGATACTTTGCGATACGGATTTTCAAGCCTTATGTATTTTTTGAATAACCTGGAAGCATGAGGAAGCTATTGTTTCCTGTTGCTTTCTCCATTGTATCACCTCGGCCAATTCAATTCAACTTGCTACCAAACCTGCACACCTTTCCCCTGTAGTAAAAAATGGTCAGACATTTTGGAAATTTGGCATTCTTGTCAGATGTCATGAAAAAGGCAAGATGGAAAACTTTGGAAACCTATTTCTTTCTTCAGCAATATTCAAATGGTACTATATAAAAGCAAGTCATTTTTGAAAAGCCCCCGAAATTAAAAAGAGGCAAATCAGAAGGGTTGCAGCACTGAGACAGCCAAGCACTATTTTTGAAGAAGACAATTCAGAGTAATTTGAAACTCTATTGCGCTATTATCAATTTTCTGCAGGGATCATCTCTGAAGGAGAGAGCAGATTATTAGGAAGTGGAAGGCACACATTGTCATTCATTTAGCACTGAATCTATCAGCGAAGATGTCAGTGTAAGCACAGTTCAATGATTTGCCACAAGGAAGATTCTAAACAGCACAGTCGTGATGTACAAGTATTATACTATATGTTTTCAGGCAATAATATGAGTCAATTCTCCCAATGTTCACCCTCTCCTCAAACAATATCACAAAAAGAATTTAATTGAAATCATTTTGAAAGCCCTCTCATTAATTTAACACAATAAAGTACTTTATACATGTAAACTTTATTATGGAGATAGGTTTTAATGAATATGTACATGAGCCTTTGAGGTAAATTGTGTTGCAACCATGACCTCAGCAGTCACAAGCTAATACTGTTCCAGATGGTTGGAAGCTATTACAGAACAGGGAATGCTGCTCTGTGGCCTTACTATCATGTACAGTATGTTCATAGATATTGTTTAAAAGTAGACAGAATGAGGACTGAACTTATATGAACTTGTAAGAAATGTTCACATGTTGAAACATTTACTGTCAATGATTGAATTGTGACAGAATGTCAATGGTGGGCAGAATGATTTGAGGAGTCCAAAGCTAGAGGGCATAGGTTTAGGGTGAGAGGGAAAATATTTAAAAGGGACCTAAGGGGCAACTTTATCACGCAGAGGGTGGTGCATGTATGGAATGTGTGCCATAGTAAGTGAGTGGAGGCTGGTACAATTACAACATTTGAAAGGTATATGAATAGTTGAATATGAGCCAAGTGCTGGCAAATGGAACTAGATTAATTTAGGATATCTGGTCAGCATGGATGAGTGGGACCAAGGGTCTATTTCCATACAGTACATCTCTATGAATCTATAACACTATGAAACTTTACACAGCATTTGCAATGTCATTTGCTGCATAGAAATCAGATGAGGTTTTCGCAAAGATTGTCATAAAATCTTGTGTGCAGAAACCATGCCTTTGTCTCAAATTGCTCCTCTTTATCAAATCACATTGGTGGACTTGCCTGTTCCTACACCTTAGCATATTGTACTGCCCAAGCACAGATGAACAGAGGAAGTTTGGACATGGAGAATTGGGGAGTTCACCCAATTTTTATTCCATTAAATATGTGGTGTTGGAAAATATATAACACGTCAAGGTCTGCCTTATATTGTTGTGGTTCTGTTCGCCGAGCTCGGAATTTGTGTTGCAGACATTTTGTCCCCTGTCTAGGTGACATCCTCAGTGCTTGGGAGCCTCCTGTGAAGCGCTTCTGTGATCTTTCCTCCGGCATTTGTAGTGGTTTGAATCTGCCGCTTCCGGTTGTCAGTTCTAGCTGTCCGTTGCAGTGGCCGGTATATTAGGTCCAGGTCGATGTGCTTACTGATTGAATCTGTGGATGAGTGCCATGCCTCTAGGAATTCCCTGACTGTTCTCTGTTTGGCTTGTCCTATAATGGTCGTGTTGTCCCAGTCGAATACATGTTGCTTGTCATCTGCGTGTGTGGCTACTAAGGATAGCTGGTCGTGTTGTTTTGTGGCTAGTTGGTGTTCATGGATGTGGATCGTTAGCTGTCTTCCTGTTTGTCCTATGTAGTGTTTTGTGCAGTGCTTGCATGGGATTTTGTACACTACATTGGTTTTGCTTGTGCTGGGTATCGGGTCCTTCGTTCTGGTGAGTTGTTGTTTGAGAGTGGCTGTTGGTTTGTGTGCTGTTATGAGTCCTAGTGGTCGCAGTAGTCTGGCTGTCAGTTCGGAAATGCTCTTGTGTTGGGTAGTGTGGCTAGTCCTTTGGGTTGTGGCATGTCCTCATTCCGTTGTCTTTCCCTTAGGCATCTGTTGATGAAATTGCGCGGGTATCCGTTTTTGGCGAAAACATTGTTCTTCTTCCTCTCTTTGCAGTTCTGGTGTACTGCAGTGTGTTGTGGCCCTTTTGAATAGTGTCTTGATGCAACTTCTTTTGTGTGTGTTGGGGTGGTTGCTTTCATAGTTCAGGACTTGGTCTGTGTGTGTGGCTTTCCTGTATACCTTTGTGGTGAATTCTCCGTTAGGTGTTCTCTGTACCATCACGTCTAGGAATGGGAGTTGGTTGTCCTTTTCTTCCTCTCTAGTGAATCGGATTCCTGTGAGTGTGGCATTGATGATCCAGTGTATGTTCTCTATTTCTGTGTTTTTAATGATTACAAAGGTGTCATCCACATATCTGACCGAGAGTTTGGGTTGAATTTGCGGTAAGACTGTTTGTTCTAATCTTTGCATTACAGCTTCTGCTATGAGTCCAGAGATGGGTGAGATGGAAATGTGTTGCTGGAAAAGCGCAGCAGGTCAGGCAGCATCTAGGGAACAGGAGAATCGACGTTTCGGGCAATAGCCCTTCTTCAGGAATGAGGAAAGTTGGTCCAGCAGGCTAAGATAAAAGATAGGGAGGAGGGACTTGGGGGAGGGGCGTCGGAAATGTGATAGGTGGAAAGAGGTCAAGGTGAGGGTGATAGGTCAGACTGGGGTGGGGGCGGAGAGGTCGGGAAGAAGATTGCAGGTTAGGAAGGCGGTGCTGAATTTGATGGATTTGACTGAGACAGGCTGGGGGGAGGGGAAATGAGGAAACTGGTGAAATCCGAGTTCATCCCTTGTGGTTGGAGGGTTCCTAGCCGGAAGATGAGGCGTTCTTCCTCCAACCGTCGTTTCGCTGTGGTCTGACGATGGAGGAGTCCAAAGACCTGCATATCCTTGGTGGAGTGGGAGGGGGAATTGAAATGTTGAGCTACAGGGTGGTTGGGTTGGTTGGTCCGGGTGTCCCAGAGGTGTTCTCTGAAACGCTCCGCAAGTAGGCGGCCTGTCTCCCCAATATAGAGGAGGCCACATCGGGTGCAAAGGATGCAATAGATGATATGTGTGGAGGTACAGGTGAATCTGTGGCGGATATGGAAGTTTCCTTTGGGGCCTTGGAGGGAGGTGAGGGGGGAGGTGTGGGCGCAAGTCTTGCACCTCCTGCGGTTGCAGGGGAAGGTGCCGGGAGTGGAGGTTGGGTTGGTGGGGGGTGTGGATCTGACGAGGGAGTCACGGAGGGAGTGGTCTTTACGGAATGCTGATAGGGGAGGGGAGGGAAATATATCCTTGGTGGTGGGGTCCGTTTGGAGGTGGCGGAAATGGCGGCGGATGATGCGCTGTACATGGAGGTTAGTGGGGTGGTAGGTGAGGACCAGTGGGGTTCTGTCCTGGTGGCGGTTGGAGGGGCGGGGTTCAAGGGCGGAGGATCGGGAAGTGGAAGAGATGCGGTGGAGGGCATCGTCGACCACGTCGGGGGGGAAATTGCGGTCCTTGAAGAAGGAGGCCATCTGGGATGTGCGTTTTTGGAACTGGTCCTCCTGGGAGCTGATGCGGCGGAGTCGAAGGAATTGGGAGAATGGGATGGCGTTTTTACAGGGGGCAGGGTGGGAGGAGGTGTAGTCCAGGTAGCTGTGGGAGTCAGTTGGTTTGTAGTAGATGTCCGTATTGATTCGGTCGCCTGAGATAGAAATAGAAAGGTCGAGGAAGGGGAGGGAGGAATCTGAGACTGTCCAGGTGAATTTGAGGTCGGGGTGGAAGGTGTTGGTGAAGTGGATGAACTGTTCAACCTCCTCGTGGGAGCACAAGGCGGCGCCGATACAGTCATCGATGTAGCGGAGGAAAAGGTGGGGGGTGGGGCCAGTGTAGTTGCGGAAGATGGATTGTTCCACATTTCCTACGAAGAGGCAGGCATAGCTGGGGCCCATGCGGGTGCCCATGGCTACTCCTTTCGTTTGGAGGAAGTGGGAGGATTGGAAAGAGAAGTTGTTCAGGGTGAGGACCAGTTCAGTCAGTCGAAGGAGAGTGTCTGTGGAAGGGTACTGGTCGGTACGGCGGGAAAGAAAGAAGCGGAGGGCTTTGAGTCCTTCGTGATGGGGGATGGAGGTGTACAGGGACTGGATGTCCATGGTGAAAATAAGGCGTTGGGGACCGGGGAAGCGAAAATCATGGAGCAGGTGGAGGGCGTGGGTGATGTCCCGAACGTAGGTGGGGAGTTCTTGGACTAAGGGGGACAGGACGGTGTCAAGGTATGCGGAGATGAGTTCGGTGGGGCAGGAGCAGGCGGAGACAATGGGTCGGCCGGGGCAGTCAGGTTTGTGGATTTTGGGCAGGAGGTAGAAGCGGGAGGTGCGGGGTTGTGGGACTATGAGGTTGGAGGCGGTGGATGGGAGATCCCCCGAGGTGATGAGGTTATGGACGGTCTGGGAGATGATGGTTTGGTGGTGGGGGGTGGGGTCATGGTCAAGGGGGCAGTAGGAGGAGATATCTGCGAGCTGGCGTTTGGCCTCAGCGGTGTAGAGGTCGGTGCGCCAAACTACTACCGCGCCTCCCTTGTCTGCTGGTTTGATAGTGAGGTTGGGGTTGCAACGGAGTGAGTGGAGGGCTGTGCGTTCCGAGGGTGAGAGGTTGGAGTGGGTGAGAGGGGTGGGGGAGTTCAGGTGGCGGTTAATATCGCGGCGGCAGTTGGCTATGCAGAGGTCGAGGGCAGGTAGGAGGCCAGCACGGGTGCAGAGGTCGAGGGCAGGTAGGAGGCCAGCACGGGTGCAGAGGTAGAGGGCAGGTAGGAGGCCAGCACGGGTGCAGAGGTCGAGGGCAGGTAGGAGGCCAGCACGGGTGCAGAGGTCGAGGGCAGGTAGGAGGCCAGCACGGGTGCAGAGGTCGAGGGCAGGTAGGAGGCCAGCACGGGTGCAGAGGTCAAGGGCAGGGGTGTGCCGTTGATTTGTTCATATATTCGGTTGTTGAATGTGAAGTGTGTTGTGAGGCACAGGTCCAGTAGTTTGACTATGCCGTCTTTGTTGATGGGTTCCCCGTCTTGTTGTCTGTTCTGTATGTCCAGCAGGTTGGCTATTGTTTCTCTGGCTAGGGTTTTGTCGATAGAGGTGAACAGTGCCGTTACATCAAATGAGACCATGGTTTCTTCCTTGTCTATGTGTATATTTCTGATGATGTCCAAGAATTCCTGTGTTGACTGTATAGAGTGTCTGGATCCGCTGATCAGGTGTTTCAGTTTCTGCTGTAGTTCTTTAGCCAGTTTGTGTGATGGTGTCCCTGGTCATGATACTACGGGTCTGAGTGGGATGTCTGGTTTGTGCACTTTAGGTAGTCCATAGAATCTGGGGTTGTTGTTGCTTTCAGGTTTCATTCTTTGTTGGTCAAACCTGGTTATCTGTCTTTTTTTTGTAGGTTCCTCAGTGTGTTGTTTATCCTATTGGTGAGCTGTGGGGTGGGGTCAAACTCCCTCTTTTGGTAGGTGTTGGTATCTGCAAGTAGTTGTTGCGCTTTTTGGATGTCGTCTGCTTTGTCCAAGATGACCGTCATTCTGCCTTTGTCTGCTGGTGGTATGATTATGTTCTTATCGTTTCTTAGTGATTTTAGTGCTTCCCTCTCCTTGGTGTTGAGGTTATGTGTTTGTCTTTTCCTTGTTATCAGGGGTACGATACTTTGTCTCACTGTTTGTTGTGTCTCTTCTGTCAGTCCATTGTTCCTGAGTGTGCATTCTAGTGCTGCTAGGAAGTCTGCTGTCTTGGCGTCCCTGTGGTTGTAGTTGAGTCCCTTGGGCAGTATTGTTCTTTCCGTGTCTGTGAGCTGTCTGTGGGAGAGGTTTCTAACCCAGGTGTGTGTTGTGGTGTCCTCTCTGTTGTGTGTTAGTTTGGCCATTTTTTCTTTTAGTGCCGTTTTTTTGCGGTGTGTGGTCCTGTTCTGTCCTATGTTCTGCACAAAACACTACATAGGACAAACAGGAAGACAGATAACGATCCGCATCCATGAACACCAACTAGCCACGAAACAACACGACCAGCTATCCTTAGTAGCCACACACGCAGATGATAAGCAACATGAACTCGACTGGGACAACACTATTATTATAGGACAAGCCAAACAGAGAACAGTCAGGGAATTCCTAGAGGCATGGCACTAAGCACAATCAATAAGCACATTGACCTGGACCCAATATACCGGCCACTGCAACGGACAGCTGGAACTGACAACCGGAAGCTGCAGATTCAAACCACTACAAATGGCGGAGGAAACATCACAGAAGCGCTTCACAGGAGGCTCCCAAGCACTGAGGATGTCACCTAGACAGGAGATGAAACGTCTGCAACACAAATTCCCAGCTCGGCGAACAGAACCACAACAACGAGCACCCGAGCTACAAATCTTCTCACAAACTTTGTCTGCCTTATATGCCAGATTCAGAACTGTTATTTCCGACATTTATTAGCAAGAAAAGTATGCTGTGCAGCCCAATAAGCAAAAACTATTGTGTTTAGAGAGTTAGCAGTATTATCATGAAAGCAAGCAAGTCACCATGAAGAATTTAGATCCCTTTAATTACAGAGTTTGCATTTATGTTTGACTTCTCCTGAGCAGCATTTTTGGAGGCACTTTCCACTATATCTAGTTAACTTTGGATCATGTTTACTTGCCTCTAGTTAATTTTAAGGATGAATAAATGAATATATTCCATAGTTGGTTATTATATTTCCTATAAAGATACGGTTTGATGAGTATGAGCCTGAGGTAGGCTGTGAGGGTAACTGTGACCTCAGTTGTCATGTAGTCAGTATTCCACTCGGAAGTTGGAACCTGTACAATGCAGAGCATGCTGCTCTCTAGCCTAACTTCATGTCCAGTATGTTCGTCAACATTATATAAAAGTAAAGAAGAAGCCTAGCCTGCGTTTGTATGAAGATCTGAACGATCCACTAGAATATTAAGCACTAAAGCAGGTTTAGGCTGACAAGTAGCATTCTTGCCACACAAGTGCCAGACAATGACCATCTCCAACAATAAAGAATCGAACCATCACCATTTGACGTTCAATGGCACAACCATCACTGAACTCCTCATGGTCAACATCCTGGAAGTTACTGTTGACCAGAAACTGAACTGGACTAGCCATATAAATATAGTGGCTAAAACAGCAGGTTAGTGGCTCGGAATCCCGCAATGAATAACTCACCTCTTAACTCCCTAAAGTCTGTCTACCATTGGTCAGACGGCAACCAAAATAACAATGAAAAGACCTGCAAGTTTTTGTAAATGTAGAAAATGTCAGATTAATCAATAGAACCATTTAACATTCAAAGAAAAATACAGCAAAAGATCATGAAAAGCCATCAAAGATTTTGCAGATAAATTATGTTTTGAACTTCATAAGAAGCGAGTTTAGTCACCCAAGTACCAAGTGTTTGATTGGGCAAGCAACATGCTATAGATGAAACACAATTTGGAGTTAGACTTGACCTGATTTTTTTTACCATGTTGACAATATCTATAAATGATTGTAGTGTACTGGGGAATGCTTACTTTGCCACTGCTGTCAGCTCACTCTTTCTAATTTACTTCTCCTTGAACTCGTAGTCATCTGCTTGCTAAGTTCAACATCATTGTCAAGTCTGGTGATTAAGAACATGTAGCATAAAAGAACTTCTATAAAAATAGTATTTGATTCTTGTTACCTGTCACATTTGAGGAGTGATACTGTCAGCACATTTGATACAGTAGCATTATAGAGTTCATGGCTGCACACTTAGAATGATGAATATAGACTCTTTAATGTTGCACCAAGTGTACAATAAAGGGCGATAAAAAATTCTTGGCAAGCCAACCTATTGGGCTGGAATTTATCTATTAGCCATCAATGCTCGCTGTTATTGCAGAGTGAATTGAACAGCAGCTTCTATTGATCATGCATGCAGTAAAATGTGAAAATCAGTTAGTTTCTCTCTGAGTTGCCCTCCTTCAGGGTGAAAGTACTTTGCTGAGAGACTTAGAATTCGAGTCCATGGATAGGAGAGAAATTGTTGAATTTATGATTAGATTAGATTCCCTACAGTGTGGAAACAGGCCCTTCGGCCCAAAAAGTCCACACCGACCCTCCAAAGAGTAACCCACCCCCCCTCTGACTAATGCACCTAACACTATGGACAATTTAGCATGGCCAATTCACCTGACCTGCACATCTTTGGATTGTGGGAGGAAACCGGAGCACCCGGAGGAAACTCCACACAAACAGTTGCCTAAGGCTAGAATCAAATCTGGGACCCTTGCACTGTCAGATCAGACTAACCTACATATCCAAAATCTTACTATCATCCATGTGTTTATCCAAGAGTCGCTTAAATGTCCATAATGTATCTGACTCTACTACCACCAGTGGCAGTGCATTCCTCGCACCCACCACTCTCTATGTAAAGAACCTACCTCTGACATCTCCCCTATACCTTCCTCCAATCACCTTAAAATTATGTCCTCTTGTGATAGGTTTGCCAATCAATCTCCTGGGGATAGGAGATGAGAGGATGGGTATATGTTACCATTGACCAGAAACTGAAGTGAGCCAGCTATGTAAATGTAGCTACTACAGCAGGTCGGTTGCTGGGAATTCTGTAGTGCATAACTGTACTCCCAAAGCCTACCCACCATCTAAATGCCAAGGGTATCACAGAATGCTCTGAATGAGTGCAGCTCCAACTTGAAGCTTGATGCCATCCACGACAAAGCAGACTGATTGATTGGGTATTTTACTCAACACCCTAAACATTCACTCCCTCCACCCAGTGGCAACTGAGCACAGTGGTAGCAGAGCCTACAGCTACTAGATGCAAGGCAGCAACTTACCAAGCCTCCTTTGACAGCACCTTCCAAACGTGTCCCTCAAGCAGCTGGAAGGACAAGGTTAGCAGATGTATGGGAGTACCACCACCTGCAACAGCTCTCACAAGTCCCACAAATTCATGTTTTGTGATTCCTCAGACACTGGAGCAATCCATATCCAAATGCAACACGTCCTGGACAATATCCAGGCTTGGGCTGACAAGTGGCAGGTAGCGTTTGCGGCACATTAATGCCAGGCAATAACCATCTCCAATAAGAGAAAATCTAACCATCACCCCTCGACATTCAACGATGCAACCATCACTGAATCCCCCATTATCAACAGCCTGGGGATTACCATTGAAGAAAAACTGAACTGGACTCTTCATATAAAGACAGTGGTTACACAAGCAGGTCAAAGGCAAGAAATACCACTGCAAGTGACTGCCTTCCTGATTCCCAAAGCCTGGCCACAATTTAAAAAGTGCAAGACAGAAGTGTGATGGAATTCTCCCCATTGGCCCGGATGAGTGCAGCTCCAATTACACTAAAGAAGCCAGACAACAATCCAGAATAAAGCAACATGCTTGATTGGTACCACATTCACAAACATTCACTGCCACCAGTCAGTAACAATACTGTTTACCATCTACAAGAAGCACTGCAGGAATTCATCAAAGACCCTTAGACAGCAACTTCCAAACTCACGACCACTCCGTTCTGGAAAAACAAGGGTAGCAGATATCTGGGAACACCACCACCTGCAAGTTTGTCTCCAGTTCACTCACCGTCCTGATTTGGAAATATATCATCATTCTGTGAGCGACATTTGATCAAAATCCTGGAATTTTCTTCCTTAGTGCATTGTGGGTTTTCCTACAGCACAGGAGTGCAGTGGTTCAAAAAGGCAACTCACCACCAACTTCTCACGGGAAACTAGTGATGGGCAATTATTACATTGCTCACAGACCACACGAGTGATTTATTTTGAAAAAAAACACAATCCTGAATCCTGATTTGGAACTATATTGCTGTTCCTTCGCTGTCATTTTATCAAAGTCCTGGAACTCCCTCTCTAACAACACTACAAATACACTTACATTGGAGAGACTGCAGTTGAAGAAGGCAACTCATTCCCACCTTCACAAACACAGTAAATTTGATTTGATTTTATTGGCACATGTGCCCAAGTGCAAAAGCACAGCACTGCAGTGAAAGGTGTGTATTGTCACCACACAAGGTACCATCTTAGATACAAATACCTAGGTATAAAATCACAAGAACAAAATGGAAAGAAAGAACAAAGTTAAAAGTTAAACATTGCAGTAATTATTGTATAACGTGAAACATACAGAATAAAGTTAGAAGTTACACATTGCAGCCCTTCTTAGTTTTAAGTAGAAAATAAAGAAATAGAGCTGGAAGTTCAAACATTGCAGTCTTTCGTAAGTGCTTAGCCGTAGTGGGACCGTACTTTGAGGAATCGCCACAAGACTGGGTGTCCACGCTGAAGCCACACTGGTCCGAGAGACATCCATCACAGTCCGAAAGACCACCACGCTGGGCCGAAAGACCACCACATTGGGCCGAGAGACCACCATGCTGGGCCACTGAGAGGTCACCATGCTGGTATGAGAGACCATTATGCTGGGCTGAAAGACCACCACACTGGGCTTAGAGACCACCACACCAAACTGAGAGACCGCCACGCTGGGCCACTGAGAGGTCACCATGCTGGTCCGAGAGACTATTATGCTGGGCCAAAAGACTACCATGCTGGGCTTAGAGACCACCACACCAAGTTGAGACACTGCCACGCTGGGCCACTGAGAGATCGCCGTGCCATGCCCAGAGACCATCATGCCAGGCCAAGAGGCCATCTCATCAAGTCTGTGCTGAGTCCAAGGTCAAGAGTCTTAGACCAGGAGTCGTGGTTGGGAGTGGCAGGCTGGAGTTCCATGGTCTGAAGTTCATTGCTGACAGAAGAAAGAACAGAGAAGAAGTAAAGGAAACACAAAAGTGAAGTAAAAAGAGAGAAAGAACAGAAAATGGATGGTGCAGATGAGCTCTATCTGAAGCATCTTCCTCCACTGCCATCTTGGTAAGTGCTGACTCAGCGAGTGAAGCTCACGTCCCATGAATTATTTGCTAACAGATCCAATCCAAACAATTTTTAACAGCTTGATAAGTCTTAATTGCTGCCAAACAATTTTTCTGGCATTGAATATTACTTTTAGTACAGTGAAGCCCATTTCATTCCAACGCTAATTATTTTTGAAGATCTATTTCAAACTATTTTTTTTATTGCTTTTTCTCTCTTTCTCTTTTATTTATTTAAATCCTGTCTTTTCTCCTTTTCCTTTTATTTCACTTTCTATACCTGACTAGACGTTGAATTCAATATTCAAACACCCCCCTCCTGATTCAGACGCAGCACGTCTCATTACCGATTCATCTCACCAATTAGTTTAGGCACTATGCAGTTGCTTTCCCCGTTCGGACATGGCCCAGATTCCCTGCAGAGGGCACTACATCAAAATGACTTACTAACCAGAGTAAATTCCAGTGCAAAATCCATTGTAAGCCTGTGGGGTAAGTGTAATGAGCAGCTGGCATTGAAATCTGATCCATTAATATGGTGTGGCATGTTTGCATACTTATATTCTAATCTTACATAGGGAATGTAATATCTTCCTTGTATTAAACAGGGGACTACAATTTGTTTCAACTATATAATGCCTGGTTAAATTACAATTGGAGTACTGTGTACAGCTCATAAAAAGGATATTTCGACTTTGCTATGAATGCGACACAAAGTCACGTACAATGTTAGCAGGAATCCATTAAGTAATGAGGCAGGATTATGCAAACTAGGTTTGTATTCCCTGAAATTTAGAAATGTCTTGATTAGGAATGTTTAGGATGTTGAAAGGAATTCACGTTCAAAGAGAAATTATTTTAATATTACTGAAAAGGGTGACATATTGTCAAAGCTTTTCATCTTGCATTCAGCAAGAATGGCAAATTTCTATTAATCACAGTAACGTATACACCAGGAGGATAGGGTGCTGACGAGATGTCCCTGATTGACTGAGGCATTGCAATGGTGAAAACAAAGAAGAAGTATAGTCAGCTCAAGTCCCAGGTCATTCCAAATTAAGTGCAAAAATTATGTGGGTCAAAATTTAAGACATGGGAACTTTTACACTGACAGCCAAACCATTCCAGAGTGAAAGAAGGAGACGTTTATTCATAAAAATGGCAGTTGAATTATGAAACTGACTCCCTCAAAACAAAATGATGTCCTCAGCTAAACAAATAAATTAAACTCTGAACTTTAATAATTCCATTGAATGTTGGAGTAGGCTACAGGGGCAGGTGGTAAAAACAATGACTGCAGATGCTGGAAACCAGATTCTGGATTAGTGGTGCTGGAAGAGCACAGCAGTTCAGGCAGCATCCAAGCAGCAGAGAAATCAATGTTTCGGACAAAAGCCCATCATCAGGAATAAAGGCAGAGAGCCTGAAGCGTGGAGAGATAAGCTAGAGGAGGGTGGGGGTGGGGAGAAAGTAGCATAGAGTACAATGGGTGAGTGGGGGAGGGGATGAAGGTGATAGGTCAGGGAGGAGAGGGTGGAGTGGATAGGTGGAAAAGGAGGTAGGTAGGTAGGACAAGTCCGGACATGTCATGGGGACAGTGCTGAGCTGGAAGTTTGGAACTAGGGTGAGATGGGGAAGGAGAAATGAGGAAACTGTTGAAGTCCACATTGATGCCCTGGGGTTGAAGTGTTCCGAGGCGGAAGATGAGGCGTTCTTTCTCCAGGCGTCTGGTGGTGTCCAATCCTCAGCTATGTTCCTTTCTCATTTCCTCATTCAGTCCATAGAAGAGATTACACTGCAAATTAATGCAAGGTGATCTTCTCCTGTTTCAACTGAGAGTTTCCTGCAGCAGGAATTCGAACACTCTCTTCCATTTTCCATTATGTAGTAACATCACCTTAAAATTTCACAATGTACGTAATCCTGCTTCTGTAACCAGTCTGACACCCAGCATTCTATAAATATTGGGAAGGTCCAGAAAGTTAATCAAGCTGACCTTGCGTTATTGGACAAGGTATTCCTCTCAGCTACAATACAAAAGAAGTGTGTGATTGGCTACAATCGTGCTGCCTGCCACCTTGGGCCCACTTCATCAGTCCCTAACAATGTCAAGGAGCTGTGATAGCATAAAGTTAATGAATCTGATAGTGAGAGGAAACTAAATTAACAGAGTCATTGATCCTCACAGTGTGAAGGTGCTGAGAATGCTGAATTACTAGAAATGGCATTCAATGTAGCAACATAAAGGAGCTCAATAAGTATATCCAGTGCCTCGATTCAAATGAGCAAATGAACATAGCTGAATGTTTGAAGAGGCCTGTCATCAATGTCTACATGTCAGTAGCTAGCTTATCACTGAGCTGTGCTAACGACTAGATCCAGACTAGACACTCTATCCTGCACATTTACAGCATTGCCCATTGTGGGAAAAATAACGGTCACACTGCCATTCAAACCACATGGTGATGTCTGCTAGGTCACTCAGCTATCTGCATACTGTTAGACTGAACAACAGATATAGCAGGAGTTTTCCCTGCCCAACATTGATCTGATGCCATAAAACATCTTGGGATCCAGAATCACTGTTTTGGACTCCCACAGCCGTTCCCTCTTGACCACAGTACTGCCACCTTCCCTGGATAGAATTGAATTAAGTTCCATGTCACACATATTGACATGAGTACAGTGAAAAGCTTACAAGGGCTCAACCTCACTCCTGTCACTGCCTCTGGCTGCCTCTTCCTACTACTGCTGCCTATGTATCCCCTTTGAGAGATGAAGATATACTCAAGAATGGAAGGAAATGACATTGTGTGTAAGGTATGAATCTGTGAGTTTGCAGGGACTTTGCAGGTTTAACAGGATTGTCATTTCCAGCAACAGGTGCTCTGTCTAGCTTCATTCCCTCTTTTTGAGGCTTTTTAGTGGTTTGATACAATTAAGTGCCTTGCTATCTCACTGGGCAATTAAGAGTTAATCACATTGCTGTGGCTCTGGAGTCACAGAGCAGTAAAGATTTCCTTCCCGAAAGGACATTATTGAACCGGTGGGGATTTTACAATAATTGACAATGGCCAGGAAATGTGTTTTTTAAAAGTTCAAATTGCACAATGTGCTCTGATAGAAATCAAACCTGGGACCTAATACATTATTGATTACTAATCCAGCAGCAATATCACTGAATAACTTACCTGTGCGAGTTATAGCCTGGAGCTATAGGTAGCGATGGTAGAGACATCAATTTCAGACAGCTGACCCCACAGACAGAGCAACAGTCATGTTTGGAAATGAACATACTGGTCAGTCCTCCATTTTGAAGTGCACGATAAGTTGGACAAGTATGTGTTGTTTGCATGTTTGTACTGATTTTATTTTCCTCCTTTTAGAGTCATGGAGATGTACAACACGGAAACAGACCCTTCTGACAAGCTTGTCCGTGCCAACCAGATATCCTAAATTAATCCAGGCCCATTTTCCAGCACTTGGCCCATATCCCTCTAAACCCCTCCTATTCATATACCTGTCCAGATGCCTTTTAAATGTTGTCATTGTACCCGCCTCCACCATTTTGTCTGGCAGCTCATTTCATACTAGCACCACCCTCTGTTTGAAAAAATTGCCCCTTTTAAATCTTTCCCCTCTCATCTTAAACCTATGTCCTCCAGTTTTGAACTCCCCTACCCTGGAGAAAAGATCTTGAGTATTCACCTTAACCATGCCCCTCATGATTTTATAAACCTCTATAAGGTCACCCCTCAACCTCTGAGCCTCTTGGGAAATTAGCCCCAGTCTATTCAGCCTCTCCCCATAGCTTAGACCCTCCAACCTTGGCAATATCCTTGTAAACTTTTTCTGAACCCTTTCACGTTTCACAACATCCTTCCTATACCAGGGAGAACCAGAACCAAATGCAGTATTCCAATAATGGCCTAACCAATGTCCATGAATCTTTCCTGTTCTTATCATCTGTCCCATGTATTGGAAGGATTTGCAGATGGTGCTCTCACTATCTGCCTATCCTACAATCACATCCTTCTCTAGCCATCAAGTCCTGGAGTGGGATTGAACCTAGAGTATCTGGCCAAAGACAAGGATGCTATCTATAGCACCATGTGCCCTTAAATAGAAATCAATATTTCAGGCCGCCTTCAAATCCAGCCTCCAGTACCTGACAAAGTTCCACCCAATGATTTAATACCACATTGCGCAGTGTGTTTACTCATATGCCACAGGGGAATGCTGCAACCTTTCATATACAGATATTTTTGAAGACCAAATGAAGAAGAAAACAAGTTAAACAGGATGAGGTCATACAAAAAATTCAAAAATAGAAATGCAGATGTTGTTAGAATAAGCTGGGAGAATAGGAGAACGATTAATCTCAAGAGTAGCTATTTCCTTTCTGTATGCCACTGCCAAACCAACCTGACTAGCTAGATTCTCAAAGTATTTTCACATTGCTTTTTCCTCCCTGCTCCCGTGTGTTATGTCATTGTCAAGGTGAGCAACTCCCATAAGCTGAATTTTCTAATTAATCACTCACAGATTGAACTCAACTTCATATGATACCTGTTTGAACTAGATCATTTCACCCTTTAACCTATCATGCTTTGCAGAATGTAGACACAGCCCAACAGTTGAATTCAATCCTATTGATTAAGTTAGGCACTTTATTTGAAATCAAAACAGAACATGCTGGAAATGCTCAGCGGGTAAGATGGCATCTCTGGAGGGGGAGCAGAGTTAAAATGTCAAGTCAAAGAGCTTTCCTCAGAATCCAGCCTCGGGCAACTGTCTGTGTGGAGTTTTCATGTTCTCTGCGTGTCTGCGTGGGTTTCCTCCAGGTGCTCCGGTTTCCTCCCACAGTCCAAAGATGTGCAAGTTAGGTGAATTGGTCATGCTAAATTGCCCGTAGAGTTAGGTGCATTAGTTGGGGAAATGGATCTGGGTGGGTTACTCTTCAGAGGGTCGGTGTGGACTAGTTGAGCCAAAGAGCCTGTTTCCACACTGTACGGAATCTAATCTAATCTAAATGGGGTGAGACACAAGAGAGGTAAGAGGTTTTAAACAAGGTGGGGCAAAGGAATGGGAAGAAGTGAGACAAACATTAAAGGGAAGATATGTGCTAGGGTGGACAGTAAGGATTAAATGACATAGGGATGATGGTTGGAGGCATTAGATCAGGAGAGATGGGTTTGGAGTGGAAATAGCAAAAGCATTACAAACAGGTGTCTTCAGAGAAAAGTGGAAAGCTTAATATTAAGTCTGATAAATGGTTCAACATAAAGTTGAGGTCCAGTTCCAATGATTAACTTTACAGCCTTCTGGACTCAAAAATTCAGGTCAACATTTTCAATTTTTTTTACCGACAGCTGCTGTGCTTGGGATTTGTTAGCCCAATAACCCAAAGGCTGCAGGAGTGCAGCTACGTTATGGTGAACCAGGTACCTCAGGCATTTGATCAACTATCTGCTTCCATGATCAGGTTGGCATTTGGCATGGAGAGCCAGGTCCAGTACCCTCAGGGACTTCTGGAGAGGGGCACATCCCTACACTCCATCGCCCCAGCCATTGCTCCTTGTAAAAGTCCAGGTGCTACTTCCTCATAAGGAGACAGGGCAGTGCCTGAGGAGAAATCCCACACGGACCTGTCAAAGGTCTTCTCTAAGGTCACTCCACTGAGCCCTTCACCTCTCCCCTGGTTACCCCCTCCTCCCCACTCTTGGATGTTCAAGCTGACTTGAACAAAAGTCTCTAGCAAAAAATAAGAGCATGTACAAACACAAATATGCTTGTGTCTCCTGACCAAACCTCCAGGCTAACAGGCTCAGCTGCTGAACAGGCCCCTTCTCCCCAGCTATGGATTCTTGGACTACAGTGGGAGAGAAAGCCAAAGGAATGGCACTATGGCAGCACTAGTAACAGCACACTATATATATAATATCACCTTTGTAGAAATTTCATTGGTTTTGGGCTACATCTGTCTATTTGAGACTCTGTGTCGCCCCAACTATAACGATGCCCACATGATCACTAACCTTATGTCCGTGAAGAATCTACTATGGGTTGATATCTGTGTTGAGAGCCTGTTACTGCAAGCAAGAGGAACAAGGTGTATGTAGGAGAATGAGTTCTGTATCCTTATTCTTTCCCAGGCCTCTGTGTCCAAAAATGTTGGTGTGAATGAAATGGTTAGTGATGTCCTGGGGGGAGCAGGGAGGTGTAGTATAGACAGGGAGCCAATGCATTAGGATCACAAAGGATAAGGAAGTCTGCAGGTCTGAGTCCTGCAAATTGCAAAGATCTCTCTGTGCCATGTTGTTTCTTTTTAAAGAGGGTTTTGCAGCCTCCCCTTCCTCACAAGTGGAGACACTACCTAACTGTCTCTGGCTACAGTCACATACATTTTCTTCCCCAGTGCGTATTTTTGATTCCCAGCAATGGAAGGTGAGAATGGCCAGTGGCTTCCAGCATCTGCCTGTATCAATGTTGTATAATGGGGAAGGGGCCAAGGGGCTGGTGCTAATGGATCATGCCATGCCTTGAGACATTGTTCGGTGCTGAGCAACATTTCTTTTTAATTCACTCATGGGACATGACTGGCCTGTACTAATTACCTGTCCCTAGCTGTCCCTGAACTGAGAAGCTTGCTAGGCCATCTCAGAGGGCAGTTGAGAGTCAACTACATTGCTTTGGGTTTGGTGTCACATGTGGTCAAGATGATAGATTTCTTTCCATAAAGGGCATTAGTGAACCCGGTGAGTTTTATCCCAACAATCGTCAATGACTTCATGATCATCAGTAGATTCTTAATTCCAGATTGTTTTGCCATCTGCCATGGTGGGTTTGAACCCAGGTTCCCAGGACATTGGCTGAATTTCTGGTTAATAGTCTAGCGATAATATCACTAGACCATCGCCTCACCACATCCTCACAGCCAGTGTTCTCCAGGTATCTGCTCTGACTCTCATGTCGAAAATTCTTGATGTCTAGTCTGTTCGGTGTGTTTGGTAAGATAGGGAGCTGCACAAAAGCAAGGTGAGGTGTATATTTAATAATGTGTTTAACAAGCAATGATTCCCCTTAATTTACAACACACCACTGCCTAACTAGAAGCTTGCTTCTATGCTTGGCTGTTGTATAAAATCTCATCAAGCCCACCTCCTTCAGAATTTGTAAGATTCTGCCCTTGCTTTCACTCATTGCAATTGCTACCTGGCCAACTGAGTATTTCCAGCATTTTCAACTTTTGTTTCAGGTTGCAACATACCCAGAGTACTCTATAAGTATTTTTATTGTGAAGAAAGCAAAACTTTGATGGAAACAAGTTCTGACTGATTGAGCCTCAGCAGACATTTTTCCAGTTGACAATATGATAAGATCTTAATCTCTATACACCAACCAAGAATTTTGCTTGACTTCCCTCCCACTAATAAAGTGCTGCTGAAGTAGTCTATAATGACAGCAATTTAGTTGAACGATGCAGTTCTATTTGCAATTCGTTTATTTTAAATCTGCATAATTCAATAAAAAGATGTGGTAAATCATGAAATGGTGTCTGTGAGTGGCACAAAGGTTGGATTGTAAAAGCCCCCCCATCTGTTAATCCATTCTCCCTTAAAGAGGATCGAAAATGTCTGCATAAATTAAACATGTCATTGTGCCTGTCTTATTCTACATGTGCTTGAATATGACTAATAGAAATCTTTTCATCACACTGCCACTTAACCCTGTCAAATGTTGATTTTATCTTTAAATGCACTTGCACGTTTTATAAAGAACAGACTGGGGTGAATCCCCTGGTTAGTGTAGTTCAGTGATATCACATTGTGCTTTTTAGCTCAACCATTGAACCATTGGTCTTGCTGTGGGCTTTAGTCCTTTCTAGGGATTTCACAGTATATCCCACCTGCTTCAGAGTTGTGTCATGTTACATCTGAGCAGGTTAATTAAAACACCTAAAAAAAAAATCTCATGAGTAAATGCTATCACATTAATTCTCCAGTAGCGCCCAAGAATTTACATTCTTATCCATAGTTTGTGTTGCGTTGACTGCTTTCAACCAGCCAGACAGTCAAACTGGATCCAGGCTTTCCAGAAATAGGGAATGTATGAATTATCCCAGGACATATGTGACTGTGGTGTGGCTGTTGTGCAAGAACAGCTTTGTTGGTTAACCTTACAATCATTCAACGCCTTCCACATTCACATGTGCAATGAGAGTTGGGGGAGGCACTAGAGAGTAAGAAAAGCACAGCTAGATAGATATACCTCAATGTAATTGAATCACTCCTACCCTCCACCCCTTTGTTCCCCAACCCTTCCGTGGCTCCATATTTACTTTCAAACAGCAAGTCGCTTAACTCTGATGCAACGTTGTTGGCCTGAGAGGTTCCGAGGTTTCTATTGGAGGTGACAGTCTCACCCACCAGCTGGACAGAGTGACCTCTGGTGAAGGCTCACTATTATAATCCGAACATTCCAATGGAAGGATAGTCAAAGCACCATGAGGAAATCCCAGCACAGCTGACTGTAAGGAAATTCACAGAATCCCAGAAATATTACAAAGCAGAAGAAGGCCATTCAGCCCATTGAGTCTGCTCTGGGACGAGCATTTTGATTTTGTTCCATTCGCCTGCCTTTTCACAAAACCCTTGCACATCATTCCTATTTGAATAGTCCTCTAATGCCGTTCTGAATCCCTCCAACAAACCTGCTTCCGGCACAATCCCAGGCCCAAACCATGAGTTGTGTGAAAAAGATTTTGCATTTGCTGCTTTGTAAAATACTTTAAACTAGTGCCATCTTCATCTTGATCCCTTTATGCGCAGGAACAGTTTCTCACTGTCTAGTCTATCAAGTCCTTTTTTTTTGATTTTGAGAATCTCTACCAGATCACCTCATAGCCGTCTTCTTACCAAGGACAATAGGCCCAACCTCCCCAATCTATCCTTGTAACTGAAGTTTCTTATTCTTGTAAACCCCTCCTGCTCTCTCTCCAACATGATCATATTCTTTTACCCAAGAAATTGAAAACTCTGATAGATAATTCCAAAAATAACCTTTCAATTTGGTGAGTTTGAGGGATTCTGACTCACTCAAGCTTAATAGTTAACCCAAAAAGAAAATGATGGATTGTGAACCCACTTTAACTCCAATTTAAAAAGTTCCTGACTCACCGTTGACCCCTACAACCACCTTCCTCCGTTCTCCTGCTGACATCCCCCAGATATCCTCCATCGTTGCATTCGCCATTCCTGACCCAACTCCACTGTACCTGACTTGACCCTATACCAGTCACCCTGACCTGATGTGCCTCAACCCAATACCTCTTGCCCCTGACTAGACCTGAGGGCCCCACAACTCACCTCTTCAGACTTGCCAGCCTCAAAATCAACTGTGCCCTGATCTGACCCCACTGGACCTCACAACACCACACCCTGACCCCATGAGACCCAACACCCAGCCCCATAACCTGGACCTCACCAGACTCAACACCTCACCACCAACCCAATGTCACCAGACCCAACAATACCCTCACTGCAAGCTGACCTAGATGCTGCCAACACCACACCAAACTCCCCCCAGACTGGAACCCTTCAAATGACACCCAAACTGTAAGCACTCACGCATTTACGTAGCACCCTGTTACCCTACATTGGCATTCTACTCCCCCTCCCACCTGGTATCCTCATGATATCCTACTCCCTCTCAGCTGGCACTCACCCATCTGACCCACCTGGCACCCTACCCTCATGGCACACTACTTTCTCACTCTACCACTTGATCCACCTGGCATCCTCTCAATTTACTCCCTCATACCTTACCCACCCACTTCCCTACCTCCCCAATCGACCTCCATCTGATTCCCTCACTTATCATATACACATAATTTCCCCTTAGCCACTGGGACACAGGGAATGATATAAAAGGCCATGTGGTTTCTACAATGATTTATCCTGCTGCTGGATTCTCGGATTCCTGGACAGGTTCATTACAGAACGCCCCTGTCTGTGAATCTCCAGTGCACAAATCATCTAAAGCTAGTTGGTATTTTTTGTTCCAATCATTGTCAGTCAGGGTTTTTTCCCATTTCCTTCACTTAATAGACCAGTGTCAGACTTTCACTGGTCTTCCCACCACTGACCTCATTAAGATGGAGGCGGGAAGGTGACAGTGTTCTCGCCCAAGACCTTCCTGTCTGATGTAGTGCCCCTTCCCACTACAGTTGCTATGAGGGGTGGCACAGTGGTTAGCATTACTGCCTCACAGCACCAGGGACCTCGGTTCAATTCCAGCTTTGGGCGACTGTCTGTGTGGAGTTTGCACATTCTTCCTGTGTCTGCTTGGGTTTCCTCCAATAGTTCCGGATTCCTCCCACAATCCAAAGATGTACAAGTTAGGCGAATTGGCCAAACTAAATTGCCCATAGTGTTCAAGAATGTGTAGGTTAGGTTCATTAGTCAGAAGTAAATGTAGAGTAATAGGGGAATGGGTCTGGGTGGTTTACTCTTCCGAGGGTCAGTGTGGACTTGCTGGGTTAAAGAGCCTATTTCCACGCTGTAGGGATTCTATGATTTTAGGGCATTAAAATGTCCAGCTGTTAATTCTGTTTCTCCCTCTACAGATGGTTTCTGATTCAGCTGAATCTTTCTGGGCTTTTCTGTATTTTATGTATATTCATTGTGACACTGCAAGGAATCAGACACCGAACTTCCAGGGATGAGGGACTGCTCCCTCTCAGCAAATGTATGAAGAAGCACAAAGTATATTGTTATTAAATAAGCTATTCTTCAAGAGCTTGACTTTAATTCGATGTATGATGGTAAATCCTCTGAGACTTCATGCAGTCAGGAGTACACATGCTTTACAATTCTTCTCTGAGCACCAGCCCCAGTGAGGCCACAGCTCAGAAACTTTGCCCTTCCATTTTATCTATCTGTACTTATTTACCGTTTCTTCATTATTTCGTCAACCTAAGCCTTTAATGTGGTATTCTATATTTTTCTAATCAGGGGCCTGTGCAAGTAGGTCTTGAGGCAGAAATGGGTGCTACAGATGCTGGAGATTAGAGTCAAGATTCGAGTGGTGCTGGAAAAGCATAACAAGTCAGGCAGTATCTGAGGATCAGGAAAATCGACATTTCGGGCAAAAGCCCTTCATCATCAATTCCTGATGAAGGGCTTTTGCCCGAAACATTGATTTCCCTGCTCCTCGGATGCTGCCTGACCTGCTGTGCTTTTCCAGCACCACTCTAATCAAATAGGCCTTGAGCCTAGTCCTATTCATCCAGCTTGTGGTTGTGAGATAGTAATTTAAACGATAACATTCAGTCAACGAAGAAATGTTTGCTGAATTAAAATTGTGTGCCTGTTGCTCCATTCACAAATGACAGTTGCTCACGCCATGAAACAGAATCGCTGCTGAAATCATTAGTGAGGGGTGGAAGGTCCCACTGAGTTGAAGGATGCTGAAAACCTCACTGTGTATTCGCGGCAGCTGTTCTCTGAGAAATCACCCGCATGTGGTTACAACTCCCTTGGGGGAACAGGAAACCAAAATAACCAAAGTTCCTCAAATTAACTCTAAATGAAGGAGTCAGAAACTGCGCCAATTAAACACAAAAAGACAGGTAAGTGGTACTTCAAAAGTAAAGGTAATTTTCACTTTAAATGGTTGATAGAACAAAGAAACATCCTACACAAGCATAAGCATTTGCATCTCTAGTCACATAAATGTGGTACTATGCAGCTACACAGTTCTAGAGTATGCTATTCTTTATTCACACAGGACAGGTCAGCAGTCCTACCTAACAACCGTTTCACCTGATTAGAGTCTCACAGGTATGATCATCATTGGCATATTGCACTGGGGTGGACATAGTCAAAAATCACGCAACACCAGGTTATGGTCCAACAGGTTTATCTGAAATTGCAACCTTTCAGAGCATTGCTTCTTCATCAGGTGATGTGGAAGGAAGCTTCCCTCCATTTCGTCTGATAAAGGAGCAGTGCTCTGAAAGGTTGTGATTTCATATAAACCTGTTGGACTATAACCTTGTGTTGCGTGACTTCTGACATCATCGCAAGGCACATTTCTACAATTCCACTCTGTTTCAGACCATGACAGTCCTTTCCAGGCATGATTTTGAACTGACCATCCAAAAACACTCTAATTCACAGTCAGACGCATTGTCAGAAAACTCCTAGCAATATCTCTGAGCCATCCACACAGTTTTCCAGGTTTTAGGCCTTTTCAGCCTGCTCACACAGCACCTCCGAGAACTCTTGTCTCCTTCTCCGAGTTCTTTTTGAGAGTAATTTGCTTCTTCTGCACAGTCATCGGGAATTCCTGTGGATGTGAATTACTCCTTTAAGGACTCAGTTTAAGAAGTTTTAGTGTTAAGACAGTGATGAGGAGAATTTTGTTCACTCAGATGGTTGTTAGACTTCAGAGTTCTCTACCTCTGGTAATGGAGAGCAATGGAGTATTGAATTCAATGGTCATTGAACTTATCAACAACTGAGTTGGATAGATTTGGTGTAGACAAGGGAGTCACAGGTTACAAGGGTAGAACATATAATGGAGTTCAGACCAGCAGCCATGATCTTATTGAATACAGAGTAGGTTCAAAGAGCCAAGTGGCATATTTCTGCTCCTAAGTGCTATGTTCCTATAAATGCAGGACCCCGTACAAATGATGTATTTCTGTGCTCTAAACACTTTGTGATTCTATGATGTTCTTCTCTTGTTCAGAATTAAATTGATCTAGTTCTAAACAGTCATAAATGTTACATTGGATATACATCAATATTGGTTTGCAAATTGCCTTTTCATCAGCAGTAGCTAAAGTTGTGGAGATTAGGATCATAGAATTCCTACAGTGTGGAAGCAAGCCACTTGACCCATCCAGTCCACACCAGTCCTCAGAAGAGCATCACTCCCAGACCCACCCTCCTACACTCTCCCTGTAACCCTGCATTTCCCTTGGCTAATTTACCTAGCCTGCACATTTCTGGACACTATAGGCAAGTTAGCATGGCCAATCCACCTAACCTGCACAACTTTGGACTGTGGGAGAAACCCACGTGGATACGGTGAGAATGTGTAAACTCCATACAGTCGCCCGAGGGTGGAATCGAACCCAGGTCCCTGGTGCCATGAGGCAACAGTGCTAACCACTTAATCTTAAGAAGTGGCTTTCTGTGACTGATTGCGTGGATAGTCTAATAAATGCAATCCATTTTCTATGGTGCGGTATCAACAAACAAAGCTTGGGAATAAAAGTTTCAGAGTAGCCGTAGTTCATAGCAGTAATGACTTTTCAGCATTGGATATAAAAAAAATACATGTCTATAAATAGAATGGGCTGAGATACAGCATTAGTGTATGAGACAGAACAAAATAAAGCCGCTTTTAATTCAGACTGTGTGGGTTGCATCTTAATAAAAATTCGAACAATGGAATACACCAACTAATGTCTGCAATCAGCATTACTACCGCAAATTTCAAATCTCCTCCAATTTAAAAAGGTCAACAGCTCCCAACTACAAAGCAAAGGCAATAGTGTTGTTGATTACGCATTTAAGAGAGTAATTATACAGGCCATGAAGAACAGTTCAATACTGTCTTTAATTAGCCCTTAATACAGAAATGCAATGCACATTCACTAGGTAATTCTTTTCACCTCAGAACACTGATTTCAATTTCTACAGTAGACTGAATTCCACTTAAGTGATTAGCTGATGAATGGTATTTCTATTAAGTCAACAGAAATTGAAGTCAAATTTATTTATCTTTGCACCTGTGGTACTTATTCCTCTAGAATGAAGGTATTTGCCTGTTTCTGTTAAAGTGATTTTCTCCTCCAGCCCATCGGGCATGCAACACTGAGCAGGCATTACAAATCAAACAGCAGCTCCAACCACTGCAAATAAAGGGCTGGCACGGTGGCTCAGTGGTTAGCACTGCTGCTTCACAGCACAAGGGTCCCAAGTTCAATTTTAGCCTCGGGCAACTGTCTGTGTGGAGTTTGCATATTCTCCCTGTGTCTGCGTGGGGTTGCTCTGGTTCCCTCCCATACTCCAAAGATGTGCAGATCAGGTGAATTGGCCATGCTAAAGTGCCCAAAATGTTAGGTGCATTAGTCAGAGGGAAATGGGTCTGGGTGGGTTACAAGTCGGTGTGGACTGGTTGGGCCATGCTGTAGGGAATCTAATCTTAAAGTGGCCTTTCAGGCAAAAAATGGCAGGGGAACATTGTTCATCTAGTACCATACACAGAGGAGCCTCAATTATCCAAAGGGCGCAGGCAGTATTTCATTTAGTTAATTGAATTCTGGATAATCGAGTGCTCGATAACATAGTTTAGGCAGGCATCGGGACCTTGCGATCTTGCCAGATAATCCGATATTCGGATAATCGAAGTTCCTCTGTAACTTGCATTTATAGGATGAGAAATGAATTTCCACAATTGTAGCAGATGAATGCTTGACATGTTCATTCTCATTTTGCGTAAGGATGCTATTCCCTGTCTAATTGTAAAGATTCTCAATTCCAAGTAGAAAGATTTTTAATGCCAATGAGAACCTTAAGTACCTTACAGCCATTGATGTACTTTTATAGAATGTAATTATTCTTGACAGGTTGGAACCGTGATAGCACAGCAAACCCCACAAACAGTAAATTGGGAATCACCGGACACTCTGTTTCTGTGATGTTGAACTGTCAAAAAAGAGGAGAAAGTGAGGACTGCGGATGCTGGAGATCAGAGCTGAAAGTGTGTTGCTGGAAAAGCGCAGCAGGTCAGGCAGCATCCAAGGAACTGGAGAATCGACGTTTCGGGCATAAGCCCTTCTTCAGGGCTTATGCCCGAAACATCGATTCTCCTGCTCCTTGGATGCTGCCTGACCTGCTGCGCTTTTCCAGCAACACATTTTCAGCACTGTCAAAAAAGACCTGACTTTTCAAAGCAATGTCACGGGATCCTTTAAGAAGACAGTGGAACATCACTTTCAAAAGACTGTGCTTTCAACAGTGCAGCATTCCCACAGTATTGCCCGAGAGCAACAATCTTAATCTGCATGTTCCAGTCCTGGGATGAGAGTTGAACTCATTTTTAAGTGAAGCATTTTTCTACTCAATCTGTTCAAAGATATAATTGCACACCTCAGGAGCAAGTGCGACTTGAACACAAGCTTCCTGGCTCAGAGGTAGGGACACTACCTCTGCATTACAAGAACCCAGTTCTGACTCAAAGATGAGAGTGTCAGGAAATAACAGCTGATGCACAGACCTGTACTTGTGTAACACCAATTATATCTCCAGCCTATCCTTCAAAGCTTCACAATCAACAAATTATTTGTGTGAAGTGTGTAGTCAGTAAGGAAAAGCTGCTACAGTCCCAGAGAACCATTGCCTCTATAGAAAGAGCAGTTAGCAAGTTTAACCTTCAGGTCACCAAACCTTGGGCAGGGGACAAGATTGAGAAGGCAGCACCTTCACGCTAACTTCCACTAGTGAAGGTGCTGCCTTCTCAATCTTGTCCCCTGCCATACAAACCAGCCATACAACCAACTGAGCTAACCAACAAGATGGGTTTGCTGTTCTACCAAGCTTCCTGTCGTAAAGAGCAAGCAAGCGTTCCAGACTTTATTTCTCTTTCTGCAGTTTTCTGTTTGAGTCATAGGTTTCCAGCATCTGCAGCACTTGTATTGCTGTCTGATAATCCACTGGCTGTGAAGTGTTTCTGACAAAATATGTAATATATAAATACAAGTTGTTTCTTCCTGCATGAACACACTAAGAGCATCAGCAGTAATTTCTGGTTTATTGAATAATGCTGGATAATTGAGGTGCCAGAATTGCCATTGGCCAATCTTAAGAGGCTCGGTGGTGAATTGAATGGACACCAGCCTTTCACATGGCACATGGATCTTCACCTTGAAGCTCCCGGTTGCCGGGATGGGAAGCTGGTTGTTACTAAGAATAATGTTATGTTCCAGTCCCCCGACACATTTGCACCTCTGGGCCATTTCCATGGGCAGGGTGAGATGGGGATGGGTGTGTACTGCAGAGTGTCTTGGCCCATGCACTGGGTAGATACTTTCTTACCAACCCGTTCAGAGATGTTGGAGGAGGTGAGACTTGAACCCAGGTCGCCTGGCTCAGAGATAGGGGCCCCATGCAGTGGGTAGTCAATCAAGGTCACTTGAGGCCAATTACAGGCGGCCAACTGGGAATTTCCAGTCAGCCTTCGGGTTCCCACATGTGATGGGGGTCAATCCAGCTGCTTTGAGGAAATTGTCTGGCAGCAGACAAAGGCGCCTAATGCTCCTGACAGGCTGGAACTGCTTCCATAAAATGTCGGCGCAGAGTGGGCCATTCAGCCCATCAAGTCTGCTGTGCCATTCAATGAAATCATGAACTGATTTGATAATCTCAACTCCACATTCATCCTCCTCTCCCCCATGACCCTTGATTCCCTTACTGATTAAACATCCTTATCTTTGAATATACTAAATGACCCAGCCTCGACAGCCCTCTGCAGTAAAGAATTCCATGCATTCACTACCCTCTTAGAGAAGAAATTCCTTCTCATCTCTGTCTTTGACCCCTTATTCTGAGATGATGTCCTCTGGTCCTAGGCTCTTCCACAAGGGGAAACAATCTTTCTACATCTGCCTCGTTAAGTTCCCTCAAAATCTTGTATGTATCAACAAAGTCATCTCGCATTCTTCTAAATTCCAATAAGTACAGGCTTGGTCTATTCAATCTCTCCTCATTAGATAGTCCCTCCATACCTAGGATTAACCTAGAGAACCTTCTCTGGACTGTCTCCAATGCCAACATAACTTGCCTAAGATCCTGTGTCAGTGGCCAAAACTTCCTCATGGACTGCCTCTCACTCTACAATTTATTTTAAATTTTTAAAAAAGATGGAGCCTGAAACAACTTCTTTCTTACTTTTACTTCCATTTCAGGTTGTTATTCCTTTCAAGCAGGTATACCTCTGATGGATCCTCAGCTCTCAGCGCTTGGCCACCATCTTAAATAGAAATCCTGCTTCTGACCATTAATTGGCCACTCTGAATGACTGTTTCCCACGAAGGAAGATCCCTTCCTGACGAAGGGCTTTTACCTGAAACGTTGATTTTCCTGCTCCTTGGATGCTGCCTGACCTGCTGTGCTTTTCCAGCACTACTCCAATCTTGACTCTAATCTCCAGCATCCGCAGTACCCACTTTCGCCCTATTTCCCACGCAGTCTGGGTTCCTGACTCATATCCCAGCTTGATGGTAGGATTCAGAAACGCTCAGGGAAATTCCTGCTCATTGATTCCAGAATGACAGGGTGCTGGCTTGCTACCTGTTTCTTGGGGTGGATAAAGCATGGTGCTGGAAAAAGCAGGTCAGACAGCATCTGAGGAGCAAGAGAGTCGACGTTTTGGGCATAACGCTTCTCCCAGACCTACTACCTTTCTTGGAAAGGTCTTGAATTGACTTTAGTGAGTCTGATAACACCAAGTAGCGGGCATGATCCACATCAAAGAATTAGCACTAACAGCAAAGGATTAGAGAGCTTGTTCAGAAAAATCATGGAATGATCGTTCTGAGGTTTGGAAAAATCCTGTTGTTGGGCGACACAGCTCATTGTTAAGCTGTTAATTGAAAATACTGTTAACCAGTTCATCAATCTGCAACTGCATGAGGTGTTAATTGCCCCAGCACTGTCATCTCTTAAACAAAACAAAAAACTATGGGGGCTGGAAATATGAAAAAAAACTGAAACTGAGCAGCATCCGTGGAGACAAAGCAGAAGTAATGTTGTGAGTCCAGCAACACTTCTTCAGAACATTTCAGTTCACTGGACTCAAAACCTTAATTCTGTTTTCTCTCCACAGATAGCAGCCAGACCTACTGAGTTTCTCCAGCAATTCCAGTTTTTGTTACTGACAAGACTATTTGTCAAATCCTTCTTTTATATGTGAAAGCCAGGCTTGTGCTTATATAGTCCTTTTCATGACTGTTGGATATCTCATAGTGTTTTCCAGCCAATGAGATGCAAGAAAGTTCAGTCTATCTGGTATGGCCTGGGAATGTGTTGCAGCAGTAAGTCAAAAACCCTAGCTCACAGGAATTCCCGGGAATGTTGCTGTTAAGCCTGTCACCTCCTCTCATCAGCTGCAGGAATGAAAATTAGTGATTTCACTGTTCAGTTGACCTAATGATGTCACTGAATTCAGTTTTGCGAAGAGCTGGATTTTATAATTCTGGCGTGCTTCCAGTTCTTGCAAGCCAGACTGAACTGGAACAATCTTTGATAAACGAATTTTTAAAGAAAGGTGATGCAGTATTCCAAGTCCAAAAAAATTCCAGTTCATGAAGCATTCCAGTTGGTACAGTTCCACATAATACAAATGCTACCATACCTCTTAAAGCGTGGCCATTGTTGCATTGTTAGAAATGTGGCAGCCAATTCACACTCAGCAAATTCACACAAACAGCAATACGACAATGAGCAGATGTTTTTTGAGTGTGCGTGATGTTGATCGAAAGATAAATATGGGCACAGACTTTGGGGATAACTTCCCTGTTCTTCCTTGAAATAGGGACCACTTATATCCATTCCAACAGGCAGAAAGGGACTCATAAGTCCATAAGACATAGGAGCAGAAATCAGACCAGTCAGCCCATCTAGTCTGCTCCGCCATTCAATCATGGCTGATAAGTCTATCAACTCCATTCTCCCGTTTTCTCCCTGTAACCTTTGATCCCCTTGATATTCGAGAACCAATCTTCTCAGTCTTAAATATACTCAATGACCTGGCCTTCACAGCCTTCTGTGGTAATGAATTCCACAGATTCACCATTCTCTGGCTGAAGAAGTTTCTCCTTATCTCCATTCTGAAAGGTTTTCCCTTTACTCTAAGGCTGTGCCCTCGGGTCCTAGTCTCTCCTACCAATGGAAACCTCGTCCCAACATCTGCTCCATCCAGGCCATTCAGTATTCTGTATGTTTCAGTTAGATCCCCCCTCATCCTTCTAACCTCCATGAGCCTAGCCCCAGAGTCCTCAAACGTTCCTCACTTGTTAAGCTTTTCATTCCCAGGACCATTCTTGTGAACCACCTCTGAACATGCTCCAGGGTCAGTACAGCCTTCCTGAGGTATGGGCCCCAAAACTGCACACAATAAGGTTGAGTATCTCTTTGGAAGACTGGAATCTTAACATTCATTAGCATTGCACAGCTTTCCTTTGTTCTCAGGCTTTTTTTGTCTAACAAATCCAAGTTAGTTGGGAATAAACATTTTGGGAAGGGGTTTTCTAACTGTGAGTTACACCACTGTTTTGGCAGTGGAGGGGATTGGTTAGCTGGACATTTAGTTTGCAATATAAAGCAATGCCAACCATGTGGGTTCAATTCCTGCTGAACTTACTGTGAAAGTCCTGCCTTCTCAAACTGCCCCCTTGCCCAAGGTGTGGTGACCAACAGGTTACATTGACCAACAGTCAACTTTCTCTCTAATGAGAGAGCAGCCCTATGGCCTAATAGAACTGTGGTGACTTCATGTTAGTGGAGAAGATTTGCAAACACTGGTGGTCAGCAGAAGCATTTGCATGTGGGTTTCCTAAGTGAGCACATTTACATCTCTATAAGTCCCACATGAAATAGGTGCCATCAGCTGAAACACTTTGAAATTGGAGTGCGACCTGTAACAAGACAGTTCTTGTTAAATATTGCGGCGCAAACGTGGGGATAATCTTGTAAGGAAGGAACAATGCTTGCCCACTTACTTGACTCTCAAATAACTTTTCACTGTACATTTAAGAACGGTGACAGCCCTGGCCTCCAGACATAAAAGTAGAATGCAGAATTATACATATTTAGACCTTTAAACCCTCCTGAATGAAACACAGCAAAGGAGGTACAGGCTACTGGAAGTCTATTCCAGCAAATCTGACACTAACTTCATATCTGTCACCTGGAGGGATGTGCCATTGACACTGATGGTGAGCTCCATTTATCCGGGACTACAGATTAGTACCAGCAGGGTCCAGTGACCTTACCAGGACAACAAAGGTAACATGTTGAACATGATTCCTCCTCTTCCTTGCCCCCTTTGGACACCAGTCTATTCTTAACTCCCTAACAGAGCACAGAATTACAAAATTAATGATTCTCAAAATATCACTTTGAGCATTTTCTTAATGTGGTGACTGCATTTATGTAACTTTTGTTATGTAATTTGGATAGACCCATATGGTTTGTGGCAAAAAGAGACATGTACTTATCTAACACTGGTCACAGACATCTCAAAGTGCCATGCAGCCAGTGCATTATTTTCAAGTGTAATCCCTGTTGTTATTCAGGTTAAAACTGCATCTGGTTAGTGCATAGCAAATCATATGAAAGGCAGCAAAGTGATGGATCAATTAATTTGCTTTGGGGTGCAGAATATTGAACAAAGAGACCTTGGAGTGCAGGTTCATAGCTCCTTGAAAGTGGAGTCGCGGGTAGATAGGATAGTGAAGAAGGTGTTTGGTATGCTTTCTTTTATTGGTCAGAGTATTGAGTACAGGAGTTGAGAGGTCATGGTGCAGCTGTACAGGACATTGGTTAGGCTACTGTTGGAATATTGCGTGCAATTCTGGTCTCCTTCCTATCGGAAAGATGTTATGAAACTTGACAGGGTTTAGGGGCAAGGAAATCTTCCATTTTGTTTTAAATGTGATTTTGTTTTCTCTCACAACTCCCTGAGCAAGGGCAAAAAGGATCTGTGGAAGTGGAAAATGTGGCTTTACCACATTTAAGAAGCAACTCATCCGACATGCGGCTCACCAATACCTTCCAATTGAAGAATCACTCGGATTATGTGTTCAAGGCAGTGGTGAGATTCGAATCAAATGTCACTTGCCTGAACCGAACTGAGAAAAAATATTTTGTTATTTTGTAGCCAGCTGTACTCAGTAAGGTGCAGGTGGTACTTTTAATAGCCATTAACTTGTCACTTCAAAAACATAAATATGTCTTGGAAGATCTCTCTGAGCCCGATCAGTGATTTTATCTCATTAAGTTCTTTTTGTAAATGAGTTGGGAGTTGCCTGTGATTCATGTTTGTGCATTAGACGACAACTTGGAGTTATTGCCTCAATAATTCGTTTCCCATCAAACCGTGAGAATGAACATGCTGGGAACTGCCTTTGTGTTACAATGGAACTTCAATCGCCCATCACCTTCACATACTTTGTGAGATTCTCACCAAACCTGATAAGTGACTCCTTCCCTGTAACCAAGTGCATCAAAACAAAATCAGATATTTGGGTTGAGAACTGCATATCACAAATAACTATGGGCACACCTATTGAGTGTCAAGGCAAAAATATTGGAATAATTTTTAAAATCATTTACCACAGAAATATCAAGTTATTTTACTTTCTGAGCCGTCATACACACCGCAGTCATGTTTGTAATCCAATAGGTTTATTTGGAAGCACTGGGCTTCTTGCTGAGATATTTGTATCATTGATAGTCACAGGTGAGGTGCTAGAAGACTGGAGGTTGGCTAACGTGGTGCCACTGCTTAGGAAGGGTGGTAAGGACAAGCCGAGGAACTATAGACCAGTGAGCCTAACGTAAGTGGTGGGCAAGTTGTTGGAGGGATTGATGAGGGCAGAAGAGTAGATGTGATCTATATGGACTTCAGTAAGGCATTCGACAAGGTTCCCCATGGGTGACTGATTAGCAAGGTTAGATCTCACTAAATACAGGGAGAACTAGCCATTTGGATACAGAAGACAGAGGGTGGTGGTGGAGGGTTGTTTTTCAGACTGGAGGCCTGATGAAGGAGCAGTGCTCCGAAAGCTAGTCATAGAATCATAGAGATGTAAAGCATGGAAACAGACCATTCGGTCCAACCCGTCCATGCTGATCAGATATCCCAACCCTATCTAGTCCCACCTGCCAGCACCCGGCCTTTATCCCTCCAAACCCTTCCTATTCATATGCCCATCCAAATGCCTCTTAAATGTTGCAATTGTAGCAGCCTCCACCACTTCCTCTGGCAGCTCATTCCATACACGTACCACCTTCTGCGTGAAAAAGTTGCCCCTTAGGTATCTTTTATATCTTTCCCCTCTCACCCTAAACCTATGCCCTCTAGTTCTGGACTCCCCCAACCCAGGGAAAAGACTTCGTCTATTTACCCTAAACATGCCCCTCATGATTTTGTAAACCTCTATAAGGTCACCCCTCAGCCTCCAACGCTCCAGGGAAAACAGCCCCAGCCTGTTCAGCCTCTCCCTATAGCTCAAGTCCTCTAACCCTGGCAACATTCTTGTAAATCTTTTTTGAACCCTTTCAAGTTTCACAATATCTTTCCGATAGGAAGGAGACCAGAATTGCATGCAATATTCCAACAGTAGCCTAACCAATGTCCTGTACAGCCGCGACATGACCTCTCAACTCCTATACTCAATACACTGACCAATAAAGGAAAGCATACCAAACACCTTCTTCACTATCCTATCTACCTGCGACTCCACTTTCAAGGAGCTATGAACCTGCATTCCAAGGTCCCTTTGTTCAGCAACACTCCCTAGGACCTTACCATTAAGTGTATAAGTCCTGCTAAGATTTGCTTTCCCAAAATGCAGCACCTCGCATTTATCTGAATTAAACTCTATCTGCCACTTCTTAGCCCATTGGCCCATCTGGTCAAGATCCTGTTGTAATCTGAGGTATCCCTGTTCGCTGTACACTACACCTCCAATTTTGGTGTCATCTGCAAACTTACTAAATGTACCTCTTATGCTCACATCCAAATCATTTATGTAAATGATGAAAAGTAGAGGACCAGTACCGATCCTTGTGACATTTCATTGGTCACCTGATGAAGGAGCAGCAATCTGAAAGCTAGCGCTTCCAATTAAACCTGTTGGACTATAACCTGGTGTTGTGTGATTTTTAACTTTGTACATCCCAGTCCAACACCGGCACCTCCAAATAATGTTTGTAATTGTTCACTTACAGATACCGAACAGAGCACAAGAGAAGTAAGACTCTTAATTAAATTTACAAAGTGCATATTAGTAACCAGTCATGCAATGACATACAATTTGTAAAGTATTGCAAAACCGAAGTTTTTAGTTTCAAACAATACCAAATCGATGTTCTTGCTGGGAAGTGAACATCTGCTGGAGCATGAACATGGCCCTCAGGCTTTGTATCAGGTCTGCAGAGCAAGCTATTTCTAGCTGCTCTGGGAACTTAACCTCCCTGAAAACTCCCCAGAGTGGTAGCAACGCCCTTTAAATATTAAGGAATGTACTTTCTCTTCCTGCAATATCTTGGCCTGGAACAAGTTTACATTGCAGCATCTCATTTTCAAATGAGGTCAATGTTATTTCTAGTTGAATTACTAAAGTGCATGTAAACATATAGATGAAGACAACTGAGGAGCTGATCTGTTTTAGTTGAAAAAAACGAAATAACAGGCAACCTGTCCTTTTGTGGCACTGGCATTTTTTCATGGCATTGCTCACAGTTATCACCAAACCGGTTTCATAGCAATAAATGTGTTGCAACAAATAAGTGTGACATTTACAAGTGTCAGTGTGCAGTACATCTAATATGTTATCCATCAGTCTCCCTTGACATAGTACAAAAGGAGGCAGCAGTCCATGCAGCTTTCCAGTGATGGTAATGCTCATATGGGTCTTATAAATTCAGGGCTATTGCAAATTATTCTTGCGGATTCAGTGGTACAAGTTATTCTGTAAGTGGCCCTTGCATTCTGAGTTAACCTGCACTGTTCAATATCTGGTTCCATAATGTAGCCTGAGGATATGACAATGTGCAATCCCCCACTCCCTGGCCTAGTAATACAAACTGGATACTGTAAAATTGCACTTGCTTCACTGAATAGGTGTGACTGATGAAACCTCAGGGCAGATCAAATCAGCCAGGAAACATTTCCGCATGACTGAATAGAAGTCGTAACTTCAAGCTTTTTCAAACTTTTATAACTTTTCCCCATGTGACACAAGGCAACGGAAACATCACCAGCCTGGCAAGGCAATGTTAACTTTTCTGTTTGATTTTCTCTTGGGTCATTTCTAGCTGGGAAAGTGAACCCAGTGTTATTCCCAATACAGGTCAAGCCTAAATGTTGGTACTCTGCAAACCCAGTCAGAAGTCCTGGATTCTATCTGCACTCCAGAGACATATGTGTATCAGCCTGGTTGACATATTATTTTAACATGGGTTCTTCAGATTAGGTTAGGCCAGATCTTAATCACTGTCACAGTCATAGAGTAATACAGCATGCAAACAGACCCTTGGATTCAGCAAGTCAATGCAAAACATAATCCCAAACTAAACTAACCCCACCTGCCTGCATCTGGTCCATTACCCTCCAAACCTTTTCTAATCATCTACTTATTGAAATGTCTTTTAAATGTAATAATTGTACCCACAGTTCTTTAAACAATGTTTATTAACAACATATCCATGGTCGCTGAGCTCCCTGCTCTGGATTACTGTAGTTCCAATCTTCCAGCAGAACCTTAATCACATGACTGTTGAGAACACAATGGCGTCACAATATACCTCAGTAACTTTGCGTATTACAGATAAATGAATATTCACTAAACCCTGTCTCTAAGTATAGAGTCGAGGAAGTTTCTTGTTGCTTGGGTAGAGATAACTGATCCGACTACAGAATATGAAAACAATACTTTGAGGGTTCTCCCCATTTCCTGGATCATGTTTCTCAAGTGACAGACCTGTGGTGAGATAATCATGATAAAGCAAAGATGGGTGGACAATATTGCAATAAATTTCACTTGACAAAGCGTTAGCTTGCTCGTCTCAATAGCACAGGTTGCACATCTGTCCGTCCACATCATTCTGCAGTAATTCAATTATAGCTTGTTTCTTAAGTTGAAAGATTATCACTGGGAAAAAGTGATAGCATCAGTAAACTGAACCATGTTACTTTTGATTATATATAGCACATAACTGATGAAAATGAGAAGGAGTGGGGCAATAAAAGGATCTTCAGGCCAGGGCGAAGAGAGGGCTGGAATTGAGAAAATTGAGAAATAAATAAAATATTACTTCATGGCGTTTATAACATTTCGCCAAGTGCATTTAAAAGATAAATTATCAGAAAACTGAGAGTGCTAGAATATGATTCTGGAAGCTAATTTGGCCAATGCTAACTCCAATACATTATAATTCAAGCATCATGGTTGAGTTTGAGTCACTCCTTGTTCAATGTCCAAACGCACGTTTCCTGTTACAATGATGCTGAATCACAATCAGGAACTGGAGCTCTAATGTTCCCTCCCTGTTGCTGCTCCCTCCCTCTTGTAAGCTGACCAACTGCTTATTGGTGAACAGCTAAGTACAGAACAGGGTTCAAACCTGGAACTATATTAATCTGGGGTTTATCTACTGATTGAATAAAAATCTAATTGAACCACTAAAGGTGAAGGGGAAAGTATTCTAAGTCTACAATATGCTGTGGTGGTAAAAATCGTTGATCCAGGAATCCAGAGGCCTCGGCTAATGTGCTGGGGGCCTGTGTTTGAATCACACTGTGATATTGGTTAAATCTGAAGGGATATGTGGCACAGTGTTAATCTCTGAGCCACTGAGTCTGGGTTCAAGTCCCACCTGCTCCAGAGGTATGTAATCACATCTCTAAACAGGTTGAATCGTTTTGGTGTAACTATGTACAATGCAGAAGGTAGGAAACCTGTGTTTGAATGGAGGGGTAACTGGACTTTCTGGAAGTGACTCCTGCTCAGCCAGGTTTTATGCAAAGTGGTTCTCCTCAAGCTTTAGTCCATGGCTTCAGCAAATCATTCAAGAGAAAGCAGCTACAGGAATCAAAAGTAAACATCTGCATTGTCTACTCGGTGCACAGTAAGTTACATAAGTCTCACAAACACACACTCAGTTCACCACGCTTGCTCCACCATTTGATAAGATCATGGCCAATCACAACTCCACTTTCCGGCCTACCCCTTACATCCTTTGACTCCCTTGTTAGTCATAGAGTCACAGAGATGTACAGCACAGAAACAGACCCTTCGGTCCAATTCGTCCGTGCCGACCAGATATCCCAAACTAATCTAGTCCCATTTACCAGCACTTGGCCCATATCCGTCTAAACCCTTCCTATGTATCTACCAATCCAGATGCCTTTTAAATATTGTAATTGTACCAGCCTCCACCACTTCCTCTGACAGCTCATTCCAGACATGCACCCCCTCTGTGTGAAAAGGTTGCCTCTTAGGTCCCTTTTATATCTTTGCCCTTTCACCCTAAACCTAAACCCTCTAGTTCTAGACTCCCCCACCCCAGGGAAAAGACTTTGTCTATTTACCCCATCCATGCCCCTCATGTTTTTATAAACCTCTATAAGGTCACCCCTCAGCCCAAGGATCTATCTCAATTAGATTACTTACAGTGTGGAAACAGGCCCTTCGGCCCAACAAGTCCACACCAACCTGACGAAGCGCAACCCACCCATTCCCCTACATTTACCCCTTTTACCTAACACTATGGGCAATTTAGCATGGCCAAGTCACCTGACCTGCACATCTTTGAACTGTGGGAGGAAACCGGAGCATCCGGAGGAAACCCACGCAGACACGGGGAGAATGTGCAAACTCCACACAGTCAGTCGTCTGAGTCGGGAATTGAACCCGGGTCTCTGGCGCTGTGAGGCAGCAGTGCTAACCACTGTGCTGCCCATGGTGTCTGCCTTAAAAATTTTCAATAACCCCTTCTTCCCCCAATCTCTCAGAAAGTGTTCCACAAGCACGTGACTGTTTCCGAGAAACGTACCCCCTCATCTTAAATGGAAAACCATTTTTTCCAAACCATGCCACCTAGTTCTAGTATGTCCCACAGGCAGAATCATTTTTCCAGCATCATTTGATGGGGTTCTGAAGTCACATGTATGCCAGGCCAGGTAAGAATAGCAGATTTCCTTCCCTCAAGGATATTAGTGAACCAGATATATTTTTACAAGAATGGATGATGGGTTCACTGTCAGTATTACCGAGACTAGATTTAATCATTCACTTTGCCACAATGGGATTTGAACCCACATTCCCAGGGCATTAGCCTAGGTTTATATATTGCTACTGCAGGGCCATTACCACCTTGCAACATCTCCAATTCTGGCCATTCCTTTGAAGTGGGAATTACCAAACTTTGATGTTGGCTGCTTACTGACTTTAATCAATCAAATTGGCCATGTTATCCAATTTGTATGGATTGGCACCCTTTCTGCTATTATTGGGTAACAACTGAGAGCTAAAATCTTGGCAACCCCACTCATCACAAAGGGGTGAATGGTTCAGGGCAACAGGAATGGATTACTGTCTCACAGCAGCCACTTAACAGGATGTTGCCGGGTGTGGAAGGTTTGAGTTATAAAGAAAGGCTTGGACATTTTTCACTGGAGCGTTGGAAGTTAAAGGGTGACCTCATAGAGCGTTATAAAATCATGATGGGGGATAGGTGTAGTAGGTGTCTTTTCCCCTTGGATGGGGGTTTTCAAGACTAGGGGGTACATTTTTAAGGTGAGAGGAGACAGATTTTAAAAAAAGAGGGGCAAATTTTTCGCACAGGAGGTAGTTTGCGAATGGAATGAACTTCCAGAGAAAGTGGTGGATGTGTGCACAATTGCAACGTATAAAATACGTTTGGATAAGGATATGAATGGGAAAGATTTGGAGGGATATGGGCCAGGAGCGGACAGGTGTGACTAGTTTAGTTTGGGATTATGTTCGGTACGGTCTGGTTGGACCGGAGGGTCTGCTTCTGTGCTGTAAGACTCGATAACTCTGTCATGATCTACTATTCTCTGACCTGGATTGGCTAACCAATCCTCCTGCACTGCTAACAGGTTACAGTCTGCATCTTAAACTCCCATCTTGTGCAGTTTCCTCAGATGTGGAACTTTGTCAAATGGCTTCTGGGAATTTATATACACATTATGTACAGTCTCCCTTCATCTATGTTGCTTACAACATCCTCAAAGGACTCTAATAAATAATCAAACATGATTTCTCTTTCACAAGCCATGTTGACTCTGCCTGATTGAATTGAGGTTTTCTAACCATTCTGCTAAAGCCACATTAATGATGGATTCCAGCATTTTCTTTGTGACGGATATTGGTCTAACTAGTCTGTGTTTTCCCGTTTTCTATCGCCCCTTGATCATGAATAGCAGACCTACATTTACTTTTTTTCCAATCTGATGGAACCTTTCCAGAATCTCAGGAATTTTGAAAAATTCCAACTGCTACATTTGGCTCAGTGGTTAACACTGCTGCCTCAGAATACCAAGTGACCCGGGTTTGATTCCAGCCTCAGGTGACTGTCTGTGTGGAGTTTGTACGTTCTCCCCTTGTCTGTGTGGGTTTCCTCCCACAGTCCAAAGATGTGCAGTTTAGGTAAATTGGTCAAGGGAAATTGCCCATAAAGTGCAGGAATCTGTAGGTTAGATGCATTAGTCAGTGGTAAATGTTGAGTAATAGGGTAAGGGAATGGATCTGAGTGGGTTACTCTTCAAAGGGTCAGTGTGGGCTTATTGGGCCAAATGGCTTCTTTCCACATTGTAGGAATTCAATGATTCTATTGTCTTAATCACCACGTCCATTAGGTACAAAGCTGACATCCATCAGGAGCTGGAACATTTCACCTTCTGGATCCAATAATTCTTTTGGTCTCCTTTCCATGTTGTTCATGATTATTTTTAGGTCCCCCCCCTTTCAACTCCTGCTTCACAATTGTTTGTGAGATATTATTTGTGTCTTCTACAGTGAAGACAGAAACAAAGTGTCTTGTCAATTCATTTCCTTAGTCTTTTATGTCTAATTAGCTCTACACTGAGCCCCAAGCAATATCCTGGCCATTTACAAAGCAAGCCTCGTTTCTTACTCGCCCACTAATCACAACAAACTTCATCTAAGGGTATTTTTAATGTTAAAGAGGTGTCTAGCATGGAGAGCAGTTGCATCTCTCTCCCACTGACAATGTAAAGCCCCTCTGCATGCACAATACAACTGGAATTTAACAACCTTACAAGGTACCATTTCTTTCAGTACTGGTAGAACTAATGAAAATAAACAAAAGACATCAAACAGTTCCAAGCTGTTTGTGAGCTTTGTTCTTTGTGGACAGCTGGACTATAAAGCTCATTATGTTAGAATTGCCAGACATTACATGAGAGAAGATCCAAGTCCAATTGCAGCAAGGCCTGGACAACATCTCAGCTCAGGCGAGATCAATGCAAAGTAACATCCGCACCACACAAGTGCCTGGCAATAACTATCTCTAGCAAGTGAGAATCCAATCATCTCACCTCAGGGTTCAATGCAATTGCCATTGCTGAAAGTCCCATTATCCCGAGGTGTTGACATCCTTCCTAATGTCAGGCAGCTAGAGCTGTTCACAACACTGCAGCTAATGTTCAACTATTGTCCTATGTAAGTTCAGTATTACCTTTCTGCTCTTGTACTCTGCCCCTACTAACTGTGTTAGACCTTCTCTATAAATCCATGGTTTGTACAGATCCTTGGATGATTCTACATTAGACATGATGAATGATTCACTCACCAAACACTGGATTGTTTACGATCATCAGGATACTGGAATGGATTACTTCTCTCCCCTTTAAAAAGAACAGCTCAGCATCTTGGGAGATGCCAAACAAAACACTTATGGGCCAATAATCAATTAATATTAGCCAAAGTAAATAATCTGGTAAAAGCACTGAGCAGGATATCTTTTTATTCACTCAGGGGATGTGGGCAAGTCTGGCTAGGCCAGCAGTTATTACCCATTCCTAATAACCAGAGGACAGTTAAGAGTCAACCACATTGCTGTAGGTCTGGAGTCACATGTAGGCCAGACCAGGTAAAGATGGCAGATTTCCTTCCATTAAAGAAATCAGAGAATCAGATGGGTTCTTCCTAACAAAAAAAATTAACACCAGCATCTGCCATGGTAGGATTTGAACCCAGGTTCTCAGAATGTTAGCTGATCTTCTGAATTACTAGGTCTAGCAATGATACCACTAGGTCATTGCCTCCCTACTAAATTGCAGTATGGTGGCTCACTGGTTAGCACTGTTGCCTCACAGTGTCTGGGTTCGATTCCCATCTCAGGTGACTGTTTGTGTAGAGTTTGCACATTCTCCCTGTGTCTGCATGGATTTCCTCCGAGTGCTACATTCACTCCACCATCCAAAGATGTGTAGGGCAGGTGAATTGGCCGTGCTAAAATTGCCCATAGTGTTAGGTGCATTAGTCAGAGGTAAATATAGGGTAGGGGAATGGGTCTGGGTGGGTTACTCTTCAGAGGGTCGATGTAGACTTGTTGGGCCAAATGGCCTGTTTCCATAGTGTTGGAAATCTAATCTAAATTGATCAGGAACCATTTCAGAGGATGTTGCTAATAATGACACTGGGCTGATAGTTAGTGAAAGCAGAAGACTTTCTTCTTGGAGTTTAATTTAGATAAATGTGAGGTATTGCATTTTGGTAAAACAAACAAGGGCAGGACTTATATAATTAAACATTGCGCCTTGGGTAGTATTGTAGAGCAGAGAGATCTATGGTTCAAGCACATAATTCCTTGAAGTTTGTGTCACACATAGACAGGATGGTTAAGAAGACATTGAGTACACTTACCTTCATTGCTCAGACCTTTGAGTCAAGGACTTGGGACGTCATGTTGAGGTTGTACAGGACGTTGGTAAGGCCTATTCTGGTGTATTGTGTGCAGTTTTGGCATTGCCCTGGTCCAGGAAGGATATTATTAATCCAGAGAGGGTTCAGGCAAGATTTTCTGGGATATTGCCGGGAATTGAGGGTTTAAGTTATAAGGAGAGGCTGGATAGGCTGAAACTTTTTTCATTGGAGCATATGAGATTAAAGGATGGCTTTATCGAGGTTTATAAGGTTACGAGGGGTATAGATAAGGTGAATGGCATGTGACTTATCCCACGGTGGAGGATTTCAGGACTAGAGGACGTATTATTAAAGTGAGAGGAGAAAGATTTAAAAAAGACATGAGGGGCAACTTTTTTACACAGAGAGTGGTGCATGTGTGGAATGAGCTTGCACAGGGAGTAGTGGATGAAGTACAGTTATAATGTTTAAAAGATATTTGAATAAGTACATGAACAAGAAATGTTTGGAGGGATGTAGGCCAATCACAGGCAAGTGGAACTTGTTTCATTTGGGATTAGGATCAGCATGCTCCTCGGATGCTGCCTGACTTGCTGTGCTTTTCCAGCACCACTCTACTCTAGACTCTGGTTTCCAGCATCTGCTGTCCTTGTTTTTACCTTATGGTCAGCATGGACTGGTTGGATCAAAGGATCTGTTTCCATGCTGTCTGACTATATAACCCTATGACTCTATGATATAGTGAATGTATTCAATGGGTACTTTAGCTCCAGCAGATTAGATCATTCCAGGATTTATGTTGATTTAACTGAACCTAGTAGCAGTGGGGAATTGGCCTCAGCACCCTAGATTAATGACAGTTATAATACCAGAAAATGTACACAATTATACAAACAGCAGGACATAAGTGATAGATTACCTGTTTTAGATTTAGCTGAGGAATGCATGTTGGGCAATATGTTGTGATTAGATCTTTGACACCCACCTGAGAGGGCAGATGGCCCTCAGTTTAAGTCACACCTGAACAAATGCAATTTGTACCAGCAGTACTCCATCAGTACCGTGAAGTTCCGGCATAGGTGATGTGATTTCCTGAAGTGATGTATGTACCCTTGACCATCTGAGTCTAAAGGCTAAAGCACTCCCAGTGACTTATGGCTGATACCTAATAATCCTGTTATCCTGCATTCCCACTGAAGTTTGTACCCACACCCGCATTCTATTGTAGGATGGGAATAATTATTATGGCTAGCATCCTACTCACCTTGCCTTAGAGTGCCTTTTAGCATTACAAAGTAGAACATGAGCATTGTTTGCTAACTGTGGTTCAGTTGGTTGCACTCTTGTCTCTGAGTCACAAGTTTGCAGTTCAGATCACAATTTAGGAGTCAGGATCCAAAATCACAGTTTCATATGAGGGCAGCTCTGACAGGGGGGTCATGTGCTGTTAGAGGTGCTATCTTTTTTGATGAGATATTAAACTGAGGTCTTGCCTGTACAAAAGATCCCAAGTCATTAATTGGCAGGAGGCATATTCTGATAATCAATTATCCCTCAGATAGAAACACAAATAGGTTATCTGATCATTACTGTTATTTGCGGAAGTTGTTCTGAGCAAGTTGGCTGCTGTATTTCTAACAATGTCTAGCGATCATGAAGGGTGCTATATAAATTCAAGTTTCTTTCTTAATTGAGAACACTGGTCCTGAAGTACCTCAATAATGTATGCTATCTGTATACATTTAAATTTTAAGTCTGAAAACTGATAACTGAAAATAATATTTAACCGACTACCATCTTTACATTCCTAATCCTGTAATTGAAAGGGGTCAGCTATCTTTTCAATTCAATCTTTGGGCAGTCAGGAAAGATTATTGATCATAGACAGAATGCAGATTTGTCAGAATAATATAACACAATCACAACCAGCAGAGACCTCAGCACTGACTTTTAAAACGAACAATAAATCTCTGGCCTGAATTTTCACTCCTGGGTTGGAAGCACTGAGTCAGGATAATTCTGAAAACCCAATTTGGGAAAATGTCACCAGGAATATTGGATTTTCATTCCAGCAGGGTCAGGTTTTATGGGAGTTATGGCAGCCAGAAAGAGGGCAGAGGGTGCCAAGTGAGGAAGCAAGCTAGGTGGAAGGCCTACCCTGGTGCAGCAGTGCCTGGATAAGGCAATGAAAATAAACAATCAAACAAAACCTGCACCTTGTTCTTTAACATTACCCTCTGCACACCTGAGCACAGACCCTACGTGCCATTCATACAGCCCATGCAATCTCATGATGCCCATTTACTCCACAAATCCTCATATCCCCCATGCCCAAACTATGCAACTTACCAAATCTCTATGGCCCATTAAACCCATTTTGCCCATCATGACAACTCCTGATAACCCATGCTCCCAACTAACTACTCCTTGTCCTTACCCTACCATGCCAATTCAACTGGGATCTACCTCAGGGAATACGTTGAGATTAAACAAAGTTCATCCATCTCTTTTAATTAATTTATCATTTCAAAAAGAAACACTTTTATCGATATAAATCCATTTAGTACATTTACCTTCTATAGCACTGAAACTCATAATTCCACTTCAATTAGTTTATAACTACTTGGAGCTGTCAATCAAATTATGAAACTAGACGCACTCTGTCATGCTAAAGAAAGATTGTTGAATGAATCTTGCAAGCATAATCCTCAGGCCTATGTCAAGAGACAGAGTACAATAGCAAGCACTGAACGTTTAGCAATGCAGACATCTTATTTTCAAATACTTAAAGGTCAGGAGTTTTAAATGCATTGACAGCATGATAACTGACTTTGACAGTTCTGTTGACAATTTTGTTTTCACAGGTCTGGACAGCACATTTTGACAGCTCACTTGACAGTGCCAATGAGCTCGACAGTAGCAATGAGTTTAAGCTAAATTAATATTTTATTAAGTAATATTTTTTCATACTCAATTCCAAGGATATAATATTCTCTTTCTTACTTTAAATTTTCTCCATGAACTATTCCTCAAATAATATCCTCTACAATGAAAGGTCTGCACTGCTCCCTCCCTGAATCCACTGCTAATTGTGACAATGAAGCAGGAATACCTCCATTGCAATTATATTTCCCTTCTCCTTCTCAATGTCTCTTTGAGATGCCACAGTTGAAATCAGGAACTCACCATGTGGGGAATCATGATGTCAAACCAGATTAGTCGATTCTATTCTACCAGTAAGGCTGCTAAAGTTATGTCCTATCATTCCATCCTATCAGTCTGTTACTGGACTGCTCTGTAGCCTGGACAAATTAAAATTCATAGTCCTCACTCATATACACGGTACACAACAACTCTATTCCCATGTTTTTGTTCAAGGACACATTTTCTGTGGGTTAGATTTCCTTTCAATCTAAATTCAGTTTACAAGCAGACTCCCTAAGTGATGATGGGATAATGCTGATCTTTGTTGTGTGAGTGGAATGCTATTAGTTACACAGACAAAGAGCGACTATTGATCATGTTTATAATTGCAAATAAGATTCAAATTAGTGATTCAGCAACCAGGGGATTGAGTCGAGAAAAACTTCATTGGGATGGACAAGCTTTCTAAATGTATTTCTATGCGTGAATGAGAGGATTATATAATCAAATTGCAACAGAATCTTATTTTCACAGAGTCCTTATAAAAAGAAGTCTCTTTTCTGAGGAAAAAGAATCTGTCTAAATGTTACGGATAATGAAGAAAAGGGCTCTGCATTTTTACTATTATGGGGAATTATATTTTGCTGGTGAATGGGTTGGTTATTATTCAATGATGTGAGTTTTTTAATTCATCATTTTTGAACTCATGCTTGACTTTACTCCACTCTGCTTAAATCAAATTAAATTCTGACAACACTACTTGAGCTCCACATAATATGAGTCTGTTCCATGTTCACAATGCACCTCAGAATAATTAATCAACAGCCAACCTGGAAGAGGAGCACTGAGCAATTGCTTATAGTTGTGTCATGGTAACTGCTCTCCTTGGTATTAAGGTTCTTAAATGAACTGTATCTGGCCAGACCCAACATAACGGCCAGTGGACAATTTCACAAATGGTTCCAAGCTCCAGATCTGTCAATTCACTTTGTTCTTAAGGTCCCAGACAGTTCTTCTGAAGTCAAGGACTGTGTTCTCTCCTCAACCAATGCCACAAAAAATAATCACATGAACAAGGCCAGTTATGGTGTGGCGTGGGGCAAGATGGAGCCAATGTTTACCAGAATAGCAGTCGCTACTCACCAAAGAAATAGTTCATTATCCAAAGCTCTTTAGTAGAGTTTGACAGTGCTATCATTGACTCAAAGAAATGACAGCACAGCTGGAAACCATCCAGTCGTTAAGAACATAAAAGAGGGACATCAGTAGACCATTCAGCCCCTCGCATATGCTCTCCAGCCAATAATATCATGCTTGTCACCCATAACCTGCGACTCCCTTGACAATCAAAAATCTGTCTAAGTCAGCCTTGGATATATTCAATAACTCTATCGATGAATAGAATTCCAAATACTAATGACTCTTTGAGAGACGTAATTCCTTCTTTTTCATTTAAATGGGAGATTCTTATTTTGAAACTGTACCCTTTTGTTCTAGGTCCCCTGTGAAATGGACATTCCTCCGGGTACCTTTTGTAAGGTTATGGGTACTAGCTCTTCAGTGTCTAATCTCATTACTCTTTTTTTCTATTAGTATTCTTTTATAATCATTCTCTTAATGGTATTATAAACTCCTTCAATAACCATTTATCAAAAATAGGTTATCTCTAGTAGCTCACTAGGTGAAAAATATCCAATTTTCTTCAAATAATAATTATTCCATGTCCCTTGATTTACCAATTAGTGGAAACTTTTTTTTATTAACTCACTCAGGAACTTTCAGAATTTCCTAAGTCTTCATAGGTGCAAAATGGCTCTTGTGAGACAATAGTAGTGCCCCTGTCTCTAAGCCACATGAGTCAAAGAGTGTGGTGCTGAAAAAGCACAGCCGGTCAGGCAGCATCTGAGGAGCAGGACGTTTCAAGCATGAGCCCTTCATCAGGAATGAGGCTTGTGGGCCAAGGCGGCTGAGAGATAAAAATCGCCACTAAACATACAGACAAGATGGAGGCATAGTGGTAGTTTGGCACATCGACCTCAACACCGCTGAAGCCAGGTGCCAACTCACGGACACCTCCTCCAACTGCCCCCTTGAATATGACCTCACCTCCCATCACCACATCATCATCTCCCAGACCATCCACAACCTCATCACCTCAGGGGATCTCCCATCCACAGCCTCCAACCTCATAGTCCCGGAACCCAACACCGCCCGGTTCTACCTTCCACCCAAAATCCACAAACCTGACTTCCTCATCCGGCTCCCACCGAATTTATCTCTGCATACCTTGACACCATCCTGTCCCCCTTAGTCCAGGAAATCCCCACCAACATTTGGGACATCACCCATGCTCTCCATCTCCTCCGTGACTTTCGTTTCCCTCGCCCCCAACGCGTTATCTTCACCATGGACATCCAGTCCCTGTACACATTTATAGGCCATGATGAAAGCCTCTAAGCCCTCTGTTTCTTTCTCTCATGTCAATCCAACCAGTCCCCCTCTACTGACACTCTCATTTGACTGGGTAATGAACTGGTCCTCACCCTCAACAACTTCTCCTTCCAATCCTCCAACTTCCTCCAGACCACAAGAGTAGCCATAGGCATCCACATGGGCCCCAGCGATGCCTGCCTCTTCATCGGGTACATGGAGCAGTCTATCTTCCGCAGCCACACCGGCACCAATCCCCATCTCTTCCTCCGCTACATCGATCTCCCACAAGGAGATCGAACAGTTCATCAACTTTACCAACAACTTCCACCCTGACCTCAAGTTCACCTGGACTATCTCAGACCTCCTGGACCTCTCCATCTCATTTCCGACGACAGATTCAACACGGACATCCACTACAAACCCACCAATTCCCACAGCCACTTGGACTACACCTCCTCCCACCCTACCTCCTATAGAAATGCTATGCCTTTTCCCAATTCCTTTGCCTCCACCGCATCTGTTCCTAGGATGATCAGTTCTACCACAGAACATCCCAGATGGCCTCCTTCTTCAAAGACTGGAATTTTCCCTCCCATGTGGTTGACAATGTCCTCAGCACATCTCCTCCACTTCCCCCACCTCCCCTCCCCTTGAACCCCACCTCTCCAATCGCAACAAGGACAGACTCCTCTGGCCCTCACCTTCCACCCCACCAACCTCCGGATACATCGCATCATCCTCTGCTATTTCCACCACCTACAAACAGACCCCACCACCGGAGATAAATAGATTATATAGAGTTATATAGAATCCCTACAGTGTTGAAACAGGTTCTTTGGCCCAACAAGTCCACACCAACCCTCAGAAGAGTAAACTACCCAGACCCATTCCCCTACCCCACTACTCTACATTTGCCCCTTACTAATGCACCTAATGTACACGTCCCTGAACACTATGGGCAATTTAGCATGGCAATTCACCTAACCTGCACATCTTTGGATTGTAGGAGGAAACCGGCGCACCCAGAGGAAATGCACGCGGACACGGAGAGAATGTGCAATTCCACAAAGTCACCCGAGGCTGGAATCGAACCTGGGTCCCTGGTGCTGTGAGGGAGTAGTGCTCATCACTATCCCCACTCCTATATGCGTTTCAGAGAGACCATTCCCTCTATGACTCCCTTGTCAGGTCCACAGCTCCCACCAACTCACCCTCCATTCCCGGCACCTTCCCCTGGCATTGCAAGAGGTGCAAAATCTGCACCCATGCCTCCCCTCTCATCTCCGTCCAAGGCCTCAAAGGAACATTCCACATCCAACAGAAATTTTCCTGTATTTCCACACACGTCACCTACCATATCCATTGCTCCCAATGTGGTCTCCTCTCCATCGGGAAGACAGGACGCCAACTTGCCGATTGTTTCTGGGACATCTGCACTGACCAACCTCACCACCCCATGGCCGAACACTTCAACTCCCCTCCCACTCTGTCAAGGACATGGAAGTCCTGGGCCTCCTTCATAGCCTAACACTAACTACCCGATGCCTGAAGGAAGCACCCCTCATCTTCCACCTTGTGACACTCCAACCACACGGGATCAATGTGGATTTCATCAGTTTCCCCATTTCCCCTCCCCCCACCTTATCCCAGTTCCAACCTTCCAACTCGGCACCACCCTCTTGAATGGTCCTATCTGTCCATTTTCATTCTCACCTATCTCCTCCACTCTACTCTCTGACTTATCACCTTCTCCCCCACCTTCATCTACCTATTGCATTTCCAGCTACCTTGTCCCCAGCCCCACCCCCCTCCTATTTATCTCTCAGCCCCATTGGCCCACAAGCCTCATTCCTGATGAAGGGCTTATGCCTGAAACGTTGACTCTCCTGCTCCTCGGATGCTGCCTGACTGGCTGTGCTTTTCCAGCACCGCACTCTTCGACTCTGATCTCCAGCATCTGCAGTCCTCACTTTCTTCTAAGCTACATGATATCAGCTCAAGCCCCACTGACTTGGTATGGTGGCTCAGTGGTTAGCACTGCAACCTCACACCGCCAGGGACTGGAGTTCAATTCCAGCCTCGGGTGACTGTCAGTGTGGAGTTTGCACATCCTCCCTGTGTCTGCGTGGGTTTCGTTTGGGTACTCTGGTTTCCTCCCACAGTCCAAAGGTGTGTGGATTGGCTGTGCTAAATTGCCCATAGTGTGCAGGTAGGGAGTAGGTCTGAATGGGATGCTCTTTGGAGAGGTGATGTGGACTGAGTGGCCAGCTTCCACACTGTGGGGATTCTATAATTCTGCTCCACAGGTGCTCATCAAGACAATGCCCTTGTACGAGAATAATGCTTCATATATAACTGAAATATTTTTTAAAACTAACAAATTCCTGAATTTAAAATGGGCCAGATCGGCAAATTGAACATGTTCCATGTTTTTTTGTGCAGCTGAGTTTGAAATCTTCAGCTATTTGGAAACCATTTATAGACCAGGGGTCCTATTGAAAGCATTAAACGTTGGTAGTAACAAATAAAGTGTCATAAACACCAATCTGTCTTAGTTTGTCCATCAAATCAGTTACTTTCTTGAAAGTCTCTCACTGTGTGCTGGTTTGTAAAGAAAGCAATTGCTACTTACGGTGGAAAAAGCACATCAATAAGCTAAAATCTTATACTCAGTAAAATTAGAAACAAATGTTACTAATGCATGCCAAGTGGTGAGGCAATAGGTCTGGTCCAGTAAACTGTTCTTTGTTAAAAAGCAGCTGCTTCCTGGCAATTCTGGTAATAGCCATATGTAGCCAACTTTTTATTTAACAATATATTAGTTGCAGGTGTCATTTTGGATTGAAAAAAAAAGGTGAAAAATATATTTGGGTAGAAACAGAAACATTCATATAAGTGGAAATTGGTGTCCAACTATCCAATTAGTAACAAATAGGATGTTTTAGTATTATACCATGCAAGATAAGTAATTAGCAAATTTTCGGGGGCCATGTGTTCAGCAGGAAAATAGCTTCTAGCTTTCTGCATTTCCTTTATCATCTGTTGGTTGCCTTTCCCTCTCCTTACATTATGCCCTGTTAAATGAGGTCATGGAGGCCTGGCTCCAACAGTGTCACACAAGTTTTGGAATCATTTTGGCGCAAAGCACCAGGTCGCTCTGTGTCGGGAAAATAGTGACATGTTAGTGGTGCACACCACCACTTACACTCGAATTACCCAACAAATTCACATTGAGATATATCCCATAGGTTGCATATTTCCACAACTTGCTTTGCATAGACAGCATCCTGCTGTACCTTTGCCATTGTTTTTCAGAACTTGCAGGATTTATGTGTTCATTTCCCACAGAAAATTACATCTGGCAATTAAGAGCATAAGTATCTTTTTGATGATGAAATCATTAATAATCCAATGGTACTCAAACATTTTATTCAGAAAATAAGCAAATTACACTATGGAGTCTCATTCCTTTGAGTGATACATTGCACTTTGAACATTTTAAAATGTTGAGTTTTAAATGTAGAATTCTTTTCCGCTCTTTCTGTTTCTTCTCTCTGTCTCAATCCAGTTTGCATTCTTTGCTCCTCCTTCTGTATTTATTTTGATTCCAAAACAGCTTCCTTCCTTGTCCTTCCTCTGAATATCAATGATTAAAGAGATACACTGTTCATTCTTTCATTCATTGAGATCCCACACATCCTGTTTCCCTTGTAATCAGCTCGCATTTTCAGAAAAAGACTTTCAATCTGAAACAAACACACAGAAATACAACTATTGGGCCACATTGCAATGATCCATTCCGGCACACTTCAGCCCAATACTGGGGAGTCAAAATACTACAGCAACAGCAGTCCCAGTCACAATCAATTCCTGTCACATAAAATACATTGCAGAGTGGAAATGTAAATTTCACATGACCTCTTGGGTGCACATTGATTTGCTTGTGGGTCATTGATTTGTTTTGGTGTGGGGATAACAGAGATTCATCCAAAGAGCAGTATTTAATAATGACACTAGAGGGCAGGTGACCTGTATTAAGATGAATAACCACTTTTCACTATTTTGTAAATAGTATGTGGGCTATCACACAGACTTGCTTGACACTAGCCTGGATTTTGAAGCCGTTGTTTCAGGTCTCCCACTCAAGTCAATTGCAATCATATATACAACAGTAATGAACCAGAAACGAACTCATTATTAATATTTGCAACACAAAATCTCCAATTTTGCTTCTTTATCAACAGGTGCTTTACTTGCATTACCATATTAATTATTGCTATTCAGAGTAATGCCTTCTTTCTGACCATAGTCAGTCAAAGCCATGTCGGAACGTTGAGCCAGTTATTGGTTATCAGGTTGCTTCTGTTCTCAATGATGTCAAGTTTCACCGCCATTGACCTTGACCCAAGAGCTCCTTTTAATAGTTCCGCTGGAATTTGAAAAGAAAACTCACACAACTAGTTGCAGGGAGTGCCTGGCAGACTTGAGACTTGAACCTATGACCTTTTGGCTAGCAGTCAAGTGTTTAACTCCTTGAGAGACTTGTCTAGCCTTGGGTCAAAAGCATATCAACGTCGAATTACCATATATTGATGACAGAGACTGCAAATGATTCAAAGAAAATGGTCAATGCCATGGATTCCAATCCTGTTGTCCTCTGTGATTGGATATAAGGATCGTGAAAGGAAAGGGTGAACTCATTCATTCATTTATTACAAATACGTTTAACGGTAAGGTCCTGGGGAGTGTTGCTGGACAAAGAGATCTTGGAGTGCATGTTCATAGCTCTTTGAAAGTATAATAGCAGGTGGCTATGATAGTGAAGAAGGCGTTTGGTATCCTTACCTTTATTGGTCAGTGTATTGAGTATAGGAGTTGGGATGTCATGTTGCAGCTGTATAGGACATTGGTTAGGCCACTGTTGGAATATTGTGTGCAATTCTGGTCTCCTTCCTATCAGAAGGATGTTGTGAAACTCGAAAGGGTTCAGAAAAGATTTACAAGGGTGTTGCCAGGGTTGGAGGATTTGAGCTATAGGGAGAGGCTGAATAGGTTGGGGTAGTTTTCCCTGGAGCGTCGGAGGCTGAGGGGTGACTTTTTCGTGGTTTACAAAATCATGAGGGGCATGGATAGGATAAGTGGACAGGGTCTTTTCTCTGGGGTGGGGGAGTCCAGAACTAGAGGGCATAGGTTTAGGGTGAGAGGAGTAAGATATAAAAGAGACCTGAGGGGCAATCTTTTCATGCAGAGGGTAGTGCATGTGTGGAATGAGCTGCCAGAGGAAATGGTCGAGGCTGGTACAATTGCAACATTTAAAAGATATCTGGATGGGTAGATGAATAGGAAGGGTGTGGAAGGATATGGGCCAGGTGGGACTAGATTGGGTTGGGATATCTGGTCGGCATGGACGAGTTGGACCGAAGGGTATCTCTATGACTCTATGATTCTATAAATGGAGTTTATAGTCAGCAAACATATCTGCCTGGAAACTAAAATAAAAATGTGAGATTATAATTGAATTAGGAAACATTTTCAAACCATGGTTCTTTGAAGTTCCTTGTATACTTCAGTAAACAACCCTCCAAAATGCTGAATCCGACCAAATTAGGGGTGCTGCCTGTGACAATACAACGATTCCCGAATGAGCTGTGTCAAGATCCAGTGCATCAGAGCAAATGCCAAGATTCCACTGAGATTCAACCAAGATTTCAGGAGCACTGCAACATTTTCACTATTGCTCCTTTGGATGACCCACTGAGCGAACAATTCTGAAAGGTCAAGGTGAATAAGATTTCCATAGTTAACTGGGCTAAAAGCATATTCAAGCACGTAACAGGAATATTAATGTTACCAGGCTTATGGAGTGATGAGACTAAAAGAATAATGACCCATCTAATATCTACCAAAGAGGAATACTGTTTTACTTCCACAGGGGTTTATTAAGGTGCTTATGATGATTTTAGTTTCTTTCAGCAAATCATTATGAGTGGATGTACTGACATTCTCAAATGGTACCACTGTTCATCTTCTTCCTGACACAAGAGACTGCAGATACTCGCTACCTCTAATATTAAAAAAATGATTTCACATTCAAACCATTATCAGTTCTTTAAGTTGTGTATGTCATGCTTAACCATTACCCCACCTTTTTCAATCATGCTTTAGTTGATTTAACCTTCTATAGACAATGCATCTAGCTGGGCCACTTTGCCAAACACTAGGTTTCAGTTTCTCTAATAACATATAAGAAAATGATTGAAATTTGTATAATTAAGGTCTATGCTTCTTTTCAGATGCAATTGACATATAGAGTCATAAAGCATGGAAACAAACCCTTTGGTTCAACGCGTCCATGCCAACCAGATAGCCTAAAATAATCTGCTCCCATTTTCCAGAGTTTGGCCCATATCCCTCTAAACCCTTCCTATTTATCTGCCCATCCAGATACCTTTTAAATGCTGTAATTGTTCCAGCCTCCACCACTTCCTCTGGCAGCTCATTCTAACACTCACCACCCTCTGCATGAAAAGGTTCCCCCTTAGGTTCCTTTTATATCTTTCCCCTCTCACCTTAAACCTATGCCCTCTAGTTTTGGACTCCCCACTCTGGGGAAAAGACCTTGGACTATTCACTCTACCCATGTCCCTCATGATTTTATAAACCTCTATAAGGTCATCTCTCAGCCTCCGACAGTCCAGTGAAAACAGCCCCAGTCTATTCAGCCTCTCACTATAGCTCAAACCCTCCAACCCTGGCAACATCCTTATAAATCTTTTCTGAACCCTTTCAAGTTTCACAACATCCTTCCTCTCCAAAACACTTAAGTAATCTATTTTGAATTTTTTTTTGCTTCATTCAGTCTCAGTGGATAGTTGTACATTGTTTCATTTGTCCATAGGATGTGGGTGTTGCTGACTGGGCCAGCATTTATTGTCCATCTCTAGTTGTCCTTGAGAGGATAGTGCTGAGCTACCTTCTTGAATAGCTGCAGTCCATTTGATGTATGTATTATATGTAATTCATAAAATCCAGAATAAAACTGATCAATAGCCAGAATATTCATAAATATATTGGTAAATAGATTCGGTAAATAGATCCTAATAAAATGTTTTTAATCATGTCTCCTGATTGATGTAGTCTTACCTATAGCTATGTGACAGGGAAGGGGTCATTTTAGTCTAAACTGTTGGACAGGACACAGGTGGGTTAAGGTTACCTGCCTGTTTTATATGCCTTCGGCCGGCCCCTTACGATTTTGACTCAGAATAGAGTAAAACCAACTGAGATGTAATATGCGAAGTTGAATTGAAGTAGCACAATTAGTTTGGCTAACTTAGTTAACGCTAGTCAACATCCCATGAGTGAATTTAAAAAACATTACGCCAAAGTCTCTATTCCACTTTAGTTTTGCAAGGTGAACTGAAACTTCTTGAGCAAGCTGTTGTTTTGCAGTTCTTAATAAAACATGCAAAGAAACTTCTCCATTTGCATTTTATGAAGATCACTCAAGATGTATAACAGATATTGTTTTCTTTGCAATTCATCGAAGGGCTATTAAGTTTACACCAAATTTTCAGCAGAATCAAATGTTCAATTAGTAATCTTGGAGGTGGTGGAATTCCACTAAATTATGTCTAATGTGGGATCTGGAGAGGTTTCAGTACAAGATTGAGGGAAGATCAACCGTATTTTCTTGTGTTCTACCCCAAATTAATCACTGTCTTCCTGCTGTCCTGGGTTCTATTATCATACTTCATCATGGACTTAATCCACAGTGTCATATTCTTAAACTATTATTGTTAAGCAAGCAGTAAGTAAGTAACAGTGATCCAGATTATACCCCAGTCAGTCACCTTTTTGATTAAAGTCTCATGTATAGTTAAAATGTAATTTTTTTTAGCTCTCTCTATTTGGAGTGAAACAATTAACTGGTCATATATCATGGAATGTAATAATGTTTTTTCACAAGGAATAAAATTACCTTAAAGGGTGATTATCACCGTGAAATAGACTTTGTGAAATTCAATTTTGATCACTTGTTGAACAGAAAACATGATGATGTAAATAGATTAAAATTTATCATTACACTGCGAAAACATTGTGATATTACTGAGACAAATTTGAATTGCTGCTCTTCTCATCCTTCTTCTTCCCACTAAATGATGATTGAAGTTACAAGATGCATGTAAAGATTCCCTAAGGAATGGCCTTGAGCATATATTTAAATGTTGGCAGCATTACACTAACATTAACAGTGTATTTTAGAAAAGTGATTTTGACTTGAAGCAGACACTTCGCAACTTTGCCTTGAATCTTGACTGTGAGCCAAATCTCAATTCCCATATTCACCTGATCACCAATGGTACTGCCTCCCACCACTGTAATATTGTTCATCACTGCTTCTACTTCAGTTTGGCTAATACTGAAACCCCACTGAGTCCTTTCTTACCTCAATAATTCTCCTCACCTGTATCACATTTTCTACCTTATGTAAGTTGATTTCATTCTGCTAGCTGACCTTCATTAGCTCTCAGTACTTCAAATTTAAAATGCTAAATCTGTTTTAAAGAACAAAGAACAGTAGCAGAGGAACAGACCTTTCATCCCACCAAGACTGCACATAATGCTTGTCTAAACTAAAAACCTTTTCTCCATGCAATCCATATCTCTCTATTCCCTGCCTATTCACGTATCTGTCAAGATGCCTCTCAAATGTTGTTATTGTTCTACCTCCACTACCTCTCTGTCAGCGCATTCCAGGCACTTATCACCCTATGTGTAAAAACTTGTCTCTCATATCTCCTTTAAACTTACCCCCTTTTACCTTAAATCTATGTCCCCTCGTAATTGACATTTCTACCCTGGGAAAAAGACTCCAACTATCCATTCTATCCATGCGCCTTATAATTTTGTAAACTTCTATCAGGTCACCCCTCATCCTCTGACATTCAAGTGAAAACAAATCAAGTTTGTCCAGTCTTTTCTCATAGCTAATGCCTTCCAACCAGGCAACATCCTGGTAAACTCTTTCTGTACCTTCTCCAAAGCCTCCACATCCTTCTGGTAGCATGGCAACCAGAACTGTACACAATCTTCCAAATATGGCCTAGCTAAAGTTCTACACAGCTACAACAAAACTTGCCAATTTCTATACTTTATGTTCACACTGATGAAGGAAAGCATACCATATGCCTTCTTAACTAACTTATCCACTTGTGTTGCCACTTTCAGGGAACTGTGGACCTGTATGCCCAGAAGCAACAGGGGTCACAGAACTGATCCCTGCAGAACATTACTGGTCACAGATCTCCAATCAGAAAAACACCCTTCCATCACTATGTTCTGTCTTCTATGACTAAGCCAATTCTGAATCCATCTTACCATGTGACTTCACGTTTTGTATTAGCCTGCCATGAGGGCTTGTCAAAAGCCTTGCAAAATTCTATGCAGACAACCACCCTGCCCTGCAATCATCTTTGTCACTTCCTCAAAAAACTCAATCAATTTTGTTAAACACAACCTTCTCCACACAAAACAACGTTTTCTATCACTAATAAGTCCATATTTTTCCAAATGTGAATGAATCCAGTTTCTAATAACCTTCTCCAATAATTTCCCTACCAGTGACATAAGGTTCACCAGCCTGCAATTTCCCCACACGTCCCTTTTGCACTCTCTTTAACAAAGGAACAATGCTGACTATTTTCCTCTGGAAGCTGTGACTAAAGAGAATATAAAGTTTTCATACAAGGACCCAGTAATGTCCTCATCAGCCTCCCTCAGCATTTTAGGAAGGATCCTATTAAATTTCTTGATGACTAAGCTCTCAATTTCTCGTCATCCAAGTTTCCCAAATCTTTCCATCTTTATCCTTCATTTTCCAAAGAACATACTGGTCTTGAAAACTAATCAAAAGGCCTTTCAAAGATTCCCATATGCCAGATGTAGATTTACCTTGAAACAGCTGCCCTTTAGTCTACATTTCCCAGTTCTTGCCTAATGTAGTGGTAGTTAGCCTTCCCCCAGTTTAGTACTTTCACCCGAGTTTTACTCTTACCGTTATCAATAAGTAACTTAAAACTTTCAGAATTATGGTCCCTGTTCCCAAAATGCTCCCTCTCTGATTCTTCGATCACCTGACTGAGCTCATTCCCCAATACCAGGTTTACTACAACCCCCCCCTCCCTGGTTGGACTACTTAGATAAGCAGAAGTGGGTACTGCAGATGTTGGAGATTAGAGTCAAGATTAGAGTGGTGCTGGAAAAGCACAGCAGGTGCATGGTGGGGCGGCACGGTGGCTCAGTGGTTAGCACTGCTGCCTCACAGTGCCAGGGACCCGGGTTCGATTCCAACCTCAAGTGATGTCTGTGTGGAGTTTGCACATTCTCCCCGTGTCTGCGTGGGTTTCCTCCAGGTGCTCCAGTGTCCTCCCACAGTCCAAAGATGTGCAGGTCAGGTGAATTGGCCATGCTAAATTGCCCATAGTGTTAGGTGCATTAGTCAGGGGTAAATGTGGGGAATGGGTCTGGGTGGGTTACTCTTCGGAAGGTCGGTGTGCACTTCTTGGGCTAAAGGGACTGTTTTCGTAATGTAGGGAATCTAATCTAACCAGGTCAGGCAGCATCCGACGAACTGGAAAATCGATGTTTCAGGCAAAAGCCCTTCGTCATTCCGGACTGTCTGGTGAAGTTTAAAACACTTCAGTGTGCCCCAAATATAAAATAAGTGTAGGTACTCTTACCCATTGCTTCTGGACATGCCACAGGCTCTGTGTTTATTGGAGCGCTGTGGTGGAAGAGATAGGGAAGGTATTGAGGACTGAAGTCAAAGTAGACCTGATATCTCTTCTCTTAGGTCTACCAAATTTATCATCTTTAGACAAGCATGGGAAGAAATTATTAAATATTCTTGCATACTGTGCATGGAAGAATATTCTGATGAATTGGGTGTCTGAGAACCTGCTGGGCTTGCTGGGGTGGCAGAAATTAATTATAGAGCACATTCCCTTGGACTTTTTTACAAACATGGTGCACTACACAACAGACCATTTTTATAAGAATGGATACCCTACTTGATTTATTTGGATATAGATTTGTCAGCTATCTTAACTAGGGCATTTGTTTAACCAGGATAGTTAGTTTTGTCAAGCCCTGGGCCCTGGAGGGGGTCTCCTGAGTTAATACAGGTATATATACACAATGCTCCCGTTCCTTTGTTTGAGAGGCTTGCGGCGAGCATAGCTGTTCTATATGGGGTTTTTTTTGCTTTTCTTTTCTTTTGATCTATAGGTTATTTACTTATTTATTGGTGTTGCTTTGCACAGTGTTAGGGCTTGTTTTGTATTATAGGATTGGTTGGTAGTTAGTAGACAGAAGTCATATTGTAATTTGTGGGGTTTTTTTCTTTTTATTATACTGATATTTGTTATTGATTGTATGTTTTCAACAATTTTATATGTTTGTAAAGTTAAAAAAATTTGCTAATAAATATATTTACAAAAAAAAGCATGCCACACTGTTCTTTTCACATTTTCCCATAATCTGTTCCTCCCTCCACTGCTGGCTGTTGGGGAACCTATAATATGATCCCACCAAAGTGATTGCACCTTTCCTATTCCTGAGCTGTACCCTCGCTGGATCATAAGTTCATAAAATACAGGAGCAGAATTGGGCCATTCAGCCCATCGAGTCTGCTCCGCCCTTCGATCATGGCTGATATGCTCCTCACCCCCATTTTCCTGCTTTCTCCCCATAACCTTTCAACCCATTATCAATTAAAAATCTGTCAAACTCCTCCTTAAATTTACTCACTGTCCCAGCATCCACTGCACTTTGGGGGAGCAAATTCCACAGATTCACAGCCCTTTAGGAGAAGTAGTTTCTCCTCAACTCTGTTTTAAATTTGCTACCTCTTATCCTAAGCTTTCCAAGATAACCTCCCTCAGTACAGTTGTGATATTCTCTCTTATCAGTAACACAACTCCCCCTCCTCTTTTACATATGCCTCTATCTCCCCTGAAACATCTAAATCCAAACTAAGCTGCCAATCTTGTCCCTCTCTCAACCAAGTCTCTGCAATAACAAATTGCTTCATCCTCTGCCATTTCCACCAGCTACAAACAGACCCCCATCACCAAGGATATATTTCCCTCCCTACTCCATCTGCATTTTGGAGGCAACATTCCCTCCACGACTCCGTTGTTCGGTCCATGCCCCCCACCAACCCACCTTCCATTCCCAGCACCTTCCCATGCCACCACAAGAAGTGCAAATCCTGTGTCCACAGCTCCCCCTCACTTCTGTCTAAGGCCCCAAGGATCTTTCCACATCCAACAGAGATTTACCACACACGTTATCTACTGTGTCCATTGCTCTCAATGTAGTCTTCTCTACAATGGGGATACCAACTTGTGGAACGTTTCAGAGAACATTTCTGGGACACTCGCACAAAACAACCCCACCGCCTTGTGCCCAAACACTTCAACTCCCCCTTCCCCTCCGCCAAGAACATGCAAGTCCTGGGCCTCCTCCACTGCTAAACTCTAGTCACATGACACCTGGAGGAAGAATGCCTCATCTTCCACCTTGAGACCCACCAACCACCTGACATCCACATGGATTTCACCAATTTCCACATTTCCCCTCGCCCCACCTTATCCCAGATCCAACCTTTCAACTTGGCGCCGCCCTCTTGACCTGTCTTACCTGTCCCTCTTCCTTTCCACCTATCCACTCCACCCTCCTCTCCGACCTATTACCATCACCCCCATCTTCATCTACCTATCACATTCCCAGCTACCTTATCCCCAGCCCTACCCCATCCCACCCCCCCCTTCTGTTTATCTCTCAGCCCCCTTGGGCCACCCCCTCATTCCTGATGAAGGGCTTATGCTCAAAACATTGACTCTGCTGCTCCTTAGATGCTACCTGGCCGGCTGTGCTTTTCCAGCACCGCACTCTTCGACTCTGATCTCCAGCATCTGCAGACCTCATTTTCTCCTCTGCAATAGCTACAACAACACAGTCCCATGTATTAATCCAAGCTCTAGGTTCATCTGCCTTACCTGTCATACTCCTCATGTTAAAAAAAACAATTCAGCTATAGAATCCATCTACCAGGCTCGCTGTCAAGGAAAGGCCACTGCATTCTCAAAGATCCAGCCCACCCTGGCAATGTTTTTCTACAACTTTTACCATCAAGGAGAAGGTACAGAAGCCTGAACACATGCACCAGCCTGTTTCGAAACAGTTTCTACCCTACTGTTGTTAGAATGCTGAATAGACTCACAAACTCTTACCACTCGCCTGTACCCGTGTTTTTGTGTTTGCCAGTGTTTACCTATTATTTACTATCTATGCTACTTAACTATGCGATCTGCCTGGATTGCTTGCAAGACAAAGCTTTTCTCTGTGCCTCGGTACACGTGACAACAAATTCAATTCAATTCAATTCTGCCATTTTCAGTAATCTCTTCCTGTCTGTTTCTTTTGGCCTTACTGGCCTTAATCTCTGACTCCCCCTCAGTTATTTTACTTGCAGAATTATTGCCCTGGTTGCCACCCCCTGCCACACTAGTTTACGCCTTCCCAAGTGGCCCTAGCAAAACTTCATGCCAGGATATTGCTGCCCCTCCAGTTTAGGTACAACCTGTCCTTCTTGCACAAGTCCCACCTGTCATAGAGTCATAGAATCATGGAGATGTACAGCATGGAAACAGACCCTTCGGTCCAACCCATCCATGCCGACCAGATATCCCAACCCAAATTTCTTTGCGCTTATTATCTCATTGCTGTGTTTAGAAACTAAACAGGTAATCTGTTTCATTTGAGGCTTTATTGCAGATAAATACCCTGAAGACATCCCAAAGATCAACATACCTGAAGCCCTCCCTTCTTCACCAGCTCTTTAGCCACGTATTTATCTATACTAACTTTACATTCCTAGCCTCACTGGGACATGGCACAGAAAGTAGTCGCAAGCCTGCAATCTTAGGAGGTCCTTCTTTTCAACTTCCTGCCCAATTCCTGAACTCCATTTGCAGAACCTCTCTTTCTGTCTGTCATTGGTACCAATTTGGAACACAACCTTTAGCTGCTCACCCTCCCCCTTCAGAATATCTTGTACCCACTTAGAGGCTTCCTTGACCCCAGTACCATGGAGGAAATACTCCATCCAGGAGTCTCCCTCCGGGCCACAGAAATCCCTACCTGTGCCCTGACTATATTCTCCTATCATTACAGCTTGCCTATACTTTGACCCTCCCTGCTGTACAACAGTTGCCACTGACCTGGCTGTTGCTGCTGCTTTCCCCTAAGAGACTGTTCTCTGCAACAGTATCCAAAATGGTATTCTTGTTTGAGTGGGGAATGGCCACAGGGGACCTCTGCACTGCTCATCTTCCTGGTAGTCACCCAACTCTTCTCTGGTGGTGTGACCAGCTAGCTAAACGTGCTATCAATGACATTCTCAGCATCATGGATACTCCATAGTGAGTCCATTCGCAGCTCCAGGCACTCCATGTGGCAAATCAGGAGCAGTAGCTGCACACACTTCCAGCATACCCATCACCATGGAGACTGGAAATGTTCTTGATTTCTCACATATTGAAGGAGGTGTATTTCACAGGGCCTCGTTCTCCTGCCACTGTGAACCTTATCGATTAAATCAACTATATCAACTCCAGACAATAATCCAGGAACTGATTACACAACTTAATCCTTGAGACAGCAAACTCAGAACACTCACTCCTGCTCTATATTCCTGGCTGACTACATCAATAAAATGTAAGGACTTCATCTTTCTTTAGGCATTATTCAGATTTAGATTTAGCTCCATGTTTGTTCTGCCTGATCCTGCTCCTCAGGTATTTATCCTACTGTTCACCCCCAGGGTCACTCTCACTGACCCTGCTCCTCAGGTATTTATCCTACTGTTCACCCCCAGGGTCACTCTCACTGACCCCCCTCCTCAGGTATTTATCCTGCTGTTCACCCCCAGGGTCACTCTCACTGACCCCCATCCTCAGGTATTTATCCTGCTGTTCACCTCCAGGGTCACTCTCACTGACCCCCCTCCTCAGGTATTTATCCTGCTGTTCACCCCCAGGGTCACTCTCACTGACCCCCCTCCTCAGGTATTTATCCTACTGTTCACCCCCAGGGTCACTCTCACTGACCCCGCTCCTCAGGTATTTATGCTGCTGTTCACCCCCAGGGTCACTCTCACTGACCCCGCTCCCCAGGTATTTATCCTGCTGTTCACCCCCAGGGTCACTCTCACTGACCCCACTCCTCAGGTATTTATCCTGCTGTTCACCCCCAGGGTCACTCTCACTGACCCCGCTCCTCAGGTATTTATCCTGCTGTTCACTCCCAGGGTCACTCTCACTGACCCCCCTCCTCAGGTATTTATCCTGCTGTTCACCTCCAGGGTCACTCTCACTGACCCCCCTCCTCAGGTATTTATCCTGCTGTTCACCCCCAGGGTCACTCTCACTGACCCCGCTCCTCAGGTATTTATCCTGCTGTTCACCTCCAGGGTCACTCTCACTGACTCCCCTCCTCAGGTATTTATCCTGCTGTTCACCTCCAGGGTCACTCTGACTGACCCCGCTCCTCAGGTATTTATCCTGCTGTTCAGCCCCAGGGTCACTCTCACTGACCCCCCTCCTCAGGTGTTTATCTTGTTGTTCACCTCCAGGGTCACTCTCACTGACCCCCCTCCTCAGGTATTTATCCTGCTGTTCACCTCCAGGGTCACTCTCACTGACCCCCCTCCTCAGGAATTTATCCTGCTGTTCAGCCCCAGTGTCACTCTCACTGACCCCCCTCCTCAGGTGTTTATGCTGCTGCTGCTGTTCACGCCATGGTTTGTTCTCCTTCACTCTTTTAAAATCCCTCCATTTCCCATCCTTTCCCTACCACTACAACCACTTTCAAACAGCCTTCCAATTTACAATGCCTCTGTGCTCTTCCAGTTAAAGCCTTTTCCACATCATGATTTTCTTTAATTCTCATTCGCAGTTATGCCTTCAGCTGTCTAAATCTCAACTTTGAAATTCCTCTCCAAAACTTGTCCAACTTCCTATTTCTCTCGCCTCCTTTATGACGGTCTGTGAAACCTGTGTCTTTGTCCAAGCTGTTTTGGCATCTGTCCTAATATCCCTTCATGTGGCTCGGTGTCATGTGTGGCGTGATCATTGCTACTGTAAACTACCTCGGGCATCTTTCACTACGGGAAAGGTGGTTCATAAATAAACATTGTCGATATGTGAATAATGAGCATTTGGCAGATGGACACAATGCCTTGGCTAAGTGCCTTAAAGCTTTCAGAAGAAGTGAAGGTTTATTTGCAAAATTTGCACAAAAGAAAGCCACACAGTACATTTATGATTTACACATGATAATCACAAACTTTTTTTCTTCATCATCAATCAGCCCTTTCCTCACAGGATTTTGAAACAGTAACCCAGAAATCTTCTGAAGTTAATTCGCAGCTTCAAAGAATTCAGCCGGCAGCAGTAAAATATGGACATGTCCATGTCTCTTCAAGACACTCTAGGGTAGCTTTAACATATTCATTCTCACAGCCACAGCTTTAAGTGAAGAGAGAGACCATTTTGAATTCAAGAGCAATGGCCAAACTGTCCTTAAGATTTTCTGCTCACAGATGCAGTTCATTGATCTCTTGCCTGAGGTACATTCCTGTAAATTTGACTTGTCTGAATCCATGAAATCCTTCCTTTAATTTCTTCAATGCTATAAACTGCAATTTCAAGGAAAAGAAGAACATTGATTTTGAATCATGTTGTTACTGTCTGGATGGAACCTTAGAATTTACTTTATATTAAAGAAGAGGGAGGTTTTGTTGAAATAGGAAGAGCATTACATCCATTTGAACTCTGGAGGCTGGTTTCCTTGAACTGCTAGTGAGTGATATCAACAGTGTGGGTTAAATTCCCTCATGTGTTGAGGTTACCAGGAAGGACTCTCCTTCTCAACCTCTCCCCTTGCCTGAGGCATGAAGACCCTCAGGCTAAACCACCACCATTCACCTCTCTCTAATAAGAGAGTACGGATTATGGTAACATCACGTTTTATTAAAACTCTATTCACTGGTAGCTGTAGTTTCTCTTGAATAGAGTTGGTTAAGAGTTGATGGTCAAGATCATTAGTTCAAGTCATGATCAGTACTACACAAAATTCAAAGTTTGGGAGAAGATTTGTAGTTCGGGTGCTCGTTGTTGTGGTTCTGTTCGCCGAGCTGGAAATTTTTGTTGCAGACATTTCGTCCCCTGTCTAGGTGACATCCTCAGTGCTTGGGAGCCTCCTGTGAAGCGCTTCTGTGGTGTTTCCTCCGGCATTTATAGTGGTTTGTCTCTGCCGCTTCCGGTTGTCAGTTTCAGCTGTCCGCTGTAATGGCCGGTATATTGGGTCCAGGTCGATGTGATGGTCCAGGTCCATCAACAAACACATAGACCTGGACCCAATATACCAACCACTACAGCGGACAGCTGAAACTGACAACCGGAAGCGGCAGGGACAGGCCACTATAAATGCCGGAGGAAACACCACAGAAGCGCTTCACAGGAGGCTCCTAAGCACTGAGGATGTCACCGAGACAGGGGACGAAACGTTTGCAACAAAAATTTCCAGCTCGGCGAACAGAACCACAACAGCCACACAAAATTTTCAATTCCAAAACAAACCCAGTCCTGGGAAGAATAACAGGTAAACAGGAAACAAACCCAATTCGATACAAGTTGACCCTGATTTCTAACAATTTAATCATCAAAACCAAGACTACTCAGTCCTATCTGCTGTTCTGTCCTGCCTGAATTTTGGAGAAGGCGAAATGTAACAATATTGGCTTATTAATAAATAAAGCAGACAGAAAAAGTCTATTCATATTAGTGATCTGGGGTAAATAACTTTAAACTTTATATGCAGCCCTTCAGTCATAGCTTGCATTAATGGAGCCTACAAAGATACAAATTTGGATGGCCCTATATTTGATCATCAGTAAGGACACTTATAACTGTGTGGGTTGTCATTGATAGATTAGAAATATTGTATACCAGTGACTAAGAAATTATGATAACAAATTTATTTTTCAAACCTATGAGACATTGAGCAAAGGTTGACATACAACACATCAGGAATAAGAAAATTATTACTGAAGCTTTGGGATCTGGATTGAAAGCTGCACAGAATAATGGGATGAAATTCATTGTGTTGATTACTAGCAAAAGACGAGGAAATAATTTCACTTGTTAGATCTTGTCAAAGTCTAGTTCTGAAAAGCTTCTGTGGCTGAGTTTGATTGAGATGGCACAGTATTTCCATGCCCAAACCTGTACAGTGATCTTGTCTGTCAAACCTCATTACTGACTAAGAAGAAAGAACTTGAAGTGATATAGTGCATTTCACAAGCTAAGGACTTTCCAAAAGAACTCAACTGCCAAGAGAGTATTTTTAAAGTTGAGTCAGAGTTCTGAGAAAAGGAAAGAAGTCAGCCAATTGGCAAGAAACAATGATGCACAAACAAAATGGGATAAATGGCCAGACAATGTGTTTGACTGACATTGGTTGAGAGACAACTAATGACCAGGACACTAGAACAGCTTTCCTTCTCAGCTTCAAATAGCAGCATAATACATCTTGCACCACTTGAGAGGACAAATATACTGGTGACTAAGAAACTGCAGGTAGTGTCACTCACATTATGATAACAATTTTTTTCAAACCTATGAGACATTGAGCAAAGGTTACAAATGGGGTCTTTTGACATACAACATATCAGGAATAAGAAAGTTGTTATTTCATTTCACTTCAGTACCTTTGCCATTGAAACACTCTCTCAGCAGCTCATTAACGTTTTTGCCTTGACCCCAGTGCTTCCTAAACCGTTAGCAAACTCCAGGATAAAGATCACTAGTTGATCAAACTGGTTATTATCAGTGTGCAAGAAAGCAATTAGGACACAATGACTAGAGCATGAACAAAATCAGATATTTTCTCTGATGTGTCAATTGGATTAAATGCAAACGAATATAACCAATGCTAAAATCATAGAAAAACTAGAATGGTGCAACATTGTGGTGGGTACGAGATTCTTCAAAACCTTTTTCTCCTGAAGCAAAGCTCACATGGAATGTGACTACACATCATAAAATCTCTACAGAGTGGAAGCAGGCCATTCAGCCCATCCCCATTCAGCAGGTCCACGCCAATCCTCTGACGAGCATCCTACCCAGACTGACCCGCACACTGTAACCCTGCGTTTACCAGAGCTAACACCCTAGCCTGCCCACTATGGGCAATTTAGCATGGCCAATTCACCTAACCTACACATCTTTGGACGATGGGAGCACCCAGAGGGAACCCAAGCAGACATGTGGAGGATGTCCAAACCCCACGCAGACAGTCACCCGAGGCTGGAATCAAACCTGGTTCCCTGGCACCATGAGGCAGCAATGCTAACCACTGAGCCACAATGCTGCCCAAATGAAAACACAGCCATCAAAATCTCTTTTGTAAATGTCATAGTTTCTGAACTTGTTCTCCTCCCTTCAACATTGCTTCATGAAGTTATTGAATCGGAAAAAGAAGAGAGATGATATGAGCTCGGCCTGTCTGAGTAATGTATTGTGGAGCTGGGGAGAGAATCCTTTGCTTGTAATGGAACCAAAGACGAAAAATGTGGGAGTCTGCAAAATGCAGTGGAATTGCTGGCAGATCAATGTTACCTGGAATGGAGAGACAAGTCCTACAATCCAATGAGAGACAAGGTGATATTATTTTTATTAGTGAATGTATCTTCATGAACCAAGCTAAATGAACACTTTGCTTCTGAACAGTGTCTTGTTTACATATAATCGTGTACAGCCTCAGCCAGATTTGTTAGGCCACTCCAATGGAGTTCGAGCAGAAGGCAAAGGTATGGACCAGGAATCTTTCCCATTTTTGGAAAACATTACAGGACTGTTGATAGCCACAAAGGCATACTTCAGCCTTCGTTAGCGTCAGGAGAGAAAAGGGGAAAGTGAAAGGAACATTGGTATGTTTAAGTCAGCGTGCAGCACACGCAACCCTGGACAATGCAGAAACAAAAACAGAAGTTGCTGGAAAACCTCAGCAGGTCTGGCAGCATCTGTGAAGAGAAATCAATATTACCGTTTCGGGTCTGGTGACCCTTCTCAGAACTGTCTGCTGAACAATACAGCTTCTCTTCCTGAGTCTAACAACGGGAGTTGGCTTTAGGGAAATGGAGAAGAGTGTGAACGGAGAATGGTAAATTGGTTTAATTTTCTAAATCTGAAATTTGATAGATTTAGGACGTATAAGTTGATTCCCTTCTGCCTGCTCTTTCTGATTACAACATTGTCATGGTTAGGATTCGGCTGATTAAAATGGACTTGTTTCTCCCTGGACATGATTAGTCAATCTGCATCAATGCTCTTCAATACTGATAGCAAAGAGTAGAACATCCTTAGCTCTGTTGCACGCTGCTTTCCTTTTACTTCCTGTGCTATATGTGTGCTATCCCAGCTGGTTAATACATGGTGCTATGTATTGCAAAGATGTTGTAATGTGAGGTCATTGCTGTTTGCTGATCACTGCTTGTTACAACTGTGGGGAATTCTGATTTCTGACTGTTTAATTGGTTGGCGAGATTTTCCACGGACATTTTGTTTGTCTTGCTTTGAAGCAGACCTATTCTTTGCACTGCAGCCATTTTTAACAGAAATCTGAGGTGTGTATCACCTCCTGCTGAAAGGGGCTGATCATTGTATGTTTGAGCATCTTTAAATGGAACAGGGAGGGAAAAGCAATAAAATTATAATTGAAACTTGTCTGCATGTGGGTCAGACAACAAATTGACTTACCAGAACAGTACTTATCAGGAGTGAATTCATGATAAATGTCTGATGTCAGTGTTACTGGAGGTGTTTCTGATATGAAACAGTTCCACTCAATCTATTATTGTAAATTCAATTTCTGAAGCTAGGTTAAGACACTAAGACTAGGGCCTGCATATATATTGAAGAATTTGATGTGCATGCACGTGAAGTCAATTATCTGAATTTCAGATTAGCTGAACAAGATCTCAAGGCCCTGGAAAAACTTTATCCATTATTCAAACAGTTATCTGAACAATCTGTTATCCGAACAAAATACTCCCTGACCATCTCATTCAGATAATTGAGGTTGTTCTATAGATATATTCGGAAAGGCAAAGACTGATTGGGGATATTCATCATGGCTTTGTGCATGGGAAATCCTGTCTTACTAACTTTATTGAACTTTTTGAGGAAATAACAAAGAGGACTGATGAGGGTAGAGTGGTGGACATGATCTATATGGACTTCATTAAGGTGTTCAGCAAGGTTCCTCATGGTAGACTGGTTAGCAAAGTTAGACCACATGGAAAACAGGAATAATAGCTATTTGAGTATAGAACTGGCTCAAAAATAGAAGAGAGAGGATGGTTACTTTTCAGAATAGAGACCTGTGGTGTGCCTTAAGGATTTCTTAGATTAGATTCCCTACAGTGTAGAAACAGGCCTTTCAGCCCAACCACACCAACAGGTAGCCCAACCAGACCCATTTTCCTCTGACTAATGCACCTAACACTACAGGCAATTTAGTATGGCCAATTCACCTGATCAGCACATCTTTGGACTGTGGGAGGAAACCCACGCAGACACGGGGAGAATGCCCAAACTCCACACAGACAGTCGCCCAAGGCTGGAATCGAACCTGAGACCCTGGTGCTGTGAGGCAGCAGTGCTAGCCACTGAGCCACCATGATTGCTGTTGAGTTCACTGCTTTTCATCATTTATATAAATGGTTTGGGTGCAAATATAGGAGGTATGGTTAACAAGTTTACAGATGACACCAAAATTGAAGGTGCAGTGGACATGGAAGAAGGTTACTTCAGAGTACAACAGGATCTTGATCAGATGGCCAATAGGCCGAGGTGTGGCAGGTGGAGTTTAATTTAGATAAATCTGAGATGCTGCATTTTGGAAAAGCAAATCAGAGCCGGACTTACATATTTAATGGTAAGGTCCTAGGGAGTTTTGCTGAACAAAGAGACCTTGGACTGAAGGTTCATTGTTCCTTGAAAGTGGAGTTGCAGGTAAACAGGATACTGAAGATGACGTTTGGTATGCTTTTCTTTATTGGTCAGTGCATTGAGTATCAGAGTTGGGAGGTCATGTTGTGGCTGTACAGGACATTGGATAGGCCACTTTTAGAATACTTCATTCAATGTTAGTATCTTGGCTATAGGAAGGATATTGTGAAACCAGAAAGGGTTCAGAAAAGATTGACAAGGATGTTGCCAGGGTTGGAGGGTTTGAGCTATAGGGAGAGGCTGATTTGTTGGTGCTATTTTCCCTGGAGCATCAGAGGCTGAGGGGTGACCTTATAGAGGTTTACAAAATCATGAGGGGCATGGATAGGATGAACAGCCAAGGTCTTTTCCCTGGGTTGGAGGAGTCCAAAACTAGAGGGCATAGGTTAAAGGTGAGAGGGAAAAGATTTAAAAGGGACCTAAGGGGCATTTGTTCACACAGAGGGTGGTGCGTGTATGGAATGAGCTGCCAGAGGATGTGGTGGAGGCTAGTACAATTACAATATTTAAAAGGCATCTGGATGGAGATATGAATAGTAAGAGTTTAGAGGCATATGGGCCAAATGCTGGCAAATGGGATTCGATTAATTTAGGATACCTGATCAGCATGGATGAGTTGAACCGAAAGGTCTGTTTCCGTGCTGTACATCTCTATGACTCTATGAGTTGACAGTGGGGCAACAAATCTGAACACGGACATTCCCTTCCCCGATTTAATCCAGGTGGAGCAAGTGGATTCAGACATGCCACCAATCTGTTTCTAAACATTCCGCCTAGTATTTCAAGCCAGTGATCAACAGCTAAACTGCAGAGGCATCCACAGGATTTACCAGAGCTGCTCTCTACTTGGATCAATGAGACAAGCCTTGCCTCATTTGGTACCTGCGCAGTATCTACTCCGATAGCCTTAAAAATGGCAGAAAAATCATAAAGTCAGCCAGTTTTTTATTAGTAAATGGTGGAAATCATTTAACTTCCATCTCCTCATTAACTAATTTCCTCCTGAAGCTAAAACCCTACTTCTATTTTCATACCTCAATGATTAAAGAGTAGACCTGCTGATTGGTGAAGTTCATGTATAAGAACATACTAAATTTCTGTGCATAACTATCATTCGGTTACTGAGGGCTTGGATAGACTGGATGCAAAGAGTCTATTTAATTACCAGAGAGGGCAGGGCCACAGATTTAAAGTGATTTGTAGAAAAAGGAGAATAAAAAATCTATTTTCACCAGAGCGTGGTTGGGATCCTGAATTCTCTGTCTGAAAGGGGAGAATAGATTCATTTAAAAGGTGTTTGGGTGTGCAGCTTCAGTGCCATAACTTTCAGGGTTACAGTCCAAGTACTGGAAAGTGAGATTCGGCACATTCTTTGACTGGCCCAGACACAAGAGGCTAGGTGGCCTCTTCCTGTGCAGTAAACTCTCAATTCTAAACTTCCTATTTAACAAAATTTTCCTTGCAGCAAGGGAGCACACTTGAATATTGTGCATGCATGTGTGCCAGTTAAATTTAATTCAGCTGGGATTGGAGGGACTGAATGCAATAGCCTGTGGTTATACTAACAGATTCTGTAAGGAAGTTTATGGGAAGTGTATGATACATTTCAAATCAATAAGACATTCTGCTCAGTTGATACCAGCACGTGTATATTTTTGTAACCTAAGGCTTACATGAGAATACTGTATAAGGAATGTGACGGAAAGGCATAAGAGATTTAACAAATAAATGAACTAGGTAAATTCAAGCCAGGAAAGGGGCAGGCTATTTGATTCAGGATCAGTGTAAGGCAATTAATGGAACATTGGATAGGCCAATGACTTTCTGCCAAAGTGTATTTATATGTCAATATGAAAAGTCAACATGTTTAGGGTTTTGAAATTCCTGATTTGAGGTAAGCCATATAAAAGATCTCCATCTCAGGAGAATGGGTAGCAAGGAATTCTAACCTGTTTCAACTGCGCTTTTACATTATGGTCAGGGTCAGATGGACCTTCCATCCATACCCACCAACTAGGCATCATGGGATCGGGGATGGAGGAATGATGAGGAAGCTGAAAACCTGGCACTTATGCTCACTGCATCCTGATAAGACTCTGACAGAGCAGGATAGGAAGAAAAGCCCCAAGTCTTCATTAGACTAAGAAGTATCGCCATTGCTGTCATGTTAACGTTAATGGTCCAATAATTTGTCACATGAAAAGAATTGGTTAATGCTGTAGCTTAATTTATTTAGCGTAATAAAACACATTATGCGTTGTGAAGCAGATATTCCAGCTACCAACTGATTTCTGAAACCATATGCAGTTTGCAAACCTGAAGCATGAACAGGCAGGCAGATTCGCAACATTACATACATACATACAGCACGGTGGAGTCCTTAAAGCTGAATTCTATTAAAGGCATAGCACACATACAACAATAACTCATTGAGGAACTAAAGAGTGGAACAGATTTTCCTTGGGTGGATGGTTGTGTCAGAGCTCACTCTCAGCTCTCAAATGGATTTGAATGTAATCATCAAAGCTGGAATTTGAGGGCTGTCTTTGGTTAAGATGTTAAACTGAAGCGCCATCCCACTGCTTAGGTAGATTTAAGAACTGGCATTGCGCTGCAGACAAGGGGCTCCTACCCGATGCTCTGACTAATAGTCAACCATTGAACTGTCAGTGGAATGGCCCAACAGGAATTTCAGACTTAGAGCTTTACATAACCAACAACATGGGATGTGATGGCAAAACAGGTATGAAGACAGACTAGATTAATTAAGACTGTATTCACTACAGTTTAGAAGAATGAGGGAGGATCTCATAAGAAACCTATAACAGGACGAGACCAGAGAATTGCAGGGAGGATGTTCCCAATGACCTGAGTTACAGTTTAAGGATCCGTGGTTGGCCGTTTATTACTGAGATGAGGACAAAGCCTCTGAGATTGTCTGCCACAGAAAGCATTGAGGCTAAAACATTGAATATTTGCAAGAAAGAATTAGATATAGTTTTTGGGACTAAAAAAATCAAAGGGTCTGAGGAGAAAGCAGGAACAGGGGATGGAGTTGGATGAAGGCAAAGACTGATTCGATATAGTCAACATGGCTTTGTGCATAGGAAATCATGTCTCACAAACTTGATTGTGTTTCTTGAGGAAGTAACAAAGAGGATTGATGAGGGCAGAGCAGTAGATGTGGTCTATATGGACTTCAGTAAGGCATTCGACAAGGTTCCCCATGGGAGGCCGATTAGCAAGGTTAGATCTCACGGAATACAGGGAGAACTAGCCATTTGGATACAGAACTGGCTCAAAGGTTGGTGGAGGGTTGTTTTTCAGACTAGAGGCCTGTGACCAGTGGAGTGCCACAATGATCGGTGCTCGGTCCTCTACTTTTTGTCATTTACATAAATGATTTGGATGCGAGCATAAAAAGTACAGTTAGTAAGTTTGCAGATGACACCAAAATTGGAGTTGTAGTGGACAGTGAAGAGGGTTATCTCAGATTACAACGGGATCTTGAATGGATGAGCCAATGGGCTGAGAAGTGGCAGATGGAGTTTAATTCAGATAAATGTGAGATGCTGCATTTTGGGAAAACAAGTCTTAGCAGGACATACACACTTAATGGTAAGGTCTTAGGGAGTGTTGCTGAACAAAGAGACCTTGGAGTACAGGTTCATAGCTCCTTGAAAGTGGAGTCGCAGGTAGATAGGATAGTGAAGAAGGTGTTTGGTATGCTTTCCTTTATTGGTCAGAGTATTGAGTACAGGAGTTGGGAGGTCATGTTGCGGCTGTACAGGACATTGGTTAGGCCACTGCTGGACTATTGCATGCAATTCTGGTCTCCTTCCTATCGGAAAGATGTTGTGAAACTTGAAAGGGTTCAGAAAAGATTTACAAGGATGTTGCCAGGGTTGGAGGATTTGAGCTATCGAGAGAGGCTGAACAGGCTGGGGCTGTTTTCTCTGGAGTGTTGGAGGCTGAGGGGTGACCTTATAGAGGTTTACAAAATTATGAGGGGCATGGATAGGATAAATAGACAAAGTCTTTTCTCTGAGATCGGGGAGTCCAGAACTAGAGGGCATAGGTTTAGGGTGAGAGGGGAAAGATATAAAAGAGATCTATGAGGCAACTTTTTCACGCAGAGGGTGGTACGTGTATGGAATGAGCTGCCAGAGGAAGTGGTGAAGGCTGGTACAATTGCAACATTTAAGAGGCATTTTGATAGATATATGAATAGGCAGGGTTTGGAGGGATATGGGCCAGGTGCTGGCAGGTGGGACTAGAATAGGTTGGGATATCTGGTCGGCATGGACGGGTTGGATCGAAGGGTCTGTTTCCATGCTGTACATCTCTATGATCAGTCATGATCATACTGAATAGCAGAGCAGATTTGAAGATTCGTGTGGTCTATTTCTGCTCCTATCACTATGTTTCTATCAATAATAAACTCATAATCTTCACTGAGTCATCACATACCTTGTTTTTAAGAAATCCTGCAATTTCAGAAAATGCAAATTGACAACAGACAATGAATAGATTTCCAACTTTTCTCAATTATTTCTGTTTTTTATTGTTTAATTATAGATTATTTGGATCTTCATACAAGTTCAGTTTTCTGGGTTACTTTTAAACAATGTTTATTAATACACTGACAATGGTGGTAAGGATAAAGAGCAGCATGTACAGGTTCCAACTTCTTAGCAGAGTCACATTCAGATTAGAATTGACTTACATAGTCATCAAACTCTATCTCTACACTTCTGAAGTTGCATTGATGGTTGTTGAACTTCAGAGCAGTTTAATTAAGAAGCAAAAATGTCAAAACTCAAGAGGAGACTTCACCCTATTCCATGTTAGATGGTGAACCAGTAGAAGAAAATAAAGACTTTAAAGCCCACGTTTTTCACTAGGGGAAGGAGGGGAAATGATAGAAGAAATGCTTTCACTTAGGAAGTTATCGGAGTGTGGCATTTTTTGCGACAAGTTCATTGTTACTGAATAAGATACTAGGACTCCAGACCTAACAACATTGTAGAGATACCTTCACAGGATTGCTGTGATCCAAGGAGAGATGCCAGCACCACCTTTTCAAGGATAACTAGGAATGGCTGATCTATGTCTGCTCCCTCAGCAACACCCACACGCTGAGAATGACATTAAAAAGCAAAAATTGAGGTTAAATGCTGGCAGCTTAAGAACAGTAAACAGTAAAAGGACAGTAGATAAGTATCTGCATTGGAGGAATAGAAAAAGATGCAAGGGAAAAGTGAATGTAATGGATACATCTATGTAATTTCTATCGTCCTCGAATTACAAAGGTTCTATTCTGTTGCATGAAGAGTGAAGTGGAGTTGATCATCCAGCTTGATACTGCTGGGTGTGATGCTGACCCTAACTCCCATGGATAAAGCCAGGACAGAGGTAACTGCCCCCAGGAGGTAGCAAAACATAGGAGCAGCAGTAAAATGTCTCTTAGTTATGTGTCTCCTGTTTCTCTTAGAAACAACATCAAAAACAACACACAGCAGAAAAAGAGCTGACATAACAAAGCAGAATCATTGGCAAATTACACCACTGTTTGAGGATGGAGTGGAATTCTGGACAAAAATATCCTGACTTTACATATATTGAACAAGGGCCCTTTATGGAATAATAAATATAGTCACTAAGATACTTGATTGAGGATTAAAGCTATAAGTTTGTAAAACTTGAACTTTTTCTTAGTTTTAAGTTTCAGTTTCCTCAATGTAAAAACTAAACGCCAGCTCCCAGAAGCAATCTGTTCCACTTGCATCTGCTGGGATGACCTGCTTTTTATGAAGCCATGTCATGATGAATAAAAGTTGTTTACAATGACACCTCAGTGACGTCAATGTCTAATTAAGGGAGGTGCTGCCTCACTGAAAAAAAATGATGTAATAAAATAATTTCAGAAACAAACAATATCTGTTGGGATTGGTGGTTTTGTATTGGAAAGTAGAAATGTAAACAATCTCATCTCTTCAAAGTGACAGAGGAGGAACCCACTGAAAAATATGTTGAAGAATTGATCAATAAGACAAAAGAGTTGCAAATTGGAGTTGCAGAATTTGTGAGCATGAAAAGCTTCCTGTAATGATCAAATTCCAATCTAGGAAGTCATCATCACTTGTTTGTCAAGTTACCCTGCACTGCGGAGGTAGGAGATTGAGAGAAATTTGGCACTAATATCTGATATAAATCACCAGTCATTTGATGCACAGGCATCGACTTAGCCCAATTGATTGAAAACTAAGTTGGGGCTTGTTCTGTTCTTGCTCAGGTTTTACCTCGGGAACTGGTGGGACTTGAACCTGGTTTTCTGGCCTAGAAGTAAGAACACTACCTCGGCACACAAGAGCTGTTTATCCCATTGTGGCAGCCTCATGACTGCTAACGTAGATTGCCAATTTGGCCAAACAGCAAGGGATGCTGGGTGTGGGGCATTTGGCCAAATAAAGCCCTGCAAATTGCAAATCCTGAGACTAAGCCCAGCTCAAATACAGCAGCCAGGTGCTAATGACATTAGCACAGTGTAAAAGGACACATCCTGCCAACATTTCAACCAAACAAAGGAGGAATGCACATTTTCAACCATTAAACAGATAGGCTCCCAGATCCTGCTACACAAAGAATCAAACATTAGCAAGCAATCCAAATGATTGACAATGTTTCAAACCTTTAAGCAAGACTCCCTGATTGGCCAGAGCTATAAAAAGTCCCAGAATACCATCCAAAAAGATATAAAACAGGGTTTACCAGCAGATTGATCCCTTGGACGTTCTGGAGACAAAGATGTGACTGGCGTGGCAAAGGCAAAGACCAGCTGACCGTCCGGAGCGAGAGCAAAAGAAATCAACAACTTTGAAAACTGGATTAAAGTTACAGGAGACTCTGGGTAGTATTGTAATGACTGAGAGAATCAGGCAGGATTAGGAATAGTATTGTTAGTACTAAAGTCTTACTGTTATTATTTCCTTAATAAAGTTGTGACAGTTTGCATCAGTACCAACTTGTGTCTGTAGTGATTCGAATGTTCTGGTATTATGGAATACCTAGATAAATTCATTCCACACTGTAATGTAATCTAATCTACTGATTAAAATGGTCCTAAAGGGCACTGACAACACCATTTTTTGATTGTCCAAGAAAGCAGAGCATATTTGATTTTCCTGAATGAGTATTGTCACTGGATTTGCTGGATCAATAAGAAAAGTCTATCATATGGTATTCTCAACATCACAGTTTGCTCTCGCTCCCTTATGGATAGGTCTTACTGTGGTTGTATGTCTCATGCAAGGCGTGTGTGAAAGCTCTGACTGCTTTTGATTCCCAGTCCTTTCATTATCTGGAGAGTAATTATTGCCCTGGTGAGTCAACCCCACATGATTCTGCTCCTGGTAATGAAGATGAAATCGACACCTGTTTAACGCAGTTGCTTACCCTATAATGGAAGAGGGAATTGTCTCCCTTCTAGTTAACTACTGAGTCAAAATGCAACCAACATTTAAATTAGAATTGGGTTGTCTTTCTCTTTTGAATGCCTCAGGCTTTATACTGAGGATTAAGCTATTATAAAGCCAGCAAATGAACAGCAAGTAATTGACATGTATGTTTGTGAGGCTCCATAAAGTATTCATTGTGCTATTTAGGCTGAATATTTACAGAAAGTGTTGGAACTTTGCCAGGTGGCTGGAGAACTCTTTAGCTCAAATCTCATAAATGTTTTACTTTCTCCTTTAGGGTCTCATGAGATCTGATCTTAGCACAGTTCTTACAGGACTTTAATTTAAACAGTGGCACAGCCACTAAAACACAAAAGGTTTTTTAATGTTCAGTCAATCTTTGGATATTCTACATGACCTTGACTTTTGAATATTTTCAAAGATATAAATGGAGAGTTCCATTCAAAACACAAATACACAAAATAATCCAAGAACAAGTTAAAGTCTTTCATTTGTACCGGGACTGGGAAAACAAGTTAAAGTCTTTCATATGTACCAGGACTGGAAATGCTTTAGGTAGAAATGTATTCCTACAATTTGACTTGGAGGTGCCGGTGTTGGACTGGACTGTACAAAATTTAAAATCACCAGGTTATTGTCCGACAGGTTTATTTGGAAGCACTGGCTTTTGAAGCGCTGCTCCTTCATCAGGGGTTTGAAGGCAGCAGATATTTAATGTACGTATATTTTAAGTGGTGCATAAGATCTACAGACGTTAGTCTCTACCTTGCTCTATCAGCAGACAACCACTGATGAAGGAGCGGCGCTCCGAAAGCTAGTGCTTCCAAATAAACCCGTTGGACTATAACCTGGTGTTGTGTGGTTTTTATCTTTGTACAATTTTACAATTATTATATGTAATGTCATATCCACACATGCAGTTGTGGAACATGGAAACAGGAGCATTCCTTCTTGAGCCTGTCTCATTATTCAATGATTGACCTGTATCTTCACTTCATCTACTCCACACTCCCTTGATTCCTTATCCCTTTGAACCTTTGTCGAACAAAATATAACAAAGATTATCAGATAGAAGATGGAAAGTAGTGAATGGAATCTAGGGGTATGATTTTCCTCTCCATAGAGATGGTGAGAAGGGGAAATTATGGGGCTAGATTATCTATGAGAGGAAACTTATCCTCTTCTCACCACCCCCAAAATTAAGTGTTTGGTGATGAGGTCTATTGGGTACTTTCCTGACTCATCAGCAGTTCTGCCCCTTCAATGGTCAGTTAATGGTCTCTTAAGGCCTCAATCCACCAATCACCTCCTTGACTAGTGAGAAGGGTGGCTACTTTCCTGATTGGGAAACGACAGTAGCCTTTCCAGGGGAACAGCCTCCAATTGTCCTAAGGTTTGGGGCCTCTGAAAGCTACTAGTGCAGTTGTCTCTGATACCGGACCAACCACTCTCTCCCCAGCATCCCCGTCAAGCAACAGAAGGATGGAAATAACTTACCATCTTGTCATAGATCTCAACTGGTAGACATTAGAACCCAGAGACTGCTGGCCTCTGATTGGCCACCAGCTTTGGAGACCCACGTCATCAGTGTCAAGGCCTATGATAGGGCAAGAAACCTGTCTGTGCTGGCCTGTCAGCAATTAGCAAGCTGATTGGTCGACAATCATGTGAGCTATCATATGGTGGGGGCACTGTGTTAGTCATCACCCAGCCTACTCACCCCATCTCCCCCAATCCTGCCTCCCCCACACAGTAATATTCCATCTCATGATTTCTGTCTAGGAATTAAATGTTTCATGAGAATGATTTCTGCTAAACCCATGCAATCTGCTTAATTATTCTGAAACGCTGTGGCATGTAATTAACATAGTGCACAGGTACTATGTTTCACTTTGACTTCTCATCAAGCAAAGAAATAACATTCTGGGGGCAAAATCCCTAGCCTCCTGATTATATGAAACTGGTGTGAAGTAGCATGTGATTACATCCTATTGAACCAAACTTATTGATGGTCACATTGGATTTGAAGGAGGAAGGAGCTTTTTGAATTGTAATAAAATGTAATCAGCCAGCACCCTGTTATACTGGATGGAGTCCCTGCTAAATCTTTTACACCACCAGTCAATATATCTCCATGGTTTCCATGAGAAATGGTTTTTGATTTCTTTGTGTGCCAGTGAAATGGATTTCAGATCACCTCAGAGACAAGATCAAATATTGCTAAATGTCACATTTCTTCCCATTTACAAATACATTTTAAATTAGTATAAAATATCATAATGAAGAAGAAACAGGTCTGTAAATCAAAATGTTTAATCCATTTATTAACAACTTCAATAATGACGATCTAAATCTAGCCCTGTTTCTACAGCATAACTTCCATAACACAAAACTAAGAAAATTTCAACAGCTGAAATACTAAAAGCAGGGTTAGAAAGGAGATGATTTGAGAAGTGCAAAGAGCAAGATAGAGATTAACATCTGCAGATCTTATGCACAATTTAAAATACATGTACATTAAATATCTTCCATTTCTACATATCTGCTACCTTCAAACCCCTACTTCCTGTTGTTATGTTTTGAGCCTTCTATCTAAATTCCTTTCCATTAGAAATACCCACATTTGCAATGGCAAATGCTTATGTTTTAAAGACATGTTTTAATGGTGATGTTACAAAAGCAATCAGTTCGAAGAAGAATCATATTCAACATGAAACATTAATGCTGTTTCTCTCTCTAAACAGGCTGGTGGGTTTCTCCACCATATTCTGTTCTTATTTCAGATTTACAATATCTGCAGTAGTTTATTTTTATTGTATTGTTGTTGCAGTTTAGTGGGCGTGCATATGTTTTGTCATGAGTGAATGATTAGTACCTGATTAAAACATCTTTTATCTGCAATCATTTCTTTTCAACAAACCTTACTTCAGTCACGTCTTTTTCCATTCTAAATTATACATTCACCTTTCTGATTTAATTCCCTTATGTCAACTTGTATGTATTACTGTCACTATGCAATTACTGACTCCAGCCAATTGGCATTATTAGCCACAGCCAAATATCATGGAGGTATTTCCAAATTTACTTTATTCACGGATCAAGACACTTATGGTAGCAAGTAGTAATAGCAATTTGCTGCAATCTATCCCAAATAGTACAGCGGTTTGATTCAGTTCATGAAACGATTATGCACATAAGCAGCCAGCCTCATAAAATTATTTTCCTTTCAGGTATCTCAAAAACAAACAGTAGGGGAACACTTCTTAAAAGGGATCAGCTTCAGTGTGTGAGTCTGTGACAGTGGCAGTTTACTCCACAAATTGCATAACATATGCAACAGCATACATAACCTGTGCTGTCTCAGAAGTATTGTCACTGCTCAGAGAGCAGTGATACACATTAGTTGTTTCTCACATCTGGAAGCATTCACTGATTGTTTCTCCAGATAAACACATCTGTTAATAATCAACAGGATTGGTTTAAACTGCTACTTTCTGACATACTTCATGAAGAATATAAGCCAATTTCCCAGCATGTGGTCACAGAGTTAACATTATCCCTCCCTTAAACTTTTGAAACTGAGAAACTTTTGAAACAGAAGACCCACTAACAAGCATCAAAAGGTCACACTTTCATCACAGGAGGATTGCCCTTAGAGAACTGTGGTGAACTCTCCCATTGAAGCTATGAACATCTGAAATACCTGGTCAGCAGTAGACAAGCGATCAATACAGTTTTTCAAATCCAAATAACCTGAGAGCGAATGATCATAAACTACAGGACAAGTGGCAAAGCAAAACTATTTAGAAAATGCCTGCTCAAGGTACGTGACCAAAGGATGTAAGCTACAATGAGTGTCATCTTGGTGCTGCCTCAGTAAGATAAGGTACAAAGTCCTCAGGACTTTTTTTGGCTCCTTCACATATGGTTATCCACATCTGATATTTCAGGCTTTGCTGGTGGTATCAAAATTGGTTTCTGTTGTCATATTATAGATCTTGAAATATCTAAGTTTTGAAATGAGCACCTTCACTAATGAGTTCTAACATCCATGTCTCTTTTTGTCAGTTTGGAGTCATCACAAACAGGAAAGGCAGCCTCTCTATGATTGGCTGGTGGCTTGGTTTGGGAAGACTGCTCCTCAATTCATGGATTGAAGGTCACCAATGGAATGAGATATAGCTTTTTAAAGCCTCACAATTGCTTAGAGTTAGTATAATCCCTTTTGCAAATGGATCTTGAGCCAGGAGGCCAGGGTCCAAGTCCCATCTGTTGCAGTGGTTTATGATAAAATCTTTGTCCACCTTGACTAGAAAATATCTCTTTGTTTTGAAACTGTTCCAGTTACTTTAAATCAAGTTGTTTCTTGAGGGACACTTGTGGCATAGTGGTAGCGTCCTATCACTGAGCTAAGATACCTAGGTTTAGGTCTCACCCACTCCAGATGTGTGTAATAGAGCATCTTTGAACAGGTTGATATAGAAAATGCCTTTAAATTCAACTAATACACTCTGTTTCTCTGTCATTTATTCATGCATTCAAACAGTGACTCAACAGCAACTTCAATACTGAAAAATAAATGTCAAGGCAATGCATTGGTCGAAATACAGAAATTACTTTGAGTAAAGAAAATGACGTTAGGAATGGTGACCAAAATGATAGCTTTAACCATGACATTCAAAGAAGAAGCCAGCGGACAGATGTAGGAGTTTTAGCAGGAGTTCCAGAATTTAAATCTAGCCAATGAACGAAAGTGGGACAAAGAGTTGTTTGACAGGAAAGCTATCCATCGTCAATAACAGGGCAATACTTGTTACATATTCGAATATGGATTTTAGATGAGCTGAAGTTTACAGAGCCTTAAGATTTGGAACCATCCAAGAGAGAAGTGGAATCGTTGAGTCCAAATGTGGCAAAGGACTATATGGCCAATTCTGTAGCAGGTCAGGCAGCATCCAGGGAACAGGAGAATCGACGTTTCGGGTATAAGCCCTTCTTCAGGACAGCTTATGCCTGAAACGTCGATTCTCCTGTTCCCTGGATGCTGCCTGACCTGCTGCGCTTTTCCAGCAACACATTTTCAGCTCTGATCTCCAGCATCTGCAGACCTCACTTTCTCCTCAATTCTGTAGCAGCTGAGTGGAGACTGAAATGGAGGTGGGTGGAGTTACAGAGGCAGTCTTTAAAATGGGGAATGTACGGAATTGAAAACTCAACTCGGTCAAATAGAAAGCGGAAATTGTGACTAACTATGGTTAATGAGGGATTTATAATCATTGGCAAGGATGTGGAAAGTGTTGCCGAAGATGAATGACATAAGCCTTTCCAAAATATCTGAAGAAAACTACGGTTCATTAGAAACTAAGTATTAGACAGACATCCTAATTGCATGGAGTCTCTGAAGAAATTAAGAGTAGGTTTTATCCATAAATCAGTTTGGTTAGATCTGAGTTTTGCAAATTAGTGCTTAACTATAGAATCATAGAGATGTACAGCACGGAAACAGACCCTTCGGTCCAACCTGTCCATGCCGATCAGATATACCAACCCAATCTAGTCCCACCTGCCAGCACCTGGCTCATATCCCTCCAAACCCTTCCTATTCATAAACCCAAATGCCTTTTAAATGTTGCAATTGTACCAGCCTCCACCACTTCCTCTGGCATCTTATTCCATACACATACCACCCTCAGCATGAAAAAGTTGCCCCTTAGGTCTCTTTTATATATTTCCCCTCCCACCCTAAACCTATGCCCTCTAGTTCTATTTATCTTATCCATTCACCTCATAATTTTATAAACCTCTATAAGGTCACCCCTCAGCTTCCGACGCTCCAGGTAAAACAGCCTTAGCCTGCTCAGCCTCTCCCTATATCTCAAATCCTCCAACCCTGGCAACATCCTTGCAAATCCAAACAATTTCTTTGCAGATAAGTTATGCTGTCGATGCTATAGTGAAAATATTCCAATTCATTTGAATCATAGTTTATTTTTCTGTAAGTTACTTTCAAATTCTATTCATAAGCACCTACCTATATAGTTTGGCTAAATGCATTGCAGATACCATCAAACCCAATGGAGAAATATGACTATACATCAAGAGCTACATGTGGAAGCTAACACCATGCTTTTAGAGGAGGGTGCTAAGAAAAAGGAAATTGTTTGTGGGGACTCCAGACACAACAGTGCATTTGATGGAAGAGCAGCCATTACTTGTGATACTCTGGCTGCAAATATGAAGGCAACATTGGAACTAAGCAAGCAATCCTTCTGAGTGGAATGGTGGAGAGAAGTGACAAAGGAAGTTGGCTTGATTGTACCTTGTCAAATGTTGAAGAGAGATCAAGGAGAACAAGCATGGAAATGCAATAAAGTCAGTCAGAGAGGACATGAATTTTCATTTTGATCAGAGCTACCTCGATGTTGTTGAAGGGTCAGAAACTTAATTGAAGTGGTTTAAGTTTAGAGCTATAAGAAAGTTGGTCATGGATTTGGGAAGTAACGACACAAAGAAAGTGAAGTTGAAGAGAAAGTAAAATGACATTGAAGGTGGGACACTAGCTTTTATAGAGAAGCTTTGGTAGGAGGTTTTTATTGGAAAAAGGGTGACATTTTTCAAGGAAGTGCAGATAGGACCTAGCGATATCAGCTAACTTAGAGACTGGAAGGTTAGCTGGTCATCAGCAGTTCAGTGAAAATGGTCATCAAGAGAAAAGAAGCTGTGTCCCATGGACAGAATGATCTGGAGACAGAATGAGGGAAGATGGAAGAGAAACTAGCAAAAGGCAAAGGATGAAGAATGAGGCAGATGAAAAATTGAAGGGAGGTTTGACACGTTGCCTAAGAGATAAGGGTAGAAGCAACACAGGATGGTGAACAGATAATCGCAATCTTAGTGAGAAAGAGATCCATGAAATTCACAAAGTTTTGGTGGACAGGGCTTTATGAAAAGAGCAGATATTCTTCCATGGGGTGTGAATGTGGATTTGTATTCTCTATTCTTTCATGGGATGTGGATGTTGCTGGCATTGGTCTGAGTGGCTTGCTAGGCCATTTCAGAGGACAGTTAAAAGTCAACCACATTGCCATGGATCTGGAGTGATCTGTAGCCTGACTAAATTCCTTCCTTAAAAGCATCAGGTGGATTTTCAACAACCAATGATATTTGTCAAGGGCATCACTATTCAGACTAGTTTTATGTTCCAAATTTATTACATTAAGAACAATTCCAAGAAGGGGATCCACTACCTGTGATCAAGTAAAAAAGAATTAATATTAAACTTAAAGATCGGAAGTTTTGACAGAATCAAAACAAAGAATGACTAAAAGCTTAATAAGGAGAATAAAAATGCTTGCGAGAAAGCTAGCTTCAAATATAAACCAGGCAATTAGAGAATCTACAGATATTTTTAAAAAGAAAGGTTAATGAAGGGAGCATTAGTCTTGGAAAAAGTGAGTCTTAGAAATTAATCATGGAAAATAAGGAGATGGCAGATGAATTAAACCTGTATTTTTCATTGGTTTTCATTGTACAGGATTCAAGTAACATCCCAGAAATAGCTGTAAATCAAGAAATGGAAGAGAGGAAGGAATTCAAGAAAATAACAATCACCAGGGATGTGGTACCAAGTAAGTCTTTAGAGGCACTGGCCAGCAAATGACTGTGTTCAGATGGACTTTATCCTAAGGTCTTATAAGAAGTGACTGGTAGGATTGTTAATGCGTTTTTTTTTCTAATTTTCCAAAGTTCCTTTGATTTAATAAATTAATACCTGAAATGGGCAAATTGTCTGATGAGGCAAGATTGGACAGCCGAGGCTTGTATCCATTTGATTTTGAAGAGCAAGAGGTGACTTTACTGAAATATATAAGGTCCTTCCCTTGTAAGAGAATCTAGAACTGGAGATTACTGTTCCAAAATAAGGGGACATTCATTTAAGACATGAAGTAAGACAAATCTTTTCTCATAAAGTAATTTCTCAAAAGACCATAGGAAAAATGTCTTTCAACTTTTTTAAGGCAGAGGTCAATCAATTCTCATTAATCAAGGGGGTGTAAGGTTGGCAGAAATGTTGGGTAATCAGATCAGAAATGATCTTATTAAACTGTGGAGCAGGCTTGAAGGAGGCAGAGTGGCCTGTTCCTGCACCTATCCAACTTTACCTGCACCAGCTGCCATTTGAACCATGCCTTTGGAGCATTAGTTTGGGCGGCTGGATTATTAGCACAGTGATATTACCACTAAACCATTATCTCTCCATGCAGCATTATCCTGGCATGTCATCTCTGAAAGGACCTTTACACACTGAGCTGTTTCGCAAGGAGTCATATACCACGTTGGACTTTCCCTTTAAAATCACATTGCTCTTTCTTCTTATGCCATATAATTTACTCATTAAATCAGTCCATGAATTGGATCTTTGTAGATGCAAATCAACTGTTTCATACAGAAAGCACTTGTATTGCTGTTAAATTGCATTTCTCCAAACTGATTGTTGCAATTATGATACATATTCTGTAACAATCACAAGTTGCAGGTCTGGGAATTGTAGCAGCAATTTCACATTTGTTACAAAATTATGTATTTTTCAGGCTCTTTGATTGCTCGGTTGGTAAATTTTCTTGATGTGAAATACAGGGACATTCAGACCAAAAGATAACAGGTTCAATTGCTCCTCTGTACTGCGAGAGCTTTACAACCAGAATACTGGTGTGGTCATATAATCAATGTCAGTGTCTATAGAGAGTAGGCAGGACGAATCCCTACAGGACGTTTGATTCTGCTTTCTATCCTGTGATTTCTTTGAGTAAGTTCTCATATGTTAGCATTAGGACTTGCAATGCACTCACAATAAAGAAGTCAATTCCATTTATCGTGCTTTTAGCAATAAGCTACACTCCCAGAAATCATTGAGATATCAGCACAGCCCATGATTTTCCATTAATTGTGCAACTTCTTGTGTTCTCGTAATACACCTCCTTCAGAATGGATCCCGTTGATAGAAATAGCCATTGTGTTAAGACGTATAAACACGGCCATTGAAGTAAGGTACCAAAAGGAAGCTGTCAACTAAGCAACTGAATCGGAATCCGTCACTATTTACGGCTAAGGAGTGGAGTGTAGAGTTGGCTGGAACAAAAAGCATTGCACCCATTTATTTCATTTTAATTTTACATTTTTTAACCATAATTGTTTAATGAATCTCACCACTGGGACCAATTTTTATCCTTCAGCAAATAGAAACTGCTATTTGGAGAGCTCCCACATCCCATTATCGTACCAGGAGATTATGAAGCTTTTAAAATGCAATTTTTCTTTTAACAGAATAATGACAATTGAGAAACTGCAGGGATTATTGGCATGTACGAAATACCTTGAAAAGATGAAGATGCACGTTCCTCGGACTAATTTTCATTTTCTCCCAATACTTTTGCCCATAACAAGGATTTCCTTCTCTTCCCTTTAAGACATATCTAAATGGAGTGGGCTGTGAAGTCGTCTTCATCTCTCAGGTTTCAATCTGCTTTGCATTTCATTCAGTGTTTCATTTTTGTCTGGGGAAATGTTTTGAAGACAATTACCTTCAAATTCAAGCAAAATGTAATCCTGCTCCATTAACATGGCTCTCGTAAGTGTTCCTATCATCCATAAATGAAGCCAAAATGCATTACCAAAATATTACATTTTCATTCTTCCTTAGAGAATGCTAACGTAATGACTTAGTTGGTCCATGCACTACTTGGAGTCAAACAGACTCAGTCCAGCCAGGAAGGATTTAACTTGGATTTGTCGGTCTGTCCTGACTGAAAACAGCTACATTTGGCTTCTTGGGAGGAAGGAGAAAAGGTTCCCGCTTTTGATTACACTGGTATTTATATAATCAGCCCACTGGTACTTACTTTCTAAACTGATATTGTTGTGGAGAAAATATAGAGAACCACCAGGAGACGCAGAGAGTTCTTCAAGAAGTAGGTCTTTTATTTGCAAACAAAAAACCGTGATACTGAGAAAGCAAATTCTCGAATGCCCACGAACCTCAGGGTCTGTGGATTTTTATATCTTTTTTTATCATGTTTCTGTTAGCTCATTGCATGTCCAACTATATTAATCAAAGTACCTCACTTGAGTTACACAATAAACCAGTGATGTTAGTTCCCATTATCTCTTCAGTTGTACATTCTACTTAACGTTATTCTAATGTCATGGTTTGATATTTATTGCTAACTGTGCTACAGTGATCTTCAATTCCAGACTAACCTGTCATGATAGATATTTAGCTATTCCATCTGTTACAATAGTCTCCTGTCTCAAGCTGACTCTACTAACTATTAATGAGATATTTTAATGTCATGTCCCAAATATTTATTGTCCCAATCCTGTCATAATAACACTTAACAGAGAAACTTGCTTTATTACTTGTGTTATCTCATCTCGCCATAGTGACCTTTCAGCCTTAACCTTACTCTGCTAGTTGGTGTAAGAATGTTCCACTATGGTTATCCCACCCTGCCTTCCACAGAACACAGATTGCCAGTGGTCTTCATGCTTTAACCCTTCCCATGCTTTCATGTTCTTTATTTTCCATAGTATATTGAACTTGGTCAAGCTGGTGGGATACTGGAGATAGGGTGGCCCCCTAGGGTGGTTTATCTCAACAAGAGACAGAATCTTCTATAAGGAAAAGAGAGAAACATGGAATTGGAGAGGATAGGGGAATTAATAAAGGTTACTTTTTTTTTGCAAAGCTCTTCCTCCTTTTCACTTCGAATTACATTGGAAAATGTAATTACATGCCTCAGTGTGACTGGTTGTGCTGTGACTAGATGAGTAGGTTTCAGATGGCTTTATTGGACATACATAAAATGTACAATAAACAAGCTTTGCCATCACAGAGATCCCTTCACCAAGGGAACAGTGAGATGAAAGGCTATTGTTAAAATGTAAATCTCCCATCGTAGTCCCCCTAAAGAGTTCAGCTCCTTGTCAACCTTAATTTAATTCAATAAATTATACCAATCCATCCTCATTCATAGGAAGACAACACTTCTGTGAAATAATTTCCAAAATAACTCACTATTAAACATTTCAGTAGAAAAACTGTTTGTAAAATTGTGTGTTCAATTTACCACTTCTAATGTTGGTTTCTCAGAGGATTTCATTTTGAAATTAATTTACCTCATTAAAAAGGGTTTGTTTTTGTAGTTATGTTAATGTTCTAAAATATCATTAATGCAAAGTGAACAGCAAATTCAGGAAGCTGAAAAAGCTTACTGTACTAACTCTTTTTACTTTGAAAACAGAAGACAGTGCTCCACACAGTACAGCACTTAATTTGGGAGTGGAAAATCAAGATTATCCTTTTCTTTTGAGCTTGCACTTCATATTTTTCCTCCCAATGTACCCTTCACAAGAAGTGCCTCTTTATGAGTGGGTGGTCAGACAAACGTGTCGCTGAGATCCGTCAATTCCATTTTCTAATGAGAAAATGTATAATGTACAAGTCAGTAGTGTTTGTTCCACCCCTTGCTGAATCAGAGACTTGGTGTGTAAGGAATATTTACCTGAATTTTCACCATTACATACTATAATGTGTTGGAGCTGCTGCAGTAAGCCTAGAGTTAGCAAACATCATTATTATACTGTGTGGTTTATCAGAGATCAAGATCTAACAGATATATATACATATTTCATTCTTCCAATCACCAAGTATATTTGCATAAAAGCATTCATTTGGTACATTTGATCGCATCCTTCCAGACCACCTACTGCCTTGTCATTCTAACACTTAATATCCATCTGAATCTTGCTGTTCCTCATCATTGATATGGAGCAACATTAGCTACACTACAGAACTCACTACTGCATTGGAATCTCACATTGCTCTATTATTCAATGCCCTGAGTAGGATTCAAATGGGAGGTGAAAGTTCAACCAACAGAGCCAATTAATGTATGACGAAAACAAGTTAGTTATACCTAGATATGTTGAACAGAATGCGACAACTAATTGTTGACGGTAGCTGCAGTCAGCATTTCAAATCTATGAAAGCTTTTCCTCTTCCACACTTTCTTGGTCCCTGACTAACATTTGTCTTAAAATTGTAAAGGACTAATAAGAAGACAATGTTCTATAGAAAAGAAAGTCATAAAGCTTGGGACTGGAAAAATGATGAAATAAATCAGAAAATAAAGGGTCCCCCATTTAAGGTAAAGTTGAGGAGAATTATTTTTCTGTCCGATAGTCTTGAATCTATGAAATTCTCTTCCTCAGAGAGCAGTGGAGGCTGTATCATTAAATATTTGTAAAGCTGTGGTAGATTGGTTCTTGACTATAAAGGGCTACAAAGTATGTTGAAGGATAGACAGGAAATGGTGTTGAGAGCACAATCACAGAATCCCTACAATGTGGAAGCAAGCCATTTGGCCCATCAAGTCCATGCCAGCTCTTCCAAGAGCATCCCACACAGACCCACTTCATATTTCCCATGGCTAATTCACCTAGCCTACACATCCCTGAACACTGTGGGCATTTTAGCATGACCAACCCACACAACGTTGGACTGTAGGAGGAAACAAGATGGAAATCCATAGGGAGAATGCGTAAACTCCACACAGGCCAAAGCTGGAACTGAACCCAGGTCCCTAGCACTGTGAGGCCGCAGTGTTTAACCACTGACCCAACGTACTGCCCAATCAGATCAACCATGATTTTATCAAATCTTATCAACGAAGCATGCTCAATAAGGTCAAATGACCTATTCTTGCTTCTCATCCAACTATGTTTATGAATTGATGAGGTGATGTCAAGCTTGGGTTTTAAGTATCATTGATGTCCAGCAGTGATGGAAAAAAGTATCAATGTTGAAAAGCAATAGTTTTGAAATTCTAGGAAAGAAGGAACTAGAGAAGGTGGTACAAGGAATTTTGATTTATCCATAGGGAGGAGGCACAAAGTGATGGTGTGTTTGAAAATGAGGATAATTTTACGAGACAGCAAACACTTCAGCAGCAATTTTTGCATTTTTATTTGGCACAAAGAAAGCGCATTTGTACTCAGCAAACTCTTATTTTTGGAACTAGTGTGACAGACAACGACAATTGCTTTCCTGAGTCTCCTGTCAGTCTGCAAAGAGAAAGGTTTCAGAGCTCAACATCAAACATTGGCAGCAAAAATTCTGAACCGTACTGTAGGTTAGTCATAAACATAGAAGATATTGTCAAGTGTCACAGCTGAACTTTTTTGCTGCTTGTGCAAAAACGAAACATAGATACAGAAACCCTGAAATACAGGCTCTACATACAAATACACTGAGCTCCTCTGATGTTAATGCATTGCTCATGTTTACGTTACATCCAAAGTCAAATATTACTACATTTGTGGGAAAGGTCATCTCTTGAATAAATAAATCGTTTGTAACAGGGGTTTTACAGTTAAGAGTTTTACATGCTACATTATCAATCCAATGTCAAATTTACCTATAGCCAAGCTGCACTTAGGTGAGATCCATCTCAACTGCAAGTCTAGCTCTGCTGACAATCTGTAGGAATTGCCCAATGTACCTAATTGCAAGCTCTCCTCCTCCATCACCTCAGGCAGTTAGATTCATGCCAATAAGTCAATATAAACGTGCGTAACAGAGACAGAGCAAAAGATTTTTTTAAGTTTCTGTTGAAACCCAGAGCACGACCACAATTCCACAGACTCATACACGATCACATGGGATCTTGACACGCCCAGTGACAGTCTGAATTCCAAAGACAATGCCATCAGAAATATGAGTAAGATGGATAGGCTATTGCACCTCTTGTTGCACCACACATTGTGAAATAGCATTGCAATTTACCTGGGCATTATTAGTAAACAAGGCAGCTCTATCATAATACCACTACATGCATCCAACAATGACATAATTAAAGTCTGGGAACAGCCTTGTGAACTATTGATGTAAGTCCATATTATCCAAAAAAATCATAAGGTGGAACGTTTGATTTAAAAAACAGTCAAAGACATATGTGAAATATATGGTGTCTCTTAGGGGCATGATTTCAGAGTTGAAACCTTCATTCCATTAAGAACTTAGCTATATAAAGAAAGAAAAGCTTTCATTCATAACACTCTTTTAATGATTTCTGGGTCTCCTAAAGTATTTGACAGCTAATTACATACTTTTGAAGCATGGTGTTCTTTTTATAAAGCAACGTGGTGGCAATCTGTGCACACCAAGCAGGTTATAACTTGGTACTGCTAGTTGAGGAATACATGTTGGAGAGAATGTCAAGTGACTGCTTGTTTTGCCAAACATGACCAATTGTTTGGCTATTGGCAAGGGTCTTTGTTTAACATGGCACCCGAAAGCTAGTGCCTCTAACAATTCAGCAACCTTTCCCTTATGACTTGCTCCCACCCATTCTCCACCATACTACAACAAAGTGCCACCCTCAGATCTATATTCACATTATGGAGGAGGGCTTAGGTTCACAAATTATGGACACGTGTGAAAAGAGTGTTCTCATCCAAGGTTGCACGTCCCCAACAATAGTTGCCATAGATAGTTAATCCCTCTTCTTTTATTTATTCCCATCCCTAATTGTCCTTGGGAAATAATGGTGAGCTTCCTTGAACTGTTGCAGTCTATGTTCTGTAGCTCGGTCCACAATGCTGTTAGGGAGAGAATTTTGACCCAACAACATATTCTCATGGAAGCAGTGTGTGTGTATCCATTTATTGGTCATGACTGTTGGGCCAAATGGCCTGTTTCCATACTGTAGGGAATCTCATCTAAAGAACAATGTAATGTCTGTCTTCAAATACAGCGATAGCTCAGTTGGCTGGACAGCTGGTTAGCAATGTGGAGTGATTTGGGTTCAATTCCCATGAAGGATTCTCCTTCTCATCCTCTCCCCTCCACCTAAGATCTGGTGACCCTCAAGTTAAGGCACCACCAGTTGTCTTTCTCTAATGAGTGAGCAGCCCTATGGGACTGTGGTTACTTTATTTCAAGTAGGGTTTGGAAGTAATCTGAATGGGGATCTCTTCAGTCCAAGTTTCAGATGCTTAGTTTCCTTCCACCTTACAATTTTCAAGTATAGTAATTCCTCATTTGTTCCATTATTTCATTGCAGCCACAATAAAGAACATGTATTCTTTTAGTGCCAATGGTTTGTTCTAGCTGCTGTCCTTTAGCCAAGATGCACCCAGCAAGTACAGCTCTTGCCCTCTGCAAGAAGTCACCACCAGAAAGACCACCACCCAAAGACTTAGGCCCAATGATTGGGGCAACCTTTCACTTGCTCCTCCATTTCTACTCTCCACACCACCACTCCATCCTCACCCCACCCATTCTTCTCCTCCTCACTCCTCTCCACACTTCCTTCTCCCCTTTTCCACCTCAATTTTACTGACTAAATATCTAGGGTCTGCCATCAATATCACCTAGAACTCAAATTACTTCTTGGTTATTTCTAACTCAGTCTTCTGCCTTTAGATGCAGCCCAGTCACTTAGAGACTAGGCAGCAAGTAAATGTGATCTCATTTTCATACTTATTTTGTTTGTAACATTATTGTATTTAGGTATCTAGGAACTTAGGAACAGAATGTATTTCAACATACAGTATAAAGTTTAATTACCATTTTCTTAAGAGAAACACCCAAAAACAACAGTTTTTACTTCAGCTTAATGGGAAAACCTGGTTTGTTTAACATTGCTCTTCCTAGAATCACACTTTTGAAGAATGCAACTATAATTTGAAGTGAGGAATTACTGCACCGTTGAAGGGATTAGTCTTTGTTCCTTCTACTCTGTTCAAAACCTGAAGGCTTATGTATATGAAACAGCTGGCGTGCGGTGTCCAAAGTAATTCACATTAGAGAAATCCAGACAAATTGGATTTTGGCAATCCTTTCATCTCATTATTTCATGTGGGATGTAACTTGGTGGGGTAGAGTTCCAATCAAATAAAACTGGAATTGTGACGAGGCTAAATCCCTACTCAGAGGTTTCTCAGCTGCATCCCAAATTACTTAGCACTGGAGTATGTCATTAACCGAAGCCGAGCACATGATTTTCTAGTTTCTGTTGAAACCCTCTAAAATTTCACAGACTCATGAACAGGATCATATCATAGCATGGACACACCCAACAATAAACTGAATTCCAAAGGAAATGCCATCAGAAACATGAGTATCATGGTAATGATTTCTGAATCTCAGTTACTATATTCCTCACACATGGGAACAGTGAGATTCGAGTAGCAACCCATTTATCGTCCAGTCTGTTGCTCCCGTGGGAATGCCAGTGAGTCCTTCTGGGATTGAGTGCTGTTAAATGTTTCAACAATCAAGTCACACGAACATTCAGTGAAAGCCAGACTTGCTCTCAATCATCAGCAAAGTGTTATCAGTGGTGCTGTCAAGCGACACTTACATGGCAATGTAAGTGAGCAGTTTGGGCTATTTGGCTCCTGACCTCATTACACCTTTGGTCCAAACATAGACAAAGAGCTAAACTCAAGAGGTGAGATAAGAGTGACTTGACATAAAAACAGCATTTTACCACATACGGCATCTTGGGTCCCTAGCAAAACTGGAATCACTAGGAATCAAGGAAAACTTTCCACTGGCTGGAGTCATGCCTTGCATTAAAAAAGATAGACTGTCTGTGTGGAGATTGCACATTCTCCCCATGTCTGTGTGGGTTTCCTCCAGGTGCTCCGATTTCCTCCTACAGTCCAAAGATATGCAGGTTAAGTGAATTGGCCATGCTAAATTGCCCATAGTATTCGGTGCATTAGTCAGGGGTAATTGTAGGGAAATGGGTCTGGGTGGGTTATTCTTCAGAGGGTCAGTATGGACTTTTTTAGATTAGATTAGATTCCCTACAGTGTGGAAACAGGCCCTTCAGCCCAACAAGTCCACACCGACCCTCCGAAGAGTAACACACCCAGACCCATTTATCCCTGACTAATGCACCTAACACTATGGGCAATTTAGCACGGTCAATTCATCTAAACCGCACATCTTTTGGATTGTGGGAGGAAACCGGTGCACCTGGAGGAAACCCACACAGACATGGGGAGAATGTGCAAACTCCACACAGACAGTTGCCAGAGGCTGAATTTGAAACTGGGTCCCAGGTACTGTGAGGCAGCAGTGCTAACCACTGAGCCACTGTGACTTGTTGGGCCGAAGGGTCTGTATCCACACTGTAGGGAATCTAATCTATTCTAATCACAGATGCAATATACAGACCAATCACCTCAGTCCCAGAACATGACTACAGGAGTTCCTTAGGGTAGTATTCTAAATCCAACCATCTACAGCTGTTTCATCAATAACCTTCTTTTCATAAGATTATAAGACCATAAGACATAGGAGTGGAGTTGGGGTGTTTGCTGATGATTGTACAATGTTTAGCACCATTTGTGATTCTTTGGATCCTGATGCAGTCCATGGCAATATGTAGTAAGGTCAGGACAACATTCAGGCTTGGGCTGATTAGTCGCAAGTAAATTTGCAATACACAAGTGCTAGACAATGATCATTTCAAATAACACAGAATCTGACCCCTTGACATTCAATGGTATTATCATCACTGAATTCCCACTATCATCCTGAGGAGGAGGATTATTGAGCAGAAACTGAACTGAACCAACCAAATACTGTAGCTTCAAGAGTAGATCAGAGGTTGGAAATTCTGCAGGGAGCAACTCACGTCAACTCAATTCCCGAAAGCCAGTCCACTCTCCCCCACTAAGTCATACAGCATCTTGACTTGGAACTATAATGCTGTTTCCCCACTATCACCTGGAACACCTTTCCCAAAATCAATGTGGGCATACCTACACCACATGGACTGCAACAGTTCAACATGTCAGCTCACCACCATGTTCTAAGGCAATTATGGATGAACAAATGCTGGCCTTGCCAATAACACCCACCGCCCAAGAAAAAAAATGAAATGTGATACTGTGGAGACTTTAAAACATTAATGTCAGTGATTACTTTTTCTTACCAGTCACTATAAACAAGTCACCTAATTAAGCTGGGGAACCAGTCAAACCTTTTTCAAATGAATCCCTCATTAATTTAAAGCAGACAATTTGATTTGTATCTTTGAGCTCACCTCACGGAAACCACCATGTGATCAAAAATAATAATAGTTCAGTTCACTTAAAAGCACATGGAGACAGAATTTATTTACTGCAACTATAACATTGCAGAAAGAAAGCTCCAAGGCCTTACAGCATGACTTTAGCATGTAGATGCTCAGCAAGCATTTACTGTGTTAAAGGCACACTTCTGTACAATAAGCAAAGCAAGCCTCCCCCACAATCCCACATCCGCACATTTTTAGCCTTATGGAGGGGCCTGTTTGGACTCCTGTAGCTTTTCTACTCTTGAAAACTATTACTTTTCATCAGAGTTTATAAGTCAGATAAAAATAAAAACAGCAAATATTGGAAAGGATTTGCAATAAGTTTTGACAACATTCAGACCTTTGAAAACCATGCAAGGATATCTTTGTTTGTTGTCAGATCTCAAGTATTTTTCTGGCTTGAATTAGAGTCAAAGCCTTTGGCATATTTTTGGAATGGAATTGGCAGTAATGGCAGAAGCTGAGAGCACAAGCTGGAGACTAGATTTATGATGAACTGACAGAAGACACTCATGACTGCCTTGAATTTTCATCAGTAAAGAAATGTATTAACACATTTGCATGAAATTCCTTTGCCTGATACATTAAAGTGTTTATTTTAAATGGTATATGCACCTTGTTAGAATAGCAGACAGTGTAATTACGGACATAACATTAATGCATTCAGGCTGATATCTCAAGCTTCCATGCACAAAGAGTTTAAATACCTTCTAATGATGATATCAGTGAAAAATCTCTGCTGATGCAAAATGAGCATCCCATCTTTAACACGGTGAAGTTACATTAAGGGCACATTTGCACAAAAAGTGCACTTTACAGTGGGCTTCAGCAATAGCACAACCACAGCTCCAAACCAGAGTTAAGTTCTAACAGAAGTGGTACAAAACTTCAAGAAGGAGGGATCACATTGTTTCACCTCAGAGACAGTTCAAATCTTGGGTCACAGCTGAGTTACCCTTCAGGTTCAGCAGCAGTGCAATGTTTTTCAGCTTCAAACGAGAGCTAATGTGAATGTGAATACAGTCCAGATAACCCAATTAACCTGGCAGTGAAACTAATTCAAAGAATGGTACTTTGAATAAAGTGGTGCAAATAATGCAGAAGAATGACAACATAGAACTAAACAAAAATCAGATTGTCAGGTCATTTCTAATAAACGATTTTGAATTAAAAAGAGACAGACTATACAAATATGAACAAGAGGAATTTAACTCTTCTAAAAGTTCAAGTTTTGTTGAAAGATTGATGTTTAGATCGATTGGCTCCTGTAAGTGAGGAGTGAAGAAATAGAATTTCGCCTTTGACTGACCCATTATTAAATCAAGCCTGAACACACCATCAGAAAGGACACCACTCAAATTGAATCCCTTCCATTTGAGAACCATTTCGTTCCCATTTGGACTGATTCAGGTTGACAGTGCCTCCTGAATAAATTCAAGGGAAAGTTTTCATGGTGGACAAAATCTTTCACAATGACAGAAATTCAGACAGTATAGCTCTGCAAGATTCAGGCTATAGCAGATGGAAAATACAAGTACTTTAAAATGCTGCTCATTTCTGATCAAGAGGGTAGTGTGCTCTAACTCAATATGCACCACAAGGTCAAAGTAACCAACATCTCAAAGATGTGAGTTTAATAAGAAGACTGTGATTTCATGAATTGATTTAAAAAACACACAAATTTAGTAGAGGTATCTGACATGAGGCTGTTCATGAGGATTCAACTCCTATTTCATATTTAAAGGTAGATTTCTACAATAATTTCTCAACGGGGGCACGGACTGTGAAGGATGGGTGGTTGTGGGGGAGGTTGGTTTGAATTGTGGAAGCATTAATTTAGTCCTTATGAATGGACAGAGGATTTCACTTCCGGTATCAAAACAGAGCAGAGTTTTATCCCATTGTGGTTAAAAATCCACCATCTTGGCTACCTGGTAAATCCATTCCATTTCAATTTAAAGTGGCCATGCTTTGACTTGTGTTGCAGTGGCAAGTATTAGACACAGTTGCCCTCACCTGCTACCTGTATCAACTGAAAGGAATTACCATTCTGTTGGTATATCTTAATTAACACACTCTGATTCAACAGAGCAACTCTTACAAGTAGATGTGCTCCAACTTTCCCAGGGCAAGTGCCAACAGATAGGTGACAGTTTCATCCGTTCATAATGAGTGATCACAATGGAATGTACATCTAGGTGAGTTTTAATTCACCGTGGATAATCAGCTTTGTGCTACAGGGGATATTCAAACACAGCAAGAATAATAAATACCTGGGAGTGGCTTTAGAATGTCATGCAAATCAAAACTAGATTTCTTGCATTAGCTAGAGATGGGGAGGGAGTGATGAAGGTCTGTCAGGGCTCCCCATCTATTGTGAAGAAAGTCTTTGGACGCAAAATATTAACTCTGTTGCCTCTCAGCAGAGCTGTACTTGCTGTTTTAGGCTCCGCAGTATCTGTGTTTATTTTCCCTCCAGTGGGTGCTGTTGGAAAGCTGACCTGTAATAATGCTGGATAGAAGCAGGAAATAGGCCCAAGTGTGTTGCCAGCCCATCCAACCAGCCTGTCAAATCGCACAGAGTAAAGGCTCCCACAGAAAGAAGCAGCACTTAAACTCAATACACAAGAGCCAATGATGCAAGTGAGACCCAGTCCCGGCTTAGGCCAGCACCATCAACCACAAGAAGGAAATTGCCAAATCTAATAAGAAAAAGGCTGTAATTCACTACTTTCTATGTAGTGTTATGAAAAAAGATAATGCTAGATATACTCAACTATGTTATTTTATTGAAGGTGTGTTTTGTTTAATTAAATGACAGTTTCTGCTATCAAGTGATATACAGTGAATCAACAGTTCTGAGGCTTAAAATGTATTTGTTTCTAGTATATGGTTTGAACTGGAAACACCATTAGCTGACAAGATCTATTATAGTAGAACAAGAATTCTCCAGTCAATGGTTCTAATTGGTAACAGACCATTTTTAAAAAAAAAATGGAATTATTTATTGTAAAATGAAAAAAAAACATTGAAGCAATTCAAAATGGGCTGACACTGGGTAGGCTGAGTCAGAGTCAGTCTCATACCTGACCACTCTCAGCAGCAGAGGTTACAATCGACTGTCTCGCCACTTGCCCTTGAGGGGAATGACAAGGTGGTTCAATAGTCAGCTCAAGTGCATCAAGAAATGATCACACACAATTTCACCCCAGTGCAGCAAACCCAGTGACAACTGTCACAGGAAGCTTAGGTTACACGAAAGGTCACCTTTGATTTTTTCCTTCAGTTACACTTGTGCTACATAAGTGCTCACGGGCAAATTATATGAATGCAGCTCTTTTAACCCATAGTTGCCAATGGCTATTTCTAACAAATTATGTGTTGGCCACTTAGAGGTCTGTCTTCAAAAGGGCCATTCACAAATTCCAATTGCTGATACAAATCTGATCCTTGCCCTAAAAATTCAGAGAGTTTGATGAGGTGTTGTACTTGGGGACAAAATTATAAATTCACAACGAATTGAGTAATGCAATGCATTCTGATACTGCACCTCTTAACCGTAGTACTGAGCATGATTGAGAAAGAACATGTATACCGCACCCATGATTCTGTTCAGCTGATGTCTCCTTTAGAAGAGAAATTTCAAATCACTAATATTTCAATTGAGATGCACAGCTACAGAAAATTTACCCTGATCCCGAAACATTTGGAAAGAGAGCTAAATTTAAGACAAAATCTTTAATTCTAGGGACTCACCCTGATACGAAGTGTCATTTTTCTGTAGGTCAGTGTAGGCCAGTACAGGATTAGCAGCAAGCTTTCCATTATTGAGTTATGAAGGCACAGTCGCACTGCAGGGAAGTTTCAGTCCTGCAATTACTGTATCATTTTGAGGAATGTAAAGTCTCCTAATGGATTAGGAATGATAAACTTGCACAAAATTCTCTATCAGAGTCTATGCAAGTTCAATAAAACTATTGATGGAAATGCTTAAATTCTGAAGATAATGAAATAATTGGGATATTATAGTTTGTGTATTTGTTAAAACCCAATAGAGTTTGTTTTAAAAGGCAATACTCAAAGTGAGTGTCATAGATTTTTACTACGCAACACAAAAAAAAGCTATCACTGCCAACAATCACTCCCAAAGTCCTCGTAGAAATCCAGCTCTCAATACAAACAGCCCACATCTCCCTTAGCAACACAGTTTCACAAACATTCAAACACTTGGTTAATCTTCCTCTTCATTAGTTCCTTTGCACAAGAAGCCAACATAGCAACAGTCAATCTGCAAGCCTCATAAATAAGCAACAGCTCTCTGGATTCAGAAATAGCCAGTTTTGAGGCCTAGGCTGAAGGAAAAGCCTTAGCCGACCTTGGACTAGGCAACAATCCTGTTGCTTCTGTGCCAGTTTACTGTACAAAATGCACAATAAATACAAATAATGATAAGTTCGTTCTTCACATCATGGAGCAACTTTTAGCACGGTCCTTTCTGATCTCGGATCCATCCAGTAAGTCAGTCCTCCCAGGCATTTGCGACACCCTCTTTAATCCTCGCTTGGAATTGCTGCGTTTCAGATTTTTCTGCATCTTATTTACAGAAGCCAGGGTTGTAACGTGGAAAACATCACGGACACTGTTCTCAGAAACTTTAGATGAACATTCCACATAGGCCGTTGCTCCTATTTGGCGAGCCACTGTACTGCCCTATAAAAGAGATGGAGGGGTCGGGAGAGGAGAAAACCATAATGTCAACCTTCACTGAATAAAGAAAAGCATGAAATGTGTGCTTCACATTTAATTAACCTTCATCCATTATGTTGTCCAATACAAGTAATTTGAGCACAGCATGAAATGGCATCCAAGCAGCATTAATTCAAGAGCATGTCAAAATAGCTGAAGTAAAGCTTAGGTTTGCTGTGTTTTAAATGCTGCTTTAGGAATTGGATGACCTTTGCGTTCTTATTTGAGAGAACAGAAGCTCACTTGTGAGGAACGTATTACGGTGAAAATTCAGATTAAGTCAAGCTGGGTCTTTCCCTCCCAGCGCCCTATTGCTCTTGTTCTGCCGTTCCATGCTAGGAGCAATCCCCATAAGGAGCACTGAGGAGCCATTAACTTTTGTACGTGAGCGTAGTTCCATGCTCTTGGGTGGGGGGAGAAAATCTAAAGGGCTTTGTGAGGGTTAACACCAATTAAAAGACTCTAAACAGAATCATTGCCTTTTCCACATGATTAAGTAAACCTTAATGACTGCATTTTGACAGAACAAATGAAAGGAATGAATGTTTATAAATGGGCGTTATTTGTGTTCTCCATAGATTATGTTGAAATTTTATTTGTTCTAAAAATCTTATGTACATTCAAATTATTGCCCAAATCCATTAAAATGAAGTTAATGGCTATTACGGGAACTGTTAATGTGAAAAAAAAGAGCATACTTTAATCCAAACGATTAGTGTGTTGAAGGCAGGCTAGAGTGTGAACGAGTCGAAGCTTTTGTCCGAAAAAAAATTTGTGCAGAGTACAACAATATTCTTATAATTAGTGGCACAAACAGCCATTTGTGAATGAACATGCAGTGGTGCAACTGCTGGAGTGAAGGAAGCTGGAATGCAAAATAGCTACATACTTAGTTAATTGCGACAGAACCAGTTCTTTGGTCACAATTTGTACATTGTTGTGTTTTATGAAGTTCCACAGTTAGACGTCAAGCAGGGAAGAAACCCAATAACAAATAAATTGTGAATAGAGATGTCACTGCAGCGTGTTTGGGACTTGTAAAAAGTAACAGTTATCAGATATGAAAGGTGTTACCGCCCGGCTACTAGTTGGTATTTCGCACTCAGTAAAACAGCAATCAAATCAAAACTTTCACCAAGACCACTAATATCCAAAACGACACCATCCACTGAGACGGAAAAATATACTGAACTCCGACGGACTAGCTTTCTCAAAGAGGAAGCACAAGGATGACAGGCTGAATGGCCTCCTTGGCTGCTGCAAGATTCTAATGGTATTCTTTTGCAAAACTGCATAAAGTTATTACAAGAATTTAACAGAAATAGAGACAGAGGAAATAGCAACAGGAATAGGCCATTTGGCCCTTTGCCTGCTCTGATCATGAGTGATCATCTAACTCAGCCCCGTTCCTGCTTTCTCGCCATATCCTTTGATCCCTTTAGCCTCAAGAACTATGTATAACTCCTTCTCGAAAATATTCACTGTTTTGACCTCAATCATGTTTGTGGCACAAGTACACCAATCCCTGGGTGAAAACGTTTCTCCTCATCTGCATAAGTCTCATTTTTAAACAAACGTGCACGTTAGAGGCGGAGGGGTAACCTTATAGAGGTTTTCAAAAACATTGAGGGGCATGATAGGATAAATAGATCTTTTCCTGGGGTGGGGGAGTCCAGAACTAGAGGGCATAGGTTTAGGGTGAGAGGGGAAAGATATAAAAGAGACCTAAGGGGAAACCTTTTCACACAGAGGGTGGTATGTGTATGGAATGAGCTGTCAGAGGAAGTGGTGGAGGCTGGTACAATTGCAACATTTAAGAGGAATTTGGATGGGTATATGAATAGGAAGGGTTTGGAGGGATATGGGCCGGGTGCTGGCAGGTGGGACTAGATTGGGTTGGGATATCTGGTCGGCATGGACGGGTTGGACCGAAGGATCTGTTTCCGTGCTATACATCTCTATGACTCTATGAAGGAGGTGCAAGAAGTTAGCTATTTCTGTAGCTAAAAAGGTTGGGAACATACCTCATTGCTGACACATCTTCATTCTACAAATCTACTTGTAAAAGATGGCATTAGTAGTGGTCACAGTCACTGGTTTTTCTGTTCTCCTCCATGCAATTTTATCAGCATGGGGGGGTTGGATTCAGAAAGATTGTGAGGACAGTGATAGCATTGTGGTTCCTCAGATTATTGAATGCAGGGACACAGGCAGAATTAAGTTTAGCAGTTCATGCTCCCAGTAGCATTTCAGCTCCAGAAACGCACGCACTGTTCCAATCAAAAAGTGACTTCCATGTCCAGAGAACTATAAGTACATTGTAAAAAAAAAGATTTTATAGGCACCAACTGTGAAATGTCACTGCTTTATGGATTAGCCCTCTGAGGACTCTAGGTCCTCCAGAGCTTTCAACAGACGCACACATTTTCTGTCATCTAGCAGCTGTGATGGGTGATTTATAATGCATTTCAAACAGTGGTAAAGTATACAGAACCAACAAGGGCTTCACTGAGCTCAAGCGGACAGTCAGCATTCCCACTCTCTTACACAAATCACTCTCTGGTGCATCTTATTAAAACAGCCTCCCATTTTTCACAATGTGCCCTTGCATATTCACAGTCTTCTGCTGTCTCTCCTTTAAAATCAAAGTTATAGTGTGGTTATAGTACACGAGGCCATTTGGTCCATCTAGCCTGTTTCTGCTGTCTGAAAGAGCTCCTCTTCTAATCCCATACTGAAAGCAAACTACTGCAGACTCTGGAATTGACACTGGAGAAATTCTGGCAGGCCCGTCTGCAGCTGGAGACAGAATTAACTTGGAGTCCACTATGAGTCTTCTCTTTCATGTCAGCAGCTCTCGGTGGAGATCAAGTGGCAAGGCCTTAGGTAGGAGTCAGGAGGGAGAGTATTGAAGACAGGTGAAAGGGTCTGTGCAGCACGGAGAGTATTTCTGTACAAAGCAGTGGGCACAGAAGTAAAGATAGAAGAACTTATCATGCTGTCCCTAGAATTCATTGAAGTGAGGTTGTAAAATGGTTAAACTCTGTTTTGTTGATTCATCATCACACAGGGGAAGATCAGAGGATATAGTGAATACAGTACAAAAGCACAGAGTGGCATTAGGGGAAGAGATGGAGTGAGGGGGGGGGGGGGGGGGGGGGAAGGAGAGGGGAGGAAAATCCAGAGGGGCAAGAATACCTGTGAGAGTTATATTGGTCATAAAACATTAACTCTGTTTCTCTTCCAGACCTGCAGAGTTTCTCCAGCACTTTGTTTCTATTTCATCTAATCCTACATCCTTGCCTTTTCTTCATAGCACTGAAATATTTTTTCCCCTTAGATAATTCATCAATTCTGTTAGGAGTTGGGAGGTCATGTTGCAGCTGTACAGGACATTGGTAAGGCGACTTTTGGAATATTGTGGGCAATTCTGGTCTCCCTGCTATTGGAAGGATGTTGTGAAACTTGAATTGGTTCACAAAAGATTTACAAGGATGTTGCCAGGGTTGGAGGAGTTGAACAACAGGGAGGGGCTGCATAGGCTGGGGCTGTTTTCCCTGGAGCATCGGAGGCTGAGGGGTGACCTTACAGAGGTTTATAAAATCATGAGGGGCATGGATAGGATAAATAGACAAAATCTTTTCCCTGAGGTGGGGGGAGTCCAGAATTACAGGGCATAGGTTTAGGATGAGAGGGGAAACATATAAAAGGGACCTAAGGGGCAACCTTTTCACACAGATGGTCGTGCGTGTATGGAATGAACAGCCAGAGGAAGTGGTGGAGGCTGGTACAATTGCAGCATTTAGAAGGCATCTGGATGAATATATGAATAGGAAGGGTTTCGAGGGACCAAAAGTGAAAATGCTGGAAAATCTCAGCAGGTCTGGCAGTATCTGTAAGGAGAGAAAAGAGCTGACGTTTCGAGTCTAACTGACCCTTTTACAAAGGGTCAGTTAGACTCGAAACGTCAGCTCTTTTCTCTCCTTACAGATGCTGCCAGACCTGCTGAGATTTTCCAGCATTTTCTCTTTTGGTTTCAGATTCCAGCATCCGCAGTAATTTGCTTTTATCCAGGGTTTAGAGGGATATGGGCTAGGTGCTGGCAAATAGATTATGATAGAATATCTAGTCAGCATAGACGAGTTGGACCGAAGGGTCTGATTCCATGCATCTCTATGATTCTATGACTCTAAATGAATCTGATCCCACCAACTCGAAGGCAGGGCATTCAAGATCCAAACTACTTGCTGTGTAATACCCATTTCTTCCCCACTCTTGTCACTTCTGTTTCTTTTGCCGATCACCTTGCATTCATTGTTTGTTCTTGATCCTTGTGCCAATAAGATCAGTTTCTCTAGGCTTTCCAACCCCCATCGTGATTTGGAAAACTTCCACTGAATTTCCCCTTAATCTTCTCTCCTCCAAGGACAGCATAGGGAGGTGGATTGTGGAGTAGGAATGTCACTGGATTAGTCATCCAGAATCCCAGGTTAAGTTTCTGTGACATGGGTTTGAATCACACCATGACAGATAGCAAAATTTGAATACAATTTTTTTTTTAAATTACAGATTAAAAGAAAATACTTCCTAATGATGGCATATCACCACTATTGATTGTTTTGAAAACCTGTCTAGTTCACCTGATGCCCTTTAGGGAAGGAAATCTGCCACCCTTACCTTGTTTAGTCTATATATGACTGCAGACCCACTGCAATGTTGATTCTCAGTGGCTCTCTGGACAGTTAGGAATGAGCAATAAAATCTGTCTCAACCACATCCCATGAACAAATTAAACAGAAAAACTGCTGCAATGATTCCAATTTACCTATTTAGCTGAAGCTTCTTGTGTTTCTCTTGGAGAATCTTTCCTGCATTCTCTTGCTTTCACATCTTTCCTGAATCATGTTGTGCTAACTTTCTTGAACTCAACTTCAGGGAGGCACATGACACTACTAACACCATCGAGGTTCAGACTATTTCAAGTAAAGGAAGAGGGAGAGAAGTGAACACTCTGATACCTGCTCGTGTGTGACTGGAATAAGTCTCTGTTTTGAAAGTTCCCTCAGCACGTTCAGATCTGTCCTCATGTCGATCTTACACCCGACCACCAGCACTTTAGCACTGGGACAGAATTCCTGGGTCTCACTTTGCCACTAGAAACAGAAAACAAATGCCACAAATGTAATCAGGTGGAGCGATGTGACAATGAAGTGAGGTCATCTTCAACCATTCGCAAACATCAAATATTACTATTTGCCAATTTCTTAAAAGCTACACTTACTGATACGAGGAGAAATCAAGGGTTACAGGAAAACAGTAGGAAAGCAGACATGAGGAATGTGGAACCAGCCGTGATCATATTAAATGGTGGAGCAGGTCTGATGGGCAGAATGGCCTACACCTGTTCCTAGTTCTCATGGTCATATGGTCTGGCAGCACATACACTAGGAGCAATAAATCTCAAACACATTAAGTGATAAATTGCTAACAAAACCCTGAAAACAAAAGGAACTGAATGAAAGCATACAGTGGTTAAGTTGAATAAAGGATTAAGCAAAGTAAAATTTTTCAAAATTGCTGGAATAGACACAGAAAGACTGAAAAATTCAGTTCTGCACGTACAGTCGGCAAATACATTGATGTCAGCAAACATGCTGTTTTCTTAATCATTTTGTGATGACTGATCTTCAGAGAGACAGCAGATCATCTGTTGCCCACAACATGTAGGACGCAATTTACTCTGTCGTGAGAACATTTTGCAAAGTACCTTGCAAGTTTTGAAAACATTTGTGTGGCAGCCATATATTTATGGTCAGTTCCTAAAGGTCAGTCTCAACCTGACCAAAGATCTCTGCCACAGCCGTGGTAGAAGACACAGGTCAAGATCACTGCAGAGACTGGAAAAATGAGCAGCTCATTACAAGAGACATTTAAAAACAAACCCAACGAACAAACAATTCTAGATCAACAAATCCAACAAGGAGACATTTCCCTCTGGACAGAACAAGAACAAGCAATGAGATTGTGGAACACACCACCGCAAGGAGCTGTTCAGATCAATAATGTGGATGCATTTAAAGGGAAGCTCTGTCTGCACATGAGAGAGAAAGGCATAATGTTACTGCTGATAGGATGAGATGAAGGAGGGTGGCTGTTGACTCCTGTGGAGTCCAAATGCTGGCGTGCATGATACTAATTGGAGGTATAGATTTTGCAGTTCAATGAGTGACTTTGATTGCTGATTGTATTTGTATAAAGTCTGAAGATGATAGAGAAGTGAATTTGTCTGAAGCAATTACACTTGTCTAATTAAGACCTGTTGTGTTTCTACAGTCTTAACACATGTGTATACACTTGCATAGGTCAAATATTCCTACCTGAAACATAGCAGGCTAATTAACCCTTTAAACATCAAAGATTATTTTTTAAAAACTTTTACAATAATCCCCAACAGGCCAGTGAGATGTATGTGGGTGGGTCACCTGTCCTGTGTTTCACTCCTCACCCTGATCACTACCAATCCCCCCCCCCCCGCACAACCCCACCACACAGATTGTGAAAAATAACGCAAGAGATTTTGAAAATCAGCACTTTTAATACTTTGAGCGACTTCTTTATATCCTCAAAAGATTCACATCAAAATATGCATAAACAGTACAGAGTTTGTACAAAGAGAGTTAAAAAAATGGGTTTGAACCAAACTCTATTCATCTTTTGTGGAAGTCACCCCATTGAAGTTAATAAGTGACAATACTGACTTCACCATCGGATATCATTCACATTTACCTTTGTTCAATATTAGGAAAAATGTTTAAAATGAAGTGACTCCAACATGCATTGTGAAGATGCCTCTACATTCTTCTCTATAACGCTACTTTCTCATAACACGCATTCTAGGATGTCAATTGCATTACTTGCACCCATAGCAGGCCATACACAATGAAACCTGACCTGGATAATGACCCAAGCTTCAATTATCCTGCCTTTGGTTCCCATAAGTGTTGACAGTTCAGGAAGCTGCAAAAGGATTAGAGTTACGGTGACCCCCTAGACAGGGGGGCACTAGAGTCAGGAATTTGGCAAGATCACGGATCACTTATAGAGCAGTTGATTTGTGACTGGTGGATGCCTGACCTCTCCTCCACACTCATCGTTTTCTTTTAGTCCCGAGTAGCTTGGCCTTCAAACAGCTACACAGAGACTCACTTCTTTGACCCATTGTCAGATTAGCAGTTCATTGGACATTGTGCGGGAAACCGCATCAAGGCATGTCATAGCAAGCAATCATGTGTGAAGATAAATGAAGAGACAGTTGAGGACAGCTGTGTCAGCATCTAGCACAAACCATGAGCCCCGTTTACCCAGCTTCAGTCATTTGCAGGACTACAACTGAAGAATTACCTTCAAAAGCCACCATTCAAAAACAGTGAATAACTAACTACTTTCCTGGCAATTGCAATGGATGTGCATGCAGTGCAGCCAAAAGGTAATTGAAGCATTCAGCATTTGACTCAAATTTATTGACTTTGAGTCAAAGGGCTGCCTGTCAATCAAATGCTCTAGTCATGGTTGGCTAACAGTTCCCAGCGAAGTTGCCAAGGGATGGGGGTGGGGCAGGAGAGATGGGCAACTGGGCAAGAAAGAAAAGGGGAATCTCATGTTATGCTTGCGAATTCAAAAAGGTGGAAAAGTTATCCCAATGTTTCTGGAGGCTGACATTCCTGCAACTGCTGCTAGGCTGTAATCTGGGTCACTCATTTTGTGTTGAATTCCTGAAGTACCATGCAATAGCAACAGAATTTGATATATCCCTCTACCTTAAGTTAGTAAAAACAAAGTTAAAGTCATTATAGTCCTGCACTTGCATTAGAGAGACACGACTGGTGGTGAGGGGCGAGGTTGAGGAGGCAGGACCTTCGTGGTAACCTCAGCTGATACGGGAATTGAGCTGGCATTGTTGGCATCGCTATGCACTGCAAACCAGCTGTCCAGCTAACCAACCCTTTACTGATGCTGACTAGGATCACAGATTGTCAACAAATCATGTGGAACTTCAAAACACTTTCTCCTTGATGAGTAACAGGTCAGAAGCTCAGAAAGAATCATTAATTATCACAAGAAAATAAACAATGGAAAGTTTACATTGTGGAAGTCCGTCTCCTTGCCCTTGTTTTGTTGGGGAGGTGGGTAGTTTAATATCATGGGCATTTGTACTTCACTCAAGGGCACAGTACATGTTATTGAGCTATTAGACTAGAGGGGCATCATAGCCCTGCCCACTCCTGTGGCATCCATGTATATTCAGCTAGGTTAATGAGCACACATTGGCCAATATATAAATAAATTACTTGACATCAACACATGGCACCTTCACCCTGGTCTTAGAGTTAATTCTGTGCAGAGTGGACCCAATTAGCACCTTTGGGCAAAAGCCCTTCATCAGGAATGCCCAAAACATTGACTTGCCTGCTCCTTGGATGCTGCCTGACCTCCTGTGCTTTTCCAGCACCACTCTCTTGACTCTAATCTCCAGCATCTGCAGCCCTCACTTTCATCTATTAGCACCTTCCTCACCTTCATGGAAAAGCCAGTTCCCAACCAGAACCTTAGGTGAAGGATCAAGGTGTATAATGCAAGACAACTTAAAGCAGGGCTTCCCAAAGTGGGGGTCAGGATGCCCAGTGGGTTCACAAGCTCCATGACAGCAATGGAGCTCCACACCGCCATCCATCAGCCCCAAAGAATGAAAACCAGTAAAAGTTGCAAATGATACATGACGGTCCGACTCATCTTGCATATTTCCAAATGGAGCTCCAGTACAAATGGTAAATTCATTTCCAAGTATGACTTTTTTTTAAACCCCTCTGGGCCCACACCTTCTTCTCCACTTCCTCTTCCCCAAACACAGGCACACAGTTCTCAAACAAGAGGTCAACACAATTTTCAACCCTTGAAAAACAGAGTCACAGTGGGAAAAAGTTTGGAAAGCACGCCCTTTGAAGGTTCAAAACATTACAGCGAGAAACCTGGTAAATCTGGAAGCAATTTTTAGATGACCCAGAGTTTCAGCTTGAAAGACTGAAATTGTAGGGGAATGAAAGATGGAGAATGTTATGAAATTGCCCAGTGCCGAGGGTTGAGGACAGGAGGAGTTGGAACAGCACAGAGTGCTCTAACCTGACTACAAAGTGGCAGTGTTAGGGAAGAAAAACAGCCTCCGGGGTAGCACATTTGCAACTTGCAAAAGGTTAAGAGCACTGATCATAGCTATATTGCTAAACAAGATCAAATGCTCTGCCTATTTAACTACAGAACACTCTAGATGTTATCTGCTGTCAGGTGGGACAAGATACAGTTGCTTGCTTCTGAAATAATCGAAGGAAGATGAGAAACGGATGTGGGAGAACAGATCGAACCATTGTCCATTTGCAGCATGCTATATCACAGGAAAGCTGAGCCACAGCCTCATTACAGAAAGACAGAGCTTGTGCTAAATCCAGAAAATAACACCAGCTGTTAAAAGAGATTAACAGAAAGGAACAGGTTATTGACAATTACCAACAGAGGCTGGAGGAAGAAAATGCACACCATCCTTTCTCCACAGGGACATTCTGCTCATTTTTCACATGCTCCCCACGCTTAGGCCCATCATGTCTATGCTTCTAATCTAACCAGGTCTCTGGAGACCAACTCAAGGATGGAAAACAAAATACAGGCCACACACTGGTTCGGACGAGCTGCTGATGGGAACTAACCTTCACTCACAGTTGCCAAAGCAACAGCTTGAGCTTAAAATTCTGTATTTAGCAAATCTTACTGGGGATTGGCTAAGGTTTAGTAAGAGATACAGGAAATTTAACATAAAGAATGTTACTTCAAATGGGAGAATGAAGGAAAGGGACAGTGGTGGTGAGGTGATGGTGCCAGTTAACTGATTTGCTGACATGTTCAGAACTAAAATCAACAATGTGGGGCTCGAGTTGTTTTCCAGATAAGGTCCCCTCATCCCACCCATCAGTAAAATCACAGCGTATACTATTATTCAGTGACCCTCAATGATCTGAGGAAGAACAACATTACTTGAAGCAATCTAATGTTACAGTTCTCATGTTAGCTTTGGCAGCTCAGAGGTACAAATTAAAAGGTGTAATAAGAGAAGAGTGGACAATGACTTGTCGGGAGATGATTATGTTCATGAGTCAAAGTCACTGAATGAGCCACTGCAAAGTGACAATGGAGCGGTTTTGTCAACTTTAAAGAACTTTTTGATTTTCAATTATAAATATCTGCATGAATAAACGTGTTACTTTTAATAAGGAGAAAAAACTTAATTTTAAAGGATTAGGAATGAATGAAGTGAATGAAGTTCTTCTCTGGATCTCAGTGCTTCTCTGGAAAGCTCATCTTGGAGCCCATCGCAACACAAAGTGGAGAGGGTTTTGAGGCTCTGGGGTCCATTGTGGACAGAGTGTGGGGCAAAGTGAGAAGGAAGCAGAAGGAGTCTGCACATTAAACCTTTACAAACTGTTTTAAGCCTTATTTTCAAGGCAATGGTGGCCTGTCCCTCAAGTGTAAGGTGTTGTGTCCCTCTTGCAGACTCCTGCAGGAGAGGGCTGTAGCAACATCCTCAAGTATTTTCCCAGTGTGTTTCCTAAAAGGAGCACACCAACAGCTGGAGCTGGGACACTGGGCTTCAGAAGACAAGGTAGCTCAGACATTCCCCCTCTGGAATGCACAGTCTGGGAGGGTGGTCGAGGTGGGAAGCCTCAAACTTTTATAAAGTACTCGGATGAGCACTTGAAATGTCAGAGTGCTCGAGGCTGTGGGCCAAGAGCTGGGAAGTGGGACTGGATGGTACTGCACAATTCTCTGATAAGAACCAGATATTGCTGGGACAGCAGTGTGATGTGGTAAGGCTCTCGCTTGAGCCTGACTAGATAATTTTCATTAGTTCAAAGATTTGATGTGTGTGGTACTTAAACCACAGCACAAAATATACTTGCAGTACATTTTGAATTAGAAGAAATGGAATAGTTGCATGGCCGAAGGGTAAAACATTGTAAACAGCTTTAGTAACTTTATATTTGTACTAGATGTGGAGCAATCCTATGTATCAGTATGGTGCTGAAACATTTTAAGATCATAGCTTAATAGATTTACTGCAGCAAGATACAATGGTGTTCATCTTTAGTATGCTAGTGGTATCATCACGGCAATACATGCAAAAACTGCCAAGACTTCTTTTCTCATCCATTTCAATAGAAGCTGAAGCCTTTTCAGATTAAGGCTACCCTGACCATTATTGCAGCTGGCATTGACAATGGAGATTCTTACTAAACAGTGCCACTGTTTTTGAAGTGGGAGCTGCAGGCAGTGGCTTGGTTGATTTGCTGGAGAAGGGACAGATTTCTGTATGTCAGTCCACCATCACCCCGCCCACTCCCCCACAAGAAAATACAAGACTTCCAAACTTGGCAATCAAGTAACTCAGTGAGAGTGAAAACAGGCAGCCCCAGGAATTATCCATGTCTTTGGACCAGAGTATCAGTTACTTGTGGGGGTGGTTTAATAACCATATTCTCACAGAGCAGCTTTGGCTCCTGGGTCTCCAATTTTCAAAGTGGATGGTGCAAGAACACACTCATCTCTGATTAATAACCTCTTTAAATAGCTAGGCAGAGTGGAAAGATAATCCTTAATGAACTCCAACTGTCCAGTATACATCCATGGGTTTCCTCTGGATGAAGGGCTTTTGCCTGAAGTGTCAATTTTCCTACTCCTCTGATGCTGCCTGACCTGCTGTGCTTTTCCAGCAACACACTCTTGACTCTTTCCTCCAGGTGGTCCAGTTTCCTCCCACAATCCAAAGATGTGCAGGTTAGGTGAATTGGCCATACTAAATTGCCCATAGTGTTGAGGGATGTGGAAGTTAGATGCATTAGTCAGGGGTAAATGTAGGATAATACTGTAGGGGAATGGGTCTGGGTGGGTTACTCTTCAGAGGGTTGGTGTGGACTGGTTGGGCCAAAGGGCCTGTTTCCACACTGTAGGGATTCTATGATCAGTGCTGGGTTCAATGCAGGAAGAACTGAGAATCTGTTTTTAAGCATACGTCTCAGGATGTGGGGAATGTTGCTTTGAATCAGGGCATAGCCACTTTCATTATTATGTCTGTGCTGGTTCTCTGAAAGGCTGCCTGATCAACAGGACAGTGCCAGGCCTCATCAGGGCTGCAATTAGCATTTGCTGTTGTGCTGGCAAAAAATCCCTACAGTGTGGAAGCAGGCCATTCGACCCAACAAGTTCACGCCAACCCTCCCACCCAGACCCAGACCCAAACCCCCACATTTACATGGCCAATCCACCTAACCTGCACATCTTTGGACTGTGGGACAGCATCCAGAGGAAACTCATACAGACACGGGGAGAATATGCAAACTCCATAGTCAACTGAAGGTGGAATCGAAACCAGGTCCCTGGCACTGTGAGGCAGCAGTGCTAACCACTGAGCCACCATGTTGTCTGGAAATGCTTGGTGTCAGTAACTGGGAGCCTTCTGACCAATGTAGGGCATAACCATATCAAAATAGATAATGGAGCACAGGGCCTGAAATAGGGTGTGTGGGGCACAGTATGGCCCAGGGCTCTAAGACAAGGGGATGGGCCAGGAGCAGCACCACGGCCCATGTGTATTTTTTTACATAGGTCAATGTCTGAATCAGACATAAGTTAGAGCCATATAGAATCTGTAAGTGTTATTGTTTTAAAAAAAAAAGCAAAGTTCATTTTCACAAAGAGAAGAGCCCTGTGGTCTGAAAATAGTTGTTATACATGACCGAATTGTGTTATCTCATCAAATGAGTGATTTTAAGAGAGTCATGTCCAATGTTCATGAATTCTTCAATGGGGGTTCCCTCTCAATCTTGCCCATACAGTGGGATCCCGACTGTCTACTGCAGTCAGGGGGAAATTGGAAGGGGAAGCAAAACTTCCCAGCTTTCTGCATTGACAGAAAAGCAAAATACTGTGGATGCTGGAAATAACAACAGAAAATGCTGGAGAAACTCAGCAGGTCAGGCATCATCTGCAGAAAGAGAAACAGATTTAACACTGAGTCCAGTCTCAGCTTCTCCAATAATTGCTGTTTTTAATTTCTAGATTTCTGAGGTTAAAACCAGATCAGCCATGATCTCACTGAATGGTGGTACAGGCTATACAGGCTTATTGGTATGTTCAAATGTTCATATTGATACGACATCCAGTCATTCTGATTTTTATGCAGAACTAAAGACAAACTCTCTGTTAACTGCTCTATGTTGCAAATTTTATTTTCTTGATTGGACAGTAGGATTATAAAACATGATTTTAAACACGTTGCAATATCCACTTTTCAGACTATGCAGCATTGGGAGCACACAACATTATTTTATCTTCATAATACATTTATACAAGTTGCAAGTAGATCAAATATTACCTTAACACCTGATTGTACTGTGCTATCGGAATCTAATAACGCTTTAATAAAGAGAAAGGTATCTTCAGGGGAAAGGTGGATCTCAAGGAAAAAGAGGAGTTGTTTTATAGCAGGAAACTCTCAGAAGGGTTACTAACACATTGGCTGTGTCAGAGTCTAACACAACTCAAACTATAAATCCTAATTTGCCTTTCAGGAGAGTGTTATAGACACTTATGTTTGAAACACTGTCACATTGATGTGAACACCCTTTGTTCAGTGCTCAGCTCCCTCAGCACCGGCGGTTTCTTTGTCAAGCCCAGTATAGCGGGAATGATTGGGTACGAAGGATTTTACACATATTTAGCAGTTGGCAGGATGTACTGGGTCAAAAGGGCAGAGATTTTGCTGCCTGCTTTAGTGAATAGCCCAGACTTTGGTTTGATTTGGCTTCCCAAGTGCTTGCCATTTAAGGCAAGGTATTTCTTCACAGAAAAACAAATGCTTTTCAAAATATTTGAAACTCCAACAAGTTAAGGATTTTGAACTATTCTGTCACAATGTCACAAGCTTTACTTCAGACTGGGGAACTGCAATATTTTCACTTTTTAAAAGTAGCAAGTTCTTTGCTCTGCTGTCCTTTCCTGTCCCACACACCATTCCCTTATCAAATTATGGCTTGCTTTCAGGCTCCTGCCTCTAAAATGGGGTCAAAGTAGCAGGAATTTGCCCGACCATGCTGACCACAGGGGATTGCCCTCTTCCGCGTAGGAATATGGTCTCAGCACCTCAGCTCAACCAGAGGTGACATTCATAGTGGGAGACATAGGCTGTAACATTGTCATTGGTACACAGGCTCAGTAGACAAGATTTTAACTCCTTCAAAACCCACCTGCTTACACATTAGGCACACAATGTCAACATATCAGAGTGTTCTCAGAATTTGCCCAGTGTATTGGTCATTAATTTTTTAAAAGCATGTCTCAGTGAGAACCCCAACATTGGATTCATAAAATCCCTACAGTGCAAAAGAGGCCATTCAGCCCATTGAATCTGCTTGAACTCTACAAAGGGCATCCCACCCTATCTCCATAACCCTGCATTGTACCTACGTAGCCTGCACATGCCGGACACTATCTAGCATGGCCAATCCAACTAACTGTATACATTTGGACTGTGGGAGGGAACTGGAGCATCCACATGGACACAGGGCAAACATAAAGACTCCACACAGACAGTCAGGAATCGAACCAAGATGCCTCGCACTGTGAGGCAGTAGTGCTAACCACTGTGCCACCATACCACTCACTGAGCTCTTTGGCAAGGTGGATGCCTATAGTCCCAGAAGTGGCCACTTCTCCAAGTGGGACTGTTGGGTCTACAGAGCAGTTGATGCTGGTCAGCTCCAGTGTTAAGCTCCAGTCTGGAGTTGCTGAGTTCACTGTTTAGGTAGGTTTGTTGGAAAGTGGAGGGTACTACAGTGTCCTATATAATCCAGCACCAATGTTTTCAGTGTAAGTAGAAAGTGATAAGTAATGGCTACAAACTGGGAAAACACTTTGCTCTTTTTCCTCCAGTGTCATGCAATGATCTATATCTCCAAGAGGTCAGATGGACCTTATTTTAACACTTCATCTGAAAGATAATACTGCCAAAACTCTGGCACTCCTTCAATGGGGCATGGAAGGTTTTGACAAAAAATTGTTCAGTCAATGGAGCAGGAGTTCAACCTATACCCCCCTGATTTGGAGGCAAGAGTAATACAACTGAGCCAAAGCACAGTCTCATACTTATGTACTGAAATGATCCAGTTGATTGATGCAGTGTATCCTGGGGACAAATCCACAAAAATAAACGGAAGTACTGGAAACAGTCCGCATTTGTAAAAAGAGAAATTAACATTTCAATTGTGACCTTTTGTCAGAACTCTACAATTTTTTCCAGTTTGTCAGCACCAGAAAAAAAAATCTTGTGCCATCGCAAGAACTGTGCCCAACCCAGGTGGAATGCAGGAGCCAGAATCATTCAGTCTCAGAAAAAAAAAGAGAGGTTATCTCAGAATGGTGAGCTTTATCCCATTAATAGCAAAAATCTATTCCTTTCTCAAGGTTATCCATGACTGTCCTATTTTTAAACTGTCCTCTCTCATGAACTTACATTTCAAAAAGCATAAGGGAAAGGTACAAGGCTTTATTTATAGTCCTTTGTAAAATTAAAATGTGAACATTTGATTAATGATAATAAAAATTGAACCAAGAGACCCAGAAGGGAATCAGTGAAAAATTTACCTTCAATTACTTTTGGACAATATCCTCGACAGGCTCTGAAAGTATTTTTAAAACATACTTTCAAATTACATGCACAAAATCAGAAAAGCAACTTATAACGCCAACAAAAACAGATTTAAATTTAAAACTGTTGAAGTAGATTGGTTTACAGCTCAAAATGAGAATGTGTGGCCTATTGGATCTGTGATGGCTCTTTAAATGGAGGGGTTTAAAATTAATTCTAATGCTCTGTTTTCTTACAATTGCTCTAGATCTTAAAACAAATTACTGCTGACGCTTGAATCTGAAAGGAAAACAAAAAAAAAGCTGAAAATAACCAGAGAGAGAAAAACACATCAAACTGATGGCTTTTCATCAGACCATTCTTTACTCGTTACTACGTTAATGTAGGGTCAAATCCTCCCAGGCCTTGAACAATTTGGACAATGCTGAGAAAGTTGGAAGAACCGTGTGAGATGGCCAATGATGAGCTCCCTAAATTAGAGAACAAAAACTCCCATTTTCCAACCAAGTGTGAAATGTTGAGACAGAATTCTCACTCCTGAGTGGCTACAGGACTAAGGGCAAGCTTTGGCATACAAGATCATTCTCGTTATGACACTATTGTGACCCAGCATCCCATTCTGGTGTCCATTGCATAGAAACTAGACAGTGTCAATTCCCAATGTGGAAGTCAGAAGGGTAACTTGGGTGACTCCAACTTGCTACCTGCTCCCACGGGCCTATATCAGTCACCAACATATTCCATGGCCACCAACTCCCCTCGCCACCATCCACTAGGACCCCCAGATCCCCTCAGCAAAGCAGGGTCAAATCTTCCTCTGCCCAACAGCTCTGGGGCATTAGACAGGAAAAGTGCAGGGCAGCTGTGGAATGACCAGTGCTTGACTGGGTGTACAGTTTGGCTTTAAAAATAGCGTCCATGCCAGGAATCCTAGGCGGGCCTGGCAGTGGTGAATACCTCTGCATGGGCACGTGGGAGAATACAAGAGAAACACCACCGGGACATGGTGCAGATGTGGACTGGAGCCTTCCCTTCCTTATTCTGGGAAGATAATGTGAGAAAACTCATTAGGATTCGCAAAGGGAAACGTTCCATGGAATGCACCAAAATTGACACAGCCAATTTCCGGTAAAATTCAGTCTTATCTTTCCCATCACCAGGTAGTGCCTGATCCGCTAAGCATCTCCAGCAGTTTCTGCTATTTTTAAGCCTTGTATCCTTGTCACCTTCAGCCTCCTTTCAAAAAGCAATGTATGAAAGATCGCTGTGGAAATTAATTGCTTTGCACATTTGCAGGAGGTTCACTACTTTAAATGGCTAAAAATAGCACTGACAGAAATTTCATCTCAACGTGCTCATCAATTTTGTTAAAATGAACACATGGATTAATTTCTGCCCTGCAGCTGTGCCTAATGTTTTTCCTTTAAAATATACAGTACCCAACTTCTCGTCTACTTCCTCAAAACAATCAGAGACAGGCACCAACCTTCTTTAAAACACTGTCTAGAGTCTCTGGACGACTGATGTCAAAACAGATTAGCACGGCATCTGAATCAGGGTAGGCCAGTGGGCGCACGTTGTCATAATACGCTGATCCTGGAAGGGAAAAGGAGAAAGATGTCAAAACGAGATGTAAGAGGAGAGCTATTTTACGCACCTTGTAAGAACTCCTGTCATGACTAAGCAATACACTGTTTCTTTGAAGAAACAAATTAAACCAAACAATTTTTGCACATAAGACGCAGAGATCAACAAAACAGAATATCACTGAACACACCTTCTGCCAGAATACTTGGATGAGTTAAACTCAGAATTGAAAGCACATTGGACCTATTCAATGAGTTAATAAATGGTACTGTTTATTGAGTGAAAGTGAGCTTGCTTCAGATAATCTATATCTAATACACTTGCATTGAAAAAACAAAATCCACATTAGGCAGAGTTTTCTGTTCTCCCCCATGTGGAGTTTGTGGACAAGGGACATAATCAGGTGGGAGCTGCCCCCCTCCCTCCTCCAACCTGATGACATCCCTGGCACAATGGACCAAAAGACGACCCTCAGTGGGCAATAATGCAGGATTCAGGGCCTCTCCCCACTACTGTGGCTGTTAATGAAATGGAGTTTATGGTGAACAAATTTGTGTGAGTTGCTCATGGTCTCTCAGGGACTTCAAAGGCACTAGGTGCCTGATTGAGGGACCTGACTGTGGGAAAAGACAGGCAGCTGACTGCCTGCTGAATGCTGCCAACACCCCCTCACTCCCCTGCCCCAGCATCACACACCCAGGAACCAAAGAAGAACCTGGGCCTCTCTGGATGTCTTTCCAGCAGCATCCACAGTGTCAGCCTCTGATGAGCGACAGCACTCAATGGGGATGTCCCACCCCAGGGTCCTTCAGCCTGTAGAAGACCCCTCAACTGACTGAGAGTTATCACAAACCAAGCACTTGCCCAGGAGGAGGCTAAATGAGTCTGTTTCCAGCTGTCCAGCTGGCAGAGACCCTTGTCACCTGCTTAAAATTCCCCTTTTTCTCACCATATTAAAATTCCCCCTTCTCCCACAATATTATCATGATCTTTTCTCATTTTAGAATAAATTCTAATCATTATCCCTCAACATAACTGATAATAATCATTACAACTGAAGATCAAGTTCTCACCATGGCATTTGAAGAACTATAGTTACAAAACAAGAACATTGAGATATCAGTGTTGGGCAGGGCCCATAATGGTTATTCAAATGAAACCTCAAGAAAAGTCAAAGGTGGTTAAAAGTCTGTCAAAGGCAATCTCCATTTTGAGTGATAAAATGCTTTCTTAGATTTCCACCTGCACTTTACCAGGAGCAGGAACAAAATAAGGCAAGCACATGTTGGCCTTTCCACCAACTTGTATTGTAGTGGAAAAACTAGTGGACACCGTAAGAGCTCCCATACTGATCCCACTGAGGCTAGAATAGTGGTATCTGACGACAAAGTCCTGTATTAACAGTACCACTCAGTAACATGCATGCTGGTAAATCAAACAGCTACCATTTGCAGCATATACATTTCACAATCATACAGTATAGTTAGTGGCAGATACCACAAAAAGGTTACCAATTTCTGGCTGGGGTTAAGCTTGCTTCTTAAAGTATCATATCAAGGAAAAGCTACAGCCAGAATTGGCTTCAACAGCACGTTTCATCACTGCAGCAATCTGCCTCCAATCCGGTCCTAGTACTAATCTAGTCTGCGAGACCAGCTTCAGGCCCCATTCCTTGCTATCTGTCCTCATCAATCCTGGTTGGCCATCCTCCTTGCCAGTGCCTATAAGCTGCAAGGCTGCAGAGTTACATTTATCTGCGCTCTCTGCTGCTTCTCTTCTTTGGGCTGGCCACAATCTCAACAGCAGCCAACCTTGGGGCCAGGTATTTGATGAGCTGGCATCGCTGAAGTGGGGTCAGAAGCCCCACAATCCCTCCTCCTCCCCCCCCCCCCCCCCCCCTCCCAATGCAACACTAAAAGGTGCGAGAGGTGAAAAGAGCAGGTTGGTTTGTCTCTGACATTTACCTCATGGGCAGGACCACATACCACACCATGTAAAACTCTGCCCCATTTCCCAATTAAGTATAGCCAGCCTACAATTTTGACTATTGCCTTCTTTGAGTGTGCAGCAAATTTGGACAGAGAATACTTCCTGCTTTTATTATTTCAATAGTTTCAACGTGCACCTTTACCAGTATTCACTGCTAGATTCTGGACCTCTTTAATGAATGCTGAAGTTTTTTGAGTTTGTACCCAAAACCTGTAGGCTTGACAGTTTAAAGCAAGACATCACACTCCAAATGTCACACTGTAAAACAGTAAATCACAGAAAAACAATTTTCCAAAATGTGCAAACAACCAAAACAAAGCCAATGAGTTCCTACAGTTTTTATTCCTCTGACCTTTGGGTCCAATACCAGGATAATCTGTACAAAACCCTGAACAATAATGACTTTTTGCTTGAGTTCAGGATCTGTTTACACAACTGGGAGCAACAACATTCAAAGGGATGAACCAGACCACCACCCAAATACCACAGCTAAGCTGCTGAGCCAGGCTATGAGCAGGACCCTCAGCAGTTTAGATTAGTCTCGCAGTTTATTCTGGGTGGATTAATGTCTCTCAAAAAGGGACTAATTGAATGGCACAATGTAGAAAGCCATATCATCATTTACAGGGAACAAGGTCTAGTTGCCGCCCTGAACTCAGTCACAATAGTTTCCTTTCTAATGCAGGTGAGAAGAACAGGCATTACTACTCCGAGCCCCTACAGAAGAACACTGAAAAGATGTTAAGCCAGTTAGAGGAGATGGCAGCATTTTCTGCTCCACCCGTTGTCATGGTGAATCCATTACAGAGTTTCATAATTCGCATCATTTCTGGGTCCTGTCTGTTCACAGGATTCATCGAAAAGGAAGAGCAAACCTCCATTCTTAACTATTTATGCTTAAAAAGATGGCACTTCCGATGAGGTCTGATTCCCTCAGTACTTCACTGGATGGTCAATCTAGATTTTTATGCTGAATTTCTGAAGTTGGATTTACACTTAAATCCTTTTGACTCAAAGCAAATGTGCAGTTAACTGGTGACCTTTTAGGTAACAATTCTCTCTTTTTCTTCGGGTACCAGGTTCTAAGCAGCAAATGTAAACTTCACTTGGGTTGGTTTGTGAATAATCTTGGCTAGGTACCACAGTAGTTTTGACTTGCTATTAGCGCACAGGGTGGCTGACCTGGATTTCCTCCCACTCTCACCGAGTAAATTGGAAGGAATTGTAGGTGGACAGACAATCTGTTTGGTGCTGAACACACCTTTCGGGCCCAGTTTCCTAAAGTGGACTCAAACCTAGAGCTTCCATCTCTGAGTAGGGACACTACCCACTGTGCCACATGATCTCTTGGAAATGACATGGTGAGATTAATAGCAGAGAGCAGTTTTGGAAGCAGTTACGCAGTTAAGCCAAGAAGAAATAGAATCCAATGCAAATATAAATGTGTAGTTTTAAAACAATGGAATAAAAAATATACTACAGAAAAGAACTTGCATTTCTGAGGAAGGGTCACTCGACCTGAAATGTTAACTTTTTTTCTCTCCACAGAGTCTAGATTAGAGTGGTGCTGGAAAAGCACAGCAGGTCAGGCAGCATCCAAGGAGCAGGAAAATCGGTGTTTTGGGCAAAAGCTCTTCATCAGGAACTTCTTTCCACAGATACTGCCAGATCTGTTGAGCTTTTTTCAGCAATTTCAGTTTTTGTTTCTGATTTACAGCATCCACAATTCTTTGTTTTGACTTGTATTTATAGTGTCTTTGATGATATCAAGACATCTCGAAGCCATTCACAACTAATTAAATACTTTGAAGTGGTTCACCTTCATGCACCGATCCAAGGAGAACAGCAAAATACATATGAAAGCAAATATCAGAAAGGGTGTCTTACTAAATTCAGTCGAACTACACTCACTCTGCCAATATATCTGATATAAAGTCTCATCTAGTCACAGATACCAAAACTTTTAAACACCAACAATTACATCAAATTACTTATCTTGAGCTTTACTTTTTCTTCTACTTGTAGCAATACAACGAATCAGAAGGGAAAATTACTTTTTACCATGCAGGATCGTGTTTACAGAAGCAAACTTTTACCTAAAACCATTAAAGCTACCAAATTGCACTGTCACTCTGAAATGAAGAACAAAGCTGGATATATGCTTTAAGGTTATTTCTGACAATCTCTGGGGAACGTGCAGCAGAAAGGCCAGCTCCCAATAGCTTGCCATTTACACAAAATTATTGGATATTGGAAATCTGCTTCCTGTCAAAAATCTTATTCTAGGATGATTCTCTTCAGCTTTGACACGCATCTTGCTTCGTAAGCTAACACATGAATCATCCTGCTACAAAATACATCCTATTTTATGACATTTAAGTATGATACTAGCATTCGACAACTAAATCAGAAGTACTGAAGAATACTGAAGTCCATCTTTGTTGAGTGCTGCCTATATTTAGGGAATTTGAGAAATGAAATCCTAAAATGACACGGCATCACTGCCTTGCATATCTGTCTGAAGCAGTTATCCATTTATATAATAAGCCTAAGGTTGTCTTATACCAAGCTCAAGAACCCAACAGATGGTGGGTACCCCAATTAAAAGATGAAATGGTTCCAACAAACTGAATTAGTCAACGCAGTAGCATTAAAAATGTTTGCTAATGTGTTGGTGGCCTTCCTTTGCACAGTTGGTAAATCAAATTGCATCATAAAATATGTACAAGGCTGTTATGGCAGTATTGATTCATAATCGTTCATGTACTTTGACATGGAATAGATTCTAGTTTTTGCCAGCTAGTAAGTTAAGCACTAAACATAAGCAGGAGAATCTGGCAGTGTGGATCTATGACCTTCTGTACAGGGCACACAACCTCCCTGATCAGATTTTCTATATTCCACCCTACTGCAGAGGAAAAAAACTTTCCCCTCAAGTCCAAAGCCAGACCACCAGAAACTGTAAGGACTCCTTGGTATGGATAATGAAACATACTGCAATCTTCTAAGCGGTATCCAGAGCTGAGCATGTTTAACTTGAAGATATTAATGCAGATAAGAATACCAGAAGGGCACAAAATGCTGCCTATGGCTGTCCAATGCCAGCACATTCTAATTGCCTAGGCAATTAGATCGACAATAAATCATCCATTAATCCCAATCCAGTATAATCAAATCAGATAACCTGGCTGCATCAGAGTTTCAGGTATGAGGAAGCTTAAAGGACTAAAATCATGGAAGCTGGGAAACTATTGCATAATGTTGTGAATGTCTTGCAATTATTATTATTATATTAAGATACCTTGAAGAGACATACTCCTGCTGCCTCACTGTGCCAGGGACCCAGGTTCAACTCTGGCCTTGGGCAACTGTCTGTGTGGAGTTTGCACATTCTCCCTGTGTCTGCGGGAATTTCCTTTGGTTTCTCTGGTTCCCTCCCACATTCAAAAAAAAGCTGTGCAGGTCAGGCGAATTGTCCATACTAAACTGCCCATACTGTTAGTGCATTAGTCAGTGGTAAATGCAGGGAAATGAATCTGGGTGGGTTACTCTTCAGAGGGTTGGTGTGGACTTGTTGGGCCAAAGGGCCTGTTTACATGCTGTAGGGTATCTAATCTAACTTAATCTAATCACTGTACCATAACATGTGACCTGAGGATATAAACATATTACATTCTATCTTACCCAGGGATCACTTGTATCATGACATGCAAATAGAGGTATGCTGCTCTGTATACCCTAACAAGCTCAATATGAGCCAGATGCAGATGTACCTGTGAATGCAATATTCATAGACATTAATACATTTTAACAAACATCTGTTGCATTCTTCAATGCCACGTTATTCACCCTTAGTCTCTTCCATTAGAAGGGATAACATAAGCATTGTCACATTAGAAAATTAACCCTGCTGCCAAATCTACTAATTTTGTTCTCCAGTGGAAAACAAAACTTTACCTTCTTAAGCAAAAAAGTGAATGTATTATTGCAAAGATCAAAGTTGGTCTTATTAAATAATGAGCTAAACTTCATACTTGGGTTTTTCCACCACATATTAGTGTACTGCCTTAATTCGTAGAATTCAGAGTGGAATAAAAATCTGAAATAATGCTCTAATCTTCAAAAAAAAATCATTAAATACACAGGGATTCATGCATAAATGAAAGGAAATCATAACCTGAGAGACTGTGAACATTATGAAAAATACATATAAGAATGAATTAATCCCATCATCAAAACAGTGGGAGGAAAGCAATTTTTCAGGAAAATGTATTTCCATTTTGCAATTTACAAAATAAAAGACTTTAGCAAATGTTTAATTGGAATTACCCATTAGGGAAGCACTCAGGCATTTTTACACTGGTAAGGACAAATGTTCTATGAAAAAATTAGCCCTATTGAACAAACTCAAAAATGGCAGAATTTTGTCTGAAATAAGATTAGGGATTATAAAACTACTATGGAGTGAAAAAGACTGATTTTATGCATTAAGCTTTATTTAATAATATAGCAGCCAAATTAACAGAAGGTAGACTGGAGAAATGAAGCGCAAGTTTAAGAACATTCTTTTAATTGACCAAAAGCGTAACAAGTCCAGGATTACCTGAGGTTAAAAATGACTCTCAATAATTTAGTCTACATATTTCAAACATACTTAAATCCTACTTTCCAGTGAAATGTGTTATGGACTTAAGATACATTATTTTAATGAATACGATTATTAATTATCTGAATAACCACTTGTTGGTACAGAATTTAAACCTTGCTCAAAAAAAGATTTAAGGAATTGAAACCTTTCAATCTTGCGCTTATTGGAACAGACGCACAAATGTTAAATTTCAAAGGGAACAACAATTCATTCTGCATGAGAAAAGGTTGCTGATTAGTCCACTCATTGTAACTGAGACTATATCAGTGTGTTATTGTTCCTTATATTGTCTATTCTAAGTTATCTGTTTAAAAAGGTTAAAAGGAATATGAATATACCAAGATTCAAAACAACAAGATTACTGATGGTTGTTTTTCTCTTCGACAGTTCATGATTACATAAAATATATAACAATATCAAACTTCACATTTAAGATGCCATTAGCTTATGAATTAATTTACTCAAAGTGTGTTAATCAGGAAAGATGCTCATGTTAGCCATGTTACTGGGTAGGGATTCTGACATTATTCCACCATTCTTTACTAAAAAGGAAGAATCACTGGTGAATTCATTTATATTCAATGAACGAAAAATTAATAACAATTTTTTAAAATCAAAGAATGCAGTACATTACGCCCACCAGCATTTACTCATTAAATCAGAGAAGATTGCAAGTCTCCTGTGATGCACTTTACAGTGCCATGTTTTGGCCAATTGTAGTTTCTCCACTTGACATCCATGTTGGAACCTAGCATGATGCTAGCATACAATGTCCAGGCATTCCAAACTTTCAGGATTGCTATTTAAACCATAATCATCAATATTTTCTCAACTTTTCTCCCCAGGGAGATAGTACTTGAATTTGGTTTAGGAACACATTATTTGGGCCTTAATAAGTGACTGATTTGTGCCGGCTGAAGGGCATTTAGGTGTATTACAGGAAAATTGGGATTTCTACATTTAGTGTATAAGAGAAATCAAATATAAACACCTCACATGTCTTTAGGTGGCATAGTAGTTAGCACTGCTGCCTCACAGTTACAGGGACTCAAGTTCAATTCCAGCCTTGGGTGACTGTGGGGAGTTTACACATTCTCCCTGCGTGGATTTGCTCTAGATGCTTTCCACAGTGCAAATATGTGCAAGTTAAGTGGATTGGCCATGCAGAATTGTCTGTAATGTGCAGGCTAGGTCCATTAGCCAGGATAAATGAGGTTACAAGGATAGACTAGGTCTGGGTGGGGTACTTGGAGGGTCGGTTCAGGACTTTATGGGCCAAATGGCCTCCTTCTCCACTGTAGAGATTCAATGATTCTTTTATGGGTAGCTGTAAGAAAGTGAATGAAAGTGGAGTGAGTTAATCTATTAAATCATAAACATTTCACCACTTAAGTCAGAGCCAATTTTCTAAAATTTATCTCAATATTAAATCTAATCTTTCATTTGCATGAACGTTTGAGAGAATATAGTGCACTTCAGGAAGTATCAAAAGCTTAATGTGTTTCTTAAAGTAAAAGCATTTCATTTTGCACTCATCAGAAGAACACAAATATGTCAAATTTCAAGCGATCATAATTTATACTATAGCAGAAAACAGTACTTTGATTGCTTGGCTAAACAGGTCTGATTGGCCAAGGCCTTACTCTGGAGAAAGCAATTGGGAATTATAGGTTCCCCAGTCTTATAGATAATTCTAAATAGGCACAAGGCTTGAACATTTTCTGTTTGTTTGCAGGGAATGGGTCCCTTCATTTGAATGTATTTTGATTCCAGTGAGTGACAATGAGATGTGGTATGAGCTTGATTATCTTAAACTGGCTGTTAATGTTGCTATTATCACACTCAATTGTTCTGCATGTGCTAAAGGAAATCACGTAATCTGTCTGAACGCAAAGTGTGCAGATGCTGAAAATCCACAATAGAAAAGAAAACACTAGTCATTATGCATACGTGGGACAGAGCCATGGAGTTAACAGTTCAGGTGTCAATGGTAGCCATGATGTGCAGGTGCCAGTGTTGGACTGGGGTGGACAAGGTCAGAAGTCACCAGGTTATAGTCTAAAAGGTTAATTGGACTATTACCTGGCATCATCTGACTTCTGACCTAATACTTCAGAGCAAGGAGCATTCTTCAGAATGCTTTTTCTAACCAGGCCAAACTTTGCAAGCACCTACGGCTCGCAAAATTGCTTCATCAAATAGCAATTAAACTCTGGTTGACCTCAGCATGCATTTACACAATTCATCACAGAAGGCACCTGACAAGTGATTTTAAAGGAACAAACCTTTTCAGGTTCAGATAAATACCATCAGGCCCCACATCACCTACAAATAATGACACTGCAGATTGTCTAGCGTTTCCTGAAAAGCTCACAAACAATAGGAGGGGAGTTGGGCTGGACATTCACTTTTGTTTGTTGCATCTGCACTGTCATCTGCTCTGTTCAGCATTGCTGGAGGTCCTGCAAAGGGTTGTCTGGAATGTTAATTGTCTTTATATCCAGCAGTAGAACAATGCATTAAAAGAGAGCCTTCATGTACAATGAAGTTACAATTTGTAACCTGGTAGGGTGAAGGACTTGCTACACAAAACGCAAATCAGCACTAGGTACCTCGTCCTTGTTTTTAATTCTGGGGACAAAAACAAAATAAATGCTCGAGGCTTTAATTCCATTCCTGGAAGGCTGAAGGAACAGAAGAAATACTGCAGCCTCCAGCAAAACACCAGTGGAGTTGGCAGGTACATGACTGATGTATTGCTTATTTTTAATTTTTGTAATGGTTTTATTGAATAGCTCCTATTGTTTATGCTTTGCCTTCACAGACTGCCACACAGATGAGAAGTCTTTTATTGACAGCATCCACTTAAAAATAGGATCTACTGCTTCCAAAAACCATGCACTACGGTCAAGTTTGTAGCTTATCCTTTCTGACATGAGCTGGTGATACAAAATTTATAGAAACTTAAAGACCAAGTTGCACCGAAAATTAATTCATTTCATACATAATTTTTAACCAATTAACTATTCTTTGCTTTGACCATAGCAGATGGAGTTCAACATGAGGAAATGGAAGGTCATCTATTTCATGTGAGCAACACTAAAATTTGATTGTTTGCCTAATTGTGGGAGACTTGGAATTATGAAGGAGTAAAGTGGTTTAAGTATTCAAGCATATTACTAAAAGCTAGTGTGCAGGTACAAAATGCAAGTCAAAATTGCTAATGGAATATTGAGCCTTAAATCAAGGGGATTGGAAATGGTGATATTTCGTGTATGTAAATCCATAGTCAGCAGTAGTACAGTATTCACTTCTGGACACAATATCCCAGGAAAAATAACTTGGTCTTGGAAGTAACACTGTTCAGCTCCATCAGAATCATTCTGGTGCATGGAAGGTTAAGTTATGAAGACAGGTTACAAAATCTTGGTCTGCATTCCCCTGAGTTTAGAGGATTGAATGGTGAATCTAGCTGAGGTGTTTGAAACAAAAGGGATTCAACAACAGCAGATGGGAGACAGCAATCATTTCCAATAATGGGGAAGGAAATCTAGAACAAAAAAACAAGCACAAAACTAGAGAAGCCACTTTGGAATCAAACCAGAAGGTAGTGCAAGGGTGGAACTCACTCCCCTCAAAAGGCAGTGGGTGCTGGGTCAAATGAAATTTAAGATGGACATCAATAGATTTTTAATAGGCCAGTGGATCACACAAGTTGAAACTTTATTGCTGCAACAGCACAGCAGGTCAGGCAGCATCCAGGGAACAGGAGATTCGACGTTTCGGGCACAGGCCCTTCTTCAGGAATGGAGAAGGGCCTGTGCCCGAAAGAAGGGCCTGTGCCCGAAACGTCGAATCTCCTGTTCCCTGGATGCTGCCTGACCTGCTGTGCTGTTCCAGCAATAAAGTTTCAACTTTGATCTCCAGCATCTGCAGACCTCACTTTCTCCAGTGGATCACACAAAGCAAGAATGAAGACAAGGGACAATTCAGCCACAGTCCAACAAATGCATTTGAGGAGCTGAATGGCCTACTTCTGTTTATGGTGCAGTCTATGTTGATATATTAATTTCATAAAGAGTAGAAGTGGAATTTTTAAAAACGTTTCCCTCTTGATTATTTTATATTAGTTTGAGTTTCAGTTTAGATTAGATTACATTACAGTGTGAAACAGGCCCTTCGGGCCAACAAGTCCACACTGACCCGCCGAAGCGCAACCCACCCATACCCCTACATTTACCCCTTACTTACCTAACACTACGGGCAATTTAGCATGGCCAATTCACCTGACCAGCACATCTTTGGACTGTGGGAGGAAACCGGAGCACCCGGAGGAAACCCACACAGACACGGGGAGAACGTGCAAACTCCACACAGTTAGTCGCCTGAGGCGGGAATTGAACCCGGGTCTCTGGCGCTGTGAGACAGCAATGCTAACCACTGTGCCACCGTGCCGCCCACATTGTTCTACATGTATCGGGAGATTCTTAGCACTTCAGTGAGAGGCCATTCTTCAGGACTGAGCTTCAGGAATCAACTCCAGCACGAAATACAATCAAAGAGAGATCATGTTAGTACAGTCCAATTTAATTCTCTATCAACGTCTGTTTTCCTAGACAGGGTATGTGGAGGCATACCCTGTCTAGGCCAGGCATAAGGATTTTGATGCAGTGTAACAGTGCTGTACAAAGCTGGATATAAAACCATGCAGTCTCCCACCAGCAATTGCAGCACACAGTGGATTGGACTTGCAGAGTCAAATATCTAAGCCACTGACTGACTAAATATGGCCAATGCTTTTCTTCACAAATTCAGATGCAAAACTATCGCTCTCAAAAACTGCCACAGGTCAACATCATGTCAGGCTATTCTTGACCTATTTGGGAAGTCTAAATCTGGTTTTAAATGTTTTCATTTACTTGAGCAATTGTTTCCCTGAAATTTACCTTTCCTAAAAAAAAGTAAATGTTTTCTCTTTTCCCTGGGAGCTAAATGAATGGCAATTGTTCAACAGACACGCATGAAAGATTCCTGCTAGAATTACAACTGTCAGTGCTACTTGGGAAATTGTAACATTTTGCAGAGAAAAGTGGAGCTGTGCCAGTGATGCAGTGCAGGACCAGTCTCACAAAACAGTGATTGAGTGGGATCACTTTAATCTGCTGTGCAGTTATAACTAAACTATTCATTAAGTGCTTAAGCAGAAGCAGCTCTAGTGGCTCAGATGCAGAACAAAGGGTCAACACCTCAGCTGCAGTCCAAGAAAGAAACCAATAGGTTTCCCTCACCACTAGCATCATCACCACCCTTCACAAGTAATTCCTTGCCAATCTTAAAGCACAACTATCCACAAAGAACCATTAAGTAAAAAGAGGGGAGAGAGAAATAAATTGCAGGAGGGAGGGAACGGAATACATTTCGTCAAGATGAACAAAATATTTAACGTCTCTGCAAAGCCATTAGTTTGCTAACCTCCAGTAATTGAATTAAGCACACGTGACCAATCAGATTGTTAAGAGACAGTAGAACTGTCTAGAGTTGCTGTATTTCTTCCGAAACGTAGCATAGCAACACTTTTTCTACCGGAAATTAATGTATAAAATTGTTCCTTTGTGGGAATGAGGGGGTGGTGGGGTAAGAGGAGGGTATGAATAGTGGAAGAGAAGAGAATCAGCAGAATGTAGAGTCAATCTGCAGCCAGAAAAACCTTTCTGCTGAATAATCACAAAACCTGACACCTCTGTCACTTGGTGCATCAGAGATTCCATGGATCTCTCTCTCTGCAGGAAACAACCACAGCTCCTCTAGAGAATCTTGTAAAGCAGAGATGGCAGTAACAGCACAAATTTACTTTACAGTTCACCTGAGACCATTTTCTGAAAAACTTGCAATTTCATTTGGAGAAGAACGAACTTATGCAGCCTATTGCCTATGATTATTGTACTTAATTACTACAGAACAGCAGCTCTTTAAATGTGTCAATATGCTACTTCAACTGCCTACTTACTGCTTTATTCTCAGCCCAACAACGTACGAATTTTAAAATTCTCATTTTTCTTTTCCCTCCATGGCCTTGCCTCTCCTCATCTTTGTCGCCACCTCCAATGCTACAATTCTGAGATCCTCACGTGTGTGCATCCCTCATTCCTTTTGGCAGTTGTACCTTCCAACGACCCAAACCAAAAGCTCTGACAGTGGCTTGAGGGGAAAAGCCTTGCTGCCTTTAGCAGGAAAGTTGCAAAAGTACATAAAGAAAAGAAGAGATAAAGTGGGTGAAGCTCACCTGGAACTTAAACACTAGCACAAGACTGTTTGGGCCAAATGGCCTGTACATTCTCTGTAACTGCAAAGTGCAGCATTTCTCCTTCTCTATTACATTAAAAGACCACACAGTTCAGTTCCATGATCACTGGACACATATCATTACCTCCACTGACCGTGGGTACTAGAAAGCTTTCCACTACATGGAACTCAGCTGAGCAATCTGTCCTGACTCATAGTTCTTAACGTTGTCCACTTGTCCAAAGGAATCCTGGATCCCAATTGAGAATCATTAGAACTCCAATATGCTACCCCTCACCATCCCAGAGTGATGCTGGAATACAATGAAAATAATCACAATATCATCCTGAGTAAGACCAATCAGGTGAGCGAACTTGGAAACTGGACATTCTGTGTGACTCAGCTAACCCTAAAAATCCTCCATAAAATCACTCACTAAAACAAAGAGCTTCTTCCAACATTTATTCAAAAGCAGCAAGTCACAGATAAGTAAAACACCCGATTCTACGCGCTATCGCCAAAAGCATTTCTTGAAAGAAATATATTAAAAAAGGAATTCCAGTTGAGGGGATAAAATAACAGCAAACTATAGACATTACTTCCAGTTTTTTCAATGACTTCACACCTGATAAATTGCAAATCCCCACAGCTTCATTGCTGTTAAAACCTAAGCCCTTTTTTTCCCTCTGTCTTCAGAGCTTGTTTTATAGACGAGCACTTTCTCCTGAATAAATTTGATGATCATGTGATTTGGCAAGAAGGGCAGAATTGAGAGTTACAGACTGTACTGCCTGACAAGCCAGTCAACAGCTCACCTTCTGATCCCAACTGGCAAGCTACCAAGTGATGCCAAATAGAAAACTATGGTTATTCAAATTGAATAGGCCCAAATAAGAAATAGTTTTGGTGTAGATTGTGTACTTGCACAAAAAGGATTCAAATTTATTGCAACCCACCCGTTTTATTGCACAGTTGGCCATTGTTCAGGAACCATGATTTTGTTTGGCTTTCATTACCAGTGTCTAATGGGACTGGAGGCTGCTGGGCCTGCCAGACTGCTACAAATACCACCTGAATATTATGAGACTGTAAAGTCTTAATGAAGAACATAACACTGGAAACCAGTACAGAGAACAACTACAAAGTGACAGAGACAACAGCAGGACATTATCCTTACTCACAGCACCTTTTAAGATTTTCTTCATTAAATTCATCCAGCCAAGCTGGTAAAAGAAAATATAGAATGTGGCATCTCGGAGCAGATTGCAACTTAGAGTTCTTATGTTGAAACTAAAGTGCATCAGCTCATGCATTTGCCAACAGCTGTCAATTGGGTTAACCCCATTACATGGAATGATCCTGAAGTGTGATCTGTTTTTCAGAATGCAGGTTGTAAAGTTACCAGGCACCTTTGAATGCTTTCTTGGTACAATAAGTGTCATAGAGCTGAACTCGTCCATGTCAACCTGATATCCTAAATAAATGCAGGCTCATTTGCCAGCATTTGGCCCATGTCCCTCAACCCTTCCTATTCATATACCCATCTAGATGCTTTTTAAGTGTTGTATTTTAAATGTTGTACCAGCCTCCATCGCTTCCTCTGGCAGCTCATTCCATACGTGCATCACACTCTGCATGAAAAAGTTGCCCTTCAGCTCCCATTTAAATTTTCCCCTCCCACCCTAAACCTCTCCCCTATAGTTTTGGACTCCCCTACCCCAGGGAAAAGACCTTAGCTATTTACCCTACCCACGCCCCTTATGATTTTATAAACCTCCATAATAAAGATCCCCCTCAGCCTCCAACGCTCCAGGGAAAAAAATACTTGGAGAGAAACACGAAACAAGGAGGTGGTGGTTGGGGATTTTGAACTCCATTTCCCAATTGCTAAGCAGAACCCCAGCTTGTTGAAAAGCACCGCAGCTCCAAGCCTGGGACATATTCCAGATCGTTATCGTGTAGATATAAAAGTTGTTTTAATTAAATACCCATCTGAGACAGGAAATGATGCGGCTGCTTTTGAATGCAATGACCTTCACTGATGTGGTCTCACCTCATGGCCCATTAATTCAGTCTGCCTGATGATAGTTTGACTGAGGTTTACCACAGAAGACAGGTGCCAGTTTAATCCTGGTTCAGTTACAAAGGTTTGGCCTTAAGAGCAGGAAAAATAGATCTCAGGAGCAGCTGGCAGTCAAATCACATTAAAGCTGATTGTCATAACACAGATATCTGCTTAAGAAGTTTGTCTTCTCTTCTTCCTTTCATTGCACTTCTAAAGAACAGTTGTCAGTCTTCATTCTAACCCATCATTACCCGTCAGATCTACAGATGATACACTAATTATTGCATTACATGTTGGCCAAAGAACACATGCAACTTTCTGAAAACCTACAATACAAATTCGCACATACATAACAATTACATTCTCTACTCCACAGCCAGTGGGAAGGTTATCACTTTAATAAAAACCAAAAGACCTGCAGATGCTATAAATCAGAACCAAGAACAGAAATTACTGGAAAAGCTCAGCAAATCTGGTCGCACCTGTGGAGGGCCAGAGTTAACATTTCGGGTCGAGTGACCCATCTTCAGAATGAACATTCTGAGGTAGGGTCACTCGACCCGAAACGCTAACTCTGATTTCTCTCCAAAGACACTGCCAGATCTGTTGAGCTTTTCCAGCAATTTCTGTCCTCAGTCACCATTGTCGAACATACTGGAACTCTTCGGAACCCTTGCACCTCTCCAAATCCATCATTAAGGAATATTTTCTTCCTAACCTCTCTCATCGCGGCTCTCTGCAATTTCTTTCTAAACCATTCATGAAGTATGTTGGACGTTTCTTTAAACTGAAGATGCCATTTTAATGTAACGGCTGCTGCTGCATTGCGTGCACGAACAATGGTGCTCTGAGAATCAGAGGGGATTAATATAAAGCTGACCAACACAACTGAGGCACATGAACAGCACTACTGTGCAGAGTTAAGTTTTGTAAGTGCAGTTTGGAAACAAAAATAGGAACAACAGATCAAGCTGGCACAAGCTTGAGGCACAGAAAGACCTCGTTTTGTGCTGTACCATTGTATGAAAGGAAGAATGGCCCACATTTATATAGCACCTTTCATGAGCTTAGTACATCATCCAAAGTACTCTACAAACAACTACTTTAGAATCATTGTTGTAATATAAGAAAAGCAGCAATTTGCATACTGCAATCCCCCACAAATAGCAATGTGATCATCTACTTGGTTTTAAAATATTTAAAGCGATATTGACTGAAGGACAAATGACGACTTGGAGAGGGTGAAAAATTTTCCCGCTCTTCATTCAAATAGCACCATGCCATCTTTTACTTCCATGTGAGACAACAGACAGAGGAGCAGGTCTTAGTGAATTGTCTCATTCAAGTGTCAGCACATCTGCACTTGAACTATCAACTAAAGACTTTCATCTAATTCAGGTCTCTAGAGAGGGACATGAACCCATAATCCTCTCACTAAAAACAAAGACAGAGGATGTGATCCATAAGTTGCACAGCCATAGTTTAATCAAATGATTCTATATCCAACTGACAAACTGAACCTTCACTGATATTGTGAGGTTTTGAGGAGCTTGAAGCAGCCAGAATTATTTAGTTGACCTACATTGTAAAAGCTCTGGTATTCTCTGTTCAGCTAGGGAATTGGACTCACAATGTAATGTCAGCATAAACACACTGTTGACTCATCTCAGACAATGCATTGGAAATTTTACACAAAGTCTAAGAATAGAAGGCTATGTAAGAAGAATGCAAAGCAATAGAGCATCCAAACTGGATTTCTGATCAACAAGAGAGGGAAGGAAAATGGTTGGGAGGAGGTCAAACAGGAGAGGCAGTAGACCACATGGCAGCTTTAGCCAGAACCACACTGGCAGGCAGCTACGTGGGATTGAGTGGGGAAGCATACTCAAGGGCCTACTCCTGCTCTTACGCTTCCTGGCTTGCCACACAACCTACAGAAAGCCTTCTCCCCTTTTATCTCTTACTTCTCTGAAGGTTCAAACTATTCCAGTACTGCATTCTAGAAGCACATTCCCAGACACTGGCATTCCTTCAGCAAATCCTCTAAGTGACCACTTTTTGTGGGCTTAGTGTGGCCTGACTGAGGGAGGCCCTTCTCATAAGACTAGGAGAAAGTGAGGACTGCAGATGCTGGAGATCAGAGCTGAAAATGTGTTGCTGGAAAAGCGCAGCAGGTCAGGCAGCATTCAAGGAACAGGAGAATCGACGTTTCGGGCATGAGCCCATTCCTGAAGAAGGGCTCATGCCCAAAACGTCGATTCTCCTGCTCCTTGGATGCTGCCTGACCTGATGTGCCTTTCCAGCAACACATTTTCAGCTCTGATCTCCAGCATCTGCAGTCCTCACTTTCACCTCACCTTTTATATTTATGATTACACAGTAATTCATGCGATTACCACAAGAACACTGCAATTAAAAGATTTAAAGAAGTGACACAGATCCAAGAATACATCTCTTAACCAAATGGAGGACCCACCTTGTATTCAGTCAGTATAATTACTGGTGTCAATTTGCTCAGCATACTCCTGTTGGGTTGGGTCTCTTTGGTGCATGCATATTGAAATGTGGAGAACTGTAAAAATGCCCCAAGCTGTGGCCTAGTCATTTAGCTGCACAAACTGTGTCAGCATCAGCCAAGCTGAGCATCACATTAATGCACTCAGCAATACCCTGCTATACCGGGAACTAGTGGTTTCGAGAATGGAACAAAAGAGGATCATTTCTCACATTGGGGTCTCGAATATAAAATTTCCTTAATACCTGCCTTTCAGTGTTGCGTTGGGATTGTTGTGATTACTTTAATTGTGCCTCTTTCTTCATTTGAAATTAGCCTCCAGAAATTTCCAGCATCCTGAAACCTGATCTCAAGGTGAAAAAAGGCTTGCTGCTCATCAGGCTATGACCATTCTAAAAATCATTCTTTTGACAGCTCTACGGAAATTACAATGGGACATTCTTGCTTCCTCCTTCCAGAATCCTTTGCTGGGCATTTCCTCAGGTTTCCCAACTAGCTACATTGACTGCAGTAGAATGACAGCCTTGACTCACTGGTAGCACCTGATGTTCAAAAGCCCTGAATTCAAAACCCACTGATTCCCAAGTTGGTTATTATTTATATACTGCCTGCTATTTTAACAGGCCACCTTGTTTCCTGGCCAACATCTCTATCTCAGGTTTGCTGCAGCGCTCCAGTGAAGCTCAACACAAGCTGGAAGAACAGCCCCTCACTTTCCACTTGGGAACTCTACAGTCTTCTGGACTCAACATTGAGTTTAACAATTTTAGGGCCTGAGGCACCTTCTCCCATGTCCCTACCCCAACCCCCAAACATTAGGCCTTGTTATCACATGGTCTGCTACGACACACAACACATTGTTAGCCATTAATTGTTCCCATTAGTAGCTATTCATTCTCTTAGACTGATTGTTATCCACTCCTTTCTCTATCCAACTGTCCTCTCTCTCTGGGCTCTATCTTCACCTACGGTTTTCTCCTTAACACCCACCCCCCACCCCATCTTCTGCATAAAAACTCACTTTTTTCTAGTTACAATCAGTTCCAAGGAAGGGTCACTGGACTTGAATAGCTAACTGAATTCTCTCCGCCAGACCTGCTGAGCTTTTCCAGCAATTCCTGTTTTTGACTCTGTATGTAATGTTGGGCCACAGCTGGAATACACTGTGCAGTTCTGGTCACCACACTCGAAGGAATGAGGCAACTGCACCAGAGAGGAGATTCACCAGGTTGTTTCCTGCTCTGGAGTGATTCAGCTATGAAGAGAGATTAGACAGGCTACAGTCATTTTCCATAAAGCAGAGAAGCTGAGGGAGACTCTGTTTGAGGTGTACAAAGTTATGAAGGGCACAGACCAGGAGAAACTTTCCCTTTTGTAGATGGGTCAGTAAGGCACAGTTTTTAAAGGTAAAGGGGAGGGGCGGGGGGGAAGTTGGAGGAAAAAAATGTTTTCACTCCTTGAGCCAATCAGTAGCCCTGTAGCCGTAAAATTGACTTCAAGCAACCTGACCAAGCAGACACTAGTTAAAAATCACAACACCAGGTTACAGTCCAATAGGTTTAACTGGAAGCTCTAGCTTTCGGAGCGCTGCTCCTTCATCAGGTGGTTGTGCAGTGTTCCGAAAGCTAGCGCTTCCAATTAATCCTGTTGGACTATAACTTGGTGCTGTGTGATTTTTACCTTTGTCCATCCCAGTGCAACACCAGCACCTCCAAATCAAGCAGACACTAGGTCACCCAAGTTTTAAACAGGGGATGGAACCACCTCCACTAAAACATCCCCCTTCACCTGAACAGCTACTTCCTTTCTACTCTCACACTTGTGACATTCATTCAGGTTTCTCAATTAATTTTTTTTAAACTCCTCTAAAAAAAAATTTAAAATATACACAAGTGCTGACAAACAATTAAAAAAAACTTACAAAGCACTGAAAACAGCAGCTTCTATAAAAGCATCTCTTGATGACGGCAGCCATTATACTCATCATTTTCAGTCACTGATTTTCAACAACAAAAGCTGTTTTATCCTTTTTAAGGGAAAATAGGCAAGACATGAATAACACCTGATACAGCCAGAGATGGCAATTGTTCATTCTTGGATCACAGACAGATAAGTTTAAAGTACCTGGCAAGCGTTTGACTATCCCCACTAACATTAAAAGCCATCCCTGTCGCTCTTCAATGTCAGTATAAATACTCCAGCTGAATCAGAGCCTCTGAGCTGAGTTTTACTCTGATTTCCTTTCACAATCATCTCGCTCTTTCCGGCTGCCAACGTCAACACAGATCTTATTACCTTAGATCCGCATTTGTAGCTTCAGATCTGACAAGTGCAAGCAGCACTTAGCTCCTGAGAAAATGCATGACCTGTGCTACCATGCTGCTGTTTAGAAACTGTAAAGTGGAGACTTTTGGCAGGAAAAATGAAAGGACGAAAATGAGCTTGCAGATGCACCAAGAATAACATTTCGAAAATAGACTAGGAGAGGGAAGAGAAGGGATTTGGGTCATTAGCCTGGGCAAAAAAGCTGCACTCTTAATGTCTTGGAAGAGAGAGGATTGTTTTGATGAGCAGATGAGATGCACTTTCCACTTCAAACAGAAGTTCAGCAAATATGTAAGTCACAAACACTGGTCATATTTTTCAATAAGATTACGAAGGTCCTCACTTTCTCCTAGTGCTCCCATGACCGAATCAACATGGACATTTACTATAAACCGACCGACTGCCACAGCTACCTAGACTACACCTCCTCCCACCCTGCCCCCTGTAAAAACGCCATCCCATAACTGCTATAACATAGGGAGGGAGATGATTAGTTATATAGTTTAACGGGCACCATTTTGTATCAACTAGGAGAAAGTGAGGACTGCAGATGCTGGAGATCAGAACTGAAAATGTGTTGCTGGAAAAGCGCAGCAGGAAAGGCAGCATCCAAGGAGCAGGAGAATCGACGTTTCGGGCATGAGCCCTTCTTCAGGAATGCGGAAAGTGTGCCATGCAGGCTAAGATAAAAAGTAGGGAGGAGGGACTTGGGGGAGGGGCGTTGGAAATGCGATAGGTGGAAGGAGGTTAAGGTGAGGGTGATAAGGTGAGGGTGATAGGCCGGAGTGGGGGTGGGGGCGGAGAGGTCAGGAAGAAGATTGCAGGTTAGGAAGGTGGTGCTGAGTTCGAGGGTTGGGACTGAGACAAGGTGGGGGAGGGGAAATGAGGCAGGTGAATTTGTGGCGGATATGGAAGAAACCCTTGGGGCCTTGGAGGGAGGTAAGGGGGGAGGTGTGGGTGCACGTTTTGCATTTCTTGCGGTTGCAGGGGAAGGTGGCAGGAGTGGAGGTTGGGTTGGTGGGGGGTGTGGACCCGACGAGGGAGTCACGGAGGGAGTGGTCTTTTCGGAACGCTGATAGGGGAAGGGAGGGAAATATGTCCCTGGTGGTGGGGTCCGTTTGGAGGTGGCGGAAATGACGACGGATGATACGATGTATATGGAGGTTGGTGGGGTGGTAGGTGAGGACCAGTGGGGTTCTGTCCTGGTGGCGATTGGAGGGGCGGGGTTCAAGGGCAGAGGAGCGGGAAGTGGAGGAGATGCGGTGGAGAGCATCGTCGACCACGTCTGGGGGGAAATTGCGGTCTTTGAAGAAGGAGGCCATCTGGGTGGTTCAGTATTGGAACTGGTCCTCCTGGGAGCAGATGCGGCGGAGACGAAGGAATTGGGAATATGGGATGGCGTGTTTACAGGGGACAGGGTGGGAGGAGGTGTAGTGTAGGTAGCTGTGGCAGTCGGTCGGTTTATAGTAAATGTCCGTGTTGATTCGGTTGCCCGAGATAGAAATGGAGGGGTCTAGGAAGGGGAGGGAGGAGTCTGAGACAGTCCAGGTAAATTTGAGGTCGGGGTGGAAGGTGTTAGTAAAGTGGATGAACTGTTCAACCTCCTCATGGGAGCACGAGGCAGCGCCGATACATTCATCGATGTAGCGGAGGAAAAGGTGGGGGGTGGTGCCAGTGTAGCTGCGGAAGATGGACTGTTCCACATAGCCTACGAAGAGGCAGGCATAGCTGCCTTGTGCTCCCATGAGGAGGTTGAACAGTTCGTCCACTTTACTAATACCTTCCACCCCGACCTCAAATTTACCTGGACCGTCTCAGACTCCTCCCTTCCCTTCCTAGACCTCTCCATTTCGATCTCGGGCAACCGAATCAACACGGACATTTACTACAAACCGACCGACTGCCACAGCTACCTACACTACACCTCCTCCCACCCTGCCCCCTGTTAAAACGCCATCCCATATTCCCAATTCCTTCGTCTCCGCCGCATCTGCTCCCAGGAGGGCCAGTTCCAATACCGAACAACCCAGATGGCCTCCTTCTTCAAAGACCGCAATTTCCCCCCAGACGTGGTCGACGATGCTCTCCACCGCATCTCCTCCACTTCCCGCTCCTCTGCCCTTGAGCCCCGCCCCTCCAATCGCCACCAGGACAGAACTCCACTGGTCCTCACCTACCACCCCACCAACCTCCATATACATCGTATCATCCGTCATCATTTCCGCCACCTCCAAACGGACCCCACCACCAGGGACATATTTCCCTCCCCTCCCCTATCAGCGTTCCGAAAAGACCACTCCCTCCATGACTCCCTCGTCGGGTCCACACCCCCCACCAACCCAACCTCCACTCCTGCAACCTTCCCCTGCAACCGCAAGAAATGCACAACCTGCGCCCACACCTCCCCCCTTACTTCCCTCCAAGGCCCCAAGGGATCCTTCCATATCTGCCACAAATTCACCTGCCTCATTTCCCCTCCCTTGAACTCAGCACCACCTTCCTAACCTGTAATCTTCTTCCTGACCTCTCCGCCCCCACCCCCACTCCGGCCTATCACCCTCACCTTATCACCCTCACCTTAACCTCCTTCCACCTATCGCATTTCCAACGCCCCTCCCCTAAGTCCCTCCTCCCTACCTTTTATCTTAGCCTGCTTGGCACACTTTCCTCATTCCTGAAGGGCTCATGCCCGAAACGTCGATTCTCCTGCTCCTTGGATGCTGCCTGACCTGCTGTGCTTTTCCAGCAACACATTGTCAGCACCATTTTGTATCAAGCATGGGACAATAGCATAGGCTCCCAAGTCGAGCTGAGCCAGAACAGGAATTGAACCCACATATTAATGTTCTTCTGAACGAGTCCATGAGCCAATTGGCCTCCACAAATTGGAACCATTTTCATAAAAGAACAAGTTTGCAATAACTTGTTCAAGTTCAAGCAGTGTTTGCACCGTTTACAAATAAAAGCCAAACAGATGAGCTTTCTCAATCGTAGATAGGATAGTGAAGGTGGTGTTTGGTATACTTACCTTCATTGGTCAGTGTATTGAGGATAGGAGTTGGGAGGTGATTGTTGGGCTGTATAGGACATTGGTTAGGCCACTTTTGGAATACTGCATGCAATTCTGGTCTCCATGCTACAGGATGTTGTGAAATTTGAAAGGATTCAGAAAAGATTTACAAGGGTGCGATGAGGATTGAAGGTTATGAGCTATAGGGAGAGGCTGAATAGGCTGGTCCTTGTTTCTCTGGAACGTCAGATGCTGAGGGGTGACCTAATGGGGGTTTATAAATCATGAGAAGAAGGGATAGGGTAAATAGCTGAGGTCTTTTCCCTGGGGTGGGGGAGTCCAAAACTAGAGGGCATAGGTTTAGGGTGAGTGGGGAAAAATTTAAAAATGGACCTAAGGGGCAACCTTTTCATGCAGAGGGTTGTGCACGTATGGAATGAGCTGCCAGAGGAAGTGGTGGAGGCTGGTACAATTGCAACTTTTAAAAGGCATCCGGATAGGTACATGAATAGGAAGGGTTTGGAGGGATGTGGGCCAAGTGCTGGCAAATGGGACTAGATTAATTTAGGATATCTGGTTGGCATGGAGGATCTGTTTCCATACTGTACATCTCTATGACTGACTCAAAGCAAAATGATAATGTACCTCCCATGTACAGCAATTAAACTCAGAGCAGCAGAATAATCCCACAGTGAGGGACTCTCAGTCAAATGGAAGACCTGTCAGAATAATGTTGAATATTCTCCAAAAGGATCTTGCAAATATTTCTCTCCTCCAATTTCTTTCCACTTAGTAAACTTCTCCCAGAGGTAAATAAAAGCAAAATACTGCAGTGCTGGAAATCTGAAACCAAACCACAACGGGGCATCTATGGAGAAAGAAACGGAGCTAATGTTTCAAGTTCAGTAAGAATCTTTTCAAAGTGTCATCCTGTACTCAAAACATTAATGGTTTTTCTCTCCACTGATGCTGCCAGACCTGTGGAGTTTTCCAGCACTTTGTTTTTATTTCTGCCAGAGGCAACATACCTTCTGGTTCTCTTTGATCTGTCATTGGAGACCATACTTTATTCTCTTCAATAGTTTTAGTTGTAAATTAGACACAGCAAAAAGTGAGATGAAGGCAGTGGGAAGCATCACAAAAATAATAGCCTAATAAACCATTCAGCAGAAATTTGTTAACCCAGTTCGTTAGTTTATTTAAAACAGTAAAACACATCATAAGACATGAAGCCGACATCACAACAAACCAACTGATTTCTATGTGAATAGCTCACAGATCCATAGCAAACTAACTGGCAAGTAGAGACACAATATGCACACACACAGCACATGGAGCCTTTAAAAGGTGAGCTCTCAAAGGCACGATGTGTACACAACAGAGGATGGTACTCATTACTGAACATGGAACATTTTCCTTTCCTCATCAAGGATAGATTTGAGATCAGCAAAAGGAGAGGAAGAAAGTTTGATTAATGTTTTATAATGCTATTAGTAACATAATCACTAATTATGCAGCACAGAAAGAACAATTCAGTCCAGTGTAAGATCTGAATAAACTACCCAATTGTTTGCTCAGCATCCTGCAATATTTTTCTCAATCCAACGCTTATCCAGGTTCTTTAAAAATCACAGCTAGCTTCCACCATTCTTTCAAGTAGTGAACTGTAAACCACCTCAAATCACTACACAAAAGCAAATCATTCCCTCAGTTCCCCTCTGGTTCTTTTGTCCACAATATTAAATCGAGGTCCACTTATTGACAGCACTCCTGCCAGCAAAAGCAGTGTCTTCCTACTTACTCCACCAAACTCCTCACAATTTTCAATACCTTTATTAACATTTCCATAACCTTCTCTGCTTGAAGAACAACCCTAGATTCACTGATCTTTCCACATAACTGATCTTTCCCTCATCATCCTAGAATATTTTCTCTGCAGTCTACCCAAGGACTTGACATCCTTCCTCGTGTCGAAAAGTGTGGAGCAGGAAAAGCACAGCAGGTCAGGCAGCATCTGTGAAGCAGGAAAATCGATGTTTCGGGCATAAGCCCTTCATGAGGAACATTCCTCATGAAGGGCTTATGCCCGAAACATCAATTCTCCTGCTCCTCAGATGCTGCCTGACCTGCTGTGCTTTTCCAGCACCATACTTTTCGACTCTGATCTCCAGCCATCTGTAGTCCTCACTTCCTCCATCATGTGTTGAGCAAACAGCAATATCAGAAATAGTGAGGAATTTACTGATGTTTGGACCTTGGGGCACCAGGTTTCGCAAAGCAAAGAATTTCAATGTATTGCCCCAACAATATGTGTAGTGTGTACCATCTACAAGATGCACTGCAGTCAATTGAAAAAGCTGCTTCGACAGCACCTACCAAACCTATAACTTCAACCACCTGCAAAAAGGAAAACAAGGAGAGCAGATGCGTCAGCACCTGCAAATCAACCTTCCTCGCTCACCACTCCCTGCCAAACCACATACCATTAAAGACTTGCAACAACATTGCCACTCCTTCACTGCAAGCAGATCAAAAACTTTTATCAAGAGGAGCAAGCCTGCACAGTATGGACTGTAGCAGTTCAAGAAAGTGATGCACCACACCATTATAAGGGCAATTAGGAATGGGCACCAAATGCTGCCTCACACAAGAAAACAAATTAAAAATAATTTTAGAAAAAAAACACAAACACTCAGATTTGTTTCTTCCTGAATGCACGGCTAGACACATCTCAGTTGTGGAAGAACAGTAGGAAAACCCCAGGTGTGGGGAATTCTGCAACAGAGGCACTACCTGGGGAAGGTAAAGCAAACATATACAAAGCAAGCCCAGGCTCACAAAAGGGAAACAAAAAGATTTGAACTGAGGTGTGCCCCTGCTACCTCACCACCTGCATTGACAATGTCATCTTTACAATGCAGCTTTATGCCACAGGGACTTTGGAGAGGCTTCGGCTGACTTCAAAGTTTCATAAAGGCAAATTAATTTGATTAGGTTTTATAATGCTGGGGTAAATCAGTTTAAGAAGATTTGCTTACTCCTTGGGTAACTGTTGTGGACCATCAATATTCTCCTTGCCTAATGATACATATTTATTTTGGTATTTAATTATACATAGTTACTGGATCGTACGCTGGTGGATATGTTGGTGGAAGATATAATGCAATGCATAGAATAATATTTGGGGAGTACTCATTTTAAGTCTCCTCATTCAAATATTTTCATTTTAAAGTTGCTTCTTTATGTCCTCTCTTCTCATTCAAAGTGCCATTTGATTAGATTCCCTACAGAATGGAAACAGGCCCTTCAACCCAACAAGTCCACACCGAACCTCCAAAGAGTAATCCACCCAGACCGATTACCCTACCCTACATTTACCCCTGACTAATGTACCTAACACTATGGGCAATTTAGCATGGCAAATTCACCTGACCTGCACATCTTTGGATTGTGGGAGGAAACCAGAGCACCAGGAGGAAACCCAAATAGACATGGGGAGAACGTTCAAACTCCATACAGACTGTCACCCGAGGCAGGAATCAAACCCAGGTCTCTGGCGCTGTGAGGCAGCAGTGCTAACCACTGAGCCACTGTGCCACCTCATTACTTATTTTAACATCACTTAATTTCTGGCCATGTCGCATGTTATTTTTTTCTCTTAAATCACTGCACCTCTCACCACTGCATCATCAAGGAGGTTCCTGATTGTTTTGCCAGAGTTGGTGCCATTGGGTCTGCATCCCAAAGTCAAGGATTATCACTTTTGTAAAATAGGTCCTCGCTTAGGTAATGAAGTAAATTCTTTATTAAACAACTTTATTTTAATTTCTCGGCTGTTTCTCTATTTGAAATAGTGCTGTGGATTTGGTTCTTTTTAAAAGAACTCCTTTACAGGTAAATAGCTGAGAAACTTAGCATATCTATAATACACAGTTCTTTAAACACTTCTGTACAAGCAAGAAACCAGCTTTCTTCAATTAAGCTTTCTCTGGTTTGTTTTGCAAGTTATTCAGTTTGGAATGCACAGTGCTGCACATTGTATGGCACAATGTTTCAACTTTTAAACTGGCATTTCTGGGCAATACCTGTCCCCAGGAACCAAACTCTAGCTTTCTAGAGAATGCATTCCCAACTTTAGTGCAGTCACTCTCGAGATAATGCAGTAGATACCTGAAGCTCTGAGTGCCTATCCCTAAGACATAGCAGCAGCAATCAGGCCATTCAGCCCATTGAATCTGCTCCACCATTCAAGTGTGGCCGATAAGTTTCTCAATCCCATTCTCCCTCTTTCTCCCCGTAAACCTTAATTCCCCTGATAATCAAGAACCTATCTCCATCGTAAATATACTCAATGACCTGGCCTCCACAGCCTTGAGGCAGTGAATTCAACAGAAACTCTGCCATTCCAGTCATTTTGATATATTTAGCACAGAAAAATCTAAAAGGATATTATTTGCCCCAATGGAGATGTCCAGCCAGAATATCCCCGCCTTGTACAACATTATAATATCAGTATTTTCTGAGGAGTCTTTTGGCTTTACCCTTCCAGTAATAATTGGAACTTCAGACTTTTTTTACTGTAAAACAAATGTTACTGACCTCTACCAAGATTACCCATCATTTTTTATTAAAATCTGAATGAAGTTCCTTCAAGTCTACAGACCTCAGCAACTTTAGAAGTTAATATTTAACAAATCAGCATGTCAGCATAAAGAAAACCACAGACTATTATCATCCTTTCTGGGAACAATTTTTACACATTAGCTAACTGAAGCAGTTGCCAAGTGGCACAGATACAAAAAATACCAGCCCAGCACTTGCCAGGATAAACAGAGAAGCAAAACCTAACAATTTGATTCATAACATATTGTTATCATCTGTATCTTAAAGAATTTTAATTCAGTTGCCTCTTGACTAATGATGATGAACATTTATTTTCCCAGGGATTTTTTGCTTAATACTGGAAACCATGATCCAGGCTCATATATGAGAGAATGTCTAATGAGAAAAGCTGCCGTGCACTGTCTTCTCTTAAAACGTGGAGTGAAACAGGACATCACTTATTTTGCACAAACAGGCTACAAAATACTTGCAATGATATAGCTACAAAAAAATCCTGTTCTAAACCAGCAACAGATAGAATAGACTAGGAGAGAGTTGCAGGCTAAATGGTTAAGAAAGAGTGAAGGGTAGAGAAGGGAAGAGTTCAACACTGGTATGTAACACCACCAGTATGCAATTTATCCCATTCATAAGCTATTGGTTTAACATATTGCACATTCTCCACTCAATTCTGAAACTAGAGGTTTGACTCAGGTAGGAGGAGGTTTCTGAAAGTCTACTTCCTAATCCACACCAAGCAAATAATCATGTGCAATCGAGCAATGCTCTAGTTATTTTCATACTTGTAAACAAGTTGAGGTGATGACCGTGCTGCCATGAGGAGCAAGACACTCTGCTTGTACATTTAAATCAGTCATAGAACAGGTCAAAATGATTGTTTTTTTCTGTTTATTATCCAGACTAGTCTAATATCTGGAACAGAGACGCATAATGATATTCTGGTGGGGTCGACAGGCTGTGATAGTCAAAGATTCACTCCACTGCACATTACAATATCATTGTAGCATCTGTTAACAAGTTCATTAAATGCAGTACTCAGTCCAGCAATTTAAATATTTCTAGGAACAATTGGCACAGAAGGCAATTTCTATTACAGCTAATGCACATGTTAGGTGTTAGGCCTGCTGGGTTCTTCCACCCATCTGTGTTCTGCACCTTCTGTACAGAGAAGATAAAAAAGGCACTGAACAAATATTTCCAACCCTGCAATCTAAACAGAAAAATGATCATATGAACTCTATTTGGAGCATCCCTTGAAAACTAGACTGTTCTGGTTCTGCAGAAACTATGGATGCAAAAAAAATGATTCCTCATATCAAGAACTGAAGTGATAAGGAAAGACTGCACAAATGCAGGGTTTTTTTTGCCTGGTAACAAGCTGAGAGGCAATCTTGTAGATGTACATAAAATAAGCAAGAAAATGAAGATAATGTATCCAGTTTATTGTTTGAGGTTCTTTAGTTTCAAGCTCGAAAACAGTCAATTTGGGGCCACTATGTACATGCAGAAATTAAAAATGAATGAGGGGGACGGCAAAACAGCCTGTCCATCTGCTCATACAATGCCAGCATCAGGCCAAATGTTTCAGGAGACTAAGAAACAGCAGTCTTACTTAAGAAAACAAAAAAAAATTAGAAGTTCTCTAGTCCAGTTCATGATCAACATCTGGTTGCCCCTTAGTTAGGCAGCTCAATGCCCTGATATGGTCTACAGTCTGCATGGGTCTACATTCTGCGTATTTGTACCATAACATTGCAATCTGGAGATTTGTGATAGGCATAGAACCCTAATTCGCATACTTAAGCAAACTCCTGGAAGTTGCCAGCAGATGGGCTTTGTCCACTTAGAGGCCCACCCAAAAACTGTGTCCGGTTGGCCTCATGGGGTTACCAAGCAGCTCCATTTGATTTTTTTTTTAAATTGCTGGCTGTCGTTTTCCAGTTGGATACTTTTGCCAAAGAGTGACTCTTATAATGGAGTACAGAAATCCTCAAAGCATGTTGAAAACATTTGAATGCTAAAACAGAGGAATTCGAGGATCCTCCCAGATGTGGTTTTCTACATTCCATAACAGCTGATGATCTTAAGCCCATAGAAGAGTTAGTGAGAATATTGGAGATTGGTTAAGTACATGTAGTGGTCGGCTACATGTTGGAAGAAATAAGCTTCAAGTGTTTACATCTCAGTTTATTCTGGGTTCCCTTCTCTGATGCTGTGTTATATTCATTTTTGTTTTCTGTTGCATCCACAGAAGGTGACTGTTTAACTTGACTAAAGTGCCTAATGTAGTCACACAATATGTCTGATATCTGTAATTATCTTTGATCATCATCAACCACTGCTTAATATATGGGAAACTTGGTTTATGACAAGCTGCATTCACTCATTCTTACTTCTCAGTGTGACACCTTTCTTCAAGACAAGCATATTTCTGTCCCCACAAAGCACTCTCAGGTCTCCTGGTGCGCATAGTCGGAGATCCTTTGGGATAGCCTCACTTTAACTGGGCAGTGTCCCTCCACTCTCTAGACTGCTGTGTCCTCACTGATTTCTAGAGGTCAATCTATAAACCATGTTTCACACACACTCCCTTCAGTTCTCACAGAAATTGCACATCCCAGATAATGCAATGTATTTATTTTATTTATTAGCAAGCCACATCCTAACATTTATTTTCCAAAGAGGTCATTCAATCGTCTTAGATTTCTAACCCAGTTTATCACAGCTGTGCTCAGATGGTGCATTTTTAAATGCATTTTGAAGGGGTCAACTAATAAATGGTGTTGCCATATAAATGCTTAGCACTTCATTACACTTACATTTGTTCAAAGGAAAAGTTCAGCATATCCGGGAATTTGCTGAAACCATTGAGGGTTCGTGCAGAGAGAGAGAGAAACAAAGATGACATCGCCCAATTTAAACCCATTTTTGTGCCCTTCAGAACTGAAGGAACTATGAGCATGTAGCAGCTCACAAGTCACAAATTCACTGAACAGGTTACCATCATTTTCATATTTCTACTTAATTAAAAAATAACAAATGAGATTGTCTGAAGAAAAACGCATCTTGCCGTGCTTCATTATGATTTTTTTATTGATTTTTAATGGCTGTGAGCTTGGGGAAATAGGGAATCAATCACATGGAGAACAGATTGCTTTCAAGAGGAGGAAAGGCAATTTTAAATATTCTTACAACATCCTGAAACTGCATGAATTTTCTACTGCTCCAAACATCTAAATAACCTGGGGGTGGGGAACTTAAATTTTAAAGCCTTCTCCAATTGACATCAAAAGTACAGTGAAGTAATACTGTACTGAAGTTGACACTTTTCAAAGGTCACCCTATATATACTGTAGACAGAATTGGTTGCAGTATCATCTCATTCATTCTGATGGTATTCTGGAATATTACAGCATTCTAACCCTCTATAACAGTGTTTTTTTAGATAAAACGTATGCAGCTCACAGAAATACATTAGGATAATAAGCCATTGAATGACACTGAGCTAGAAAACTTAAAGCATCATTGATGCAGGAAATTTAAGTTGCTTCCTGAAGAAAATTCATTTTTCCAGTGTTGCATGTTCATAGAATACAGTCCTTCTGTGTTGTACAAGTGTTCTAACCACCAATAGTTACAGCCTGCATTCACATAAATACGTTGAGTGTAAAAGATAGTCCATCTCAGGTGGAAAATGTTACTCGGGCCTCAGCTGATGTTACTACAGGACATGTCAGATACCATATTGAAATCTAGATTTTAGTCCAACAGGTTTATTGGAAGCACTAGCTTTCGGAGCACTGCTCCGTCATCAGGTGGCTGATGAAGGAGCAGCGCTCCGAAATCTAGTGCTTCCAATTAAATCTGTTGGACTATAACCTGGTGTTGTGAGATTTTAAACTTTGTACACGCCAAACCAACACCAGCATCTCCAAATCATGAAATCTAGATTGTTTTTATTATTGAGGTTGTCCTTCACTGAACACAAGCATGCAATGCTGCGAATTTGATTTTTACAATAAAACAGAAGTTCATTATGCAAAATAAATTAATAATAAAATAGAACAAACCAAGCCATTTTAATATAATAATTTGAAACATTTTTAAAATGTGTTGTAAACTAAAATACATCTATCGCATCACTGTACACAACTCAAATATCTGAGAGAACTCCTGGTCTATCACATTCTTTGATTCGACTTAATTGTTTCTTTGAATTCCCAATTGAAAACCTATGCAGAGCTACATGGAAATGGTGCGGAAGTAGGATTTAGAGAATAGCTCATAAAGAGAGCCAGCACAAACTCATTGGGCCAAATGGCCCAATCTGCATTCCAACCAGCCTGATTCCAGGGAATTCTAGCTCCAGGCCTCCAGGTTACTAATCCAGTAACATAACAAAATGACGTTACCCAATAACATAAAATGATATCTGACATTGCTTCCTGCTCAACATCAATTTTCATGCAGGAGTTTGGCAGTATTTGTATGTTTTACATTGAATTGAAAATGACAGATTCATTTGACCCATTGATATCATCCTGAAGCAAATATCCACACTACTAATTGCTTCTCACTCCAACATCTACAAATTGGAATAGTCATTGCACATTTACAAACTCTAGATGATTTGAATGAGAACTGTTGCTGCACATTTTCAGTTCATGCTAATTAGAACCCAGAAGTGTAAAGAGAAACAGCTTGTTTACAGAGGATTGTTGTTGTCAGAATTAATTCAGTACTACTTCTTTGAATACTAGTTTGAAACAAACTTTGATGGTGAAAGAGTGGAGAATAGAAGTGTGAAGGGGATAGTAATAGCAAGAGATTGATGCACTCACTGTTTCTTCAACAGCAAAGACCAGGGAAAATCCTAGATAGACGACACCAGTATAATGTACTAGTTGTTCTACAGTTTGGAAGATAACAGTGGAGAGACAATGATGAAGCGATCTAAAGTATTTCAATTACTTCAGTGATAGCTCATTAAGAAGATTTCACCTGATGAAGGAGCAGCACTCCGAAAACTTGTCATTTCAAATAAACCTGTCAGACTATAACCTGGTGTTGTGTGGATTTAGAGTCATAAAGATGTATAGCACGGAGACTTCCAACCTGTCCATGCCGACCAGCTATTGCAACCCTATCTAGTCCCACCTGCCAGCACCCGGCCCATATCCCTCCAAATCTTTCCTATTCATATACCCATCCAAATGTCTTTTTAATGTTGCAATTGTACCAGCCTCCACCACTTTCTCTGGCAGCTCATTCCATAGACGTACCACCCTCTGCGTGAAAAGGTTGCTCCTGAGGTCTCTTTTATATCTTTCCCCTCTCACCCTAAACCTATGCCCTCTAGTTCTGGACACCACGACCCCAGGGAAAAGACTTTGTCTATTTATCCTATCCATCCCCCTCATAATTTTGTAAACCTCTATAAAGTCACCCCTCAGCCTCCAACAGTGCAGGAAAAACAGGCCCAGCCTATTCAACCTCTCCCTATAGCTCAAATCCTCCAACCCTGGCAACATCCTTGTAAATCTTTTCTAAACCCTTTCAAGTTTCACAGCATCTTTCTGATAGGAAGGAGACCAGAATTGCATGCAATATTCCAACAGTGGCCTAACCAATGTACTGTACAGAAGCAACATGACCTTCCAACTCCTGTACTCAATACTCTGACCAATAAAGGAAAGCATACCAAACACCTTCTTCACTATCCTATCTACCTGCGACTCCACTTTCAAGGAGCTATGAACCTGCACTCCAAGGTGTCTTTGTTCAGCAACACTCCCTAGGACCTTACCATTAAGTGTATATGATTTGCTTTCCCAAAATGCAGCACCTTGCATTTATCTAAATTAAACTCCATCTGCCACTCCTTAGCCCATTGGCTCATGTGATCAAGATCCTGTTGTAATCTTCCAATTTTGGTGTCATCTGCAAACTTCTGACATTAAGAAGACTAGCTGTTCTTTCAAGGGACTCTAATGAATTGTATGCATACTTTCCACTTCTTGGAAGTGGTTTTATTTTGCTTAGCACCTTTGAAGTCATAAAGCTTTATTTGTGGATTTGTGTAGTGAGATCACAGAACTACTTTTTAAAAGTTCAAAAAAAAAGGCAACCTCACCATGATTCCACTCACGAGAGAGAGGTGACTGGTGGATAGTTGACCTGAGGATCACAATGCCTCAGGTGAGGGGAGAGATTGAGAAGGAGAGGAGAGTACTTCATAGTTACCTTAGCAGGGGTCGAAATTGAACCCATGCTGTTAGCATCACCTGGCAAATCAGCCATCCAGCCAACTAAGCTAACTGAACCCTCATGGTTTTGATGGGAACGATGTATAGGGAACATTAAAATTTATCCCATCTGCTTTACTGCATCTTATACGATAGGAGAACTCTTACTTTTAGAATAGGAGCAAAATATTTTACAAATTGAAACAAGATTCAATTAATGAAGATTGTTGTTAAAAACAGCAAGCGAGAGAGTGGGCAGTTTTTGTTTTATTTTATTTAAGAGAGCTTTAGGCTTTAATTTGACTTGCTTCACGATATAATCCCTTTCAATTACCTTGCTGGGGAGTAGTGCTTGATAACCCACGAGGCTGGAGTAATGAATGGAGCCAAGCTAAGCACACTTCAGTGCAGCTGTGCCTTCCTGCCCACCTGCAGTTCACACTCCAGTTCCCAGGCAGCACATTACACAGTGACAGATGCATTAGACTTCTTTGTGTATCTATCACTGCAGCTGATCCAAAGACAAGGAGATGAGACTTGGGGCTCCCTGGGTTGTGGGGGGAATGAATTCCCTCATTATGTTTACATTTTAAATTCTTTTTAAAATAAAAACACAGCCTAATGCTCCCAGGAATGAAACTATGTGCAATATCCTAAAGCAAACATACAATTTGTTGGAGTAATTCAGTTTTTATGCTCATGTTTCTTTTGATTGTAAGATGTATGGGCAGAATGATTTTTGTAACAAAATAAAGTGATATGTTCATGGCATACTGGGGCCTCCCTTTTGGACATGGAGCCATTGCAAAGCAAAGAGTCATGAAGAGGAACAGAGACTGAGACTGCAGAATGGAGTGCATTTCATAGAATCCCTAGTGTGAAAACAGGCCATTCGGCCCAACAAGTCCACAGCGACCCTCCAAAGAGTAACCCACCCGTACCCATTCCCTATTTTATATTTACCCCTGACAAATGCACCAAACCTACTTATTTAGCATGGCCAATTCACCTAACCTGCACATCTTTGGGTTGTGGGAGGAAACTGGAGCACCCGGAGGAAACCCACGCAGACACAGGGAGAATGTGCAAACTCCACACAGACAATCGCCCGAGGCGGGACTCGAACCCAGGTCACTGATGCCGTGAGGCAGCAGTGCTAACCACTGAGCAACCCTGTCATACATTTAAAATCAAGTAAAACAGGAAGTGCTATAATCACACTGAGGAAAGGTGACCGGACCCAAAAACATTAACTGTGATTTCTCTGCGCAGATGTCGCTGAACCTGTTGACCTTTTCCAGCAACTTCGGTCTTTGTTTCTATAAGCGCTTGGCCTAGCCGTCAACAGTCAGCACCTGAAGAGGCAAAGCAGATCCTCTGTTTTAGAAACAGATTAACCTGTGATGCACCATTTCGAATGAACATCTGAAATAGGAACAGAACTTGGGCATTCAAACTAGCCCAGTCATTCAAGAAAATCATAGCTGATCTGTTTGAGTTTCCCATTTACCCCCAATAACCTGTGATGCCTTCGCCCAGCAAGAATCTACCTCTGCCTTAAAAACATTCTCTACTTCCTTCTAAAGCAGAGAAATCCAAAGTTGCGGAATCCTCAGAACAAAAAAAACTTTTCATCTCTGCCTTAAATCCCTAATTTGAAACCAGTAGTCCCTCGTTCTGCGTTGACCCATCCTTTCCATATCCACTTGAAGGCCATTCAGAATCTTCAATCAAGTTATCTCTCAGTCTTCTAAACTCCAGGGGGAAACACGCCTAGCCTGCCCAACATTTCTTGCTAAGACATCTAGATAGCCCATTCCAGATAGCAACCTAGTATACCTCCTCTGGAACAACCTCCAATGCATTTACAATCGTCCTTAAATAAGACCAAAACTGCACATGCTATTTGAGATGTAATCTCATCAATGTCCGATGTAATTGAAACATAATTTCCTTATTTTTAGGTTGTAAATCTGCAGGACCTGAACATTTGTTGTTTGCTACATTCTGCAATTTGAATTTTAATTTGGACTTACTTTCGGTTTGCAGAATAAAAGAAAGGTAAAATTTGAATGTCCCCTATTATCCACCAACATCAATGGTTACTCTGGAGTAGGACATCTGTAGCTTTCTGATATATATGTTCTCTCTGGATTTACCCTTGTATATAGAAATAATAAGCCTCCAGATTACTGAGCAAATTGCTACTGTAAATATATTTGTGAAAGCTACCTCTGGCTGGCACTTTTAGCAATATTAACATCAGCTCAAATACAAAAACATGACGTTAGGGTGAAAAATATGCCACATTAGCGGACATATAAAATTTGTATCATTGACACCAACAGGTGAGGTGCCGGAAGACTGGATGTTTGCTAATGTGTTCCCATTATTTAAGAAAGGCTGTGGAGAAATGTCAGGGACTACAGACCAGTGAGCCTTATGTCAGTGGTGCATTAAGTTGTTGAAGGGGATTCTGAGGGACAGAATTTACATGAATTTGGAAAGACAAGGACAGACTAGGGATAGTGCATATGGTTTTGTGCATGGGAAATCATGTCTCACAAAAGATTAAGTTTTTGAAGAAGATTGATGAAGGCAGAGCAGGAGACGTTGCCCATATGTCCTTCATGAAAGCATTCGACAAGGCGGACTGGTTACTAAAGTTTAGATCACATGAGATCTGGGGGAGCTAGCCAAATGGACACAAAATTGGCTTAAAGGTAGGAGACAGAGGGTTGCTTTTCAGACTGGAGGCCTGTGACTCATGGTGTGTGGTAAGGATCAGTGCTGGATCCACTGCTTTTTGTTGTTTATATAAGTGATTTGCATATGAATATAGGAAGTATGGTTAGTAAGTTTGTAGATGACATTAAAATAGGTGGTGTAGTGTATGGTGCGATATATTATCTCCAAGGGCAATGAGTGGCAGATGGAGTTTAATTTAGATAAATGTGAGGTATTGCATTTTGGTAGGGCAAATCAGGACAAGATTTAGAGAGTTAATGGTTGGGCCTTGGGGAATGTTGCCAAACGAAGGGGTGCAGGTGCATAGTTCATTGAAAGTGGAGTCGCTGGTAGACAGGGGGTGAAGAAGGTAACTGACATCTGCCTTCGTTAGTCATAATATTGAGTATAGGAGTTGGGACAACATGTTGCAGCTGTATTCTGAATACGGCATATACTTTCAGAACACTGCATATAATTCTGGCCACCCTGCTGTAGGGAGGATGGTGTGAAACTGGAGAGGATGCAGTAAAGATTTACAAGGATGTTGCTGGGGTTGGAGGGTTTGAGATACAAAGAGAGGCTAAATAGGCAAGGGACATTTTCCCTGGAGCATCAGAGGCTGAGGGATGACTTTATAGAAGTTTTAAAATCATGAGGGACATGGATAGGGTGATTAGCCAAGGTCCTTTTCATATGGTGGAACAGGCTAAACTAGAGGGCATATGTTTAAGGTGAGAGGGGAAAAATTTAAGGATCTGAGGGATGAGATTTTCATGCAGAGGGTGGTGCATGTCTGGAACAAGCTGCTTGAAGAAGTGGTGGAGGCAGGTACAATTATAACATTTGAAAGGCATTTGGTTGAATATATGAAAAGGAAAGGTTTTAGAGGGCTAGGGATCAAATTGCTGGCAAATGGGACAAAGTCAGATTGGGATGTCTGGTTGGCACGGATGTCATAGAGGAGAAAGTGAGGATTAAAATTAGACGCATGTTGAATTCGTGGATGTGGGAGTGTAACGGGATTTCCGCCACCTACAAATCGCACCCCACCAGAGATATATTTCCCTCCCCGCTCCTTTCAGCATTCTGCAGAGACCATTCCCTCCATGACTCCCTCGTTAGGTCCACGCCCACCCATCAACCCACCATCCACTTCCAGCACCTTCCCCTGCCACCGCGAGAGGTGTAAACCCTGCGCCCACACCTCCATCCAAAAGTCCAAAGGATCCTTCCATATCCGGCAGAGATTTTCCTGCACTTGCAAATACCTCATCTAATGTGTCTGTTGCTCTCGATGTGGTCTCCTCTACACTGGGGAGACAGGACGCTGACATGTGGAACGTCCTGTGGCTGAACACTTCATCTCCCCCTCCCACTCCACCAAGGACATGCAAGTCCTGGGCCTCCTCCACTGCCAATTTCTAGCCACCTAATGCCTGGAGGAAGAACACTTCACCTTCCGCCTTGGGACCTTCCAACCACATGTGAACAATGATGGTTTTACCAGTTTCTTGATCTCCCCTGCCCCCATTTTATCCCAGTTCCAACCCTCCAACCTGGCACCGCCTCTTTACTGTCATACTTGTCCATCTTACTCCCCACCTATCCGCTCCACCCTCTGCTCTGATCTATCACCATCATTCCCCAACTTCATCTTCCTATCATATTCCCAGCTACCTTCGCCCCAGACTCACCCCTCTTCCATTTATCTCTCAGCCCCCTTGGGCCCCCCTCCACATTCCTGATGAAGAGCTTATGCTCGAAGTGTTGATTCTCCTGCTCCTTGGATACTGGCTGACTGGCTGTGCTTTTCCAGCACTACACTTTTTGACATGAATGTCACAGAGTCAGATGTACAGCATGGAAACAGACCCTTTGGCCCAACTCGTGTTGGATCAAAGGGTCTATTTCCATACTGTATGACTCTAGACATTCATGCTCAATCTGTACAAGTTAATCCTTCACCAAAATATGAAACAGAGGACTGTTATACAACTATGTTAAGCAGCCATCCGCTAATAGTCATTTCTATAGTGAATCACAGGAATTCTTGATCCATTGCTTTCAATCTGACAGAGGCAGGCTTTAACATCATGGGATTTGAGAGCTCCATTGAATGCCCAGAGGACTTCCAAGCCCATTTGAAAATAATGAGGCTAGTGGAAACTCCTTTGGTCCAACTTAAGTCATAATAGAGGTCGTATTGTCCAAATGACATTTCCTGTTTGGGTCAGGGCTTGGAGGGGTATTGCTGTTTAAATTGACATTAGTGCCATTGGGCTCGGCCATAGATCTATGATTTATTAAAAGACAAAACAATCTTTGTGCAGTAAATGAAGTATTGATTGTGCATGGGGCAAAATGGCCCTGTACGGCTTCCTGTGCAGTAATAATCCAGCTATTGTTCTCAGATTTGGTCCCCCATTATTAATCTGCATTCCTGTTCATTGATCAATTAATAGGCTTGGCTAATTAAGAGGCCAAAGCCTAGATCTGTCAAGTGACCTCAAAGAGAGTTAGCCACATGGTGGGTTCAAGGGGTTGCGACCTTTGTAAGCACTCAAATTGGCAAGCAGCTTTTACCCTGAATCCAGGATAAATCTGTCTTGAGAACAGGCTGTTCACACTCAGTTTTGGGCTGCCCTTCAGGTGAAAATTTCAATCAAATGAATGAGATAACTCATCAAATAAATTGCAACTGAGGTAGCAGCAATAATACAATTCAGTGGTTATGAGCTTGCAATGTTTTGCTTGAACAACCAGCTCAGAACAAAATCATATTTGGGATCATATGGGAGTTAATTTGGTTTACTAAAAAGGGAAAAAAAGATACCAGACCATGTCCTGGCAAGACTGAGCAATGGAGTAGCACATTGATACAAATTGAACATCCTTCTATAGTCCAAAGACAATAAATTCATTAATGAAGCACAGCAACACCTTTACATCAGGCCCCACAAGAGTCTTACTAATGTAACGACCGGAGTAGAGCCTAATTAAACCCCACTGCAATTCATACTTTTAAAGAGCAAGGTCAGACTTGTCATATATTTAAAAAGGGAGCAAAAATAAAAAAGGTACAAGTACTGCTTAACGTATTAATGATGTCCCTGAAATTTTAGCACTTCCTTGGATTCTAAGAAATTGTCAGGATACATTAGCAGCCTGTGTTAATCCCATGGGTAAAAGGCACAGCATAGTATGTTTGCACAGAGTGAAGCCCATCAGATACAATTTCCCCACCTCCAGCAAATTCCCAATAACTCAGGCATTATTCCATAGAGGAGAAATGGGGGGGGAGGGGAAGAGTAAGGATATCTGGTGACCCACACATTTGCAGACCTGGAAGCTGGTTTCTTATCTATTCTCTGATGTATTGTCTGGCGCATCCCACAGAAATAAATAAGCAAACAAAGAAATAGCTTGCTAACTGAAACATTGAAATGACAACAAATTTACCATAAATCCTTTAGTGGCAAAATGATGTGTTTAAATGTCTGAATACTGAAATTATTTTGTTTGATATTTTGGGGGATAATTACCTTCCGCCATTTTCTCCTTTCCTGTAAGCACTGGGTTCTACTGAAATTTGGGTTTGCAGTTCAATAGTAGCAAAATAGTAGTATTTTGTTCTAAGTGTATTCTTTATGCAGAATACTTAATGAGCTATTCAATTCTACGACAACAGAAAAAATACTAATTTCAGCCTCTCTAACATCCATATCATTTCTTGTAACATTATTGCATTGTGATTAGGGGCAAGTGTCCCAAATTTCCTCTAACTCAGCGATGCTAACATTAACTGCAATACACCTAGTTTGATTCTGTCCAGCACCAGCTAACTGCACAAACCCAAATCAAACTTTTTGACTCATTTCCTTCTCTTAAACTCAAGTGAATTTTATGCTGCAATCTGAACTAGTATTTGACTAACATTAGCTCTTTGGCCAACAGTACTTTTCAGTTTTATGCTAAAGCTCATTTGAACTTTAAAAATTTAAGAATAAAACTGTAAAGATTTTATCATAAACAGGAATTTATAAAAGTGTTAGAGTTCAGACCACCTCAGTAAGCTACTGAACTCCAAATTCATTGCCCACTTTCAAAACCTTTGCAGGTTTAACAGCAAAACTTTCAAAATTAGCTACAATATGATTTTAGATTTTTAAGAAAGGATTTCATCTAAATGACAATGAAGTTAAGAGAAATGCAACCAAAACAAGAGTGGTGTTCAATAGCACGTTCAGTCAATGAACTTTCTGTCATCACTGGGTGCCTATGGCTCTGGGAACCAGCAAGAGGTCAGAATTAAGCCCTAGTCTATTCATGTCCCAAATCTCATCAACATTCCTCAAGCACTCTTGCTGAAGGGAGCAGGAAATTTGTTACCAGAAACCACCGGTTCCCACACTATAGTCCTGTGAGAGTGGGATAAGGGCCTATCCCTATGTAGTCTACTCGTTTACAGAAGGAGAAAAACACATTCAATTATTTTCCCATTTTACAAAGACACAACTCACTCCCACTTTCTTCCAGATTCCCTTATAAAACTTTGAACTTAAGAGCACCAGTTTCAGTTTAACTTGTTTGCTTGATTTTTGTTCAGAAAAGAAAAGGTACCCCTAAAATATAAAAGTGCATTTGATTCATCACAGTACATAATGATTCAAGAAATAGTTATGCAAGTATGCATCACAGAAAAAGCCATTAAGAATAGAAGACATGCAATTTATAACAATAATTGTACTTATATCATAATGAATGGTATGTGACAAAGCACATAACAACAAATTTGCACCATATTCATTCTACTTAGTAAAAAACCTTTGGTTGTTAAATGATTTTGTCCCAACGTTCCACAGCACAGAAGTGCAATAAAAGTAGACGATGCTTAGAATTCACAGAAATTCCTTCAGCAGCTGAAAAGGAATCACACATCAGGATATAGGTAGAGATCCCTAGTCATACTGTCCTGTTGTTCTTCATTTTAATGTTGAGTTCTTTTTGCTTCAGTTTGTTTTCAGAGAAGTTTTAGGTAATGAAATATACCTTACATTGAAGTGAAGCACTAAAATTGCTTCATTGATTACTTTTCTTTAAAATGGTAGCTGCATTATTAAAATGTTAATCATTGAATTAAAAAGGAAAGTATTAAAAAAGGTGAGAGATATGTCACTGTTAAGTGGTAAGTGCTAAATGGTACGAAAATCTAGTATACCAAGCTGTAATTGGTTTAACTGAAGGCTACTATTGTAAAAAGAGGAAGCAGAGTCCCTTTATAAATCTATTACATTTAATTGGAACCTTTCTTTATAAATCAATTACAAATGCCCTAATATGCCCTAATAAATATGCCTGGGTAACATAGTACTTCCCCTCTTAGGGTCTAACAGATTTTATGGTCACTGAATCTAAGTAAATCAATACAAATCCTTGCAGTTCATATTTCCTGAAAATAAAATCCTCAGAGACACAGAAGCAAACCATGGAAAGTGCAACCTTCCCTTTCACTGCAACACATATCGGGCACTTTAAAACATGAAAGATGATCCACCCAGCAAAAGCAATGGTCTCAAGCTCCTTTTAGGCTATTGATTCAGGAATTTGGCTTTGGAAAGGCTCATTGTAGGTTCAGACAATACTCCACATGGGAAAGAGGACTGAAAGTGACAGCGGGGAGCTGCTAGACTGGAAGAGACCTCTGCTGGGTCCTAATTCCTGTTCGACAACACTGATTGCAACTCTTTTAAAAAAGGGGATGCTCTCAATAGCAGCCACTGGAGGAGAAAAGCAATCATTAGATCACAACGGTTAAAACTGGTTTTTTACAAAATTATGATATCGATAAGAGGAGTTACTATATTCTGCAAGATCTTCACGCTAGGAATCAGCTAATATACTGATTCTGTCACCAACAAGCATAATGCGATGATTTCTCATCTAAATTTGGAAAAATTGTTCTTTTTAAGTAATTTGACAGTGCAAAGTGAAGGACCAATGCCCACAATGCAAGACAGGTCAAGGTTGAAAACATTAGATGAGGTATAAGGTATGACAAAAGTCAATATTTTCTTAAATAGGCTATGTCAAAATTGAGAATTCACAGAGGGAGAATTTTGTTTTATTAGTTGGGAATGAATGAGCCCCAGCTTTTCTTTCAGTGCCACATTTTTCATTTCACTCCTGTGTGGTGATCTGACGTTGTAGGTTCTCACCCAAATGCAGCTTGCTCCTACTTTTATAACATGGTATGACTGAAGAGATTTGGCTCATTAGTGTATTGATCACGGAGCCACAAGGGTAAGATGATAAAATGAACAACATTTTATGAATAAATATGGACTTTCCATTTCTTTCATTTTACCTTCATACTTAAAACGGGGAAAGTTCAACAACGTGGCGGCATGGTGGCCCAGTGGTTAGCACTGCCGCCTCACAGCGCCAGAGACCCGGGTTCAATTCCCGCCTCAGGCGACTGACTGTGTGGAGTTTGCACGTTCTCCCCGTGTCTGCATGGGTTTCCTCCGGGTGCTCCGGTTTCCTTCCACAGTCCAAAGATGTGCAGGTCAGGTGAATTGGCCGTGCTAAATTGCCTGTAGTGTTAGGTAAGGGATAAATGTAGGGGTATGGGTGGGTTGTGCTTCGGCGGGTCGGTGTGGACTTGTTGGGCCGAAGGGCCTGTTTCCATACTGTAATGTAATGTAATCTAATCTAAAACACGACTGACTTAATACCCATGCGGCTATCTGATCAACCCATCAGATATCTTTCACTTATTCACCAGAAGAGAAGGTGATTTGGTGAGACATCAAATTGACATCTAAAATGTGCACTTTATAATCAAATCAAACTTTCCATCTGCCTCAGCAGGGGGGAAGCGAGGCATTAAGCTAATGTAGTTCATGGCACAGAATGTGCCTTTAGAAGAGCTAATGAACAACTGGAGAAGCTAATCAGTGAACAGTCCCCTCTCCAAGGCCTGCAATATGTTTACAAATGCAATAAAACAATTTTTCTATAGCTTATGGATAAATGTTACAAGTAAAACTCGCACATAACCCTGATTTGTCAAAGTAAAACAAAAAGACTTTGACAATAACATTTCGTGAATCGGTCTCTGCCTCAACTCATCCACTGCTGAAACTCTCAGGCATAATTTTGTTACCTCTAGATTTGATTATTCTGGTGTTTTCTTGGCCAGCACCTCATTGAAACTTAAGCTCATCTTTAACTCTACTGCCGATATCCCCACTTGCATTAAGTCTCATTCCCCAGTCACCTTTTTTTACTCTGACCCTTGACTTGTTTGGCAAAGCATCAATTTTTAAATTCTTATCCTCATTTGCATATCCTACAATGGTCTTTCATCTCCCCATCTTTACCCTAGAATATTCGGAGATTCTGCAGTCCTCAAATTTTGGCTGCTTTCAAATTCAATACGTAAGTCATTCCATTTGTGGCTGTGTCTTCAGCTGCTTAGGCCCCATGCTCCAGCATTTCCTCCTTAAACTTCACCAGCTCTCTGAACGTCTCCCTGTTTTTTTCTCCCATCATGTTTCTGAGGGTTGAGGCATGAACTTCCACTGGATTTGTTCACAAAGTGTGGACCAATCCAAAATGTTAGAGTAGTTTTTCACTGCCTTTTGCAGGAGGCTCTCCTGCACTTACTGCCTGCCATCAGGTGGATTGGAAACATTAGCAGGCTGAGAATCAACCCATTTGACCACAATACAAATGCATGGATAACAAATTCTGAAGCTTGTCCCAAACCCGGGTAGGGATGCTAAGGCTGCACCTCTCCTCAAGCTATTTTTTTAAAGCCAATGTCTGACCACGTTTTGGTCTATCGATCCCCTCATCTCCTTAAATAGCTCAGTGTCATCGAATGGTTCCAGCCTTTGGAAATTCCATTATGTTATGGATGCTATATAAATGCAATTTGTTGCACTGTAGATTTGAACTGAAATCATAGCCAGGATTGGTGTTAAAATGGTGGCACAGCCCAATTAATGTTAGTGTGTCAGATATTTAACCAACTTCTACTGTCCTGCCTGCCAGGACCTTTGCAAGGCAACTTTGGAATAGGCAAGAAATGAAACACCACAACTGTGATAACACATTCTTTTAAAATCCCACAGACACGGTTTGAAATGCTTCCATTAAAGTTGCTAGATTAACGTTCAAAGGTAATGAATCCACGAAGTCTATTCCCCATCTCAACCATTCACCTCCTAGATATGAGGAGAAAGTGCGGTCTGCAGATGCTGGAGATCAGAGCTGAAAGTGTGTTGCTGGAAAAGCGCAGCAGGTCAGGCTTCTTCCTGATGAAGGGCTTATGCCCGAAACGTCGATTCTCCTGTTCCCTGGATGCTGCCTGACCTGCTGCGCTGTTCCAGCAACACATTTTCACCTCCTAGATATGATTTGGACAGAGCTCCTCAGTCACTCGAACGCCTCCAAGCGACCAGATTCAGAACCGCAAGCGACAAAGGCCTGGGAGGAACAGGTACAATAAATGGATTGAACCATTGTTGAAAACATATCTAGGATCCTTGTATGTCCCAGAACTTACCGATCTGTCGCTGAATTTCTTTGTACGACTTCATGGAAAATGTACATCGTTTGTCAAGGTGGGGGGGGGGGGGGCGAAAGATGTCAGTTTTGGCAATGACAGGCACACGAATGGATCACACAGGGAAGGCTTGAAATAGCAGGTTCTCATTAAGGCTGCCTAAGCCCCCTGGTTTGAAACGAGTTTCATAGAATCCCTACAGTATGGAGGCAGGCCATTCGGCCCATCGAGTCTACACCGACCCTCTGAGGAGCATCCCACCCAGACCTCCCCCACTCAACGCTGTAACCCTGCATTTCCCACGGTTAACACCCCCCCCCCCCCCCTCCCCCTCCCAGCTTGCACAGCCCTGGACACTACGGGGGCAATTGAGCATGGTCAATCCAGCCTAACGTGCACAGCTTTGGACTGTGGGGGCACTCGGAGGAAACACACAGAAACGGGGTGGGGAAGAATGTGCAAAGTCCACACAGTTACCCGGGACTGGAAAGAAGCTGGAGCTGTAAGGTAGCAGTGCTAACCCCCTGTGCCGTCACAGCTTCTTTCACGCTGGACTATAAAGATAAAGGCCAGCCCCAATATTGTCAAACTTGTCTAATGTTCTATTTGTTTGTTTGTGTGTGTGTGTGTGGGGGGGGGGGGGGGATACACACGGTGAGAAAGGTCGGTTTTAGGGCTGGATACTGACTGGCAAACACGCTCTCTTCTAAATCGTAGCGACCGCGAGGTTTAACAGGACACACTTCAGGCGACTGAAACACTCTCAAACCCAAGTGCGAAATCCCTACAGTCTTTACTCGTCCAACGCTCTCACATCCCCAAATGCAAAATCCCTGAATTTTTTTTATTAGTCCCACATTCTCACACCCCCAAATGCAAAATCCCTGAATTTTTTATTAGTCCAACACTCCCACACCCCCAACGCAGAATCCCTGAAATTACGTTAGTCCAACACTATCAGAATCCCTGAAGTTTTTGCTTGTCTAAATGAGTGAAGCATTCCTCCTCGCTGTCGTCTGTCTGCTACGTGCTGCGCTTATCGGCGCTGTCACTTTGAATGGCAATCTGCCTGGGCGCCTGGTCAATGCAACTCACAATCAAATTTAACCAAGTGTTAGGGACGTGTTTCCATCCTGAAGGCGCTCCCTCTGTGGGGTGGAAACAGGAGATTTAACTCCTGAAAATCGTCAGGAGCGAAACAGATTGCAGCAAATGATGCTGCGCTCTTCTCTGACTCCCGCCAACAGTTAGAATCTGCACACAGCCCCCACTGGGATGGTCCAGGTGGAACACTGGATTGGTGCAATGGCGCAGAGTTCGCCTGTCATTTTTGACTTTGAGTCATCGCTGAAGCCAGCAGCAGCCCCTGGTTTAGACGAAGCAACTCACCTGAAGTGTCCCACATGTTCAACTCGATCCTTTGCTTGTCAATTTCGAAACTCGCTGTGTAATTCTCAAACACAGTGGGAACATAATTCTAGAATTCAAGATAGGAAAAGTGACATTAAAGGCCTGAATTCATAGATGCTTTAAAGGAAAAAAAAAAGAGGTTTTAGAAAAATAACGAGGTTACATTTATTAGAGTGGACGCAATTTGATTTAATTTTTCGTAACCAGTTAATTGAAAAACTTGCTCGTGTTTTTAAGCTAACTTTAGCGTTCCTAAAAGGAAGATCATTCAGAAAAAAAAAATCACGCAAACACAAGGAAATATGTCAATCTAAAAATCAATATAATCGGTGTACTTTTACCAGTTTCGCCACCGAAGCAGAATTGATTTTGAATAAATTCCCCTAACGTCAACATCTCTAAATAGCATCCGTCAGATTTCGCACGAAATACTATAGTATTTTATTTCGAGGCGACCGATTTAATATGTACACATTTGAGACAAAACTTAACCGTGAGCACTCTTAGTCTCATTGCATTTCTTTCCAGGATAAGGAAGAGATCTTACTAACATCTTAATGCAACACCTGAGTAAGGTGTGAGTTACTCACAACACAGCGGATGGTTTATTCCAATTTCAGACTGCTTTGTGGGAAGAAATTCTATAGAAGAGAAAGAAAATTACCTCGGGATAACAATCCTTAGCAAATACATGTAATAAAGTAGTTTTCCCACATTGCGCATCTCCAACTACAACAATCTTGCAACGAGTGGTTTGATTCTCCATGGTCTGACTCTGATGGCTAGTCCCTTCTTTCATTGACTGTCGCCTTCAACCAGTCATTCACAGTGCGAGGAAACAGCGCGCTATCTTCGCTGTACTTTTATCTCCCTGAATGCGACTGCCTTGCTTTCTTGGGGCTCCTGGAATATGAGCCGGGAGCTCTTCATTGAACATAGAGTCGCCAATCAGTGCAATGGTCCCGGAGATATGCAAATAGAGGCGGTACCTGGGAGGGGCCAACAGTTGGGAAATAATTCAATTAGAATGAGTGGATTAAATCAAATTGAATCAAGCCTCCCATTTAACACAGAAGTGTGAACGACACCCTGTAAAGTACTAATTCTGAAAAGAGTTGCTTTAGGGACGTGGCACCTTAAAATGAAAACATGGGCTGGAGTTTACCAGAATGGAATGCGAGGGGAGTTTTTATTGAGGTGACAGCTGAAGAGGTTTTTGAAGAAGCTGGGCATTTAAAACACCTAGCATGTGTGGAATGAAAATAAATGAAAGCAATTGACAATCCCACTGTGTACAAACGCACAAAGGATTTTGAGGAAAGAAATTGCAATGGATGAACACCAACATGCAGTGCCACAGAGTGGTGGAGTGTGGCATTGCCTCTCACTGCAGCTCAGCCAAGTTCATCTTGTCTCTGTTCTTGGGATCTGGACATTGCTGACTAGGCCAGTGTCTTGCCCATAACTGCCATGAGAAAGGGCTGCTTCTTCTCACCCTCAAAGCTGCTGTTGTTCATGTGCAGTAGATATACCTAGAGAGTTGTTTAGGTAGGACTTTCCAGGCTCTGATCCAGTGATAAAATGGAGCAACGATTTTGTACCAAGCCAAGGTGTTTGTTACTTGGAGGCGAGTTTGTAGGTGATCATTTTCTGAGCCACCCTTTGATCTTGTTCTTCCAATCGCTAGAGGTTACAGGTTTGGGATGTACTATCAACAAAGTTTTAGCACCTTGCAGTTAATGCACCCAACACCCCTGTACTGGATGGACTGAATGGTTCACATTGTGATAGCATGGCACTTGAAAAGGAAGAGCTTGATGATAGTTTGAGAGTTGGGGATCTGTCATGGCTACTTAGCTCCTGACCTTGTTGCAGCCGCCTTAGTCCAAACTTCCATAGAAAAGGCAGGGTGGGAGTGACTGCCTTTGACATAAAGGCAACATGTAACTCAACATGGCATCCAGGATCCTCATTCAAACTGGAGTCAGTGGGAATCAGGCAGAATGCTCTCCATTGCTTAGAGTCATATCTAGCACAAAGGAGGATTGCTGTGGTCATTGGAGGTCAGTAATTTTAACTCCATTATTTCAAGCAAGATATACCATCTACAACCAACCACACCTATTTGCTTCCCCACTGACGCACAGTAGCAGCAATGTGTACAATCTGCAAGATGCACAGCAGTAACTCACCATGTTCTCTTCAACATCAAAGCCCTTGAGCATGACCACCTAGAAGAACAAGGGCAGCTGATACATGGAAATACCAAGTTCTCCTCCAAGTCACACACCATCCTGACTTTCAATATATCGCTCTTCCTTTATCACTGCTGGGTCAAAATTCTGGAACTACCTTCCTTACAGCAGTGTGAAAGTACCTACACCAAATAAACTGTCATGGTTAAAAAGAAAACAACTTAATTCCACTTTCTTCAGGGCAACTGTAAATGAAATAATGCTGGCAATACCAACATCTAATGAATAAGTTTTAGAAATGGTTGATTTGAAAGCAGGCAGAATTGCTCAGGAAAAGGAATTTGGATGTTGTGGATTGATTCATTACATTCAAGCACAATGAGAAGCATACTTTATCCATCAAAATCTGTGCTTCAAAAGAAACTCCAACACTGTGTACTGTATCAGCAATGCCTGTTGAGGATTAAGGCAACAACCTTAGACAAATTAATAGATGTTGCAGATAGCTTGATATATGCATTTCAGGAGAGGTAAAATACTGCATCAATATCAGCCTAATAAAAATGATGCAGTGACTATTCATATTATTTTAACATTTTCAATAAGAAAAAAACATGTTTCAATAGCCTAGTGACATGACCACAATGCTACAATTCCCCTCTGAAGGTGCTTATAGGTGGTTTTGTCCAGCAATGTGGAGGCTGATTCTCTGTTTTAAACTAGCCAATAAGACTGCACTTCATAGGAATCAGTCTGAGTGAGCAGCCAGGGACAAACCTGGGATTAAGATACAAACTTTTGGGAAGACAGAGATGCAGAACGAGATAAGATAAATAACCTAAATAGAAAAGCATGTAGTCAAGCACTCAAGGGGATTGCAAAGTAAGAAAAGAAAGGGGACAGAGAACAATAAAAGCAGAGAAAGCAACAAAATAGACCTTAAATTCTAAAATAGCAGCATCCTAAGGGAAAAAAGCAGTGACAAGACATTCCTCTGCAGGCATCTTTAATCAGTTTAAATAAGAATGAAAAGAGAGGACTGCAATTTTTCTTGATTACATTAGCAATGGTAAAGGTAAAAGGTGATGAGATAAAACATTGAGATAACGCTGATAAAAAAGATCATAAATGGAACTGACAATTCTAAATGGAAACGTCAAAAATGAAATGCTGCAAAAATGGTGTTGGCAATGAAAATAATTAGAATGCAAAGTTGTAAATTAAATCGAAGAACTGAATGTAATATCTGTCATATTGCTCGTATGAAACCCAGAATTTAAAATGAAAGATGTGAAAAAAAAAGTTCAGGTGCCAGGTGGCAAAACAGCCATATGTCAGTTTTCTAAATTATAGCACACTGTGCACAAACTACTTGCTCTAGTTCTAAACAAATGTCTGGATTCAAGTTTTGTTAAGCAACTTATTTGTTTTTTACAATCACTTAGTTCTGAAGTTTTCACCTTCCCTCTCCTGAATGCAGATGTCTCCTCCTTTAAATCACTTCTTAAAACATACCTCTTGACCAAACATATTGTCAGCTGTCCTAATATCCCCTTCTGTGGCTCAGTGTCAAATCTTGTTGTTTTCTGTGAATGGGATGTTTTATTACATTAGAGGTGTTATATAAATACAACTTGTTGTGGTTGTTGTGGCTTCATGCTCTGTGATACTCTTTTGGTGACTGTTGCTTTTTGATACCCTATCCAAATGGTCATGAATGTGTGAGTCTCAACTGTGAGTGTGTTCAGGCGAAGCGTTCACACTTCTGAGTTATGTTAATTACGGTTGACCGTTTATCATTACACCACTTGCCTGATTGAGATCATCAACATCAAGATTTGTGTCCCACAATGGTGTATGTACTCAGTGATGCATCAGAAAAACTAGTAAACTGATATAAAATTCAACCGAAAATGGGGAATATGCTTAAAACAGAGCTAAGACAGTGTCTTTTGTCAGAATTTTCTGGTGAAAATTCATCAGCCTAACCTCTGTTCCTCTCTCCACAGATGCTGGGAGTACTGTTGAGTAGTGTTTTCCTTATTTACATTTCAGATTTTGCTTTTGGATTGTGTAACTAATTTCCCAACCTCTTGATTCAAATATAATTTGTATGTAGCATTTAAAGTTGGATAATGTCCTTCACCCCAGGCCCACTCAGAAAGCAGATGTCAAGTTCTAAATTTGATGTGGTCTAGTGTTATAATAAAAGTTTAACACATGTAACATCTCTGTTGTATGAAAAAGCTCAGTACAGAATATTTATTTTTAAAATGAGTTCCTAGTCAAAACTAATTTGTGAAAACAAACGAGGAAAGGTGTATTTGTATAGTGCTTATCACAATCTTGGGATGCTCCAAAGCAGTTTGCAGGTAATTATTTAATTTTGAATTGCAAACAATGTGGTTGTGTGGAGCAAGCTTACACAAAAGATAACTGTGATAGGTAACGAGATAGAGGACCAAACTTATACCTAGGAATGCTCTGCCTTGACACTCAACAGGAGTAGTGGACTTCTGCAGCCATAGGAACATCTGTATTCCACTTGTGGAGCCATTTCAGTAGCTGGTCCTCTCGGATGTACCCCAGTCCTGGTGGTGGAAACAAAAAGCCAATGAGCAGTTGCAAGGTTTTTCAAGTCTACTGCTCCCTCTGACCCTGGAACTCCAAGTTGCCAATTGCCAGAGAACCTATATAAAAATCCAAACTTGTAGTTGCCAGCACAAATCAATTAGAAATGTTTTATCTGTAACTCTTCACCTGCCCTGGGACCTCCACTGGCCTTCCAGTCAATGGCATTCAGGGCCAGACACTGCCAGATTTTTCTGGCCATTAGTATTCTTGGACATTCAGAAAGTTTTAGTGGCTGGAAGCAACAGGACTGGAATATTCCCTTCTGTCAACATCTCCACTGGAAACCCTCAGAAATCCAGAGGCACATATCACAATCTCTCCTATTGGCATGGACTGGTTGGACCAAAGGGTCTGTTTCCGTGCTGTATATCTCTATGACTCTATTGTCTTGGCCTTTACTCCTACAGAATTGTCAGTTCCCAGGTACACGCAGCACAAAAGTTAGTTCCATCTGTTTTGCTGGTCAAGAAATTAATATTGGTTAAAGCACAATCAGAAATACCTGCTTTTCTTTAAGTATTGTCATTGGATCCTTTACATGTCTCATCAGAAGAACAACATCTCAGACACTGCAACATTCTTTCACTACTGCAGTGAAGTTTTTAAGTGCTCAAATTCTAATGAGTGGCTTGAAGGACTTTTGTATTCATTGGTTGTAACATCACTGGCTGGGCCAGATTTATTGCCCGCATCTAGTTGCCGTTGAGAAGGTGGTCGTGAACTGTCTTCTTGAAACGTTGAATTTCTGAGGTAGACCCACAATGCTATTATGAAGGGAATTTCAGGATTTAACCTAGGAATAGCAAGATACTTCCAGATCAGGATGGTGAATGGATTGAAGGGAAGCCTGCAAGTTATGATCTTCCATGGGCTTGGAAGATGCTGTCTAAGGAGCCATTTTTAACTTCTACAGTGAATCTTGTAGATTGTGCACTGTTATGTATCAGTGGCAGAAGGACTGACTGTTACAGGATTTGGTGCCAACCAAGTGACTGCTTTATCATGAATAGTGTCAGGCTTCTTGAGTGTTGTTGGAGCTGTACTTATCCTGGCAAGAGGTGAGTAGTCCATCACATTCATGATGTAGGTCTTGTAGATGGTGGACAAGATTTGGGAAGTGAGGTAGTGAATTACTCGCTACAGGATTCCTAGCCTGCTTTAGTAGCCATGGTATTTATATTGCTTGTCTGATTCAGTTTCTAGTCAGTGGTAATCCCCAGGGTGTTGATAGTGAGGGATTCAGCCATGTTAATACTATTGAATGCCAAGAGTTTATGGTTGTATTCTCTCTTGTCAGACATGGGCATTGACTGGTACTTGTGTGACTTAAAATCACTGAGATTTAGCAGCTCAAACCTGTATCTTGTCTCAACCTTGATGCCACAGTCAGTCAAATGTGGCTGTGGGGGTCAAACACAGTCTTGCTATCACATGGAATAATTTGAAATAAAGACTAACCACACAGTGGCTCATTGGTGAGCACTGCTGCCTTAGAGTGCCAGGTACCCTGGCCTTGAGTGACTGTCTGTGTGGTGTTTGTATTTTATAGAGTCATAGAGTGATACAGCACGAAAACAGACCCTTCAGTCCAACTAGTCCATGCCAAACATAATCCCAAACTAAACATGTCCCATTTGCCCGCTTCTGGCCTAGATCCCTCCAAACCTTTCCTATTCATGTACCCATTCAAATGTCTTTTAAAACTTATAATTGTACCCGCATCTACCACTTGTTCAGGAAGTTCATTCCACACTCAAACCACCCTCTGTGTAAAAAAATTGCCTCTTTTGTCTTTTTCGAATCTCTCTCCTGTCACTTTAAAAATGACTTGAAATTCCCCATCTTAGGGAAAAGACAACTACCATCAATTCTATCTATACATCTTATTATTTTATAAACTTCTATCAGGTCACCTCTCAGTTTCCTATGCTCCAGTGTAAAAAGTCCAAGACTATCCAGCCTTTCTTTATAAGTCAAACCTTCCATACCTGGGGATATCCTGGTAAATCTCTTCTGATCCCTCTCCAGCTTGATAATATCCTTCCTATAACTTAGTGACCAGGATTGGATACAGTATTCCAGAAGAGGCTTCACCAATCTCCTGTACAACATCAACATAACGTCCCAACTCCTTTACTCAAATGACTGAGCAATGCAGGCAAGTATGCCAAATGCTTTTTGAACCATCCTGTCTATATGTGATGCAAATATTAAAGAGTTATTTACCTGCAACCCTAGTTTCCACAGTTTAAAGATATGCAGGTTAGGTGGATTAGTTTTGGTAAATGTGGGATATTGAGGATCGGGAGGAGATCTGGACGGGATGCTCTCCATTGAGTTGGTGCAGACTTGATGGAAGGCTGATGAAGAGCATATGCCCGAAACTTTGAGTCTTCTGCTCCTCGGATGCTGCCTGGCCTGCTGTGCTTTCTCAGCGCCACACTTTTCAGTGCGGACTTGGTAGGCCAAATGATCTCTTCCCACACCAAAGGGATTCTGTGATTCTACTAACATCTGTGATGTTCTGGACTTCAGACTCAGAATTGGTAGTACTGTTACTGACATAAACTCATTCTCATTTATTTGTGAGTTATAAATCTTTGGAAAATAACATAATTTATTGACACTTCTGTTCTATTTGTTAAATGGCAGCAGAGTACACCAGTTTAGCAGTGGGACAATCTATACAAATCTGGGTAAATGGCTGTGTTGTTATAGAGCTGGAAATGTGTTGCTGGAAAAGCGCAGCAAGTCAGGCAGCATCCAGGGAACAGGAGAATCGACGTTTCGGGCATAAGCCCTTCTTCAGGAATCCTGAAGAAGGGCTTATGCCCGAAACGTCGATTCTCCTGTTCCCTGGATGCTGCCTGACCTGCTGCGCTTTTCCAGCAACACATTTCCAGCTCTGATCTCCAGCATCTGCAGACCTCACTTTCTCCTGTGTTGTTATAGACACAAGTTGAAAGATTGAGAAAAAGTCTAAATTAGAATAATGCTAAGTCATTTATTTTAAACCCTTTAGTTTTTAGATCAAAGCGAAATACTAATTTGGCTTTAAATCATACGGTAATTTGAAACAGATTTCAAAAGGAAAAACATATCTCAGTCATTATACTAAATGTAATTTCAATGTAATGCTCTTTCTTTGATTAATGGAGAGATAGAGAGAAAGGGGGATATGAAGATAGAGAGAGGGGAATGTGAAGGTGGAGGAGGGGGGATAGAGAGAGAGATGTGAAGATGGGGGAGGGAGAGATAGAGAGAGGGATATGAAGTTGCAGGAGGGAGAGATAGAGAAAGGGATATGAAGTTGGAGGAGGGAGAGATAGAGAGAGGAGGATGTAAAGTTGGAGGAGGGAGAGACAGAGAGAGGGGCATGTGAAGGTGGAGGAGAGAGATAGAGAGAGGGGGATATGAAGGTTGAGGATGAAGCGATAGAGAGAGAGAAGGGAATGTGAAGGTGGAGGAGGGAGAGGGAGAGAGGGAGATGTGAAGGTGGAGGAGGGAATGATTGAGAGAGACAGGGGGATGTGAAGGTGCAGTAGGGAGAGACAGAGAGAGGGGGATGTGAACATGGAGGATGGAGAGAGAGAGGGGGATATGTAGGTGGAGGAGGGAGAAATAGAGAGAGGGGGATGTAATGGTGGAGGAGGGGGAGATAGGGGGGTGTGCAGGTCGAGGAGGGAGAGATAGAGAGAAGAGAGATAGAGAGAGGTTGTGAAGGTGGAGGAGGGAGAGATAGAGAGAGGAGAGAAAGAGAGAAGTTGTGAAGGTGGAGGAGGGAGAGATAGAGAGAGAAGAGGGTATGTGAAAATGGAGGAGGGAGATGGAGAGTGGGATGAAGGCGGGGGAGAGAGATAGAGAGAGGGGGATGTGAAGGTTGAGAAGGGAGAGACAGAGAGAGAGGGGAATGTGAAGATGGAGATGTGGAGATAGAGAGGGGAATATGAAGATGGAGGAGAGAGAGGTTGAGAGGGGGGAATGTGAAGGTGGAGGAGGTAGAGAAGGGGGAATGTGAAGGTGGAGGAGGAAGAGAGAAAGGGGGATGTGAAGGTGGAGAAGGGAGAAATAGAGAGGGGGATGTGATGATGGAGGAGGGGGTGAGGGAGGATGTGTACAGGTCAAGGAGGGAGAGATAGAGAGAGGAGAAATAGAGCGAGGTTGTGAAGGTGGAGGAGGGAGAGATAGAGACAGAGAGAGAGGGGGACGTGAAAGTGAAGGAGGGAGAGATGGAGAGGGGGATGAAGGTGGAGGAGAGAGAGATAATGAGAGGGGAATGTGAAGGTTGAGGAGGGAGAGAAAGAGAGAGGGGATGTGAAAGTGGAGGAGGGAGAGAATGAGAGAAGAGGATATGAAGGTTGAGGAGGAAGACACAGAGAGAGGGGAATATGAAGGTGGAGGAGGAGAGATAGAGAGAGAGAGGGGAATGTGAAGGTGGAGGAGGAGAGATAGAGAGAGAGGGGAATGTGAAGGTGGAGGAGGAGAGATAGAGAGAGAGAGATGTGAAGGTGGAGGAAGAAGAGTTAGAGAGAGGGGTATGTAAAAGTGGAGGAATGAGAGAGAGGGAGGATGTGAAGGTGGAGGAAGGAGAGACTGAGAGAAGGGGATGTGAAGGTTGAGGAGGGAGAGACAGAGGGATGTGAAGGTGGAGGAAGGAGAGAGAGGGCAATGTGAAGGTGGAGGAGGGAGAGAGAGGGGGGATGTGAAGGTGGAGGAAGGAGAGACTGAGAGAAGGGGATGTGAAGGTTGAGGAGGGAGAGATAGAGAGAGAGGGGAATGTGAAGGTGGAGGAGGAAGAGAGAAAGGGGAAATGTGAAGGTGGAGGAGGGAGAGATAGAGAGAGGGATATGAAGGTGGAGGAGGGAGAGACAGAGGGAGGGGGATGTGAAGGTCAAGGAGGGAGAGGCAGAGAGAGTGATGTGACAGTCGAGGAGAGAGAGATAGAGAGAGGGGGATGTGAAGGTGGAGGAGGAAGAGAGTGAGAGGGGGATGTGAAGGTGGAGGAGGGAGAGATAGAGGGAGGTGGATGTGATGGTGGAGGAGGGAGAGAGAGAGAGCGAGAGGGGGATGTGAAGGTTGAGGAGTTCTTTGAGAAGATGACCAAGCAGGTGAATGAGGGTAAAGTGGTTGATGTGGTGTATATGGATTTCAGTCAGGTGTTTGATGAGATTCCCCACTGTAGGCTATTGCACAAACTACAGAGGCATGGGATTGAGCTGATTTAGAGGTTTGGATCAGAAATCGATTTGCTGAAAGAAGGCAGAGGGTAGTGGTTGATGGCAAATGTTCAACCTGGTGTTCAGTTACTACTGGTGCACTGCAATGATCTGTTTTGGGCCACTGCTGTTTGTCATTTTTATAAATGACCTGGATTTGTAGACGGATGGGTTAGTGAATTTGCAGATGACATTAAGGTCAGTAGAGTTGTGGACAGTACTGAAGGATGTTGTAGGTTACAGAGGACACGGATAAGCTGCAGAGCTGGGCTGAGAGGTGGCAAATGGAGTTTCATGCAGAAAAGTGTGAGGTGATTTACTTTGGAAGGAGCAACATGAATGCAAAGTACTCAGCTAATGGTAAGATTCTTGGTAGTTTGGTTGAGCAGAGAGACATCGGTGTCCAGGTACATAGATGCCTGAAAGTTGCCTCCCAGGTTAACAGGGTTGTTAAGAAGGCATATGGTATGTTAGCCTTTATAGAGTCATAGAGTCATAGAGATGTACAGCATGGAAACAGACCCTTCAGTCCAACCCGTCCATGTCGACCAGATATCCCAACCTAATCTGGTCCCACCTGCCAGAACCCAGCCCATGTCCCTCCAAATCTTTCCTATTCATATACCCATCAAAATGTTTCAATTGTACCAGCCTCCAACACTGCCTCTGGCAGCTCATTCCATACATGTACCACTCTCTGTGTGAAAAAGTTGCCCCTTTGGTCTCTTTTATATCTTTCCCCTCTCACCCTAAACCTATGCCCTCTAGTTCTGGACTCCCCGACCCTAGGGAAAAGACATTGCCAATTTACCCTATCCATGCCCCTCATAATTTTGTAAACCTCAATAAGGTCACCCCTCAGCCTCCAACGCTCCAGGGAAAACAGCCCCAGCCTGTTCAGCCTCTCCCAATAGCTCAAATCCTCCAACCCTGGCAACATCCTTGTAAATCTTTTCTGAACCTTTTCAAGTTTCACAACATCTTTCCAATAGGAAGGAGACCACAATTGGGCCCAATATTCCAACAGTGGCCTAACCAATGTCCTAGTAAAGGGATGGAGTTTTTGAGCCACGAGGTCATGCTGCAGCTGTACAAATCTCTGGTGCAGCCACACTTGGAGTATTGCGTACAGTTTTGGTCACTGCATTATCGGAAGGATGTGGAAGCTTTGGAAAGGGTATAGAGGACATTTACTAGGATGTTGCCTTGTGTGGAGGGAAGGTCTTACGAGGAAAGGCTGAAGGACTTGAGGCTGTTTTCATTAGAAAGAAGAAGGTTGAGAGGTGACTTAATTGAGACATATAAGATAATCAGAGGGTTAGATTGGGTGGATAGTGAGAGCCTTTTTCCCTGGATAGTGATGGCTAGCAAGAGGGGACATAGCTTTAAATTAAAGGGTGATAGATATAGAACAGATGTCAGAGGTCGTTTCTTTACTCAGAGAGTAGTAGGGGCATGGAATGCACTGCGTGCAACAGTAGTAGACTCACCAACATTAAGGACATTTAAATGGTCATTGGATAGACAAATTAATGAAAATAGAATAGCATTTGTGGGATGGGCTTCGGATTGATTTCACGAGTCGGTGCAACATCGAGGGCAGAAGGGCCTGACTGAGCTGTAATGTTCTATGTTCTTTAAAGTTCCTAGAAAATACCATTCATCAGATGTTGTTAAATAATAAATTAAAATTTCCATGTACAGCCTTTGATGCTTTTAATTTGAATGGAAGATTTTCTACAGTGTAAATACTTCATAGATTGACACAAACACCTAGTGTAAGATTCATGTTACACATTTTATTTGGAGTAATTTGACTGATTGGTGAATTAATTTGAATTGCACAGAATATGAACCAGAAACTTGCTTGGGCAATTTGATGTGTTGCTGGAAAAGCGCAGCAGGTCAGGCAGCATCAAAGGAACAGGAGAATTGACGTTTCGGGCATAAGCCCTTCTTCAGGAAACTTCGGACTTATGCCTGAAACGTCGATTCTCCTGCTCCTTTTTCTGCTGCCTGACCTGCTGCGCTTTTCCAGCAACACATTTTTAACCTCTAATCTCCAGCATCTGCAGTCTTCATTTTCTCGTTGGGCAATTTGATGTCTAACATGGTAAACTACGATATCTGCCCACACCCACGAATTCAGCTAACAAGAGATAATAATTAAAATGGTTAATACAATGGGTGAAGATAAAATTATTTCAGATTGTTAATGTCAATTTGCTTAGTACAATTCTTTAATTATTAACATAGAAGCAGCTGAATTCTGTAATCAAAGGTAAACTAAGACCAGGATTTAGCTGAATGAATAGTCACTTTGCAGAATTAAAGCTTGCCAATATAATTAGAAAGTAGCAAAATTTAGGCCATTTTCATAAAATCGAAGTTACAAATCGCAATTTTAATAATTTCTCGAATTCCTACTTTTGCAGAGCTAAAATCAATGCCATAGTTTCATGTGCTAGAATTAATGTTGGAAAGCTGTTGACTACTAAATAACAATAACGATGGTACAGAAAACAAATTTTTGAAATTATATTTTATGACAAGGATATCACATCACTTTCAGTTTATGAAGATGGTGAAGGTATATTTGAATCAAAATGATTGCATCATGATGTTTGGAGCCAAATTGTAACGTTTTATTGGACTTACAGGAAGTAATTATCAAATTACTAGGTTTAGATACAAAGGTTCACTGACAGCTACAAATTCTATTCTCAAGTTGACTGGAGTAATGGGACAAAAGATTGCAGTTTGAGTTTTGGATTTCAGCTGCTTTAGAAATCAGAAATAAGTTAAAGACTAAGGGTTCTTTCAGTCTTGGATGGAGACCCAAGAATTGGCAGAGGTACCTCAGTGGTTAGTTTCCATCTGTGTTAATGACAGGATTGCTGGAGCTGATGGATAAATATCAAAATGGGATCTCTTCACACAAGTGTAGCTCCTGTTGTAATTAATTACACCAACCAACACGGTAAATCCACATGCAGCACATGTGATAAATAACCAGAGAGTCATTTGGGATGACATTTGCTGATGAACCAAATTTTTCCAGATTACTGAGAGAATTCTTGCTCTTTGAATATTACCATCGGAGCTTTTGATTTCTACTTGAACCAATATATTTGGCCTTGCTTTAACACCTCATGCAAAAGGTGACCCAAGGCTGTGCTCCCTTAACACTGTATCAAATTGTCAGACTAAAATATGTAGAAATCCTGTAAGAGGGCATGCAGCCTGCAATTCTTTGACTCAGAAACAGTGCAATCACGGAACCTAGCTGACACGGAGTAGAAGCCAACAAGATTTGCTGCCTGTTCTGCATTAATCTATTCTCAACCAAGCCAGATTGCCCCAATCCTCTGTTGTATTGCCACTCGTTTTTTGAACGCCTTGTTTGCTCTTTACAAACATTAAAACTATAAAAAGAAATTCTTGAACTTCCTTATTTAAAAGTGTAAAAGTATATGTTTAAAAGTTCATTGCACCCACTATAATCAAGATCCAGCAAGTATTAAGCTTGAGTTGGAGAAGCAGACATCAGCTTTTTGAAGAACTCTCCCTTGCCAAGATTCAAATTGTCCTCATGTTCTGAGCCACTGATATGGTATTTCTTACATTGAATACCATTGTAAATTTGCAAAAAAAACTCCAATAGAATTGACAAATTTAAATGCAACCTTCTGCTACTCAACAGCATTCTTTACAGTTATTTGGGACAGCATAGCCGGAGACCATATGAGCAGGAGCATGCTATTCAGCCTATCAAGATTGCTCTGCCAACCAGATAGACCATGGCTGGTAATTTGCCTCTTCAATACTTTCCTGTGCTATCCCCTTATCTTTTGATATCATCAGAGTCTAGAAGTCTTTTGACTTCTGTCTTGAAAATGCACAATGATTGACCTTCCACAACCCGCTGGAGTAAAGAATAAAAGACAGTCATGAAAAGGTCCAGTGGGGAATTCAAAAAAACATATTTCACCCGAAGAGTGATGAGAATGTGGAATTCACGACCACAGGGAATGATGCAAGCAAGTAGTATAGATACATTTAGAGGCATTTAAGGAAGAGGTGGGATGGTAATTTTAGATCCGGAAAGATGGGAGGAAGCTCAAGTGGAGCAGAAATACCGGAACAGACTGATTAGTCTGAATGTCCTTTTTCTGTGCTGTTACGTCCTGTGCAATTCTAAGTGCAGTTGCCAGTGTTCAAGATAAGAGCGATGCAACATGTAGGTGTCAGCCTTTCACATTTAGGAGTTTAATTTTAATCCATCCTAAACAGGACAAATTCCTATACTTGGTGCAAAGGACTCTGATACATTACTCTGAGAAATATTAATGCTTTCCTATCACGGTCCCTAATGCTCATAATTTGAACTAACAGTTTGTGCAGAGAATAGCAGTAATACACTTGTACAGCAGAGGGTGCAATTTTAAGGGTAGCGCAATGCATAGAGGATGCAACATTTACAGAGTGTAAACATTATTATGAGGTAGATATTCCACTTATTTATCTTAGTAATATCAGCACAGTCTAGGTGGGATCAAGTTGAAGATTGAGGAATATTAAACATGAGTGAGTTGCTCCCAAAGCCAATTATATGTGTTGCTACCACAATCTTTTACACTCAATTAAAATTTGGCAATCATGCCAATTTAACTCTAGTGTCTGTACTGAAATTAGAAAATGCCACCAAATCAATGGTTAGGGAAAACCCTTTAAGTAGTACCCTTTTTCATGGATGCAAAGAGAATAACAGATACATTAGGTTCTCTCATATTAGAAATGTTTAATTTCGTAAGAAATTAACTAGTGTACAATAAAACATATACTAGTATTCAGCAATGTTTTCAAAAGTTATTTTCATTGATTTTAAATCTAGTTACCACAGTTACCTTCATTAAAAATATTTACCATTTTTGGTATGTTAATGAAACTGAACCAGGTTACCATTCTTCAATACATTAAAGGAGGAAGAAAAGGAAATGGCTCCGTTCTGTTTTGCTGCCTGAATCTGTTCATGAAAACATTTACACTTGTAATAATGGAAATGTATTTTAGCAGTGATATGAATGATTTATCATGTTAAACATTAACAAGTTTAAACTCTATGCATACACTTTCCCCAGAACATAATTTTTAAAAAATTGACAAATTATATTTGCATGAAATAAAACTGCCTTCTTCGTTTGGTTTTTTACAACACTCATTCAAGGTGACTAAAAATCTGTGAGTCATGGACACATAACTAATGTTAGCTAATATACGTACTGGGGGGACACAGTTAAGAGCAGCAGGAGTGCTTTGGTCCAGTCTACAATCGGCCAGTATGAAGAATCAAACACGTCATTTATTATTCCAAAAGACAGTCGGATTCTTATGCTAATTTGCTGAACCAACCATCCTTTGAATGCTAAGCAATCTGATCTTAACCACTGTGCTCCTTCTCAGTCTTTGTCCTCAGTTTCATTTCGTTCTATGCCTTGGTTAGGGTAGTCAAATGGAGATCCTGACCTATGACTGTCGTTCTCCCTGTTTTTGTTCATATTGTGTCGCTGGTCCCATGGCGAGACGAGTAGAACACTAGCTTGATGCCACATCCCCACACCCATGAAAATTCATGCCATGGGCTGTCTGACTGGCCTCCAGTTTGCTTTCTCTGTACTGTCTGATGCCATCTGCAGTGAGAGGACCATGTGGATGCGGATAACAGCAAATCAGAGAAAGATAAAACAAATCGAGGCCGCAATCATCACATCAAACCCGAGTCTGGGCGCTTAAAAGGGGCCGAGACTGCAATTTCATGTCCCCAGAGACAAAGCTGTTGCTTTTGCAACTCATTCATTTGTTCTTGCAGCTGCTTCTCAACCTTGTTCTTTTATTCATTTCCTTCAGTTAGCTTTTTTCAGATAAAAGAAAGCGCATTTTTAATTAAAAGGTGTCATGTATTCAAAACAGCAGCGCACAGAAACAAATACACACAATGAAATATACAGACACAAGCACAAAGTGCATTCACATTTGCAAAGGCAGACAAACAAACAAACATATACACACCCACGTGAACTTGTCTCCTTTCTTAGGCAGTCAGTCAAATTGGCGAAGACCTTTGCCCACTCCAGAGTGAAGGGTGCTGAGGTGACTGAACAGTTGATGCTGGATCCATTTGTCCTATCACAGGTCAAGGAGGTACTGCTTGGAGAAGTGGGTGGGTGCATCAAATGTATGGGTTTGCTCCCTTCATTCGCTGTTTGCACGTGGGCCTGTTGGAGATGTTCGAGATGGTCGTCACCTTCATCGTTGCTTTTTCTCCAGTTTGAGCAGACAAAGCAACTTCCAAGACTCAATGGGAGACTTCGAGTACATCCCTGAAACAACTGCTCTGCCCTCCCACTAGCTACTTACTGTGACGGAACTTGGGACGGATAGTTTGTTTTCAGCAACTTATGTCAGACATGCTGACGATATACCCCTCATCCACAGCTAATTGATGGTGACCACGGCCCCAGTGCTGAAAATGCTGGCAGAGAGAGAGGACATTGATATTAGAATGTCTTTCCTGTCATTGAGTTTGTAGGATTATGCACAACGATATTTTTCTGGGGATTTCTGCTGTACATTGTCCATGTCTCAAATGTGTACAAAAAAGATAGGTTGTACCTCTGCCTATGGGTTCTTGAGGTCTTTCCCATCAAACACTCTGTGCCTCAGACAGTTAAGGCTGTGCTGGCATACTGATTATCAGGGGGAGCAGGTTAGTAGAGAACCCTTGTCTTCCACGAGTTTAGTTTAAGGCCCTTTCTCTCACATGCCTCCATACAAAGGCTCACAACCACCCCAACATGTGCAATCTATTGATACCATGTTACAAGCAGTGCAACGAAATTATGTTCAGCATCAAAACTTGCAATATAGACCATATTTGACATATCATTCGTAATTTCTCGTCTTAAATAACTGTATGAAATACAAACCATCTATAGAAATGAAAGAATGGGCAAAGAAGGCTAATGTAAAGTTGGTTCTAGAAGTTGTACACCATTTGGAAGATTTAATTTGAAGGTCAGTGACTGTGTAAGGAACAAGGTGTGGGTGTGATAGGGAGTGTATGTAGGATAATGAACCAGTAAAGTTGGTGGTGCAAGCTTGATTTGCTGCATGGCCACTGTGTTGGAGACGCCTCGTTACAGCTAAATGTTTAATTAATATCCCACCTCATCATAATACACCATATAATTAAAATGCAAAATCCTCAACTTTTCCGATGTCCCAATAAGTTTATTAGATTGTAAGTTGGAATTATAATTAAGCAATGAAATTGAGAAAGGGTAACCAGCTGACATCCCAAAATTTTGTTTTGTAAAGTTTCATTTTATTCATAATATAGCTAAAAGTAAATTCTGAAACATTTCAGATTGAAAATTATGAAAAATGAACTGAAATACGAATTATCTCTATTAACCATGTCTGCCTCGATCTAATTGCACAAATATTCCACAATCAGCCAGTCCACACACACACAGGTCTTAGTTAGTCCACAGTCAACCCATAATCTAGCCACCATAGACAAGCTGTATAACAAAACAGCATCCAAGACTGAAATACAGACCATATTTGACAAAACCCTTGTATCTTCCAGCTTTGAAATTATGTTTGTGACAAGAGCACAAGACTGATCCCTCCTCTTGGAGTAAGCTTGTTGCCATGGCACCAGACAGTTCTACTTTCCTCTGGGATTCTACAGCAGCATCTTGGAGACGTGACATCCTGTGACAAGTTACTGTCTATGATCATCACGTTCTTTCTTCAGTCATCTCCAATTCCAGCTTTTGCTAACTATGCTATTATTCTCTGATGTATGTATTGTACTTTCTGTTGGGGCTCATAAATTAACTGTTTCAATGATCATTGCATACCTTTTGACGGGACATTCCAATTTTCATAAACCTTCCAATATCTGTTGTGTTAGAGCTTTCTCAGCTTTTGATGGCCTTCTTCAAAAATTCTCTACCTCTATCTAAGTCTTCCAAAATCATCTGAATTTGAAAACCTTCCAGCCTTCCTAATAGTCTTCTGATTGTATAATCAAAGTATCCACCTTAAAGGTTTTAAAATATGTCAAATAATTAGTGAAGATGACGACGAACAGAGACCAACTGAGATAATCAGTTAAATCCTTTCCAGGGATTCACTCAATTGGGCACACCCACTTTAAAAATTGTAATTGCCAGAATTTAATTAGTCTGTCAAACAGCAGATTTCCAATTAGGTATTTCACCCTTTTCTTTTGAAAATGTTTCAATCACAAAAGGAGTAATGCTTTCTGATGTTGATTTAATTCCAACATCTTGTTATCTTGCTCAAAGACCACATTAATCAGTCTTTTATTCTGGAATGTGTTAACCCACAACAGGCCAGCACAAGTGTGTTAATTAGGAACACCCAGCTGTACCAGAATGTGCAAACACCTTTTCTGTTTTAATAGGATTTCTCAGAATGAAAGGATTAATTTTTTTTAACTAAGGCTGTGGCCAGACAGCAACTTCAAGAGAACCATTGATAATGTGACTGGCATCACCTACAGGAGAGTTGGCAAGAATAAGAGTGACAGCAGCTACAGGAGAACTGGCATAAGTAGCAAGGGGAAGCAGCAGATCTGTACCTAGGGATCAACAGAAACAGGAGAGCTTGCAGACTAGGGTGTGCAAGTATTAGACATCAGGCTGGTGATGACATAATTGCAGAATTGGCAGCAGAAAGAGAGATGTAGGAATAGAAGGACTTACATTTATATAGCATCTGTCATGACCAGAGGATGTCCCAAATGCTTCACAAACAATGAAATACCTCTGAAATGCAGTCGCTGTCATGAGGTAAGAAACACCACAGCCAATTTACGTAGAGCATAAATGTATTAATAATCAGATAATTGGCTTTTTGTGATACAAATATACATTGGGATAAATTCCTTTTTCTTCTTTGAAATAGTGCTGGGGAATCCTTTCTATTCACCTCAGAGGGTAGACCGGGCCTTGGTTTAGCCTATCTTCTGAAAGATAAGAATTGGCACTGTATGAGAGGTGCGTGGCTATGCAGTTTACAAAACAAGCTTATTGTACTTCAGCTTTATTATGGTGTTTGTTCTTCTTCCACTGCTGCTCAGTCTCTATTGCACAGCCATTCTAACATTATGTTCCTTCCGCAGCTGGGAAAGAATTCTGTTGGGAAAATGACTCGGGCAAGCTTTAGTGGTACTTGAAGCTGTCATAAACAAAGTACAACCACTGATACAATAACTACAGTATCAATGTATAACAGAATCACTGTGCACGAACACAACATTGGAAATATAACCTGAATCCAGATAGAGTTCAGTTTGACATGGGGAAGCAGAATGAAACCTGATTCACCTTTACTTTGAAGTAATTTACAAGCTTCATCACCTATTTATATTAGACATGTTTGTCCAAACTATCATGCACTGATACTAGGCTTGTAGCCAAGTATACTCTGAAAGTGAGTAAAGCTATACCTCTCACACACATTCTTGATGGCACACCCGCAATGTACATGCTTTCTATTGCCCGAACGTACCCATAGAATAAGTGTGATTCCTTGCAGCTTCTCAATACAAGCAGACTGGACCCATGTGTTACTGCTAATCAAAGAGAAAGATGACAATAGCATACAGGAGAACACAGACTGCTGGAGAAACTCATCAGGTCTGGCAGCAACTGTGGGGAGAGAAACAGAGATAATGTTTTGAGTCCAATATGACTCCTCTTTGGAAATTTTCAGATTTTTATTTCCGATCTCCAGCATCTTTCGTTTGAGCATTAGTGCAAATCTGAGCTTCAAATTAAACACTTCATAGCAATTACTAATTTTTTAGTGAGTATGCATCAAGCAATGGAAAAGAAGAGAGATATGAGGCAAGAATGAAGTAAATCTGCAACTTTGAAAACTCATCAGTAGATAGACAAAATGAGGACCACTTCTTTGTTACTTCCTATATTGTGGGCTTTATTTGATGGCTATTAACATTTAACTTTATTTTTAAGAAAGAGACAATGGAGGATACTGAATTGAAACCTGGATTGGGCGCACTAATCATGAGGATAGGCTGGAAAAGCATGACATTTTTACACTGGAGAGCAAAAGATCCCATCCATCTTGTACAGCTCCTTTCTGCATTCAAAGAGATCCCAATGATCCAGATATCTGAAGCCCTCCGTCTGTTTTGAGGGATTTGGGCCGGATGTTGGCAGGCGAACTAGATTGGGTTGGGATATCTGGTCGGCATGGACAGGTTGGACTGAAGGGTCTGTTTCCGTGCTGTACATCTCTATGACTCTATGTAGATCATTTTATATACATCATTACAAATTTAACAGACATCAAAAGGTTTAGCTTAATTACAAATTCAACAAGTGGCCCAGCTTCCAACTTAGAAGACAGAGGGTGAAATATTTTTAGGTTCAACTGTTTTATGGATCAAGAGTTGCATATATGGGATGAACCACCAAGAGAGGCATTCAATCTCAGAATCACAGAATCTGGTGCCGATAAAGACCATTCAGCCCATTATGTCTGCACTGGCTCTCTCAATGGGCATCATGACTTCATCCCATTCTCCTGCCCTTTCCCCAAAACTCCATACTTTATTTCTATTTAAATAAACACAGGAAACAGGAGCAGCAGTAGGCCATTTGGCCCATTGAGCCTGCTCTGCCATTCAATACGATTATGGTAGATCCTCTATAAAATTACATGTACTCTCTCCCCCTTGCCCTATTTAGCCTATAGAAAGCTATCAATTTCTTTTCTATATTCAGTGAGAAGTCCTCTACAGACTCCTGGGGTAAGGAATTCTAGATGTTCACAACCCTCAGGGGAAGACATATCTCCTCATCTCCAAAATGACCTACTTAATATCCTGAGACTATGACCACCTCTTCTGGAACTCCTCGCCAGGGAAAATATTCTCTCAGCATCCAGTCTATTGGAATTTTATTTGTTTCAATCAGATCCCTTTTCATCCTTCTAAACTCCAGTGAACCTAATCTGTCCTCACAAAACCTGCCATCCCAGAAATCAGTCTGGTGAACTTTCATTCCTGATGAAGAGCTTATACTCGAAACATTGATTCTCCTGCTCCTTGGATGCTGCCTGACTTGCTGTGCTTTTCCAGCACCACACTTTTGACTCTTTCACTGCATTCATGACAAGTATACCCTTTCTTAGGGAAGGAGACACATCTGCACACAATACTCCAGATGTAGAACATAGAACATAGAAGAATACAGCGCAGTACAGGCCCTTCGGCCCTCGATGTTGCGCCGATCCAAGCCCACCTAACCTACACTAGCCCACTATCCTCCATATGCCTATCCAATGTTCCCATTACATCCCTGTGCAGTACAATAAAACCTCCTTGCTCCTGTTCTCAAAGCTGCTTGTAATGAAAGCCAAGATATCATTTTTTTTCTTAACTGTTCCTCCAACTGGTGTTACTTGCTTTCAGTGACCCGTGTGCAAGGACACCCAGGTCCCTTTATACATCAATATTTCTGAATCCATTACCTTTAAATAATACCTTGCCATTCTGCTTCTCCTACCAAAGTGGACAACTTCACACTTTTCCAATTCGTATCCGCCATGCATTGATTCACTCACTCAACTTGTCACAGTCACCTTGAAAGATTTTTACATCCTTCACATCACTCACAATCCCCCTATTTTTGTGTTGTCAGTGAGCTTAGAAAGATTGCATTTGATTCATTCAAATCATTGGTCAATAATATGAAAAGATGTGGCCTAAATATTATCCATAAAATACCTCCGTATTTATTCCCTTCTGCCCCAAAAATTATCCATTTATCTCTACTCTGTTTTCTATCTGCTAACCAATTCTTAATCCATGCCAGTATATTACCGCCAATCCCATATGTTGTGATTTTGCACACTCACCTCTGATATGGAACGTCATATAAAGCTATCTAAAAATCCAAGTATACCAATATCCAATGATTGTCCTTTATCTACTCTACTACATATGACCTCAAAAAACTCCAGTAAGTGTGACCAACATGACTTCTCTTTCATATATTCATGCTGATTTTATGTAATCAGCATTGGTATTTTCTAAGTGCTCTGTTATCCTTTATTTCCCTGTGCTTTCCTGTTAATATCTTGAAGACTTCAATCAGATCATCCTGTAACCTTCTACATTCTACAGAAAATGGGCTTAATTTGTATAATATCTTCTCAAAACTTAACCCCTGAAGTCCAGGTATCATTCTTATAATCCTACATTGTACTCCCTCCAAGGCCAATATATCCTTCTCAAGGTGGTGCCGAGATCTGCTCACAGTACTCCAAGTGGGTTTTTAACCAGGATTTTGATAACTGTAGCACAACCTCTGTTATCTTTGTACTCTAGTCATCTGGAATAAAAGCAAGCATTTCATTGGCTTTCTTGACTATTTTCTGAACTTATTTATGATATTTTAAAGATCTATGTCCCTGAAACCTGAAGCCTCTTTGGACATCCACTGTACTTAACTTCATGCCATCTAGAAAGTACCCTGGTCTCTCCTTTTTTGGACTAAAAGATGACTTCAGTCTTGCTTACATTGAACCCTACCTACCACAATTGTGCCCATTCATCTGGTCTGTCAATATCCCTTTGTAATTTTTGCTATTTAAACATAATAATGTGAGCATTGAAAAAGCAGTATAGAAACATAGGAAATAGGTGGCCAGTAGTATTTCAGTATGATCCTGGCTGATCATTCAGTTTCAGTATCCCATTCCCACTTTCTCTCCATGCCTCTTGATCCCTTTCGCCACAGGGGAAACATCCAGCTCCCTCTTGATTATAAATAACAAACTAACCCCAACAGCTTTCTGTGAGAAAGCATTCCACAGCTTCACAACTCTCTGAGTAAGAAATTCTTCTTCATCTCAGTCCGGATTGGCTTACCCCTTCTTAGACTGTGACCTCTAATTCTTCCCAACATCTTCCCATATCTAACCTGTCCAATTCCATCGGAATTTTAAATGTTTCTATGAGATGCTCTCTCATTCTTCTAAATTCCAGTGAGCACAAACCCAGACAATCCAGTCTTTCCTCAAAATCAGTCCTGCCATCCTGGGAATCAGTCTGGTGAACCTTCACTGGACTCCCTCAATAGCAAGAATATCCTTCTCAAGCTAGGAGATCAAAACTGCACACAATGCTCAAGGAGTGGTCTCACCTAGGCCCTGTATAACTGCAGCAAGTCATCATTGCTCCGATACTCAAATCCTCTTGCTATGAAGGGCATTATGTCATTTGCTTTCCTCACCGCCCACTGTACCTTGCATGCCGACCTTCAATGACTACGTCACCATGACATACAGGTCTCGTTGTACCTCACCTTTTCCTAAACTGCCACCATTCAGATAATAATCTGCCTTCATGTTTTTGCTACTAAAGTGGATAATAACACATTTATTCACATTACATTGCATTTGCCATGTATTTGCCCACTCAGTGTTCAAGTCATCCTGCAGCCTCTTAGCATCCTCCTTACAGCACACATTGCTACCAACTTAGTGTCATCTGCAAATTTGGAAAAAATGGCTTTCAATTCCTTCATCCAAATCATTAATGTATATTGTGAACAGCTGGAGTCCCTGTGGTAACAACTCATCACTGCCTGCCACTCTGAAAAGGACTTGTTCTTTCCAACTCTCTACTTCCTGTCTGCCAATCCGGTCTCTATCCACATCATTACATTACCTTCGATACCATCAGTTTTAATTTTTCTTACTAATCTCTTGTCTGGAACCTTATCAAAAGCCTTTTGAAAATATTGTTCACCTAATACTGTATTTGTGGAGATAGTTCACAAATGTATGTTGGAATATTGCAGAACAAATAAAAATCACAAAAGTGCCTGAAGTTTCATTTTATTTCATTAAAGGACTGTTTGAGAATAAATAATCCAATTTTAATTATATTGAATAAACATCTGCTATTCCACACCAATTAGCAGTAAACATACAAGGGATAAAGTTGACTTTTCTCTCAACTAATGCCTTACTTCTTCCTGTATGAATTAATATTTAAAACCAGAATTTATTGTCAGACCTAAAATGACAGCATTTTTTCTTTGAGAGAATACAGAGATAACTAACAAAAGGAGTTCTGGGTAGCAGGAAGTTCAGTTTGCGTAAACTTGGGCTTAAGCCAAAGCAATTTAATGTCGTATCAACACACTTTTTTTTCTAATCGAGTTTATTTGTCAAACCGAGTTGCTCCAACCACCAATATGATTGACGTGTAAACAAGGATCTAACCAGAAATAGTCCAAATTGGGTCAGGAAATTCCTGGAGATGTCTCAGGGGAATGGATCTGGGAGTAAATGGAAGTTCTGCCATGCCCAAAATTCATAAAAGTAGGTCAAGGACGTACAGATGGAGGGCATTTGCCAGAAAATCACTTTGATCACATGGAAAGCAATGCAATAGGACTTGTGGCACAGTGATGGCACCGCTAATACTAAACCAGAAGTTCTCAGTTCAAGTCCCACCTGTCCTCGAGATGTCTCTGAATTAATAGTTGATTAATAGCTATCTTCTAATCATCCTGTTCAGAGATTTTATTACATACCTCTGGAGCAAGTGGGACTTGAACTAAGTTCACTGGAAGCCAGACTTTCTGGCCCAGAGGTAGGGACATACCACTGCACCATAAGAAACCAAACAAGTTAACTTACAAAGAGACACTTATACTATAAAGGAGTATTCATTACTTATGTTGATTTAACTGGCTTTAGTTAAACAATTATCAAAAGAACATAAAGAGCTAGCTCCACTGGTTGGACTGATAAATTAATAAGGTGATGGTGTGAGGTCTGAGTGCTGTTTATACTTGATTAAGAGAAGAATTCAGAACAGTGCTGTGTATTTTTCAAACAGGTCTTATGGCATAGTGATAGTGTCCCTACCTCTGGGCCAGTAGGTTTGGTTTCCGTTATCAGGATGTGTTTCATAATGCAAACAGGTTGATTTTTTTTTGAAAAGGAGAATAAAGAGACAGCAGGTTATACAATTTGTACCTCTTAATTTGTAATGTACAACTTTGTGAATAGATTTAAAACTGAGTAAAGATTGACTTCTGGTCTCCTCTTGGCATTTAAGTTGTTTTTTTCTTTCAAATAACTTTTTTCAAATTTCTGCTCATAATCATTATAAGAAGAAGTTGGAAAAGTTAAGACAGTTTTCCTTGGAACAAAGATAACAAGTGGTATACTCTCAACTCTGATCTCCAGTATCTGCAGACCTCACTGTCTCCATGTGGTATTGTTAGAAAGGATGTGTTGCCTGGGATAAAGAGAAAAGGCGAAGGAAAGAGTATGGGAGAGAGCATGTCAGAATGAAGAAAGGTTGGATTGTTTCTTTTGGAGCAGAGAAGGTTGAGAGGGAACTGATAGAGATGTATAAGATGATGAGGGGCATGGACAGGTGTAGAGAAAGCAGCTGTGCCCCTTAGTGGAAGGGTCAAATACCAAGAAGTTGAAAGACAGGAGGTTTATCTGTGAGTTGAAGAATTTTGTTTTCACCCAGAGGATGGTGGGTGTCTGGAATGCACTGCCTGGGAGGGTAGTAGAAGCAGGTAACCTCATGACCTTTATAACGTATTTAGATGAGCCCTTGAAATGCCACAGTATTGAAGGCAATGGCACAACTGTTGGAAAGTGGGATTTGTGTACATTTTTACAGGCTGGGTGAGCTGAAGGGCCTCTTCTGTACTCTATGATTCTATGGAAGTATTTGTATTCTTTTCTTCTGGCAGTGCAGCAATAGATCTAGATTCAAAATCACTGACAAAAATCTGAAAGGGAGATATGAGATTCCTTTTCACTTGGAAAAGACAGCAACCTGTCCAACAGTATTGCAATGTACGGCACTCTGCTGAAGTATGCATGAAAGGCGTGCTTAAGGCTCTAGACTGGGGATTGAACCTACACACTCGGACTCAGAAGTGAGAGCACTACCAACTGAGCCAAAGCTCATGAAGAAGACACAGTGGCCAGGATTACTGGTAGTCAAAGATCTGACTGTCATTCATCTGATCACATCAGTGTTTCTGTCCTCAGAATGAAAAGCAGGAATGGTGGTTAGTTGACATTGGTGAGAGGTAGTGGACACATGTAGACTTTTGCCTCCACGCTCTGTTGGAACTTTTCCAAAGCAAAGGACAGGGGTCCAGCAAATTTGAATCCCACTCCAGCCTACTCTGCCACACCTCCAGCTCGGCCCAGGAAAGCTGCCATCTGAAGAGTATTGATACAAACATAGAACTTTAAAGATACAATCTGAGGTATCCCATTTGGAACTGTAATAACTTGGGAAATCTCACCTGAGTAATGGTTTTTACACATTGGCAGTTTGTGGCGACAGACAAAATAAAAGATTGGATAAATTATCACTTTTGAAGACACTTTATAAGGAAGAATGGCCACATTTTCCCAGGGTGAGGCAAGCAGATCTGTAGTGATACAAAGGGGTACCAGAGCAAATCAAACTCCATTGCTGGGAAAAGGTCGGATCTTCCCATTAGAGAGTGCATTAGGTGCCAAGGTGCAGGTAAAAGGGATTGAAGGAGTGTACCTTGGTATCCTCCTTTAGTGTCTGCATTTGCTGTGTAGCCTTGTGTCAGGATCAGTGACACTGGGCTTCGTCCCCACCCTGCCTGCAGAGAGGGTTGACTTGATTCTCGATAAATACAGAACAAAAGTAATAGATTCCCCAGTGGTCTCAGAAGCCACTGTGGTCAGGGAGACTGAACAGCTGGAGGAGGAAGTGGCTGGAATTTTCCTGTCTGTGTGACACAGTGGTCTACACTCAGACAGGCTCACCCACTTTAGGCTAAGGTGGCACTGCAAACAAGTGCCTCTGGTCAGGTTATCTTAAACTTATTTTTGGGAGTCTAGAAGACCCAAGGAGGAAATAAAGAGTGCGGCCAGCCTAACAAGCCACTGTTAAAGGCATTAACTCAGACTGCTCACATTGAAGCTGAGGTAGAAGCAGTCCCTGACCTACTAGATGGAAAACGAGGACCTGAGGAAGGAGTGGAGACCCTCCCCAACAACAGACCTGCAAATGAGGAATGGTCACTGATCCACTCAAGTGCCATGAGGAAAATTGCTTTCAGTTCACAAAATTCTGATGTCTGATCATGGAATCCCTACAAAGTAGAAGTAGGCCATTTGGCCCATCAAGTCCACACCGACCCTCGGAATAGCATCCAAACCAAATCCACCCCACTTCTGTAACCCTGCATTTCCCATGGCTTACCTACTTAGCCTGCAAATTCCTGGACACTTTGGGGCAGTTTAGCACAGCCAATCCATCTAACATACACATCTTTGGACTGTGGGAGGAAACCCTTGCACACATGAGGACAATATGCAAACTCCACACAAGCAGTTGCTAAAAGGTGGGTCCCTGATGCTGTGAGGCAGCAGTGCTAACCACTGAACCACTGTGCCATCCATGTCAGCATACATAAAACCCAAGCCTACATCAGCCAGTACTTTTACTCACCATGGTGCCACAAGGATGTCGTAAGGTTTAGTCATATCTGCCTGGTTATGGGAAAACACTAAACTACAGTGAGACCTGCTCCCATGATTTAAATGCCATCTCTGGGCCACTATTCAGCATAGTGTTAGTGTACTCTGTGGTATTCCTGCTCAAGATAAAGAAGACTACGTGACCATCCTTAGCACCATGGACATGGCTACCCTTTCCCAAAGGCTGTGACCCTGAAAACTATGTCTACCAAAACTGACTCAAAACTGATAGAATGAATTTGATTCCTCACCTGGTATAGTCTGCCAGCAGAGATCCAGACAGACCAGAGCTCACATTTAATTATTTAATTCCACAACATCTTGGGTAATTTGATTGCGACGTAGCAGAAGTCTTCAACATGTCACTCACTATCTCAGGGGTACTGGACTGGTATCACCTGGCCCTAAAAACAATGAACAGGACCTAATGCCATGAGTACCCTGTCAATGGGACAAAGGATTAGATTTTCTTCTCGCGACTTGGGACTCACCCAGTGAGTCCCCAGGGTTTAGTCCAATTGTGTTAGTTTACAGTCATCAAATGAAAGGGTTTCTGAAATGTATCAAGGAGAGGGCTTTAGAACAGAAGAAGGATAGGGGCTCTTGTGATGCAGTGGTATCATTCCTACCTCTAGACCTGGAGGCTGGATTCAAGTCCCACTTGCTCTGTGTGGTGTATAATAACATCGCTGATGAGGTCAATGAGGGAAATATTTAGTTAAAAAGGAGCAAGTGTCTTCGTTAGATGATGTAGCAGAGTTTCAGGATTGACACCTGTGAGGGCCCAGGAACACTTAAAAATCCCCGAGACAGTGATGAGAAAACAGGCTGACAAATATGCCAGGGCCTGAACTTTCAGTCAGGAGACTGCGTGTTTGTGCTCCCATCAATACCAATGGATTCTTAAAGGTCTGGTTCAGTTGCCACTATGGTACAGGAAAGAAGCTCTAAGTGAATTATCTGATTGAGAACCCAGATCGGGGTAAAAAGCAAAGGCAGAGTCAGGTCAACATGATAAAACCATAGCATTGCCACAAAATGTTTCATTGCCACAGACCTAGAGGATGAGGGTAATAGCAAGGATAAATGAGAAGGTGTGAACAAGACCCCATTGTACCCCCTCCTACCTGGCTAACTGATACAAAAATACCAGGAAACAGACTCCTCATTAGCTCACTAGATGCAGGTAAGCATGCAGACTTAACATGGCCGCTCACTGCCCTTACACAGATGCAAGCCCGGCTTCACCATCTTGGCTCTACATGATGTAGATGCGTGAAAGCCTCCTCACATAAGGCAATATTCCTATTGGCTAGGTCCAGAAAACCTGGCCCAGGTCCAGGAGGAGATTAACCACATTCTGGAGCACCACCGAATGGAACCTAGCAGCACTCACTAGAGCTTCCCAGTTGTGACTGTGACCAAGCCGGATGGCTACACAAAGCACTTCAATGGCTAAAGAAATGTTAATGCAACAATCAGAGCTGATTCCTAGCCAATACTCTGGCTGGAAGGCTGCATCGCCAGGATCACGAAAGATCCTATTTTCCCAAGATAAATGTAATCAAGGGGTGTAAGCAGGTTCCTTTGACTGGCCACACGAAGGAAATCTCCACTTTCAGAGCTCCAGATGGGTTAATACCAGTGTAAAACCAAGCCATTTGGACTGCATAATGCCCCACACACCTTTCAAAAGTTGATAAAGCTTTAGACAGTGGTGTGCTTAGCTAATTGTAATAATTTATATGATTTCCTGGTGTACAGCAACACTTGGGAAATAGACATAATGCAACTGCTTACCCTCTTCCAGAAAATACAGTCAGCTGACCTAATGGTCAATCTCACAAACAGCAACTTTGCTCAGGGACAAGTATCCCTTAGCTACTATATGGAACGGGTCAAGAATAGGTATTGTTCAGGGCTGTATTAGTACAAGTAACAAGACAGATTCCCACTCCACATAACAACAGGAAATCATGAATTTCTTGGGAATGTGTGGGTGCTACCGAAAATGGATCCTACGACTTCTGCACAGTATGGTGCAGCTGGCTGACCTACTATAGAAAAAAGTAAAGATAGTGTGGACTGAGAAATGTCAAACGGCTTTTAAAAAACTAAAGACCATTTTACGAAGTGAACACAGGCTTGAAGCTCCAACTTTTAATCAAACATTTAATGTAGCTGTTAAAGTCAATGACATCGGGATGGGGGTGTCCTTATTCAGGCTGATGAACCTGGAATAGAGACTTTAAATGGGTACTTCTCCAAAATAACTAAACAAGCATCAGTTGCAGTACTCTACGTAGAGAAGGAAACTCTTGGTTTATTATGAATGCTCATTTTGAGGTATATGTCCAAAATGGATACAGAAAGACCACAGTCCATACTGACTACAACTCCTAACTTTCATGAAAAGGTTAAAGACCCAGAATGCCAGTTTATTCCACTGTAGTTTGTTCTTTCAACCATATCACTTAAAAATCACCCATGTTGCTGAGATTTCAAACATGATTGCAGGCAGAGTCTAGATTAGAATGGTGCTGGAAAAGCACAGCAGGTCAGGCAGCATCCGAGGAGCAGGAAAATCGACGTTTCAGGCAAAAACCCTTAATCAGGAATAGAGGCAAGGTGCCTGCAGAGTGGAGAGATAAATGAGAGAGGGGTGGGGGTGGGGAGAAAGTAGCATAGAGTACAATAGGTGAATGGGGGTGGGGATGGAGGTGATAGGTCAGAGAGGAGGGTGGAGTGGATAGGTGGAAAGGAAGATAGGCAGGTAGGACAGGTCATGAGAGTACCCTGCCCAGAACTTAGAAACACCCAATTAGAGCTGAAGTAACATAATTGACCAAGGCTGGAGGAATGAACGTGTAACTGTTGTTTATGGTTCTTTTTGGAATGAAATTAGAATAAATCTCATTCTATTCACCATGTGGGAAAATGTCATGACCACGTCACCATAACTATGTCACAACCCTGGATTAAGTCAGAAGTCACATGACACCAGGTTACAGTCCAACATGTTTATTTGAAATCATAAGCTTTTGGAGGGCAGCCCCTTCCTGATAGTGGCCATGGGTTTGGAAGGTGCTGTTTAACAATCTTTAGGGAATTTCTGCAGTGCATCTTGTAGATGGTATGCACTGTGATGGTGAAGAGTGTGAATTTGGGATGCTTTGTCCTGAATGGTACCTAGAGTACTGCACTCATCCAGGCACATGGGAATATAGGCAAAACGTGTGGTGCTGGAAAAGCACAGCCAGTCAGGCAGCATCCGAGGAGCAGGAGAGTCGACATTTTGAGCAGAAGCTCTTCATCAGGAATTACCTGATGAAGGGCTCATGCTTGAAACGTCAATTCTCCTGCTCCTCAGATGCTGCCTGAACGGCTATGCTTTTCCACCACTACACTTTTCAACTCTGATCTCCAGCATCTGCACGCCTCACTTTCTCCACGTGGGGAATATACTATCACATTCCTGACTTGTGCCTTGTAGATAGTGAGCAGGCTTTGATGAGTCAGGAGAGGAGTTACTTGCTGCAATACTGGTTAGAATGGTACTTGAAGCAACATGCTAAACTAAGGCCAGTCCTCCTGGCAGAGTTATTGGGGTAGATTCTGAGGTTTGCGCTTTGGTGTGAAACTGACAGGACAGGTCAGCTGTTCATTACTAAACAACAGTAATTTTAATACAGAATGAAATTAATAAAAATGAAAATCAGGCAGTTTCTCTATCAGGCAGCCAACACTTAAAATTGATTTTATGCCCCGAAGTCAAATCAAGACCTACTCTGATATCTTCAATAGATGGGGAATATTGGACTTTTTAAAATGTCAAATCTGCTTTATGTGTAACCTTGCCTGTACTCCTCAGCCTTGCAATAATTCTTGGTTATCCACAAAACCATGCATCATTCTTACAGCCCAGCAGCAATGACAACATAAATTTAATCTTTTAGCATTGACACCAGCAGATATTTTGAATTTTCAATGTTCATGCAGGAAGCCTGGTAAAGTACACAGCATTGGGGGAGGTGTGGACGATAGAGAAAAATGTTTTACAAACATCCTCTCTACTGTGCACAGGAAGCAGCACAATGGCTTAGACCTTGCCTTTTGCACAACACTGTTGTACATAAAACAAGCTGTATGGAAGAAATTGTAGTGAGAACCTTTCATTTGCTCATTTTACTATAAGTCCAATCAGAAACAAAACCAAAAATTGCTGGAAAATCTCAGCAGATCTTGCAGCATCTGTGGAGAGAAATCAGAGTTAACATTTAAGGTCCAGTGACTCTTCCTCAGAACTATATTTTAGTCACCCACACGCCCATCAAAGTTTGGTTCAGAATCATAACTTGCCCAAGATTTGGGGAAAAAAAGACCTGGAAAGCTGATTTACCAGAAACCTTAAAGAGAGACCATCTTATTGGGAAGGCAACAAAAACAATTCATTGGAGGTTTGAAGGAGGGAAAACTATCGCAATGAATTAAGAGACCTTGGAGTGCAAGTTCATAGTTTCATGAAAGTGGAGTTGCAAGTAGACAGGATAGTGAAGAAGGCATTTAGTACGCTTGCCTTTATTGGTCAATCCATTGAGTACAGGAGTTGGAAGGTCATATTGTGACTGTACAGGACATTGGTTAGGCCACTATTGGAATAGTGCATTCATTTCTGTTCTCCCTGCTTTAGGAAAGATGTTGTGAAACTTGAAACGGTTCAGAAAAGATATAAAAGGATGTTGCCAGGATTGGAGGATTTGAGCTATAGCGAGAGGCTGAATAGGGTGGACCTATTTTCCCTGGAGCATTTGAGACAGAGGGGTGACCTTAAAGAGGTTTATAAAATCATGAGGGGATGGATATGATGAAAAGCCAAGGTCTTTTCCCCAGGATAGGGGAGTCCAAAATTAGAGGATATAGGTTTAAGACGAGAGGGGAAAGATTTAAAAGGGACATAAAGGGCAACTTTTTCACACAAATGCTGGTGTATGTATGGAATGAGCTGCCAGAGGAAGTGATGGAGGCTGGTACAAATACAACATTTAAAAGGCATCTGGATATGTATATGAATAGGTGGGGTTTAGAGGGATATGGGTCAAATAGGACTAGATTAATTTAGGATATCTGGTTGGCATGGATGAGTTGGACCAAAAGTGAAAGTCAGGACTGCAGATGCTGGAGATCAGAGTCGAGAGTGTAGTGCTGGAAAAGCACAGCAGGTCAGGCAGCATCTGAGGAGCAGGAGAATCAATGTTTCAGGCAAAAGCCCTTCATCAGGAGTTGGACCAAAGGGTCTATTTCCATGTTGTATATGTCTAATGACAAAAATGTAATACTTTAGCTCAGGGATATGACCCATGAGATTAAATTGACATTGAGTGTGTTTCTAAACCAATCGGTGAGAGGACATAACAATTAGAACAAAACAATCAGTATGTGTGAGTATTTTTCTTTTATAGGTAATTTCTCCCCTTGCCTGAGCTGTAGTGACCCTCAGATCAAACTACCATCAGTCCTCTCTCTCTCTAATGACTGTGGTGACTTTACCAATTAGCAGGACAATATAATCAGTATGTGTGGGTTTTCTTTATTTATAGATAATCAGCACTGCACTGTGAGGCACTGATTTTACAATTGGATAGGAAGAAATGGGGGAAAAAAAAGTCGCAGGGTGACGCGTCTGAAGAATGAATGCAGTGGCTGTATCTTCAGTGACGTTTGAGGCCCTCAGCTTTACATTCCAGCTCCGGGTTTTCAGGTCGATACATCGTCAGAGAGCCCTCGCTGACAAATAGATCTCGACTTGCCTAGGACCGTGCATTTGAGTCGAGCTCGGGCCGGGGTTTCCTCAGAGATCCGCCGTTCGTTGTTACACCCGTTAGCGTGGTTTTATTTTTGTTGCTTTATTTGGGGGTGGGTGGGAAAGAGAAGAGAGGGAGAAGACGAGGGAAGAAGTGGGGGGTGGTGGAAAAAAGAAAGAGAGCCATGTCTGTGGAAGAAGTTAAAGAAGCGCCGTTAGAACAGGAGCCTCAGCAGGCAACCAAAGAGCTGGAGCCAGTGGTTACATACAAAGCCATTGTGCTGACTGGCTTCGGAGGCTATGATAAATTAAAAGTGGAGCTCAAGAAGGATACCCCGATTCCGAAATCAGGCGAAATTCTAGTCCGAGTCAAGGCTTGTGGCTTGAATTTCGCTGACTTGATGGCTAGGCAGGGTCTCTACGATAGACTGCCGGCTTCACCGCCACTCGTCCCAGGCATGGAGTGTTCTGGGCTGGTGGAAGCGGTCGGGGACGATGTGACCGACAGAAAGGTAAGCCGCTCCCTGCAAACCTGTTGCTTTCACCCCTTCCCCGTTTTATTTCTTCTTTCTCCACCCCACCCCCCAAGAAGTTGCATTGCTCAGATCTTTAAAGCCACCGCCCAAATCCTTCTGAGGACAACAGGGTCTTTGGAGGGAGTTAAGCTGCGTGCGGGTAATTTCTACACTTCCCTGAACCCAATAGAAAAGCAGGTTCGAGATCTTTCTAGTCTGCAATCTCAAATTTCGGGGTTCTCTTCCATGAGGAGCGGGTATCTTGCCCCCCCCCCCCCCCCCGCCCCCCAGAGTCAATTTAGAATCTGTTTTCCTGTGTGTGTGTTCTGATGCTCAATAGCCTTAGCAGATGTGTTCATTTTTTAAAATAAATGAAAAACAAAAGAATTACTTATTATCCACATGTGCTATTCAGACCTGTAGAAGTAGCTCCAGTGTAGTTTTACATTTACATCTGGCTGGGTGTTTGGAATATATTAAATAATCTTAGTAAAATAAAATGGAGTTCCATATGTTTAAATGAGTGCCACTCCCATCATTTCCTTCTGAGTAGTAATGGAAAGGACCTGTCCTTTTTGGATTTACAACATGCAATTTCCAATGTTTTGGAATTGGTTTCTGCAAATGGTATGAATAAATTATCTTTTTGAGGTGGAAAAGCATTTCCCTGTATATTATAGTACTTTGATTATACTTTTTATAAATAGTTGTTTTGCTCACTTTTTTTGGTTCTCTTTTGACTATTCATCATAACGTTATTGTCATAATATGAACTGAATTTTGTTCTTGTCTTTTGTGCTCCTTCAAACAGATGAAGTTAAGATGCTCTGTTTTGCAGTTAAATGCAGCATTTAGCTGTCTAGTCAGACTAGCGACGGAGATTAACAATTGGTCAGGTTTTTTTTAACTCCCTGCAGTGGGAGGTGCCAAGTGTCTAGCATCTCCCTGATCTCTGGGCACTCCCTGCAGGAGTGCAACTAATATGCAGAGTTGGCACTTCTCAGCCCTTGTTGGGGTGGGAGTGTAATTGATTTTTTTTTAAAAAAAAAGTTTACATGCAATCCTGTAAGTCAATACTCCCACTCCAGATTCCCACCTGACGATTTGGAATGTGCTGATTTCTTGATGGGCATTAGATACCATCATTCAGTGGGGTATGGGGTTATTCAGGTACAAGCCTCAAGGCAACAACATCTTTGGATAATACTAATGTTGAAAAATATTCTAGCATTTTTCAGAGGTGTGGCCAAACTAAAGATGGCGTGTATGCAGTGAAAGAAAATTGGGAGGAGTGGTGTGTGTAGAAGAAGCAAAAACTAATTGGGAGAGGAATTGGAGAACTTTGTCTGAGAGCTGCTGGTGGTGGCTTATGGGGAGATGCATTGATTATTATAGCACCAGAGTAGGTCACAGGCAGTGTCCCTACGCCTAGGCAGAGAGACTTGGCTGCAAATCCCACCTGCTGCAGAAGTAAGTCATAACATAGAAAATATTTATAAAGGATTAAAGATTTTAATTTGAGATGAGCACAGACAAGAGGGATTTGAGTGAGAAATTGAGCACGTCTAGCAGCACCTATGACAATTGACATGGTCACATCTCTAATTCATTGGAGGGATGTGGACTTCGCTGGCTGGCCAGCATTTATTGCCTGTCCCTAGTTTCCCTTTGAGAAGGTGGTGGTGATCAGTTGCCGCCTTGATATTACCTTTGTGCTGTAATTAACCCACAATGCCCTTGGGGAGGGAAGTACAGAATTTTGACCCAGGAGCAACAATGCATTTCCAAGTCAGGATGGTGAGTGGCTTGAAGGGGAACTTACATGTTGAGGTGCTTCTATGTATCTGCTGTCGCTGTCCTTCTATATGGAAGTGGTCATAGTATGGAAGGGGCTGTCTAAGGTTCTTTGCATTTCTGAAGTGCATCTTATAGCTACACTGTGGCTACTGAGTGTCGGTGGAGGGAGTGGCTATGGTGCCGATCAAACAGGCTGCTTTGTCTTGGGTGGTGAAAGTGAGGTCTGCAGATGCTGGAGATCAGAGCTGAAAATGTGTTGCTGTAAAAGCGCAGCAGGTCAGGCAGCATCCAGGGAACAGGAGAATCAACGTTTCAGGTAGAAGCCCTTCTTCAGTAATGGTAACACCATTGGATGTCAAGGGATGATGATTAGATTGTCCCTTATTGGAGGCCTTTTATTGTGATTTGAATATTACTTGTCAGCCCAAGCCTGGATATTGTCCAGATCTTGTGGCATTTGAACATAGAATATCTCCTCAGTATCTGAGGGGTCACAAATGGTGCTGAACATCATGCAACCATTGAAAATTCCCACTTCTGAAGTCATGGAGGAAAAATCATTAATGAAACAGTGAAGATGGCTTGGCCTCTGATGCTATCTGAGAAACTCCTGCAGAAATGTCCTGGATCTGTGATGATCGACCTCCAAAAACCACAACTCTCTTCCTTGGTGCTAGGTATGACTCCAACCAGTGGAGAGTTTACCCCCAATACAGATTCGAGTTTTGCTAGGGCTCCTTGACACTGGATTCAGTCGAACGTGGCCTTTACATCCAGAGCTTTCACTCTCCCGGCACCTATGTAATTGCCATTAAGCCAGCTTTTTATTCCAAGTTGCTATTGAATTCAAATCTCACCATCTGCTATGGTGGGATTTGAACATTAGCCTTGGATTCTGGATAACTAGCTCAGGTATTATGAATACCATGCTACCAACTCCTCTGCTACTGGACCTGCTGAGCTTCTTCACATATTGTTTTCCACTTCCCATCTCCAGCATCCAGTGTACAATGCTGCTGTTAAAATTCAGCCCATCTTACTCAGGATCTTCATGACATATTTTCTATGGCTAGGGGTGGGGAGAAGAATGTTAACATAAAATCTGTGGTCAAGATACCATAACCTTGCCCCTGTTAATATGATAGTTCGGTGAGAAATAAGCAGTCTGTCTGGCATGTGCAAGTAAAGGCTTGATAAGCAGCTCAGTGACCAGGATAAAACTCTGCCCACACCATCGTGTCTGGTGTGAGCAGGCTGTTTTGTTTTTGTGTAGCCTAGATAGAGTTTGGATGGGAATGGGGCTACCTTTATTCAATGGGTGCCATCAGAATTGGGGTTAGAAGCATTTACAGTTGAAGTATCAGTAGTTTACACAGTACATTTAATCAGCACGATGGCAGCGGTTAGCACTGCTGCCTCAGTGCCAGGGTCCCAGGTTCAATTCCAGCCTTAGCTGCCTGTCTTTGTGTGGAGTTTGCATGTTCTCCTCATGTCTGCATGGGTTTCCTCCCACAGTCCAAAGGTGTAGGTCAGGTGAGTTGGCCATGTTAAATTGCCCACAGTGTTGGGTACATTAGTCAGAGGGAAATGGGTCTTGGTGGGTTACTCTTTGGAGGGCCAGTGTGGACTAGTTGAGCCGAAGGGCCTGTTTCCACACTTTAGGAAATCTAATCTAATCAACTGCAATTGAGATTCATATCATCTGAGGTGGCAAATGGATGAAATGGTTATATAAAAATGTAAGGTATGTCATTAGTAATGACAAATCTTTTAAAGAATTCAGTAATCAAATTTTCATGAATAACATGGACAGTTAAATTTAATTATTTTGCCAAACCACTGAAAAACTTGTGGGTGTAAAACTGAGATGAGAGAACAGGAGTCATAACACAGTTGAGCATTTAAAACATTTTCAATTCTGCAGTTGAAAGAAATAAGTAGATTGCCAAGCAGTGGAGGTAGAAAAAGTTTAATCTTTTTACAAAAGAAAACAATGAAATAAATGTTGGTGAAACCAGAATGTGTGACCACAGGGCCAAGAATGCATTGAGCATGATAAGGTGGAGGTAGAGAATTTAGTGGCTTTAATTTTAAGTGCTGCTGATGATGCATGAAAGCAAATGTGCGATATTGTGCAGCCCCAAACTGTGTACATGTGCCAAGCAGCAGAAAGGGTTCAGTGAGATTTTGGACATTACTAAGCAATTAGAAGCACTGAAAGAAAACAGTGGGAATATGATCAAATCTTGAAAGATTGACTCCTGTACCAGACCAGAATATTTTGTTATCCAGATGCATGAGACATTAACAAACTTGTTTAGAAAGCTTTCTTGGCCTAAGGATATAAAAATTAAACCCTGACGCCCATTTAATTCACTGTATTGATTTAGTTAATGCCTAATTAAGCAAAACTGCTTGTTTGAGTAAACTATTCTAATTAGATTTCATTGTTTTGGAAGGCTGTGCAACATTTTGTGATCAAAAGTAATGAGGTGGGAGTTGAGAGATTAAGAGTTGTAAGATTTATTGGATTTGTGTTTAAAACTTTTTGTGGGGGGTGGGGTTTCATTCAGTCCAATTAAACAAGACGTCATTGCAAACTTGTTGCTGTGAACAGATACTGGTTCTTTTTGATTTGGAAGTAATTTCCACAAGCTCAAGTGATATAGTGTCAGCATCTATGACCTTCTTGTGAGAATGCTTTGGGTGCAGCTGCTTTGGGGGGGGGTAGTAGAATGCGAAAAAGAAAAGGCTTTCTTCATTTTTTTTTTGCAGTAGCACACTTTCTGCTCCAGGGTATGCTGAATTGTGGATGAATTTGATGTTAAAAGGGGGACGGAGCCAATACTGTGTTAAACAGCACAGTGTTTCTCTTCTCTTCCTTCTGTAGTCCTGACTGAGATTAGTCCTGTTGAAGAAATCATTGTGAATGACTATTTGCATCATATCATCTCATGCTGTAGATGATGGTCTATCAACATATTTGGTATCAACACATTTTGCTTTACCATCAGGGCATAACACCAGCCTTAATTCTGTTTTATATGTATCGTTGGTTAGAAATTGGTTAGTTAGTGCAGTTTTCATGATTCCCTTTTATTTGCATCATCAGCAATCCAATGAAGTCCCAATTGAACTGATTGGAACATGGCATGGATTATCTTTTTCAGGGCACAATGTGAACACTGTATATTGGAGTCTGACAATAGGCTGCTTAGGTTGGGTTGGTTGCCTGTTATTAAATGGGGAAATTAAAAACAGTGCTCCGTTGGGGGAAGAACCAATAAAATCTTTTTTAAGTAAAGTACATTTCATTCTGATTTGGATGATTGAAGTTTGTGTTGACCTGTAGTCGTCACCCTGGTTGCCTACCTCTTACATGACCCAGATCTGCTTATGTGGATGTGAGCAAGAAGCAAATGGTGTCCACCAATGTCCTGAGAGCCTTCTGTGAACAGTGGGCTGTTGTAGTTCTATTACTGTTTGCAATATGTTCTGTGACAAAACATTGTTAACCAAAATATCTGAAATCCTGCCAAATAGGCATCATTCTAAGGGTCCTCAAAGCGCACACAATGAGGTACCAGGCAGAAATAGCTTACGAAGATACAATTTCTCCTCTTTGACCTTTCACCTCCATGTGACGTTTTGTTTGTTACTACTTTTATCTTTTTTGTAGTTGGATTCCTGAAACATAGATCACAGGTAATTGGAAGTGTGGAGTACAAGGTTATTGATTAGCAGTCAGCCATGCCTGTACCTATTAAGATGCTTTTTTTTCAATAATCAATTTTGAAATTGACCCTGAAATCCAAGTTTAACTGTTAAATGAAGCATTCAGGCTGTCCTATTGTGAGGTTAGGGTGCAAGCTTAAGATATTTACACTTCAGAAAGTGTAATGAACCTGTCTAATGTGTGAATTAAATTTGGCAAACAACTAATTGACTTTAATTATTGGCAGCGCTATAGTGATCGAACATCTTTGGTCATAAATGACCAACCTCCCCATTTTTGACAAAGTCAAAGAACACAACAATGCTATGCATAAGTCCCAAGTTGTTAGCTGCTGCTTCCAACTCTAACTCAATGGCTCTTTCTCTCTATCTTTTTTATAGGTTGGTGACAGTGTAATTGTAATGAACAGAGCAGGATTGTGGTCAGAATTGGTTGTGATTCCGGCTAGTAATACCTTCCTGATGCCTGACGGGATGAGTTTTGAAGAGGCTGCAGCCATTCCAGCCAATTATGTTACTGCATATATGATGATCTATGACTTTGCAAATCTGCGCCCAAATCAGAGCATTCTCATCCACATGGCAGCTGGTAAGAATTCCTGTTGCTTTGTTCAATTTTTTTTTTTTTCCCCTTTGATTCACTTGAGTATGTTGTAAATGTGCACTGTGATTATAACCTAAAGTCTTTAACTGAATTTCTTTGTGTAAAATATGTACCAGTTTTATGCCCCATGTACAGTATACCTGTAAGGGACATGCTCATGCTACTGTCACTATCATCGCTTGTGACTTAAACATCTCCCTCCATCTTTCCTCAGATCACTTGAAGCCTAACACCAGCAGAAGCATGTTCCTCTCGTGACATAACACCTTAATGTTTCTTTAGATGCTCATGTGACTTGGGAATATAATGTTTGTGGATTGCAATAAATGTCTGTTGGATTCTTTAATACCTATTATAGTCACACCCAGTTTCTTCTATTGCAGGAGATGCTAATTGGGTAAATGTTAAAACAGCCAGTTGAATACAAACATGCACCAGTAGAGCAAGTGAGGTTTCATAATTGAAATGTAATTAGGTTGTTTAGTTTTCTCTTGCATTCATTTTGAGAATTGGGAATATGATGATCAGAAATATGTTTTGCTGCATAATTAAAATCCCAAAACCATAATAAGACTTGGGAAGCTGAAAGCTATATGAGATACAAGTGATGCTTCTGAGTTCTCCTTAACTAAATCAGTTTTTTCTAAAGTTAGCTTATACTATTTACAAAACCGATTTGGCAGTAACTTTATTTAAAACACAAGAATAGAAATTTTATAAATCTAATTGTGTACAAATGAAGTCTGTAATGCAACATTGTTGAACAATAGTCCAAGCTGCAACACTAATACAGTAACACACCTGATGCAGTTACCATCACATGGGATACAGCAGTAGTTTTAAGCATAACCAGGGCCCACAAACATGTCTCTGTTGGTGCAAGTTTCACAAAAGGAATCTTACAAGAGCTAGCTGCTTGAATAGTTCAATTGTATTGTGTATTTGAGGTCTTTGATTTAATATAATCTGAAAAATGTTAGTTGAGAGAATGCATGATATGAATGAAGTAACAATTTGGGGAGTGTTGGAGTGTAACTTCAGCCAGTAATCTTTGGCTTGAGTCACCAAGTTGATGATTTATTGAAGATGTGCGATAGAAAATGTGTTTGTGTTGCAATCAGCAATGAGAATTGTCATAAAATACATTAATTGGCACTACCAACTTGAAGCTGTATGGCATTTTAACACCTCTTTATTCCCTTTGAACCAGATGCAATTAGTAAATATTGCGTATGAAGTGTGCATATTCAATAAGCAACTACAAACTGATTCCTCTGCCAGACCTGAAGATGAGTTGTGCATGTGCTTTGTGAAAGAGTGCTGCAGCTTCGAGTGTTTAACAGCCTTTGACTGGAGATAACCACATTGGTCTCACTTCTGACCCCACCTCTTTAGTTGTAGGGTAAAGAATGTACTATTTTTACTTACAGCTGTTTTAGTGCTCCCATTTTGAACCTGCAGCACAAGTGAATGCTGAAAGGAAAGAGGTGATAGTCAATAGTGTATTTACATATAAGTGTTCATGCAAAATGCCATAGATGTTTGGAATATTTGATAGATAAGACAGCATTTATGGTGTTGAGTAAACATTTTCTCATGAAATATTGTGCTGAACATCTACGTTTCAATGGGAATGAATACTTGAGGTAGGTGAGAATATACATTCACACTTCCACTACACCACTGGGCATTTTCTCATAGGTGGTATTGTTTAGTGGGAAAATAGTAGGTAGCCAGTTGAGCTTGTTGAAGCAGTTAGCCTCCAACAAATGTATTTTCCAGGTGGACTCCTGGGGGTGTGAGCAATACAGTAGTGTGGAGGGGGCCTCCTGGTGGCTGACAGTGGGTTAGTTCTCCAATTAGATATCAGTGCGCCCTGTTTCCCATATCTACAGGCTGCTCTAAGTGAAGAGTCCCCTTCTCCCCTACTGTTCATCTCCCTCCATAATGTGGCATGGTATGGCCAATTTTCATATTTTAAACAAAAGAAAAAGGAGTTAAGAATAAAACTTATTTACGGGATGTAGGTATCACTCACTGGCTAAAGCAGCATTTATTACCCATCCCTCATTGCCCAGAGGGCATTTAAGAGTCTGCCCCATTACTGTGGGTTTGGAGGAACATAGGCCAGACTAGGCAAAGATGGCAGGTTTGTTTCCCCAAAGGACACTAATGAGCTGGGTGGCTTTTTACAAAAATCGGTAGTGGTCATAGTAGGGCCTCCCTCCCATCCTCCTCTAACCTAACTTTAAAGTTCACAGGTAAGCTACTCAGTGTTCTTGCTTTGGAGACAAAGTGTAGAGTAATGGCAGCGCAGGCAGTGGAATGTTCCTCCAGCCGGATGTTTGAGGTAGGGGTGACCACCGATACTCCTGCCAACTTCATCTGCAGGAAATGCAGTCAGATTCTGCTCCTCACAGAACGAGTTAGGGAACTGGAACTGGAGTTGGATGAACTGAGGATTATTCGAGAGGCTGAGAAGGTGATAGAAGCTAAGGGACATAGTTACGCCAGAGAACAGAGGTAGCTGGGTAACAGTTAAAGGTGGGAAGGGGAGGAAGTAGGCAGTGCAGGGATCTCCTGTAGTCATTCCTCTAAACAATAGGTATACCGCTTTGGATACTGGTGGGGGGGGACAGCCTAGCAGGGGTAAGCTGCAGTGACCGGGTCTGTGGCGTGAGGTCTGGCTCTGAGACTCAGAAGGGAGAGGAGGAGAGCGCTAGTTATAGGAGACTCTCTAGTTAGAGGGACGGACAGGCGATTCTGTGGGCATGGGCGAGACTCTCGGATGGTTTGTTGCCTCCCGGGTGCCAGGGTCCGAGACGTCTCGGACCGTGTCTTCAGAATCCTTAAGGGGGAGGGTGTGCAGCCAGAAGTCGCGGTGCACGTTGGTACCAACGACATAGGTAGGAAGAGAGGTGGGGAGGTCATTCAAGAGCTCTGAGTTAGGCTGGAAGCTGAAAGCTAGGACAGACAGAGTCGTCATCTCTGGGTTGTTGCCGGTGCCACGTGACAGTGAGGCAAGGAATAGGGAGAGAGTGCAGTTGAACACGTGGCTGCAAGGATGGTGTAGGAGGGAGGGCTTCAGGTATTTGGACAATTGGACTGCCTTCTGGGGAAGGTGGGACCTGTGCAAGCAGGATGGGTTGCACCTGAACCAGAAGGGCACCAATATCCTGGGGGGTAGGTTTGCTAGCTATCTTCGGGGGGGGGGGGTTTAAACTAATTTGTCAGGGAAGGATGTCGTGGAAATGTGGAACTTTTTCAAGGAACAGATACGACGTGTCCTTGATATGTATGTACCGGTCAGACAGGAAAGAAATGGTCGTGTGAGGGAACCTTGGTTGACGAGGGAGGTTGAATGTCTTGTAAAGAGGAAGAAGGAGGCTTACATAAGGTTGAGGAAACAGGGTTCAGACAGAGCAGTGGAGGGATACAGGATAGCCAGAAGGGACCTGAAGAAAGGGATTAGGAGAGCTAAGAGAGGGCATGAAAAGTCTTTGGCGGATAGGATCAAGGATAACCCAAAGGCATTTTATGCATATGTGAGAAACATGAGAATGACGAACGAGGGTAGGTCCGATCAAGGACAGTAGTGGGAGACTGTGTATTGAGTCGGAAGAGATAGGAGAGGTCTTGAATGAGTACTTTTCTTCAGTATTTACGAATGAGAGGAACCGTATTGTTGAAGAGGAGAGTGTGAAATGGACTGGTAAGCTAGAGGAGATAATGTTAGGAAGGAAGATGTGTTGGATATTTTGAACAACTTGAGGATAGACAAGTCTCCCGGGCCTGATGGGATATATCCTAGGATTATGTGGGAAGCAAGAGGAAATTGCAGTACCGTTGGCAATGATCTTTTCATCTTCACTGTCAACGGGGGTGGTACCAGGGGACTGGAGTGGCGAATGTTGTGCCCCTGTTCAAAAAAGGGTATAGGGATAACCCCGGGAATTACAGGCCAGTTAGTCTTACTTCGGTGGTAGGTAAAGTAATGGAAAGGGTACTGAGGGATAGGATTTGAGTATCTGGAAAGGCACTGCTTGATTAGGGATAGCCAGCACGGATTTGTGAAGGGTAGGTCTTGCCTTACAAGTCTTATTGAATTCTTTGAGGAGGTGACCAAGCATGTGGATGAGGGTAGAGCAGTGGATGTAGTATACATGGATTTTAGTAAGGCATTTGATAAGGTTCCCCATGGTAGGCTTATGCGGAAAGTCAGGAGGCATGGGATAGAGGGAAATTTGGCCAATTGGATAGAAAACTGGCTAACCGGTCGAAGTCAGAGAGTGGTGGTAGATGGTAAATATTCAGCCTGGAGCCCAGTTACAAGTGGAGTTCCGCAGGGATCAGTTCTGGGTCCTCTGCTGTTCGTAATTTTTATTAATGACTTGGATGAGGGAGTCGAAGGGTGGGTCAGTAAATTTGCAGATGATACGAAGATTGGTGGAGTTGTGGATAGTGAGGAGGGCTCTTGTCGGCTGCAAAGGGACTTGGATATGATGCAGAGCTGGGCTGAGGAGTGGCAGATGGAGTTCAACCCTGCCAGTGTGAGGTTGCCCATTTTGGAAGGACAAAAAGAATGCGGAATACAGGGTTAACGGTAGGGTTCTTTAATGAGGTAGAGGAACAGAGGGATCTTGGGGTCTATGTTCATAGCTCTTTGAAAGTTGCCACTCCGGTGGATAGAGCTTGTAAGAAGGCCTATGGTGTATTAGCGTTCATTAGCAAAGGGATTGAATTCAAGAGTCGTGAAGTGATGTTGCAACTGTACAGGACTTTGGTAAGGCCACATTTGGAGTACTGTGTGCAGTTCTGGTCGCCTCACTTTAGGAAAGATGTGGAAGCTTTGGAGAGGGTGCAGAGAAGATTTACCCGGATGTTGCCTGGAATGGAATAGGTCGTACGAGGATAGGTTGAGAGTGCTAGGCCTTTTCTCGTTGGAACGGCGAAGGATGAGGGGTGACTTGATAGAGGTTTATAAGATGATCAGAGGAATAGATAGAGTAGACAGTCAGAGACTTTTTCCCCGGGTACAACAGAGTGTTACAAGGGGACATAAATTTAAGGTGAAGGGTGGAAGGTATAGGGGGGATGTCAGGGGTAGGTTCTTTACCACTCCCACAGGCAGCGCATTCCATGCCCCCACCACTCTCCGGGTAGAGTCAGAATCTTTGGTGACCTTTAAGCGGCAATTGGATAGGTACATGGATGGGTGCTTAAGCTAGGATAAATGTTCGGCACAGCATCGTGGGCCGAAGGGCCAGTTCTGTGCTGTATTGTTCTATGTTCTATGTCACATGGTCACCATCGAGTTGAATTTTTATTTTTGATATTTATTGAATTCAAAATTCACCATCTGTCATGGTGGGTTTCAGACCAATGTCCCAAAACATTATTCTTGGGTTCCACATAGCTAATGAAGTAAAATAACAACACTGCCACCACCGTTCTCACCCCTCCTGGATTCATAGCTTTAAAATGAGAGCATCGTTTTTCTGAAAAGGCTAATTTCTTCAGTGCTGATAGCCCACTATTATTAGGGCTCCATTTTGAGAGCTGTTTGTCAGGCTTAGTTGGTTGGCAAACTCTCCCTCTGGCTAGATTCATTGGAAAATCAGATGCAACTGTTCATTACAGTGCTGACTACTTACCCCTCCCCCCAACACCTTAGGAGAGCTTGCCAATTGGATACAAAATTAGTTTGACCAAGGAGGAGACAGAGGATGGTGGTGGAGGCCTGTGACCAGTGGTGTTCCACAGGGATTGGTGCTGGGTCCATTTCTGACTAGGAGACATGGTTAGTAAGTTTGCCGATGTCAAAATTGGTGGTATATGGGCAGTGAAGAACATTCTAAGATTACAAAGAGATCTTGATCAATTGGACAATGAGCTGAGGAGTGGCTAGTGAAGTTTAAGTTTGGATAAATGTGAAGTATTGATTTTGGTAAAATGAACAAGGGCCGGAATTGGACAGTTAATGGTAGGGCCTTTGGTATGGCTGTAGAACAGAGACCTAAGGGTTCAGGTACATAATTATTTGAAATTTTTGTTTCTATTGTAGACAGGATGGTTAAGAAAGCAGTTAGCACACTTGCCTTCATTGCTCACACCACTGAGTATAGAAGTTGGCACATCATGTTTAGGTTGGATAGGACACTGGTGAGGCTTCTCTGGAGTACTGTGTACAGTTCTGGTAACCCTGTTTTTGGAAGGATGCTATTCAATTGGAGAGGGTTCAGAAAAGATTTACCCAGACTGGACGGTTTGAGGCGGCAGAAGAAGAATCTGGAACTTTTTCGGTTGAGCATTGACCTTGGAGAATTAAAAAGGCCTGGGGGCATAGGTAAGGGGAATAGCAAGGGCCTTTTCCCTAGGGGAGGGGTGTTTCTTTTTAAGGTGAGGAGGAAGCTTTACAAAGGACATGAGGAACAACTGATTTTATTGTAGTTATTTGTATGTGGAATGAAGTGCCAGAGGAAGTGGAGGATGCAGGTACTGTTCCAACATTTAAAAAACATTTGGATAAATACATGAATGGGTATGCTCTGAGGGATATGGACCAAATGCAGGCAAGGGGGACTAGTTTTGTTTGGGGCCATCACTGCTTGTGGACTAGTTGGACTGAAGGGTCTGTTCCCATGCTGCATGACTGCTATAAATTGGGTGATAAAGACCGGGTTTGGAGGTCCACTGGAATTCTTGTCCACGAACTAACTTTCTGGTCCTTCAAAGATATTAAACATTTCCTTTTTTTTAAATTGTACTCAAAATGGGTTTGGAAAGCAAAAGATGAATCCAACAAGGGTAAAGAATAACCGCAATTTGAAGTGTCTCATTCAGAACAAGCCCACTGATGTGTCCATGCCAAAGAAAGTGGACTGGGAGGAAGCCAGAGTGTATATTTTCTAAGCAGCCTATTCAGCGCTGCTATTACACACTGGAGCAGGTGGGACTTGAACCCTGTGACAAACTACTTAAGATCTTGATCTGCAACTTAATATTTTCAGTGAACCTTTATCTGGAGAAAGAAAGTGAATAGAATGGAGTTGTCCCATTGAGGAATATTGGCCGAAAAACTGGTTTGGCTGCTTTGCTTTAGAGAAGCAGTCTTGAGCATAGACCATTTACAAGCCAAGGTTGGAAGTATGGAGGCATCCCGTAATTGAAAGGCAATTGGACAAGTAACTTCTACTTGGTTGTGTGAAAATATGTAGCTGGGACAGCAAACCGTTTGTCACCAAGTCGACTTTCTCTTCAGTGTGATCCATAATCTGTCACTTCACTGTGCAGTCCAAACTATCATAAGACCATAGGAGCAGAATTAGGCAATTTGGCCTTTCACACCTGCTCCATCATTCGATCATAGCTTGTATTTCTCAATCCCCATGCTCTAGTCTTCTTTGCATAATCCTTACCAGTCAAGAACCTATCTGCCTTAAATACATTGTGACTTGGCCTCAACATGCAGTACGATGGCTGTGGTTAGCACTGTTGTCTCTCAGTGCCAGGGACCCGGGCTTGGTTGACTGTCTGTGTGGAGTTTGCATGTTCTCCCTGTGTCTGCATGGTTTCCTCCAGGTGCTTTGTTTTCCTCCCACAGTCCAGAAATGTGCAGGTTAGGTGAATTGCCCATAGTATTCAGGGATGTGTAGGTTAGGTGCATTAGTCAGTGGTAAATGTTGAGTAATAGGAGAGTGGGTCTGGGTGGGTTACTCTTCGGAAGGTCAGTGTGGACCTTTTGGGCCGAAAGGCCTGTTTCTACACTGTAGTGATTCTATTCTATGTCTTCTGCAGCAGTGAGTTCCACAGATTCACTAACCTCTGGCTAAAGAAATTCCTTCTCATCTCAGTTCTAAAAGATTGGCCCTTCACTCTAAGGCTGTTCTCGTGTCCACACCTCTCAGTATTCTGAGAGTTTCAATCATATTCCAGTCACTTTGTTTCAGATTTCCAAAGCCGTTTTCTGTTTAGAAAGTAGTTTATTCCTGTTATTCCTACCAAAGTGCATAAACTCTCACTCACTTTCCCACATTGAATTCCATCTGCCACATGTTTGCTCATAGCATAGCCTGTCCAAGTCCTTCTGCAGCCTCCTGCCTCCTCAACACTTCCTGTCCCTCCATCTATCTGTCATCTGCAAAGTTAGCAACAAATATCCTCCGTTTCTTCATCCAGATCATTAGTGTTTAGCATGAATAGTTGGCGTCCCAACACTGACCCCTGCAGAACTCCATTAGTTACTGGTTGCCATCCTGAAAAAGGTCCCTATATCCTGACCCTTGGCTTTCTGCCAGTCAGCCAATCCTCTATGCATGCTACTACCATACCCCTAATGCCATGGGCTCTTGTCTTATTTAGCATCCTCCTGTGTGGCACCTTGTCAAAGGCTTTCTGGAAATCCAAATAGATCACATCTACTGGCTCTCCATTGTCTAACTTGCTCATTATATCCCCAAAACATCTAATGGATTTGTCAGGTGTGACCTTCCCTTAATGAGCATTTCCAAACGGTCTGCAATCTCAATTTTAACAGTGGACTCTTAAATTCTTGTCAATGACCAAGGTCAGACTAACTGGCCTATAGTTTCCTGTCTTCTGCCTTCCTCCCTTCTTAAGCAGGGATGTTAATTTAGCCATTTTTCCAGTTCTTTGGTACCCTCCCTGACTCCAGTGATTCTTGAAACATCACTACCAATACCTCTGCTACCACCTCCAGAACTCAGGAGTGAGGTCCTTCTGGTCAGTGTGATTTATCCACCTTCAGACCTTTCAGCTTCCCAGCACTGTCCTTTAGTGATGGTCACTACACTCTCTTATCCCCACAGACTGTCTTGAAGTTCTCAGATGCTGCTGCTTTCTTTCACTGTGAAAACTGATGTAACCTGTTCCTCTGCCAGTTTTGTTCCCCATTACTATTTCTTCAGCCTTATTTTTCAGCAGTCCAATTTCTACTCTTGCCTGCCTCTTTTACCTTATTCATATATCTAAAAACCCTCTTGCAATCTTCTTTTATACTACTAGCTAGCTTCCTTGTATTTCATCATCTCCCCACTTTATTGCTTTTTCAGTTATCATTTGCTGAGTTTTAAAGGCTTCACACCTCTGCACCACATTCTGTTTCTTTTTAATCTTTTTGCTTTTATTCTGTACCTGACTTTCCTTGTCAGCCATGGTTGCCTTGTCCTCACCTTTTAGGGTGGTGTTTCTTCCTTGGGATGAAGTTCTGTTGTCTCCTGAATTACCTTTAGAAACTCCTGCCATTGCTATTCCACCATCTCAGTTCAGCTCCCCTTTTAGTCAACTGTGGCCAGCTCATCCTTCATGTCTTTGTGGTTGCCTTGACTGAATTGTCAAACTGTTACATCTGATTCCAGCTTCTCCATCTAGAATTCACCCTGCAGTTCGATCGTATTATTGTCAGTACGCATCACCAAATCCAGAATTGCCTGTTCCCCAGTGGGTTCTATCTCAGACATGCCATGAATTCATTTCTTGATCTGCTACTGATTTTCCCAATCCATCTGCACGTTGAAGTCCCCATGATTACTATCATAGTGCCTTTCTTGTATACCTTTTTTCCATCACCTGATTTTATTTTCTTCCCCACATCCAGACTACTGCTGTGAGGCCTGTACATAATTCTCATTAGTCTTTCTTTTTCCCTATGTGGTTCCTCAGCCCTCGCCCCCACACCTTTCAACTTGACATCATTACTTGTTAATTTAAATTCACTTCTTACAAACCAGACAACTCCTCTGCCTGTCATTTCATGAGGATGTGTATCCTTGGATATTTAGTTCCCAGCCCTAATCTCTTCACAACCCTGTCTCTGGAATGTCCACGACATCGTACCTGCCAATGTCAATTTGCACTACAAGCTCACTTGCTTTGTTTTGATTTCGAGATGCTGGTGTCAGACTGGGTGTACAAAGTTTAAAAATCTCAACACCAGATTATAATCCAACAGGTTTAATTGGAAGCACTAGCTTTCGGAGCACTGCACAACCACTTGATGAAGGAGCAGCACTTTGAAAGCTAGTGTGCTTCCAATTAAACCTGTTGGACTATAACCTGGTGTTGTGATTTTTAACTTTGCTTTTTGTATACTACATGCATTTAAATACAACACATAGTCCAGTGTTGACTGAAGCCCCCTTCCCATAGTTGTTTCCTTATCTGCTGTGCCTGAAATTAGATTTCTGACCTTTTTTTGTCCATATGCTCTGTCCTACTATTTGTTCTGGAAACTTGACTAACCTCTGATCCCTCCCCACCCCCTTAAATTATGGAAAAAAAAAAATTCATGCAACTGCCCCTGTACTCTTAGTTTAAAGCTATACTGTCCTAACATGACTTGGACAAGGAAAGGGAAAACTAAATGCAAGTTTTGTTCTGTAGCCAGTTCCTTGCTGGTGTGCCCGAGTGGAAAATGTGTTGCCTTGGATAGTGGACTGTCACTGGCACTTTGATCAAACAGCAGTCTAGGGAAGAGAGAACTCTTGATGGGTTTGGGTGAAACGTGTCATGGTGGATGGGTAGAAACTTTTACAAATGTATGGCTTTACAGGATAATTGTGAACTAATTGTAGCTTCCAAAAGTGTTTTATTTTTCAAAAAAATAAGGATGGTGACTTTTTGCTGAAACCAACAATTAAGTAACACTGGGATTATTTCTACTGAAGATTGGTGTTTATCACAATTCTGCACTGACTTTTTGACATGTTCCTGAAAGGAATATTCTATTCAGCTGACGTGGGGGAATTGTTTGGTCTCTCCTGTTTTGTGTAGCTAGTTGTTTGAATTGGAAGCAATTGACTTGATAGATTTAAGTTTTTGAAGGTTGGTGGCATTTGTTGTAGCGGATTTATGGTATGTTAGAGTATTTGATTTTAGCAGATTCTTGGGTGGATGCCATTAAGGAAAAAGATCGTAGCCTTTCCTGAACAATAGCTGTTCCAGAAGTCGGTTCAAGGCCATGTTAAACTGATAATTTCCAACAGAATTGGAGAAGTAACTAAATGGAAAAAGAACTGCTTGACCAATGTTAATGTGTGGGAGGGAGTGTTGCAGAGAAGAGCTGTCATTTCCTTTGTGTATTCAAGTGATAGCATTGTTTTTGACCATTGCAAGTGGGGGTTATGTTGGAAAGATGTAAGGAGAAGGGCACTACCTGTATATGAACATGATTTTTATACTAAGTGCATTGCACCTAACAAAATACTTTTCTTCTTAGTGTTTTAATAAGTGCCCTATGTTTCGAGGTCATCAAAGTCCAGTCCATATGACCAAAGAAGTTCCATCTGCTACTAATCCAAAATTGCTATTTGAAACCTGGATGTGTGGTAGATAAGCTTTAATCAATGTGATGCAAATTACTAAAAATCTAACTGCCCAACATCCCATGGTTATTTTAGTATCAGAATATAGTCTTGTATATTTACCTCTGCAACTGCTTACTGCAAAATATACAGGATAATTTATGAAAATTTAACTTATCAAAGAAAGGTTTAGGATTTTTTTTTGGAGCGCTCTACCAGGTCCCCCTTCTTCCTATTTACGTTAACCACACCACTTTTTTTTTGTTTCCATGGTAATGACCAATTTTAGCCTCACTAATTCATTTTTAAAAGCAATCATTAAAAATAATTTAAACAATAATTCAACTAAAAATCCAAATTACACTTGTACACCTTGCTTAACTGAAATTTTATCTAAAGCTCGCTCTTGAGATTTAGCTAATGTCTCCTCCCCTTTAATTTGAAACCTGGTTATGACTGGTTCCAGCTTCAGTTTAACAATTCAGGATCTTATTCTATCTGCATACTATTTGTCAATTTGTATCGACTTTATGCCTTGCACCTTTGTCTATTTGCCTTAAGTTTCTGCAAATGCAATGAATGGTTGGTGCCTTTGTTAAAAAAGGATTGATGTCTTTTTTACTAGTCCTGAATGAAATTTCTCCAGAGACCTATGAACGGATTGACCAATCTTTTTTATAATTAAAAATGGACTTCGCTTAGCCTGTGTTTAACAAAGAGCCTGATCACAATTTTAATTCTATTCTTGAATAACCTCACTGATACCATGGAGTCTTTTTTAAAATGCATTTCAAAAGGCTGCGTAAATCTACAAAATAAATGGTGCTTGTTTGTTTTTCCCATGTGACTTTCTGCTTCACCACTACTGTGTGTGGGGGATGGAGGTGGTGGGTTGAAGTTCAGATCTTCCAATGATTCCCTTCTGCCTACTAACTCTGAAGCTGTTCATTTATAAATCTCCAGAAATGGCTGTAAACACCAGTCAGAGTAGCTGTTGGTATTCCATTCTGTTTGCAATCTGAATCAATGTAGTCATACTAAAATAGAGCTGTAGTTTAGCAGAGAGTTCAATTAGAATTGCAAGAAATGACTACCTCAAGTATTATTCCATCTGAGCTGCTGTGTAACCTTGTTTGACTTTAATTATTTTTCAACACTTTGGCTAAGAGATAACAAAATTAATTATACCTTTTTTACAGTGATGGAGCAAAAGTATTTTGGAGTTTAAGTTCTTGGTGAGGAATGGGCTGTGATTGTTCTAGCATGATCTGTAAAAGGTTTTTGCCACAAAGTGCTTTATAGTTGCTATTCAAGCAACATTTGGTGACTGGACTTTTCTTGGCTGATTTTTGCAGGTGGTGTGGGGACTGCTGCAACGCAACTGTGTAAAATAGTTAAAGATGTGACTATTTTTGGAACTGCTTCGGCAGCTAAACATGAAGTCATCAAAGAACAAGGTGTGACTCATCCAATCGACTACTCTACCTTGGACTATGCTGATGAAGTTAGAAAGATTTCCCCAAATGGTAATTGCATGAAAAGAGAAGCAAAACTAATTTCAATCGCAAGAAAGTAACAATTAAAGTTGAAGGATGTCCACACCAGTCATGTCTGTTTTTCAACAATAACTATAATTTGTGTATCCTCACCAGAAGGGCCATTAAAGTAACTATTGGGCAGCACAATAGCTATAAGTCTTGCAGCAAAGTGGTTTACCTCTACATCTCCATAGCACATTCCCCATTTACTTTATTTAAAATTCCAGTTAGCATCATTCCATTGATTTTTATATTTGCATGATTTAAATTATGCTTCAGATGTTGACTAGCATTTTATCATGAAAGTGCTGAAGTTTTCACTGTTCTATACTTGTGTTTTTCTTTCCAGGTGTTGACATTGTTTTGGATCCCCTGGGTGGAAGTGACACAACTAAAGGCTTTAATCTGCTCAAACCAATGGGAAAAATCGTATTATATGGTAAACATTATTGTAATACTGAATTGTTGGAATTGCTCTAATCATTAGTATTGTTATAAGCGTGACATTGTACATGTAGTTAATCATACAACACCAGGTTATAATCCAACAGGTTTATTTGGAAGCACTAGCTTTCTGAGCGCTGCTCCTTCATCAGGTGTTTGTGGAGCAGGACCATAAGATGCAATTGTCTTTCATCTTTTAGAATGGTTTTGGTTCGTTAATATGTAAATCCCAGAACTCCTTTTAAGTCACATTCGAGCTAACTTCAGGTTTTCTAACAAATTGTCATCTCCATTCAGAAAAGGCATTAAAGATGTGAGGTTAAAGTCTGTCCCAATCTAGAGTCAGACTGGCTCTATTTCTAAAGTTGGACTTGCAGAATGGTACATGGATTGACTGTAGGTTATGCATTTTTTTTGAACAGAATAAAATATAATTCTGCAAATACAGATTCACCACATACACTCGTGTGCAGGGGGAGAGAGAGCTTGGTAAAGTGAGTGTAATGGGGTATGAGCCTGAGGGTGCATGCGTGGGTGTGAATGTGGGTGTGTGCGCACGCATGGGAGAGAGCTTGTATATGTTAGTGTGAGTATGTGGGAGTGTATAGTGCAGTGGGGTTAACTGTAGTGTGACATGGACCCAAGGTCCCAGTTGAGGCCATCCCAAAGTCTGCCTTGGAGGATGGTCACCTGAAGGTTTGCGGCTGAAAATCCCTGACCACTGGTGTGCTCCCCAACTGGGGCACACATTTGCGTTCAGGGATTTTCGGCCTTGGACTTTTGGGTGACCATCCTCGAAGGCAGACTTCTGGACAAGCAACAACGCAAAGTGGCCAAGCAGAGGCTAATAGCCAAATTTGGTTCACATGGGGATAGTCTCAACCGGGACCTTGCGTTCATGCCACACTATGGGTGACCCCACTGCACCATACACTCTCTTGCACGTGCACACGCATGCACGCACATTTCCACATACACTCACACTAACACAGATCCTCTCTCCTATGCACAAACCTGTGTTTGCAGAATTTGTATTTTACTTTGCTCAAAAAATGCATAACCTTACAGTCAATCCATGTAAGAGTCTCTAAGTCCAACTTTAGAAATAGAGCCAATCTGACTCAAGATTGGGACACAGACTTTAACCTCACATCTTTAATGCATTGACTGAGCTGAGATGACCTATTTTGTTAGAAAACCTGAAGTTATCTTGAGAATGTGACTTAAAAGGAGTTTCTGGGGTTTAGATATTAATGAACCAAAAGTAGCAAAACTATTCTCAAAGATTTAAAAACTTGATCGAAGTTTGTTTAATATATTTCAGCTGCATGACACTGCAACCTTTTGCTATTAATTGTGTCTTATGGTCCTTCTCCACAACCACCTGATGAAGGAGCAGCGTTTCAAAAGCTAGTGCTTCCAAATAGACCTTTTTGGGCTAGAACGTGATATTGTGATTTTTAACTCTGTCCATCCCAGTCCAACACCGGCTCCTCCAAACCACTATACATGTAATAATGGTTTTCTTTTATTTGTTTTCATTGCTGCTAACTAATTGAACTAACCTGGTTTCCCTGAAGCAGATAACAGCAATAATGGCCTTCTCCTCCTCTGGGAATCACTGCTGTCCACAAAGTAAGGAATTTTAAAACAAAAATGTTGACTTAGTGTCAATGCGTCCAAATCAGGATGGTGAGATTTTGGAGCTAATGCTGACCTGCATAATCAGAGACTTCTTTAATAATTTTGCAGTGTAACTGTCTGTCTTTTGTTGGTGTCGTTTTGCTTGCTTTCACCCGTTGAGCTAAGTGTGTTATGTGGGCCAGGTATCCCATATGGGAAAATTGGAGTTGGAGGCCCTATTTGTTAGCATATCAAACTTCACCTAAGTGTGCACACCACAGGCTCAACCAACATGCTTTAGAATGGTTGTATCATTCTTTGCACTCCAGGTTATTCAGCAAATGATCTCCAGTTCTTGAGTTTTACAATAAGGAACTGATTCGGTTATGGCGAGTGCCTTGCCTTTTGCGAATACCTGAAGGACATGCTCTTACAGCTTGCTTACTTAATATCACTCTGGCGTTGAACTTAATGTACTGCATTGCTCATTTTGTGTGATAAACAGAACTTCTTTTTTTGACTTGACAGCACAATCTGACCACACATGATACTTCCCCCTTTATGCTGATATTTTTGCAAATATTCTGATGAGTGAAAAATGAAAGGCTTTGACAGAATGCCACTTTCAATAAAATTCAAGTCTGTACTACCATGTGATTTAATTCCTGGGATAATTTGGATTTTTAATGTCAATGCAGCATCTTTTGTCACGGTCACTTTTTTGCCAAATTTGGCAAGTTCTGATTCCATAGGTACAATGACAGGAATTCAAACCTTGTGTCATCAATTCAATATAGTAACCATGACGATACTGTACATCTAGGAGTTGATGATTTGAATCAAGCTTCCAGAATAAAAATGATAAAAAGCTCTGCAGTAGTTCACGAGATGGTTTTCTCTTGCATGAAATTGCATGTAGATTGTTGAATTACAAGGCAAACCTCTATTATCCAACTGACACGGGCAGAGAGTATTTTTGTTCAGATAATCCAAAATTTGGATAATCTAGGTTGTCCTGTAATTATTTCTGCACCTAAATATGGGATTGGTATTCTTAACATTTCTCTCTCGTAAATTCACTAAATTATTAATGTCTATCTCTCTCCTACAGCCTGACCAGGTTTTGATATTTTATACCTTCACCCTGTTTAGAATATTTTTCTGTCTACCCCACTAAATTATACAACCCCCATCTTCCCAAATCCAGTAACCATTGATTCCCAGTCCTTTCTGCTGTAATCCTGTTTTTGAGGCTTGAAAATTGTCTCCCCTCGAGGTGGAGAAAGAGACTAAGAGGGTGGGTCTGTCAGAAGAGGAACACAGCTTTTATAACTCAGGCAGAGTTTTACTGTTGCTCTGGAGTTCAGGATCCCAATATGTTAGTTTGTGATCCCACTTGGGCTCTTGCCATAATCTGTGTAGCAGAGATGTATATAAAATTCAAATTACATTTGCCTTTTGTGTGGGGCTGCAATTTTTGGTGTTAGTTTTTGATTTTTGTTTTTTTCCCCCATAAAGTATTGTACCCATCTCTTTTTTTTTTTGTACTAGTCTTCTACTGATTGGGGCACTGCTTGTAAATGCTGAATAAGTTGAACCACATTTGAAAATCTAGCTTAAACTTATGACATTATAGGTTTATCTAACCACCTAAATGGAGCAGGTTTATTACTGCCTGGTCTGGAGTCTTTTGATCCTAACTCAATTCAGTTTGTGGATGGAATCCACTGAAAAGCCTGCATTCCCAATATTCTTCGGTGACAGGGACTGGCTTTTGCATAGTAGGAGCAGGATTTCCTTAAAGCCTCCAACTGTGGAGCTTCTAGAGACAGCACCAAGCATGCCTGTGGTGTATTAAGTATAACGCTTCATTTCAGCAATGATCATAAATGTTAAAGTAGCAAAAATGTTGATTTTTATCACCTTGGGTCAATAGCAGTGATGTAAAGCAATGTTTTGATGTGTAAAGCATTGGAATTTTTTTAATTGCTCATTTGGCTGTTAATTAAGTCTGATACCCAACAGCTCTGTCTTAATGGAAATAGAGAAACTGGTTTTTGGAGAGAACTTCAGAGTTTGGGGTCCTTGACAACTGAAGACACACATCTGCCAACTGTGAAGACATTCATATTGGGAATATTTTTAGAGGCCAGAATTGGCAGAGTGTTAGAAGTTCTGAAGACTGGAGGAGTTCTGAGAATAGGGAGAGGTGAGGCTGTTGACTCCTAATTCTGGATGACTTTTTTTTTTCCAGTTCAAAGGTAGACTGTGACAGATTCTGGGTGACACCAAAGGCCACCTTGTGGTGACACCCGCCCCACCCCCATGTTCAGAGATCCATTACATACAAGTGTATTTTATACCTTGTATTAGTCACACCCAAACAGAGGTCTTAACATGACATGACTTTGCTATTATGTTGTTAAAACAGGTATTTCTCAATCTTAAAATGACCAGTGATTGCTACCTGCCTGTCTTCCTGTGACAGATATCGAATTGTTCACAGGAGCTTGTTACTGTTATTCACAATCTTCTGTTAATGGGAAAGGAGGTCGATAATAGGATTTAGTATTGTCCTTATTGTTGGTCTTCACATACCCTAGGTGAATAGGTAAAGAAGTGTGTTAATTGGAACAGGAGGCAGATAATATTTATAACCCAGGGCTGACTGTCTTATTCAGGGGAAACCAATATCTTTGCCTGGGGCTAGGAGCAGAACACATGTACGGCTCCAGATGATTTTGGCAGTTTGGAGGTAGCCAGACACCTGAGATTTCCAGTCTCAGCCTGTCAAAGGACAGGTACACAATTGAACTTCTAGTGAATCATTCTAATAGGTGATCTGTAAGCTTTGAGTTCCCAGTGCACCAAAACACTAAGCCGGTAAATTAGAATTTACTTTTACATTTGGGGGGGGGGGGGTGGTTCTCAAACTTCATCAAGGCTGAGGAATGAAGTGAAAATGTGAATGTTGAGATGGAGGTTTTACTTGACTGGGAACACTGTAGGCCAGTGGGCGCAGGTAAGATTTATGAAGTGGACTCCATGCAATTTGCAAAGCAAGAACTTTGATCAGAATTTTAAAAATGCATAAATACGGTTGACCATAGGTACATTTGAATAGTCCAGTCTAGTGTAATGGAGGCACAATGAGGGTTTTGAGCAGATGAGCAGAAACGAGGGTTTTGTTACGAAGATCAATTTAGGTCATTGTGGTGACATGCATGAATGGAAGACCACTAAGATGGTATCAGTTGAGTGGGGGTCAAACCTTTAGTAAGATCAGAGCATGAAGTGAGTCTTGGTGCCAAGATGAGCTTGGTGAAATGAGGGAGATTTGGGACAGGGTTTGATTTGGAGAAAGTTGGGCCTATTCTTTCTCCATTCCTCCACAATATCTCTCAATTAGTACAAAGTTAAAAATCACAACACCAGGTTATAGTCCAACAGGTTTAATTGGAAGCACACTAGCTTTCGGAGTGACACTCCTTCATGTGATAGTGGAGGGCTCGATCGTAACACAGAATTTATAGCAAAAATTTGCAGTGTGATGTAACTGAAATTATACCTCAAAATTGATTTTTATTGGACTATAACCTGGTGTTGTGATTTTTAACTTTGTACACCCCAGTCCAACACCAGCATCTCCAAATCATCGCAATTAGTACTTTGTATTTTGTACAGAGGAGCTTAAGTGATACTCCAAGCTGCCCAAAACATATGCAGACTAAATGGCACCATCTTGCTTTTCCACTCTGTACCCCCAAGCGGAGTATGGTGGTATTATTCACTGAATAATAAATACTTTATGGCATTAGTTGTACTTTGTACAGTATGGGTTTCTCATCATGAAGTGTGTAGCCAAACAACACTCAATTTGTGCAGATCTGGACTCCACAGACATTGGATAATTGGCAAGTTACATGGCCTAATAAGCCAGTAGCTAGAAAAGAGATTTTTGCTGAACAGGTCAAAGATGAGAGATTTATTTAATTGTTTCATAATACTACTATGCTACAGTCTTTTCTTTTTGTTAAATATGACTTTATTATAGCCATCACAGCTATTTTCTTTGGAGATTTGCCAAACTTCCTCCTAATGGCTTGCTTCACAAGTTGAGAGTTCTCTGTAGTTTTGTGGCAGGATGCCTTTTGGTAATGCAACTCCTATCAGAATGGAAGCCTTCAACTTTATTTGTGCCTGAACTTGCAATGCTAGATCTACAACTGGAACTTTCAAAGAGCAGGGAAGACTTTGCTTGCAGCAGCATAAACTTGCCCAAAATGTGTACCCTTTGTAGGGCAAAGTGTACTTTTTGCAAAACACATTGAAGCACAGCAAGAAGATCTTCATTAAACAATTGTATGTGCCATGAGTTACTTATACAATGGAGCTAATTTGTATTTTGGTAGATTTTCTAGGTTAAAATGTAAACCGACTCTTTAAGAGGGGGTTTATGGTGATGTACTGGTTTTGAGGTTAATTTTGGGCTTGAAACTTAAAATTGAGAAGTCTGTGTTACATAACCAAAAACTTCTGGGCATCTTTCTTTATTCTATCCTCCTAGTTACCTAGTTTAAGATGTACTGTTATTGTGTGCTAACTATGCATAACTTCTTTAAGTCAGTTCATTTAGCCCTTTTTGTTTAGTGGTTTAACACTGATCTCTGTTTCACAGCTGACATTAGATTGGAATGTGACTTGCTTTCACTGGCTCAATTTTTGGGCCCCAGTTTCCTGGACCATTCTCTAGATGCTGTATCATAACTCTTGAACCCTAAGCAGTTTAACACTTGTTGCATGATCATCAAGTCTGATATTCTCCAAATTTGGCTGAAAACCAAGTTGTGTATAACAGCTCATTTTTGTAGATGTCTTTGAAAATTTTTGTTCATGACCATTTGATCTTTGACATCTGATCAGAATTTAATTTGATTTATTATTGTTGCATATACTGAAATACAGTGAAAAGTGGTGTTTTGCATGCTGTACAGGCAGATCATTGTAGAACAGTGTTACAGTTACAGAAAAGCTGCAAAGAGAGATCAACATAGACTTTTGAATGGACCTCAAATGTTAAACGGTGGGGAAGAAGCTGTCCCTGAATCAATTTGTACATGCATTTAAACTTCTGCCTGACAGAGGGTATAACCGGGGTGGGAGGGATCTTTAATTATGTTGGTTGCTGGTGTTGAAGGCAGTGAGAAATATAGATGGAGTCAATGGATGGAAGGTTTGTTTGCTTGCTGGACTGTGCTGTGATTGTAACTCTCAGTTTTCTTGCAGTCTTGGAAGAGCAGTTGCCATACTCTGCTGTGATACATTTAGATGACATGCTTTCTATGATGTATTTATAAACATTGGCATGTCTTTGGTCATGTCAAATTTTCTTAGTTTCCTGAGGAAGTAGAGGCACTGCTGTGCTTTCACTATGGGTGGGTCATGACAGATTGGTCGTCATGAGAATGTCTATCGGATATAAGCAGGTAGGGAAAGAGTTAAGTTCTGAATTTTGTGAAATAAGGTTTAGCTGAGCATGACTCAGATCAGATCACTTGCAGTTAACAATGGGGTGCTGGAGGAAAGGGTAATGGGTTAACAAGGTAGAAAAGCAGTCGTTATGTCAAGCCATTAACAATATTGCAAGCATTCAGTATGTGAGGTCACTTTTTAACAAGGTGAAAAGTACTACACTGTCTCTAAGCGTTTTGCTTCAACTGGGGGGAGGGGGGGAGAAAAGGGAGAGAAACAGTGATTAAAATCTCCCAGGAGCTTGACACTCTTGACCAACTCCATCTCCACACCATTGACGCAAACAGTGGCACAGTGGTTAGCACTGCTGCCTCAGTGCCAGAGACCCTTGTTCAATCCTGGCCTCCGGCAACTCTGTGTGGAGTTTGCACATTCCCCCTGTGTCTGCGTGGGTTTCCTCCCACAGTCCAAAAATGTGCAGGTTAGATGAATTGACCATGCTAAATTGCCCGTAGTGTTAGGTGAAGGGTTAAATGTAGGGGAATGGAGTCTGGGTGGGTTGCTCTTCGGATGGACGGTGTGGACTTGTTGAGTCGAAGGGCCTGTTTCCACACTAAGTAAGTAATCTAATCCAATCAGTTATTCATTGGGTAACAGCAGATAGCTTAATCTTTACTATTGATGCCTGCTGATTGGGTGACCATGGTAATCAATATGTATGTTGCCTTATCTGGATGCTGCTCCCTGTAAAATGACTATATAGTTCATTTGAGAAACTGCTGTTCCAGAGAAGACCATGAACTTGTGTCCCTGTGCACATGAGCGATCATTGTCTGTCTGTCTCTCAGGATCGTTGTCCTTTGACCATGCTGCTACACATTCAGTCTCTTTCCTGTACTGTCCTGTTGTTTACGGTCATGTCGTTTAGCAAACTTGTAAATGGAGTTGGGGCAGAATTTGGCCACGCAGTCATGTGTATAAAGGAGCACAGAAAGGGATTAAGGACGCAGTCTTGTAGGGCACTGATGTTGAATAATATAATGGAGGTGTTGTCACCTTTCCTTATTGATTTTTGGTCTATGGGTCAGGAAGTTGAGGATCCAGTTAGAGGGGAGCTGAGATCTCGGTCATGGAGTTAGATTACTATGTTTGGAATTGTGGTATAGAAGGTGGAGCTGAAGTCAATAATTCGAAGTCTGGTGCAAGTGTCCTTGTTCAGATGTTCCAGGGAGGAGTATAGGGCCAGGGAAATGGTGCCTCCCATGGGTTTGTTGTGCCAGTAGGTAAATTGTAAAGTATCCTGGTAATCTGGGAGTCTGGAATTGATGCGAACTATGACTAACCCCTTGAAGCACTTTGTAATAATGGAGGTCAGGGGCACCAGGCGGTAGTCATTGAGGTACACTGCATGATCTTTCTTTGACATCAGAATGATGGTGGTTGTCTTCAATCAGGTGGGGAATTTGGATCATAGTAAGGAGAGGTTAAAGATGTTAGCAAATACTCCTGCCAGCTGGCCCATGTGGGATCTGAGTGCACAGCCAGGGACTCCAGGCCAATCGCTTCCCTTGGGTTTACTCTCAAACTCTAGTCTTGACTTCTGCAGTGGTGACTGTGGCTGTTGGGACAGGTGACATCATTTCACTGAACTTCTGCCCAAAGCGAGTGTGCAGTGTATTGAGCTCATCCGATAGGAATATATTGTTGCCTGCGATTGTTTGACTTCACTGTATAGCCCATTTATGTCCTGCAAGCCTTGCCACAAACAACCAGTGTCTGTGTGGTTAGTTGGGGTCTCAAACTAAGCAGGCTGCCTTTTGCTGCCTCCTGGCTTTGCAGAGGGCATACCTGGATTTCCTGACCCGGTGTTGTGACTTTAGGTTATGATTGCCTGACTTGAATGCCTCTGCCTCTGACCTGGACAGCATTAGGAAGTTGAGCTCCCTCTAATTGCTTCGCTGTATGTCACTTGGTAAATTTCACATGTGACAAGCTCAAAACACTAATTGCTTTTGATTAAAACATTTACAGCTTGCATTTTTATTTTGCCAGTTGAGTTTCTTTCCATTATTGATGTATTCCACTGGATGATCATCTCTGGAATTGAAATAAACATTTTCTACTGAAAGATTGCATTGATCTTTGTCCAAATCAGCTGATTTGAATCCAAGGTTATTCTTGTGTAGGATGTAAATAAAAGCAACTTTTAAATTTTATGTAAAAAGTCATTTTAAAGTTGATGGAAAGCAATGATCAATGTTATATTCAACTTGACACTTTTTTTAAACGTCTTCTGTGCCAGACGGTGATTGAAGGTGAGTTGGCTTGGTGTTAACCTTTCATTTTAGGACGCTCTAATTTAACCTGACGACTGGAAGGAGGATCTCATTCATGTAGATTTTGCAAATTGAATGAAGTTAGAACAATTTTTTTTTTCCTGCAGTTGACTGGCATGAATTGACATCACACAAATAACCAATGTTGGCATTTTGGTTGGTCATCTCACTCCAATGTCCTTTAAAGATGAGAGACCTAAATATGAATTCTGTCTGGATATATACCAAGGAAGTATAATTACAATATTACAATGGGGCACAGATTTGTTTTAGTCCACCTTACAGATATATCTTACTTTATTATTGGTACTTGGCAGAAGATCGTGGCTTTTTTTTTCGCTTCTATGGTTTATTGTGGGTACGTAGTTCTGAAAGTTCTTTAATAAATGGAAGCACTAATTACTCGTGCTTTCCACTTCCAGTGAATGTTGGTGATTTCATTACCTCTTATTTATTTTGCTTTTCTCAGTCACCCTGGTTATTAGTGCGGATAGGAATTTCTAGTCAATTGTGTGCATTGACCTTTTATCAAGTCTGCTTAATAGTTGAGAAACACACAAGCCATTTGACTGCATTAAGTGGTGGTGGGAGGGTAGTGGTAGGGGTGTGGGTGGGATGTGCAGAGAGAAAAGAGTATATCAACCTAATCTTAGCTGAGTACAGAGAGCTCGCTGTGTTTAATCCTGACCAAATCAGGAATAAAGATTCCTGACCCCACATAATAGATCCTTCATTCCTATGATAAAACCACACAAAAGTTAAACACTAAATAAAAGTGTATTTATATGATGGTGAAATGCAAAGTTGGTGACCCCAATTTACTTCATTTTAGCAGTTCCTGCAGGGTTCGGATTCTGTGCTGCTTGTCCTTATGACATGCCATGACGCATGTCTGAAGTCAATGTTTATTCCATTTCTTCTTGAAAGCTATTCAGAAATCAATTTGACCTTGCAGCCCTGGCACTTTAATGGGAATACATTGAATGTTTAAAAAATTGCAAGCAAATGAATCTAGTTTTGTAAAGAGCACCGTTTGTTCTATCCTCATAAATATGAGGAGAATGGCATGGCAGAGGAGGAGCAGAACAAGGTCTCTGACTTGTCCCACATGCCAGAAAGCTTGCTAATTTTGTGGGGACCGTACACTTACTAGTACTGGAAAAGCAGTTTTATACTGCATTTAAATACACACAAATATTTACAAATCCAGTTTGAGAGTTTCTAACTGCACTGCCACAAATGTTACTCACTGCCTATGACTGAAGTTGCATGACCTGGTCAATCCACCCCTTCACATGGAATGCTATGCTGCCTAAGTCCTGACTTTGCTACACTTTGGCCATTTCTAACCTGGAATGGGTCCAATGACAGCAAAATTTACTGAGACAGGTTTTTTGGTTTCATATGCTTGTTTCCTTCAGTTATTTGAGTGTTCTAATTGATATTTTCTTAATTAGGTGCAGCAAATCTTCTGACTGGACCAAAACGGAATCCATTAGCCATAGCAAAGTTGTGGTGGAATAAGTTCACCATTAATAGCTTGCAGCTGTTGCATTCCAACAAAGCTGTGTGCGGCTATCATCTGGGTTACCTGCAGATTGACCAGATTCAGGATGCTGTCACCAAGCTGCTTTCTCTGTACAAAGAAGGGAAAATCAAACCTCGAATAGACTCTGTGTGGTCATTTGAACAGGTAAGAAACTTCGTCAACAAACTTGGAGTTTGCCTTTGGTAACTCTCATCTCTCCCACATTTGCATTGTTACTGGTTTGTAAATAATGTTGGCGTCCACTTTTCTTTTTTTTTTTTGTTTTCTACGTGCTGGGATAGTTGCCTCTGAGCTTAATAGCAGTCAACTCAAACAGACTCCGTATTGACAGCTTGATCATTGTGAAAAATGTCTGCAATTTAGTCAAACCTGTCATTTTCAATTTATTAACTTTCTTTTTCTTATTTCAGTGTCTCTGTCCCTGACCCCTCTCCCTGGCTCTATTTTAAATAACCTTGTTAATTTTTTGGTGAAAAGAATTGCTTGGATTAAGAAAGTTCCTCAAGATACTTGGAGTCAGAGGTGTACAGCACGGAAACAGATCCTTCGATCCAACAAGCCGAGATATCCAAAATTAATCTAGTCCCATTTTCCAGCACTTGGCCCCTATCCCTCTCAACCCTTCCCATTCATATACCCATCCAGATGCCTTTTTAAATGTTGCAATTGTACCAGCCTCACCACTTCCTCTGGCAACTCATTCCATACATGTACCACCCTCTGCCTGAAAAAGTTGCCTCTTAGGTCCCTTTTTAAATCTCTCCCTAAACCTATGCCCTCTAGTTCTGGACTCGTCCACCCCAGGGAAAAGATCTTGTCTATTACTCTATCTTGTAGTATAATGTTTCCACCCGAGACCATGTGCAAAGCACTGCAAATGACTTTGGCATCCCCCAAGCGGAAGATGCGAGAAGTAGTTAATATTTCTTTATTCAGCAATGAGGGCATCGCTGGCCTGGAAGCATTTATTTCTACTTGAGCATCATCCAGAGACAACACTTGAACTTGGCTTGGCTGTATTATCCATAATATGAAGCCTGAAAAAAGATCCAAGTTTTATGAATTAAGAATGCCATTTCGAGTAAGAGCAGGTTGCATTTCAATCCTAATACCAGAAGGAGGGCATTCTGTCCATATCTTTTTCATTACCTGTTTGATTGTCTCTTCTCTGCTGTTAGCCATAGCTGTGTAAATCTTTTCTTTTGCCATTTAACCAGTTTTTCTTTGAATCTATTTCCACTGTCCTTTTTAGCTACAGCATTCCAAATCCCAACATGCCCTTTTCTGTCACTGGGCACCATTTCTCCTTTTTGTAAACTTTTTTTGTCAAAAACTTAATTTTAGATCAGCAAAACTCCTCAAATATCAATTCCAATGTCCTCAGTCTCTCCATTCATCTGAAGCCCCTCATCCATAATTCTGTTCTAGTAAATCTTCGTTTTTCTTGACTGCAGGTCATTCTAAGATATTTTAAGTGTCACATTTTTGAACTGTGTGGTCATTGTTGAGTGTGCTCAAGCATGGTCTGGGTTTGAGTCAGTCAGAGTCATAGAGATGTACAGCACGGGAGCAGACCCTTCGGTCCAACTTGTCCATGCCGACCAGATGACCCAACCCTATAGTCCCACCTGCCAGCACCCAGCTCCTATCCCTCAACCCTTCCCATTCATATACCCATCCAGGTGCCTTTTTAAATGTTGCAATTGTACCAGCCTCCACCACTTGCTCTGATAGCTCATTCCAAACACCTACCACCCTCTGCATGAAAACGTTGCCCCTCTTTATATCTTTTATTTCTATCCCCTCTCACCCTAAACCTATGCCCTCTAGTTCTGGACTCCCCCAACCCAGGGAAGAGACTTTGTCTATTTATCCTATCCATGTCCCTCATGATTTTATAAACCTCTAAGGTCACACCTCAACCTCCAATGCTCCAGGGAAAACTGTCCTAGCCTATTCAACCTCTCCGTTTTTTGGTTCAAATCCTCCGACCCTGGCAATATCCTTGTAAATCTTTTCTGAACCCTTTCGAGTTTCACAACATCTTTCTGATAGGAAGGAGACCAGAGTTGCACGCAATATTCTGATAGTGGCCTAACCAATGTCCTGTACAGCTGCAACATGACCTCCCAACTCTTGTACTCAATACTCTGACCAATAAAGGCAAGCATACAAAATATTGTCATCTTTTGTAGAGAAAAGCTTTGACAAGGAGAAGTGACAACCTTGAAATATAGGAGGGCGGAGGAGGAGGAGGATGTTCCTTGAGCCTGTTCTGCCCTTCAAGTGGATCATGTCTGAGCAGCTATCTTAATGCCATTTTCTCTGCATATTCCCTATCTCCTTCTTTTTTTATCAATAATATCCAGAAATCTGTTTTCTGCCTTTAAAGCTGCTCCATTATTGTGCCCTCTGTGTAGAGAATATCAAAGACGCACCAGTCTTTGAATGAAGAAATTCCTCCTGTTTTCAATCTTAAAGGACCTGCCTCTTTTTTTGTATTGAGACAGTCTCTTGGTTTTAGAGAATAAATTAAGGGATTGACTTAAAGATTTGACATTGAAGGCACGTGATAGATGGAAGGTTTATGGAAGCAACTTCTATACGTTTGTTTCCTTGTACTTCTACATATCCATGCTCGTGCTCTCGTGCACACTCTTGCATACTCTCTCGCCAACCCTTTCCTCACCACTTATTCTAAAACTTTTTTCATTACAATTTTAATATAATAAACCAATATTATTTTGTAAGCAAAGTAATCCAAAATTTGTCAAGGTTCACCTTTAGAAACTGCATTGCCAGAAAGGAACTTTTTTTTTGGAGCAGCATTGACCTTTTCCCTGCTATTAACTTGGTTACCATGTGTTCAGATAACTGTATGGTGTTTACAACATGCTGACTACTCATGTTGTAAACCATTGGGTGCAAAGTGCTTTGGGAAGTCCTAGGAGAATTAACCCTTTGTTTTGTTTGTTTAGAACCAGAGTTAGGCTGCTGTTCCTCCTCAACCATCTTTGTAAAAGCAGCCAGTGGTCTGTGAATCCAAATGTATCTGGCTACAAGCTTACATTTTTTTATTATAAATTCCTGAAATCGAATCTTTTTGAAACTTGGATAATAAAGCCAGCAGATCTGTTGGCTTGAGGTTCTTAGTCCTGGAGGCCAAATTTAATAAATGCTGCTTGTCTGGAGTGCCTGCTAGTGAAATGCACTATTGGTTTTCTTGATGCAGCCCAGATGTGTCCCCAATTCAGGCATTGGTTTGTGCTGTTAGTTCCAGATGGGGTAGCAGTGGGTCACGATTGTGTTGGCATTTTGTCATAAGTCTAAGGAAATTTAAATATAGCCACAGTTACTGCAGTGGGTGGCACTTTGGCTCAGTAGTTAGCACACTTGCCTCACAGCATCAGCAACTGGGTTTGATTCCAACTTTGGACGACTGTCTGTCTGTGTGGAGTTTACACTTTCTTTCAGTATCTGTATGGGTTTCCTCCCAGGTGTTCTGGTTTCCTCTCAGTCCAAAGATGGGCAGGCAAGGTGGATTGGCTATCCCTAATCTTCCTGTAGTGTCCCAAGATGGATTCCATATGGATAATGTGGGGCTACCGGGGTAGGGTGGGGGGGTTGCTGGGTCTGGGTGGAATGCTGTTTGGAGGGTTGGTGTAAATTCAATAGGCCGAATGGCCTCCTTTCTGTGATTCTAAAGCTCGTGATCCTGTGACTCCGCTGCATTGCAAGTAAGGGATGCTTATTCAATTCTTTTTTTTTAAAAGGGTCAAAACTACTTTATGGTAAAGCTTTCCATAACCGTATAATACAGCAGCTTGTTAATGTCTTCTTCCCTGCTAACCCCCAACCCAAACCCCACCCCACTTTTTTTTTTAATATCCCTCTTTGATTTGTCAGTGATTCTCCAGCAAGACAGGAAAACATTGTTTCTAAATGTTAAAACCTTTATTTTCAAGATCAGCACCTTTTTTTTATTGAGGGTGTGTGTTTGAGTGAGTGCCTTTCTTGTGTCATTTAATGTAAACCCTAAAATCTGAATCTGAGATCAGAAGCCCAAAGTTCCAGGACTCGCTACACAGTAATTTTTATCTTTAGATGAACTGTTGGCTTTGCATTTTAATAGGCGAAGGTTTCCAAGATTTGGTATGTGAACAGTCTTTCAGCTGAGATTTTTAAACCAAAGATTCTCCTCTTTCCATCAGAGGAAGGCCATGATGATTTTCAACCTCCTTCCCCATCTCAAGTGAGTGTTATTTTGAGGGGGGGGGGGGGAAACTGGGTTTCCTGGTTGATTTTATCCCTCAAGTGACATTACTGAAACAGATTATCTTGTCATTAATCTCAGTGCACAAGCTGGCTGCCATGTTAACAACAGACTCCATTGACTATGCAGGGCACTATGTCCTGGGGTTGTGAAAGGTGCTATATTTCTATGCAGTACACACTTGACAGGACATCAGTCCTATTGTACTATAATTTAATGCTTTGAATGCCAGTATGGATTTGTTAACTTGGCAACTAATGTGTACACTGCAACTGGAGCATGACTGATCATAAGAGCTTTATTGACTATTTAACCAGGTCACTGCAAAACTAACAGATTTGGTCCAATAGGAAATTGTAACTTGCCCCCTGAATTGGGAGTATGCAGTAGCATCAGTTAACCACTTATCCTACTAGACTTTATCTTTTTCATGAACCCTAGACCAAACAGCTAATAACTATACCTGTAAATATTGTGCAGTATTTGACTTCCTACAGCACTAATTTTATACATGCAACTTGAAAATATTGCAATCTGCAGTAATAAAACCCGAATGAAACCAAATAGTCTAATAGGCTTCTTTGCTGAAAAGCTGTGTATTGGTCTTTCTGTGCTTTTGCGGCTTGCCATGTATTGCAGAAAGGATCACATTGGGAAAATTAACAAAGGCTGCCAAAGCAGGAGGTCTTGCATATGAAACTCAAATACTCTTAAATTTTAAGAAGCAGCTACTTAACATAATTGTAAAAGAGTAATTGGAATCCAGCAGTTCATTTGGCAGGTTTATGGCTACAACCTCCAGGAGTCTGTGAAACATTGTGCGGCAGTGATACATCTGGGTCGGGGTAGAATTTTTAATTGACTTCCAGAGTTCTTAATGTTAAAGGCAAAAGAACCCTCTGGTGCTGTTGTGATAGTGACTTCTTTTAAGTTGCGTGCAACACATCTGTTGGAGTAAAGGAGGATAAGAAATTAAATTTAAAGATCACTTTTGGGGTCTGGGTGGTGGTTACAGGAAAGTAGAATAGGTCTGATAGGGAAATTGCATGCCATATGATTTTGCATGTTGTCGTCGAAGTTAGGTGACATTTCTTTGTGCAAACCTGCTGGGAGTGTTGAGTGTTTTGCTGCACAGTGGTTGAGGCAGAGACTGTTAACTTTTAAAGTGGAAGAGAGAACAGGACACTTAGATTTGGATTAACGTCAACGAGTTGGGGCAATAATTCTATGACTAAAGCTTTTTCAAGGTAACATTTTGAGCATGGAAAGCAATAAAATAGTCAGTTGCAAATAGTAAATGTAGAGATGCCAAATTTGATGGTGTATTATGCAAACTGTTTGTGCCCTAATTATCACTCTTAAAGCTAGAATCTAATTAATTGGATAAGTTTTTTGGGGATTTAACTCTTTATGGGGCACTTGTTCTTAAGAGCTGAAACTTACAGCAATATTGGGCTTTTTTTTTGAGCCATCAAAATATTTGAGGAATAAATTAAATCTGACCAGTCTGAATCAACTTGAATTGAATGTTGTTACTCCCGGATCTATTGGGTCATCTGATCTTTAGTCCATCTTCCATCATCTTGTCATATGACTCTAGTTTTGTGGGTGGTGTTCATGTAGTGAAATGGAAGAGTCAAATTCAGATGGCACGTAACACTCAGTGTGGCCAGTCATTCCCACCAGCGGACTATCAAATCCACTAGAATGATGCCAGTGATGAATTGAAATTGACAGGTAACTCCAGATTAGCTGAACCAGTATAAACTTCTCCTGTTACTGTGTGGAATGACACTGCACCAGCATGAAATCATGAAGTTCTGGGCAAGACTTCATAGTGATGGAAGCAACCATTTGCCCAATGATTCCACCTTGAAATGGTGCAAGATGTTTGGTGTGGAGCAGCAAGGTGAAGCCAAACAAACCAATGACTTCGCTCGCTTATGTGAAGCTGGCCTTGATAGAATTCCAGCAGAGACACCCATGGAAACCTGCATGGAGGTGCAGGATACCAGTGCACTCTGCAATGGAACTGACAGGCAATTGTAGGCAGTGTCCTTCAGCCAAGGCAGCTGATGACCCTGCAGAGTCTACTGAATGCCTGCTCACCTGTTCTCCCTCACCAAAGCCACAAAAGCTGTGGAGGGGTTTCTGAATTTTGCAATAACATCAGAAATGTTTGTGCTGCATTGACTGTATCTTTCTTGCCTGACCACTAAACCGAAATGGGTTAGGGCAATTGTAAGGTGCGAACAAATTGAATAACACCTTGTTTTTGCATGTTTATTGCATTACTTTTTTAAATTTGGCTTTTTTTTTTTCAATGAAGGGCATTTTGTAAGCAAACAAAGATCCATAGGGGCTATCCTCAAAGCTTTCCTTGAACGTGAATTTCTAAGCGGATGACCTGGGACTTGATTCTCAGGAATGTTAGTATTCTTAATAATAATCTTTAACCTGGCATCCTTTTAGTTCATAGTCAGAGTGTGGTGCTCCTTTAGTTCATGCAGAGCACTGCCCGGAGTTTCCACTTGGCTGTGTATTTTTCATATCAAAGGGCACTTGAGTCAATTGCGCACATCTTTTAACAACCAATTGAAAAAGAATGTAGGTTTGTTCTCCAGTCTGATTTATGCTTGTACCTATTGGATTGGTTGCTGATTCTGTACAAATAGATGCATATTTCAAAGTCAGGAACCTGGAGATATAAACTTCCTCACTGGCTTGACCTGGTCAGTTTTAAGTTACGTTTTGATGTATTGGTTTGACGTATTGGTTACAACTGAAGTGTAAGAAAAACAAAATGGTAACTAAAGATATAAATCAATTACAAGATATAAGCGTAAACCTTCAATTTTACAGCTGGTGATAATGATGTAAGATGAAACCCTCTTGAATTCTGCACAAAATAGAGGACAGTGAAATTTCTTAAGAGTTCATGCTGTAGTCTCCCACTGTAAATGCAGCCAAATCTTCCGCTCAGTTTTGACCCCCTATGTACAGTGGGATTTCTCTGAACCATAAAACTTCCTACAGTGTGGGTGCAAGCCATTTGGCCCATCAAGACCACACCAACCTTCTGAAGAGCAGTGCACCCAGACTCTCATCCATACCCTGTCCCTGTATTTCCCCTGGCTAATCCAACTAACTGCAATGGGCCAATCCATCTAAACTGCATGTGTTTGGACCACAGGGGGAAACGGACAGGGAGAACATCTTTTGGCTTTGTGGAGGTTGCACAGATGCCTGAGACTGGAATTGAACAGAGCTCTCTGGCGCTGAGACAGCAGTGCTAACCACTGAGCCACTTATGCCATGTGGTTGGGATTGTTTGGAAAAAGTCCAAACAGTTGTTGGTTCAGAGTTCGAGGGCTTGGCCATCAGGCATTGTTGTCGTTGTGGCATTCTGACTGTTTAGCTGCAAGGGGTAATGTTTAGATTCTATTCCTGCTCTGTAAAGAAAGCAGTCACAGAATGGCATTATATATTTGTCATTTACTAATTGTACTGAAAGATGGATCTCATTCAGTTTTAGTGGCAGCAGAATCTCACTTTATGGAGCTCCATTTTCAGTTTCGTTGACAGACCTTTAAATCAAAATCTAAACTTTGAAGCTCTGATATCCTTGGACCTTTGGAGGTTAGGATAGCTATGACTGAGTGATTTCAATGAATTAAGTGAATCAAGTGAAAACCTGAGATAGCAAATCGGTCTTTTTTTGTTAATGTTTTTAAAATTATTTTGAAATCCCACTACCTCACTGGGCATGCTGTCCCTACTTGAAGTTGTATTTTCACTTATTTTTTGAGCAGCATTGAGGGGACCTGATGAGCAAAGAACAATCAGGAGGGGCTAGCAGCCAGCTGAGGTGTTTCCCCAAAATCGAGACTGATATAAAATTCAGGAATTACTGCTGCTTCCCAATCATGAGCCTGAAGACTTGCATAGGTTTGTTAATCAAACAGGTTTTTTATTTTAAAAAAAAATAGATTTATTGACCAATTACTGCAATCTGGAAATGCTTAGCTATGCACCTCAGATTGAGGTTACAGTGACTAGGATGACCATGGGATAGGCTTGATTCCTTTCTTTCATGCAGTTCAGTTCTTCAGTTGTGCCACTCATTTTGGTAGCACTTTCTTTGTTGTCTGCTTAATGTTTGAAAACAAAGTGCTAGAAAAATGAACAAATCTGGTAGCATCTGAAGAGAAACTGAATTAAGGTTTTGACTCCAGTATGACTGTTTGTTCGTTCAGAGCAAATTAACAGTTATGTCAAGGCTTGTTTTAGTTTTTCGCCATGAGTTCTTTGCTGAATCTGATCGAACTGCTTTTATTAATTACCTACCCTGCCCCTATGCTGTCATCCTCACTCCATTCCAACCCCATCTTGCCTCATTGAACCGTTTCCAAAACAACTAGCCATTGCCAGGATATGCTGGAGAAACCTGCCATTCTTGTTAAAACTCTGTAGTATGCCCAGACAAGCCCTGCACTGTCCCAAGCTGTCCTGCACTGTCCCGGATGTCTGCCCCAGCATAAAACCATAGAGGAAATGTAGGCCATTCAGCCCATCAAATCTACTCTGCCATGCAGTGAGATCATAGCTGATCTGAATCCTCCTTCCAGTTGCCAGTCCTGTCCTTCTAACCCTTGTTTCTATTGCTGTCTCTCAGACTTGAGTGTACTTAACAACCCAGTCTTGATAGTAAAGAATTCCAGAGATTTGTTCCCCTCTTTTGATGGAGGAAATTATTCATCACCTCCATCCTAACTGGATACCCTCTTACTCTGAGATTGAGTTCTTCGGCCCTAAATTCTTTCGAAAGGAAAAGTGACCTCTGCATCTATCATGTCCAACTCCTGAAAATCCTTTTGTTTTAATAAGGTTTCTTCTAAACTCCAATGAGTACAGGACCAACCTACTAAACTGGTAAGTCAATTCCTGCGTGGTCAGGATCAGCTGAGTGAACCTTCTCTGGGCTCCTTCTTAATACCATTGTTTTTTTATTTCCTTCCTTTGATAAGGGGAGCAAAACCCATCTGTACCCCAGTTACAGTCTAAGTAATACACTGTATATGTTCAGCAAGACTTCCTTGTTGTTATACTGCACTTTGAAATGAAGGGCAACGTTCCTCTGCCAGCAATAAGACTAGCTGGCTGGAGTCACAGCCTGCTCCAGTCCATCAGCTGTGTGCATGCCCTCACAGTATCACTTCAATTATTGTTGCCGGTGAAGTGCAGAAACCTGCTGTAAGTAGATTGCAAATGCGCCATGATGTTTCTTTATAGGCTGACCTACATCAGTGGGCACGGACTGTGGATGTGGGGTGCATGTGATCAGTGCACAAGGAGCATGCCCTACAATATTGTTGTTGGACACCGGCATGGAGACCGGTTGGAGCATGTATGCTTCAGTTGTCAGGCACCCACTGATTTCCATGTCGAGCCCTCAACTTTTAACTTGTTTGGTGCATGTGATAAAATTAGGCAGCTTACTATTGATGAGGTAAGTAGCATGACTGATGTTTAGTGAGCTATATTTCTTAATTGGCAATTTAATTGAAACCTGCTTCTCCACAAGGATGAAAAATTCAAGGTGTTGTCCTTGACACAGGTCTCGCCGAACTTTGATTTTACAAATGTACAGTAGTTGTGCTGTATCCTGAATTTTGCACATGATCCATTTCTGCTATGAATAAAGCAGAGACTGTCAGAACTGATCCTGTCTTTCTGTTGATGGTTGCTCCTGATTTGGTTGATGTTGATAAACTGTGATATTACGGACTAGATATTGGCATGTGCAAGTTTGCTCTTTATTATGGGTGTGAAGTTGGTGAAGAAGTGGATGACAAATGTACAAAAAACGGTTTTTAAAAGTTGCAAATTGTGTGGCTTAATTTTTACATGGTGTCCCTCGATTTAAATGTGCTTGAGTTGGCATACCTGGAGTGGGTGCCTGCCATTCAGAGCACAAATAGTTTGTGGCCTTGATGTGAAGGGAACTTGGCACTTGAGCAGCAGACTAAAATACAAAGTCTGTATTTATGCTGCTTTGAGAGGGGAGGTATTCTATTTTCAGTGATAGAGCATTTCAGTTTGTAGCAAATGCAGGAATGTTCTAGCTGGAGTGTCAAACCCAATGGTGCTGAAAGTTAAATGAGAGGAACAGTTTGCTAGCAGTGGTGGTGTTGCGTCCTGTCACCTCAGGTGCTGGGAAAAGAACTGCATACCTGACTCCCTGGGCTTCACTGACCAGACAGTTTGGCTGTGTTTTTGTTTGAGCTTGGCAAATGTTTAAACTGCGACAAAAGTCAAATTAAAGTCATTGGGCTGGTGCAGCTCCCATTTAAATTGAATTCCTCATTCTATGTAAAATGCAAGCTTTTGTGTTTAACATTGTGGTTCTCAAATTTAACTGTTTATTTCTGCTCTGCAATAGCTCGTTTACATCTGCAATGTTGGACAAGTTTGAAAAATCTAACAGTTGAGTAGGATCGATGGTGTTTGAAAAGTAATTCAATAACCCTTGTCCCTTTTTTTGTTTTACATTCTGTGTACAATTATTAAGATTTGAACTTTCCAGCCTCATTCCCTTTATTTAACTTGTTTTCTAACAAGGTTAAAGCATTCCAGTTTTAATTGTGAACTGGTTTAACTTGGTATGAATTGGATACTCTTTAGCGTGTTGTGTTTTTTTTTTTAGCCATTCTCATTTTTGGTTTCTTAGAAACAAAATCCATTTCTCCTCTGTACTTAGTGCTTCAGGTGATTCTGCTTTTCTCCTTTCTAGCTTTAATTAGCATTGTCGTATTTATTGAATAAGTCAGTGTTAACAATAATTGGGATCTATCGTTGCCATCTCATCGTGCTTGCTTAGTTTCATCTGCCTCACATTACTAGTACAATAGAAGATGGTTCTGATTGTTGGAGGTTATTCCTGGGATATCACAGAAATTCCTCAGTAGCATCCTAGTCCCAACCATCTTCAGCTGCTTCACTTCCCTCTACCATCAAAAGTGTCGATGTGTAATCATCAAACAAATGTTGAGCGGATCCCATGACTCTTCAGATACTGAAGCAGTCCGTGTACATGTCCAGCAATAGTTGGACAACAGTCTGGCTTGGCGTGATAAATAGGTCAGGCAGTGACCATCTCCATTAGAGAATCAAACAAATTCCCCTTGACTTTGAATGATATGATTGCTTAAACCCCACAATCGCACGCTGAATAGTCTGCCTACAAGAGCAGGTCAAAGGCTGGGAAATCTGTGGCAAGTACCTAACTTCCAGATCAAATCCTTCTTTCTCTTGCACGAATTTGAGGTCCCCGTGTGGCAATAGCTTCCAAATCTGAAGTCCTGCATGATGCTGTGCATGAGGACTCAGCAGAAAGCCCTTCCTGAAGAAGGGCTAATGCCCGAAACGTCGATTCTCCTGTTCCCTAGATGCTGCCTGACCTGCGCTTTTCCAGCAACACATTTCCATCCATGAGGACTCAGCAGCCCCAGTGTGAAGGCAACGTTGCTCCTCACTTGGCAAAGTCCATCCACTGTCTTTACAGGAAATAAGCCAGGAGTGTGATGGAAAACTCTGCACTTGCTTTGAGTGAAGCTCAACACCATCCCACTTCCGGATGAACATGTCTGCCACCTTCAACATTCAGTCTGTCCACCACTGGAAAATTCCAAAATGCACTCATCAAACTTCTTGGCTGTTTTTTTTTCTTAACCCATAGTCTCCAGCACCTAGTGCAACAAAGGCACCTATAAGTTGCCCTCAAAGCTGCAATGTTTTAACTTGGAGCTGTATCTCTGTTCCTTCACTATCACTGGGTCAAAATCCTGAGATTCTTTCCTAATAACACATGGACAGCAGTGGTTCAAGAAGGTAACTCACCACTACCTTCAATTAGGGATGGCCTTTAAGCAAATAATAATATAAATGCCTCCTGAACAAATAAATATGCTGCATCAAATGGAAATATTGATTGATTGTATCTCTTTTTAATGCAAATTGTCCTTGAACTTAAATTCAACTTTCCACAGCAAAGTTACTTTAATGACTTCTCCACTTTATACCACTGTTTGAACTCTTGGTTTCTGCTTTACTTATTGGTGAACAAGCAAATTTTATTGTTTACTGTAACTGTTCTGTTCTTGCAGCTATTTAAAATAGGTAGGGATTCAGGTTTGCTAACTAATGCTGATTTGGTATGTGAGGTGAAGATAAGATTAAAGAACTTTATTTGACATAAACAGTTTTTTTTTGAGAAGGAGAAACCAAGCAAAGGGCATGTCTGAAAGGTAGATGAGTTCAGTCAAATATGGATATGACTTCACAGTATTCAAAAGGCTTACCGATTTTAGGGTCTGTTTCTGTGTTGTATGACTTTTCGGTCCAACCAGTCCATGCCGAGCAGAATCTCAAACTAAGCTAGTCCCACCTACCTGCTCCTGGCCCATATCCCTCCAACACCCTGACCGCCCCTTGGGTCCCTTACCCCCCAGGTGTGGTGGCAATGGGGGAAAAAGAGAAGCCTTCTCTAACATCTGCGGTGTCCCACCTTTGGCCTGACCCACGACCTCCCTCAGGGGGGGAGGGACTTGCAGGATTCTGATCCCGAAGGAACGGGCAGGTACATTTGAGTTGGGGAGGGGGAGCGGAGCATGCCGGGGTGTGGCTTTCCCACGTACCTGCTGTCCCTCTGTCCTTCCAGGTAGGGGCGGAGGCGGTCGCCAGGTTTGGAAGGCACTCGTCTGAGGAGCTTTGCCAATGACGAGGCTCAGTGGTCAGTGCTGCTGCCTCACTGCACCAGGGATCAGAGTTCAATTCCAGCCTCGGCAACTGTCTGTGTGGAGTTTGCACATTCTCCCTATGTCTGCGTGGGTTTCCTTCAGGTACTCCAGTTTCTTCCTGCAGTCCCAAGGTGTGTACATTAGGGTGGGTTGGCCATGGGAAATTGTCCCGTAGTGTTCAGGGATTTGTAGGTTAGGTGCATTAGTCAGGGGAAGTGGGTCTGGGTGGGTTATTCTTGGAAGGGTCAGTGTGGATTTTTTGGGTAAAAGGGCCTGTTTCCCCACTGTAGGGAATCTGTGTCCACACTGACCCTTTGAAGAGTAACCCACCCAGGTCCATTCCCCTGGCTTCTGACTAATGCACCTCACCTGCACATCCCTGAACACTATGGGACAATTTTGCATGGCCAATCCACCCAAACCTACACATCCCTGGGCACTATGGGACAATCCATTTACCTTCCCAAATATCTTTTAAATGTTGTACCCACATCCACGACTTTTCCTCAGGAAGTTCTTCCCCACACACCACCCTCTTTTTTTTTTTTAAATCTATATAAAAAAGCCCCTCGTGTCTTTTTTTATTAAATTTCTCTCCTTTTTAATCATGTACCCCTTAGTCTTGGAATCCCCCATCCTAGGGAAAGGGCAACGACCATTAAATCTATCTATACCCCTCATTATTTTATAAACTTCCATAAGGTTGCCCCTCAACTTCCTAGGCTCCAGTGAAAAATGTCCTATCCAGCCTGCCTTTAACTCCAACGTTCCATACCAAGCAACATCCTGTTAAATCTCTTCTGAATCCTGTCCAGCTTAATAATATCCTTCCAATAACTGGATGAATGCTTGACTGTTTTTGGTTCCCTGATATAGTGCAGTGAAACAATTTCACTTCATCTATCTCTGATATCATTTCAATAGTTTAATATAAACTAGATTCCAGTTTATTCCATTTGCACAGCAGTTTCAGCAGTATTGAAAATGAAACATAACTGCCCCTAATCATTGCTGAAACGACTATGTCTGTTTGCAGTTTAGTGCTTTGGTTTAATACCAAACGGTGTCCTATTTCCTTCAAGTGCAAACTAAGCTCTTTTGAAAAGTGTTCAGGACTCTGGATTAATGAGTACTTCATAAACAGAAACAGACTTTGAGAAGGTTTGTCATCCTTTCTTGCGCTGCCAAAAGTTCAAATTAAACAGCTGGAGCTGTCTGTGTGCGGAAACGCAAAACATTTTCTCTGGCCATCACCGTATGCACCTCCAAAAAGGTATTGTTAAGCCTTTGCAGAACCCGATGCAAATCTGTTCAATAGCCACTGGCCTTTGGCGCTTATACGGTAATTGCAAAATGTTTGTATAGTCTAATCAGTAATGAATTTATCAACACAGTGCCAGAACACCTATCCCCAGAAAATAACAAGTAATGGCATTTGACTTGAATTGTAAATTGGACGAAAGTGCTCCCACCACTTCATTCCTAAATTCTGCTTTCTTGGGGTGTTGTCAATAAATCTTGAGCTTCTGGTTTCAGCAACATTGTTTTGTGTAGGGTGCCATCAGGTGGTGGCTGCATGCCTACAGCTTAAAATCGGGGGGTAACTTGGGTGGGCACTGTTTTGTGCTATGGCAAGCTCAAATTTTTCAGATGTGGTATTTCTATTGCTTTATTGAGTCTGAGTGTTTCGGTGCATGGCGTGACTCAACCAAGGGAAAAAGTAGTACTCCTCTCTCTAAATTTCCACTCTAGTCTGTACTTTTACAGTATATGGTTTGAAAATATTCATTTATTTGGAACATGTATTGGATTTTTGGACAATTTAGCAACTGAAAAAAAGTATGAATTGGGTCCAGGCTGTTTCCCTTCATGTGGAAAAAATGTTTGGATGACATTTGTGGGATGCAGTTGTTGCAACAATTGTAGTACACAGTTTTATGCTGATATTAAAGTGTCATAACCAGTCGGGTTATAAGTGTGGATGATGTTGGTGAGTAATATTTTTGGTCACGAGTATCTAGTTTCACAAGGAAAGGATTTTTTTTCTTGTTTTTAAGAGTTGCAAAGTAAAATTGCACAGAGCTAATCCATTGGGCCTATTCAAAATGTTTTCTTTTAATTTGCTCACGCCCAATGAATTAGAGACTGGCAAGGTTTGATGTGCTCATCCTAAAAATTGCTTAACACTCCACTTTTATTTAAAAATGTTTCTTTGTAAATTTGGAAGAATTTGAATGATGCATGCAAGTGTCTGACCAATGTCATAGTTGTCGTTCCACTGATCATTTTGATTTAAGTCTGATCAGGGTTTTAGTCCCAACACAATTTTTAAAATGTTCCTTTTAAAGTCCCTTTTTTTTTGTAAAATAACAACAGCTTTCAGCTGAAATGGAGTAGTCAGCACTCTTTCCAAAGTGTACCCATTCTCCACACCACTTAATTGCTCCAAATGTGTGAAGGGTTCATGCAAATGAAAAGCAATCCTGGTATTTAGAGTTGAATTGCTAAGCAGATGGCTGTGTGATAATTGCCACTTGGCAACTTGTGACTTTTAACACTTGATCCACCAGAAAGTCTGCCAAAATGTTGGCATTTGAGGTTGATTTTTTGTGTGCAGAAAGCACTTTTGTAATCTCTTGTGTTAAGAGTAAGCTTGCTTAGCCAGTCTTGTTTTGGATTGTCTGGTTTAATATTGTCTTTACTTTTAAACTGATCATATGGCTGCTTTCCTTTAAGATTGACTGACTATTTTGGTGATTAAAAAATATAAATTTCTTTTCCTCTGCAGATTGGAGACGCTATGAGGCAAATGCAGGAGCGCAGAAACATTGGGAAAGTTATTCTGGTCCCAGAAGCAAAGAAGGCTGAAAATTAGTCTGACTCTATTTCCAATAGAAGGCAGGGAATAACATTTGTAAATTTAGCTCAAAGTGCTAACCTTTTATGACCTGAAGATGGACAGATGACTAATTTAAGCTTGAAGCAGGGAAGCAAATCTTGACTGATCCTGTAATCAGGTGCATTTTAGTTCTGGTTTGCTGCTTACAAGTTACCATCCTGTTAATGGGCCTATCACACAACCTTTATCCTCTTTGTTTTCTCTCCCTCAATCTCCAATAGTACAACACTTTTTTAAAAAAAAATTGAACATCTACAGCTGACAGCCTGACACAGTTCTGCGTTGGCACCCCTTTTTCTCAAATGACTCAAAACTACTGTGATTATAATCCATCCATGTAGATCAAAGATTCAAAATGTTGAACAATTGTGTTGAATCTTCCAAACTGAGTCACAAATTGACCTTGTTGTGGGCAGCACGGAATTGTAAAATTATTGTGAAACTTGATTGGCTTTCACTGTACATCTACACCACTGATGCCTGACTTTCAGGAACTGCTGAATGTGTGATCTGTGCAGTAAATGCACCTCCCCTTTTTGATTCAATTATTTGTCCACCCTATTGAATTCCATCTGTCCATGTAGAAAACCTTAAAGGGTTAGTACTAAATGGTTCACATTAGAGATAAGAGCTGTTTGATCAATTTGAACCTGTGGAGTGTGTTAGCTGTATGTGGGTTTTAAGGACTCCTTTTATTTCAACTATCAGTTCTAGCTGGGGCTATACACCGATCCAGGCTACTTAATTGGCAATGGTCCAGACCAGTAAATAACAAATTGTCACCCAAAAACATCACCAAGTGACATTTAGTTTTCATACAGTAACCACTAACTACTTCATTGGATTCTGATCCTACTCCATGTTTGATAATTATGACTCTTGATTTGGAACTGTTTGAGCCTTTTGATATACTGTACCACTTAATTTACAGTGCCACTCAATTTCTTCCAATAACCAGCTGAAACTAGTCTCTTGTTTCTATTATTGACCTTTTTTTTTTAAAAAAAAAATGTTCTGGCTAGAATGATCAAAACCTGGAGTAGCTGCATATTCCCAGTTATAACTTAGCCAAAGGCAATGATTTATTTCTCTGCTGTTCAGTCTTGTAATTCATGATCGGTGACTCTTTTGTCCGAGGTCTCTCTTTGTCCCATGTACTTCTGCCTTCAACCTTTTGTACCTCTGACTCAAATGGGCAATGCTGGTTAGAGCTGATATGTCCCAAGGTGCACATCAGATATGTACAAGTCCAACCACAGTAACCATGTTTCCGTGCTCTCACTTTAACATGGTTTGTGTCTGTTTACAGCAGATCGAACTGCCATTCCCTGGATGATGAAAATTAATAGATGCCTCTAGCTTTAGTGACAGTACAGGGTGTATTGGTAAATGTTTAGGGCAAGCAGAGCTAAGTATTTAATGTGCTAAACTGAATCCAAATTCCAGAAATATAACGAATTCTGTTGACCGAATCTTGGACCGTTGCCTCCAACTCTTTAGGATCTATCCTGGAATAGCCAAATCCTGTTTGTGCGTGCACTGCGGGTTTTTTTTTTTGCATGGGAAAATCCACAGTAAAGCAAACTAAATCTGAATAGTTTATTAATGCTACATGTATCCAGAACTGACCTTTTGAAATCCTAAAAGAAAATTGACCAGAGGCAATTAGTGACTCAGTCAATAAATTACTGAGACCAATGCAAGTTGCACTCTTTTTGCTCTGTTTACATTACAAAAGAGCATAAAGTTATTTTATATAGGGCCAGCTGCTTGACCTCTTGCTAAATGTGTACTCTTGTCTATATGAACACATATATAGGAGTACATAATTGCAATAAGGATCTAACTGTGGCACCATCCCAACTGCCTCTTGTGCTTAAGGAATGAATCCACAAGTAATAACTTCAACCTGCACAATAGCCAAATTCTTGTCTTTACTTTTGGGTCTGTGCCAAGATAGCATCTGGATTTTTATAAATTCCATCTCCACCTCCTGTACAGTATGAGACTTCAGACTGGGTGTCACTAAGATTTGTCAATAAGGCTGACTCCACCTTTTTCTGCACAGGACACTTGACTGATTTCTTTTTAACATCCAGGTCTGAATTTGGTGCTGTTTGGTAAGATAAAATGCCAAGTATTCTTTACTAAATTAAGTTTCACGGCCATTTATAATGTCTTCTATGTCAGAGGTAATCTCTGCCTATCGAGTATTCAAATACCTGCCAAACCAGAGTGCAAATCCAGTGCCTTGTGAAAACTCTTAACTAGTTTTGTTCTATTCTCACTGGATAAATCAATAAAAGAACTATCTGTCTGCAGATTCCAAGATGAACTCTTTAAAATGCATTTTCAACAGCTAGTGAAATATAATTTCAGTATTATGATCTTTAATGGCCAATTTAGTTCTATCCATTTTTTTAATTTGAAGCCACATTTTGTTTGAAACTCCTCTCAAAATGTTTTTGCCCCAGGAGGTTTTATTCTTGATGTTATTACCTTTTTAAAAAAAAAGTTGGATTCTGGATCTGCAACTCTTCAAAGAATGAAGTCAAATTTGCTTTCCCAAATTCCCATGGCACATTTTAGGCTCTTTCCAAGTGGCTAAACCAAAAGAGTTGAGTTAAGCAAGTTAACAGAAGATAAGATAAATTATGTTCCAATATTAGGCTTTCCTGTAAACTGTCACATGGTTTGAGATCTCTAACGTTTGTGTCCATCATAAACCTTGCCCTCGTCTGTACAATCTTAACCACTTGCTGTTTACAATTATTTTATCAAAATTGCCACAGTCTTCAATGTGTACTAAAGACCAGAGAGAAGCCTCTTTCTGCATCGAATTGTTTCCCAGCGGTTGATGAAAGATTGGTTAGTCTCAGCTACCTCATCCTTTGTACCTATTGTACATTATAATGTGGTCAGCAACCTAGTGGTGAACAAGCTCTTACCCACCTCCCAGATCAAGAATAGCTATGACAGAGTAAAAGCACGAAATTGCCCTAATCCTGCAGTGTCATGTTTGTGGATTCTGATGAAGAATGGGTTAAAATCTGATGGAAGAAGTAAAACAATTGGGAGTTAGTAATTGGAAGCAGAAGGTAACTGTAAGAAAATGGACTCCTCATTAAAAATGTCCTACTAATGTTTAGAGGAATCATTTGTGACTGCAAATTTTAATTGGTTAACCTCTGTTATGCTGTACCCTTTATCACATGTGGCCTTACTACTCTAGCCCTCTTCTTGTGCTATAAGTTTGTATCTTAAGAAATCGGAGTAAAAGGAGTTCAGACACGTTGCTGAGATTTTTTTTAAACGTGGTGTGAAATGGGAGGTATCTTGTTTACCAAATAAAATCTACAACCTTTGCAGAAATAACTGGGGACCAAAGAATATTTGAGCATTTGGAATCTTTGCAAATTGTCCAAGTGGACAGATGAGGTTTTCATTATTTTTATACAGGGAAATCAACTCCTAAATGTCTTGTGTTAAACTGGAGAGGGCATGTACATTTTCTTTTGTTAACCAATGGACTACTTGGAACACATTGGCAATCTATTGAATTGAGTTAAGTTAAGAATAACATCTCACTTGTGACTGAGGCAAATAGGCAGTCACTCGTGATCAGATTTGTTTGTTTATTTCACTGGCCATTTTGCTTTAACTTTCTGTTCAATCAGCTATTTCACTCCAATAGCCAAGTCCATGCAAGATTCTTCAATTCCTTCCCATTTTCTGTTTTTATTTAAGACCAGGCTCTCTGTAGGTCAAGCAATTTGTGGATCTTGTTGCACTGCAACTGAATTAGCTGAAGAAGGGGTGGTGTTCAATATTGCAATCCATTTCTTTATTTTATTGCTACTCACCAAATTCCACTGATCCACTTAGCCAAATAGGCTCAAAGTTAGTTCCAGGTTTGTGCTGAGCCAACTCAACTATAGATTTAGAATCAGCTTATCGTCCTGCTGAAACATGGCAGTACACACTGGAAAGGCAATGGGCCATGACGCTGCACCCAAACTTAATTTTTCCCCCTTCATTTCTTTTCCTCAAAGCAATTTTCATGAATTATAGACAAAGGGAACTGAAAAAAAAACTTGATATTCCACTCATCTGTCCACTGAAGTAGTTTGAAACTTTGTGTACACAATGCCTTATTCAAAGCTGAGCCTGAGCAACAGCTCTAATGTCTTGAAGCTTACTAAAAATGTGCCAATTTCTTGAGGAAAACTAGGGGACCGGTTGGTTCTGAATGTGATTTGAATGACGTGATGGAATTTGAGAGATCCATTTCTGTGGTTAAGCTTGATGTCCGTTAAAGGAAGGGACTAATGTTCCGAATAAAACTTTGTCCATTGTCAGGATTTAAAAGGGCCAAATCTGCCTTCATGTGGCTTATTATGTAACCCTGCGACCTTTGATTTACAGTTGCAAGTCCCTTTTTGATTAGGGTCTGGATGTATATACCTGGCTGCTTGGCATTCCAATTCCAATAACACCTAAACTGCAAAGACACATCAACACTGTAAAGTCACTATAGTGATCTGAACACTGCTTGATTAGGGAATCGAGTTGTATCTGGTTCTTGATACCATTTCAGATATGCATTTGCATGATTCTTCAGTGTGCATGTATATGGAGGTAATTTGTATGTGAAGCAGAATTTCTGATTTTTGTACTGATTTGATGCATCAGAGTGGCTTACTCAGCAACTTGGCAATACAGTTCTGATTAGTGTGCAACTGAAGGCATGTATAGTCCTGAATGGACAAATTTTAATGTGAAAGCTGTGGCCTTCTGCTTAACTTGTCTAAGTGAACTCCTTTTGTTGACCATGATGTGGAGGTGTTGGATTGGGTTGGACAGGATCAAACATCACATGACACCAGGCTATAATCCAACAGTTTTATTTGAAAACACTAACTTTTGGAGCCTCGCTCCTCCTCCAGGTGCTAGCACCTCTACAATGCAAACATCATGTATACATCCTGTTTATTTCTTCATTTAAACTAGATCCTCCACTTTTTCTCAGCATAGAGCTTGTTTCATTATTCACTACCTTTTTCCAAGCTGGTAACTACTAGTATATCTAACAGATTATGGCTTCATTAATGAGTTTATATGACTGTGTCTATGATCCCTTCATACAGTTTTACCAGTGTAACTGCAACTCTCTCTCCTATTTTTGTGCACACTTAGAAGGTATTTTTGCCCCATGGAATTCAATCATTTTTGTTTTTCTTTATCTAGGACAATCAGAAGTCCAGGTGCTGAATCAAGATGTTATACAATACTGCCTAGTACGCTATGCTGTAAATTGGAATAGGAAAAATGTCCATAAAGTTCTGACTTTTTGTACATTCTAATTCTGATTTGGTTTCTAAAGCCTAGCACTTAAGAAGATTAAAGTGGATTAGCATTTATGACAAATGTTTAACACCAAGAATAATGTATTTGAATCTGCTCAGTTAGTCGTAATGGGGGATTTTATTGCTGTGCATTAAAATAATGTTAGCTGGCCAACTCAAGTCTCAAAAGGAACTTGCAACTGGAAATTCACTGAAGGCACAAACTGTCCTTTTCTCAAATAGGTCAACGTTAACTGCGCTCGATTTTATTCAGTGTTTTAATCTCGTACTAAAAGCTGCTTTTTGTATGTGTGTGAAACAACAGTTAAAACTGTGCAGTTGCTGTTTAGATGGATCCTATGAAATGTAATGCTGTTTAATGCCAGGTGTTACCATATGCCTTAAATGTTTAATAAAATGCATACCTAAAATCCAAAAGTTTGATTCTGGAAGCATTGCTCTTAAAAGCATTTGGTACCTGATCTGTGTCAAGGTTAGTATGTTAGCATATCTTTAAAAGATGTTGGAAATATCATCACTGTATATTTTAGTGTGACCTGAGGGTATCAAACACTCAGACTCTGTCTTATCTGGGGCCACTTGAAGCATGACAAAGGGATGGAAATGTATTGGCTGGCTTAGTATTAAGGTTATTTAGTAACACTGAAGTGTCTGTGAATCAAATGTTTGCATTTCAGCCAGCTGTAATAAACATTGTTGGATTTTTCAGTACCAGGCTAGCCACATTTAGATCCCTGTTATAAGGGGACATGGGCATTGCTCCATTGGGTAAAATGCCTTTATTGGAGGCAAAAGGTGTAACCATACCAGATCAAAATACTGGGGATTCTGGAAACCTGAAGTGAAACCAAATAACGGAATTGCTCCGTGGTAACATTTGTGGAGAGCACAGCCGTTCCAGGTTTCTGACCTTTTACCGACAGAGCTGCAGAACACTTTGAATGAAAGGCCATTCATATGAAACATTTAACTGTTTCTCCCCACAAATACCTGCCCTGACTTTTGAGTACATCCAACATTCCCTTTATTTCAGTGGTTTTTCCTGCATTAAATACCATCTGGATCTTATTGTAAAAGCAATGCGCAGCAATCATTCTCTTGTTACCGTGGTTAATAAACTAATTTGGGAATATTTTGCTCAGTATTTAAGTTGTTGAATGAGAAAATATTCATTCATAAATGAAAAATAACAGTGGCGCACACAATCTGCTTTTAAAAAATCATCCCCAAACTGATGGGTAATGTCTTCTGGTCAATGTACAAACCTTGTTTTAGAGGTTAAACTGAGAGCTCTTCAACCCCTTGGCTTTTTTTGAGTGTCACAATACCTTAAGTAACCCTGTGCTTAATTTAACACTTTTTTTATCCCCCATCCAATTGTAAGTGCAGGTGAAATCTTTGCAAAATCTTTCAAAATGCTTTGTGATGATTAAGCACTTCTGCAAGAAAACCTGGGGGTCTGGTCCCCAGGGTGGGAGCTTGAACACGAACCGATGAAGGAATACTCCTAATGAGTCGAGTCTGACTTAGACCAATTTTGTATTCTTTCAATCTGTTCCTTAACATTTCATACAGCATTGATACAGGCCCTTTGGCCCATCACATCTGAGAATCAACAAATGCCAAGCTAAATTAATTCAATCTACCTGCAATGGTTCATAGTCTACAATGCCCTGACGTTTTAAGAGCTTGTCCAGACACTACTAAAATGTGGCGAGAGAACCTACCTACACCCTCTTCTCAGGCAGCAGATTCCATAGATTTATCATCCTCTGGGTGAAAAAGATTTACCTTTAAATTTATACTCTCTAGCCTTTAGACATGTCTGCTATAGGGCATAGCTTTGTATACCTCAATCAGATTCTCTTCTCCACAACCCCATCCCCAAGTCCCCTATGCAGCAGGGAAAACAAACCAATCTATCCTCATCCCTGGCAACGTGCTGCTGAATCTCCTCAGCTACCTCTCCAATGCAGTTGCATCCTAGTGTAGTGACCAGACCTGCACCATATTCTCTGTGGCCTAACCGATGCTCTAAAATTGCAACAAGACTTCCCTACTCCTATATTCTATGCACCGACTAAGACCAGCATCCTGTATACTGCCTTCACCACCCTATCTACCTTTGCTGACAGCTTCAGGGATCTGTGAGTATGTACACTGTAAGGTTCCTTTTATTCTTCTACTGCCTAGCATTCATTTGCATAAAGTCTTCACGGCGGTACTATGGCTTTAAGAGGTGTATTTCGTCCTTATTTTTGTGAAGAAAGGTTGAGACAGAGGCGCCAAGCAGTGTGCTCCAAGCCAATAAACAGCTTGTAAGGCCTTGGGATTTTAATAAAAGTTGGAACAATAGAAGCCGCCTGAATGAGTGGAGTCAAGCTCCTACTGTTGCCACCAGAATTTATAGTTTTAACTTTCTGCGGTTGCAGGAGTTTTGAAGATGGATATGGAAGTTTTTATTCTTCTCCCTGTCTTGTATGCCATTCTAGCTGCAGCAAAAGACCCCCAGCTTTAAGCTGCAACAATCTATTTTTACTGAATTTGCCTTTGCCAAGGGTGTGTTTATGGGATGTTACTATATTTGAACAGTTAATTAGTAGATAATGTATATTATTTTAAGCATTTTGATGGAGGTAAGTCAATTTTCCTTTTATTTTGTCTGTATTTTAACTAGTTTTATTTTTGTGTTTTGCTTAACGTCCAGTAGTTTAGCCAATCAAATTGCATCTGGAACTCAACGTCTTGCACTTACCTTTCAAAATAAGAAAAGACTAGGGTCTAGACTACCTTTAATATATTTTGAAAACACTTCCCATATTAGGCCTCCAAAAATGCAACACCCCACTCCTCAGAGCCATTGTAAGTTTCAGCAATGTGAAAAATATAATGTTGGGTTTTGGGGTAGTAATGACAGCACAATGGCATTTATCGATTTAATTAATTACAATTTTTTGAAACTAACAACTTCTGCAATCCACTGGTGCAATGAAACACTGAAATCCAACAGTTGCTGTCAATTAATCTACAGTACTTCTCCCAAGGTTGTGGTGACTTCAGATGGGCAATCCATTAGAAATCATTTGAACTGACGATTTTGCTCCTCTTCTTATGCTATTAATCTCTCTACTTAATTGTTTCTTGCTGTATGAGGTGTAACTGGGTTTTAATGAGGGTTGTACAACAGAATTACTACAGAAAACCTCTCTGGATCCACAAAGCTAATTTTATTTGTGGGATGTAAAATTTCTCAATTTCACATTTGAGTGTATATGTTTAATGTCAGTTTTTACACACACTGATGTTTCCTTCACTTATTCCTGGTTTAATATAATTTTTGTTTCTTGTTCTGGACTAAGACCACTGCTGGAGGTCCTCTTAAGTTGGAAACCGCTTCAGATGAATGATCAAAAGAAATCCTTCTATTGCACAGCTTACTAATCTTGACAGGCAAACACCATTGCTTTGCTGATTGCAGACTGATTTAAATGATTATGTTCCAAAATGATTCTTTGGTCACAACATTGGTTTCCATGTCACATGTATCATCAGGTTGACTGCTTGCTTAAATATTTCTCTTGGTGTAGCATCCAAACTTACTGTCTAATTTGTACCTTTGTGCATTAAAAAAAAAATTTTCACTGAATAAAGGCCAGCATTTATTGCCCATCCTTCACTGTCCAAAGGGCAGCTAAGAATCGACCACATTTCCGTTGGTCTGGGGTTGCCTGCGGGCCAGAGCTGGTGGTGAGGGCAGATTTCCATCCTAAAGAACATCAGTGAACGAGTTGAGTTTTTCCCACAATTGACAATGATTTCATGGTCACTGTTAGATTCTTGATTCATAATTTCATACACGTACGATAGAATATTGCTAATATTAAAAGAAAAGTATTTACAGTCCAGATTTTGCAGTAAAATCTGTCATTGCAAATGTGTAAACTACAAACTAGAAATTACTGGGATTGACACTGAAGCTAATTCTTGAATCCAAAAAATGAGACTCCTTAACAATTTCAGCAAAAAAAGTGTGACGCAAATACATTTTTTTTTGTTGCAGATTTCCTCCACGTGAGTTGAGACTTGCTTTCTTTAATATCTTATTTATCTTGACCTTTTTGGTTTTAAAAAATAATTGAAATAAGCATATAATAAAATATGTACATTAAAGCTGCTTCCACTGATTTGACATTATAATTCAGACTTCATTTGAATACCATGGCTCTCCAAAGCTGCCAAAATATTCTTGAAATAATTGGAGTCTGGATAACCTTGCCTGTAAAACAAGAATAAATTTTTTTATTTTTCAGGAATTTTAATCCATATTTCCTCTGCAAATGACGCATTAGTTTTGGTTTGTGGCTGAACATACTTTTGTATGTAATTTTGAAAAGCAGCATCATCAATCAATACCTTTATTATGTTCTAACATGCTAATGAAGTTCAATCCAATTCAATTGAGCTATTAATTCAATGTCTTATCCCCTCAAAGCCACAAATTGCTGAGTAACAAGACTTTTAAAGATCATAATGTCAGAAGTTGATTGCTGCTCTTGCATTAGCCAGGATTTTCATGTTTCTGACTTCATCTCTCCCCCCCCCACAACTTTCCTCAATCCAATCAGTCATTGCCTAAACTGAGATTTCTAACTACCTGTTTTAGAATTGGGCTTTTAACAGTTAGTTTGCTTTCGTGTTAGGGTTCAATTCACATCCAATATTCCCAGAAGTGTCCATGTTGAAACTCTGCTGTACTCTAGTACTTACACGTCTCACCTTCAGCTTTGGCATTCAGTTTTGTGATGAAGGGCTTTTACCCGAAACATCGATTTTACTGCTCCTCGGATGCTGCCTGAACTGCTGTGCTTTTCCAGCACCATTCTAATCTAGACTCTCTGGTTTCCAGCATCTGCAGTCATTGTTTTTACCTTTTTATTCAGTTTTGAGTTTGTTTAGGAATATATGAAATGTTTTTACAGCCATTAGCTTGAATTTTTAACTTTCTAAACTTAGAGTTTCAGATCCAACTGTGATCACACAACTCCAAGCGGTTTAGTATGCTTAGCAATTTTTTGTTCAGTTTGTTATGAAGGTGTAGGTGTGTACTGTAACTTTTTGAGTGGAAGCTAGCACAGTCCTAGAAAAGCACAGTATGCTGAGAAATTTTAAAAGTGTAATTATTGGTGGTGAAACAAACTAGCTGGAGCTGAGTAGCCAAGGTACAATGGCCAAATTCAAATTTGGCCGATCAGTTTCAATTATGCCCCAAGATACCAAAATCCAATCACATTTTAATATTTTGACACCAAACCAATGAGACTGTCTGATGTTTTGGGATATATAAAATCGGATATTTTGAACAGTTGAGAACTGCAAAGAGCAGCCAAGCACCAACTGACTTACTATCAGAATAGCTCTCTGAAAGGTACCTTCCCGTAAGAAATTTATCCAGCAGCAGAACAAAGAAAAGACGACTCAGGACAATCTACAGTCTAAGAGGAGAATTGACACAGCTGGCTGGTTTTGAAATATGATTTTTTTTTTGTAAATCTTGGTGTTTTTGTCAGACCAGTATTGTAGAGTAGGAGGTAAAAGACGTTTTAAGAGAAATGAGTTGTAAATAGTTGTTGTCTAAATGTTCTCTTTGGGACTTTAATTTTTTTTTTCTTTTTGTTCTTTTAATAGTGATATTTGCGACAGTTCTTTGCCACTCAATTTAACAGATTACGGCAATAGGTGAGCTTTTGTGTGTCTGGTTTAAATTAGCAGTAGGGCTTAACCATCTTGTTACAAGATCCAAATGCACACTCTAAATTTCTCTCATTATCATCTGGTCTCCCTATTTGAGATGTCCCTTTTTTATTGTTCGTTCTTGGGATTCATTGGCTGACCCAGAATTTGCCCATCCCTAATTGACTCTGAACTGGCTTTGGTCAATGACCTTGTTTGATCTAGAGTCACATGTGGGCCAGACAGGTCTGAGAGAGTTGTCCTGAGCTGGGGTAGGTCGAGTTGCAGGGAATGTAGGTACCGGCGCATGGCTGCAAGCGTGGAGTGGAGGATCCGGAGGGAGGTCCGTTGCTGGAGGCTGCGGATTTGTTGCAGGTACTGGTAGTCCTGGTTGGGTCCAAATTGTGTTGGTCGGAAGGTGATCTGGAGTCCATGGGGGATCAGTCGGTTCCGTAGGCAGGTGCTGAGAAAGGAGATATGGCTGTGGTAACGAGTCTGCTTCAGAATGTGGCTGAAGAGCTTCTGTGCAGAGGAGATGACCTGGGGTGTGCAGTGAGAGAGGGACTCACTGAAATCTTTGTAGAGAGAGGCAGAGAGCTTCTTCAAGGAAGGCATCCTTGTAAGAGGATTCGCAGTAGGTTGAAATCTTCGAGGAGAAAGTGAGGTCTGCAGATGCTGGAGATCAAAGTTGAAACTTTATTGCTGGAACTGCGCAGCAGGTCAGGCAGCATCCAGGGAACAGGAGATTCGACGTTTCGGGCACAGGCCCTTCTTCAGGAATGAGCCTGAAGAAGGGCCTGTGCCCGAAACGTCGAATCTCCTGTTCTCTGGATGCTGCCTGACCTGCTGCGCTGTTCCAGCAATAAAGTTTCAACTTTGATCTCCAGCATCTGCAGACTTCATTTTCTCCTCACATGTGGGCCAGAGCAGGTAAAGACAGCAGATTCTCCTTCTCTGTAAAGGACATAAGTGAACATAAGTTCAAGGACAAGGGTACAACATAAACCAATTTCTGCAGTTTTGTGGGGCCTTCCAATGTTCTGGTCAGGGTGGAACAGGGCCCATGATTTCTGCCTCTGGCCCTGAGTGAATGTCATAAAAAGAGTTCATTCAGCAGTAATTATATGATCACCATGAGGTTAGTTTTTTTTAATCCAATAAGAATTTAGAATACAATTCACCATCTGCTATGATGAGATTCAAATCAATTTCCCCAGAACATTAGCCAGACTCATCCAGTCACATTACCAATGTGCCATTACCACCTCCCAGTTCCATATTCTCATCACCTCATCCGGCACTATCGGTTAAGTTCATTTATTTTTTATTCTTGCGTATCAGGCACTGCAAACTTCAGCAACTGATACTGTCACCCCTTGGGCAGATTCTGTCTGGTCTGGGAGACAGTAAGGACTGCAGATGGTGGAAGTCAAAGTTGATAATGTGGAACTGGAAGAGCACAGCATGTCAGGCAGAATTGGAGGAGCAGGAAAGTCAGCGTTTCGGGTCAGGAAATCTAACTTCTGTGCCTCAGTTCCATCCCCTTATGACCCCCTCCCATCACAATGGGCTATAAGCTCAAACACCAGTGCTGAGTGCCTCCTTTGCTTTTGTGTGTGTCTTTGAGTCATACTCTTCCTGCTCTGTTCCCCATTTCTGATGTTTTCTGCTGCCTTATTTCCTCTGGCCTGTTACTCTTTTTCACTTGGAACTGCTGTATGGCAACATCAAATTTGGCCTTTCCATCCTAACCAAGATTTTAAAAAAACATTTCTTCCCCAAATCTAGAAACTCCACAATTGCATTCCAGGGATGACCGGTTTGTCCTCAGTCTTGTGTTCTTCTGAAACCAAACTCTTGCTGCACTTGCAGTGTTCTAGTCTCTGATCCAGCCTGGTCATTACTATTGAACCGACTGAAATCATGATCACTGTATTGCTTTTTATGTTGAGCAGTAGATCCTGGTAACAGTTGTTATTGGCAGGTGTACAATTCCACCTTTGAATTTTATTTTAGAAGTGGTGCCATTACCACCCTCTTGCACTGGAATTTTTCCCATTGTGTTACTTCAACCCACCTCCTAAACACATGCCTTCCCTTCCCATACTGAATGGCCTGGACAGAGTGGATGTTGGGAACATGTTTCCATTGGTAGGAGAAACTAGGACCTGAGGGCACACAGCCTTAGAGTAAAAGGAAAATCTTTTAGAACAGAGACTAGGAGAAACGTCTTCAGCCAGAGAGTGATCAGTCTATGGAATTCACTGCCGCAGAAGGCTGTGGAGGCCAGGTCACTGAGTATATTTTAATAGGTTCTTAAGTTTCTCAACCCTATTCTGTTTTCTCCCCATAACCCTTGATACTCATCAGACATGACTGAATAGTGAAGCAGAAATTAGGTCTTATGATCTTCCATTCCTTTCCCTTTGTTCACTCTGCCCCTGTTTCACAGGTTTGTAATTTTATTAAACAAATTACAAAACAGTTTACAAACCATTTCATTCCTGGCAATTATTGATCTAAACTGCTAATACTTCTCCTCTTCCCAGCTGCAGTCTGACCGACTGTGTTTGCAGTGTTTTCTGTTTTATATAGTACCTCAGCCCCCACCCACCAACATGGTCCTCTGATGCTGCCTGACCTGTTGTTTTTCCAGCTCCGTTGTTTAAACTGACAGGCCACTGACTGCAGAATAAATTTGTATCTGAAACCCTTCACGCTCAATGAAGCAGCTCTGTTTGATTATTATTCACAGTTTGAAAACAGGGAGAAAGTGAGGGCTGCAGATACTGGAGATCAGAGTCGCGGAATGTGGTGCTGTAAAAACATAGGTCAGACAGCATCCGAGGAACAGGAGCGTTGACTTTGAGCATAAACTCTTCATCAGGAATGGGCCCCTGCCTGGCAGTGCTTTTCCAGCAGTATACTCTGACAGTTTAAAAGCAGCAATTGAAAGGAATGGAGTTATTTGTAGGACAAATGTTTGTGTTAGAATCTCATTTCAGATGCAGAACAAGCCTTCAGTTTAGCACCTCTTCCAAAATCAAGGTTCTTCCTCTATTGCAGCAGTCCCTCTACAATATTGAACTCCAGGCTCAGACCAGGGCATGAACTTACAATGATAAAATGCAGCAACTTCCACTATCATTACTGTGTATGTGTAATGTGAAATAGTCCAATTCAAACTGATTAGGAATCTGGATTAACACAAAAAAACGTGTAGGGTTGCCCAGTCAAAATGCCACTAGCTTGCAATTGTAAGTTCTGAAGAAGGGTCACTGGACTTGAAATGTTAACTCTGCTTGCTCTCCAAAGACAGTCAGATCTACTGAGTTTCTCCAGCAATTTCTGTTTTTGTTTCAGATCTTCAGCATCTGCATTTCCTTGTTTGAATTTATTACAGACTGAATGCAGTTTTATAAGCAACTAAAATACAGCGTCAGTACTTGTTTTGATGTTTGTTTGGCAACTGGTTTAAGTTTACACCATTTCAAATTTTAAAATTGTATTTGTAGGGGCCATACATAACTGAATGAAATAAGATTGGGAACATATTTCAACACCAGAGTTTTGATTTTTTTTTTTAACAAAGTATAGTTCTCTCCAGTGTCTGATTTTTCTTTAAGTTTTTTTTTCTGAATAGACCTTTTTTTTTAAAATTGCAGTTTGAGGATAGTTGAAGTTAATCTGAAGGTATTAATACATTAAGGGTGATGCAGAGAGAATGATGTAGCAGCTGGTGGCTAAATATCAGTCGTCAGTGGCAAAGATAAAATAAGAAACAACAATCAAACTGTGTTTAAAAGAATGGGAGAGAAACTTACTGAGACACTCCTCCAGTTGTCTTCGTTTTGTGAGGGATATCATTCCATGTCACCCGAGCCAATCCTGAGGGAACGGATACGATTTTGAAGGTCAGGCCTCTAGCAAAGGCTTCCTTTAACAACTTTAAGATCTTTCTGCCTTTAGCATTATCTGGCAAAAAGGCCTGAAAGGAACCACCTTCAAAAGGTTGTCCTGGGTTTGGATCGCATTCCTTTAAAAGAGGCAACGAATGAGTACTCAAAGCAGATTTTATGTTTGATGCAGTTCAGCTGAATGATCACGGCTTGAAATATTAACTCTTGCACTGGCTACAGATGTTTTGGATCTGCTGAATGTTCCTAGCTTTTTCTCTCTTTTATGACGGATCACCAACACTGCAGTATTTTGCTTTTGAGGCTGATTTTTATAAGCAATAATTTAACCATCGATGTCCTGGAATTACAAGTGTCTAGAAACTTAACTGGACCAGTATAATTAATATAGCTACCTGAGCAGCTCAGAGGTTGTAGGTTCAATGGTCAATAATTCACCCATGTCTCCCCAAACCCTGTCCACTATTTAAAAGGCAAAAGTCAAGACTGTGATGGAATTGTGCAGCTCCAACAATGAGAAGGTTAATACTATCTAAGACAAAGTAGCCAGTGTGGCCCACACCCCATTCATCATCTTAAATACTCACTCCCTCCATCAATGCTACATGATAGCGACAATGTGTACATAGTGCTAAGCCTCAGTTAACAACAACTTCCAAGCCTGTAACTTCTGCCTCCAAGAGAACCAAGGGCAGTAGATGTAGGTACACAGATGTTCTCGGTATCCAACTAGCTGTGTGTGTAATCATGACCTCACTGAGCATGGTCAGTACCTTGCCTGCTGTGAACATTCAAAGAGATATGCTGTTTGGTGACAGGCATTTGCCCCTGTGGGAGGGTCGAAGACCAGACGGCATAATCTCCGATTGAGGGGTTACACATTTAACACCATGATGAGGAGGAATTTCTTTTCTGAGGGCTGTGAATCTGTGCAATTCTTTACTGCAGAAAATGGTTGAGCCTGGGTGGTGATTATGTATATTCAAGGCTGAGACTGACATTTTAAATCCAGAATTATGGAGAAAAGGCAGAAAAGTGGAATTGTGGATTAACACAGCGGCCATGATATTGAATGGCAAAGCAGATGGGTTGAATGGCCTCTCTCTGCGCCTATGTCATATTATGCTCTTAGCTTGCCTAAATGATCTTGAAGGTTAACTGAATGGACAAGACATGTATGTTGAAAAATGCAAGTTTTCTATTTGCTCATGGGATGTATCACTGACTATTTATTATCCATTCCTAATTGCTCAAATGGCAGTTAAGAGATGACGGCCTAGTTATTATAAAACTATTAATCCAGAGACCCAGGTAATGTTCTGGGTTTGAATCCTGCCTCGGCAAATTAATAATAGAATCCCTACACTACAGAAGTGATCTGCAATAAGTCTCCAAAGAGCATCCCACTCAGACCTGCCACATTCCCATAAACTCACATGGGGCTTTTAACCATGGTCAGTCCATCTAGCCTGTACATCTTTGGGCTTTGAGAAGAAACCCACACAGACAATGGGACAATGTGCAAACTCTGCACAGTTATCCAAGGTTGCAATCAAAGCCAGGTCTCTGGCACTGTGAAGCAGCAGTGTCAACCACTGTGCCGTGCTGATAGCATTTGAATTCAATAAAAATCTGGAATTAAGAATCTAATGATGACCATGAATCCATTGTCAACTGTTGGAAAAACTCATCAGCTATTTGGTTGATTCCTGTCTTCTTGGCAATTTGGGATGGGCAATATATGCTGGCCTAGCTAAGGACATCCTCATCCCATGAATGGATAAAAAAAGTCTCCGAATCCCTACAGTGTGGAAGCACGCCCTTCGGCCTAGTGAGTCCACACCAACCTTCTGAAGCGCATCCCACCCTGCCCTATCCCTGTAACCTTGCATTTCCCATGGTTAAGACCATAAGACATTGAGTGGAAGTAAGGTCATTCGGCCCATCGTGTCCACTCCACCATTTAATTATGGCTGATGGGCATTTCAACTCCACTTACCAGCACTCTCCCCGTAGCCCTTAATTCCTTGCGGGATCAAGAATTTACCAATCTCTGCCTTGAAGACATTTAACATCCCGGCCTCCACTGTGCTCCATGGCAATGAATTCCACAGGCCCACCATGCTCTGGCTGAAGAAATGTCGCCTCATTTCTGTTCTAAATTGACCCCCTCTAATTTTTAGGCTGTGCGCACGGGTCCTAGTCTCCCTACCTAATGGAAACAAATTCCCAGTGTCCACCCTTTCTAAGCTGTGCATTATCTTGTAAGTTTCTATTAGATTTCCCCTCAACCTTCTAAACTCTAATGAATACAATCCCAGGATCTTCAGCTGTTCATCATATGTTAGGCCTTCCATCCCTTGGATCATCCGTGTGAATCTCCACTGGACACGCTCCAGTGCCAGTATGTCCTTCCTGAGTTGTGGGGCCCAAAATTGGACACACTATTCTAAATGGAGCCTAACTAGAGCTTTATAAAGTCTCAGAAGTAACTTAGCCTGCACAACTATGGGCAATTCAGCATGGCCAAATTACCTAACCTATTCACCTTCGGACTGTGAGAGGAGGTCAGAGCACTCAGAGGAAATGTACACCGACAGTCGTCCAAGGGTGGAACTGAATCTGGATCCCTGGCACTGAGGCAGAAGTGCTAACCATTGAACCAACATGCCACTCCATTGTCAACCACATTGCTGTGCATCTGGAGTCACCTGTAAGTCAGACCAGTTAAGGATGTGGGATTTCTTTCCCTAAAGCACATTAGTGAACCAGATTAGTTTTTTTTAATGACAACTAACTGACCTAGTTTTCTCATTCCAGGTTTTTATTGAATTCATATTTCATCATCTGCCAGACTAGGATTCAAATCCATGACCTCAGAATGTTAGCCTGGTGCTGGGGATTACAGTCCAGTGACATTACCATTAAACCATCGCCTCCTTTTTATTTCGAGAAGTAGAAATGCAGAGGATTTGTTAAATGGGGAGAGATTAGGAAATGTTAATTTCCAAAGGGACCTGACTGACCTTGTTCATAAGTCATCAAGAGCTAACATACAGATGCAGCAAGCAATTAGGATTGATGTTGGTTTGTTGCATTTCTTAGAAGGAGATTTGCGCATAGGACTAAAGATATCTTTTCTTTTAATACATTTTCACTTTAGTTTTGACTACCAGCAGCTTAAGACAAACTGGAAGCAAACTTTGACCTAAACAATAAAGACCCACCTATTACCATAACAAGTGATTTAATTCTTCAGACTACTCACCCTTTGAATACCACTAGGAATGTCATAGGTTATTTTCAAGGTCAGGTCTCTAATAAATCCAGGTAAAGAAATGTTCAGATATGCCAATTCCATGGTCCCCAGACACTGGTTTTCATTTTTAATTGAAGGTACGGTTTGGTGACATACTGGATAAGATGATTCAGAGATTCTGTAACATTCCTTACACAAACCATGATTACAGGCCAGCCTTACGTGGCAACCAGTTTTCTTACAGGCAGAGCAAGATGTGGCTGATTTGTTTAGTTCTTGTGCATCCAGTCCAATGGCTGGACTTCTGAGTTGAATCTGCTGAGAATTTCTCGACATCCTTTCCTGTGATGTTGTCATGCTGTTGTTATCTTGCTGCTGTGTGGACGCATCTTGCATTCGGACTCCTGAATCTGTAGCCGCTTCACAGGTATTTGATCCATCCCTATTTTGTTGCAGCACTGACGTACTACTGTAAGAAAATACTGGTAATGACTGTATGCCACTCTCCAGTCTATTGCAATGCAAGCCATCTCTATTGTGCCAATGGCTTTCCTTCACCAGCTTGTTGGCTGTAATCTGGAACTTATCAGGTAGCATCTTCTTTGCCTTGATTCCCTCTCCCTCTCCAATCTGCTTGCTCACCTTCTGGCTTTTAGAATTACCCACATCATGAAGAAATGAAAAACTACTGTATTCTTCAAAAAGCTTTGGTGATTTCTTCTGATCTGGAATTGGATTGTGTTCCTGCCTTGAATTTGACCCAGTGCCATTGTGCTCAATTGAATGCTTCTTCAGACTCTCCTCCTCCTCTTCCACACCTGGCTGGGAATTATAGTTCTTGCTCGGATTTCCAGCTACCTTCCTGTGACCCAAAGTTTCAATAAGTTCTCGATCTGACTCTAACGAAGAATACTCTTCCTTTGGTTTCTCACCTTTTTTCAAGCTGGTCTCATCCATGTGGTACACTGGAGTCCTACGACCATGATGACTCTGACCCAATAATAAAGCATGTTCTGTAAATTTGCTGGGAACCTTTCCCTCTGTGTCTTTGAATGTCTCTGTATCAATGAACGAGTATGGATTAGAAGCTGCAAAGGAGACATCTGTCGAGGAGAATGGATCTTTTAACTTGAGTTTAAAAGTTTCTATAACTTTCATGCATTGTTCATATGGGGCAATAATTTTGAAACCTGTCTGTCCTCTAATGAATTTTACTTTTGCAAAGTTATTTTTCAGACTGCTATACCACTGATCTACTGCTTTCTGATTGCTCTGCTCAATTCCAAGATCTGCATATGAAAGAAACTGTTGAATCAAATTCTTCATTCCCGATGTGTAAAGTGACAAAATTTCCTGCTTGACAGCAATGATATTCGCTTTTTTAACTCCAGTAATGTGCACCGTTGTTATATCTCCCTGGGTCTGCTCATTTATCACAACGTCAGCTTTACTGCTGATACTTCTAATGAAAGAAGCATGAATGTCTTTCAGGTAAGACCACACACCCGACTCCATTGGGATCTCTTCAGTGATATGTTCTTGTTCGACAGGTTTGCTTTTGACTATGCCCTGGAAATTGTTGCTCATGTCTCTGGAATGCCTCAATTTTACTAATTCTGAAGAGCTACTGGTCCTTCTCAGTAATGGTTTGGATGAATGAACATCTGAACCTTTGGAAGTCAAAGAGTGGAGTGTCTGCATGTTGCCTAGCAGGTCTCCCTGATGGAAGAGGGTGCCAGCTGATGTTTCAAAATGATATGGCTTGATAGGACCACAGGTTTTGTTACTCTTGGAGTACTGGAAAAACTTGTCCCCTTTATTTGTACCAACGATGGAAGAGCTTTCATGTCCCTTGGACAGATAGTTATCACCTGCTTTGTCAGGACTCTTAAGATCCTTGGACTGAACACTTAATACTGATAAGTCTTTGACCATCTTAGTAACAGAATCTTCCCCTGTTCTTTTATGTTCAATAAACTCTCCTGTTGGACTTGTTAATGTTTGGTCAGCAGAAGTAAACATCTGATTGTCACTAATGCGGTGCTTCAGTTTTTGCCAAGTTTCTGAAGTCGAGTGATGCTTGTTATCATGTTGACTAATCTCAATACTGTGGCTTGTCAGTAAGTTATCAGTTGAACATGTCTGCTCAGGTTCTAGAGTGAGGTCATCTTCAGCTAGTCTGCTCCCTGTCTTCAAAGGACCAATGTTTTCCCTTATACCATTGAAGGTTGGAGCCAATTTATGATCTTTTCTGACATCTGCCTTTCGGATTCCCGCTTGCACAAACACATCATTACCATCGAATTCCTGCAGAGACGGTGGTATACTGCTGACACTAGTCTGATCACTTTCTGAATCTCTCCTCGAAGCTGGATGCTTACTGTTTTGAGATTTTGCTGAAAATTCTTCCTTGCAGTCTTGTAAGTACTTCTTAGCCAGGGAGCAATCATCTGACGTGCCTATTAGGTACAAATAGTTTTCATTTTCACTTAAATTTATTTTAGGGAATTGTACCTGGAGGCTTGCACAGATGGTCTGAAGGAGAGACACATTTGAAGTTATATCATTTTTGTAAATCTGTTCCTTACGAAGCTTAAACTCAAAGCTCTGATAGAGTTTAGAAAGGTCTTGATGTGCTTGGAACACTGATAGCTTGCTGTCCGAACAGTCAGAAGTCTCTTGCAAAATCAAGGTGGTGATGTCTTCACTGGTAACATCCAACACCTTTACATGGTACTGACAAAGAATATTTTCATAGCTGTCTTTATAAAATTTCTGAATATATTTGTAAATATCAGAATCCATCATTAAAATGTAATCTTCAATATTCCCTGTATGTTGCTCTCTGCCTTGTTGAAAGTTGACGTCTCTTTTAACATTGTCATTGTCAGAGTCTTGTACACCATTTTTAGATTGTAATTCTAGAATCGCCTCCTGGACACTGGGGTCTATACTTAATTTCCTAGCAAGTTTTCTGATACTGTCTGAATGACCCATGGCACTGTTTTCTGAGTGATCATATTGGAGTTGCTCAGCTTCATGAAAGCCACTGTTGGTTTGGTTGGGTTTTAAACTGAGCAAATGATGAATTTCTCCACTTAGTTCCTGTATTTGAGAAAAGTTTCCAGCAACATTGCACTTATCTGCCTTCTGATCAAAACTAAACTGGACGTTACTATGTTTCTTCTGCAAATATTTCATTAATCTTTTTCCACCGAGAAGTTTTCCATAATCTATTGTCATAGAAATATGACAGATGATCTGCAAGAACATTAAAAAAAGAGAAACATTTATTGCATTCTATGACATGCAATTAGGCCCGAAGAAATGACTCTGCGTACAGGCATGCTAAAGTATATAGTAACAATGGCCCTTTCTTTGGTCAAATGTTATTTCAAAGGAGTATGTCCTTCTTGTCCACTCTAAATAAAGGTGGATATTTCAGAATAGAATTAAAGGAATATGAAAATTCACACAGCATTAAAAATGGGAGGTAACACTAATAATATTTACCACATACAGATAGTGTTGGTATGTTTTTGCATAATTTGACCTCAAATTATGTCAAGTGTAAAAGTGTTAGGTGTGGGGGGGATAATTGTCATCTACATCGTTCCCAAGCACAGTTTGCTTTGTTTGCGTGTGTCTTAATTCTCCCACATCTTCACAACACAGTCCATATTGCCTGCTTGATTAATGCAGCCATATACAAGGGACCAGTAAGTGGAACTTGCACTGTGGGGTGAGAAATTGAAGTTGTCTATTATTACACATATAATGTTCATTTCACTTGCTAATTAGTCTGTGTAATGTATTACATGCCATGCCGAAAAGAGGAATCGACTTCTATTCCAAGCATATGGTAAGGGTTTGGAGAGATATGGACCAAGTACTGGCAAATGGGACTAGATTAGATCGGGATATCTATTTGGCATGGATGATTTAGACCGAAGGGTCTGTTTCTGTGTTATACATTTCTATGACTCTATATGCAGAAGTATGAGCTATGGGCACAAAAAATGGTACTGCCTCATACTGTACACCCGGCCAACTTGTACGCTATGATCGATGGAATGTAGTATTATTAGAAATATGAAGTGTGCAATATATTGCTGGATAGACATGAATATTTGTAATAAAATTCAACGAATGCCTACTAGTCAATCTCCTGTGGCACACTGTCCAATTTCCTTGTGGTCTTCAGGGGCAAGATGTGCTGACGTAATTCTGCCCTTGTTTTAATGTCCTATATTCTATAACCAAGGAACTGGTGGGGAGGGTGCGCAGATGAAATTTTTGATTGATTAGATGTAGATATAAAATGGCACCCTGTGATTTCATTTTATTTGAGTAGTTGACTGAATTTAGCAAATAAATAATTATAGCCAAATGTCCTCCTTCATGTAGCATCCTCATTGGCTGAAGTTTGCTAACCATAGCTCAACCCTTAATATCACAAAGAGAAAAGGCAGGTCCCAAGAACTACGCAACCACGCAACCACTTCAAACCATAAGATACATGAGCAGAATCAGGCCGTTCAGCTCACTCAGTCTGCACCACCATTCGATCATGGCTGTTATATTTCTCAACCTCATTCTCCTGCCCAGTTCCTGTAACCTTTGATTCCCGTTCTAATCAAGGACCCAATTATCTCTTCAATACACTCAATGATATGGCCCCCAAAGCTTTCTGTTGCAATGAATTCCACAGATTCACCACCCTTTGGCTGACAAAAATCCTCCTCACCTCAGTTCTAAAGGGTTGTCCCTTCAGTCTGAGGCTGGGATTGAAAGTGCACTGCTGGTATTAAGGTGCACCACATCCTAGCTAACTGAGCCAAACGATACATCTATCTACTGGATTAGTGGTGCTGGAAGAGCACAGCAGTTCAGGCAGCTTCCAAGGAGCAGCGAAATCGACGTTTCGGACAAAAGCCCTTCATCAGGAATAAACGTTTACATTGGAAAATGCCTATGACCACACTGTTGTACTTGCGGTGTGGAAGAAGGTTATAATTAGTATGACAAATTTTCAATGGCAGCTTGTATTGTAAATGTGGACACTATAATCTATAATCAAGGAACTGATGGGAAGGATGCGCAGATGAAGGTTTGATTGATTAGATGTCGATATAAAATGGCACTCTTTGTGATTTCATTTTATTTGAGCACAGTTGACTGAATTTAGCAAGTAGTCCCAATACAAGATAATTTACAACTAGTATCACAATTCAGAACTATTTCCCAACAAATTATACAGAAAGACTCTGCTTCATTTCAAAAGCCACTATGTCACAGAAATCAGAAAATATTACGTAGAGAGTATCCTGCTTCTCGTAAACATTTGAGTATATTTGATATTTATCAAATTGTTGCAATAAAAGTGTCACATTAACTGAATATATTTATAAAGCCTCTGCTGAACATGTAGCATTGTGCAGCCTGTAATATATAGTTCAGAGAATTGACCTTTACGACAGACACAAGATCTAAATGTTTACTTGACACATCACTGACCAGCATCAGGAGGCAACACGTTCCTAAAATATGTAAAATAAATGCTAAATTTTGAGAATATTCAAGTAATTCGTCAGTTACCTGATCAACTTTGATCTCAGAACAAGCTGATTCTACTTTTAATTTGTAATGCTTCCCAGCAATTCCAAGAACATGATTTCCCACATTGAGAACCCGTTGAGCCACTGAGAAGGAACAGAGAAGTTTGGTTATCGTTAATACTACAAGCCTATACATGTGCTGAAATTAGCGGTTATTATCAACCACAAAATAGGACTCTTCAAGAAAGTATTGTGTCTCTCATCAAAGGATCTTCCTTTCTTAAACAGTCAGAGTCTCACCACATCCCTCCCTCCAAAACCACCAATATTTCAGGAGCAAAGGCGACCCCTAGAATTCTGTGCTTTGCTGCAAACTCCCCTCCTTCCAGTCTCACAGTGTTCAGAGCTAATTGCTTTCCTGATCAGGCATTCACCTGCCTCTGCTGTTTCCCTTTATCCCACTGAGTCATGACTCCTATGAGACTTTGCCACAATCTGTGCCTCTGTATAGATTCTGACCTGGCCATCGTATGTGTCCTTTCCAAGCTTATGCCAATCACATCTCCTGCATCCTAGATGCTGTTGCAACTGAAAACACCTGACCACTCCGCTTCCTTTTGTAACCATGCCAGGAGCAAAGAACACATTTTTTAAGTCATTTCAAGTGCACGTGAAGTAAGGAATAAAACCAAGTGAAGATGAACGCTCATGCTACGTATTGTATATTTTCAGAAGCAGTTTAATGACCAACTGTATCCCAGGCAGATCAGATATGGGTCATTCTGCTATAACACACGTTTTGTTAACACCTATTCGCTGAAACACAATTGACAAAATGGGGGCACTGTTTCTAAAGCATGAACATTTAAAACATGGGTTAGCTGTAACACAATTACATCGCCAACACTTTAAGTGATGTTTCTAAAGCATGATTTCTCTATAATGTGGGATGGCACAAGAATGGAACTATCACGTTATCGAAGAACTACCAATATGATTTTCTTGTTGATTTCATCAAGACAGTCACACTAGTTTGCTTCTAGGCTATAAAACATTTTTAAAATTAACCTCCCAATTGAATATTTGTGATATAAAAGTAATCCTTGATAATGTAAAAAGCCTTCTCTCCACAGCTACATTTTCTCCCTTTAAAAATCAGATTCGGGAAGATCCAAGATGGTGGCAACCCAGTAGGTCTGAGTCTGTAGTGCTTTGCCCAAGACTCGGGCAAAATAGGGCGCCCACCCTCACCTCACCTTTTAAATCATTCAGGATAGCTTTTGCCCAGCATACTTCGTCATTTCACATCAAACTTGAACAGTTTGGTGCCTTTTTAAAAATGACTAAGGGCAAAAACTCCCGCAGCACGCAACAGGCAGGGACCCCTCCCACAGCAGCAGGAATGTCGACGGCCAGCTCGGGGGGACTTACCTGCAGAGGTGAACCTGATCTCCGAGATCGTCAAACTCCAGGAGAAGACTGACGCATTTATCGAAGAGACCCAGTCCAGGTGGGAGTTGATCTCACGGTCATGCTGCAGAAGCATGACCGAGAGATTGAAAAACTCGAGCAGCGCGTCGGAAGGGTGGAGCAATGGGCCGCGGCCTGGGACTGCTGCCGAGTCGTCCAGGCTCTGGAGTGGCGAGTCCGGACCCTGGAGGAGCACATCGACGGCCTAGAGTTGGAAAAATATTTGGTTGCTTGGCCTTCCTGAACGGGAAGAGGAAGGCCAGCTTGTGGATTTCTTGGAGTGATGTCTCCCATAATTATTGAAGTTGGAGTCGGGAACTGGGCTGGGTGCGGCTGGAGCGGGCCCACCGGGTTGCTGTGCACAGGCCCGGGTCGCTGTGCATAGGCCCTGGTCGGAACAAAGCCCCCGGCCTGGTTCTAGTTTGACTTCAATGTTATAAAGCAAAACAAATGCTCCTAAAGTCCTCCAGAGTGCTGGGGAAGGATCCCCAGGCCATGATGTACAAAGGTTCCAAGATAATACTATTTCAGGACTTCTCTCCAGTCGTGGTTCACAAGAGGAGGGCATTCGATGAGGTGAAGAAGCGTCTGAGAGACTTAAATATTAAATACTCCATGTGATATCCGGCAACGCTGCGCTTCAGCCGTGGAGGATCCGTTTATAACTTTGGATCACCGGAGAAAGTAAAAGAATTCTTGGACTCTCTCAAATAGACTGCGGGACTTGAACTGTATGGATAACAACTTTATTTTGCCCCCCACTTTGTTTACTCTTCTTTCTTTCTCCATCTCTCTTTTACTATTCTTTCCCTGGGGGGGGGGGGGGGGGGGGGGGCTTGTTCTTTACTCTTTCTTTGGTCTCCTTTTTTATAGCTCTTGCGGTTTATTTGATTTGTGGGGGAAGTTTTTTCTAAAGCGGGGTTTTCTTTTTTCTTATTATTTAGTTGCCTAATACTTGCTGGGATTGTAATTTTGTAACTTTATATATTTCTATTTTGTATTGTTTTTATTAAACGTATCCAGGTGTTGGTGTGGGGGGAGGGGTGGGTCACTCATGTTTAACTCCTGTTTTATAAGACACTTGAATTTATTTACTCCATTTTGTAATGCCTGGGCCGAGGGCAGGGCCCTAGCTGGGAAAGGTTATGGTGGGGTTATTGGTAGGTATTTATGCTCCCTGGGAGCAAGGGGGAAAGTCTCCTTTCAAATATGTTTTGCATTATTTTTATTTAGGAGCAGTTCTTAATTGTGTTGATTTAAATGTTTTAAAGAGTTTTTTTTATTTGTGAATTTTCTATGGTCTGTATTCAATGTCTTTTGGGTGGGGTTCTTCCTCCTGGGGGGTCTCAGGCCTTGCCTGGACAATCTTGGCTAGCCATTCGCTTAGGTGGTGCACCTGGAATGTCAAGGGGAGTCATTCGCCAAAAGGAAAAAGATATTATCAAGTCTTAAAAAAGAAAGGGTTAATGTCCCTTACAGGAGACTCATATACTTGATAAAGAACACTCAAAGCTACAACAGGGTGAGTTTAGTCAGGCGTTCTTTTCATCTTTCAGCTCAAAAAGTACGGGAGTAACCATTCTTATTCGGAAGAATCTTCCTTTCCAAATGTTAAGCCAGATAAAAGATGAGTCTGGACGGTATATATTGATCAAAGCCCTAATACATGGAGAGGAATACAGAATTTTGAATCTTTATTGCCCCCTGGCACATCCTTTTAAATTTGTAACAGAAGCGTTCTCTAAGTTAATGGCTTTCGGGTTCCGCCATACAATTATAGGGGGAGATTTTAATTGTATTATTGACTGAGAGACGGATAGGATACCAAGGAGCACTACGGGTATATCTCTGCGAACTAGACAACTGGCGAATCCGTACAAGGAGATAGGACTAGTAGATGTGTGGAAGTGTCTTCATTCCCAGGGTAGAGACTTTATTTTCTACTCTAACCCACACAAGTGCCATACCAGAATTGATATGTGTTTTGACCCCTCAACCATTTGAATTCGATACTGTCTTGTAAAATAGGTAATGTAACAATTTCTGATTATACCGCAGTATATATGGAAGTCAAGACTAGGGATGATGGGATAGGCCCCCGTCATTGGCGTATGGATCCTTTCTTATTGAAGGATAGCAAATTTATAAAGTATTTTTCGCAGGAATTCAAAACCTTCTGGGATATTAACTCAGGTACAGCCAGTAACCCATCGATGATGTGGAAGACCACAGGCATATACGCAAGGCTTGGTCATCTCATACTCTGCGACCCCAAAAAGACAAAAGGGAGAGCAACAGTGCCTGCTCGAGGCTCACTTGAAAGCAGCTGAAATTGCGTATGTTGACAGGCCCTCCATTACTAAACTACAGCGGATCACAGCCCTTACGGCAGCCTAGAATACTGCACTTACCCAAACAGCAAAAAGGGAAATATTATTTGCAAAGCAAAGATTATTTGAATATGGCGACAAGCTTGGCAGATATCTAGCGTACCTTGCCAGAAAGAAAAAGGCTCCCCAGGCCATTACGTCCATCAGGGAAAGTGCTGGTACCCTGACCTGTGATCGTAAAAAGATCAATACAGCCTTTAGAAAGTTCTGTTTGAATTGTATAAGTTGCAGGACTGTGAGGATAGGACTGGGAAGGTGGAGTCCTTCTTTAAAAATTTGGCCCTTCCGGGCCTAACCTCGGAGCAGGTGTCGATCTTGAATGCCCCCTTGACAACCCAGGAAGTACAGGACGCGGTTAGGCAGCTTCAGAGTGACAAAGCGCCTGGGCCAGACAGATTCCAGGTTGAGTTCTATAAAGAATTTATAGGGGAACTGGCCGGGCCACTCATAAATATGTACAATTACTCACACAGTCAGGGCTGTCTCCCGCCTTCGTTGAGAGAAGCAGATATTTCTCTCATTCTTAAGAAGGGAAAGGCCCCAGAGGATTGCTCTTCATATAGACCCATATCCTTGTTAAATGTGGATTTTAAAATTCTTTTAAAAATGTTAGCATTAAGACTGGAGAGAGTTTTACCATTCATTATAAAAGAGGACCAGACGGGGTTTATAAAGGGTCACAGGTTAACTAATAACATTAGAAGGGTCTTAAATATGATATAAGCCTGTCAACAGGGAACAAAAGTGGGTTTCGTTGTCTCCCTAAATACAGAGAAGGCATTTGATTGGGTAGAATGGCCATATCTTTCTTTATACGCTGAAAAGGTTCGGTGTTGGAGAGGTCTTTACTAAATGGGTTTCAGTATTATATAATGATCCCAAAGCAGCGGCGATCACCAATGGTTTAAATTCAGATAGCTTTAGCGTTGGCAGGGGCTGTCATCAGGTATGTCCTCTTTCACCATTACTAAATATTGCTAGTGATTGAACCACTAGAGGAAGCTATACGAACTGACCCTAATATAATGGCTTCGAGGGTTGGATCGGGCAAGCACAAAATCACTCTCTATGCGGATAATGTCCACCTTTTCTGAAGTGAACCTTTGACATCCATGCCCCACTTAATTCAAGTGATCAATCTATTCGGTATGTTCTCTAGTTACAAAACCAATTTTATGAAATCGGAGGCCATGCTGGTGGGAGGTCTTACCAGTATATCCAATTTACCGGACGGATCTTGCTTTCCCTTTCGGTGGTCACTAGAAGGTTTTCTGTACTTAGGTATTTTTATCACTGCAGTATGTGGTCAGCTGTATAAAGCCAATTACGTACACTTATTAGAGAAAATAAGGCAGGACCTTCAACGCGAGGGACATCTCCCAATATTCTGGATTAGTGGTGCTGGAAGAGCACAGCAGTTCAGGCAGCATCCAAGGAGCAGCGAAATCGACGTTTCGGGCAAAAGCCCTTCATCAGGAATAAAGGCAGAGAGCCTGAAGCGTGGAGAGATAAGCTAGAGGGGGGTGGGGGTGGGGGTGGGGAGAAAGTAGCATAGAGTACAATAGGTGAGTGGGGGAGGGGATGAAGGTGATAGGTCAGGGAGGAGAGGGTGGAGTGGATAGGTGGAAAAGGAGATAGGCAGGTAGGGCAAGTCCGGACAAGTCATGGGGACAGTGCTGAGCTGGAAGTTTGGAACTAGGGTGAGGTGGGGGAAGGGGAAATTAGGAAACTGTTGAAGTCCACATTGATGCCCTGGGCTTGCAGTGTTCCAAGGCGGAAGATGAGGCGTTCTTCCTCCAGGCGTCTGGTGGTGAGGGAGCGGCGGTGAGGGAGGCCCAGAACCTCCATGTCCTTGGCAGAGTGGGAGGGGGAGTTGAAATGTTGGGCCACGGGGCGGTGTGGTTGATTGATGCGGGTGTCCCGGAGATGTTCCCCAAAGCGCTCTGCTAGGAGGCGCCCAGTCTCCCCAATGTAGAGGAGACCGCATCAGGAGCAAAGGATACAATAAATGATATGTGTAGGTAAAACTTTGATGGATGTGGAAGGCTCCTTTACGGCCTTGGATAGAGGTGAGGGAGAAGGTGTGGGCGTAGGTTTTACAGTTCCTGTGGTGGCAGGGGAAGGTGCCAGGATGGGAGGGTGGGTTATAGGGGAGCGTGGATCTGACCAGGTAGTCATGGAGGAAACGGTCTTTGCGGAAGGCGGAAAGGGGTCTGGAGAGAAATATATCCCTGGAGTTGGGGTCTTTTTGGAGGTGGCGGAAATGTTGGCGGATGATTTGGTTTATGTGAAGGTTGGTAGAGTGGAAGGTGAGCACCAGGGCGTTCTGTCCTTGTTACGGTTGGAGGGGTGGGATCTGAAGGCAGAGGTGCGGGATGTGGACGAGATGCGTTGGAGGGCCTCTTTAACCATGTGGGAAGGGAAATTGCGGTCTCTAAAGAAGGAGGCCATCTGGTGTGTTCTGTGGTGGGCCATCTCCCAATATCCTGGCTAGGCAGAGTAGCCTTAGTTAAGATAAATATCCTACCTCGTCTCTATATTCAATGAGAATACCCCCCTTGATACTGCCAAGACAGGTGTTGCGTAAGCTTTATGGTTGGCTCGGCTCTTTTATTTGGAATCATAGATGGCCCCTTGTCAAATTAGAAAAGCTGCAGCTCCCACAAACAAGAGGAGGACTGGACTTTCCAGATTTCAGGTGGTACCAATTGAGCTCCTTATTATCTTATGTAGCTGATTGGGTCTCTGGTTAGATATTGAGACCTCCCAAACAAAATGTCCCCTCATCAATCTTTTATTTATGGACAAGATGAGAATTATTACGGACTATTGTAAAAACCCTATTGTACTAAATACAATTAAAGCCTGGAGGACAGTGCGACAAGATGAGGGGATCCTGCAAAAAACCTCCCCTTATACCCCCATAGTGGGAGCATCAGGATTTCAGCCAGGGTTGACGGATGCTACATTTAAAACTTGGGAGTCCAGAGGTAATCTCCTGCTTTGGAGAGCTGTTTGATCGGGAGGTTATGATGTTCTTTGAGCAGCTGCACCAGAAGTGGGCGGCATGGTGGCACAGTGGTTAGCACTGCTGCCTCACAGCGCCAGAGACCCAGATTCAGTTCCCGCCTCAGGCGACTGACTGTGTGGAGTTTGCACATTCTCCCCGTGTCTGCGTGGGTTTCCTCCGGGTGCTCCGGTTTCCTCCCACAGTCCAAAGATGTGCAGTTCAGGTGAACTGGCCATGCTAAATTGTCCGTAGTGTTAGGTGAAGGGGTAAATGTAGGGGTATGGGTGGGTTGCGCTTCGGCGGGTCGGTGTGGACTTGTTGGGCCGAAGGGCCTGTTTCCACACTGTAATCTAATATCTAATATCTAATCAAGTATGGACTGCCTAACAAGGACTTCTTTCAGTATTTTCAAATGCGAGACTTTATACAAAAGAAGGCCACATTAATAGTCAATCCTTACAAATCGGATAGGGAAAGGAGAGTGCTATGACCGATGGGGCGGCCCTCGGTCAGTACTCTTTATCATTCACTATACAATAAGATCTCGAAGGACATGGAATGATTACATAAAATCTGGAATCAAGAATTAGAGATGGAAATCTCTTTAGAAATGTTGGAGGATGTCTGGGAAAATGCCAGAAAGATCTCTATTTGTAATAGAGATCAGGCTATTCAATTAAAGCTACTTCACAGGGCTCATATGGCACCTGAATGACTCACAAAATTAAAGGCAGGAGCATCCCCAATGTATCCTAAATTTAAAATAGAAGTTGGCACTCTCACGCATTGTCTATGGATATGCCATAAGATCCGTAGATATTGGGATAGAGCAGCGAATACCTTGACAGAGACTTTGGGTATGGTGATTGGATCGGATCCAACATCCCTACCTTTGGACTCTCCAAATTTTCCCTCCCTGGATGTATACCGGAGGAAATTATTTACTATCCTCTCCTTTTGTGCGAGGAAAAATATTTTAGTGAATTGGGTATCTGAAAGTCCCCCAGGACTTTCAAACTGGCACAGGATAGTCATGGAATATATCCCCCTTGACTTCCTCACAAATATGGTGCACCAAAAAACAGAAATATTTTATAAAACATGGCAGCCCCTTTTGAGCTATATTGACATAGATATTTCAGCCATATTTTCCAGGGCTTTTGTTCAGCCGTAGTAATGGTTCTGGCTGGTTCAGGGGCCCCCGGAAGGAGGAATCTCGTATAAATACGGGTTCTAGTATGACTTGATGTAAATCTATTTTGAGCATGTACCTAGTTATTTAATTATTTTATTGTTTACTGTTAGTAATGTATGATATCCTATTTTACGTTTTAGTTGTTTGTAGAATAGATTAGTAGTTAGTCAGATTTTTTTCTTTTATTTATTTAATTTTATATTCATGCTGTTATCATATTGTAAAGTGGAATATACTTGTTTATATTATTTTTGTAATTTTGTAAAAAAATCTTTAAAATTTTCTTTTTTCAATAAAAATACCTATAAAAGAACCAGATTCATCTTCTTGCTTAAACAAATATACCCACGAGCTCTCTTCCCTTGCAATCTGTGCCCCTTCACCTTACTTCCCTGTGAATCTATGGCCCGATCATTAATCGCTAATTCCACTCCTAATGTGTCCTAAATGTAAAAAAGAAGTTGGCACTCTCACGCATTGTCTATGGACGTGCCTTAAGATCTGTAGGTATTGGGATAGAGTAGCGAATGTCAATCTGTCCCACAATTCCACATTTGAATTGTTCCACTACCACAATAACAGAAGAAAGTCAAAACGCAATGGCATTATCTGTCTTCCTTGACCTTTCACTGACACTGACACACATAAGAAAGAGCCAAGGTTAAGTTCCTAAGGCACTCTGGAGGGAATGGCAAAATCCTGGAATTCCTCTCTTAACAGCACCGTGAGTCTTCCTACACTTCAAAGACTGTAGCCCTTCAAGATGGCAGCTCAACACCATCTCTAGGGCAATTGGAGATGGACAATAAATGCCAGCCAGTCAGTGATGCCTACGTCCCAGGAAGGAATAGAGAACATGGTAAATCAGATATGATCTGACCCAGGGCACAGAAGGTCTAACCTGCTTTTGTGAACTTGGAACATATATTGAATATCCATATTACAAACATTCAGCTCGGACTATTTTTATTTCCTACTTATCGTGCACTGTGAAATTCTTATCCAAAATCTCTCTTGTTATCCATTCAGTGGTCCCTCACCTGGTCCCATTCTTACCTGCTTGATCATAATCATACTGTCCCCAGCAATGACTTATCTTCCCAACCCCCTGCCATTACCTCCAGAGTGCCTTAGGAACCTAATCTTGGCTCTTGCTTATGCGTCATTCATGCCGCTGCCCAGTTACATCGCATAAAACTAATCTCACAATTCAATATTTGTAACATAAAAGTTAATCCTAGTTCTCATTGTCTGTTTAATTGATGCCATTATAACCAGCCTTTATTATTTTCAAACCACCCAGTGTTCTGGGCTGTTTGTCATTATGCCAGCCTTGTACTTTGCTTTTATAAGGGGGTTATTGATAAAATTACTAGATATTGATGGTTACATGTGTTAGGATTCACATCATAATGTAAAGAGAGTGAAAGATACTCTAAATTACTAACATAAAGTTGCTCTTTAAGTCATTTTTAGCCTCTGATAAAGGTCATACTTGCCAAGTAAACTGTGCCGTATAACTGACTGGGTGTGACTCCACATGACCTTTAGAGACTCAGGCTTTGTGCCCCTGGCCTGCTCTATCATGTCTCAGATTTTCCCCCAGTATCCTGCTTCGGTGGCAACCTCCCACATAGAGCCCTAGGTATGTACAGCATGGAAACAGACCTTCAGTCCAATTCATCCACACCAACCACATATCCTAAATAACTCTACTCCCATTTGCCAGTATTTGGCCCATATCCCTCTAAACTCTTCCATTTTACATACCCAATTAGATTCTCTACAGTGTGGAAACAGGCCCTTCGGCCCAACAAGTCTACACCGACCCTCCAAAGAGTCACCCACCCAGACCCATTTCCCTCTGACAATGCACCTAACACTATGGGCAATTTAACATGGCCAATTCACCTGGACTGTGGGAGGAAACCCACGCAGACACAGGGAGAATATGCAAACTCCACACAGACAGTCACCCGAGGCTGGAATTGAACCTGGGACCCTGGTGCTGTGAGGCAGCAGTGCTAACCACTGAGCTACCGTGCCGCCCGATCTAGATGTCTTGTAATTGAACCGGCCCACAGAAGATCGTGAGGACTGCAGATGCTGGAGAGGTCTGAATTGATAAAGTGTGGCGCTGGAGAAAGCACCGCAGGTAAGACAACATCTGAGCAGCGAGAGAGTCGACGTTTCGGGCATTACTCTTTATCAGGATTGGGGAGGAGTAAAGGGGGCTGAGAAATAAATGGGGTACTGTTACTGGGGGAAAAGAAGGTGGGATGGCGATAGGTCGGCGAAAGTAGGAGGTGATTGTGATAAGTCAGTGCGAAGTGTGGAGTGGATAGTTGGGAAGGAAGATGGACAGGTAGGTCAGGTCAAGAGGGTGGATCTGAGTCAGAGGTTTGGATCTGGGATGAGGTGGGATTTGGGAAGATTTGGAAACTGGTGAATTCAATGTTCATGCCGTGTGGTTGTAAGCTCCTGAAGCAGAAGATGAGGTGTTCCTCCTCCAGTTTGCGGGTGGCCTTGTTTAGGCTGTAGAGGAGGCACACAACAGGCATGTCATTGGGGGAATGGAAAGGGGGAGTTGAAATGGATGGCCACAGCAAGGTGAGGTTGGTTGAGGCATACACACCAGAGATGTTCCCTGAACTGTTCTGCAAGTTTGTGCTTGGTCTCTCCCATGTAGAGGAGACCACATCGGGAGCAACGGATGTTGTAAATGAAGTTCAAGGATATGCAAGTAAATCTCTGCTGGATTTGGAATAATCCTTTGGGGCTTTGGACAGAGGTGAGGGGAGACGTGTGGACGCAGGTTTTGCACTTCTTGTGGTGGCAGGGGAAGGTGCCGGGTGTGGAGAGCGGAGTTAGTGGGGAGTGTGGATCTAATGAGGGAGTAGCAGTTGGAATGGTCTCTACGGAATGCAGATAAGGGTGGGGAGGGAAATATATTTTTGGTGGTGGGGTCTGACTGTAGGCGGTGAAAATGGTGGAGAATGATACACTCGATTTGGAGATTTGTGGGGTGGAATGTGACGACTGGCGATTTCTATCCTTGTTGTGGTTGGGGAGAGTGGGGTTCGAAGGCAGAGGGGTGGGAAATGGAAGAGATGCGATTGAGGGCATTGTTGATAACAGGGGATGGGAAATTATGGTCCTGTTAGTAGGAAGACATCTGGGAATCATGGAGTGGAATCACTCATCCTGGGAACTGATAATGGCGGAGGCAGAGGAATTGTGTTTTTACAGGAGTGGGAGTGGGTAGGAGGAGGTGTAGTCAAGGTAGCTGTGGGAGTTGGTGGGTTTGAAATAAATGTCAGTGTTAGGTCGGTCACCAGAGATGGAGACAGAGAGGTTGAGGAAGTGGAGGGAGATGTCGTGAACTGTTCAGGTGAATTTGTAGTCGGAGTTGAAGGTGTTGGTGTAGTGGATGAACTGTTCACGTTCCTAGTGTACCAGCCTCCACCACTTCCTCTGGCAGCTCATTCCATTTACGCACCATCCTCTACGTGAAAACATTCCCCTAAGGTCCCATTTAAATCTTTCCCCTCTCACCTTAAACCTATGCCCTCTGCTTTTGAACTTCCCAACCCTAGAAAAAGACCTTGTCTATTCACCCTATCCACGCCCCTCATGATTTTATAAACCTCTATAAGGTCACCCTTCAGCCTCCAATGCTCCAGGGAAAATAGCCTCAACCTATTCAGCCTCTCCCTATATTTAAAACTTTCCAACCCTGGCAACACCCTTGCAAATCTTTTCTGAACACTTCCAAGTTTCACAACACCTTTCGTATACCAGGGAGACCAAAACTGCATGCAGTAATCCAAAAGTGGCCTAACCAATGTCCTGTATTGTCACAACATGACCTTCCAACTCCTATACTCAATGTACTGACCAATAAAGGCAAGCATACCAAATGTCTTCTTCACATCTTTTAGACTTTCCCTGTCAGTAGTGCAAGATGTTGGAAAAGTCTGAGTCAGCACCAACCCCATTACCTAGAATCAACATGTTATTCAATAATAGTGTCCTTATTGTGATTTGAAGTTCTGAAAAATATTTTCATGAGATCATTGGGCATCAGTGGTTAGGCCATTACTGTCTATTTCTATCTGCTGTTGAGAAAGTGGTGAATTTGCACCTTAATTTGAATTGTCTGATCATTAAATTGAAACTGATGATAAAAATCTGGTTTATTAAAATTGCTCAGATAGCTTAGATTAGTGCCCTTGGGTCCTAGTCTCTCCTACAGGTGGGAACATTTTCTCCATGTCTACTCTATCCAGGCCTTTCCGTGTTCTGAAAATTTCAATGAGAACCCATTCATCCTTCTAAACTCCATAAAGTACAGACCCAGAGTCCTCAACCACTCCTCATATGACAAGTCTTTTATTTGCGGGATCATACTCGTAAAACCTCCTTTGGACCCCCCACCCCACCCCCAAAGCCTGCACGTCCTTCCTTCGATATGAGGCCCAAAACTGCTGACAATATGTCAAATATAGTCTAACCAGAACTTTATACAGCCTCAGCAGTACACCTCTCTTCTTGGATTCTAGCCCTCTTGAAATGAATGTTGACATTGCTTTTAGCTTCCTAACTGAACCTGCAGGGTGGTATGACCACGATCAGCAACACACGCAAAATGTTTCTCTTGTGGATGACAATCTATATATTCAGGTTTAGCTCACTATGGTTTTGTTCCTGTCACTAATCGCTCTTTTCTGGAATGTGCTGCTTTACCTTCTGCATCTTCAAAGACAATGAGAGCAGACGTTGCCGATTCTGATGGGAAGACGATATCGATGATCTCGCCTCCTCCATTCTTGGACCGTAAAAAATGTATCATGAGTTTATCTTCAAGAGTCCGTTTTGAGAAACCCGTGGGTAGATCAGATACTTGAATGGTTCTATTCATTGTAAACTGCAAAGAAAACATTTTGTTAAAACCTAACATGAACTCCGCGATTCTCTGCATTACAACAGTGGGTACATTTTGCAAGAACAGCAAACTTTGTTTTAACCAGCACCTTATGAACCTACACTTGATAAACCAGCAACAATTATTTCCCTGAAATACCAGCTGTTTGCTGTATTATTATGATCTTCGCAATGTCCATGTAGTTGGGAATGTGAGTGAGAAGGTACTCTACCAGTAAGGTTTATTTAAGGCAAAGTTACTTTATTATTTAAGTGACTTGTTCTGTAAATAATGTATGATAGTGACCCCCCCCCCCCCCCACACCGTATTATGTTTCTATTACTTACTGTGCTTTTTGTTACATTACAAATCCCTCAGCCTTTCTTCATAAGACCTTCCCTCCATCTCAGGCAACATCCTAGTAAATCACCTCTGAACCCTTTCCAAAGCTTCCACGTCCTTCCTATAATGCGGTGACCAGAACTGTACACAATACTCCATGTGCGGCCGCACCAGAGTTTTGTACAGCTGCAGCATGATCTCGTGGTTCCAAAACTCAATTCCTCTACTATTGTCGTCCCGTTTCCTCCCCACTCAGTCAAAGCAAAATGCTCAGACACAGTATATTTTTACCTCCTTCATCTTTATTCCAGGCCTTGGAGGGAGAGAGAACGCTCCCCCATGTGCACAGGGACAGGAGTTCATGGTCTACTCTGGAAGAGCAGTTTCTCAATGGTATATGCGGTCATTTTAAAGGAAGGAGTATCCAGATAAGGCAACATACATATTGATTGGGTGACCATTACAATCAGTGAGTGTCAATAGTAAAGATTAAGCCATCTGCTGTTACACAATGAATAAGTGGCTTCACATAACGAATTCTTTTCACCTTGTTAAACTGACCTTACATACTGAATGCCTCCAATATTGTTAAGTGGCTCGACATAATGAATGCTTTTCCACCTTATTAACTCATTATCCTTGCCTCCAGCCCCCCATTGTTAACTGCAAGTTCTTATCTGATCCGAGTCATGCTCAGCTGAACCTCTTGTTTCACAAAACTTGAACTTAACTCTTACCCTGCCTGCTTATACCCTATACACATTTTCACTACCAATAAAAGCTAAAACACTGTATGCCCTTTTAATAACCCTATCAACCTGGGTGGCAACTTTCAGGGATCTATGTACTTGGACACCGAGATCTACACTGCCAAGAATCTTAACATTAGCCCAGTACTCTGCATTCCTGTCATTCCTTACAAAGTGAATGACCTCACACTTTTCCACATTAAACTCCATTTCCACCTCTCAGCCCAGCTCTGCAGCTTATCTACGTCCCCCTGTAACCTGCAACATCCTTCAGCATTATCCACAACTCTGCCGACCCGTGTTTTCTGCAAATTTACTAACCCATCCTTCTACGCCCTTACCTAGGTCATTTGTAAAAATGACAATTAACAGTGGCCCCAAAACGGATCCTTGCGGTACACCACTAGTAAATGAACTCCAGGATGAACATTTCCCATCAACCACCACCCTCGGTTTTCTTTCAGCTAGCCAATTTCTGATTCAGACCACTAAATCACCCTCAATCCCATGCCTCCATATTTTGTGCAATAGCTGACTGTGGAGAATCTTTTCAAATGCCTTATTGAAATCCATATACACCACATCAAGCACTTTTCCCTCATCCACCAGTTTGGTTACCTTCTCAAAGAACTCAGTAAGGTTTGTGACATACTACCTCCCCATTCACAATACTGTGTTGACTATCCCTAACCAACTCATTCCTTTCTAGATGATTATAAATCCTATCTCTTATAACCTTTTCCAACACTTTACACACAACCAAAGTAAGGCTCCCTGGTCTATAATTACCAGGGTTGTCTCTACTCCCCTTCTGGAACAAGGGGACAACATTTGCTATCCTCCAGTCTTCTGGCATTATTCCTGTAGACAGTGACGACATTAAGATCAAAGCCCAAGGCTCTGCAATCTCCTCCCTGGCTTCCCAGAGAATCCTAGGATAAATCCCACCTGGCCCAGGGGCCTTACCTATTTTCACACTTTCCAAATCGCTAACACCTCCTCCTCGTGAACCTGAATCCCGTCTAGTCTAGTAGCTTGTATCTCACTTTTCTCCTCGATATCATTGTCTTTTTCCAGTGTGAATACTGACAAAGAATATTCATTTAGCGCTTCCCCTATCTCCTCTGCTTCCGCACACAACTTCCCACAACTATCCTTGATTGGATATCTTTCTCTAGTCATTCTTTTATTCCTGATATACCTATAGAAAGCTTTAGGGTTTTTCTTGATCCTATCTGCCAACGACTTCTTATGTTCTCTCCTGGCTCTTCTTAACTCTCTCTTTAGGTCTTTCCTGGCTAACTTGTAACTCTCACGAACCCTAACTCAGCCATCACATCTCATCCTAACATAAGCGTTCTTCTTCCTCTTGACAAGAGATTCAACTTCTTTAGTAAACCACGGCTCCCTTGCTCGACCACTTCCTCCCTGCCAGACAGGTACAAACTTATCAAGGACACACAATAGCTTTCCTTGAATAAGCTCCATGTTTCAATTGTGCCCATCCCCTGCAGTTTCCTTCTTCATCCTATGCATCCTAAATCTTGCCTAATTGCATAATAATTGCCTTTCCCCTAGCTATAACTCTTGCCCTGCGGTATATACCTATCTCATTCCATCGCTAAAGTAAACATAATCAAATTGTGGTCACTATCACCAAAGTGCTCACCTACCTCCAAATCTCACACCTGGCTGAGTTCATTACCCAGTACCAAATCAAATGTGGCCTTGCCCCTTGTTGGCTTGTCAACATACTGTGTCAGGAAACCATCCTGCAAACATTGGACAAAAACTGACCCAACTAAAGTACTTCAACTATAGTAGTTCCAGTCAGTAATTGGAAAGTTAAAATCCCTCATAAGAACTACCCCGTTACTCTTGCTCGTCTCCAGAATTATCTTTTGCTATCCTTTCCTCTACATCTCTGGAACTATTTGGAGGCCTATAGAAAACTCCCAACAGAGTGTCCTCTCCTCTCCTCTCCTGTTTCTAAGCTCAGCCCATACTACTTCAGTAGACGAGTCCTCAAAAGTCCTTTCTGCAACTGTAATACTGTCCTTGGCTAACAATGCCACACCTCCTCCTCTTTTACCATCTTCTCTGTTCCTATGAAACATCTAAATCCCGAAATGTAGTACATCAATGCTGCATCATTAAATGTGCTGCATCAATGGAAAATTTCTGTCTTTTGCGCAACACAGATTATGAGTTTTATCAAGTAGGAGATGGTCAGTGGGTTGGCTCTGATATTTATGTAATTGTCATGATGATGAAACTAATTAGTGTTACTTTTGGGAAGAGGTTTACAGGATCACAATGTTCTTTATTTATCAGTTGATTTACACTGAGGAACACTACATACTATTCACCTCCTAACCACTGCCAGTATGATATTACGTATTAAATGATCATAAAAATTAAGAGTTTAATATGACTAATTGAAGCACAGGGTCCTTTGGAATATAACTACATAAGAGATGGCAAGTCTCCGGTATTCAGAATGCAGAGGAGGTTTACCAGGATGTTACTACAGATGAGGGTCTTCAGTTATGAGGTAAATTTGGAAAAGTTAGTAAAGTTCTTCTTGAGATAGGAAAGGTTAAGAGGTAACAAAAAAGACTTGCAGAATAAGAGATTTTGATTAAGTAGAAAAAAAATTATTCTCTCTGATGAGTGAGTCAATAGACAGGAATTAAAACTTTAAAATCAAAGGTGAAAGATCTAGTGGAGAGATGAGAATAGTTTTCACTCAAGAATTGCATTAATCCAGAATGCGCTGCGTGAAATGAGTATGAAAACTAATTCCATAAATAATTATTAAAGGGATTTGGCCTGTCTGTGAAGATGAGTGTCTTAAAGAGTTACAAGGGCATGTGGGACTAAGCATAACATCTCTTTGGGTAACTGGTCTCCTATGGTGAGAGTTTCTTTGATTGCAAATGTTGCTACAATGGTTAATGGTGGCTACAATGACCCCGACATTACAGGTTCTCCTTCCGGTTCTACACTGGTATTCTGGGATGCGATCAAGCCTATTCTATTTGGCAGAACTTGTTCTGACAGGTCTCTAAACGTAAAATAAAAACAATGATGAAATATATAGCAGGCTGACCAACAGCTGACGACCAACACAGATAAATGAAGGCTCACTACTGCAAACGCCCACCTCTTTTTGATGTGTTCTTTTTCTGGATTATTAATCCAAGCTTTTGGATTGTGTACTGCAACAGAATGTGGACTAAGCTATTGTGTCCATGTCTCTATCTTCCTCTTCAGTAGACATTCTTCCATTGCAAAGTAGTGGGTCCTGAAGTAACCGAACAGTCCGATACTGGATCCACACACCCTGCCTGAGGTGGGGTACACAGTGTCTGAAGAGGCTGCTCAGTAGGATGCTTGAGTTTCTACACATTCCTTCAGCTGTTTGTGCCTGGCCTCCACCTGGGCCTGTCGGAGATGCTCAAAATGATTGGCAGTCCATGAGGAAGCTCAGAGCACAGAGGTTGCTTTGGAAATCTTGGCTGACCAAGCACAGCTGATTGACTGTTGTCAGCATCTCGACACTGGGGTCATTGGTTTGAAAAAGGACAGTGATTTTGGAGTGCCTTTCCTACCAGGGATTTGGAAGATTTTGCAAAGGTGATTTTCAATGGGATTGACCATGTCTCTGACACATGCAGGAGAGGGGGGATAATGCTGTTGCTCTGTACTCCAGCAGCTTGGTGCTGGGCTTGAGGTCTCTGTCATCAGCTGCTCTGTTCCATGTAGAAGAGACAGTGGGGTGGCCAGGTAAGCCAAATATATTTAACCATATTGCTCTCCAGAATTGGTCAAACAGTCCAGATAAGCCAACAGCTATCGCTGATTAGAATACAGGTTAATCATCAATACAAATATCTCACATTACAACATTAAGGGGTGGTATTTTCACTAGTCTATTAATCCAGAGACCCAGATAATGTTCTAGGGAAAGGGGTCAAATTCCAATGGTAGAAGTTGAAATCAAAAGAAAATCTGGAATTAAGGATCTACTTACACCACCAGAGGAAAAACCATCTGGTTCACTAATATTCTGGAAACTGGCCTACACGTGACTCCAGACCTACAGTAATGTGGTTGCCTCGCAACTGCCCTCTGGGCAATTAGGGGTGGGTAATAAATGCTGATCTGGCCAAGTGATGTCTACAATCATAAAAAATGCAACATAAAAATCTGCAAGTTAACAGCACCCTTCCGGAGCAGAATGAACTCACCTGCTGGGTTGAACAGGACCTGGGACCAACGTGGACTCAGGACTGGGATCTTCACTCTCCGCTGGCGAGGCCGCACCCGTTTACAGCAGATCCATCTGGAATGGCCGCAGAAAAAAAAGACTACAATCAATCTCACCATACCCGTTTACTGTGCGCCGTTGCTTGTGTAGCCAAACTGAAACTACAGCCCATCCCCCTGCCCCATGGGTGTCTCCACGTCCCCTGTGGAGAAGCCTTTCTCCTGCTGAAGGAAGACCATGGTCGGTTTCCGCCTCTTTCTGCCCCCGGCTGCACCCACTCTGAGGGTGTTCCTAGTTCAAACTTCTGCCGAGGAAAGGCATCAGATGCGCACCTGCTCTGCTGTTTGTGTGTCAGTCCCCTCGGGTCGGCACCCAAAACAAAGAGACCAACCTAAACGCAACTAGAAATGGAACAAACGAAAGTGAAACTCCTTGAGATTCAGTGCCCGCTCTCCCCTCCAACTGATTGCGAGCGCTCCTCCCCAGCTCAACCTGGGAGCCTACAACACACTCCGTCCCGTCGGCTCACTCAATCCACTGCCAGTCTCTGAATTTTCACTCTCTCTTTTCTTTCCTAACTCAAAACAAACATCACAAATAAGCAGGCAGCGTGCCATCCTTCTCCCTGGCATCACAGGGCATTGAGACCCAACCCAGATCTGTTATCTTGGGAGTCTTGAGAAAGTTAGAATGAGCCCCCAGGAGTCGCCTCTGAGCAACACCTGAGAAAAATAATTGGGGCAAAGATTTTATGATTTCAGTTTTTGAACACGTGTGTCTATGAGTCACAAGGATGGGTGGAGTGAAGACTATAAGGGGCTGAGACTGCAGGTTGGAGAGCATCTTTTAGAGATGGGATATGGGCATCACTGAGTCCTGAAGACCTGAAACGTTGATTTCTCCATCGCCTGATGCTTCCTGGCTTGATGTGTTCTTCCACCCGTCTCCTTGTCTATCTTGGCTTCCAGTATCTGCAGTTTTATTTTGTCTCGACCGCCAGCAACTGGCTGAATGCCACATTGCAGTGGGTCTGGAGTCACTTGGAGCCTGGTAAGGATGGTAGAGTTCCTTTCCTAAAGGACATGAGTGTACATGGGGCTTTTACAATAATCAATGGTAGCTTCATGGTAGCCATTGTCTAGATTAGAGTGGTGCTTGCCCGAAATGTTGATTTTCCTGCTCCTTGGATGCTGCATGACTTGCTGTGCTTTTCCAGCACCACTCTAATCTAGACTCCAGTTTCCAGAAACTGCAGTCCTTTTTCTACCTCATGGTAGCCATTACTGACCGTAATTTTGTTAACTGAACCCCAGTCCCATCCCCTGGGTTATTGGTCCAGTAACATTGCCACCATGTCATTGCATTTACACGAGGATCCCTCTCGGCAGTATATCCAATCAGAATTTGCAATCATTGTTGAGAAGTGGGGAAAACTTTGAAACCAAAAGGAAGGATATTTGACTTAACATTGGGGGTGGGGAACCTGATAGATGACAACGGAGAGGGTGGACCAGGAAAATCTGCTGTTACCTGAGGCTGTATAGGCCAATGTCTGTGATCTGCCACTAGGGAGGGACAAGGCAAGGAGCTGAGCTGTCACTGAACTACAGATGGAACTCTGCATGGTACCCAGTTGATGGACAGATACTATATTTCTAGTCATTTAGGATAGGTTCATTCACTACCAACAACCATCATACTTTATTCTGAGGTAGTTTTCTTTATTCTTAGGTATTTTTCTTTTTGTCCTTCCAACTGTTCCTGGAGTCTGTGGCCATATCCCTCATGCTCTGGCTGCAATGCCATTAACGAACTGGAGTTTACCATTGAAAGTATCTGCAGCGAAAACAGCAGATCAGAGGCCAGCAATTCTGCAGAAAATAACTCACCTCTTGTCTCCCCAGTGTCTGTTCACCATCTACAAGGGAGAAGTCAGGAGTGTGATGGAATACTCTTCATTTGCCCAGAAGAGTCTGGCTCCAACCAAAGCAGCCTACTTGACACCCCAACTAAACATTTACTTCCCCTACCACTGACACACAGTGACAGTAATGTCTACCCTCTATAAGACACATTGTAGTAAATCACATGTTGCTTTCAATGACACCCTTCACATCATGGCATCTGTTTCATAATATAGAAATTCCTAACAGCTTAATGTTCCTGTTACGTTGGATCTACTCATTCTATATTCTGTGTCACAGACAGTTATGGATGGAGAAATACTTGTCTAGCTTTCCAAGGGAGGACATGTAACTGTACCAGCTCCCTAAGGTCCTAGTCTTTATCCCTGACCAAATGTTGTCATATTTATTGCTCTCAGTCAATTCACCATTTTGTTATCTAAGAACAGTGCCTCTTCTGTAAATATTCCTCAGTGGTGTATCCTCCACCATTAATCATGACACAGGCCTAAAGCAAAGCGAAGACAAAAGAGATTAGTGGCATAACCAATGGATCACAAATATCAGAAGGTACCTGAGTGGTTACCTGGGAAATATTACAACATCTACCATCTAGAAGAACAAGGGCAAGAGACACATAGGAACACTAGCACTTACAAATTCCCCTCCAAGCCACATACCAACCTGACTTGGGATTATATATCATTGTTTCTTCTATCATTGTTATTGATCCTGGGAAAAATCCTGGACCTCCTTCTGAACCGCACTGTGAGTTCCCCTCCGTCAGATGAACTGCAGTGCTTCAAGAAGGCAGCTGACCTTAACCATCATCTCGAAGGTGTTTGAACTGAATAACAGCCCATTGGAAAGGTACATTCTTATAAAGATTTCCAATTCTAGAACGACACTTCAAACGGTACTGTCTCCTTAATATAATCTCAGGATTCTAAAGAGCTCCCAGAGCATTGTGTGTGTGTGTCTGCCGGGCGAGGGCTTTGGTGGGGGAGATTGAGGCAGGGAAACACACATCATTTTCCTGCTGCCACAGAAATTAATTTTTACAAGTGAAGGCTCTCCTGTCTCACCACTAACTGAGATTGTTAAGTGGTCAATTAACAATGATGTAAGGACCTCTACATCATACCCCCAAGATCCATTTCCAGTGGATAAGAATGATCTTACATTGGTATCCTGGCTGTCCTGTAAAACAGTGAAGCCTAGCAGACGGATGAAACATAGAAACATGGAAGATGGGGCAGGAGTAGGCCATTCAATGCCTTGAGCCTGTTCTGCCTTTCAGTATGAGCATGGCTGATCATCCAGCTCAATGCAATAATCCCACCATCTCCCCATATCCTTAATCCCATTAGTCACAAGAGCTATATCTACCTCCTTGTTGAAAACACGATGTTTTGGCCTCAGCCACTTTCTGTGGTCTTGAATTCCATAGGCTCACCACTCTCTGGGTGAAGAAATTTCTCCCATCTCAATCCTAAAAGCTTTACTCCTTATCCTTAAACTATAGTCCCTGGTTCTGGACTCCCTGTCACTGGGAACATCCTTCCTGCATCTAACCCATCTATTTCTGTAAGAATCAGAGTCATTGAGTCGTACAGCATGGAAACAGACCCTTTGGTCCAACTTGTCTGTGCCGAATAAATATCCCAATCTGACCTAGTCTCATTTGCCAGCATTTGGTGCATAGCCTTCTAAACACTTCCTTTAATATACCCATCCAGATGTACCAACCTTCGCCACTTTCTCTGGTAGCTTGTTCCATACATGCACCACTCTCTGTGTGAAAATGGTCCCCCTCAGGTCCCTTTTAAATCTTTCCTCTCTTACCTATGTCCTCTAGTTTTGGACTCCGCACCCTAGTAAAAAGACCTTGGCTGTACACCGTATCTATGCCCCTCATGATTTTATAACCCGTTATATAGTCACCCCTCAGCCTCCGACACTTCAGGGAAAAAAGCTCTAGCCTCTCCCTGTCCCCCAATCCCAGGAAAATCCTTGTAAAACTTTTCTGCACCCTCTCAAGTTTAACAACATTGTTTCTATAGAAGGATGACCAGAATTGTAAGCAGTAGTCTAAAAGTGGCCTCACCAAAGTCCTGTACAGCCACAACATGACGTCCCAACTCCCATACTCAATGTTCTGACCAATGAAGACAAGTGGGCTAATCATCTTCACCACCCTGTCTACCCCGACTCCACTTTCAAAGAACTCAATACCTGCACCCTGAGCTCTCTATGTTCGGCAACACTCCCCAGAGTTCTACCATTAACTGTATAAATCCTGCCCTGGTTGCTTTACCAAAATGCAACACCTCATCTTTATCTAAATTAATGCAACACCTCATCTGCCACGCCTCGCCCCATTGGCCCATCTGATCAAAATCTTGTTATACTGAAATAATCTTCATTGTCCACCACACCACTTATTTTGGTGTCATCTGCAAATTTACTAACCATATCTCCTATCTTCACATCTAAATTATTTATATAAATGATGAAAAGCAGTGGACCCAATACTGATCCTTGTGGCACATTGCTGGTCACAGGCCTCCAGTCCATAACTGAGACTCCCCCCATCATCCCAGTGAATACAATCCTAACTGATTCCATCTCTCCTCGGTCCTGCCAACCCCTGAATCAATTTGGACAACTTTCATTGCACTCCCTCGAAAGCAAGAGCAATCTTCCTCAGATAAGGAGACCAAAACTGCACACTGTATTCCAGGTGTGGCCTCACCAATGCTCTGTGTAATTGCAGTAAGATATCCTTTTCCTGTACTCTCGTTAAGAATGTCAACATACTTTACTGTCTTCATTGCCTGCTGCATGAGCATGCCTACTTTCAGCAAACAGTGCACAAGGACACCCAGGTCTTGTTGAACATTCCTCTCTCTCCATTTACAGCCATTCAGAGAATGGGAAATGTACACACCATCCTGGACTCTTGTTTGCCACAGAAATGCCTATCTATTGTTTTTACAATTGATTCCTCCATGACTATTACAATGGCCATGACACCTCAAGAAACAAACCAGAACATTCCACCCTCAGATTCAGCTGCAGGAACGTTTTACTTATGTTTAAGGCAGGGTAACTACGTGGTATATAGGATTATGGGCATGGGGTAGGCAAAATACATTGAAGTGTTTAATCAACTATGAAGGTATTGAAAAGAGGGGCAGACTTCACCCCCTACTTCTACAGGGGACAGTGAGGTCTGCAGATGCTGGAGATCAGAGTTGAGAGTGTGTTGCTGGAAAAGCACATTAGGTCAGGCAGCATCCGAGCAGCAGGAAAATCAATGTTTTTTTTTTCGATTTTCCTGCTCTTTGGATGCTGCCTGACCTGCTGTGCTTTTCCAGCAACACACTCTCAACCCCTACTCCTACACCTGTTCCTGTCTCCCAGTGTGTGAGATGCAGATTCTGGCAGTGTCTTTCTTCTGTTCCTTTTTATGCATCTCTATAATTTGTAGAACCTTTAAGTGTTCTGACTATGCAGTCCAAGACTGGAAACTTTGAATTACTGATGCCCATACTGTGGATGCATTCGTGCCCTGTGAGAGCTGGGGCAAAAAAACTTATTTTCAATATTATAGCTTAGCTAGGTGGTGTAAGAACTGAAAATTGCAGAAGTACTCATCCAAGTTCACGCCAGTTGATTGAAAGATGGAATGAAAATTTCAGGGTGATGATCATTATCTAGAACTGATTGGGTAGGAGTTTGAAGCTGGGGATTAAGGAATACAGAAACATGACAAGCGCACAGAATTGGATATACTGCTTGTGTGGAGGATAAACACCAACTGTTTGAGCTTACAAAAAACCTGTCTCCATGTAGGAATATCTATGTCATTCTAGTGAAGTGCAGATTTCTCACTTCTTTCCTGTTTGGCTTTCAGATCTCTCTTGTTACAGTGACAGGCAATATAAATCGGTTTTGGCCTGCCAAGGCCAGTAAAAATTATAGGTTCAGTTATGCTGTTTTTGTCCTTTGTGTCTATTTTCTTGCCAAGGTTGGGTGTTTTATTGCTTCTCTGGTTTTTATTTTCCTGCCATTGTTCTTTTCGTGTTTGCATATTATCAGCCTCTCTCTGGATAATAGGAAAATGGTCAGCATGCTCTGTGAGAGAACAATGAGAATAGTTCCTTTCTCAATAGTACAATAATGATCCCACATTTACTGTGCACTGCTTGCTTCTGTGAGCATTCAAAGAGTATTTCCAACAAAGCAACAAATGGATTTGATGATTTGGAGATGCCGGTGTTGGACTGGGGTGGACAAAGTTAAAAATCACACACCACCAGGTTAGAGTCCAACAGGTTTATTTGGAAGCACTAGCTTTCTGAGCACTGCTCCTTCATCAGGTGGTTGTGGAGTATAAGATCGTAGGACACAGAATTTATAGCAAAAGTCTACAATGTGATGTAACTGAAATTATTTATTGAAAAAGACCTGGATTGTTTGTTAAGTCTCTCATCTTTTAGACTTCTTGTAGACAGGGAATAGAGGGATACAGTCCACAGAGAGGCAAAAGGTTTTTAGTTCAGAAAGGCGTCATGTGTCGGAGAATGCTTGATGGGCCGAAGGTCCTGTTCCTGTGCAGTACTGTTCTCCAGTGTTCGGAAGGGTCAGAGAGTGGAATGAACTTAGTAAAGGGGGGAATTGCCTAGGGCTGAAGACATGTGGAGCTCAGAGATGCACATTTTGCTCTCTTTTGGCCCCACACAGAAAATTAAATGAAAAGGTACGTGCTTTTTTGGGCATGATCGGCCCAATATTTCTTCTTTGCAATGAGGAGCCAGTTCAGAGCTCTAATTTGAGTTCAGATGCACCATTGGGATTCAATATAATGTGTTGGCGAAGGTTCTCACTGCTTTCCACCTGGGTGTCTGTTTCGCCTGTTCAAATGTATATATCATTGGCAGTTTTGATTTTTGCATGTTGCATGTTCATTTCTCTTTGGTTGAACATTAAAATAGATGGGAAGTACATGCAAGGGACACTTGTATCATATTCCTCATTCTTCAGAGGCTAATGTGAACGGATCTGGATACTCCATTAATCCAAAACATTTCCACCAATAATCATATGAATGCTGATCTTGGTCTTGTTTTAATGAATGAATGAAGAGAGCCTATTTTGATTGAACAAGGAACAGATAAAACACCATAGATTTCTGTAATTGTCTTTTGTTACTACTAAAAACCAGACTTGTTTGTTTATTTACAAGGTAAGCAATAATTTGACAGAATCATCATTCTATCACTTTCTGAGGTGTTGAGAGATCCCGTGACACATGGAGTCAGCTAAAGATGGTAAAGAAGGGCTTCAGTTCTACAATTTGTGAGATTACTAGGTATTACACACATGACATCAGAATCTAACTCTTAAGGAATGAGGCCTTGATGACAAAAGTGACCAGCTGCACAAGAAATAATAGATGTGACACCCAGCTTCAGGACTATCAAACCTTCACAGTTACACAAAAGTTGTGTTGTCAAACGTATGTGGGACTGAATTCAAGGCCAATATAAGACCATATTGCCTGAGGTGTCTTTATATTCAATCAAACAGCGCTTCCACCTTCCTCACTTTATAAAATTGAGTTTTCTTTTCTCCAAAGGTAATATAAGAAATGCAAAGAAACTCTTACAAGCAGCAAAAAATTAAAAATAAGTTAAACTTATTTTTTCAGAACTGGTAGATATGAAAGATGCTACATCAAAGTATTATAATGTGGGAATGTTTTTGATGGCATGAAAAGCTGTTGTTGGAATTTAAATTTAGATTGAATGGATCGTGAAATAATAATTCCAATAAACGAAGAGACAATTCCATCCTTTTCATAAATAAATTAACCCTTTAATAAACATTCCATGTGCCAGCTATGGATTCCTTTTACAACTACAAGGAATTGTGCAAGTGTGATATGAGAAATTTCTTCAGGTGTAACTGACTGAGAAACTTATGGGTGATAATGTGATTGAATGTCATTGTGTCTCAAGAGTTGAATCATTTATCAAACTTTTATTGTTACACAAAATATTCTGCTTGACGTTTGACTGCTTGACATCAAATAAAAACCTAATGACTCAAAGACCACATGCAAGCAGAAACGTCTTTTGTACAAACACGATAAAGAAGCAATAAAAAAGGACATTCTGTGAGTGGATGATACAGCAGTTAGATTGAACAGATGGAGCCAAATTTATTTAGCCAAATTTAGCCAAATACAGGCCAAAATTATTTAGAAAATAGTCAACTTAAATCCAGGAATGATTTTCTTTGAAAGGCCCCTTAAGTATCAGAAGGAAGACATGTCCAGTGTCCTATTTATGTTTGTGTCAGTATTTCTATCTCTAGAGAATATAAACAAGATACATATTAAGTACAGAATAGTGCATCATTCCGAGACAAATTGGAAAAGGTCACAAAATGAATTTTAAGAATCCTGTTTTTAGGCAAATTAGAATACAGGTAAGATTTCATTTAGAAGTAAATATTGTCGCTAATTGAATGCAAGATTGATCAAACTCAAATAACATATATTGTACTATTACTCTTTACACAATTTGTCTGCATCAGTGGATGATACGGTCCTTTTTTAAAATCTAGTTTGATTCCTGTAATGGGATTTGGATCAGCCGTGCATTCCAGGATAGATCTGGATTGATTTGCACTCCCTCTACAGCTGCATGTCTGCACATCAAATCATATGTATTACAGAAGGTATTAAAAAGGATAAAAGAGTCACTGGGGAAGAGTCGAAGGGAGCAGTAATGTTGCCTGTCTTTTGGTCTTTTTCCACCGTTTCCCATTTGACTTATTTAAAACGATTGCATTTCTGACTTTTTCTAGTACTGCTGAAAGGTAACAGATGAGAAACGTTACTTCTCTTTCTTTTCCCACAGACACTATCTGACCCCCCCCCCCCCGAATGTTTTCAGAGGTTCCTGTTATGATCTAAACGATGTCAGAGATAGCATTTTCAAAATTACTTAATTTTTTTTAACAGATGCCACCCTTGGCAGAACATCAAAGATGCAGCCCGGATTTTGAAAAGTGGAGCATGTACAAATTCCACATGAGGAAGTGCTACTTTTCAATATCTGGATTGCTCCAGGCCCATTAATAACTCAGCTACTGCAGCCTGGGGCACTGAGACAGAGTCTGCTCATGCAGTTTTGAAACAGAAATGGCCTACTCCTATTTTCTATGTTTCTGTGCAGCTGATGTGGTGACGACCACAAACACAGGATGTTATCGAAGGAAAACAACAGTCCTTAGTGTCCGAGGCTCTGATAGCAATTGTAATCAAAGTTAACATGGGTTCAACAGAATTACTTGTATCCAATATTCCACCTCTTTAATTAAACTATGATCTTGACTCTTAATGTTTATTGTCATTTACTCTATGTGTATAAATGGATATAACCTAATGGCATTTCGCGGTTATCAGAGGGAGGGTGATGTTCTGAGATCCACAGTGGGCCAGTGTGTTCCAGTTTGTAGTCTCTGCTTTTCTGTCAGTTACTACAGAGTAGGAGGGTGTAAAGTGTTACAAAATGGGGGGGGGGGGGTCTGATTGTCATTCCACGCAGTTCCATGGCCCAGGAGTGTTACACCAAACATGGGATAAGAGTGTCACGCAGAATGATAATTATCACGGTAGCTCTCATGCTCCTCCTGACTGGGGTTCCTAGCAGCACTGGTTACAATCTAAGATCAGAGGATTCACCCTGGTAACAGACTGCGGCAGTAATGGGAAGGTGAAGGGAGATCCCTCAGTCTTGGATCTGTGAGTACCACTGATGAAGGGAAGACTAAATATCTCACCTATTTTAATTTCAAACTACCTCTACTAAGATTTTACTGGAAGCCAACTAAAAAGCATAGTTCAGTTTGGTTATCACATTGTCTAGATAGTTAATGGGTAGAGCAATTAATCACGCTCAGTACATAGCAAATCTTAATTCTCTTTTTCACTATCCGTCTCAAAGCAGGCAATTGCACTTTTTCCCTTGGGAACGTATTCAAATGCATCCACCTCGCCGCCTCCATTACTGGGTTTCTGGAAGTGTATTTCCAAATTATCCCGTAAGATTTCTTCATCCATTATATCCGCAATTCCAGTAAAGAGGGCACTCCTTTTAGAAATGACCTCCTGTACCTGAGGGTAAAACAGAGAGCAGCAGGATATTTTAACAAAATTGAAATACTTCCAATGTTAAAAATCCAGACAGAGCAAGCTAGAAATATTTAGCAAGTCAGGCAACATCTGTCAGAAAGGAAAAATAGCAGATTGGAATAACTCCACAGAGGCCGGTATCCCATCACCAAGTCACCCTTTATCTACACGTGGAGAGTCCTTGACACTGATCCAGCTCCCACAGAGCCAGCTCTCAGAGTGAAAAGGATGTTTGACACTCCTGTTTATATCTGTCAGCCAGGGCTCCCTGAATGGATCAGATTAACAACCTCAATCAGGAAACTCATATTCTAGCAAGTCGATGTGGCCAAGCTCATTACAATCTCTACACATATATTAAAGATAAATCGTGTAGTTAAAAAGGGAACAGAGTGACAAGAGGAGAAAAGGGGGGTGCGATTACAGGATGATTTGTGCAATGCTTGGATGGACAATGGGAGAGAAGGAAATGTACAGATTGAAGAGGAGACAATGAGAGAAATAACAACAGAAACACATACACAATACTGAGTTACCTTCATTCACCAAAAGAAGAAAGTGACTTGGGAAAAACCATCAAAGTAGAGGAGGGTCCAGTGGACCAGGAGAGTGAAGATTAATTTGAGGAATGAACCTGAACAATGTATTGTAAATATTACTCCTATACTACTGGATCACTGTGCTGGGACTATTATTCCCATGCTTCCAGAACACTGGGTTGGGACTGTTATTCCCATGCTCTCGGAACACAGGTCTGGAACAGTTACTCCCTGTTCCTGGATCACTGTGCTGGGACTGTTAAACCCGTGTTCCTGGATCACTGTGCTGGGATGTTACTCCCATGTTCCCGGATCACTATGCTGGAACTGTGACTCCCATGTTCCCAGATCACTGTGCTGGGACTGTTACTCCCGTGTTGCAAGATCACTGTGCTGGGATTGTTACTCTCCAATTCCCGGATCACTGTGCTGGGACTATTACTCCTGCGTTCCTGGATCACTGTGCTAGGACCGTTACTCCCGTGCACCTGCATCACTGTGCTAGGACTGATACTCCTGTACTCCCGGATCACTGTGCTATGTCAGTTATTCCATACTCTGGGATCATTGTGCTGGGAATGTTACTCCTGTGCTCTAGGATCACTGTGCTGGGACTGTTACGCCCCTGTTCCCTGATCACTGTGCTGGGACTGTTACCCCTGTAATCCCGGATCACTGTGCTGGGACTGTTACTCCCATGTTCCTGGATCACTGTGCTGGGACTGTTACTCCCAGTTTCCCAGATCACTGTGCTGGGACTGTTACTCCCCTGTTCCCGGATCACAGTGCTGGGACTGTTACTCCGGTGTTCCCGGATCACTGTGCTGGGACTGTTACTCCCATGTTCCTGGATCACTGTGCTGGGACTGTTACTCACAGTTTCCCGGATCACTGTGCTGGGACTGTTACTCCCATGTTCCCGGATCACAGTGCTGGGACTGTTACTCCTGTACTCCCAGATCACTGTGCTGGGACTGTTACTCCCATGCTCCCGGATCACTGTGCTGGGACTGTTACTCCCCTGTTCCTGGATCACTGTGCTGGAACTGTTACTCTCCTGTTTCTGGCTCACTGTGCTGGGACTGTTATCCCATGCTCCCAGATCACTGTGCTGGGACTGTTACTCCCCAATTCCCGAATCACCGTGCTGGGACTGTTACTCCCATGCTCCCGGATCACTCAACTGGGACTGTTACTCCCCTGATCCCAGATCACTGTGCTGGGACTGTTACTCCTGTATTCCTGGATCACTGTGCTGGGACTGTTGCTTCCTGATCACTGTGCTGTGATTGTTGCTCCAGTGTTCCCGGATCACTGTGCTGGGATGCTACTCCCGTGTTCCCAGATCACTGTGCTGTGATTGTTACTCCAGTGTTCCCGGATCACTGTGCTGGGATGCTACTCCCGTGTTCCCAGATCACTGTGCTGTGATTGTTACTCCAGTGTTCCCGGATCACTGTGCTGGGATGCTACTCCCGTGTTCCCAGATCACTGTGCTGGGACTGTTACTCCCCTGTTCCCGGATCACTGTGCTGGAACTGTTACTCTCCTGTTTCTGGCTCACTGTGCTGGGACTGTTATTCCCATGCTCCTGGATAACTGTGTTGGGACTGTTACTCCCCAGTTCCCGAATCACCGTGCTGGGACTGTTACTCCCATGCTCCCGGATCACTCAACTGGGACTGTTACTCCCCTGTTCCCAGATCACTGTGCTGGGACTGTTACTCCCATGTTCCTGGATCAGTGTGCTGGGACTGTTACTCCCGTGTTCCTGGATCACTGTGCTGGGACTGTTACTCCCATGTTCCTGGATCACTGTGCTGGGACTGTTACTCCCGTTTTCCTGGATCATTGTGCTGGGACTGTTACTCTCATTTTCCTGGATCACTGTGCTGGGAATGTTACTCCCGAGCTCCCGGATCACTGCGCTGGGACTGTTACTCCCGTTTTCCTGGATCACTGTGCTGGGACTGTTACTCCCATACTCCCGGATCGCTGTGCTGGGACTGTTACTCCAGTGATCCTGGATCACTGTGCTGGGACTGTTACTCCCGTGCTCCCAGATCACTGTGCTGGGACTGTTACTCCCTTTTTCCTGGATCACTGTGCTGGGACTGTTACTCTCGTTTTCCTGGATCACTGTGCTGGGACTGTTACTCCCGAGCTCCCGGATCACTGTGCTGGGACTGTCACTCCCGTTTTCCTGGATCACTGTGCTGGGACTGTTACTCCCATACTCCCGATTCGCTGTGCTGGGACTTTTACTCCAGTGATCCTGGATCACTGTGCTGGGACTGTTACTCCCATACTCCCGGGTCGCTGTGCTGGGACTGTTACTCCAGTGATCCTGGATCACTGTGCTGGGACTGTTACTCCCGAGCTCCCGGATCACTGCGCTGTGACTGTTACTCCCGTTTTCCTGGATCACTGTGCTGGGACTGTTACTCCCGTGCTCCTGGATCACTGTGCTGGGACTGTTACTCCCGAGCTCCCGGATCACTGCGCTGGGACTGTTACTCCCATGTTCCTGGATCACTGTGCTGGGACTGTTACTACCGAGCTCCCGGATCACTGTGCTAGGACTGTTACTCCGATGTTCCCGGATCACTGTGCTGTGACTGTTACTCCCGTTTTCCTGGATCACTGTGATGGGTCCGTTAGTCCCGTTTTCCTGGATCACTGTGATGGGTCTGTTACTCCCCAGTTCCCGGATCACTGTACTGGGACTGTTACTCCCGTGCTCCTGGATCACTGTGCTAGGACTGTTACTCCCTTGTTCCTGGATCACTGTGCTAGGACTGTTACTCCCGTGTTCCTGGATCACTGTGCTAGGACTGTTACTCCCGTGCTCCTGGATCACTGTGCTAGGACTGTTACTCCCGTGTTCCTGGATCGCTGTGCTGGGACTGTTACTCTCATGTTCTTGGATCACTGTGCTGGTACTGTTACTCCCGTACTCCTGGATCACTGGGCTGGGACTGTTACTCCCGTGCTCCAAGCTCACTGTGCTGGGACTGTTACTCCTGTGCTCCCAGATCACTGTGCTGGGACTGTTACTCCCGTGTTCCTGGATCACTGTGCTGGGACTGTTACTCCTGTGCTCCCAGATCACTGTGCTGGGACTGTTACTCCTGTGCTCCCAGATCACTGTGCTGGGACTGTTACTCCCGTGTTCCTGGGTCACTGTGCTGGGACTGTTACTTCCCTATTCCCAGATCTGTGCTGGGATAATGGACTGGGACTATTACTCCCGTGTTCTCGGATCACCGTGCTGAGACTTTACTCCCATGTTCCCGAATCAATGTGCTGGGTCTGTTATTCCTGTGTTCCTGGATCACTGTGCTGGGACTGTTACTCCCATGCTACTTGATTACTGTGCTGGGACTGTTACTCCCCTGTTCGTGGATCATTGTGCTGGGACTGTTACTCCCGTGTTCCCGGATCACTGCTGGGACTGTTACTCCCCAGTTCCTGGATCACTGTGCTGGGACTGTTACTCCCCAGTTCCTGGATCACTGTGCTGGGACTGTTACTCTTGTGTTCTGAAATTCCAAATTCTTGGAGTACAGGAAAAATCTGGCACTAAACTCCATCCATCCCTCCATCAATCAACAGTAATGTATCCGAATTGTAACTTTGTTCGTCCCTGTGGTGATTTCACCGAATAAATATAAACATTCCTATAAAATAAATGAAAGATACATAACAGGAGAAAAAGATTTTGCATACCGTTATGTTTACAATTTCACCATTGATAAACGGGGAAATCCTCAGTGGGGGTATTTTGCCAATTCCCCGAAAGTCTACTTGGTGAAATTCTTTCTTTGTCAAGTTCTCGGCAACTGAAAGAAATACAAAGAAGGGTAAATACAGATGTGTACTCAAGTTTCTCCTGTATTCCTGTTCATATCATTGCAGTCACTTGCAAGAGTTCCTAAAATCCTTCACAAGTTCCTTCCTTCCTGTGATCCCATTTGCAACATCCATCAGACATCGAAGTGGAACGGAGGGACTTGTTCCTAGGTGTGCACACAATGTCACAAACTTTGCAGTGCCTGAGAAATGACAAAGTCAGGAAGGGGAGGTTTGGACAGAACTTAACCACGTAATGTTTTCTTGTGGCCAGGATACTTGAGGTTGGCTTTCCTAGTGGAACAAAGAGGGAGGTTATTCAGCCCCTCAGGGCTGTTCCACCTTGTCAATTTGATCAGTGGTCAGATTGAGGCCAGGAACTCCATTACTTTGGTCATGAAGCATAGTTTTTTATAAAATCTGGAATAAAAGGACACACTGTTGAAGCTTTTCATCTTGCGGTCACCAGGACAGTCACAAGAATGCCAAATTTTCAAGGGAACAACGATTTACAACTCATAAGACAAGGGTGCTGATTGGCTGGCAGCTTGATTCCAATTAGTTGAATGAAGAATGCATCAAGGAACTGTTGTTGCCCAAGTTCTTGTTTAATTAAAAAAGGATACAACGGTTGGACATGTTCCTTTTGCCTGCAGAGGACAGGTCCCTGGGAATGAATGTGTCTGACACTAGTATCTAACATTCCAAGTCTGACTGATAATCTTAAAATGGTTGTTATTGCAATTTGTGGAACACTTAGAATTGTTCAGCAAATGTTGTCCAATCCAGAATCACATCGAGCACTTGACAGAATATTTGCAACCATGGGCAGATTGATGCACCTCTCCATTTTGCCAATTGTACACAGCACATCACTTGGGCTTGCACCTCGGGTATTCGACTTGGCAATAGCTCAACTAATCAGAGCCAACCTGCCAACCGGTCAGCATCCTTTTCTCACACCATATATCATTGCTCCCTTTCAAATGTACCATTTTTGTATCTGTCCTGGTGAGGGCAGAATGATAAACCTTTGGCAGATTATCCCCTTTGTCAAGTTCTGCACTGCCCAATGACTACTTTCTTTACTTTTTCTCATTGGGTTTTTCTGTCAGAACCATGTGCACAAGCAGCCTTTAAATCCATCACATTTGCTAAGGTTCGGGGACAGAAGACGCTGGGATATGGTTAAATATTATATAACATCAAACCCCAACCTGCAATTGGTTAAGGCAATGAGTAGCTGAATGTCACAGCCAGGAGAATTGCAGACTTGAACTCCTGTCAATGCAGCAATTACAGTCATAGAGTCATAGAGATGTACAGCACGGAAACAGACCCTTCAGTCCAACTTGTCCATGGCAACCAGATATCCTAAATATATCTAGTCCCATTTGCTAGCACTTGGCCATATCCCTCTAAACCGTTCCTATTCATGTCGCCATCCAGATGCCTTTTAAATGTTGTAATTGTACCAGCCTCCACCACATCCTCTGGCAGCTCATTCCATGCACGCACCACCCTCTGTGTGAAAAACTACTCCTTAGGTCTCTTTTAAATCTTTCCCTCTCACCCTAAACCTATGCCCTCTAGTTCTGGACTCCCCAACCCCAGGGAAAAGACTTTGTCTATTTATCCTATCCTTGCCCCACACGATTTTATAAACCTCTATAAGGTCACCCCTCAGCCTTCGACGCTCCAGGGAAAACAGCCCCAGCCTATTCAGCATCTCCCTGTAGGTCAAACCCTTCACCCAAGATTTTTAGAAAATAATTATTTAAACCTACTCTCACTGTTTGAAACCATACATGCCTTACGCTGTTAAAATATTGAAAATATTCTTCATGACTGAGTGCAATCTGTGGTTTTCTCAACTGTGACATTCCATCATAGGATTGTCACAGTGAAACTCAATGCTCTCCTGAAACAAGAAAATCTACAAATGGGGTACCCTGTAAGTCCTTACCACCCACTGCTAGGTATCCAGTTTAAAACATCAATGTATTTCAGATCTGAAGTGGTCATTTTGAGTCATGGTGGTCTGTGACAAAGTGAGGGACGTGGGCTGGTTCCTCACTTCACACCCCATTCCATTTTATATTTCAATGTACCTCGCAGTTGTCAGATTTCATGTCAGTGACTCTAAAAGGTTTTAGCCTTTCTGATCTATGCGCACAGGAAACGGGCACCAATCAGGAGTAGAACCCCTGGTCCACTCTCTCTTGCTTAGCCCAGAGACAGTGATCTCAAATGTCTGTCACCAACCCGGGCTGAGATCTGTTAACTTTGACCCAGATCGGTCCATATTTCCAACCATTGTCTGTTTTGACCAAGCAAACCTTGGGAAAACTCCAGATAGTCAACAGCACCTTGCTTTTATATGCCACCTTCATTGTGAGAAATACACGAAGAGGCTGTACATAGAAAAGATCAAATAAATGATTGCCGGGGTTAATAATATATAAACTGAGTCAAAACATGTGGTGCTGGAAAAGAACAGCAGGTCAGGCAGCAGGAGAGTTGACATTTCGGATGTAAACCCTTAAACAGGAATTCCTGATGAAGGGCTTATGCCTGAAACATCAACTCATCCGCTCCTCAGATGCTGCCTGACCTGCACCACACTTTATGACTCTGACTCTCCAGCATCTGCTGTCCTCACTTTCTCCTAATATATAAACTGAGCCTCACTAAAGTCCTCAGTTACATTATGGTGAGTGGTATTGGATCCACACTGTGAAAAAGATGTCAGGGCTTTAGAGTGCGTACAATAGGTTCATTAGGATGCTAAACACCAGGACAAAATACACTGAGGCTTCTTCCTAGTTTAGCAACACAGACCGCAAAATGATGGAAGGATGGGATCAGGTAGAAAGGAGCAGAAAGTTCCGAGTAGTTGATGTGGTTCTGGGATGAATGGCCACAGGGACAAGATTAAATGTAAGAGAACTTTCAGATTGTGAAATGTCACTTCCAAAGGCTCATTTTTAAAAAATTAAATAAAAACAGTAATTGCTGGAGAAACTCAGCAGGTCTGGCAGCATCAGCGGAGAGAAAATAAAGTCCACGTTTCAATTCTGGCAACTCTTCATCAGGTTCTGATTTTAAAAAAAGACTCGAAGCAATGACTCTGCTTTCTGTCCTCAGATGCTGCCAGACCTATTAGGTTTCTCCAGCAATTTCTGTTTCTGTTTCAAATCTTGAACATCTGCAGTCCTTAGGTTTTATTTAATTTGTTTTTATTCACTTGTAGGTTATGGATATCAGTGGCTGGGCCATCATTTATCACCTATCTCTATGCCCAGAGGGCAGTTATGAGTCAACCACATTGCTGTGGGTCTGGAGTCACATGCAGGCCAGACCAGGTAAGGATAACAGCTCCTTCCCTAAAGGACATAAATGAAACAAATGGGTTTCTCCAACAACTCTACAAAATAATGTCATGGTCATAATTAAGATGGTGAATTCTATGTTGTTATTGAATTAAAATTCCTCCACGTACCATGATGGAATTCAAGTTTAGGTCCCCAGAACATTCCCCGAGTCCCTGGATTAACAATCTAGCAATAACACCATTCAGCTTTGCCTCTCCAGAATTGGCTGAAGTGTTAAAGCAGAAATTGTTTCAACTTCAGTGAACAGACTAGAAAAGTAGATGGAGAAAGGAAATAAAGGGATATGGGAATAGAATGGATGGATGTAATTTTTGTTCTGGAGGGTAAATACCGATACCAGTCCAAAAGTATGGTGCTGGAAAAGCACAGCCAGTCAGGAGACCAGAGGAGCAGGACAGACGACATTTGGTGCATAAGCAGGAGCTTTCCTGCTCCTCGGATGCTGCCTGACCGGCTGTGCTTTTCCAGCAATACACCTTTTGACTCTGATCTCCAGCATCTGCAGTCCTCACTTCCTCCAAATACTGACACCAAACTTTTCAGCAAAATGGTCTCTCCATGTAACTTTGACGCATTTCCATGTGCCGAACAAGAGGTTATTAATTCAGTTCAATTCACGTTTTTCCAAGATATTTTCAGTGGTATCTTACTTCCTTCAGAAACAAACGTTACTATGACATTCCCAGAATCTTCCAACAGCACAACATTTTCCACTTCTCCTCCACCATTCCGTTGTTTGCTGAAGTACAGCTCCAACTTGTCCAGCAGCTGGTCGGTTGAAGGAAGCTTTGGGATATCTGAAACCAGGATTCGATTTTTACACACCTGTGTCTGAATCTGTGGGAAAAAATCAGCACGTCAGCCCTCTTACTCTGCAGATTACGTCACTGACCATGTAAAAGTCACCCAGTGAGACCTGTCACACAACATCAGACAGAGCTGCTTTTTGACCCACTTCCACAAATATTATAACAGTATCTTCATTGGGCAGGATACTATTAAACGAGAGAGGGTTCAGATGTTGCTGGGTGTGGGAGGTTTGCGTTATAAAGAAAGGCTGGATAGCATGGGAATTTTTTTCACTGGAGCGTAGGAGATTGGGAGGTGACCTTATTGAGGTTTATAAAATTATGAGGGCTATAGGTAGATATAATGGTATGTGTCTTAAAGACTAGAGGGCATATTTTTAAGGTGAGAGGAGAGAGATTCAAAAAAGACATGAGAAGCAAATGTTTTACACAGAGGGTGGTTCGCATGTGGTATTAACTTCCTGAGGAAGTGGTGGATGCAGGCACAGTTACAATGTTTAAAATACACGTAGATGAGTACATTAATAGGAAAGGTTTGGTGGGCCAGGAGCAGGCAGGTGGGAGTAATTTATTTTGGTATTATGTTTGAAATGGATAGGTTTGACCGAAGGGTCTGTTTCCATGCTGTAGTAGTTTATGACTCTAAGTATTGAGGTAGCAAGAGAAATGGTCCAAACAGCACAGAAGCAACAGAGGGGCTCAACAAGAAATTTGGGCTGCATTGTGTTAAAAGTTTAAAGAGCATTAATACACCATGGTCACACAGTCACAGACAACTCCATGGTACACATGGAGTGATGCGGTTATATGAATGGTTACACGTGCCCTGTCATGAGACACTAGTGCCCATTTTAAACCAGAAAGCAGAAGTCACATTCACAGCAAATGAGTTGGAGATGCTGGTGTTGGACTGGGGTGTACAAAGTTAAAAATCACACGACACCAGGTTATAGTCCAACAGGTTTAATTGGAAGCACTAGCTTTCGGAGCGCCGCTCCTTCAATTGTGTATTCCACAACCACCTGATGAAGGAGCAGCGCTCTGAAAGCTAGTGCTTCCAATTAAACCTGTTGGACTATAACCTGGTGTTGTGTGATTTTTAACTTTGTACAGCAAACGAGATTATTCTGCCACTGACTTCCTGAGTCAGAGACAAAAAAACTGCAGATGCTAGAATCCAAGGTCGACAAGCAGGAGGCTGGAAGAACATGGCAAGCCAGTCAACATCAGGAGGTAGAGAAGTTAACGTTTCAGGTGTAACCCTCCTTCAGGACCATCTTCTGGTCCTGAATAAGGGTTACACCCGAAATGTTGACTGGTTTCCGGAAGCAGAAAGCTCTGTTGCAGAAAGTTTGACACTCTGCCATCTAGTGACCAATCAATGGTAACTGCAGGTGATGAATTTACCATACGGAACCCAGTCACAACTGAGACTTACTTCGATCTCTTTTAACATCGGCAGCTTCAAAGGTTGAGCCTTTATCTTAATTTGACAGTCTCCTAATTCAATCACATGTTCTTCCATTTCCAGTATATTATTAGCGACTGCAAAAGTAAGAAAAATCAAAAGTTCTTAAGATACAAGTGTTAGCCAGCTTAACATTTCCAATAATATTTCGAGATGATTCCAGAAATACAATAAAAAACACAGATATTTTGTGTTCATTGAGCCTTAATGGTTCATAAACTTAGGACCAGCAGTTTAAAAAACATGTTAACTTTAGTTGGGTTCTCGCTACAGACATTACTTGGAGAGAAATTGTTGAGATACTTTGCACATGATCTGTAAAGGCATAATATGATCATTCCATGATGCTTTGTACTAGCACCTCACTAAATTATGAGTGATGCAGTATTCAATGTACTGACAGGCTGCTGAGTTCTGAGATCTTAAAGGGCAGAAACTGAGCTGCATTGAGCTCCTCTTGTGGTGTAAATATAGGCCAGTTTCTGGGAGAACCGTATCCAACCACTGCTGTATTCACAGATGCCTTCTCGAGCACCTAAGGCACCTGCTTGGAGTAATAGATCCTTTATAAAAGCAAACAAGGAGCCTAAATACCAAATGATTTAAAGAGGGTCTAGAACTGACTCTGCTTCTCAACTCAGTGACCCCGAGGCAGTGGCTGCCAGTTGCAACATTTCTGTCCTCCTCCTGTGTTCCCAGCACACCATCATGTATTCACTTTCTGCCAGCATCATGGGCTTCTTGTGGTTTTTGACATGTTACTCCTTGTATTATATATTATATATCACAGAGAATCAGGTTTATATGGAATCAGATATAATCAGATATAACAAAGCACAATGCACACTACTCAAACTTACATATATTGTCTTAAAGTCATAAAGTTTTACAGCACAGAAACAGACCCTTCAGTCCAACTTATCAGATATCCTAAATCAATCTCGTCCCATTTGCCAGCACATGGTCCATATCCCTCTAAACCCGTTCTATTCATGTATGTCTTGTTTGTATGCTTATTTAGATAATTAATATATTACTTGGTATTTATATGAGAGTATATATGTTACCATGATAGCAAAGATTAAATTGCTGAGTGTATGCAAAGTTGCCATAGTCTTATCAGACCATACAGCTGCTCTGTGAGAGAGAGATGACTGGTGGACGGTTTAACCTGAAGGTGAGAGGTTATGAACAAGAGTTCTTCTCAGTAACCTCAGCTGTTGCAGGAATTGAACTCACACAGTTACTCTGCATTGCAAACCAGCCATCAAGCTAACCAACCCCGCTATTGTTAACTTACTGACTAACAAGGTGACCAGTTTCCAGACTACTGGCTGAATAAATAAGGAGTAAGAGGAGACCTCTTATAATACAGCATCACATGTCATGTTGCCAACTCGGCATAGATGATAGTGTCTTTTTGAAACCTGTACCATTCTACAACACAGCTGCCAGCCCATGTTCAACTCCCTCCATATGCCTTAGTCCATAATGTGATGTGGGGCTGAACCTGAATTCCTCATGAACTGGCTCCCAGGTGTTGGCAGCATATCCATGTTATTACATGATCTGTAAAGGCATAATATGATCATTCCATGATGCTTTGTACTGGTCACCTGTTAGTCAGTAAGTTGGCAGCATATCCATGAGGCCCAGTTCTTGCCAAGCCTTGACCAGCCTAACTGAGTAAGCCTCTATCTCTGCACCAGAGGGTATGAGACTAAAAATGAACTTAACCTTTTCAAATGATGCCTAGAATCATAAAATTCCTACAGTGTAGAAACAGGCCCTTCGGCCAAACAAATCTACACCGACCCTCCAAAGATTATTCCATCCAAACCCATTACTCTATATTTACCCCTGACCAATGCATTTAACCTACACATCCCTGAACACTATGGCCAATTCACCTAATCTGCACATCTTTGGATTATGGGAGGAAACCCACACAGACACAGGGAGAATATGCCAACTCCACATAGACAGTCACCCGAGGCGGGAATCAAACTCAGGTCCCTGGTGCTGTGAGGCAGCAGTGTTAACCACTAAGCCACCATGCTGCCCTCATTGGATTGCAAAAATACATGAAAGCAAGTACTGATGACAAACTCAAAAAACCATGCAGTTTAATGGGTACAACAATAACTTGCATTCATATAGCAGCTCTAGCTCACAGTACATTACTTTCTTAGTTTGTGATAAGAATAGTTTTAGTGATGACGTGGACATATAATTAGCAACTCAACATTAACACCAAAAAAATCAATTTAAATCAAATCTAGCCATTTCATTCAGCCTCTGCCAGCTGCCAAGGTTACAGCTAAAAACCCAAAGAACTGCGGATGCTGTAAATCAGAAACAAAAGCATAAGATACTGGAAAAGCTCAGCAGGGCTAGCAGCACCTGTGAAGAGAAATTAAAGTTAACGGTTCGGGTCAGGTGATGTTTGCTCAGAACTGATGGTAGTGAGGAGTATGTCGGTTTATATGCAGAAGATAGGGTGGGGGAGGGCTAAAAAGTAAACGATAGGTGGGGATAGAGCATAGAGAGAGGGAAGAGCAGTTGGACAGACAAAGGCAGCTCATGTTCTGCTTGGAAACCCTGCAGCCCTCCAGACTCAATATTGAGTTCAATAATTTTAGGGCCTGAACTCCCCCATGCCCTAGCCTCCCACCACACACGCCAGGGCTTGTTATCACATACTGCCTATTGTTAGCCACTAACATTCTCCATTAACAGCTGTTCACTCTTCCAGGTGGATCCTTATTGACTCCTTTGTCTGTCCAACTGTCCTTCTGCCTATTTGGGCTCTATCCCCACCTATTATTTAGACCTTACCATCTCCCCCCACTCTACCTTCTGCACATAAACTGACATTTTCCTCGCTACCATCAGTTCTGAGAATGGGTCACCAGACCTGAAATGTTAATTTTGATTTCTCTTCACAGCTGCTGCCAGACTTGCTGAGCTTTTTCAGCAACTTCTGTTGTTGTCAAGGTTACAACTAAACTCAGTCTATAGCAACCAGAACACAGAACCGTTCTGTACTTTTAGCCAATAATTATTAACTTTGGACACCAGAAGACATGCACAACAACTGATTCCTTTTGTCATTGGATTACTTTCTACCTGTTTCATCTTCGAATGTGATCACTGCTGAGCCTCCTTTTATTGGGTAATGAATGCATGGCTTTAGGTCAAATTCTACTACTGGATTGCCATCTTTCTCAATTTTGCCATTAAAGCACCATCGTTTTTCAGGCATGGAGAAAGAAACCTGTGGAGATTTCAAGAAAACCACCATATTAATATGATTGACAATGGGGACAAATTAGCAGCATTTGTGTAACATGTGTTAGCAATAAGCTATGGAATGTAGATTGTTCATACATTCACCCCCAGAGTCGGAAATGTGTTACACTGGAAAAGCACAGCAGGTCAGACAGCCTCCAAGGAGCAAGAGAATCGAAAGGCATAAGCTCTTCCTCAAGAATGTGGGGGAGGGTTACAATCACACCCCACTGCCAGAGATATATTTCCCTCCTCATCCCTATCAGCAATCCACAGAGACAATTCCCTCCGTGACTCCTTCATTAGGTCCAAGCCTCCCACTAGCCCACCCTCCACTCCCGGCACCTTCCCTTGCCACTGCAAGAGGTGTAAAACCTGCACCCACACCTCCCCCTTCACCTCCGTCCAGGGCCCGAAAGGATCCTTCCAAATCCGGCAGTGATTTTCCTGCACATCCAAACACTTCATCGACTGTGTCTCCCGATGTGGTCTCCTCTACTTTAGGGAGACAGGATGCCAACTCGCGGATCATTTCAGGGAATATCTCTGGAACAAATGCACCAAACAACCCCACTGCACTGTGGCTGACTACTTCAACTCACCCTCCCACTCCCCCAAGGACATGCAAATCCTGAGCTTTCTCCACTGCCAAATCCTAGTCGCCTGACACCTGCAGGAAGGATGCCTCATCTTCTGCCTTGGGATCCTCCAACCACATGGCATCAACATTGACTTCACTAGTTTCCAAATCACCCCTCCCCCCACCTCATCCCAGATTCAATCCTCCAACGTGGCACCACCCTCTTGACCTGTCCTACCTGTCCATCTTCCTTCCCATCTAGCTGCACCCTCCCTTCTGACCTATCACCATCATTCCCCACCTGTATCTATCCATCGCCTTCTCAGTCCCCTTCACCCCATCGACGTTTCTGAGGAAGGGCTTACACCCAAAATGTCAATTTCCCTGCTCCTCAGATGCTGCCTGACCTGCAGTGCTTCTCCAGTGCCACACTTTTCGCCTTGATCTCCAGCATCTGTAGTCCCCACTTTCTCCTGTTCATACATACAGTCTAATATTAAATAGTTATTACTGTCCAGACTGGGGCATGTTCACAGGCTTTTTGACAGAAGTATTCACCCACAAAGGTGGTCCCGCTGTAGAAGATGCTTATTACTTTCAAACAGGATGGGGCATTAGTAAGTGTTTTATGTGATTCACCCTTTTGAAAATTCTTTCTTTCCAACCTATTTCACCGCCAAACTGACACTAAAACAAAATCATAAATAAGCAGAAGAAATTCTGAGCTTTCTCTACCTTCAGTACCATCCTGGCTGATCCTCACCACCCCCACCCCCCACCAGCTCCAGTTGATTAGAGTAGATTAATCCACTACAGTGTTGAAACAGGCCCTTCAGCCCAACAAGTCCACACCAACCCTCCGAAGAGGAACCCACCCAGAACCACTTCCCCCTGACCAATTCTTCACCATTTCTCCAATGTTTGGTACAGCCAAAGAATCTCAGTCTTAAAAATTTCTTCAGCGATGGAGCATTAACAACCCTCTGTAGTAGAGAATTCCAAAGACTCAGAACCCTTTGAGGGAAGACCTTCCTTCACATTTCAATGATAAATCATTGGTTCTTTATTTTGGGACTGGACCTCCATGTTTGAAATTCCCAGTTAAGGGAAACAGACTTTCAAGATCTATTCTATCAAGTGCATTCAGATATCGCTGACCTGAAACATTAACCCTGTTTGTCTCCCCTCAAACATTGCCATATCTGTTGATTATTTCTCAGATTTACTAAATATTCTTTACTTTCTTATTTTCTTCACCCCAATTGTTTTGGCTCCTCTCAAGTGTCCAGTCGCAGAATAGGGGGAGACAGTGAGCACTGCAGATGCTGGAGATCGGAGTTGAGTGTGTTGCTGGAAAAGCACAGCATGTCTGGCAGCATCCAAGGAGCAGGAAAAATCAACGTTTCTGGCCGGAGCCCTTCATCAGGAATTTCTGATGAAGGGCTCCGGCCCGAAACATCGATGTTTCCTGCTCCTCGGATGCTGCCAGACCTGCTGTGCTTTTGCAGCAACACAATCTCAATGCAGAATAGAGGGACCCTACACAAAGGCCTCTGTCAATGCTGTTCAACTGTACAGGGGTAATCCTTTCACAAATGAGAAGCTCTCCAACCATGCAAATACAAATGCAAACATACTGGAGAGAGCAGAAAGGGAATGTCAAGTTCATGCTGAGCAGCTCTGTATCCAGTTATCCAGGGATTACGAAAGAAAGCACCAAAGAAGGAACAGGAAAGGACAAAATCAGAGATGACTGTCTGCTGAAAAGGACAAGTATACTGATGCTCTGAAGTTGCAACCTTTGGCACTTGGAGGGTTGTGAGTTTCCCAGGACTGAAAAGAAATTTTAGAGAACTATTCAGAATTTATTTCTAATAACATTTTAACTTCAAAGTTTGTGCAAAGATTTGTAGCTCAGGTGCTCGTTGTTGTGGTTCTGTTCGCCGAGCTGGAAGTTTTTGTTGCAAACGTTTCGTCCCCTGGCTAGGCGACATCATCAGTGCTTGGGAGCCTCCTGCGAAGCGCTTCTTTGATGTTTCCTCCGGTGTTTATAGTGGTCTGTCCCTGCCGCTTCCGGTTGTCAGTTTCAGCTGTCCGCTGTAGTGGTTGGTATATTGGGTCCAGGTCGATGTGTTTGTTGATGGAGTTTGTGGATGAATGCCATGCCTCTAGGAATTCCCTGGCTGTTCTCTGTCTGGCTTGCCCCATGATAGTAGTGTTGTCCCAATCGAATTCATGTTGCTTGTTGTCTGCGTGTGTGGCTACTAAGGATAGCTGGTTGTGTCGTTTCGTGGCTAGTTGATGTTCATGTATGCGGATTGTTAGCTGTCTTCCTGTTTGTCCTATATAGTGTTTAGTGCAGTCCTTGCATGGTATTTTGTACACTACATTCGTCTTGCTCATGTTGGGTATCGGGTCCTTCGTTCTGGTGAGTTGTTGTCTGAGCGTGGCTGTTGGTTTGTGTGCCGTTATGAGTCCTAGGGGTCGCAGTAGTCTGGCAGTCAGTTCCGAGATGCTCCTGATGTATGGTAGTGTGGCTACAATAGAATTCACTACAAGAGTATACAGGAAAGCCACACACACAGACCAAGTCCTAAACTATGAAAGTAACCACCCCAACACACACAAACGAAGCTGCATCAGGACACTATTCAAAAGGGCCACAACAAACTGCAGTACACCAGGACTGCAAAAAGAAGAAGAAGAACACCTATACAAGGTATTCGCCAAAAACGGATACCCGCGCAACTTCATCAGCAGATGCCTAAGAGAAAGACCACGGAACGAGGACATACCACAACCAAAAGGACTAGCCACACTACCATACATCAGGAGCATCTCAGAACTGACAGCCAGACTACTGAGACGCCTAGGACTCATAACGGCACACAAACCAACAGCCACGCTCAGACAACAACTCACCAGAACGAAGGACCCGATACCCAACATGAGCAAGACGAATGTAGTGTACAAAATACCATGCAAGGACTGCACTAAACACTATATAGGACAAACAGGAAGACAGCTAACAATCCGCATACATGAACATCAACTAGCCACGAAACGACACGACCAGCTATCCTTAGTAGCCACACACGCAGACAACAAGCAACATGAATTCGATTGGGACAACACTACTATCATGGGGCAAGCCAGACAGAGAACAGCCAGGGAATTCCTAGAGGCATGGCATTCATCCACAAACTCCATCAACAAACACATCGACCTGGACCCAATATACCAACCACTACAGCGGACAGCTGAAACTGACAACCGGAAGCAGCAGAGACAGACCACTATAAACACCGGAGGAAACATCAAAGAAGCGCTTCGCAGGAGGCTCCCAAGCACTGATGATGTCACCTAGCCAGGGGACGAAACGTTTGCAACAAAAACTTCCAGCTCGGCGAACAGAACCACAACATTTTAACTTCAAATTTCTGAAACAGAGACAGGTTTCTAAAGCTTTTCATTGAATCCCTAAAACATGGAAGCAGGTCATTCAGCCCATCAACTCCACACTGACCCTCCGAAGAGCAATCCCACCCAGAGCCATTCCCCCCTACCCTAACACCTGGCATTCCCCATGGCCAATCCACCCAACCTGGACACTCCCAGACACTATGGATAATTTAGCCTGGCCAGTCCACCCAAACTGCATCCCCCCCCCCCCGATACAATGGGTAATTTAGCCAGGTCAGACCACCTAACCTGCACTTCTTTGGACTGTGGGAGGAAACTGGAGCAGCTGGAGGTAACCAAGTGAGGTAGCGCAATACAACTGACTCCAACCATTAAATGATTGTGATCCTAAATTAGAATCACTTCTGACTTTTGTTTTTCAGAACATCATACAACATGGAAACAGACCCTTATTCCAACAAGTCCATGCCGACCATAATCCCAAAATAAACCAGTCCATTCAGTCTGCACTAGGCCCATGACCCTCCAAACTTATCTGAATGTCTTTTAAATGTTGTAACTGTACCCACATCCATCGCTTCCTCATTCTGCACACAAACCACTCTATGTAATAAAGTTGCCCCTCATGTCCTTTTTAAATCTTTCTCCTCTCACCTTAAAAATATACTCCCTAGGGAAACGACACCTGCTATTCACCTTTCTCTGCCCCTCATGAATTTAAAATCCTCGATAAGGTCACCCCTCAACCTCCTATGCGCCAATGAAAAATGTCCCAGCCTAGCCAGCCTCTCCTTATAAATCAAACCCTCCATTCCTGGCAACATCCTGGTATTTCTTTGCTGAGCCCTCTCCAGCTTATTAATATCCTTCCCAGAACAGGATGACCAGAACTGCTCACAGTACACCAGAAGAGGCTTCACCAATGTCCTGTACAACCTCAACATGACTTCCCAACTCTGGTACTCAAAGGTCTGAGCAATGAAGACAAGCATGATAAACACCTTCTTAAACACCCTGTCTACATGTGATGCAAACTTCAAAAAAAAGTTCCTGAACCTCTAGGAGTCTTTGTTCTTTTGCAAACTTTTTGCAAACTCATTTGCAAACTTACTAACCATGCCTTCTATAATCTCAACTAAATCATGTAGTTTCAGGGTTCTCCCCTGAATACTTGGAAAATCTTCAACTTGCTTTTACAGAAATGAGTTTGTGGAAGAGGCCCAGAAATTGCCACTTGGAAGCAATCAGAAAGCTCAATGGTACATCACATTATCGTCTCAGCCTGCTCCTGCCCCTGACTGCCCCGGACGACCCATCGTCTCAGCCTGCTCCTGCCCAACCGAACTCATCTCGGCATACCTCGACACGGTCCTGTCCCCATTAGTCCAAGAACTCCCCACCTACGTTCGTGACACCACCCACGCCCTCCACCTCCTCCAGGATTTCCGCTTCCCCGGTCCCCAACGCCTCATCTTCACCATGGACATCCAGTCCCTGTACACCTCCATCCCCCATCACGAAGGACTCAAAGCACTCCGCTTCTTCCTTTCCCGCCGTACCACCCAGTACCCTTCCACCGACACCCTCCTTCGACTGACCGAACTGGTCCTCACCCTGAACAACTTTTCTTTCCAATCCTCCCACTTTCTCCAAACAAAAGGAGTAGCCATGGGCACCCGCATGGGCCCCAGCTATGCCTGCCTCTTCGTAGGGTATGTGGAACAATCCATCTTCCGCAACTACACTGGCCCCACCCCCCATCTTTTTCTTCGCTACATTGATGACTGTATCGGCGCTACCTCGTGCTCCCACGAGGAGGTTGAACAGTTCATCCACTACACCAACACCTTCCACCCCGACCTCAAATTCACCTGGACAGTCTCGGACTCCTCCCTCCCCTTCCTAGACCTTTCTGTTTCTATCTCAGGCGACCGAATCAACACGGACATCTACTACAAACCTACCGACTCCCACAGCTACCTGGACTACACCTCCTCCCATCCTGCCCCCTGTAAAAACGCCATCCCATTCTCCCAATTCCTTCGTCTCCGCCGCATCTGCTCCCAGGAGGACCAGTTCAAAATACGTACAACACAGATGGCCTCCTTCTTCAAGGACCGCAATTTCCCCCCTGACGTGGTCGACGGTGCCCTCCACCGCATCTCCTCCACTTCCCGCTCCTCCGCCCTTGAGCCCCGCCCCTCCAACCGCCACCAGGACAGAACCCCACTGGTCCTCACCTACCACCCCACCAATCTCCATGTACAGCGCATCATCCGCCGTCACTTCCGCCACCTCCAAACAGACCCCAGCACCAAGGATATATTTCCCTCCCCTCCCCTATCAGCTTTCCGTAGAGACCACTCCCTCCGCGACTCCCTTGTCAGATCCACACCCCCCACCGACCCAACCACCACTCCCGGCACCTTCCCTTGCAACCGCAGGAGGTGCAACACTTGCGCCCACACCTCCCCCCTCACTTCTCTCCAAGGCCCCAAGGGAAACTTCCATATCCGCCACAGATTCACCTGCACCTCCACCCACATCATCTACTGCATCCGCTGCAGCCGGTGTGGCCTCCTCTATATTGGGGAGACAGGCCGCCTACTTGCGGAGCGATTCAGGGAGCACCTCTGGGCCACCCGGACGAACCAACCCAACCAACCTGTGGCACAGCATTTCAACTCCCCCTCCCACTCCACCGAGGATATGCAGGTCATTGGACTCATCCACCGCCAAACCACAACAACCCGACGGTCGGAGGAGGAGCGTCTTATCTTCCGACTGGGAACCCTCCAACCGCAGGGGATGAACTTGGACTTCACCAGTTTCTTCATCCCCCCTCCCCCCACCTTGTCTCAGCCGGATCCTTCCAGCCCGGCACCGCCTTCCTGACCTGCAGTCTTCTTCTTGACCTCTCCGCCTCCACCCTACTCCGACCTATCACCCTCACCTTGACCTCTTTCCACCTATCACATTTCCAACTCCCCTCCTCCAAGTCCCTCCTCCCTACCTTTTATCTTCTCCTGCTGAACACTCTCTGCTCATTCCTGAAGAAGGGCCTGTGCCCGAAACGTCGAATCTCCTGTTCCCTTGATGCTGCCTGACCTGCTGTGCTGTTCCAGCAATAAAGTTTCAACTACATCACATTATACAGGCTCTGGCAACTATGCATCAGCAAATGACATCCTGTAGGGCAATCACCAGTATAAAGATGTTTTGAGTCATTATCCCAAGTGAGGTAGCGTAATACAATTGACTCCAAACATTAAATGATTGCGATGTCAGATTACTATCACGTCTGACTTTTGTTTTCCTGGTTGTAAGTTTGCTCGCTGAGCTGATAGATCTACTCTCAGATGTTTCATCACTATGCTGGGTAACATCATCAGTGAGCCACCGGTGAAGTGCTGGTGTTCTGTCCCACTTGCTATTTGTCTGTTGTGGTGGGTGATTTCACTTCCCATTCTTTTATTTCTTTTTGTTTTTCCTCACAACACCTAATGGAATATTATCTTACCTTGAGTTGTTTCTCCAGCTCTGATCTTTCTTCTTCAAGTCTCATTAACTCATCCTTCATATTTCTTTGGTCCTCCCTCAGATTGTCATTCACAATCTCTGCATCTTTCAATTGTTTCTGTGGAAGAATACACAGGATCAATAAAAAGACAAAACTTTAAAATTGAATTCATTTTGAGATACAAAACAGGTTGCAACAATAGATCGTAGAGACAGGAATAAACGTTTCAGCACTTTGAACCTGCTCCAACGTCCAATAAGATCATGGATTATCTACAAACTCATTGCATGTAACTACTTGTATTCCATGTCCTTTGATAACTTTGGCTAACAGAAATCTATCAATCTCATTTTGAAAACTGAATCATTGACCTAGCATAAACTGTCATTTGCAGCAATAAGTTCCAAATGAATAGCACCACACTATGCTTGAAGAAGTGTTTGCTAATTTTATTCCTGAGAGGTCTGTTCTGGTGTTATTCTTATCATTCTTCTTTATTCCTCGATGAATGAAAATAGTTTTTACCAACTTATTCAGTCTATTCCTCTGAGTGTTTTGAAAGCCTCAATCATATCATCCTGTAACCGTTTAAATTCCAGAGATTACAACCCTATTTGGGAGATTTCTCTTTGTAATTTAAACCTTGAAGGTCCAGTAAAGATCAGTACACTCAAAACTCATGCTTCTCCTCAGGTTAAGCACTTTCAACCCAAGACGTGCACCTGGTGAAAATCTCCTCTCAGTGTTAAGTTTCTGTATTTTCTGAAAACGAAGCTTCTTCTGTATCATAAATATGACTAATATAAAAGATGCAGAGAGTTACAACAATCATCTATTCTTATAGCTTCAGTCTAATAAAACCTCTCAAGATGCCATACAGAAGCAGGAGAAAACCAAGGATCATTCAGAGCCACATCAGGAGATACTAAGAAACAAACAACAATAGCTTGATCAAACAGAGTTAAAAATCACACAACACCAGGTTATAGTCCAACAGGTTTAATTGGAAGCGCTGCTCCTTCATCAGGTGATTGTGAAGGAGCGTCGCTCCGAAAGCTAGTGTGCTTCCAATTAAACCTGTTGGACTATAACCTAGTGTTGTGTGATTTTTAGCTTTGTACACCCCAGTCCAACACCGGCATCTCCGAATCTTGATCAAACAGGTCAGTTTCAAGGAGCAGAGAGAAGTGGAAAGATTTAGGGAGGGAACTCCAGAGCTCCATGCCTTGGTGGCTGAAGGTACAATTACAGTGATGGAATCCCAAAATAGCAACACAACTCTTAGAAACAATTTGCAATTGTAAGCTTGGCAGCTGTAAAGCTTAATTTAAAAGGTTTAGTTTCCTTACAGAAAACATATTAACTTACAAAGTACTGTTGATGCTATTAGCAACAAGGATTTAATGCACACTCATATTTATAAATTAAACTGACAGGCAGAAAAATATCAGGTGTTCTGGTCTAAGAGGAAACAAAGGGTTAAGCTCACCTTTTCATGATCCATCCAGTCTACTTCACTCTCATGGATGGAGCATTATGACAATATAATTCTCATTTATCATTCTGAACCTTCCTATAGTTTGAGACACTTCTATTAGATCTACACACCCAATTGTACTTCCTCTCATGTGATCATCAGGGATGGGCAAAGTGAAACCAAGAAAAACTAAGGCCAAGAAGAGGGAGGGAAAATACCAGAAAATTCCTCTAACATACTCTCAGACAATCTGGAAGATCACACTCGACTATGCATTTGCTATTGAATAACCTACATATGCTCCATATGACCCAATCGTGGGCCCAGTTATGGCTGATTCAGTTCCCTCTTGAACACATGCAGGGAGTCAGCACATTTTACTTCAGCCGGAATGTTTCTCTGCCTTCTACTTTAATGAGGTATTAACCCATGTTCAAAAATAAAATTAATGCAATATCTCCAACAAATAAGCGAACAGGAGAAAATAACAGAAACCCAAGTTTTTGAGAGTTCGTTGTCAAGTCGTTTCCATTTTCGTTGGAAGGAATATTCAAAGAGAAGGCCCCAATATGGCCTCAGGCTGCATTATGTTTTATTAAACTGTAGAGTCCCACACGACTTGAGGTAGTAAAATTCTGTAAAGATATTACTTTATGGTTTCAAAGACCATTGATTCAGTTGAATGTTAACTCTATTTTTCTCTCCACAAATGCTACCGGACCTGCTGAGTTTGTCTGGCAATTTCTGCTTTAGACCCATTTGGCTTCTAGATCAACAACATGTCAGTCTTAAAATCATCATCGTTGTTACGGCATACTTCACTGGCCCCACCTCTCCCTATCTCTATAATCTCTCCCAGCCACACAACTTCAGAGATATATGTGCTTCTCCCTTTCTTGCCTTTTGAAGATCCATGATTTGAATCACTCCTGTCTCGGTGGCAAGACCAAGATCATTAAGCTCTGGAATAACCAAACTGCACCCTAAACTTTCTCTCACCTCCTTAAAACCTCTGCCTATGAGCAACCTTCTCGAAACCAGTGCTCACACCCTTATCTGACTCAGCACCAAATTCTGTCAGAAATAAAATTCCCATGAAGAGTCCGGCAGGATTTTATTATATTAGAGGTGTTTAATAAAGCCTGGTGTAGTTTGTTTTTTGTTGGCCACCAGGCAGAATGCCCAGTTTTGGTTATTCTAAAAAAACAGATCCTTTTGCTTCACCAACATAAATGCTTTCCTCCGTAAACTCACCATTGGTGAGAGTGTTCGAATGCTTGTGATTGATGTTCCTATATGGCACTGTGTCCAGATCATTAAAACAGCTTTTGCAAATGTCAGGACTCACAGATGAATTATACAAGTTGGAAACACTATTTGCTTTAACAGTTTAAAAATGAAATTCACTTTTGCTTTTTGTACATAAAATAGCTAAAGATAAATACAAACCACAAAACTGACAACCTGAAAATCTAAATCCCGTTTGTGTTGTTCTAATTGATCATCCTCCATACTTTGTTGGAGTTTTTCAATCCGGGCATTAAGTTCCTGTGCTATCAATTCTGATTCATTTTTTGCTTTCTTCAGCTGAGCTATGTCATTCTGCAAAGCATTATGAAAGGCCTGGTGGAACAAAAATCAATAGATTATTAATTACACTCCATTAATCAACACGTTCCTACAAATATCACTCCATGTCTTATGGAAACAAAGAAGGAAGAGAGAGAGGAATCAAGAGTTATGTCACTCATTTATTCATCTGTTACTGGACCATGATTTGACATATTTTGTCATTTCCTGAGATTTTTTTTCCAGACTTCAATGTTCTTTCTGGTTTGATCTCACTTCAGTTTTCAGAATCCAAGTTGTTTACTCACCACAAGAAAAATATAAAAAAATAGATTTCAAACAGCATCCTTTTAAATTCCTCCCTCCTCCTTAATGGTACAGAAAATATGTTGGATAAGATTTAATCAGGTTACTTTATTAAAGATAAAAAAGAGATTGTGGAATGGACCTCAGAGTCTATCCTACCATTCAATAAAGAGCTGGCCAGTCTCTGCCCTTTCCCTGATTTGTTGACTCTTTTAGTGTCCAAAGATTTATCCCTCTCAGTCATGCCTGAGCATTTTGGGGTAACGAATTTTAAAAATGCATGAAGCTTATGTGATGCATCACCATTCTTTAGCCTCTCAGCATCCAGCTATCACAACTGTTAAGAATATTTTTCATTTCAGTAAGATCATTGCTAAACTTACTAAATGCCAGAGCATAGCCGGCTCCTACTGTACTGTCATTCCTCATGGCATATCCCTCTCATGCATCTGCAGACCTCACTTTCTCCTCCATATCCCTCTCATGCCAAACATCAATCAAGTATCTTCCCTTCAGATCCACCAAACAAAGTAAATCCTTCCTCGGAAAATGAGAACAAAGTTGTGGAAGTGCTTCAACTGTATTCAAATCCTTCCATCATTGCAGCTAAAATTCCTTACTGTTACACTGGAAGCCTCTTGCATTAAGGGTGCCGTGTTATTCACTTTCCTAACTGCCTCCACCATCTGCATGTTAAATTCCTGCAATTGTAACATTATTTTATTAAATGAATTCTTGAAAGTGTTTGTGATTTATTGGAAATACTGTCATATCTTCTCAAAGCCATATACAATGTTGTAGCACATCGAACTCAGAGGAGTTATGCAGACAAAGAAGGTGAATTTTGATATAAACTCTAATCTGACCTTGCGATTTTCTATTTCCTGTTGGATTATTTCCAGTTTTGAGGCATCATCCTTCGCTAATTCCAGGTTCGGGCACTTAACAGCCAATTTCTGCAAAACAAAATCATCCACTCTTACAAAACTGTCACTTTGGCTTAGCTGGTGATGCTTTCATTTTCACTTTGCACGTTTAAGACCCATTATAGACTTGGCCTTGAATTTAGGCTGCTAACCCTATGTAATAATGAAGTATGGGGTGCTCCATTCTGAGAAGATTTGTCTTTTTGGTTGGTATCTTAGACTGATACCCTTACCTGCTCAAGTGGATGTAATGGAGAACACCCGAAACCAAGGCATACAGAGGAAATTAAGCAATTGAAAAAAGCAATTGTTTTCCTGCTGGTAACATTATATAGTTATCAAAAAGGATGTCTAATGCTGATGAACTGGATAAAATCTTAAGACTGATGTTCAAAGCAATTTGCATTTCATGTCATCTAAAGTTGTATTCCACTTAATTTAGATATAAAATCCATTTAAACTGTTGCAACAAATTTTTCAGTTTACGCATGATTAATAAGAAATCATTGAATGTTTTTTTTCACTGAACATTTGAGTACCAGGAGATATCCTGGTGTTTTAATCAAAATTCCTTGTTTAACCCAAACCATTGGTGGCACACTGCCAGGCCACTCAGCTTTGTTGCTTGTATGAGCTCGCTATGTGCAAACTGGAAGTTGTGTTTAATTACATTCTAAAATTAATTAGCGCAGTACTTTAGAATGTCTCAGAGATGTGATAATGTGCTGTGTAAGCTCATTGTGTTTCTGCCTTTTTCTAAGTTGCCTATGAATACTGAACACCTTGCTCTGCATTTTTAGCACTTGCTGTTTCTTCGTGAATGTGTTCACTAAATATATTACTTCTTTGAAAACACAATGCTATCAAGTCAGAAAGAAGTGCAATACATCACTTGCAAGTGATCACTGGTCTATACTGAGCTGCTTTGTCAAATTGCGTCTCAGGAAAGATGTGGAAGTGGTGCAGCATAAACTGACAAAAATGAAACCAGTGTATCAAGAATTAAGGTATGAGATCAGGTTGCATAAATTTGGTTTGGATTGCTTTGACTTTAAAAGCTTGATGGGTATTTGGTGCACTCGACTATCTGTCGATTGCCTGTTGACTCCTGATTTTTTCGGCCAGAAGTCCTCCATTGTTCATATACCTTACAGATTATGTTGTGTGGCACTACTACTGTGCTAAATGTGACAAACTTGGAAAACATTAGCAACGCAGACCAGGGCATCCATGAAGTGCTGTGGGCTGCCAGCACCTTCACAATTACACTCAATCACGGTCTGCAACATCATGACTCATATCCCCCACTCTACTCTTACCATCCAAGCTGGGAAATTAACCCAGATTCAATGAAGAGTGTAGGAGGGCATGCACTTGGCATACCTAAAGCTGTGGTGTCAACCTGGTGCAACTACAACGTGAATGCCAAACAGTGGAAGCAGCATATCACGGACAGAGCTAAGCAGTCCCATAACACATGGATGACATCTAAATTCTGCAGTCCTACAACATCCATGGTGGTGACAATTAAACACCTGACAGGAGATTGGGTTTCACAATTTTATTTTTTAATTCACTCATAAGATGTGAGCAGTGCAGGCTGGCCAGCATTTATTGCCAGTCCTTAGCTGGCCGTGAACTAAGTGGCTTGCTAGGCCATTTCAGAGGGCAATTGAGAATCAACCACATTGCTATGGATCTGGAGTCACAAGTTGGCCAGACCAGTTGAGGATGGTAGATTTCCTTCCCTAAAGGACATTAGTGAACCAGTTGGGATTTTCTGACAATCACCATCACATCCACTGTTTGAAAATAGGGATGGGCAATAAATGCTGGTCTGGCCAGTGATGTCTCACATTGCAAGAATAATATAAAAGGATGTCAACCTATGACTTCTGACCAAAAAAAAAATCCAAATTTTTTCTGCTGCTGTTGAAGACAAACTTGACCAGATGCAATCCTACTCGTTCATAAAATCGCAGAGTAGCACACCATTGAAGGCAGCTATTATCAGGTATTCCTAACTGTACATGTCAGTGGGCGATGTCAAGACTATCACCTCCCAGGTGTGCACTACATACCCCTCCAATCCTGTCCTCTGATATGCCAATATGGCATCAAGAAGGAACAGCAGATACATAGCCCCATCCAAACATAAAAATCATCGAGATTGTAGAGCGCTCAAACAGTTGCAAAGCAGCTACAGAATTCAAGATACAGAGAAGCATATTAGGGATTGCAGGAAGCTCTTAGGCATACAGCAAAGAATAATTTTTTTATATGCAAAATATGCAAACAGAAGAAAACCATTGGGAGAAAATGAAGTCGAAGAAACATCAAAGAAAATTGCCAGATTAGACTCTATCTGAATGAATCTTTTGTCCCAAAACAAGCAAAATAATTAGGCACTGAGGGCTTCAAAGTTAGCCATGGATGATGCACCAGCTTTATGATAAGAATCAATTTTGTACTGTGACATAAGACCAAAGTTTCACAATTTTAAATAAAATTCATTAATAAAAATACTCTTTAGGCCTGTTTGCAAGCCAACATATTTGTACTATATGTTGATTGGCCAGTAAGTAGACTGTGATTGATAGAAGCAATGCTATGGAGAATGCACTTGATAATGTTAAATTACTGTTTCTTGTGAATTGTCCTGAAGAGTGCAAAAAGTTTTAGTGAAATGTGCCTTTTTTCAGCAGTGCACAAGTGAAATACCTTTTCATACCTTTCGAACTAATTTTAGTGTGGGAAGCTGACAGGAACAGTCTCTGACCTCCTAACAGCTCTGTGATGGTGAGACCTGGGAGCAGGTAGCTTTCAATTCCTCAAACCCATGGAAAAGCTGACCCCGTACTTTCTGGCTAAACTTTTAGTCTTGGAAACAGGTATTGTGATGAGTACAGATGATAATCAAGACGCTGAAGATTAAGAAGCCATTTTACGGGTAGATACAGTAAAATTATTTGCTTTGATAGGGGAATACTGAACAAGCAGGCAAAATCTTAAAATCTGAACTGGATAGTTTTTCTACACAAAGGGTAGAATGTACTCCCCCAAAGATTATGGATGTTGGATTAATTGAAATTTTCAAAATTGAGATTCATAGACTGTTGTTTGTTAAGGTTAGCAAGGAAGAGGGAGTAAAGATGGCAAATCAACCACCTAGAAGGCTTGTTGTGACACCAAAGTCTTACCAGACCATAGGGGTTGCTCTCTCATCAGAGAGAAGCAACTGGTGGCAATTCATCCTAAGTGTCACCAGACCTCAAGCAAGGAAGAGGTTGAGGTCTTTCATGGTGATCTCAAATCAGTGAAGGGAATTGTACCGACACTGTTAGTATCACACTACGCTGTAAACCAACAATCCAGCCAACTGAGCTAGACCAATTCCCAGCTGGGGAGGTTCAGTGGCCGATTCCTGTCTTTATTATTGTTTGTCACAGTGACAGAAACATGATCAACTCACCTGTTGCTTCTGTGCAGGCTCACTCTGTAGAGAAAATATAAGGATTTCTCAGGCATTTGTACTCAGCAAAACTGCATCACTTTCAATATTGAATGAAGTTACTTCAAAGAAATGGACTCACCTGATCAGCAGATTCCATTGAAGTTCATGGAGTCTCCACGCCACAAACGTGCTACAAAAGGACAAAGTTTCACATTAAACTCCTGCAGGATATTTTGCTGATGCTACTCAGGGCTTTTTAAACTGTAAAAACTAACTACATTTGGCTTACATTGGTGTGAAACTAAGTGTAAGAATAAAGAAGGCTAGTGCTATACAAACACATTAATATTTTCACTCGTATTATTGTTGACATTGTTTGATTTAAAGATTTTTGTTAACCAAAACTATTAAGAGATTTGGGACAAAGGCAGATGTATTGAGTTAGATTGCAAATCCATCATGATTTCATTTAATGATAGAACAGGTTTGACCGGCCAAATGGCTTCCTCCAGTTATGATGTCCTTTTCCAGGTCTATCAGAATTGCGTTCCCCAATTTACTCCTCCTCCTCTTTCCTGCAGGGCAACTCGATGGAGTACAAGCCCCATGTGAACCAACAGCCCTCCCAAACCTCCCATCACATGACATTCTTCTTCTGTGATTTCCTTTTACTTCCTAGCTCATGAGCATTGCAGCCACATTAAACGCTCAGACTGGGATCAGGGATCAAAACTGGATCTATGTTAAGTTTTATAACTTGGTGGCTCAACACAGACTTTAGCGCTTGGGGAATCACTAGCCCATATGATACTGACCCAGGTATGTGATTCACCCAAACCACCTGCAGCAGCCAGTTTTTGATATTTAATATTTCAAGTGATTGACAAGATTCTACACAGATTCCACTTGCAATTTTTTAATCACATGAATAGTGATTTTGAGTATTATAATCCAGGTTGGCTGAAACTGAAAACTTTGGCAGTGCTTGAAGGACCTGAGCACAAAGCTTAGCCCCAAAGTAATAGTGAATTTATCTGTCCCCTATATCAATGAATTGAACAGTCCAATCCAGATAGCTGGGCAATATACTTAATCAAAAGTAAGACTCCAGTGGAGGAATTGATCTCTAATATTTTTTTGAAGCTCAGTGCCTGTTGAAGTATTGAAGTAAAATTTCAATCAGACTATTAGAACATGCACAGCCATTAACTGAAAGAAATATTAATTTTGAATTTAAAATTTGATGTGCATCTTGTCCTCCTTAATATTAATCAAGCCTTGAATCCATCCAGGTCTTTAAATAGGAACTTAGCTTCTAGATTAGTCATCTGAGACTGGAAAGGTATAGCAGAGATTATGATATTTAAGACAATAAACTTAATTTTATTCTCAAAAACATAAAAACAAGGATTATTATGCAGTCAAATTTAAGAAAACCACTGAACTCTGCAGTAACACAGGAACAGTGGCAATACAACTGGTACCAAAGAATGTGTGCAGTGTTCCTACTTTTGCTTCCACAGTATTGACAGAATCACGTTCTCCTTAAGTAGTTATTACCTTCTGGTAATGGTAACATCCCACGTGATTTCACATTGCGGCTGGAGATGTTCTCATACTTTGCTGTATGCAATTCAATAGATTAAGAATACAAACATTTGATGTACACTATTGATAACACTGGCAATTGCCAACAGGGCTTAGCGAGGTTGTTTGGTTTCTTTATTCAGATATTTCGCCTCCTTACTTCTCAAGGTTTTATACAAAATTAGCTTTTCTCAATGTTTAAAAATTAATTGATGCATTGTGGGCAACGCAGGCTATGTTAGCATTTATTGCCCATCCCTAGTTGCCCTTGAAGGTGGTGGTTAGCAGCTTCCCAGACCCATTGCACTCCATGTGCTGTATCCACAAAGCTGTTAAGGAGAGAATTATGGGATTTGAACACAGCAATATGGAAGGAATAGTGATATAAGTCTAAATCATGGTGAGTGGCTTACAGGGGGACCTTGCAGGTGGTAATGTTGCTCCGTATCTGCTGCCCTTGTCCTTTGACATGTAGTAGTCCTGGGCTTGGAAAGTCTCTAAGGAGACTTGTTAAATTTCTGCAGTGCATTCTGCAGATGGTACACAGTGTAACTACTGTTTGTTTGTGGATTTAGTGCCACTCAAGTAGGCTGCTTTGACTTACATAGTGCCAAGCATCTTGAGCATTGTTGGAGTTGCACCATTGAGGCAAATGTAGGGAGTATTCATCACACTGCTGACTAGTACTTTGCAGATGGTGGACAGACTTGGGCAGTCAGGAAGAGAATTACTCATTTTTGGATCCTGAGCCTTTTACTTGTTCTTATCTTCACAGTATTTATAAGGCTTCAATGGTGACTTCCAAGATGTTGACAGTGGGTGTTTCAAAAAACATAATGCAATTGAATGCCAAGGGGCAATGATTCAATTCTTTGTTGTTGGAGATGGTCATTGTAAACCACTTCAGTGGTGTGAATGTTACTTGCCACTTGTCAGTCCAAATCTGGAGATTGTTCAGGTCTTACAGCATTTAGACATGGGACTGTTCCAATATCTGAAGCAAATGGTGCAGAACATTGTGTAGTCATCAGCAAACGTCCCCCCATTTCTGACCTTATAGTGGATGGAAGGTCATTGATGAAGCAGCTGAGATATTTGGCTAAGGACATTACCGTGAGGAGCTCCTGCAGAGATGGTTCATGTTATACAATTGCAAAGTAAAACCAAACATGGCCAAAGTGAGTTATTAAACCGCACATATTGGGATAATCCATCTAATTCCTGGGGAGGAGTTTTACACTTTCCTGCTGGCCAGGTTTGCAAGTGGGACGGACTGAAAAATTCAGTGGAATTTCAAAGTTAAAAATCACACAACACTCGGTTATAGTCCAACAGGAGAAAGTGAGGTCTGCAGATGCTGGAGATCAGAGCTGAAAATGTGTTGCTGTGTTCGGGCATAAGCCATTCCTGAAGAAGGGCTTATGCCCGAAACATCGATTCTCCTGTTCCCTGGATGCTGCCTGACCTGCTGCGCTTTTCCAGCAACACATTTTCAGCTCTGATCTCCAGCATCTGCAGACCTCACTTTCTCCTCAAAGATTTCAACCTACTGCGAATCCTCTTACAAGGATGCCTTCCTTGAAGAAGCTCTCTTCCTCCCTCTACAAAGATTTCAGTGAGTCCCTCTCCCACTGCACCCCCCAGGTCATCTCCTCTGCACAGAAGCTCTTCAGCCATATTCTCAAACAGACTCACTACCACAGCCATATCTCCTTCCTCAGCACCTGCCTACGGAACCGACTTATCCCGCACGGACTCCGGACTACGTTCCGACCAACAAAACTTGGACCCAACCAGGACAACCAGTACTGATTCCTGAAGAAGGGCTTATGCCCGAAACGTCGATTCTCCTGTTCCCTGGATGCTGCCTGACCTGCTGCGCTTTTCCAGCAACACATTTTCAGCTATAGTCTAACAGGTTCAACTGCTCCACAGCTACCTGATGAAGGAGCAGCTACTGCTTCCAAATAAACTTATTGGCCTATAGCCTGGTGTTATGTGATTTTTAACTTTGTCCATTACAGTCCAACACTGGCTCCTCCACAGCCTGGAATTTCAGCCTGTTGGTTGACAACAGGAGGATGGAGGGGGAAATGACCAATTACCAATGACAAAGATTTTCTGCCTGCCAACATCTACATGATTGGTTCTCAGGTAGCTGAACAGCTTGAAGTAGTGAACAAGATAGAGGTAGGCCATTAGCCCACCATCAGCTGAGGAGCTCCCTCTCTGTTCTGCACAGCAAACCACTTTAATAGAGGCATACAGCATAGATCCTTCACCTACCAGATCTATGCCGATAATTAGTATATACCTCAATTAGATCCCTACTCAGCTTCCCCTGCTCGAAGGAAAACAAACTGAGCCTAGCCAGTCTTTCTTATAACTAAGACTTTCCATCCGAGGCAACACCAGGATAAATCTCCTCTGCATCCTTTCATGTCCTTTGACAACATGAAGAAAAGTAATTTACCTTTGGGTCAGCAGTTGCTGTAAACTGTGAGATTTAGTTAATAAGATTCTGGGTAATTCAAGATGGAGGACAGGAAAAATTTCTGGCTGTGACAGGCTGCTCCTTTTTTGAGGTATTTTAGGTGGTGGAGGTGATTTCCTCAAATTCCAGGAGCAGCAATTACTGTTTTCTATGCTGTTGCATTGTTTTGGAACGTTGGAGGAAAAAACAAGTCAAAACAACAGCATTTTTAAAATGGAGAGGAACAGAAAAAAGCAGCACATGGTGAGGTCAGTGCAGGAGAGAGAGAGAGAGAGAGAAACCCACAATGCTAACTGACTCAACAGTGAACCTGCGCAGTTGAATTCATGTATCACTGGACATCAGAGTGCGTCTGGGAAAATTAACAAACAGTGAAATTCACAACTAGTCTTGGAGGGACCTGCTTGGGAGAGGTCACAGAACAGAAACATAAGTGAATATTTTTAGGTGTGGCCTTACGGTAAGCCTGCAGTAGTGAGTAGAGAGGGTTCTTTCTTGATTATATGTTTTATTGAGATATGTCTCAATATAAGCCGTAAGTATTAAGTTAGCCTGGAGCAGTGTTTTGTAAAGGAATAAGACAGTGCTAATTTTTGGATCTAGATTGGAAGAAGCAAAAATGGCCTTTAGTAGAATGATATGCTTTTCTTGTCGGATGTGGGAGTTTAGGGAGAGTTTACATGTTACTGAGGATTATATCTGCAATAAATGCCGTTGATTGTGAACCCTATCAGATTGAATGGATCGGTTGGAGAGATAATTAGTGGCAATGAGGAATTTACAAGAGCAAGGGGATGTAATGGATGACAGTTATGGAAGGAAGAAAAGTTGAAGATACAGGCACATGGATGCGTTAACTCCAGGAAAGGTAAGAGAGGGAGGCAGGTAGTGCAGGAGTCTTCTGTGGCTATCCCCATTTCAAACAAGTATGGCGTTTTGGAAAATGTAGGAGGTGCTGGATTCTCAAGGGAATGTAGCATGAACAGCCAAGTTTCTGGTAGTGAGACTGGCTCTAATGCAATGAGGGATTTGTCAGGTTCCAAGAGATCAATTGTTTTAGGGGACTCTCTACCCCGAGGCACAGACAGATGTTTCTGTGGCCAGCAGCGCAAAATCAGAATGGTGTGTTGCTTCCCTGGTGCCAGGATCAAGGATGTCTCAGAGAGGGTGCAGAATGTTCTCAAGGGGAGAGGGACAAGCAGGAGGTCATTGTACACATTAGAACCAATGACATAGGAAGGGAAAAGGATGAGATTCTGAAGGGAGAACATGGAGAGTTAGGCAGGAATTTAAAAAGATCCTCGAGAGTAGTAATATCTGGATTACTCCTGGGTTAATGAGGGTAGGAATAGGACAAAAGAGCAGATGAATGCATGGCTGAGGAGCTGGTGTATGGGAGAAGGATTCACACTTTTGGATCATTAGAATCTCTTTAGGGTACAAGTGACATGTACAAGAAGGACGGATTGCACCTAAATTGGAAGGGGTCAAATATACTGGCAGGGAGATTTGCTAGAGCTGCTCAGGAAGATTTAAACTTGTAAAGTGAGGTGGGGGGACCCAGGGAGATAATGAGGAAAAAGATCAATCTGAGACTGGTACAGTTGATTAAAGAAGATAGTCAAAGCCAGGGCAGGCAGGGACAAAGCAAAGAACAAGGTAGGATTGATAAATTAAACGGCATTAATTTTAATGTAAGAGGCCTAACAGGGAAGGCAGATGAACTCCGGGCATGGTAAGGAACAGGGAATTGGGATATTATAGCAATTATAGAAACATGGCTCAGGAATGGACAGGACTGGTAGCGTAATGTTCCAGGATGCAAATGCTACAGGAAGGACAGAAAGGGAGGCAAGAGAGGCGGGGGGAGTGGCATTTTTGAAAAGGGATAGCATTACAGTTGTACTAAGGGAGGATATTCCTGGAAATACATCCAGGGAAGTTATTTGGTTGAACTAAGAAATGAGAAAGGGGTGACCACCTTATTGGGATTGTATTATAAACCCCCTATCAGAAGGATGTTGTGAAACTTGAAAGGGTTCAGAAAAGACTTACAAGGATGTTGCCAGGGTTGGAGGATTTGAGCTATGGGAAAGGTTGAATAGGTTGGGGCTGTTTTCCCTGGAGCATCAGAAGCTGAGGGGTGACCTCATAGAGGTTTATAAAATCATGAGGGGTATGGATAGGATAAATAGACTAAGTCTCTTCCCTGGGATAGGGGAGTTCAGAACTAGAGGGCATAAGTTTAGTGTGAAAGGTTAAAGATTAAGAAGAGACCTAAGGGGCAACTTTTTCACGCAGAGGGTGGTACGTGTATGGAATGAGCTTCCAGAGGAAGTGGTGGAGGCTGATACAATTGCAACATTTAAAAGGCATCTGGATGGGTATATGAATAGGAAGTGTTCGGAGGGATATGAGCCAGTTGCTGGCAGGTGGGATTAGATTGGGTTGGGATATCTGGTTGGCATGGATGAGTTGGACCGAAGGGTCTGTTTTTGTGCTGTACATCTCTATGACTCTTTGTCAAAGATCTTTTAGTAGTGAACCAGCCACTCTGTGTCTCTTGCAAACCAGTGGAAGCATCCAGAAAAGGGCAACTAAGAAACAGTATTCTGGCCAGCACGAGAAACATACAAATCATCTCAGCAATTGAGGACAGGAACTCCTGAACTGCTTTCATTGTGACTCCTCCAGCTCTAACCCATGTATTTGTTATCTGTTTCTATGTGTATATGTATGTATAATTGTATGTGTTCTTCTGTGTGTGTGTAAAAGAGGGAGTTTCCAAGGGGTTTGGAGTTTTAACTGTTTATCTGTAGTTAGAGTGCAAATACTTGTAATGAACTGTATTTGTTGTTAAGGGCAGTTACCTAGTCTGTGCTTTATATTAGTCTAGGTCTGAAAATCAGGTAAATTAGGCAATCACTGTGTACTTTTTAAAACTTTGTGATGATTTCAGGAATAGCGGGGCTTGATCCTCATCACAGAGAGACGTGACAACTTTTATAAGATTGTCATCCTTTGGGATTAATTAAGAGGGTTGTGTGCCCAGTTATGAACTCTGACAGATAGCCTGGTTGGTTTGAATTTTTATGAGATAAATGACCACAGATGCCTTTACTGAGAAGGGGGCACATAATCTTTACATTTGGAGATAATGGCAGTAGCCCATGTGCTAACAATGAATGTCCAAAGTCATGAGAAAGCACTAGGAATGTTGGGTTGTCACTAATTGTCCTTCAAATTGTCAATTCAGTTCAAAAATCAGGGAGTGTTGAGCTCTCAAGAAAACATGGACACAATAGCCATATGATTCATATTCTATAGACATAGGCTTTGAGAGGGAACGGGTTTCTGAGATATCCCTGAAAACACACAAACACAGTTGACTGTCAGGATCCAGGGTAGAGAGGGCAATTATAGCTCTAAGATCTGTGGTCCACTATACAGGAAATGTGGCTGAGAGCTCACATTCAGACTGAAAGGGTCATGTCTGTAGAAATTTGAAATGAGGTGAGAAGATTCACCTAGCCTTAGTTGGAGGAAGATGTTTGCAGGCAAACCTACTAAGAAAGACAGTTCTGCATCTTAAAGCTTCCATTCTGGGAAAAGATTGGAAAAACAGTCACAGGAGATAAGAATAATTTCAGATTGATTTGGGGAGAATTGAATTTTTAGCTAAAGCACAGTATAACATATACCTCACAACAGGAATTTTCAGTATTGCCAAACATTCTGTTGTACAGTTGAAAGTATAAATTGCCTACAAAATGAGTGCTTAGTTAATAGTATTTTTGGTTCATTGAAGTAAACATCTTAGTCATGGAGTCATACAGCCTGGAAACTGGTCCAAACATAATTCCAACTATACTAGTCCCCCCTGTTTGCTACTGGCCCATTAATCTTTCCTATTCATGTACTTATACAAATGTCTTTTAAATATTATAATTGTGCCCACATCCACCACTTAACAAATTAAATCTTGCCAATTTTTCAACTATTAACTATCTTTAAGGAATGGTAACATTATCAGAGACCCCTAATGCAGATGTTTATATAGTTTCTAATCAACCTGCTCCCAAATGTTATTACACATCTCTGGAGTAGGGAGGGACACACCTAGGTCTCCAGGCAAGGTCACTACCACTGTGCCACAAGAGCCTTAATGCAGATGTTTAAATATGAGTACTGAATAATTTAATATTCTGTTGATACTCCCCCACCAGCTATTTGGAGGGTAGCTGCTGCTCACAGAAACATACCCCCAGCCCAGGATTAACATCTGCAGATGAGACATTTGTCTGTCTGTGGGCAACAGGACATGGTGAATGGGTGAGGGAAATAAAGACATGGGAAAATAGAATGGCCAAAAATACCGCGAGTGAAGAGGAAATGTGGGAGCGAGGAGTAGGGAACAGAGAACACCCCGTGGAGGATGGCAAAACCCAGAAACTCTATTTTACGGTGTTTTATATTAAATGTTAAAAATCACACAACACCAGGTTATATTTAAGATCACAAAGAGAATTGACCATTTTAGCTATGAAATGCAATGGAAAACAAAACAAAGGTGAAGATTAGTAAACAAAACGGCAGCTTGTTTATTTATGCCTTTTTCGACTTTAAATACACGTAGGTTACAAAATGTTACATTAAAATAACGACCAACGGAAACATATTTAGTTCTAACTTCGATAACTCCTACATTTTATCAAACATGAGAACCATTACTTTCACTTTCGTTTCTTTGGCAAGCACATCGAAATGATCATTGCTTCCTAATGTGTGTCCCCCAAAATTAAAATTTCCTCCTTCATTACAGAAAACAAGACCATAAACCCCATCTCAAAAAAAAGTTAATTGCCTCTTTTCCAACTACTCGCGGAAAGCCTTTTAATTTTGATCTTTCTCTCGTCCAGATTTCGCGATGTTTACTAAATGAAACATATCGACGGCAATAGTTTTGCCAAACTTTTCACGATTGATGAGACGAGGAGAAATGGGAATACCACAAGATCTTACCGTGAAAATCAGCTCTGACTGCACAGGAGAGCAGCAACTCTGGTCAATTCCGGCTTCCAGTCTGGAACCACCCGCTTTACTGGAAACTGAAACTTACTGCTTTGCAGTAGTCCGGTAACAACAATCCGAAAGCACACAGTGACAGGCTCGAACTTGGTTGGGGAAATTTAAACCGAGGTGTCCCCTCAATGCACTACATGCTGTTTCATGCAAGGTTACTGATGTCAGTCCATCTCTGTAACCTGTGATATTTATTCCTCACATTCCTGAAGGGCTCATGCCCGAAACGCCGATTCTCCTGCTCCTTGGATGCTGCCTGACCTGCTGCGCTTTTCCAGCAACACATTTTCAGCTCAATCCTCACATACCCCCAAGGTCACTTCTTGTGAAGGATGTAAATAAATACTGCAGAGGTTGTAGGGTCAGGAACAGAGCTTTTCAGTTCAGACTATTAGGCAAAAGAACCAAGGATGACATGAGAGACACAGGAGCAGGCAATTCAGCCCCTCCAGCCTGCTCCTCCATTCTAGATCACATTTGCCTTTATCGGTTGGAGTATTGAGTACAGGAATTGGGAGGTCATGTTGTGGCTGTGGAGGATATTGGATAGGTCACTTTTGGAATACTATGCAATTCTGGTCTCCCTCCTATCAGAAGGATAGAGTCATAGAGATGTACAGCATAAACACAGACACTTGCATCCAATTTGTCCATACCAAACAGATATTCTAACCTAAAGAGAAAATGCTGGAAAATCTCAACATGTCTGGCACCATCTGTAAGGAGAGAAAAGAGCTGACGTTTCGAGTCTAACTGACCCTTTGTCAAAGATTCGAAACATCAGCTCTTTTCTCTCCTTACAGATGCTGCCAGACCTGCTGAGATTTTCCAGCATTTTCTCTCTTGGTTTCAGATTCCAGCATCCGCAGTAATTTGCTGATATCCTAACTTAATCTAGTCCCATTTGCCAGCACTTGACTCATATCCCTCTAAACCCTTCCTATTCATACACCCATCCAGATACTCTCTATGTGGAGTTTGCACATTCTCCCCATGTCTGCGTGGGTATCCTCAGGGTGCTTCAGTTTCCTCCCACAGTCCAAAAATGTGCAGGTTAGGTGAATTGGCTATGCTAAATTGCCCGTAGTGTTAGGTGAAGGGGTAAATGCAGGGGAATGGGTCTGGGTGGGTTGAGCTTCGGCGGGTCGGTGTGGACTTGTTGGGCCAAAGGGCCTGTTTCCACACTGTAAGTAATCTAAATCTAAAAAAATCTTTCAGAGCGATACCCCTTTGTCAGGTTAAGCACACAGGCACAGAATTTCTAGGTTAAAAATCACACAACACCAGGTTATAGTCCAACAGGTTTAATTGGAAGCACACTAGCTTTCGGAGCGACACTCCTTCATCAGGTGATAGTGGAGGGCTCGATCGTAACACCATTGTCAACCATTGTTAACAGCTAACCCGAGAATGCAACTTTTTAAACAAAAGGTTTTGTGATTTACACATGAAAGAAGTGAAACTATCACTATATTCTAACAGATGAAAGGCTTAACAGACAATCAATTTTTCAATGTATAATTTCAGTTACATCACACTGTAAATTTTTGCTATAAATTCTGTTAGGATTGAGCCCTCCACTATCACCATGTGCAAGTCACCATGTGCCACTCCCCAACTTTTCTCTGTGACCCTGCAAATTGGCATCAAAAACACTTACGGTATATTCCAGATCCTATCTCTTTGCTGCTTAAGAACTTCTTTTTAGCTCCATTTCTTGTTTTGCCAATTAACTTCATCCTCTGGTTTTGATAGTTTCACAGATAGGGACAGTTTCTTCCTTTTGCCCCTATTCAGGCCACTCACAATGTTGTGGCAGAGACTGCATCCCTATTGGCCAGGACATTGGGGTTCAACTGCCTCCAGTCATGGAACTGTGTTATGTTTAAACAGATTGATTCCGATAATGATCAACTTTTCAAAGCTCAACTGCGTCGTTGGACTCCAGGACAAGTATAATCACAGCCAGAATTATCACCATGCTACACGTTTAGAGAAGAGTTTGAAGATTTTCAGTTCCTGTCATACCTTCTCCAAAAAAAAATTGCATTTTCCTGTAGTTCTAATTAACATTGCTGCTTAGAACATTGGTGAGAATAATGCTTGGAGCATCAAGTAGTAATCAAAAGTCGCTGATCAAGTTATGATCGCCATAGTCATAGAGCACAGAAACTGAGCCTGCAGTCCAAGCCATCCAGCCTGACCAGATATCCTAAACTGATCAAGTCCCATGTTCCTTCCAGAATTGTATCTACCAGCCTCTCCAGCAGCTTAATTCAAAGTCAAATATTTGTGTTAGCCTCACAATAGCTCACCCTTTTAAATAAGCGTAAAGATGGGAATAATTACTTTTTAGATGTTATTTTATAATCTGTTAGATACAGCCATGTCCTAGCACAGATTGTGCTTCAAATTTCTCAGTTTCCATTGTTTGAAAAAGAGAAACTATTGACCGACATATTTTGCTTTAGAGGTGCTACCGATCACAAATATTATCCTCGCTATACTACACAACTTCTGGTTACCAAGTGTATTGATGCCTTTATGAGGATCAGTTCCACAAGCAGTAGGTATCCCTTACCTAGAGCCTTCCAGATTATACAGCTAAAGAGAATAAGCACACATGATATCCCCAACCAGTGCAAACTACATTTATTGTTTGGCTTTCTGGAATCTCAATTATACACACAGTTATCTAAATAGAACTAGATTGTAGCTACAAAATTAGTGGCTAATTAGAATAATAAACAGCACCAAAACAGACCCTTAAGTCCAACTTATCCATGCTGATCACATACCCAAAATAAATCTAGACCCATTTGCCACTAATTGCCTTCCTATTCATATATGCATCCATGTCCCTTTTAAATGTTGTATTTGTACCAGCCTCTGGCAGCTCATTCCATACACGCATCACCTTATGAGAAAAAGTTGCCCTTTAGGTATCTTTTAGATCCTTCCCCTCTCACCTTAAACCTAAGTCCTCTAGTTTTGGATTCCCCAACCCTGGGAACAAGACCTTGTCTATTTAGAGTGGTGCTGGAAAAGCACAGCAGGTCAGGCAGCATCAGAGGGGCAGGAAAAAAAATTATCGACGTTTCGGGCTGATGAAGGGCTTTTGTCTGAAACGTTGATTTTCCTGCTCTTCGGATGCTGCCTGACCTGCTGTGCTTTTCCAGCACCACTCTAATCTTGACTAATCTCCAACATCTGCAGTACCCACTTCTGCCACCTTGTCTATTTACCCTATCCATGCTCATGACTTTATAAGATCACTCCTCTGATGCTCCACAGAAAATAGCCCCAGCCTATTCAGCCTCTCCCTAAAGCTCAAATCCTCCAACCCTTGTAAATCTTTTCTGAATCCTTTCAAATTTCACAAATCATTCCGGTCACAGGGATGCACACAATATTCCAAAAGTGGCATAACCAATGTCCTGTACAGCCACAACATGATCTCCCAATTCCTATACTCAATACACTGATCGATAAAGGCAAGCATACCAGACACCTTCTTCACTATCCACTCTACCTGGGATTAAATTCCAAGGACCTATGAACCTGCACTCCAAGGTCTCTTTGCTCAGCAACACTCCCCAGATCTTGTATAAATGTAAGTGTATAAATCATGCCCTGGGTTGCCTTTCCAAAATGCTGCACCTCATATTTATCTAAATTAACCTCCAACTACCACCTGATCAAAATCCCATTGCACTCTGAAGTAGTCTTCTTTGCTGCCCACACCTCCAATTTTGGTGTAATCTGTAAATTTACTAACCATATCTATGTTTACATTAAAATAATTTGTATAAATGATGAAAAGCAGTGGACCCAGCACTGACCTTGTGGCACATTGCTGGTCACAGGCCTCCACTCTGAAAAACAACCCTCCACCCCATCCTCCGTCGTCTTCGAGTCAGTTCTGTTTCCAAATGGCTAGTTCTCCCTGTATTCCATGAGATCTAACCTTGCTAACCAGTTGACTGTGAGGAACCGTGTCAAACACCTTACTGAAGTCCACATAGATCACATCTACCGCTATGCCCTCATCAATCCTCTTTGTTACTTCTTCAAAATACTCCATCAAGTTAATGAGACACGATTCCCCATACACAAAGCCACTTTTGACTATCCCTAATCAGGCCTTGCTTTTCCAAATACATGTAAATCCTGTGCCTCAGGATTCCCTCCAATTCCGCATCACTGATATCAGGCTTACTGGTCTGTAGTTCCCCAAATTTTCCTTACCACCTTTCTTAAATAATAGGACTACATTACCAATCCTCCAGTTTTCTGCACCTCACCTGTGGCTATTGATACAAATACCTCAGCAAAGGGCCCATCAATCACTTCCCACAGAGTTCTGGGGTACATGTGACCTGATCCTGGGGATTTATGCACTTATACGTTTTAATATGTCTTGCACCACCTTGTCTGTAAAATGGACATTTTTCAAGATCTTTATATTTACTTCCCCAGGTTTTCTATCTTCCATTTCTTTCTCCACAGTAAACACTAATGCAAAATACTCATTTAGTATCTCATCCCATCTCCTGCAGTTCCACACAGACAGCCTGGATCCTTAAGAGGCCCTATTCTCTCCCCAGTCACCCTTTTGTAGAACCTTTTTGGATTCTCCTTAACCCTATTTGCCAAAGTCATCTCATGTACCCATTTTCCCTCCTGATTTCTCTCAAGTATACTCCTACTCCCTTTATAGGCTTTTAAGGATTCACTCCATCTCTGCTGTCCATACCCGATATATGCTTCCTTCTTATTCTTGACCAAAACCTAAATTTCTCTAGTCATATAGCATTTCTTAAACCTTCCAGCATCCCCCAACTAACAGAAGCATACCATCTCTGGATTTTCATTACTTCATTTTTGAAGGCTTCCCATTTTTCAGCTGTCCCTTTACTTACAAACATCCAGCCCTAATCAACTTTTGAAAGTTCTTGCCCAATACTGAAAAAACAACGGCCTTCCTCCAATTTAGAACTTTAACTTTTAGATCCGGTCTATCCTTTTCCATCACTATTTCAAATCTTTACCAAAAAAAAGGGTTAATTTCTATGATTCTCCCTCTATTTATTTTTTTCAAAGAAAAAAACTTTTAAAAATCAAAAATACATTGTCCTTGTTGACAGCAAATGGGCCTGCAAACTTCTGCTTACTCTTTAGCTGAAAAATTAAGAAAAGTGCATGGTTCTTGTGGTACAGTGGTAATGCCCCATCTCGGAGCCAGGATGCTTGTGTTCAAATGCCACCTGCTTCAGAGGTATGTAATAACATCTATGAACAGGCTGATGAGAAATTTAAATAGACCAAGCATTTGCTGGCATGTGTTGGAATATGCCTTTATAATGTGCAGGTTAATGAAACATACAGGATAATATCGAAAACTTCAATGCAAGAAAATCATAATAAACCAAAGTGAATTAAAGACTACACCAATACTCTATTTTACATTAATATTTATTTATATTGAAATACAATTTAGAATCGAAGCTTCTGGAAGAACCATTTATTCTTTCCGGTCTTGTACCTGTGGAAAAGCAAAGTTGCATACTGTTAACTTCGCCTCAAAGGATAGGGACATCTTGATATTTTTGTTTAAAAAAAAAAATCAATAATTAGAAGTAGTCATGGAAAAGCCAGAGACATCTTAAACCTCCTTATTTGGTGCAAATAACACAAGATGGTAGATGTAACGCAGAAAAGGACAGCAGCAGCCAGAAGTGATTGCAAGGAGGAAACAACGTGATAACTACAAGAAAACTCAAACATAACAATCCAAACACAGGGAACTTACAGAGTATAAAGTAACTGCAGTGTATGTGCTTAAGAGTCTTTTCATAGCGGAGGTTAGAGCACCACTTTCTTACTGACACACTTTTAATATAATTATAATTTCTTAAGATGTCACCTGTCTGTTTGTCAACAACCTAGTTTTTAAACAGATCATTTATTTTATAGAATGTTCAATAAGTATATCCATAAGCACCTTGATGAGCATTTACAACATTTTCATTAGCAAGAATTAGCCGTAAAGGCTGTTTGGATCAGAATACTGCTATCTTCCAAGCATAGTTTAGAATACTTAGTGTGGAAACAGGCCCTTCGGCCCAACAAGTCCACAGTGACCCGCCGAAGCGTAACCCACCCAGACCCATTCCCTTATATTTACCCCTTCATCTAACACTATGGGCAATTTAGCATGGCCAATTCACCTAACCTGCACATTTTTGGACTGTGGGAGGAAACCGGAGCACCCGGAGGAAACCCACGCAGACACGGGGAGAATGTGCAAACTCCACATAGAGAGTTACCTGAGGCGGGAATTGAACCCGGATCTCTGGCGCTGAGAGGCAGCAATGCTAACCACTGTGCCACCGTAAAACAAGTTTTATTTTTGAAAAGTAAAACTTGTTTATAAAATATTTCCTGTTTTATTTGATAGCCATGTATTAAATATCGGCTTGGATACATATTTGATTCATACCTCTCTTCAAACTTTACTTTGGCTTCCCGTCTGGCTTTGCGCTTCAAAGCTGGGTCCCTGAAAACGTCCTTATTCACAATGGTCTTATCCAGGGGAATGTCAACAGAATATCTGGAAATAAAAAAAACAACTGAAGGCTAACAAAGGAAAAAAGACCATGTTAATGGGCAATGTTATCTCTAGGTGAAGCTTTGCAGTCTGCAAGGCGAGAGTTGCAGCCCTCAAAACGTGGTGCATGTGACTGTCAGTTACAGCAAAACTCATTACAAGCAGAAAACTATTAACCAGATCACAATAATTTCTGACATTAAGCTTTAAACTAGATTCAGGAAAGCTCAGTAGCAGTTAAATCAGTCCGTAATTTTTTTTAAAGGTATGCTTTGGGTAACTGTTAAAAAGCCATGCAGTACAACGTTGTGACAATTAATCAGCCTTCTGTTCATTGAAAACTGAGAACGTTCTCACCAGAAGTGACTTACAGACTTATTTTAACCGCTTTGAGTTTTCCCAGATCTTAGAGTTAGTTTCACCATATGTTGGCAATAACTTCATGGTTACAATTGCACACATACAGATGAATGACGATGGCCTTTTGAAATGGGAACCATTTTGATTAAAAAATATCCTTTAGAGAGAGAGAGACAGACAGACAGGGAGACAGAGAGACAGACAGGGAGACAGACAGGGAGAGACAGACAGACAGAGAGAGAGAGAGAGAGAGAGAGAGAGACAGACAGAGAGAGAGAGAGAGAGAGACAGAGAGAGAGAGAGAGAGAGAGAGAGAGAGAGAGAGACAGAGAGAGACAGAGAGAGAGAGAGACAGACAGAGACATGACCAGTGGTGGTTTAACCTGAGGGTCACCATGCCTCAGGCAAGAGGAGAAACTGAGAAGGAGAACCCCTCCTGGTAACATTTGGCACGGCAGGAATTAAAGCCATTCTGTTGGCATCACAAGCCAGCCAACAAGAAAGCCATTGGCTTTGAATAACCACCATCAAAATCCCAGTAGCAAATAAAAATAACAGGTCAATTCTGCTTCTTCAAAACAACTGGTTTGAACAATAAACATGACCTCCTTGGTACTGCAAACAATACACAAGAAAAAAGAATAACATGCACAAAAATTTCCCTTGACAGTAAAGCAAATTCAGTTCAATTAGCTCATGGCGATCAAAGGAATAGAGTGTAATTGTAAAAAAGGAATAAATAAAGGAAAACCATGAGCCATAAATGACCAACTGCTGAGCACATCACATTATAAGTAAGACATTGTCCTAGAGGTGAGAAACTAGCTTCCCAAAAACAATGCAACAATCTAAGGAAGTAATAGCTGTCACAGGGCTGGATCCTCTTTCCCCCTTTGCACCAGGTCTCCTCGTTCTATCCCTGCTCTTGCACCTTCTTTCCCTTCCCCCCCTTGCTCATTGAGACATTACAACAGTTTTCAAGCCTTGAAAAACTTGGCAAGTCAACATTCCAAAGTACTTTATTTTTGGAAACGGAGTTCTCTCTCCTTATTTAGTGGACATCCAGAGGTGACAGTGTCAGTGGTTGTGGACTGTCATATCTGATCTTGTCATAAATTTAACTACATACACACACACACAGTTAGGGGTTTCTAATCAGTCAGTTAGGAGAACACCAGATATTATTCCCTATTCTATCCCAGGAGTCGCCAGGTACAATTCAGCTACAAAGCACAAATAACCTCAATACAAGTGAAATCTGAGATTTAGGTCAGATATTAAATACTTTGGTAAAACACTTGAACCCAGACTTCTCTATGCACTACATCTGAATAGGAACTTTTGAAAAGAGAGGGGTGGTTGGTGTTCCTTCACTTGTCAACTGACTAGAAACTCCTGACAGAGGGGACATTGGAGTTCAGATAAAATTACATTTGACTGATAGTCTGTCACTGATACCAAATCAGGTATCAATTCTGGATACCTTGTAAAGATCCTGCAAAGGCAGAAAGTGACCTTTCATTTAAAAAAACTGCTTCACTCAATTTCAAAGATCTAGAACTCTTGCCTCTCCTCCCAAGAATCACGCTCTCTGCAAAGTGATGCTCCTGCATTTGCTAGTTTGCCTCTAATTGTTTTAATTTCCTTCCTAAAATCTTTAATATTTACACCATAATGAAATCTAATGTGAAAAGTATTCAACTGCACATTATCTCTTATTATTCATCAAATTCAAGGAGTCGGAAGCAAGTACCAAACAGATTTTCAGAGAATCAAGTTCAGTCCCAATCATCAAATGTAGCTGGCAAAGCAGTGTCTAAAACCTACAGGATGCTTGAAGTTAAACTCTTAAATCAGAACATCTTCAACTTTAAAGGTTACAGTTGCAGAGAAACAAATATTTATTACTTTTACTGCATGGATTAGGTGCTTGAAGCAAAAAGCATTTTATAATTGCAGCAGTAAAGTCAAATTGGTCAGTGACATTTTGGGTAATTTATTACTCCAAATATTTAATGCAACCCATTTTCCAGCTCTTCATTAAAGCGTGAAAAACCATCACAACATTCCATGCCATCACGCCATATCTAATTAGGTATTCAAAATTAAACTTCAGTTGGCATTTGAATTCTCCATTAAAAGTTGATAGATTCTTAATACATAAACCTTGTTTTCTCCATTTAAAGCATGTTGTCTACCCATTGAAGCAAAAAAAATAAAAGTTACCGGAGAGACTAAGCATACCTGGCAATAACTGTGGAGAGAAAACCAAGTTAACGCTTCGAGTCCAGTGACTCTTATTTGCTGGGGCTGAAGTTATAGCTGGCACCTCCTGGGCTAGAATGGGGAAAGAAAACTGGCACCTGAAGAAGGGACACTGGATTTGAAACATTAACTGTTTTCTCTCCACAGATGCTGCCAGGCAATTTGCACTTAAGCTCTCAACATCACATTGCATATTAAATAAAAGTGGGGGCTACATGCAACATTTTGATGAGTTGAAATTTCTCAGAACAGAAATTCTGCAATCAGATCAAAAGCAGAAACAGGCCATTTGGCCCACTGAGTCTGTTCTGCCAATCGATCCCAGTTGATATACTTCTCAATCTCATTCTCCTGCCTTCCCCCATAACTTTTCAACACCTTACTAATTAAGAACCTACTCATCTGTCTTAAAGACACTATGACTTTGCCTTGGAAAGTTGTGGTGGCTATGAGTTCCACAGATTCAGCACCCTCTAGCTGAAGAAATTCATCCTCATCTCAGTTCTAAAGGGTCGCCCCTTCACTCTGACGTTGTGCTCTCGGGCCCTAGGCTCTCTTACTAGTGATAACATCTTGAAGTCCACTATATCCAGACCTCTCTGTACAGAGGAATCTCAATTATCCGAAGGACACAGGCAGGGAGTATTTTGTTTGGTTAATCGAATTCCGGATAATCGAAAGCTGAATAGCACAATTTAGCCAAGCATTGTGACCTTGCAATCTTGCCTGATAATCTGATATTTGGATAATCGAATGCAGGGTAATCGAGGTTCCTCTGTATTCTGTAATTTGCAATGAGATTTCCCTCCCTCGTCCTTCTAAACACCATCGCGTTAGACTCAAGAGTCTTCAGCCACTCCTCATATGACAAACCCTTCATTCTCGGGATCATTTTTGTGAACTTCATCTGGACTGCCTCCAAAGCCAGCACATCCTTTCTTAGGATGGGGCCCAAAACTGCTCGCAGTATCCCAAATGTGGCCTGACTAGAGGCTAATACAGCCTCAGCAGTACATCCCCATTGTATGTACTCTAGTCCCTTTAAAATGAAGCATCCAATCCAAATGAAAAATCACAGGATAATATAATGAAATGGCAAAATTGCATAAAATGTAAAACCCATCACACAAGTCAGCCTCATACAAGTGCAATTTATGCAATGGATGTTGGGAAGACATTTAACACAAATTCTGGAAAATTCTCAGTACATCATATACAGAGGAACCTTGATTATCCAAATATCAATTACCCAAAAATTGGATTATCCGAAGGAAATCTCTAGGTCCTGCACATCAAAGACATGTTTCCAGCAGTCATCGCGTCATTTGTTTACAGTGATTAACAGGCACCATCTCCAAAAAACTGACCTCCCACCCTCTCTCGCTCCCCACTTTCCCTGGAGTTCTACAGAGGGGTGTACCCTAAAACCCCCGTCCCCTCCACCACCACCGACTTCCCCAGATAATCTGACCAAAATTGTCCTATACAGATCAGAGGTGGAACTTGTCAAAATGTTGCAGTAAAAAATTGTGTGTGGCAGTGTGCGCGCGCTATTTGGAGACTTACCCCACAAAGGCAGCAGCAGTCTTGTTGCTGGCGTCCAGTCCAGCTGCCCCAGAGAGTTGGCAATGTTGGATGGGGTTAAGGGGCAGGTGGGGGCGGAGGCAGTGTTGGACGGTTGGGGAACGCGGGGGGGTGGAGGAATTGGACAGTTGGGGGAGTGGTGTTGGATGGGGCGGGCGGAGGCAGGTGTTGGACAGGGACGGGGGCTTGCGGGCTGTGTGCTTCTGCAATCTCCTGAACTGGGAGCAGACTTTAATAACTGAGCCCCAGAGGAAAGACATTTACTCAATTAGCCGAATAATCGATTATCCGAACGAAATAGTGCCCATCCATCTCGTTCGGATAAAGCCCCTGTTAAGGGGCTTTTCAGGTTAAGATGCAACCTTGGGAGCTGGCTGTTTGCCACCCACAAAGTATAGCTTTCTAACTCTGTGAAATACTAGCACTAAAGACAGTCTTGAACATATCACTGTAGCATCAAATAAACTCAATTTTCTCAGAGTGACATACATTCTGATGCTTACCTGGTTGGCATCAGGTGGTTGTAGTTGTATACTTTCACAAAGGATTTGATCTTGGATCTCTTGGCCACCTTTTTCTTGCCCATTTTGGCAGTGACCTTACGCGGGTAACGATCTATACCAGCAACAAGAGCATGACTGTAAGGTCTGTCAGAGGTCCCATCATCGATGTTCTGCAAGGTAAAGCATAATATTTAGATTTCGGTGTTAGCGCGAAGCCATTAGCAAGAATCGGGTTCCTGATTCATTCAGTCAATGCCAACCTTCGATTGCAGCCCATCCCCTCCTTGGCATTGGTCATTGCCAATACCATCCTCACCCATCCCAATGAGGCTAGTGCAGCTTCATTTAGCTCTCCTCCTGCAGCAACTCAATCACATCCCTGGTACTTAAAGCTCACCCTCATCTCACTTCAACTTCATGCCCACCACTTGCAAATCTATGTACTGGCAAAGCAGACATACGGCAGACAAAACAGACACCTAACCTCAATGTTTCAAGGTCCTGGATTCCAAAAATGTAGCTGTCAAACCCCAAAGTTCTCCGATTTTAACTGTGACAATCGGACCCTCCCTATTTGCCTTCTACTAAAAGACACCAGTTAGTGGCCAATACTACCTGATAGATCTGGAGATAATCTGCTACAAGAAATTGCCAGACGAAGTACAGGTACTTAAAAAATGCTTTGCAGCCAGCTGCAACTCAAAAGCACATTAATCTTGCAGCTGAGAAGGCAGTCACACGTTGCAACTTCATTACTAAAAGCTCTACTTAAGGTATTTCACCATCATGAATTCTGTACCTTTACAATGACACCTTTGCGTCCTGCGTAGCGTCCGCCCAGCACAAGAACCACCTTCCCAGGTTTCATAAACTTCCCCATTTCTGTGAAGATAAGATAGAGCATGGCACATAAATAGCCAGCACAACAAAATAACCACACATCCAAGAGGCACAGAAAGGGATCGATGCTCATCCTGCAGCCCATTCTGCTGAAAACAGATTTAGCCAGCAATTCATCTCATTGCGCAAGATGCATCCTGGGACTGAGGACTTGTTGCTTATTAATTTGCCTTTGCTGCAAATTTTAGGCAATTATTTTGCCCTGAAACATTCCCGATAAGTTCTGCAGGATCCATTTACTTCCTACCACTGACCTGAAAGCATTTAAGAGGCATTTGGATGGGTATATGAATAGGAAGGGTTTGGATGGATGTGGGCCAGTTGCTGGCAGGTGGGACTAGATTGGGTTGGGATATCTGGTCAGCATGGACGGGTTGGACCGAAGGGTCTGTTTCCATGCTGTACATCTCTATGACTCTATGCTGGATTCTCTCATAGCTCCAGCGGAGGTGGAGAGCCATGATCGCAAAGGACACGCTTTCTCCGCCAGGTATCCCTGCCGTGAAGAGCAGGGGGGGTTTACTGCACGGGGAGAGGTGGGGGGCAGAGCAGGAGCCTGAAGGTAGGCCCCAGGAGCCACCACTGAACCAACTTCCCACCCCCTCTTCCATCGGCGGCCTAACCGGGGGACCGAGACCACAAATAGCGCGCCCGCCGCCCAAAGGAAGGCCGCAGGATTGACGAGGGGCCGGCGCGGGATCGGCGCCGCGCGCCCTGACAGCGGATGGACACGGATTATAATCGAATCATTCACCAGCTCCGCCGCTCAATGGCCGCTACCCGCCCGAAAGGAAGTGCCCTCCGCTCGCTCTAACCTTTGACCGCCTCCGTCCCGCCCACTATACGTCACATCCGCTCTTACCCGCCAGCGGGGTTCTCGTGGCGCTGCGACAGTGTCGCCGCCTCTGATCCGGGGGATCCGGGTTCGAGTCCTACCCCTGCCACAAGTCTGTCAAAATGTGTTCGGAATATTCTGGGTCACTGCTCTCGATTATGTTAATCCTGTTTTCACGTCACCGACCTGCTGAGGCTTTCTCGGGTTCTCTTGTGTCAGATTTCCAGCATCCACAGGATTCCAATGAGGTGGGGGGTCCTTATGAACAGAACTGGATTTTGTCTTAAATTCAGGATGCAGGAGCAAATTACTGGAATCTGCACTGAACAAAAAAAAAATGCTGGAAATCACAGTGGGTCAGCCAGCATCCATATTGATAGAGCAAGCTGATGTTTCAAGTCCAGATGACTTATCATCAGAGCTGAACTTTAGCATGGAGGGCAGGGGGTATAAGATGCTGGGGAGAAAAGATGTTGATAGTTCAGATTAAGTAACTGGAATGTGGGAATAGCAGAACGATGATGTGTCTAACTGCCAAACTGGAAAGAACAGACAGTTCCACTGGGATGGGATGTGGGGGGAAGAAGAGGACATTGTGATAGGGAATACAACTCATAAAGTGAAAAGAATGGGAAGGAATGGGTTCACAATTTGAAGGTCTCAAACTCAATATTGAGCCCAAAGGCTGTAAAGTGCCTGGTCTGAAGGTGAGATGTTGTTGCTCCAGTATGCGCTGTGATTCATTGGAGCATTGCAGCATGCCGAAGACAAACAAGTGGGCATGCGAGCAGGATGCTGTGTTAAAATGACCAGTTACAGGAAGTTCGGGGATCTGCTTGCACACAGAACAGGTGTTCTGCAAAGTGGTCACCCAATCTACATTTGGTGCAGTGAATACAACGCACAAGATTGGAGAATGTACAGGTGAAATGCTGTTTCACCTGGAAAGCCCTTGGATGGTGAGCAGGGAGGTGGTTTAGGGGCAGGTGCTGCACCTTCTGTGGTTACATGGGAAGGTGCCAAGTGAAGGATGGGTGGTGTTGATTGTTGAGGAATAGACTAGGTTGTCTGGAGGGAGTGATCCCTGTAAAATGGAGATGGAGGAGTAAAGAGAAGATATGTTTGGTGGTGGCATTCTGCTAGAGTTATCTGAAATGGCGGAGAATGATCCTTTGAACAAGGATGATGGTGTGGTGAAAAGTGAGAACATGGGAGACCGGATCACACTGCTGTGAGTGATGGGAAAGGGTAAGGGAGAAAAGCATGGGTGATAAGTTGGATGAGGTTGAGGGCCCTGTCAACCACAGTGGGCAGGAAATCACCGATATGGTAACTGAACTTGTACAAGAAAGCCATTTGGTCCATCAGGTCTGCACCAGCTATCCATTGGACATTATGTCTTTGAGACTTTCTCCTGTTTTTCTCTGTACAATTCCCTTTACAGTAATTTTGTAAGCTGTGTTCCTGGTTGTTGGAATCAGTGATTAAGCATTCAAATGTGCCTGTTATTTATTGGTGTTGCCATTGTAACACCTATCAGAATCCATGGAATTATCTTGCTACAGTATGAAGGAAGTGAGGACTGCAGATGCTGGAGATCAGAGCTTAAAAGTGTGTTGCTGGAAAAGTGCAGCAGGTCAGACAGCATCAAAGGAACAGGAGAATTGACATTTCGGGCATAAGCCCTGAAGAAGGGCTTATGCCCGAAACGTCGATTCTCCTGTTCCTTTGATGCTACCTGACCTGCTGCACTTTTCCAGCAACACATTTTTAAGCTCTTGCTACAGTATGAACAAATTAACAAAACCAATGTCCTAGAAATAGAATGTTAGGCAGGGCAGTAATCTTATTATATTTCTCTGTGGAGAACTATGCAAAAATAAGAAAAACTTGCATTTGTACAGTTAGCAAGTTTTGAGAAGATTTGTAGCTCAGGTTGAGGTTCTGGTTGTAGGTTTGCTCGCTGAACTGGAAGGTTCATTTTCAGATGTTTTGTCACCATACTAGGTAACATCTTCAGTGAGCCTCCAGACGAAGCAATGCTAGCATTTCCTGCTTTCTATTTATATGTTTGAGTTTCCTTGGATTGATGATGTCATTTCCTGTGGTGATACAGTTTTTATACAGCATTTTTAACATAGTACAGCATCTCAAGGCACTTCACAGAACATTATCAAATTACATTTTTCACCAATCTGCAAAACGTGATATAACAAAAAGCCCCTTTAATGGAGTAAAACAGTCCAAGGCCTTTCACAAGAAGGTTAATCACAATTTGGCAGAGTCTCAAGGAGATAGTAGAACAGATAACCAAAAGCTGTGTTAAGAGGAAGAAATTAAAAGATTTTCTTAAAAGGATGAGAGAGAGAGAGAGCAGCAAAGAAGTTTAAAAAGAAAATTCCAAAACCTTGAGTGTTAGCAGCTGAACGTATTGCTGTAATATCTAGAAGCTCTGAAATACTGAGACTTTACTCATTACAGATCTGCAGAAACTTCATCCATAGAAATTATTTATCTTGTTTCCCTCACTAATTTCCTTATTTACTTGCTCTCCTATTTGCAAGACATTAAGGCTGACGTTTGCTTGTTTTTAGGCAGGACTGGAGAAATAGCATGAGCAAAACCACAGAGTTGTGTGTCTTACGATCAGTATACCTTTTAGAGTCATGGACATGACATCGTCACCATATTATAGTATGCAATCTGGCAGTGGAAGCTACCCAGGACTTGCATGTACTGATTGGAATGGGAGGGGGAGTTGAAGTGGTCAGCCACAGAGTGGTTGGGTTGTTTGGTGTGTGTCCCCCAGAGATGTTATCCGAAACAGTCTGCAAGTTGGTGTCCTGACATAAGCATTGTCTTACCAAGTAAAATGCTGTGCGGACAAACTTACACTACATTTGCCTATTGATCTCTGGATCACTTTGGTGGATCCTCAAAATAAGCAGCTGAAGAACCACCTAAAATTGACAGTATATCATTGGACGACACAGGGTTCATTGACATCATTTCAAGGCAACTTTCAAATATCAACACCCATCCTCAGGAAACCTGATAAAGATTTCTTGTTGGTCACCAGTCAGAAGTGCCTTCCACCCACTTGATGTTCATGAAGTGTAAAATTCAGCTGCTGAAGAAGGGACACTCAACCTGAAATGTTAACTTTGGTTTTTCTCCATGTATACTGCCTGACCTGCTGAGCTTCTCCAGATTTTTGTTTTAGTGACTCTTTTCACATGAGCTACAACATGGTAATACCACCAACTATCAGCAGATGGCAGCATCCACTTGTTTATAAATGAAATTCTCATGCTGGGTGACAACGTAGGATTGCTATTGTAAAACATGAGTTCCTCCTGCAGAAAAACATTATGAACAAATGCACAAGTAAACTAATACAAGCCCAGCTTAATGCTTTTCAAAGAACACTAACTACAACCTGTTTGTCCCCACAAAACCTCCTTGAAAGTGGAGTTGCAGGTAGATCAGATAGTGAAGGAGTTTGGTATGCTTTCCTTTATTGGTCACAGTATTGAGTACAGGAGTTGGGAGGTCATGTTGCGGCTGTACAGGACATTGGTTAGGCCACTGTTGGAATATTGCGTGTAATTCTGGTCCCCTTCCTATCGGAAAGATGTTGTGAAACTTGAAAGGGTTCAGAAAAGATTTACAAGAATGTTGCCAGGATTGGAGGATCTGAGCTACAGCGAGAGGCTGAACAGGCTGGGGCTGTTTTCCCTGGAGCATCAGAGGCTGAGGGGTGACCTTATAGAGGTTTACAAAATTATGAGGGGCATGGATAGGATAAATAGACAAAGTCTTTTTCCTGGGGTCAGGGAGTCCAGAACTAGAGCGCATAGGTTTAGGGTGAGAGGGGAAAGATATAAAAGAGACCTTTTTCACGCAGAGGGTGGTATGTATATGGAATGAGCTGCCAGAGGATGTGGTGGAGGCTGGTACAATTGCAACATTTAAGAGGCATTTGGATGGGTATATGAATAGGGTTGGGATATCTGGTCGACGTGGACAGGTTGGACCAAAGGGTCTGTTTCCATGCTGTACATCTCCATGACTCTAAACTCAATATAATGAACATCAATAACACATCACCTCCAGTGAGTGAAGTTACAAAGCCTACGAGTGCATTTTAAAGGATGGGTTTGGCTACATTGCCATGGAACTTGCTTTATCTAATCCTTGAGAAGGGGCTGTGCAAAAGAACACCATTGACCACAAATTTGTCTGTGGTTGTACATAAGTCTTGAGGTTCTGTAGAAAAGGAGGCTATGGATCCGATTAGATAGCTCCCTCTGCAAGGCAGTCAATCATTTGGTAGAATGCCTTATTGCAAATAACAGCAAGACATTGCATAGCTGATGGTGAGAACAGCATACCCAGAATCTCAGCATCTTGTAATATAGAGAAGCCATCACCTTCTGTAATGCCATACCTAGAATGAGATCCAACAATTTTTTTTAAAACAAAAAGCAGCTTTGTGACGTAGGACAATGCGCTTTCTGGGCAGCCAGGGACACAGAAATTCAACTATTACTGGATAACCATGAACTTAGTGAACTCTTTGGTCTGTCTGAAACTTGCTGCTTTCCTACTAAGAGTAGTAACAATAGAATTAACCAGTTGGCAATACTCAATAGGTTCAGGGTTAGTTTGAAACAACCACCATAAAGACTGTGCAAAATAAAAAACATCACTACGGTCTTCTTCCATTGGGTTGTAGCTCATGGTAAACTCTTTGGATAGTATGCAAAGGATGTTGAAAATTAAATGCAAATTAAACCAAGTAAAAATAGCAAGTGTAGTGAAGCAGTTCATTTACTCTTGGTAAGAAACTGATCTTTTATTTTGTGTCGTACTGTTTATGCATAAAATCTGTATAGTTTTTTGAGGGAATAAAAATTAATATGAAGTTACAATAAACAATTAATAAAAAGTCAACACTTGTCTTATTGCTTTACAATAAGGTAAAGCTACATTATAGTTTCACAGAGAATTGGTGAGGCCACACAGTGCATAGATCTGGTCTTCTTACCTAGTAGTTGAGGGCAAACTTAAAATAGAACAAACCCTCCCTATAGAAACCAGTCTGAGGAGTGTTTGAGTAGATTCAGTGAATATTCCCCAGCATTTATAATGAGAGATGGAATAGAAAAATAAAAACACGGGGCTGAAAAGGACAAATGCTGAGAAAATGTTGTTCCTTGCATTGTGGTATCTCACTACAGGGTAAGCTATTTAGATTAGATTCCCTACAGTGCAGAAACAGGCCCTTCGGGCCAATTAGTCCACACCGACCCTCCAAAGAGTGACCCACCCCAACCAATTTCCCTCTAATGCACCTTGCACTACGGGCAATTTAGCATGGCCGATTCACCTAACCTGCACATCTTTGGACTGTGGGAGGAAACCGGAGCACCCGGAGGAAACCCACGCAGACATAGGGAGAATGCGCAAGCTCCACACAGTCGACCAAGGCTGGAACTGAACCTGGGACCCTGGTGCTGTGAGGCAGCAGTGCTAACCACTGAGCCACCGTGCCGCCCTAATTTTGATTTGGATAAATTTCTTCAGTAAATAAAGTGTTGAGAATCTTTTTGAAATCCTCTAACCCGGAGAAGGTTGTTGACAGAAAGCAATGCATTTTTAGGCTTAAAGAGAATTAAGGTACGTGGGGGCACGAAAGCCGGAGTCGAGCTGGACCCTGAAGTCTGACACACTGACCCCTGTGCAGCGAACAATGTTTTCTCACCCTTTGCCCTTTTCAGCCCCTTTTTCATTTTTCAATTCCATCTCTTTCTAAATGCTGGGGAAAATTCATTTATGACCCTATTGAATGGGTCCTGCTCCCAGCTCTTAAGTTCATAAAAACAACTGCACATGTTGCATTTTAAAAAAATTGATTCTTTGTACACACTTTGGTACTTAGATAGAATTTCAAATACAGCAATAATTCATTCTACATAATTATAAAGGATGGTCACAAACTCCAAACCATATTTAAATATCAATATATGTCACATTTTCAAATAATATGCAGCTTTCACTACTCCCAAAGCTCATGAAAATAGGTTTCAGTACGAAGTCATAGGATAAATAAATTCAATTTATTAATAAGTGTACAACATAATGACCATTTTCCATTTCAACTTTGTTATAGTCCATTCCCCTTAAAAAAAGTCATTGCCTTAAACAACAAACTGGATTAAATTTGTACTTCTAGATACAAAATTCAAGTTAGGACATTGCCAACTTAGCATTTTTTGTGACAACTTGCATCCATAAAACTATTAATCTTAAGTCATTAAGGTGAACTTCTGGATATAAATTGACACTTTAATTTTGGAGATGCTACAAATATCATTTGATAGTGTCATGATGTACAGCTTGAAGTTTTAAAAGTAAATACCATAAAACTTACAAAATGATAAATGTTAATTTCACAGTTAAATGCCAGTTAAAGGTTTAGGAACTTGTATTAGAGGGAAAATTAAAACTTATTAGATGATGTACAATCCTATCTGTTCCATTTATCTAAATGTCAAAACATTGCGCAACTGGCTAATCCCAGAGGCTAGTGTTACCTTCTCCTCCAATCAAAATAGAATACATGTTTTATTAGTAAAGTGTAACAAGATATTCATATTCCTTTATGGGTTATGGAGGAGCACATTTTGGGGCAATGATCCAGTGAGAAAGCATAGCAAGTGTAATCTTTGCTGACTCATCTTGTGGGTTGCAGCCTGACATGTGATGAAGTGTTAGACCAGACAGCTGAAAATCGAGCCTAGAATGCAGACCAGATATTCCTTTACCCAAGGAGTCTTGTAGTTATCACTATCAGTTCAGATAACTTGAGAAGACATTTATTTCCATTGGGAGGTCAGTGCCCACAGGTGTCCTGACAATCTTAGTGTTGACTCCATGAGATTGGAGTTTGTAGCAATAACATTTTATACCCCGAAAAACAATGTTCAACCACAAATTATTCTGGAAGTGTAATAACCATGGTGGATAAGTTCAGCAAAATTAAAGAATCAATGTCTCCTGAACACGTGATAAATAACTAAATCTGCTTTTGGTGGCACTTGTTGGAGGGAAATATTTGTTTGCGCATCATGAATCTTTTAGCACTTAATTGAAAAGGCCATTGAAGGCTTATTATTGCATCTCAACCAAAAGACAGCGTTCCCTCATTACTGACATATAAAGGTAGGTTACAGATCAATTCATAAATGGAGAAAATTCTAACAACTGTAACCAAAAGGAAACAGATATTCAAATAGTCTGAGATCACCTTAAGTCCTCAAATGATTAGAGGTTGAGACTGGGCTGAGAAATGGCAGATGGTGTTCAATCTGGATAAATGAGGGGTATTTTGGTACAACAAACAAGGGTATGGTCTGCAATTAATGGTAGGTCCTTGAGTAGTGTTGTAGAAGAGAGAGACCTCAGGGTTCAGGTACACAATTCTTTGAAGTTTATATCACATATAGATGGGAGAGGGGGTTAAAAAGGCATTCAGCATGCTTGCCTTCATTGCTCAATCCTTTTGAGTATAGGGGTTAGGACATCATGTTGAGATTGTACAGGACATTGGTGAGGACTCTACTGGAATGTGTGCGCAGTTCTGGTTGCCCAGCTATAAAAAGAATATTAAGCTGGAGAGGGTTCAGAAGAGATTTACCAGGACGCTGCCAGGCATGGATGGTTTGAGTTATAAAGAAAGGCTGGATGATAGTGTTCGGCATGGACTAGTTGGACCGAAAAGGTCTGTGTCTGTGCTGTATGACTCTAAGTGCAAATGAACGTCCCTACTTCTGGGTCAGAAGGCTCAGATTCAAGCTCCCAAAAGTGGATGAACAGGTTGATTTTAAAACTTCTCTGCTGAACTGCAGCAAAAACAACCTCCTTTAAATGATGAGTGGAATGGGAAGAAAGATCTTGACACTACATTCAGGCTATAATCATATTCACGTGATGCTGCAAAAAGAAACATTTTTATTTCTAGATGACAAAAAAAAGTAGGAAGCATAGTTAATGCGGGAGAGTGCTAACTAAGACAATAATTTGCTTGCATAATGTTCAGAAATGGGAAATGAATTTAAACATCGATGCAAAAGTTGGTTTATTTTGGTGTAAGGAATTAGGAAGTCAATGTCTTTGGAAATATAGAATCAAAATGATATCAAGGCATAGAAGTCAGTAAAGAAACAATGCATGTTAAAGCCATAAAGTACAAACAAAGCACATTGGACTATTTTTAGCTAATTAAAACTCAAAAGCAGAGCTATTTTTAAACAACATGGAAACTTGGTTTAAAGGTACACCTTTAAAAAGGAAAGAAAGACAATTCTGAGGTTTTCACTCCTGAAAAGAGATGAGTGACCAGTGATCTAATAGAGATGTTCAAAATTACAGTGGGTTCAGAGAAAAAAGAAACGCTTCCACTTGTAGCGGAGTTCAATACTAAGGTACGTTTATATAGTGATTTGGGAATCAAGTTTTTGGTCTAAAAAAGGATAGATTATAAATGGTCTTGATTAAAAAAATATATGCTTTCAAATTAAAATTGTCAACAATTTAAATGAAGCAATTAAAAGCACAAGAGGCTGTTATGTTTAAAAAAATTGTTATAAATATTTCTTTAAAAATTTCCAAGGACTAGCAGTTACATTCCAATATGATTTGACAATACATTGAGGTGATCATCAATAAAAGACAAAATAAACTTACAAACAGCGATGGTTGCTATTTTAAGTATCACTACAAATTTCATATAACCATCTCAACTTTGGTTGAATTTTTTTTGCTGAGATCTTTCGCTAAATGGAAATGAATTTAATACGTGCAAACTTCATAACTTAGAATGTAAGGTAAGAATCCTCCTTTCCACTTTTACTTCATGAAACAAGAAAATAACTTGGGAATTAGGTACAGAAATTGACATTTTTTCTTCTGTTCATAAAGTTTCCTTGAAAAGAAATAGTGTTTATAGAGCAATTTTCACGTTAATATCACAAATAAACTTTTGCTTTCCTAAATTTTAATGTAGTGTGTACTCAACATTCCAGAGGAACGAAACATGTCTACATCTACGTATGTAATAAATAAATTCATTACACAGTCATGTAGACTACCAGACCTCCCTCAAAGGTTTTAACCTTACTCCTGAGAGACACAGAGATTACAGCATAGAATGAATTGTCGGTGTACAAAATCAAATGATCCAATTTCATGACCTTAATGAAATGACTCAAACTATACTTAACAGTTAAGAAATGCATGGTTACATTTTAACTTAGTGTAAATTAGCATTACAGAAAAGAACGTTATCATATTTTCTTCTACCATGTATGGTTCATATTCTATATCAAAAAGCACTACAGATCATAAGATGTACAACATTAACTAGAATGACTTCTCAATAGAGTACACAGCCAGGAAAGGGGGTAAGGACAAGCAGATAAAAAAAAATTGAAACCCTGATTTTATATCAGAACATCTCAATGTCACTAAACATCACACCATAACAGAATACATTGTTCTTACATAAGCTGTAAATAAACTATTAAATATTTGTAACCAAACCATTTAAGATATTTTCTAACCACATCCATTAAGTTACAGCTGGCTCTAGTTGATCCTTGAAAAAAATATAATGTCTGAAAGAAGATAGCATTTTCCCAATAAAACACAGTACACGCCCTTGGTCCAAAACGTACTGTACTATTATACATGACAAATACAGAATCAACAAGCACAATTGAAACAGGCTACACAGTTTAGATCTCGCTAGTGTTAAATGCCAGGGAGTGGCAATTTGCGGATGAGTAGTAAATTTACCTCGTACAGTGTTACGTTATTTGAAGCATTATTCCTTAAAGCATCCCAAAGTAGCATGCCTGACCACCTTGACTGGTCAAAAACTGGTGTACAGACAGAGAGACAATGAAAAAGGCAAAAACTAAAAGCTAAAAATGAAATTCAAAAGTTGAGGGGAAAACAAAATTTGCTTCCAAACTTAAAGTGCTCAGGAACCACAAGACCTTTCTAACATGGGGCCTCACAAAAAGTTTGAGCTTGTAATTAAGGAATGTGAAGTCAAGTTGCAGATCAGCCACAAATCTAAGAATTGGCAGAATGGGCTCAGGGTTATTTGGCCTTCTCCAGTTCCCACAAAAACTGCTAATGCTTTTTTGACCAGGCTCCAATATGGATGTCCTATCTTGTTACTGCTAAAACTCCGAGCTGACAATTAGTAACTGTTACAAACATCAAGTGACAGGTTCAAAGATCCTTCCTTAGTAATTGCATGTATTCAATGAAAAAGTAAATAAAAAACCCCAACAATTCCCTTGTGTTTCTTTTATAGTAACAATTTAAGCTCTAACTGTAATGTATTTAAAACTTTGCAATGTAGTGTGTGAATGTCACACAGAGAGGCAGAGAGTTGGGATAAAAAGTTCTTTTTCGGAATGGCAGCCAGTGACAAGCGGTGTACCGCAGGGTTCAGTGTTGGGGCCGCAGCTGTTCATGTTATATATTAATGATCTGGATGAAGGAACTGGGGGCATTCTAGTGAAGTTTGCCGATGATATGAAGTTAGGTGGACAGGCAGGTAGTACTGAGGAAGTGGGGAGGCTGCAGAAGGATCGAGACAGTTTGGGAGAATGGTCCAGGAAATGGCTGATGGAATTCAACGTGAGCAGATGCGAGGTCTTGCACTTTGGAAGAAAGAATACAGGCATAGACTACTTTCTAAACGGTGAGAAAATTCATAAAGCCAAAGTACAAAGGGATCTGGGAGTGATAGTCGAGGATTCTCTAAAGGTAAACATGCAGATTGCATCTGTGATTAAGAAAGCGAATGCAATGTTGTCATTTATCTGAAGAGGGTTGGAATATAAGAGCACCGTTGTGCTACTGAGACTTTATAAAGCTCTGGTTAGGCCCCATTTGGAGTACTGTGTTCAGTTTTGGTCCCCACACCTCAGGAAGGACATACTGGCACTGGAGCGTGTCCAGCAGAGATTCACACGGATGATCCCTGGAATGGTAGGTCTAACATACAAGGAACGGCTAAGGATCCTGGGATTGTATTCATTGGAGTTTAGAAGATTAAGGGGAGATCTAATAGAAACTTACAAGATAATACATGGCTTGGAAAGGGTGGACGCTAGGAACTTGTTTCCGTTAAGCGAGGAGACTAGGACCCGTGGACATAGCCTTAGAATTAGAGGGGGTAAATTCAGAACAGAAATGCAGAGACATTTCTTCAGCCAGAGTGGTGGGCCTGTGGAATTCATTGCCGCAGAGTGCAGTGGAGGCCGGGACGCTAAATGTCTTCAAAGCAGAAATTGATAAATTTTTGATGTCACAAGGAATTAAGGGCTACGGGGAGAATGCGGGTAAGTGGAGTTGAAATGCCCATCAGCCATGATTGAATGGCGGAGTGGACTCGATGGGCCGAATGGCCTTACTTCCACTCCTATGTCTTATGGTCTAATTCCTATAACATTAGCCATAATCACAAGTTGCTGATAACACCATCGTTCAGGAAAGAACATCCTATATTTCAAAGAGAACTGTGATGAGCAACCTGTAATTTTACAAATATTAAAATCCCATCAATTAAGTTTTAACAGTAATTTATATCTTTGATTTAAAATACAATTGTAATTGATCTTGTGGGGTTCATCATACTTCAAACTTTCAGTCAAGGCCATGTAATCATAGAAAGAGGTATAATCTTGCAATGGATCTAAACATTTACAATTAATCTTTCATAGGATAAAATATATACACAGGAAACATTAAAAAGCATCTTTGATATTTTTTAGTTGTCGAACTGCAGTGTCAACCGGAAGGCTGAAGTGCAGGTTGCTAAGACGACTGAGTAAATTGAGTGTACTCTCAAACCCAGTAGATGCCATATAGCTCCATGGCTGGTAGTGACTCTGGATAAGTGTTCCTGATTTACAAATCAGGTTTACCCAGGAAACCAAACGCTGTTCATTCAATGCCATGCATATTAAGGCCTTAAACTCCGAATCTGCACTGCGCTTGTAACGATCATGTTCGGTGAGCACAGTGTGTACTGCAGCGAGTAAACTTTGTTTTGGAGTTACAATGCCACTCCCAGTCACTGGCAAGGCAAAGGATTGAGACAGCTTGCGAGCAGGAGACTCTACAAAAGCTCTACCATTTCTGGTATTATAGTACTTCACAAAAAGTTGCCAGGGATGCATGGTTTGTGGAGAGGTTGTGAATGAGGGAAGGAGGCAAGCAATTGGTGCTAGGACCAAACTCATTCCTTGAGAGGAGGCATATAAACCATGGCTCATCAGATCTCTGAGAGCTATTGACAATTCTTTTCGTACAGCTGTTATAAGTTCATTCTTCCCAAGATAAAAGTCACGGCTACTGATTACATGCTCGTCAACCTGTTGATGTCTCAATGCCAGCTGTTTCACTTTATCTACAGCACCTTCTAGTTTCAGTAACAGGGGACTGTAGTCCTTGTCTGTTTCATCAGGCTGCCACATTCCACGTGGGATCTGACCAGCAGCACATCCAAACTGACTAACAGCAAATATTTGCAATATTGCCAATGCTCTGCGCACAAGGTTTAACCCAGTCTCTCTCATCGTTCTAGCTGTTTCTTGATCCACTGCAAACCAACAGAAAAATTTTTAAAAATAAATTCCCAGCAGAAATAAAACTTGCACATATGTAACACCATCTCTTGCCACATGAATTTGATGTTTCAAATTAATCCCTATCACTACTGATGTACAGCAACAACTATAATAGACCTTAATCATATGTACACAGCTACCCTTAGATTTTCCCAAATTGTTGCTTTGTAAAGGTGAAAATATTTACTGGATTTTAAAGATTATTTTTGTAAGCATTGGAATTTACTTCCAAAATCAGGTTATATAAATAAGAAGTTATTGTTTTTAATCCACAAATACTGAGGCCAGGAATGGGGACAGGAAAAAAGCAAAGCTGTACATTAAACGTAGAGGTAGGTCACATCTTTAAAAGAAAAATCACCACGTTGAATTACTCCGTAACCACTAACACTTTGGGAATATAACAATGTTTTACTTGCAGTGTGAAGGCTCTTTGAATAAATTGACATTTATCTAAAGTATCAGACCCAGAAATAAACTGAATCAGAAGAACTAAACCTCACCATGATGCCTTCCACCTGACAGTTTTGCAGTTGATGCCCGAGAATCTTTCATTCCGTGCACATTGCATGTGCACTTTCCATTCTGAGCCTGCGGAGGGCTTCCAACCTCATCTGGGGAATGAAAAGAAGTGTAAAGATCATATCAATTTGGCAAAACACGTGGGTCACGACTTCAATCAAACTCTCAGCCTGAACATTTATATAATTGCATAGTTAGGCAAAACTTCAGTTTAACTCTAGGAAATGAACAAAGTTCATATTGATTTAAGATCAGAATCAAAGCTACACATCACCTACCAAACATGACCTTTGAGACTCAGTCTCAATAAAATACTCCCTGCCAATGTGTTGAGACCACCTGATAACCTAAAAAAAAGCTTCAGAATTTGTTACCAAACTTTGTAATCTGAAACAAATTGCAATTTTAAAAAATGTATAATCTTAAACAGAGTTCCTTCTCTGCTCAACAGATTATAGGTTCTGAAGACCCAGAGACACTTTTTCTGAAAGGTTGGTGGTGAGGGGACATGATGAGAAAGAGAAAACATGAAACAATCAAATGAGTGTGTACAATTGAAAACCCTATAGTTGGTTGTATTTTGGATTGTCTAATTTTACATACTCAGTTTGATTGCTGCATCCAGAACTAGTCATCTTTCAAACTACACAAGGGATGTATTTTGGGGGTGCAGGTGCGGGAAAGCAAGACTGAGCATGGTAAAAATGGTGTTCCCTGGAATTGTCTCCTGTCTCTCTCTCACATTTTTGTGCAAGCAACACAAATCTAAAAAGGTAGGTAGCTTAGGATCAACAAGTACAATAAATGCCAGTGGCTATTGCGACCAGCACAATTGTTCTACTTACCCTGAAGAAAGTTGATGAACATTTCAAGGTCACAAATCTGAGTTTTAAGCTGCTCCACCAGCTGTTCCTTCACTCTTGCTGGATTCACAATTTGGGCAATTGCTGCATCAACACGTTGTCGGAGTTCTTCTGGTGATAAACTGCTAAAATCTTCATTTAGATTTACATCTAGCTTCTTAATTAATTCATCGATAATTACCTGATTATAAACACAAAAGGCATCAAAACATATTTCTTCTGTAGTCTCCATCCTTTCACCAAATTTTACAGGGTCATTTTAAAGGCTCACTTAAGGCAGTCAGGCAAATGGTCTGCTATTAAGTAGTTTAAGACAACATTACTTATTTTCCCTGTTCCTATAAGCCTGCGCTCTCACTTCTCCTTCCTCCTTATACCCGATACGGTTAAGAACTCTGGTTACAAACGAGCAGCTTGCTGGTATAGAGCCCAACGACATCAGCCTTGGTTCAGAGGCATTCCTCACCTGGATCAAAGTTATGGCTTGCTTTGGGCCCCAATCCCAGAGACAAATGTATAATCTAGATGAACAATTCTGTGCAGCATTCACTCAGTACTGCATAATCATGCGTCATCTTTCAGGTTTGATTTTTAAACCTAGTTTGCCTTTCAGGTGTGCGCAAAGATTTGCACAGCACTATTTAAAGAGAAACCGGAGTTCTCCCAATATCTTGGCCAAATTTTACTTCCCAGTCAGTATAGACAGATAAAACTGACTTTGTTTATTGTAGTTTGCTATGCAAAAACTGGCTGCTATGCTTCCTACAATACAACAATTACAACACTGCAAAAACATCACATTAGCTGTAAAGTGCTGGGGGACAACATCAAGCAAAACCCTCCCTGTAAATATAACTTGTTAAAAAAGTAGATATAGTAAACCCTCAAAATCTCACAAAATCACAAATTGTGAATTTGCCGGCCCACGCGAAGAAGTGAATAACAAAAGGAATCAACATCCATGGGCAAAATTTACGTATCTCCGATTTTTAACCTATTTTCAAATGAGCTCTGCAATTGCGCATTTCATCATTTGCGCCAGCTTTTCAGGAACAGAGCCCTGGCAGATTTAGAGGAATGAATATATTACTTAGGTATACAAGAACAGAGAGGGGTTATTCAGCTCCCCAGCACTGTGACATTTTTGATGTGTATCTTAAATATACTTACCTTCTTTTGGGTGCCATAATGTGCACTTTTCCTAACAAACAAAGAACAAAGAAAATTTCAGCACAGGAGTAGGCCCTTCGGCCCTCCAAGCCTGCGTCTATTCTAATCCTCTATCTAAACCAGTCACCTATTTTCCACAGATCTGTATTCCTCTGCTCCATGCCCATTCAGATATCTGTCTAGATACATCTTAAATGGTGTTATCGTGCCAGCCTCTACCACCTCGCTGGCAACGTGTTCCAAGCACCCACCACCCTCTGCCTCAAGAACTTTCCACGCATATTTCCTTAGTCTTTTCCCCTCTCACCTTGAACTTGTGCCCTAGTAACCGAGTCTCCCGCTCTAGAAAAAAAGCTTCTTGCTATCCACCCTGTCTATACCTCTCATGATTTCGTAGATCTCAATCAGGTCCTCCTTCAACCACTGCCTTTCCAATGAAAATAATCCTCATCTACTCAACTTCTCTTCATAAATAGCACCCTCCATACCAACAACGTCCTGGTGGTGAACCTCCTCTGCACCCTCTCCAAAGCATTCACATCCTTCTGGTAATGTGGTGACCAGAACTGTATGCAATATTCCAAATGTGGCCGAACCAAAGTCCTATAAACTGTAACATGACCTGCCAACTCTTGTACTCAATACCCCGTCCGATGAAGGAAAGCATGCCATATGTCTTCTTGACCACTATCGACCAGCGTTGCCACCTTCAGTGTACAATGGACCTGAACACCCAGATCTCTCTGTACCTCAATTTTCCCCAGGGCTTTTCCATTTAGTATATAGTTCACTCTTGAAATGGATCTTCCAAAATGCATCACCTCACATTTGTCTAATTGAACTCTGCCAATCTCTCCAATCTATATTCTGCTGCATTCGACAGTGCCCTTCACTATCTGCTACTCCTCCAAACTTGCTAATCAGATCACCTATACCTTCCACCAGATTGCCTTGCATATCACAAACAACAGTAATCCCAGCACAGATCGTTGTGGAACACCACAGGTCAGTTCTCTATTTTGAGAAACTCCCTTCCAATACTATTCTTTCTCCTGTTGCCTAGCCAGTTCTCCATCCATCTTGCTAGTACTACCTGGACCCCATGCGACTTCACTTTCTCCATCAGCCTACCACAGGGAACCTTATCAAATGCCTTACCGAAGTCCATGTATATGACATCTACAGCCATTCCCTCAATCAATTTTGTCACTTCCTCAAAGAATTCTATTGTTGGTAAGACATGACCTTCTCTGCACAAAATCATAATGCCTATCATAGATAAGCCCATTTTCTTCCAAATATAAATAGATCCTATCTCTTAGTATCTACCCCAACAGCTTCCCTACCACTGACGTCAGGCTCACTGGTCTATAATTACCTGGATTATCGTCGCTACCCTTCTTAAACAAGGAGACATTAGCAACTCTCCAGTCCTCTGGCACATTACCCGTGTTCAAAGATGTTGCAAAGATATCTGTTAAGGCCCCAGCTATTTCCTCATTTGCTTCCCTCAGTAACCTGGAATAAATCCTATCCGGACCTGGGGACTTGTCCACCTTCTTGCCTTTTAGAATACCCAACACTTCCATCCTCCTTATGGAACTTGACCTCGAGTAATCAAACATCTATCCCTAACCTCAACAGCCATCATGTCCCTCTCCTCAGCGAATACCAACACAAAGTATTCATTTAGAATCTCACCCATTTTCTGACTCCACACAACTTTCCTCCTTTGTACTTGAGTGGGCCAACTCTTTCTCTAGTTACTCTCTTGCTCCTTAGATTATGAGTAAAAGGTTTTAGGAATCTCCTTAACCCTGTTTGTTAAAGATATTTCACGACCCCTTTTAATTCCTTGTTTCAGATTGGTCCTACTTTTCTGATATTCTGCCAAAGCTTCATCTGTTTTCAGTCACCTAAACCGTACAGATGCTTCCTTTATCCTCTTAGCCAATATTACAGTTTCACCTGTAATCCACGGTTCCCTAATCTTGCCATTTCTATCCTTCATGTCAATCCTGCACTCTAAATCAACAAAAATCACAGTTTTGATTGAGACAAAGACAGTCCCAACCTTGAGTGTTTTTAAGGTGAAAATGGTTCTGGATTTTCACTATGTTAATAGTTGAGGCATATGAGATGCTCTTTGTATAATTAAAGAATGTTCCATTCTTGGAACGAATGTGGGCATCACAGGCAAGGCTTTTGTTTGTTGACCATCCTTATTTGCCCTTGAATTCAATGGCTTGCTAGGTCATTTCAAAGGACAATTAAGAGTCACCCACATGGTTGTGGGTCTGGAATCGCCAGTTAGGGATGGCAGATTTCCTTCCCTTGAAGACAGCTTTTCTTTAATTGCAATTAGAGTCATAGAGTCAGAGACGTACAGCATGGAAACTGACCCTTCAGTCCAACCCGTCTATGCCGACCAGATATCCCAACCCAATCTAGTCCCACCTGCCAACACTCGGCCCATACCCATCCAAACGCCTCTTAAAATGTTGCAATTGTACCAGCCTCCACCACATCCTCTGGCAGCTCATTCCTTACACGTACCACCCTCTGCGTGAAAAGGTTGCCCCTTAGGTCCCTTTTATATCTTTCCCCTCTCACCCTAAACCTATGCCCTCTAGTTCTGGACTCCCCGATCCCAGGGAAAAGACTTTGCCTATTTATCCTATCCATGCCCCTCATAATTTTGTAAACCTCGATAAGGTCACCCCGCAGCCTCCGACGGTCTAGGGAAAACAGCCCCAGCCTGTTCAGTCTCTCCCCATAGCTCAAATCCTCCAACCCTGGCAACATCCTTGTAAATCTTTTCTGAACCCTTTCAAGTTCAGGCTCACCAGTCTATAGCTCCCTGGCTTGTCTTTACCGCCCTTCTTAACAGTGGCACCATGTTTGCCATCCTCCAGTCTTCCGGCACCTCACCTGTGACTATCGTTGATACAAATATCTCAGCAAGAGGCCCAGCAATCACTTCTCTAGCTTCCCACAGAGTTCTTGGCTACACCTGATCAGGTCCTGGGGATTTATCCACCTTTAACCGTTTCAAGACATCCAGCACTTCCTCCTCTGTAATCTGGACATTTTGCAAGATGTCACCATCTATTTCCCTACAGTCTATATCTTCCATATCCTTTTCCACAGTAAATACTGATGCAAAATATTCATTTAGTATCTCCCCAATTTTCTGTGGCTCCACACAAAGGCCGCCTTGCTGATCTTTGAGGGGCCCTATTCTCTCCCTAGTTACCTTTTTGTCCTTAATATATGCGTTACAACCCTTTGGATTCTCCTTAATTCTATTGCCAAAGTTATCTCATGTTCCCTTTTTGCCCTCCTGATTTCCCTCTTAAGTGTACTCCTACTTTCTTTATACTCTAAGGATTCACTCGACCTATCTTGTCTATACCTGACATATGCTTCCTTCTTTTTCTTAACCAAACCCTCAATTTCTTTAGTCATCCAGCGTTCCCTATACCTACCAGCCTTCCCTTTCACCCTGACAGGAATATACTTTCTCTGGATTCTTGTTATCTCATTTCTGAAGGCTTCCCATTTTCCAGCCGTCCCTTTACTTGCGAACATCTGCCTCCAATCAGCTTTCGAAAGTTCTTGCCTAATACCGTCAAAATTGGCCTTTCTCCAATTTAGAACTTCAATTTTTAGATCTGGTCTATTCTTTTCCATCACGATTTTAAAACAAATAGAATTATGGTCGCTGGCCCCAAAGTGATTCCCCACTGACACCTCAGTCACCTGCCTTGCCTTATTTCCCAAGAGTAGGTGCAAAACTTGACCTTCTCTAGTAGGTACATCCACATACTGAATCAGAAAATTGTCTTGTACACACTTAAGAATTTCTTCTCCATCTAAACCCTTAACACTATGGCAGTCCCAGTCAATGTCTGGAAAGTTAAAATCCCCTACCATAACTATCCTGTTATTTTTGCAGATAGCCGAGATCTCCTTACAAGTTTGTTTCTCAATTTCCCTCTGACTATTAGGGGGTCTATAATACAATCCCAATAAGGTGATCATCCCTTGCTTATTTCTCAGTTCCACCCAAATAACTTCCCTGGATGTATTTCCGGGAAAACCCTCCTTCAGCACAGCTGTAATGCTATCCCTTATCAAAAATGCCACTCCCCCTCCTCTCTTGCCTCCCTTTCTATCCTTCCTGTCACATTTGTATCCTGGAACATTAAGCTGCCAGTCCTGCCCATCCCTAAGCCATGCTTCTGTAATTGCTATGATATCCTAGTCCCATGTTCCTAACCATGCCCTGAGTTCATCTGCCTTCCCTGTTAGGCCCCTTGTATTGAAATAAATGCAGTTTAATTTATTAGTCCTACCTTGTCCCTGCCTGCCCTGACTGCTTGACTCACTTCAGTTCTCAACTGTACCAGTCTCCGATTGATCTCTTTCCTCACTATCTCCCTGGGTACCCCCCCCCCCTCAGTCACTTTACAAGTTTAAATCTTCCTGAGATTCCAGGGAAACAACACACCATTCTGCTTTTTCGCTGTGGCCACAGAAACGTCTGTCTGTACCTCAGACTACAGAATCCCCTAACACAATTGATCTCTTGGAAGCCAACATACCCCTCGTTGCATTAGAGCCAGTCTCAATACCAGAAACCTGGCTGTTCGTGCTACATTCCCCTGAGGATCCATCACCCCCAACATTTTCCAAAACAGCATACCTGTTTGAAATGGGTATATCCACAAACGACTCCTGCCCTAGGTGCCTACCTCTCTTACCCTTCCTGGAGTTAACCCATCTATGTGACTGTATCTGAGACCTTCCCCCCCTTCCTATAACTGCCATCCATCACATACTGTTGCTGTTGCAAATTCCTCATAGCTTCTGTCTCTCCAACTGATCCACTCGATCTGATAAGATTTGCATCCAACAGCATTTATGGCAGATATAATCCACGGTAACCCTTAAACCTTCTTTAAACTCCCACATCTGACAAGAAGTACATATCACTGCAAAGGCAATTTTTGCTCCTTCACAATCTACAGACCCAGAAAATAACACCATCTTATTCCTCTACAATTGCAATTATTAATGGTTCACAACTGTCTACTTTTACCTGCAGGTCTCAATTGAATTCACATTTCACAATTGGCCAAAGTGGAATTCAAAGCTGTATTCCCAGATCCACTGTGCCACAGCCTCCTCTGATTGTCTTGACACAGAGAAAGATCCAGATTGAAACAACTTAAAGCTGTTGCAATATTAGTACAGTTACTTTTGGTTGACTGTGCTGCTAGATTAAATTGATTATGAGTGACATGAGAAACGACACCTATTATACAACAAGGTTCAACGATACAAAGTCACAAGCCTTACCCGCTGCCGTTCTAGGACTATTGACTGAGGGAGGGATTCATAGCTGCCCTCTTGGTAAGCAAACGTCTCTAAGTCATCCAGCTGTGTCTTTAGCTGTATAATCAGCTCTTTCTGTTTCTGCCGTTGGGCCTCAAGTCTTTCAAGTTTTTCCCTTTCAGTCTAAGAAAAAAAAAGTCAGAATTATATTGTGTTCTTTCAAATATACATTACAATCACAGGTTCCATCCAAATTGACCAAATACTGGGAAAACTGAAGCTTTATTATTCATAAACAAATACATATTTGTAAGTTTCATGAAAACCCGAGTAATGATACGAAATCTAAAACTATTGAATGCAAAATGCAGGAATGTTATATATTGTTAGTAAATTAGGTTAAATTGGAGATGTACAGCAAAAAAGTTAAAACATAACATGTGTAGCGACATCCTAGAGGAACAATGTAATAAATGCAAACTATTGGAGCAGGATAAAACAATAATCTAAAGCAATAGTAATGTTTTCAGCTCAAAGGTTGACTTGAGACAAATCATTGCATTTTACACTTTCAATGCTGAAATGGCAAAAAACTTCAAAACAGCAGTTTTTAAATTTAAAAAAATTATAAAATACCCTTATTTTGATATTTCCAGATATGGAATGTAGAAAGCTGGAAAAAATGTCAAAGCTGCTTCACCATTTGTGTTCAAATCAGCCTTCCCCACGTTCCTCTTGAAATTCCACGTGGGATAAATATAGTGTCTTCCACCAGTTCTACACTGTCATTGTTATTACTTCACTCATCCAACTCCTTGCAACCTCAAAACTACCCTTCCTCCAATTTCACAATAGAGCAGCCTCACAAACAATGTGGAACATTATCCTCCTAGCTTTGATGTACACAATCCACCTTCTAACTGCGATCACTAACTTTTTGAGTCTGCTCCTTGAGGCATTGGACAATAAACACCACCCTGACTCAGTGTAGTTAATCACTTGTACCTCTTCTAACATTTGCTACTAAACCCATCAAATTCCTGCACCCATCAGGCTCAGCTCCACCATGAACATATGCATAACAAATCTAAGTTGGATTAGAATCCTCAACCCCAGAAATCCAACATATGACACTCAAGATGATATCACTTTGATAACGTCACTGGATTAGTATTCAAGTGGCACAATTTTATGCTCTGGGGATAAGATTTCAAATCCCTCTTGCAACTGAAGGAATTTAAATTCAATAAATAAAACCTAGAATTGGACATTAGCCTCAGTAATAATCATGAGCAATCAATTGTCAAAAAAACCCATCTTTATGGAAGGGAAAAACTGTTCACACAGCTCAAATGACTCTAGATCTAAAGCAACTTGGCTGACTTTCAACTGAACAGAAATGATCCAAACGGTTCTCAGTTCACAGCCAATTAGAGATGGGCAATAAATATTGGCTTTGTTGATGACTCCCAAGTCTCTTCAAAGAATTAAAAAATACACTTCAGCACTACACTTCCTATCTGTGCAAGCTGTGAATACCAGCAGGGCAAACCAAGTCAACAACTTGTAAACACATTCATATATTCCAATTGATGCAGCCTTGGTCCTGAGTTGGGTTTCCCTAGTAAACTGTAATCTACGTAACGGTTTGCGATAGTACAGTCATTATAAACTGCTTCTGTACCCCAACACAATCTGACAGTCTTTTTCCTAGGGTGGGGTAGTCCAGAACTAGAGGGCATGGGTTTTGGCAAAAGATATTATATATAAAAAAAGGACCTCCGGGGCAGCTTTTACATGCAGAGGGTGGTGTATGTGTGGAATGAATTGCCAAAGGAGGAGGCTGGTACAATTACAGCATTTAAAAGGCAGCTGGACGGGTATATGAATAGGAAAGGCTTAGAGGGATATGGACGAAGTGCTGGCAAATGGGACTAGATTAGGTTAGGATAACTGGTTGGCAAGGACAAGTTGGACCGGGTTTGTTTCTGTGCCGTACACCTCTATGACTATGACAGACAGTTTCAGACTGAAAACAAATTCTGAAAACAAGCCTGCAGATTGTAGGACAAGAGGAAGGAAGGAATTTAACAGTTCAAGGGAAAAAAAGGTTGATAAAAATTAACTTGAAAATAAAACATCGTAATTAACATCAAGGGTCCTGAAACATGCTTATATAGGGCAAGCAAAGTTTGGTTTACAGCTGTGGGTTACAGAGGACTACCAACATCCTGGGGGACAAGAAATTTCCTAATGCTCTTGGGTGGGGGTGGTGGGGGGGAGAAACTAATGCAGCAGGGGGATGGGAAACTGAATTTTAGTTCTAGTGAACTAGAGGTTAAGGGTAATGTGGTCAGGAATAGGTTTACAAGGTTGCGAGAAGGCACTGGCAATCAGAATGGTGGTTTGCAACGTGCATACTTCAAATGCCAGGAGCATCCGGAATAAGGTGGGTGAACTTGCAGCATGGGTTGGTACTTGGGATTTTGATGTTGTGGCCTTTCTGAGACATGGTAGAGGAGAGCCAGGGATGGTTATTGCAGATTCTGGGATTTAGATATTTCAGCAAGAACAGTTATGATGGTTAAAAAGAGGATGGTGGGGGGGGGGCATTGTTAATCAAGGGGTGTATTACAGCAGCTGAGACAACATTTGAGGACTCATCCACTGAGGTAGTTTCGGCTGAGGTTAGAAACGGAAAAGCAGAGGTCAACCTGTTGGGAGTTTTCTATAGGCCTCTGAATTGTTCCAGGGGTATAGAGGAAAGAATAGCAATGACGATTCTCGATAGGAGCGAGTGTAACAGGTTGTTATGGGGGACTTTAACTTCCTCAATATTGACTGGGAATACTATAGTTCAAGTAGTTAAGATGGGTCAGTTTTTGTTCAATGTGTGCAGGAGGGTTTTCTGACATAGTATGTAGACAGGCCAACAAGGGGAGATGCTATATTGGATTTGGTACTAGAGAATGAACCCGGCCACGTCTTAGATTTGAAAGTAGGTGAGCACTTTGGTGATAGTGACCATAATTCCATTATGTTTATAATAACAATGGGCACAGATAGGTATATGCTGCAGGGAAAGTTTTATCTGGGGGAAAGGGCAATTATAATGCGATTAGGCAAGATGTAGGATGCACAGGATGGGGAAGGTAACTGCAGGGGATGGACACACTTGAAATGTGGAGCTTATTCAAGGAACAGTTACTATGGGGTCCTTGATAAGTATGTAGCTATCATGCCCGAAATTAGATTACTTCGTGTGGAAACAGGCCCTTCGGCCCAATAAGTCCACACCGACCCGCCGAAGCGCACCCACCCATACCCATTCCCCTACATTTACCCCGTTGAGAGGGAGCCTTCGTTTACTAAGAAAGTTGAAGCTCTTGTCAAGAGGAGGAAGATGACTTACATGGGGATAAGTCGTCAAGGCTCAGTTAGGGGACTTGAGAGTTATAAGTTAAGAAAAGATCTAAAGAGAATGCTAAAAAGAGCCAGGAGAGGACCTGAGAAGTTATTGGCAGATAGGGTTAAAAATCACACAACACCAGGTTATTGTCCAACGGCACTAGCTCATGCTTCCAAATAAACCTGCTGGACTATAACCTGGTATTGTGTGTTTTTTAATCTTATACACCCCAATCCAATGTCTCCAAATATTGGCGGATAGGATCAAGAAAAAACCCTAAAGCCTTCTCTAGGTATATCAGGGGTAAGAGAATGACTAGAGTAAGATTAGGGCCAAACATAGTAGTGGAAGGTTGTGTGTGGAATCGGAGGACATAGGGGAAGTACTTAATGAATACCTTTCATCAGTATTCACATTTTAAAAAGGGCAATGTTAGTCAAAATACAGAGAAATAGGCTCCAAGATGAGATGGGATTAAGGTTGACAAACAGGAGTTTTTAGCAATCTTGGAAGATCTGAAAATAGATAAGACCCCTGGGCCAGGTAGGATTAACCTCGGATTCTCTGGGAAGTCAGGGAGGAGATTGCACAGCCTTTGGCTTTGATCTGTATGTCATCATTGTCAACAGAAGTAGTGCCAGAGGACTGGAGGATAGCAAATATTGTTCCCCTATTTAAAGGGAGTTGGGACAACCCTGGGTAATTATAGGCCACTGAGCCTTACTTCGGTTGTGGGTAAGATGTTGGAAAGGGTTAAAAGAAATAGGATTTATTATCTGGAAAGGAATAATTTGATTAGGGATAGTCGACACTGTATTGAGAAGGGTAGGTCATGCCTCACTAACTTTATTGAGTTCTTTGAGAAGGTGACAAAACAGGTTGATTAAAGTAAAGTGGTTGATGTGGTGTATATGGACTTCAGTTAGGTGTTTGATAATGGTTCCACACAGTAGGCTATTGCACAAAATACAGAGTTTTGGGATTGAAGGGGACACAGTGGTTTGGATCAGAAATTGGCTAGCTGAAGGAAGACAGAGGGTGGCGGTTGATGGAAAATGTTCATCCTGGAGCTCAGTTGCCAGTGGTGCTCTGCAAGGATGTTTTGGGGCCACTGCTGTTGTCATTTTTAAAAATGATCTGGATGTGAGCGTAGAGAGTGGGTTAGTAAATTTGCGGATGACACTAAGGTAGGCAGAGTTGCAGATAGTGCCGAAGGATGTGGTGGGTACAGAGGGACATGAATAAGATGCAGAGCTGGGCTAAGTGGCAAATGGAGTTTAATGCGAAAAAGTGAGGCAATTCACTTTGGAAGAAGTAACAGTAATGCAGAGTACTTGACTAATGGTAAAATTCTTGGCAGTGTAGATGAACAGAGAGATCTCGGTATCCTGGTGCATAAATCCCTGAAAGTTGCCACCCAGGTTAATAGGGTTAAGAAGGCATGTGGTGTGTTGGCGTTTATTGGTAGGGGGAATGAGTTTCGGAGCCATGAGGTCATACTTCAACTGTACAAGCCACTGGTAAGGCTGCAACTGGAGTATTGCATGCAGTTCTGTCACCGCATTACAGGATAGATGCGGAAGCTTAGGAAAGTGTTCAGAAGAGATTTACTGGAATGTTACCTGGTATGGAAGAAAGGCCTTACAAGGAAAGCCTGAGGGAACTGAGGCTGTTTTCACTGGAGAGAGGAATGTTGAGAGGTGACTTAATTGAGACATACAAGATAATCATAGGGTTAGATAAGGTAAACAGCGAGAGTCTTTTTCCTCAGATGGGGAAGGCTAACATGAAGGGACATAGATTTAGGACAGATATTAGGGGTAGTTTCTTCACTCTGTAGTAGGGACATGGAATGGCCTGCCTGCAACAGTAGCAGACTCGCCGACGTTAAGGGCATTTAAATGGGCATTGGACATACATATGGATAATAATGGAATGGTGTAGGTTGGATGGGCATCAGATTATTTTCACAGGTCAGCACAACATAGACCGCTACAGTGTTCGGCCTCAATGTACATGTAAGATATGCAAGGACCAAATGGACAAGTGATATTTCTGGTAGTTCTTGAACAATGCAAATTAATCTATTACTTTTTGGCCAAAGTTGGTTCAAACATCAGTTTCTGTACATGCTTTACCAGCAAATTTCAACTCGGCCACATTAACAACCTCTTGGCAAAAAACATTAACTTTCTTGCCATTGAATGGATTACCATGTTCTATAATGAGGTTTCCTTGTGTATCCTATGGCAGCATTCCGTCCAAACAGCCAATCGCTAAAGACTTCCACAGGTGGCCAAACAACAAATGAAAGCCACTTAGATCAAAATGACAAGCCTTTTCATACAGCAAGATAACAGTTGGATTATGAATTAAAATAGATGCTGAAATTTGTTTCACTCAAACCATTTTAAAATCTTAAAATATATTTTTATTGAAAAACAGATTTTTAAAATATTACAACAAATACAAAACAATACAATTCAAAACAATACAAAGAACAAACATTTAAAAAACCCAAACATGGCCTGATGTACAAATATATATTAAAATATAAAAACCACAACTAAATAAATAATAACTAACATCAAAATAATAAATAATAATACACCTCAGCAAAACAAAACACTAACTCTCAAATATCGCGAGCACTAATTTTCACATTCATACGTTCGCAGATCCCCCCCTCTGAATACTGAACTCTTTAAGCACAATCATTACAGATATTAAAATCACTTTTCAAAATTAATTTTAAGGTCATTAAAAGTTAAAACATTGTACAAATACAAAAGTTATTTTGCAGGGTCAGATCTATTGCTCAGTAATAATCACTCAGATGGCCTTTAAATATCCAGCTACACTTGATCAAACAGCAACCTGACAGCACAAGAAAAGGAACATCTTGCCACATCAACTGACTTCAATGATTATTGGCACCGGATGTCAGGGCCACACAGCTAAAAAGTTGATGTGGTGAGAACTTCCCCTTTTCAACAGAGCTTACTATCAAAAGGACTGCATTACCTGGCCACCTGTTACTTAATGCAAAGTACAAAACATTCTTTTTTTAATAAAAGGCACAATTATCAGTAATCTATATTAAATCATTAAACTTTAAATATAAACTTACCAAACCTTCCTGTTGGTTAGGCAGGATCAAAACAAAAATAGAAGATTAGATTAATTTTAATTTGTAGCAATCATTTAATTTCTTCTAAATTTCTGCTGCTTTAAGTCAGCAATCTCAGCATTATCCTGTCTCACTGAACTTTTTATTCCAAATTAAATTATGCTACGTGGGTAAAATTTTCAATTCTTTACCTGTATATAAACCAAACCAGAAAACTCGGCCCTGTGCAAAATTGAACAGCTGTTGGCAATTGTCTGCTATACTAGTCAGCAACAATCCTAAAGAGTACATTTAGAATTGATTTGTATCTCGTATAAATTACTTGTTTAATCAAAAGAATGTTGCAAGTTATGGCTCCTTGGATTTCTATGTAAATATCATAATTTAAAAATTAAGCAAAGTTGAAAATTTTGGAAACCTGTCACTTGAGATTTTTGAATATGGTTTATGATGCTCTCCCAAATATCACGTGCATGTATAACATGTCACAGCAATTCTAAAGTAGGCAGGTTGCTTTGCCATTGCTATTGAAGACAAAGTAATGGAAAACTTGTCACTTGTCTCCTATATAAATAAGTGAACAGACTAATATCACAATGGTCAGGTATCACTATGATGAAGTAATCACATGGAGGAAAGAGTGCAGCCAGCATACAAACATTGTTAACTACATTCAGAACACTGTCTTAATACTAAATGCCAAGTGCACACTTGACCTGCCTTCCCTTTTCACAGTTGCAGACTAATATCGGTGCTTTCCAGCTTTGTAAATATCTTGGATTTTCTAATCTTTTAACTTTATATTGTAGTGTAGGTAATGCAAGCTCTTGCTTTCACCATTTAACAGCATACTTGTAGTTACAATTTTAATACATTTGCAAAGATGCAAAATCTGCATCAAAACACCTGCTTTCACAAGGCCAATACTGACTTGTATAATTGTTAAAAGAATTACTTTGTTCATCCTAGTGAAATATTATACATTCTAAAATTAATTAAATCTATTCATTCAAAAAAGCAACAAACATGGTATAATTCCCTTGAGAATCCCAGTGTAAACTCATATCCCGTACTGAAAATATTTTCTGTACAATGAGTTCAATTACTCAAAAAAAAATTGTACCAGTGGAACTGATATATAGTTTTGCACAAACAAAAAACTGATGACAGATAATCGAATAGCTAGTAACGACAAAATTTTATACATGGACACTCTGGACCCACATATTTCTAGATGAAATGTCTACTTTTATGTCGTCTTTTTGAAATTCAGTCGAATAATGACCAGTAAGTATGCTCATACAGGAAGGAGCTACATCAAATGGCAGGAAAGAGAGGTATTAGAGGTAGTCCGGAGAAAGGTCACCAGACTGTTCTTCATTAGAAAAATTCTTCAAAGGCAAGATTAGTCATAGAGCTGTACAGCACTGAAATACATCCTTCGGTCCAACTCGTCCATGCTGTCCAGATATCCTAAATTAATCTAGTACATCTTTCCTGAACCCTTTCAAGTTTCACAACATCCTTCCTATAGTAGAGAAGCCGGAATTGCACTCAGTATTCCAGAAATGGCCAAACCAATGTCTTGTACAGCCGGAACATGACCTCCAAACCCTTATGCTCAATGCACTGACCAACAGAGGCAAGTATATCAAATGTCTTCGTCACTATCCTGTCTAATTGCAATACCACTTTCAAGGAACTATGAATCTGCACTCCAAGGTCTCTTTGTTGAGCAATACTCCCCAGGATCTTACCATTCAGTGTACAAGCCCTGTCCTGATTTGCCTTCCCAAAATGTAGCACCTCACATTTAAACTAAACTCCATCTGCCACTCCTTGGCCCATCTGATCAAGGTCCTGTTGTACTTGGGGAGGTAACCTTCTTCGCTGTTCACTACACCTCCAATTTAAGTGGGTTGGCCTGGGCTCATTTGGAGTTTGGAAAAGCACCTTATTAAAACATTCAAGATTTTTAGACAGCTTGAAAGAGTAGATGCAGAGGTTATAAGAAATAGGAAATGTAGGAGGCCATTCAACTCCTTAAGTCTACTTCAAGTCCGATTCAAAACAATCACAGCTGATCGTCACTTCTCACATCCACTTTGCTGCCCTTGGCTCATAACCTTTGATTCCCTACTGATCAAGAAAAGGTCTTTCATTGCCTTAAAAAAACACAAAGACACTGTTCCTTCTCTCTGGCAAGAGAGTTTAAAGGCTCAACCCTCAAGAAATTCTTCATCTCAGTCTTAAATTGGCCCCATTAATTCTCAGACTATGCCCTCTAATCTTAGATACTCCCATGAAAGAAAACATTCTTTCAGGATTTACCCTGTAAAGCCCCTTAAGTACCCTATATGTTTCAATGAGACCATTTTTCATTCTTTTGAATTGCAACGAGTAGAACTCAACCTTTTCTCATATCAAGTTAAAAACCACACAACACCAAGTTATAATCCAACAGGTTAATTGAAAGCATTGGTTTCAGAGTGTTGCTCCTTCATCAGGTGGTTGACGAAGGAGCAGCGCTCCGAAAGCTAGTGCTTCCAGTTAAACCTGTTGGGACTATAACCTGGTGTTGTGAGATTTTTAACTTTGTACACCCCAGTCTAACACCGGCATCTCCAAATCGTTTCTCATACTGGGGATTATCCCGGTGAATCTTCTAGGAACTACCTCCAATGAAATAATATATTTTCTTCAATAAGGGTATCAAAACTGCTCACATTAATCCAGATGTGGTATCAGCAGCACTTTGCACGGTTGTAAGACTTACCCACCCTTACACTACAAATCCCTGGAAAGAAAAAGGGCCAACATTCCATTAGCCTTCCCAACTAGCTGCGGCATCTGTGTGCTAGCTTTTTAGTTTTGTGAAAAAGTACACCAAAGTCTCTTTCGGTTACAGCTTTTGTAGTGTTTCTGTATTTAAATAAAATAACACTTTTGTTTTACCTTCCAAAATTAACTTTACATCTTCCATCATTATATTCCACTTACTAACATTTTGCCTACTTACTCAACCTGTTAATCTCTCTCTGAACATGCCTTTCTACATATTTTAAAAAGGTTATTTTCCGTTGTGGAAGGATTTTGGATCCAAAGGCATAAACTCAGAGTAAGGGTCATCCAGGGACGGAAATGACAAGGAATTTCTTCTCTTGAAATGACAGCAAATTTGAGGGATTCTTTAATGCAGTGGACTGTTGAGGCTGCATCATTAAGTATACTCAAGCTGGATGGCCTGAACGATATGCATTTTATTACAGTAAGTCTTCAATCAAGGACATCAAAATAGAGATAGGTCAGGTTAGCTGATTTGGCATTTTTTAAACATACTAAGTTACAAACTGGTAAGCAGAAGATTGGGGATGGTGGTGGAGGAAGTGAAACGGCCCATATCATTGACACGCTGGAGATGAGTTTCAGCACTTCAAATTTGTTAGTAGCTGGCTGCGATTGTCAACTTCCTATCATTTAATTCCGAAGAAAATTGGACTTGTGGGAAAAATGACTTGTCTTCAAATCTAAATGGACTTTTTAAGAAAGGTGAATTCTATAATAGGTTGAATGAAAATGATGTATCTTACCGCATTGTCCAGCTGCTGCCCGTCCAGAGCCCGGGTGATAAAAGGTTGTGGACAGCCTTTGAAGGCGAAGTCCTCCAGCTCCTTCAACAGTCGCTCCTTCTCATCACTCTGCGCATTGACGATCTGCTTGAGGCGGAACTGGACCTGGGCGAAATGCGAGGTGAGGGCGAGCAGTGAGGAGTTCAGCAGCTCCTGCTCGCTCTCCAGCCGCTGCATCTTCTCCGCCATCACCGCCACCCCAGCGCCGCCGCATACCAGGCCTACCTCGGTGGGGACGGCAGCCCTCTCCGTCTCCTCGGGGCTAGCCACCGCTCCCACCGGAGCCCAGCGCTCCCCCGACAGCCTCTCAGAGTCCGACAGAGAGCTGTCGTCCATCCTGAGCCGCTTGATATGGTCAGCTCTTACCGCAACTTCAAAACATCCTGAGGATAGCCGCCATCTTGCGAGAGCAACGCACCTGACGTCGGCGACCTGACGTCACCAGGTGAGCGCCCGGAATGTTCCAGAAACAGATTCCAGTCAGTTTGGAACAAACGTTGGCGACGACAACAGCTGTTTTTCTTTAGGCTTTCAAAACATACTTGAATAGCTACCTGAAGAATAAGCATTTGCGGGGGCGTGGGGTTCTGACAGGGTTGTTACAGATAAGATGGACTGAATGGCCTCCTGCGCTGCAGCCTTGCTATGTTAAGAAGGGTGGAATTCCTTTGAATTTGGTCGTAAGAAAGGTAGACTAACAGCAGTATTCTCTCACAGTGAGACTTCCCAGCACTGAGGTTGCAAATCACTCAGGACCAGCAGCCCTAGACAGAGTATGTCATTGTAGATAAGTTTAATCAACCTGCTCAGGCATGTTATGACGTGCCTCTGGACTCAAACAAAGCCCTTTTGGCCCAAAGGTGGATACACAATCATGATGCTGCAAGAACTGTCATTGACGTTTGTATGTGTGCTAAAGCAAAGCAGCTGTTCTATTTGTCATAGATGGCAGGGGGCTCCCTGGAGAGCAGTGTAAATACTTTAAGAATGTCCTCCAAACATCCCTTAACAGGTCAAAAATACCGGCTAACTTACGGAGATGGCTTATTAAAAATGCCATTAAAACACATTGAGGAACTACGTTGGGAACATAAAGAGGCAAAGTTGAGAGTTTGAAGGAAGTGCACAAACCTTCAAACAACCATGTCAAACCAACATTTCAGGCACAACTTGCCATTTATGTGGCAGATTTTGCAGAACACATAATGGACTTATCAGCTTACTTGGAAACATCAAACTGAAGGAAAAGCAAGGCATCCTCATTCCAAAGGGACTAAGAAGAAGGCAGGTGTGCAAGTGCTTGTGGCCTGTCCTGTTTAAGCTATTCATAATGACTGCTAAGCCTGATTTTCTCCCATATCTCCTACTCATTTAATCAACTAAATTGTCATTTTTTTTCCAATGGCTATCTACTGACTAATTCCTGTTTATATTAAATTCACTTTAGTTGTGTCAGCAGCACAGACTAACATTTGCCAACATTTGTGGTTACCATGAGCTGAACCAAATATGAACCTGACATGACATTCGTAATAATGCCTTAGAGAAGGTAAAAGACAAAAGAAATTGCATATGCCGGAATCCAAAATAGACAGTCAGGAGGCTGGGAGAATACAGTAAGCCAGGCAGCATCAGGAGGTGGAGGTTACACCCAAAATGTCGATTTCTCCACCTCTTTAGAGAAGATAAAAGCCAGGCCAACATGTAGAGAGGTTAAGGAAAGAAATTAGAAGAAAGTGAGGACTGCAGATGCTGGAGATCAGAGCTGAAAAATGTGTTGCTGGAAAAGCGCAGCAGGTCAGGCAGCATCCAAGGAGCAGGAGAATCAACGTTTCGGGCATAAGCCCTTCTTCAGGAATGAGGAGGATGTGCAAAGCAGGCTCCTCCGCCCTTGAACCCCACCCATCCAATCGCCACCAGGGCAGAACCCCACTGGTCCTCACCTACCATCCCACCAACCTCCAGATACATCGTATCATCCTTCGTCATTTCTGCCACCTCCAAACAGACCCCACCACCAAGGATATATTTACCTCCCCTCCCCTATCAATGTTCCGGAAAGACCACTCCCTCTGCGAATCCCTCGTCAGGTCCACACCCCCCACCAACCCAACCTCCACTCCCGGCACCTTCCCCTGCAACCGCAAGAAATGTAAAACTTGCGCCCACACCTCCCCCCTCACTTCCCTCCAAGGCCCCAAGGGATCCTTCCATATCCGTCACAAATTCATTTGCACCTCCACACACATCATTTACTGCATCCACTGCACCCGATGTGGCCTCCTCTACATTAGAGAGACAGGCTGCCTACTTGCGGAACGTTTCAGAGACACCTCTGGGACACCCGCACCAACCATCCCAACCGCCCTGTGGCTGAACACTTTAACTCCCACTCCCACTCCACCAAGGACATGCAGGTTCTTGGCCTCCTCCATCGCCAGACCATGGCAACATGACGCCTGGAGGAAGAGCGCCTCATCTTCCACCTAGGAACCCTCCAACCACACGGGATGAATGCAGATTTCTCCAGCTTCCACATTTACCTCGCCCACCTTATCTCAGTCCCAACCCTCGGACTCAGCACCACCTTCTTGACCTGCAATCTTCTTCCTGACCTCTCCGCCTCCCCACCCCCTCTCCGGCCTATCACCCTCACCTTAACCTCCTTCCACCTATCGCATTCCCAACACCCCTCCCCTAAGTCCCTCCTCCCTACCTTTTATCTTAGCCTGCTTGGCACACCCTCCTCATTCCTGAAGAAGGGCTTATGCCCAAAACGTCGATTCTCTTGCTCCTTTGATGCTGCCTGACCTGCTGCGCTTTTCCAGCAACACATTTTTCAGTAAGGAAAGAAATTCCAAAGATTAGCTCTATGGTAGCTGTGTCTTCAGCTGCATATGATAGAATGAAGAATGTCAGTGATCCACAAAGTCAGGACTGGAGAGCATAGAGATCTAAGTTGGTTGGAAAACTAGAGGATACAGAGAAGGGAAGGCTTGAAGAATGGAGGGATTTCAAGCATGAGAATTTCCTTGTAAATTGAGAGCACTGCCAAAATGTGAGGCAAAGGGATATTGGGTAGACATTAGGATCCAGCCAACGGGTATTTGGGTATACTCAAATTTGAAAAATGGGAGGTTGAAGCTGACCTTCAGAGCATTGGAATAGTTGATTCTAGAAGTAATAAATATTAAAATGAAGCTTCAGCAGCAGCTGGGCTCAGGCAGGAAGTGTGATACACAATGTCATAGAAATGGAAGTAGGCAATCTTCATGATAGAGCAGATGTAGAGTCAGAAGCTCAACTTAAGGTCAAATTGTATGCCTGGACTATAAGCAGATTGTGATTGATTGAACCTCCATAATATATTGTGATGAAGATATTCAGTGCAAGTGCTAAAACATTGCACATGTTTAGACAATTGCTAGGGAGAGGGGTGGAATTGTTGGTTAACTAACAAAGTTTATGGCAAAGACCAAAGACAATGGCTTCATTCTTCGTAATATTTAATTGAGGAAATTTCTGCTCATCTAATATTGGATATTAGATAATCAATGTGACCAATCGGAGGAAGTGGAGACATCGGCAGATGCAGTGCTGAGTTGAACTGTGTCTTGTTAAGGTTAACATAAAATTTGTTGTGTTTTAGGATGATGGAACTGAGGGGCAACTTGTGAATGAAAAAAAAAGCAGAGGATTAATAATATATCATTTGGGAATTCCTGACATAATTGAGCCATTGCAAAAAATGTTATGATGTTGTGGCTACAAATTGACAGGTAGGAATAGAACATGTGAGGGAATTCCTATTCTGCAATAAAGGAGGTGTAGTGGAGCCTTGTGTGATCAGTTGGGCCAAAGGCTGCAGCCTGGTTTAAAGAAAAAGAGAAATAGTTTATCACAATCCAAATCAGTCCTACTTTGTTAGTGTATTAATTTAAAATGGCAAATCCCTTGTACTATAAAGGTTTGATCATGTGACCTAATGTCTCTTTATGTGGTTGGCTGTCATACTTCATTTTATGGTAATCCTGCAAGGCACCTTGGCGTGTTTTATAATGTTAAAGGAGTTAGAATTGTTGGTGTCATTATTTCTTCTGTTTTTACTAATGATGAAGACTTTTACTATTGGAAATCAACTTTCTGATTTTTTTTATTTTGTCTCCAGTTTGATGATGAACTAGACCATGTTCTTGTGCAAGGAAGCAAGGTTCTTTACAGATTACAAAGCATTTTTACATATTTTCTATGGCAAGGCTATGCAATCACAAGAGAGAAGCAAACCCAATTGAGTTGTCAAGGATCTTGATCAGATGAGCCAAAGGGCCAAGGAGTGTCAAATGGAGCTTAATTTAGTTAAATGTGAGGTGCATTTCAGGAAGGCAAATCAGAGTAAGACTTATATACTTAACGGTAAGGTCCTGGGGAGTTTTGCTGAACAAAAAGACCTTGAAGTACAGATTCATAGTTCCTTGAAAGTGGAGTTGCAGGTAGACAGATAGTGAAGAAGACGTTTGGTATGCATGCCTTTATTGGCCTGTGTATTGCGTATAGGAGTGAGAGGTCATGTTGTAGCTCCAGCTCATTGGTTAGGCCACTTTTGGAATACAGGACTGAGTGCAGTTCTGATCTTCCTGCTGTAGGAAGGATGTTGTGAAACTTGAAAGGGTTCAGAAAAGATGTACAAGGATGTTGCCAGGGTTGGAGGGTTTGAGCTATAAGGAGACACTGAGGCTATTTTCTCTGGAATGTCGGAGACTAAGGGGTGCCCTTATATAGGTTTATAAAGTCATGAGGGGCATGAATAGGATAAATGCCCAAGATCTTTTCCCTGGGGTGGGGAAGTCCAGAGTTAGCGAGCATAGTTTTAAGGTGATGGAGAAAGATATAAAAGGGACTTAAGGGGCAACCTTTTCACGCAGAGGTCCATACGTGTATGGAATGAACTGCCCAGAGCAAGAGGTGGCAGCTGAAATAATTATAACATTTAAAAGGCACCTGGATGGGTATGTGAATAGGAAGGGATTAAAGGGATAAGTGCCAAATTCTGGGAAATGGGACTAAATTAGTTCGCGATAATCTGGTTGGCCAAAGGGTCTGTTTCCATTCTGTATAGCTCTATGAATGTATGATGCATGACAGTAATGCCTTGAATGTCAAGAGACAATGGTTAGATTCTCTTTTGTTAGATATGATGTGGAGGTGCCAGTGTTGGACTGGGGTGGACAAAGTTAAAAATCACGCAACACCAGGTTATAATCCAACAGGTTTATTTGGAAGTACAAGCTTTCAGAGCGCTGCTCCTTCATCAGGGAGCTAGTAGGGCAGGATCATAGGGCACAGAATTTATTGTAATCAAAGTGTCATACAACTGATGTGAAGTACGAAAGAAACCTAGATTGCTATTAAGTTTTTAATCACATAGAATGATATTGCAGAGTTTGAATGAGTAATATGTAAATATCTTGTCTGAGCTGAGATGTCACTTTTGTTTATAAAACCTTAAGTTATCTCAGGACTGTGACTTGAAAGAAGTTCTGGGATTTACATATTAAGCACGAAACCTGCATCCTCATTCTCAGTGTTTAAAGACTATGAGACATAGGAGTGGAAGCAAGGCCATTCGGCCCATCGAGTCCACTCCGTCATTTAATTATGGCTGATGGGCGTTTTAATTTCCTTATCTGCACTCTCCCCATAGCCCTTAATTCCTTGCGAGATCAAGAATTTATCAATCTCTGTCTTGAAGATACCCAATGTCTGGTCTCCACTATGTTCCATGCCAATGAATTCCACAGGCCCACCACTTTCTGGCTAAAGAACTATCTCTCTTGATTTCCGTTCTAAATTGACCCCTCTAATTTTAAGGCTGTGCCCACAGGTCCTAGTCTCCCTGCCTAACGGAAACAAATTCCCAGCGTCCACCCTTTCTAAGCCATGCATTATCTTGTAAGTTTCTATTAGATCTCCCCTCAACCTTCTAAACTCTAATGAATACAATCCCAGGATCCTCAGCCAATCATCATAGGCCTACCATTCTAGGGATCATCAGTTTGAATCTCTGTTGGAGTCGCTGCACAGCCACTATGTCTTTCCTGAGGTGTGGGACACAAAATTGGATACAGTATTCTAAATGGTGTCTAACTAGAGCTTTATAAAGTCTCAGAAGCATGTCGCTGCTTTTATATTCCAACCCTCTTGAGATAAATGACAACACAACATTTGCTTTCTTAATCACAGACTCAACTTGCAAATCAACCTTTAAAGAATCCTGGACTAGTAATCCCAGATCCCTTTGTACTTTGGTTTTATGAATTTTCTCACCGTTTAAAAAATAGTCCATGCCTGTATTCTTTTTTCCAAAGTGCAAAACCTCACACTTGCTCACATTAAATTTCATCAGTCATTTCCTGGACCACTCTCCTAAACTGTCTAAATCTTTCTGCAGCCTCCCTACCTCCTCAGTACTACCTGCCTGTCCACCTAACTTCTTATCATCAGCGAACTTCACCAGAATGCCCGCAGTCCCTTCATCCAGATCAATAATATATAAAGTGAACAGCTGTGGCCCCAACAATGAACCCTGCGGAACCCCACTTGTCATCAGCTGCCATTCCGAAAAAGAACCTTTTATCTCCACTCTCTGCATTCTGTCAGACAGCCAATCTCCAATACATGCCGGTAACTCACCTTGAACACCATGGACTCTCACCTTATTCAGCAACCTCCCGTGAGGCACCTTATCAAAGGCCTTTTGGAAGTCTAGATAGATAACATCCACTGGGTTTCCCTGGTCTAACCTACTTGTTACCTCTTCAAAGAATGCTAACAGATTTGCCAGGCATGACCTCCCCTTACTAAATCCATGCTGACTTGTTCTAATCCGACCCTGCACTTCTAAGAATTTAGAAATCTCATCCTTAATGATGGATTCTAGAATTTTACCTACAACTGAGGTTAAGCTAATCGGCCTATAATTTTCCATCTTTTGTCTTGATTCTTTCTTGAACAAGGGGGTTACAACAGCGATTTTCCAATTGTCTGGGACTTTCCCTAACTCCAGTGATTTTTTGAAAGATCAAAGTCAGCGCCTCTGCTATTTCATCAGCCACCTCTCTCAGAATGCTATGATGTAGCCTATCAGGGCCAGGAAATTTATCGATTTTTAGATAAATTTATCGATTTTTAGATACCTGGTCAGGTCCACGCCCCTCTACGACTACGTGGTCAGGTCCATGCCCCCCTACGACCTACCCTCCCATCCTGGCACTTACCCCTGCCACCGCAGGAACTGTAAAACCTGTGCCCACACCTTCTCCCTCACCTCTATCCAAGGCCAAGGAGCCTTTCACATCCATCAAAGTTTTACCTGCACATCCACTAATATCATTTATCGTATCCGTTGCTCCCGATGCAGTCTCCTCTACATTGGGGAGACTGGGCGCCTCCTAGCAGAGCGCTTTAGGGAACATCCCCGAGACACCCGCACCAATCAACCAAACCGCCCTGTGGCCCAACATTTCAACTCCCCCTCCCACTCTGCCGAGGACATGGAGGTCCTGGGCCTCCTTCACCGCCGCTCCCTCACCACCAGATGCCTGGAGGAAGAACGCCTCATCTTCCGCCTCGGAACACTTCAACCCCAGGGCATCAATGTGGACTTCAACAGCTTCCTCATTTCCCCTTCCCCCACCTCATCCTAGTTTCAAACTTCCAGCTCCGCACTGTCCCCTTGACTTGTCCGGACTTGTCCGACCTGCCTAGCTCCTTTTCCACCTATCCACTCCACCCTCTCCTCCCTGACCTATCACCTTCATCTCCTCCCCCACTCACCTATTGTACTCTATGCTACTTTCTCCCCACCCCCATCCTCCTCTAGCTTATCTCTCCACGCTTCAGGCTCTCTGCCTTTATTCCTGATGAAGGGCTTTTGCCCGAAACGTCAATTTTGCTGCTCGTCGGATGCTGCCTGAATTGCTGTGCTCTTCCAGCACCACTGCTCCAGAATCTGGTTTCCAGCATCTGCAGTCATTATTTTTACCTTACTGTACAAATAAGTCAATGGTTAACAATGTTGTAGTAGAATTATAAACGAGAAAGTGTAATTTATTAAACTAAAAAAATGTCAGCACCACTTCTGCCCTCTATATTCAAATTCTGGAAATCCTATCAGTGTAATAGTTCGAATGCTAAGTAAAAACCAACAAATATTTTTTCATAGAGACCATCTTTCTTATCAGACAACAACTAAACGTATTATTGAAAAGATGTCTGTTTTAAAATATTGGGCACGAAGTCGTTGAAAGGGAAGTTTGAAAAAACTACATTTCTAGCTGCTCTGCGGATGTGCTGAATGAAACCATCGCACTGCACCTCTCAAAAACAATCAGCTTATCTTTAACCATCAAATTTGTCCACACCTAACAGTAGGAAAGATGATTTAACAGCCTTTGATACTGCCAGACAATTTGATCGATCTTGATAATTTCCTGTTGTGGTTTCCGACTGATGTAATTAGTACAGTTAGCGAGTTGACAGTTTCCAATCTAGCAAAATGATTGTTTTGATCAATGACGTGGGTTGGCAGTTTACAAAACCGAAGTTTACCAGATAATTCACAAACAAGAAAAATAGTGTTTATCTCATGTCTTGTTTTAACTTTAAACAGGGTTTATGACCTTAAATGTTTTTCTAGTAATTTTTTTTGTGTATGACTAGTACTTTTTATATAAATTCGGGGATGGTATGATGGCTCAGTGGTTAGCGCTGATGCCTAACATTGCTAAGGCAATGGGTTCAATACCAGCGTCTTGTGCGGGTTTCCTCCGGGTTCATCTCACAGTCCAAAGATGTGTAGTTAAGGTGTATTAGCCATGTGAAATGTGGGGTTGGGCAGGGGTGGGATACTCTTCAGAGATTCGGTGTGAACTTGTTGGGTCAAATGGCCTGTCCCCACACTAGGGATTTTATGTTATCGATTGTTTACGAAAACTATTCAGACAAATTTATAGTCCGGTTTAAAAATAGTTCGATTTAAAAATAAAATCGAATCAGAAATTACCATGCTTGGAACGGACCCTATTCTGCTCGAAAACAGTTTCAGATTTTACTGGGCCTTGTACATGTATCCTCGTTGAGAGAAGGCGCGGTGCTTCCGTGTTTTTTTTTAAATATCGAGAGGTTTGCGCTTCAATCTTGTGTATGTTAATTCAGAGCCCTCCTACGAGCGGTTTCATTGACTCGTTGGTTATGTCACTTCGGCGTAAATAACTTTTTGAATCAACGTGAAAAATTAAACTTTTAAAGAGATTTCAGGTTGAGAATAAAAAAGGCAACTCCTTTTGGCAAATTTCTGTGCACATAATGGATATATCTTACCTGCTTGACAACTTTAATGTTATCTAATTTTGTTTATGAGTACTTTCATTAATACATAATGTAATTGATTTTTAAAGAAGTGGGGTCCTAGAGACTTTATTTAACAAGGAGCGCTGGTTTGTGGAAGCCGAAGCAGGAATTTGTTTTCGAATATGTTTAACCAATAGATGAGACAGAACGGTAGGGGTCACGTTCGCTGTAAGGCTGAGTCTTTCACTCTGGTGTGGATTTGGCAGCTCCGATGATGGAGGGCAGCGGTTGGCTGCCGCTCTGGCTTTCCATTTCAGTCTGGGACGAGAGTTTTTGGCTGCCCCACAATGTCAGCAGGGCACAGCTGGAAAATTCGCAGGATCCAGTGTACCCCCGGCTTAAGGATTTGTATTTTATTCTCCCTTGGACCTGGGCGATCTACGTATTGCGGCTTCTGTTTGAAAGGTAATGGGGGAAAAGAGAGAAAGGAAAATACACTCTGGGCGAATGTACGCTGGCTTTCTTTCTTGACAAACCGGCACTTCCTTTAATAAAATGTTTACACATTTCTAATGATGTGAAAGTAATTTATTTGGTAATTTGACTTTAAGCGGCCGTCTAACCGCTCGCCCCCAAAAGATAGCTATCCTCATGTTTTAAAAAAGAAAGGCTGGGTCAATCGGAACTTCCAACTTCTCAAATGTGCTGGCAGTATTCTGCCGACAGACGTCGCCAGGCAATTGTAGTTCTGACACATTGTCCATGGTTCTACAACAGTTTGACATAATGCAATCCATTATGTTGGTCCTGTGATCAATCTACACGTAGTCCGACACCCCCATTCTTTCCCCCAGTCCTGCACACTTTTCCCCTTTGAGTTTATAACGTAGCTCTTATTTATTAACGATTACAGCTCGTATTAAAAAAAACTGCTTTTGGTGTAGTAAAACATCCCAAGGGTTTAATAGAAGGTTGGACACTACACCATTGAGGGAGATAGTAGCTAGGTAGTCAAAGGAGGACAGGGATTCGAGCCTATGATGCAGATATGGTTACAAAAGATCACGCATGAGCTCAGAATTTAGAGGATCAAAAAAAAAGTGCTTTTAGTGTAGTAAAACATCCCAAGGGTTTAATAGAAGGTTGGACACTACACCATTGAGGGAGATAGTAACTAGGTAGTCAAAGGAGGACAGGGAAATTCATGGATAGAATTCTAGGAATTCGAGCCTAAGATGCTGATATGGTTACAAAAGATCACACATGAGCTCAGAATTTAAAGGATCAGAGATCTCAGGATTATAATGCTGGAGGTGTCTGGAAGTAGGGAGGGGTGACATCATGGAGGCATTTAAAAATAGTATTGCTGAAACTTGAGCCATTGTAGATTGGTGAATACAGGGTGAATGAGATTTCGTGCAGGTTAGGATAAAGTAGTGGAGTTTTGGATGCACTCAAGTTTATGGAGGACAGAAAATGAGAAGTATGAGGCATCAGTATTGGAAAAATCAAGCCTAGAGGTAGCAAAGATGTGGATGTGTTTAAAAGCAAATGAGTTGAGGTAAGGACAGGTGAGAAAAGTTGAAGATGTGGAAGCAGGTGAGCCTTGTTTTGGAATGGATTTGTGAATAAAAGCACATCTTGGGGTCAAACACAACTGAGATGGTGAGCTATTTGGTTCAATGATGTGCAGCTACCAGGGAGATGGATGGAATTGATGGTTAGGGAGCACTGTGTTGGAGGTAAGAGACAATGGCTTCAGTTTTCCAAAATATTTTGTTGAAGGAAGTTTCTGCTCATTCAATACTGCATGTTGGGGCCAACTGCATGAAGGTTTAGAGATAATGGAGGGGTCCAGTGATGGTGAGGGTGTTTTTTGGAAACTACTGTGTTTTCAGAGGATGTCACCAATGGGTTAATTTAGATTAAAATCGAAAGGGGTCAATGATAGATCAATGATAGGCCAATGGAAGAGAAACTATTGCTGATCATTCTCTGATTATAGCTGGATAATTACTGAATGGAGACAAATAAGTGTGGTCCCATTAAGCTGGTTTATGGAGGAGGGCTATTTGGAGAGGATGATGCGATTAACATGACAAAGGCTGTCAACATGTTGGAGAAATTTAAGGAGGAATGCAAAGTCCATAGTCAGAAAGGTTGTCCAAAGTTAAAAATCACACAACGCCAGATTATAGTCCAATGGATTATAGTCCATTTGGAAGTACTGGATTTTGGAGCTCCAAAAACTAGTGCTTCCATTTGAACCTGTTGGACTATAACCTGGTGTTGTGTGATTTTTAACTTTGTACACCCCAGTCCAACACCGGCATCTCCAAATCAGAAAGGATGTCATTTGCCACTTTGATCAGGTCCGTTTCAGTATTGCAGCAGGAATAAACACCTGAACTGGAGCAATTCAAACATGGAATTTCAGGAAACGTGGGCATAGATTTGAAAAATGAAACCACCTTCAAGAACTTTGGAGAGGAAAGGAAGGTTGAAAGTAATAAAAGATGCAATTTATGTTAAGTGATATTTTATTTTCCTATAGAAAATGTGTCATGAAAGTCCAAGCACCTTGTTTTTCATAAAGTTAATCGAAAGAAACTTAGTAAAAATATTCCACATTGTAGTTACATTTAAACTGCTAAACAGCTAATAATAATTTGTTGTTCAGTGGTGATTATTGTTAGAAGGTGTTATTTCCATTGCAGTGTTTTTCCCCATCTTCTCTGCTACTCACTTGCCTAAAGATATTGACTGTATACAACTAATTGAATACTCTGTACCTTTCCCATATGCTCATTTATTTGCATGCAATAAAATAGCTTGGTTGAATGTTAGAGCATTACAGCCAAATTTGATTCCATCCACCCAAGCTCCATGCACATATTTTGCCAGAACCCAATTCCTGAATAGTAATCATAAAACAATCTGGGCCTTCTAAGCTCAGATACTTTTGGATAAACATGCTAATTCACCGGGAGCAATGTGTGAAGTTTATAAAGATGGTAAAGTCAGGGTATATACATGACTACATCATGATTTCAAAATACACACATTGGATAAATAAGTATCCACATAACATTGAATGTTTTCCTTTTGCTTCAGAAAGTATATGAGATGTATATGGATGAGACTATTACTCAGGTGGCAACACAGCAATGATGGGCTTAAACATTGGTAGCTGTACATGGAGATGTCATGGTTCCAAATTTAGTTTAGTGATTAGGATTAAAATACAGACTTAAATAGAAATTTAGTTAAATTCAAGTTAATCGGGAAGTACACAAGATAAGTTTCCGTTCTGTGCTTTGTTCGCTGGTTTAAAAATTGGGAGAGATCCACTATCCTACATGTTATGATTGTACAGCCAAAATTGCTTCCACTGTCTCAGGGCAGACAAGTAAATGCTGCTTGGGTGAGAAGCACTTCACCCTTTATTCAGTGAGTGCTGAGGCTAATTGTTTTGTTGGTCTGGTGAAGATCAGCTGACACTGCACAGACTAGAAATAAAACTTAGGACCTTCCTGCTCCCGATGACTCACTCACTAATTGTGCAAAATTCAATAATCCATGAAAGACACTTGTCAGTAATTTTCTATGAAGATACGCATAAAAACTGAGAACTGAGCCTCCAGTGAAAAGCCTCCTGCTTCTGACCAATAGTGACCTACCCCATGTAAAAAGAGTACTGTTAAGTGGCACTTTATACTTTTGAATGAGCTATCCAGTTCTTTGCTTTTCCAATACCTTTAGCAAATCACACTTGTACCTCTCCATGGTTTTGACATCCTATATATGGTAGGATTCTCAAAAAGGAATATATATATATATATAAGGGGACCTAAGCGATATATTAATTTTACATTAAAATTCTTGACTTGGCTACTTGTGCCTTGCAATGCAAAAATACAGGATCGTACTTTTTCTCCCCTTAATGAATTTGAATTTCTTCTATGCTGTCAAGGGATTTTCTGGGCTGAGACTTAGGCAGAGAAAACTGAAAGCTCAATTCCCCTAGCACAAGGTTACTTAGTACAGTAACACAAACAAATATCGGTGTAGGTTGTGCTGTAAGCTGATTCTGCAAGTTTGTTAACATCTTAAGCATATTTTGTTGCAGTTTTCCTCAGTATAAGGTATTCTTACCCAATTTGGTATCCTATTATTATTTTGATATTGTACTTCCAATTGTCAGGTTCAAATCACAATAAAAGTGGTGAACAACAGTAGTCCCAGCAGTGATCCTGTAAAACACTACTTCCCACCCTCTTCCATTCTGAATAATACAACACCGAGTTTAGGACAGCTACCTGATGAAGGAGCAGCGCTCCTAAAGCTAGTACTCCCAAATAAACCTGTTGGACTATAACCTGGTGTTGTGAGATTTTTTAAAATTCTGAATAATCATCTTGAAACTTGACTCTTTGTTATTCTCTTTTGTAACTAGTTAGCTATTCATTCTGCTACTCGTCCCTAACTTCACAATCTCTGACCTTAGTCATAGGCCTGGTACACAGTACCTTATTGATGACTTCCTTTTTTAAAAAAAGCAAGAATATTATGCATTATCCTTGTCTTAAATAATGCAATAATGTTGGTCAAACATGATGTTTGAAATCTGTTCAAACTGTTCTGTACTTCTTCTTTATAGATTTTTTTACCTGTATCTTTGAATAAAGTTTGCATTACCTGTACTATCAGCACTATTACGCTAAGTGGTCTACAGTACTCTAGAACCTTTTCTGTTTCCCTTAAGTTCTGTATAGGTACAACATTTCCTGTCCATCGAAGCATTTCACCTTTTATTTGAATTTTATATGTCCATATCTAATAGGTCTTTGCTATCTCTTCCTTTTAGTTTCTTTTGGCATGTGTCAGTATAATCCAGTTGGTCCATGAATTTTATCCTATCAGGGTATAATTATCCTTTCAATTATCACTCCTCTTCCCATCTTAAGTTTTTGAGATTTTATTTTGAAATCTCTTTTAAAGTCATGCCTTGTCAAGTTAACCTCCATGGTGAGAATTGAGGTGAAGTAACTTTCAATATTTCTGCCATTTCATTATTATTATAGAGTCTTGATTTTATACAACCCTTTAAGATCCTATCTCTAGCCTTACTTTTAATTTGTTCTTTCTGTATTTGTACTACTTATTACGTTCTTTCAAAATTTTAGTTTTGTGATCTTCTTTGCCCTCCTTTAATTTTTTCTCTTTTATCCTTTTATTCATCTAAGAAGTTTTATTATTGATTAGATTGTATTTTCTTTTAACAGAAAACATTTTTCCTGAACTCTCGTGAGTACGTTCTTAAAGAATTCCTATGACTATTCTAGCTTTTTTTTCACTGTTTTAAAAAATATATCCCTCAATGATCAAAATTAGCTTCATTGCAATCTACTGCACTTTTAAAAGATTTTTTAAAAATAGTAACCTTCAATATTTTCTAAAGGATAGACCAGATCTAAAAGTTGAAGTTCTAAATTGGAGAAAGGCCAATTTTGACGGTATTAGGCAAGAATTTTCGAAAGCTGATTGGAGGCAGATGTTCGCAGGTAAAGGGACAGCTGGAAAATGGGAAGCCTTCAGAAATGAGATAACAAGAATCCAGAGAAAGTATATTCCTGTCAGGGTGAAAGGGAAGGCTGGTAGGTATAGGGAACGCTGGATGACTAAAGAAATTGAGGGTTTGGTTAAGAAAAAGAAGGAAGCATATGTCGGGTATAGACAGGATAGATCAAGTGAATCCTTAGAGTATAAAGAAAGTAGGAGTATACTTAAGAGAGAAATCAGAAGGGCAAAACGGGGACATGAGATAGCTTTGGCAAATAGAATTAAGGAGAATCCAAAGGGTTTTTATAAATATATTAAGGACAAAAGGGTAACTAGGGAGAGAATAGGGCCCCTCAAAGATCAGCAAGGCGGCCTTTGTGTGGAGCCACAGAAAATTGGGGAGATACTAAATGAATATTTTGCATCCGTATTTACTGTGGAAAAGGATATGGAAGATAAAGACTGTAGGGAAATAGATGGTGACATCTTGCAAAATGTCCAGATTATGGAGGAGGAAGTGCTGGATGTCTTGAAATGGTTAAAAGTGGATAAATCCCCAGGACCTGATCAGATGTACCCTAGAACTCTGTGGGAAGCTAGAGAAGTGATTTCTGGGCCTCTTGCTGAGATATTTGTGTCATCGATAGTCACAGGTGAGGTGCCGGAAGACTGGAGGTTGGCAAACATGGTGCCACTTTTTAAGGGCGGTTAAAGACAAGCCAGGGTACTAAAGACTGGTGAGCCTGACCTCGGTGGTGGGCGAGTTGTTGGAGGGAATCCTGAGGGACAGGATGTCCATGTATTTGGAAAGGCAAGGACTGATTCGGGATAGTCAACATGGCTTTGTGCGTGGGAAATTGTATCTCACAAACTTGATTGAGTTTTTTGAAGAAGTAACAAAGAAGATTGAGGACAGAGCAGTAGATGTGATCTATATGGACTTCAGTAAGGCGTTCAACAAGGTTCCCCATGGGAGACTGATTAGCAAGGTTAGATCTCATGGAATACAGGGAGAACTAGCCATTTGGATACAGAACTGGCTCAAAGGTAGAAGACAGAGGGTGATGGTGGAGGGTTGTTTTTCAAACTGGAGGCCTGTGACCAGTGGAATTCCACAAGGATCGGTGGTGGGCCCTTTACTTTTTGTCATTTACATAAATGATTTGGATGCGAGCATAAGAGGTACAGTTAGTAAGTTTGCAGATGACATCAAAATTGGAGGTGTAGTGGACAGCGCAGAGGGTTACCTCAGATTACAACAGGATCTGGACCAGATGGGCCAATGGGCTGAGAAATGGCAGATGGAGTTTAATTCAGATAAATGTGAGGTGCTGCATTTTGGGAAAGCAAATCTTAGCAGGACTTATACAATTAATGGTCAGGTCCTAGGGAGTGTTGCTGAACAAAGAGACCTTGGAGTGCAGGTTCATAGTTCCTTGAAAGTGGTGTCGCAGGTCGATAGGATAGTGAAGAAGGCATTTGGTATGTTTTCCTCTATTGGTCAGAGTACTGAGTACAGGAGTTGGGAGGTCATGTTGCGGCTGTACAGGACATGGTTAGGCCACTATCGGAATATTGCGTGCAATTCTGGTCTCCTTCCTATTAGAAAGATGTTGTGAAATTGAAAGGGTTCAGAAAAGATTTACAAGGATGTTGCCAGGGTTGGAGGATCTGAGCTACAGGGAGAGGCTGAACAGGCTAGGGCTGTTTTCCCTGGAGTGTCGGAGACTGAGGGGTGACCTTTTAGAGGTTTACAAAATTATGAGGGGCGTGGATAGGATAAATAGGCAAAGTCTTTTCCCTGGGATCAGGGAGTCCAGAACTAGAGGGCATAGGTTTAGGGCGAGAGGGGAAAGATATAAAAGAGATCTAAGTGGCAACTTTTTCACACAGAGGGTGGTATGTGTATGGATTGAGCTGCCAGAGGATGTGGTGGAGGCTGGTACAATTGCAACATTTAAGAGGCGTTTGGATGGATATATGAATGGGAAAGGTTTGGAGGGATATGGGCTGGGTGCTGGCTAATGGGACTAGATTGGGTTGGGATATCTGGTTGGCATGGACGGGTTGGACCGAAGGGTCTGTTTCCATGCTGTACATCTCTACGATTCTATATAGAATTGAATGGAAGTTTGTTATAATGTGGTTTAATGTTACACAACTTTGCTTGTAGTGTAGGGATTTCAAGGCTTCCAAATGTTTTAAACCCTTATTTATATCTTCATTTTAGTTGTTCAAAATGAATTTTCTTATTAGTGAGGTTTTCACTTTTTGCACCTTAGCATCTGCATCATAACATCTTTCACTGTATGCTTGAACAGGAAAGCAGTTACTGTGCTATAGGAAAAGGGCAGGGCAGTGTGGTAATTGGATGTTTCAAAATGTCAACGTGGTCATTGCAGGAGGCTGGTGTGTGGTGCAGCATAAAGCCAATGGCATAGATTAATAGAGTAGATGAAATAAGAGTAGAAGTATACCAGTCACCACCTTGAGGCTATTCTGCTGTTGAACAAAATCATGGGTGATTTATTTGTGTTTGGAATTCCACATTCCAATCTGCCCTGAATAACCTGCAATTTGCCTGTTCTATAAGAATCTATCCACTTATATCGTAAAAATATTTAATTACTCCACTTCCACGAACTTCTGAGGTGGAGCGTTCCAAAGTCTGTCAAATCTTGGAGAACAAAATTCATCTCTGTTTTGAATGGGTGACCCCTAATGTTAAAACAGTGCCCTCTAGTCCTGGACAAACCTACAGGAGCAAACATCCTTTCTATGTCAATCTTGTCAAGACTATTCCGGATCTGATACACTGTAATCAAATCATTCCACATTCTTCTAAACTCCAGTAGAAACAAAACCAGCCTATTCAATCTACGTTTATAAGAGATACCACCCATTTTAGGTACCAATCCTTCCTCCTATAAAGAGACCGAAATGGCACGTTTCTGCTGTAGTCTCACCAATTCCCTGTATAACTGAAGCATAACATCCTTCCTTGTATATTCCACACCTCCTGCAATAAAGGACTGCATCCCCTTAGCCTTCTTGATTATATGCTGCATCTGCATACTAATATTTTGTGATTCATGCGCCAGACCACCTAAATCCCTCTGCATCTTTGAAGTCTGTAGTCGTTCCTCCACTTAAGCAATGTGCACTTTTTTTCTTTTTCCTGCCAAAGAGAACATTTTCCTACATTACATTCCATCTACCAGTTTCTTGCACACTCACACAACCTTTTTATATTCATCTGCAACTCCTTGTATCATCTTCACAGCATACTTTATGCTTACACTGTTTTCTGCCAGCCAGGCAATTTTCTGTTCATGATATTATGATAGCCCTAAACCATGAGACTTTATTTTATGCAATTGTGTTTGATTGACATCCTCTGGATTTGATTCCCATTCTGGTCTATGCAATTTTGCCTTTCCCCATGCTTAATGCGGAGTGGTGCCTGTCAAGCTATTCAGCTTCACAAAAAAAACAAAATTCCTGGAAAGTTTGGTGTGGCAGGTCTGGCAGCATATGTGGAGAGAAATCAGAATTGATATTTCGGGTCCAGTGACCCTTCTTTAGAACTGGCTATATAACTTGTTCTGTGTCCCCAACCAAAGATCTCTATGGTTTCTCATGGACTGTGGCTAATTATGTAACTGTTGGATTTTTGTTAGCAGATCACTTGCCTGTTTGTAATTGGTTTTATTTATGTAAATATCCTTGAACATTTCCTATCCCGTGGGTGAGAATATTATTTGAAAACCTGCTTTCAGCTTGACTCTACAAATTCAATCTGTAGTCCGATTCCTCAAGAACAAACCACGACTAGCAAACCAAACACAGCCAGAAACCCTAACCATCTTACCATACATCAAAGAAGTTTCATAAATGACAGCCAGACTACTAAGACCCCTCGGAATCCTAGTAGCACACAAACCCACCAACACTCTCAAACAAAAACTAACAAACTTAAAAGACCCAGTACAACCCATGGACAAAACCAACGTCATCTACAAAATTCCATGCAAGGACTGCCACAAACACTACATAGGACAAACAGGCAGAAAGTTAGCCGCCAGTCTACACGAACACCAGCTAGCCACAAAAAGACACGACCCTCTCTCCCTCGTAGCCCTACACACGGATGAAAAAAGCCACCATTTTGACTGGGACAACACATCTATTCTGGGACAGGCTAAGCAAAGGCATGCCAGAGAATTCCTAGAGGCCTGGCACTCCAACCACAACGCCATAAACAAACACATAGATCTAGATGCTATCTATCAACCCCTCAGAAAATGAACAGGAAATCACATTACCACAAACCCCAGGAACCCCACCCAGGAGAAAGATATAAATAGAAAGCAGGAGACAACAGCTTTGCTTCACTTGGAGGTCGCCACTGATGTTACCTAGCCAGGTAATGAAACATCTGGATATCAAACCTACAGCTCAGCGAGCAAACCTACACCCTAAGTCAAATAAAAGCAAAATACCACAATGCTGCCAAACTTGTTGAATTTCTCCAACATTCCTAGTTTGTGTCAGATTTCCAGCATTGAGGTGGAACTGGAGTTAACATTTCAAACCCAGTATGACGTTTCGAGAAACATCGGAGTTGGCCATTCAACTCCTCAAGCCTGTTCCGCCATTCAGTAAGGTCATGGCTGACCTGTGGCCTGCCTCCACATATCTGCCTTTGGTCCATATCTCTGAATTGCTTTGCTTGACAATTTATCTATCTCATATTTGAAATAGACAACTGATCAGTATCAAATATAATTTATGGAAGATAGTTCCAAACCTCTTTCACTCTTTGTGTGTAGGAGTGCTTCCTAACATCTCTCCTGAACTGTCTAACCCTAATTTTTGAACTATGTCCCCAGTTCGAGACTCTTCAACCAGTGGAAATAATTTATCTTTATCCACTCTGTCTTTTTTCTGCTAATATCTTCAATCAGATCACCCCTTAACAATCTAAATTCTAGACAAATAAGCCAAATTTGTATAATCTCTTCTCTTAACTTATCCCCTGAAGTCCAGTTATCATTCTTGTAAACCTATGTTGTACTGCCTTCAAAGACAGTGTCCAATATATCCTTCAAAGGTGTGGTGCCCAGATCTGCTCACTGTACTCCAAATGGAGTCTCAGCAGGGTTTTGTGTAGCTGCAGTATAACTTCTGCATCCTTATACTCCAATCCTGTAGGTATAAAGGCTGGCATTCCATTAGCCACTTTGATTATGGTATTTTAAAGATCTTAAGAGCTGTAACCTACTGTCACTTATGAGAGAGGAATATCAAACCAATCTAGAGTGACTCTGTTCAATTTACCCTTTCCAGTGAGAAAATACTTGGCCTTCACCCCATACCTCAGATATATGAACAAGTTTAGACATGAATATGTGTCTATCACTTTGTTTATGATATAATGACAAGAAATACTCCTAAATAGTTCTGAAAGAAGTCTTCTCCTTTTATTAAAATTTCTTCTAATTTAAAACATTGTGGATTTCAATGCTACAACTATACTTGTTATTTCAATATCATTTTTTTGTTTGTCAGATTAAGTTTAAACACATGGATATAGTAATATTACTGTTTATAATGTGTGTGCAGTATATACAGTGGAAACCACCAAGTTATAAGAATTATTGAACAGCTATCTAATTTATAAATGTGGTGTTGTATATTAATATAGTATTGCTCTGAAATCTCAACATTGTACAAATGTTACTTTTAGTTTAGCACCTTCAGTATAGGTTTAAAGAAATCAATCAGTACCTCTCACAATCAATTGTGGGGTCTGCCAAATACCATAGTCTATTTCTGAGAGATCTCCATCCTGTTGGATGTGAAATCTCACAAATGGAGTCTTTTTCATTATATTAAAAAAATTTATGCATTTGGTGACTTTTTAAAATCTGTGCTTACTGGTATAATCTCAATTTCTGTATTTCAATGGTTTTAGGTTTATTGCAACACCATTTGCTAAGTTCCTTGGAGTAGATTGTAGACCAATCCAGAAGGCTCAGCAAAATGTTGTTCTTGAAAAAGTGTTCAAAGATATAACTACGGTGAGATTATATTGATCATGTCTTTGAAATAATTACTACAAGAGGATAAGTTTTAGAAACTAAATAAATAACTTTACACCAAATAGTTATAAACATTAATATATGAACTGTTTCTGGGATTTTAATCTAATCTTACATAATATTCATTACCAGCAACTTGTCATTATATAATTGTTTGAATGTAGTAGAGCATTTATACGTTGCATTGATGAACAGGGATTCACAGAGACAAACAAAACAGGCTAAAGGAGGAGATTTGGGGGTTTGGTCAAGGAAAGTTTTCTAGGAGGGGGGGGTGGTTAGGAGTTTAGGGAGAGAATTCCAGAGTGTGGGACCTATCGTATATACTTGTGTAAAAGTTGAATTTGTTTTAAACTTTTTTTTAAGGTTACTTTTATGGGGTTGGCTATTACATGGATACTACTTCTGTGGGGCTGAAATTCATGTTATAGTCCAAAATACCAGCCTTTGTGCAATCTTAGTTCTCTGCTGAAGTATTAAGTCATGCCTTCTCATGAACCTTGTGCACCACCCAGTACTTGTCTTAAAACCCAAAATTCCATCCTTGTTTGATTCGTTTTGTGCATGGATTTGAATGGCTTCATGACCAATATATTTTCCATTTTGACAATTTTCAAGTACCCACTCAGCAACTTTTTTCTCCAATTGTGGCCACTTGCTAGCTTTACCTCTGGCACACTTTCATTTTGGCATTGTCTGAAGTTGATTTGATATCTTTCTTCAGTCCCTCTCAAGTTTCTCTGAATCACAAAATTCTGTTGTTGCTACACAATTATTTGTCTTCACTGCAACTTCAATAACTTGCAGTTTAAACGCTGCTGTACATTTTTTGTTCTTTTCTGGAGGGCGTTTTTACAATAGATGAAGAAATTTCAAAACCTCAACTAGGTATTTGACTGTATTCCAGAATGTTATAGGGGAACTGAGCTATGCTGAGTTGAACACCGTGAGATTGTCACCTGACTCTGACTGATGTGTCTTAAACTTTCATGCCAAATTGTGAATTGTATATTAAAATACATAATAGTATGAAAAAATTAATTTCCTCATTGTAACATTTTATGTGCAGGATAATATCTTGACTCACAAATGCTGATCTGTTATCTATGAAGAACTATGGTTGGCTTTTGCTTGAGGTATATAGAAAATTCCAGATTTTTTGGCCAAAAATAGGGGGTCGACTTTTACTTGAGTATATAGGTATGTGATTTAAGGTGTGGCCAGCATTGGTGAGGTGAATGGAGGAAAAGATGCGCAAGAGACCAGTCAGAAGATTAGAGAGTTTGAGGAGCAGGATATTGAGCTGAAGAAGGTATAAAGATTAAAAGGGATTTAAATACTAGGATGGAAATTATAAATTTTGACATGTTGGGGAACTGGAAGCCAATGTGACTGAAGTAATGGATGAGTGGTATTTATTACAGATATAGAGAGTAGAAATTTGGATGTGTTGCAGTTTATAGATTATGGAGCAAGACAGACAAACCAGGACAGCACATAATAATCGTGCATGGAGATAACCAAAGACACAACAGTTCTGTACAGAAAATAATGATAATGTTATGAGAGTGTCCTGTAAAATTACCAAGTATGTTTTACGTGAAGTACTAATTCATAAGTGAAAGTTTATTTTCCATTGCCCACAATTATTGATTATTTTTTAAAAATTTCACTTCAACGCTACACTTTGATATATCATTAGTTCTGATTTTTTACTTCTTTGCTTTGAGTGCATTTTGACTTTTTCAAATAGCATAGTAATGAATATCAAAATCATTCAATGAACTAATTTTGCATCTAGGAAAAGACTCAAGCTGGATAATGTGAAATATACAGCCTGCTGTCTTTGAGGCTGCTGTGAGAGGATCATAAATCTAGTTTCTCTTTCTAGACATTTCAGGTTTCAACTTCCTTTTATATTAGAAAGAAAAATTAATAGCAAAGGGCTATAGTAGGTTTCTATGTCTTCTGGGAAATTGTTGTCTTGAAAAATAATTCCTGATGCTTAATAACGAAGTTTATGTGGCTGTTTAATAATTTTGTAGGAACCTGGTAAAACTCATCTGAATCGTTTGGCCAAACAGCTGGATTGGGACACAAAGAAAGTGATACAATGGTTCAAGCTGCGGCGATATCAGGACAGACCAAGTCTGCTGACAAAGTTCTGCGAGAGCATGTAATTGATTTTTGTCATACCACATTTTCCAATGTACTTTTGAGAACTCCAAGACATTCCTTGTTCATGTTTAGGGAGTTCATTTTTCCCCAGCATTTCTCCATTTCACACCTCACTTGTTGCTGAGATGGTAGAAGGACATCCCAGGTCCCTATCAATATTTCTTCAATCAAATCCTCCAACATGAGCTGTTTATGGGTTGGGCTTCAAATTTTTACCTGAGGCTATATGTGGGGCAAGCAGCTGAAATTAGTTGCTGCCTCTTGATGTGTACTTATTTAGACCCATGACCTAATTTTAAACTATTGGGCATCCCATTATTGGACAACGAGAAAATAGTTTAAAATGCATGCATTTGAGTTTGTTTTATTTTTCAAATTAAGGTGTTCCTGTACAATGTTGCACTGTATTAGTAAAACTTTGATTTTATTTTTACAGGTGGAAATTCACCTTCTATCTGTGGGCCTTTTCGTTCAGTTTTTATTACCTGTCAAAGGTGAGGAAATAAATTAGTCTTATTTTAAATACTTAGTTTGGAACATGTACTAGTACAGAAAACAGATTTTTAGGATCTCTCACAATTTGAAAAAAGTGTCATTTTTTTCTCCACTATTGAGTTTGCCTTTCTTGCAGGTGATTGCTACTTGTTGGGGTACGATTCTGTGAGTGTTAGTCATCATGTGGCACCTCAGTCAAATAGCCTTTGTTGAGGCCTGAGCCTTGACATTGATGGTTAGTGAGCTATTTGGCTGCCAGGTCTATCACATCTGAGTCTGATCCTGTTGCACTTAAGACTGCATTCACAGCAAGAGTTATTGGATGGCACTGTAAGAAAGGTGAACCCTGCTTTTGTCATGCTATGTCCAGGTATAGTCTTTTTCCCCTCTTTTTTGTTTCTCTGATTGAGATCCGGTCATTCAGTACAGCCATCGATCAAATTTGGACTTTCATTTGCTTGCGTAGTCCAGCAAACTCACTGGAGAAATTCACGTAAGTTCTCAAAGGATCTTTGGTTTTGAAAGCTTGCTATTTATTTGTTCAGTTCAATTGCACAAATTTACAGATATGTTAATCTATAATCAGAACTGTCAACAACTCCAGCACAAACATTTTTTTGGCAGTTTTGCACTTAGGAGGCAAATAGCTCAGCTGGGAGTCTTCCAGATTCTTGTATGTTAGTGTATGAGTCTTGACTGTTGCAAACTAAGTGAAAATCAGTTGAATTTTAAGTGATCCATGTGTTTAAATCAGCGTCCAAACTGTAACTCATTTTCTTTGTTCTGTTTTGCACAGTGGTATTGCATTTGTTTTTTTTTCTTGGTAGATGCCAATCTTGTGTCAGAATTGATGTGTGTATTTTAAAAAAAAATATTTGCTTTATAAATTTGTTTTTTAAAATTCTGTTTCATACTGAAAGTGCATTGACTTTTTAAATTTATGTATGCTTCTTTCCTCTACAGAGTCCATGGCTTTGGAATACCAGAGAGTGCTGGTACAATTATCCTTTTCATGTGAGAATTATTTTTATTATCTTTTAGTTAATGTTAGTGCTCTGGCACATTTTTATTGCATCCTGTTATTTCAGATAAAAATAAAATTGTTATCTAGGCCATGGAAAAATGAACAATTGAAGGCCTTCATTGACCATCTCATGAACATTACAAACCTTGATTCACACAAACATATTGCACTCATTACAGTGGTTTAAGGATATTGCAGGGGAAGGACTGGTGAGTGATAGCATGGTCAGAGGCTTTGTCATGAAAAATAATTCTTTTGTAATTCTGAGGAAAGCCCTTGACCAATTGTTGCACTCTAATTGTAGCTAATACAAAGAATCCATGCTGTATCACACTTATTCATCATACGTAAATAATGGCATATTGATTAAAAATGAATGTCAAAAAGACCAAGATAATGGTGATAGGCAGAAACATTACTTCAATTTTTACTGCTGGAGTTAATGAAATCCTGGAACAAGTGAAATGATTCACATATTTTGGACCGGTTATTGTTGGTGATGGAAGATCTGGTTGTCAGAAAAAAGGCTATGTAAACCTCAAGGAAATTGAATATTAGGAAAAGAACACTGAGGTGCTCCATTTTATCTTCTATGTTGGAGGCCTCAAAGCAATGGACAGCAAACAATGAGACTATGTGGATATAAAGGATGATCAGCCATGATCATATTGAATGGTGGTGCAGGCTCGAAGGGCAGAATGGCCTACTCCTGCACCTATTGTCTATTGTCTAAAGGAGGATATTCCACTTATCCTAAAAAGCCATATAGATTAATGAGGAAATGCAGGAAATGGCTGGAGGAAAAAGGAAACAAGCCAATAAAATCAAATAAAAATTATGATGCTTTGGTCTTCTCAATAGAGCAGATAGTAGAGAGTGATTGTTATTGGGAGTGAAGACTGGCAGAAAACATAGAAGGAACAGAGGAAAAAGTGGATGATGGATATAATGGACTGTATGCAGCTGGCCTGTTCAGAATGTGTAAGGTCAACACAGGACAGACCAAATTGAGATCAATGATAGTCAAACTTCTGGGATCAAGTTGACTCCAATAAATGAACAAATTAAATACTGGCAAAAGTTTTGATCCAGGGGATCACAGCAGAGCCAAATCCTGTCCCTGTGTAACATCTGCATGAATGCACATGCAATAGAGTGTTACTGGATAATAATCAGATGTAGGAACTTTCTCTTGGTCTTGCTTCTTACCTATTTGGGATTCTCGGGTCAAATGTAGCATACATTTCATCGAGCTGAGGTTAGCTATCTCAGGCCAGTTAAGAACTGAACTGGTGTTCTCACTAACATGCCATGTAGTAAATTTACAGGCCAACTAAAGAGAGTTGCTCTGTTATAAGAATACTTCTATTAGGCACAGTTAAAACTAGAAGGACAGGGTCCGACTTGATTTTAAAAAAAAATTGATCACTATATCTCCTGCATTAGCCTAACAGCCTTCTTCAGTTCTTTTTTTACACAATGGTCTGTTTCTGTGTAGCATATCCATTCAATCCAATTAAACTGTGTTCCAGCAGAGCATCCTCCCATCTTTCTTGATCTAAATCTGTCACCTATAATTTTCTTCTCCCTTATATGTTTGTACAGTCTCTCCTTGAATAGATCTTAAAAAGGTTAATGTTAAGCACAACCTGTCATCAAAGGTTCCAGGTTCTCAGCACATTTTGGGTGAAGATATTTCTTCTCCATTCTCTATTGGAATTCTTGCTGACTCTCCTATTGATTGCCTCGAGTTGCACCATCTTGTATCGATTGCTGTAGCTGTGGCAAGTCATCACAAAGGGGAAATACTATCCTTGCTTCCAACCTCTCAGAACATTTGATAATTTAAAATATCTCCATTCTGTCACCCTCAGCTTTTTTTCCCAACATCGAGCCTGCAGTTCTGTCTCAATGTGCGTATTCATGTATGTATTGCATCATCCTAGTAACTCTTCTGTACTTTCTCACAAGCACTGCCTTCAGTTATTTCTTGATACCATATGTGGTGTATCAAGTTGACTGATGCCTGGTAACTGAGATGCTGGGGACCTAAGAAGAAGACCAAGATGGATCATCCACTTGGCACTTCTGTTTGAAGATGGCTGCAAACACTTCTTCGGTTTTCTTTTGCACCATCATACTCCCCGTGTCTGCATGGGTTTCCTCCAGGTGCTCCGATTTCCTCCCACATTCCAAAGATGTGCAAGTCAGGTGAATTGGCTATGCTAAATTGCCCATAGTGTCAGGTGCATTAGTCAGAGGGGAAATGGGTCTGGGTGGGTTACTCTTTGGAGAGTCGGTATGGACTGGTTGGGCCGAAGGGTCTGTTTCCACACTGTAGGGAATCTAATCTAATCTAATCTAAACACTACATTCTTCTCAATTGTATATGCAAGACAGTATTATCTTACAGAAATTTTCTGTATTTAATAATTTCTTAACCTTTTTCTTAACTGATATTTATGCTCATTGTATTCTTTTTAATATTCTACAAAACAAATAATTTTAGCTGTACTTAACCATTTGTTTGTAATTGCACTCTCAACTTATGTCTACTTTCATGTTTGAGCAACCACCAACATAAAGCTGTCATTTTTTTTTGATATTTCTTCTGATAAGTCTACCTGTCTGACGAGTTTATCCAACTCCAACCTTAGAATTTGGGTTGACCAGAAAGAAAATGAGTTCACTGCATACACCCAATAGGAGAACAGCTTTATATTCTCATTTGAAAGGATGGAGTAAGGTTCATTTTTGTGCCAACCTCACTCAATTGTTTCAACAAATTCTTAAAATATTTTGAAGTTTTTCAATGCATTCTTACTTAAAAATGGCAGCAATTATTTTCAAATTTTCAGAATACAGTATTTGTTACTTAGTTTGATTTTTGTACATGAATGAAGTTCTGTGGAGATATGGTGCAGTGATAATTTCACAGAATAAATAATGCAGAGAATTCTCTCCCCCAACTTCACTGTCTAAAACTCCAAATACTCCTCCCAGGTGAAGCAGCAATTTACATGTACTTACGATCTAGTCTGCTGAATTTGCTGCTCACAGTTCAATTTCCTCTACATTGGAGAGACCAAGTGCAGACTGAATGACTGCTTTGTGGAACACCTCTGTTCAGTCCACAAACATGACATCACCTTTCAGTTATTTGCCATTTCGATACACTCATCTGGCTCTCTCACTCACATTTCTGTTCTGTGTTTTGAGTGATCCAGTGCAAACTAGAGGAACAGCTGCTAATTTTCTAGTTAGGTATTTTACACCCTTTTCGGATTCTACATAAAGTTCAGCAACATTAGACCATGAACTCTGTCTGCTGTTTTGAAAGCTTTTTTTCATTTCTCCTTCAATTTATGCATCATATTTTCATACTCTTGTTTTTAGTCAGAACTCACTTTTATTTTGCCATCAACACCTTCTCTAAACCAATGCTTTGTTGCTTTTTGACAACCATTACCATTTCCTTGGTTATTTGTACTATGGCAGCTTTGATTTCTTATCTTTTTCTCATTCTAGCGTTTCCCTGACCTGACATTGTGTTCCATTTACCCCTTCTCCCCTGCCCATCTTTTCAATAGCTTAAATCCAAAACATTTCTAGCTTTCTTCAGTTCTGAATAAAAATCTTATGGTGCTTGAACTGTTAACGTTTTTTTTCTCTACAGACGTTGCCAGACGTGCTGAGATTTTCCAGGACTTTTCTTGAATATTAGGAATCCAGAGGCGTAGGCTAATGCACTGAGAACTCGAGTTCAAATTCCATAATGGCAGCTAGAGGAAACTAAATTAATATCTTTTGAAAATTGAAACTAGTCTCAGTAAACATTGTCGATTTGTTCAGAATATCCATCTGCTTCGCTACTCTCCTTTGGGAGAGGAAATTCACTAAGCTTACCCTGTCTGGCCAACATAGCTCTAGTTATGCCTGCCTCTTCACAAGGTACATGGAACAATCCATCTTCCGTAGTTACACCAGCACCATCCCCACCTTTTCCTCCACTACATCGATGATTGTATTGGTGCCACAAGGAGGTTGAATGGTTCATCAACTTCACCAACACCTTCCACTCTGACCTCAAGTTCACATGGACCATCTCTGATGGCTCCCTCCCCTTCCTCAACCTGTCTGTTTCCAACTCCAGTGACTGACTCAGAGGCGTCTATTTCAATCCCATCGACTATCTTGACTACACCACAAGTGCGATCCCTTACTCCCAATTCTTCTGCCTCCACTGTACCTGCTCCCAGGAGGAGCAGTTCCACTCCGCGACATCCCAGATGTTCTCCTATTTCAGGGACTGCAATTTTCCCTTCCAAGTGATCAACAATACCCCCCAGCACATCTCCTCCACTTCCTTCACCTCCACTCTTGATCCCCACCCCACCAACTGCAACAAGGATAGAAACTCTCTGGACTTCACCTTCTACCCCACTAATCTCCAGATACAACGCATTATCCTCTGCCATTTCCATCACCTACCGTCTGACCCTACCACGGTGGCTCAGTGTTAGCAGTGCTGCCTCACAGCGCCAGGGACCCAGGTTCAATTCCAGCCTTGGGTGACTGTCTGTGTGGAGTTTGCACATTCTCCCCGTGTCTCTCCGGTTTCCTCCCACAGTCCAAAGATGTGCAGGTTAGGTGAATTGGCCATGCTAAATTGCCCGTAGTGTTAGGTGCATTAGCCAGGGATGAATGTAGGGGAATGGTTCTGAGTGGGTTTCTCTTCAGAGGGTCGGTGTGGACTTGTTGGGCCACACTGTAGGGAATCTAATGTAATCTAAAACCCTATCTGCATGCTGCAGAGACCATTCCCTCCATGACTCTGTTAGGTCCACACTCCCCACCAACCCACCCTCCACACCTGGCACCTTCCCTTGCTGCCACACAAGATTAAAACCTGCACCCACTCTTACCTCCATCCAAGGCCCCAAAGGATCTTTTCACATCCACTCACATCATCTACTGCGTCAGTTGCTCTCGATATGGTTTCTACATCGAGGAGACAGGATGCCAACATGTGGAGTGTTTCAGTGAACATCTCTAGGACACACCCTTCAAACAACCCACTGCCCTGTGGCTAACCATTTCAACTCCCGTTCCCACTCCCCTAAGAACATGGAAGTCCTAGGCTGTGTCCACTGCCAAATCAAAACCAACTGCCAACTGGAGGAAGAATGCCTCATCTTCTGCCTTGGGCCCCTTCAACCACTTGGCTTCAACTTCACTAGTTTCCAAATCTCTACCCCACCCCGCCCCCACCCCACCTCATCCCAGATCCAACCCTTCAACTCAGCACCACCCTCTTGACCTGTCCTACCTGTCCATTTTCCTTACCACCTACCTGCACCCTCCCCACCAATCTATCAGAATAACCTCAACTGCATCCATGTATTGTTTTCCCACCTGGTTTTGCCTGCCCCACCTCTCCATTTATTCCTCATCCCCATTTCCCCCTCCACATTCCTGATGAAGGGCTTATGCCCGAGACATTGACGCTCCTGCTCCTCGGGTGCTGCCTGACCTGCTGTGCTTTTCCACTGCCACCCATTTCGACTCTATATGTTACTTCAGCCCCAGAGCAATGTGATTGCCTTAACTGCCTCTGAAATGACCTCCCAAACCTTTTGGTTTCAAGGGTAATTAAGGTTGGAAACAAACGCTAGCCTTTCCAGCAACACCCACATTCCATGAAGGAAAAAAAGTCTGAAGAACATCTTTAAAGTTTGAGTTAGTCTATCTCTGCGTAAAGAACCTACCTTTGACGTGTCCTCTATACCTTCCTCCTAACACCTTAAAACTATGACCCCTCGTGGAAGTCAATTGTGCCCTGGCTATCAACTGTATCTATGCCTCTCATTACCTTGTACACCTCTCTTCCTCTTTCTCTCCAGAGAGAAGAGTCTAAGCTTAGTCAACCTGTCTTTGTAAGACAAGCCCTCCAGTCGAGGCAGCATCCTGGAAATCTCCTTTGCATCCTTTCCAAAGCCTCCGCATCTTTCCTATAATAGGGCAACCAGAACTGGACACAATATTCCAAGTGTGGTCTCACTAGGGTTTTGTAGAGCTGCAGCAAATCTTTGTGGCTCTTAAACTCAATCCCCCTGTTAATGAAAGTCAAAACACCACATGCTTTCTTAATCCTCTTCGTAGGATATGTGGAACAATCCATCTTCCGCAACCACACTGGCCCCACCCCCCACCTTTTCCTCCGCTACATCGATGACTGTATTGGCGCCGCCTCGTGCACCCACGAGGAGGTTGAACAGTTCATCCATTTCACTAACACCTTCCACCACGACCTCAAATTCACCTGGACAGTCTCAGATTCCTCCCTCCCCTTCCTCGACCTTTCTATTTCTATCTCAGGCGACCGAATCAACACGGACACCTACTACAAACCGACCGACTCCCACAGCTACCTGGACTACATCTCCTCCCATCCTGCCCCCTGTAAAAACGCCATCCCATTCTCCCAATTCCTTCGACTCCGCCGCATCTGCTCCCAGGAGGACCAGTTCCAAAAACGCACAGCCCAGATGGCCTCTTTCTTCAAGGACCGCAATTTCCCCCCCGACGTGGTCGACGATGCCCTCCACCGCATCTCTTCCACTTCCCGCTCCTCCGCCCTTGAGCCCTGCCCCTCCAACCGCCACCAGGACAGAACCCCACTGGTCCTCACCTACCACCCCACCAATCTCCATGTACAGCGCATCATCCGCCGTCATTTCCGCTACCTCCAAACGGACCCCACCACCAAGGATATATTTCCCTCCCCTCCCCTATCAGCCTTCCGTAAAGACCACTCCCTCCGTGACTCCCTCGTCAGATCCACACCCCCCCACCAACCCAACCTCCACTCCCGGCACCTTCCCCTGCAACCGCAGGAGGTGCAAGACTTGCGCCCACACCTCCCCCCTCACCTCCCTCCAAGGCCCCAAAGGAAACTTCCATATCCACCACAGATTCACCTGCACCTCCACACACATCATCTATTGCATCCTCTGCACCTGATGTGGCCTCCTCTATATTGGGGAGACAGGCCGGTTACTTGCGGAGCGTTTCAGAGAACACCTCTGGGACACCCGGACCAACCAACCCAACCACCCTGTAGCTCAACATTTCAATTCCCCCTCCCATTCCACCAAGGATATGCAGGTCTTTGGACTCCTCCATCATCAGACCACAACAAAACGACGGTTGGAGGAAGAACGCCTCATCTTCCGCCTAGGAACCTTCCAACCACAAGGGATGAACTCGGATTTCACCAGTTTCCTCATTTCCCCTCCCCCCACCTGTCTCAGTCAAATCCATCGAATTCAGCACCTGCAATCTTCCTAACCTGCAATCTTCTTCCCGACCTCTCCGCCCCCACCCCAGTCTGACCTATCACCCTCACCTTGACCTCTTTCCACCTATCACATTTCCGACACTCCTCCCCCAAGTCCCTCCTGCCTACCTTTTATCTTAGCCTGCTGGACAAACTTTCCTCATTCCTGAAGAAGAGCTTATGCCCGAAACGTCGATTCTCCTGTTCCCTGGATGCTGCCTGACCTGCGCTTTTCCAGCAACACATTTCCAGCTCTGATCTCCAGCATCTGCAGACCTCACTTTCTCCTGCTTTCTTAACAACCCTATCGATTGGTTGGCAACTTGAACATAGGGATCTATGCACTTGAACATCAAGGTCCTGCTGCCAAGAATCCTGTCTTTAATCCTATATTCAGTATTCAAGTTCGACCTTCCAAAATGCATCACTTCACATTTATCCAGGTTGAACTCCATCTGCCATTTCTCAGTGCAGCTCTACATCCTGTCAATGTCACGCTGCAGCCTGCAATAGCCCTTGATAATACCAACTGCACCTCCAACCTCTGTGTCATCACCAAATTTACTAACCCACCCCTCAACCTCCTCATCCAAGTCATTTATAAAAACTACAAAGAGCAGAGGCCCAAGAACAGAGCCCCGTGGGACACCGTTCACCACTGACCTTCAGGCAGAATACTTTCCATTTACAACCACTCTCTGCCTTCTGTCAGCCAACCAATTCTGAATCCAGAGTGCCAAATCTCCCTGAATCCCATACCTCCTGACTTTATGAATGAGCCTACCATGGGGAACCTTATTAAATGCCTTGCTGAAGTCCATATACACCACAGCCACTGCCCGACCTTTGTCAACCTGTCTCGTTGCCTCCTCAAAGAATTCAATAAGATTTGTGAGGCATGACCTGCTTTTAATCACACTGTGCTTTTCCATATAGTCATAAATTCTGTCCCTCAATTATTTCCAAAACCTTACTGACCACAGATGTAAGACTGACTGGTCTGTAATTGCCAAGGATTTCCCTATTATCCTTCTTGAAAAGAGGAACAGCATTTACCTCCCTCCAGTCCTTTGGTGCGACTCCCGTGGAGAGAGAGGAAGCAAAGTGGGTTAGCAACCTCCTTTCTCGCTTCCCAGAGCAACCTAGGATAAATCTGGTCTGGCCCTGGGGACTTAACAATCTTAATGTTTGCTAGAATTTCCAGCATGAGAGTGTGGTGCTGGAAAAGCACAGCAGGTCAGGCAACATCCGAGGAGCAGGAGAATCAACGTTTCGGTGGTGATGGAAGCAGAATCATTAGGGACATGTAAGCAACGGCTGGACATGCACATAGTCAGCAGTGAATTGAGGGTGCATAGGTTAGATTATTTTATTTTAGATAGGATTAATCCTTGGCCGAAGAGCCTGTTCTGTGCTGTACTTTTCTATGTTCTATTTAGTTGTGGCCAAACTACTCACTATAGAATAAATAAACATTCTTTGGTATATATCTGATAATACATTTGCTCAAAGTGCAAAATCGAAGAATATTAAACATATTCAGCTTTCTTCACTTCAATGACCAACATCCAAAAGATGGGTTAACCTTGCTTTGTCGTAAAAATGTGTTTGAGTCCACTTGAGCTGGTGTGAAAAAGTCTTCACTTTACCAACCATTACTTTTCTAGATTTAATGAGCTCAGCCATTTTCTAGTGAGTGCAGCGCAACAAATAAAACTCTCCATAATTGACAAAGGGAGAGAGACAATTTGATGACAGGGAAAGCAGCAGTTAAATTGATGAATTATGTTTTCCAGAGATTAGAAAATTAAAAAGTTTGCATCATTATAGATCTGATCACCTGGTCAGGGCATCCTAAATATCTCCTCTGTTGCATGGTAATTTCAATAATGTAATATTCTTTCAGATAATTTGAGTTCTGAAGAAGAATCCAATCTTATTCAAAGTTAACTTTGTTTCTCTGTCCACAAATACTGCCAGACGTGTTGTGTTTCTCCACACCTGTTATTGTTTAAAATTTCTAGCATATGCAGTATTTTGCATCTTTATAATAATCTCTCAGCTCTGCACCAACTTAATTATGAGAATTATTTTGAATTAGAACAAGGAATCAGCCATTCTGGACTGAGATGATTTGGTCCCTAAAGAGCCAGATATCTCCAGAGTTATCCATTCCTAAGGACAGCAGATGATCTGCCTCTAAGTTCATCCAGTACCGAGATTGATAAATCATTGAGCTCAAAGAAATCATGATCTGGGGCTTAAATCCAGCTCAAAGACAGGACGTGCAACAATTGAATAAAGCTCTTGGATAAAGCTGCATTTTTAGACCACTGAACGGAGCACTTACATTAACTTTTGACTTTCTATTTGATGGGTTCAATGAGTGGAAAAGTACCAGGATTGGCCCCACTCCCTGAAATGTGCAGCATTTAAAGAGAAAATTGAAAACTGGTATAAAGTTTCAAAGTTTTTCAGTCTAAGTTTGAGAATGGTCCAGTATTATACAACCAGAAGTCAAAACAAAACTGAGCAGAGTAGCAGGTTTGTGGTCCACTTATGGTTTAACATTTTGGTGATTATCCTTTACAAATAGGTAATACAAACCCTGATGTTTAACTCGGTTAGTTTTTGGCAGGTACCTTCCTTGCCTGCTGAGTAAAGCAGATTCAACAATCAGGATCTCTGTGGATGTCTTCAATGAATTTATAGGAAGTTTCCACTAGATGGGCAGGGTATTAAAACAAAAAAGCCGGTAGCTTGAAAAAGGAAATAGTTGGAAAAAAATTTTCATCACTCAAAGGATATTTGTTAGAGGACCAAAAGTTAAATCCTGTCTCCTTCCCTTTTGTGCAGGAACTTTCGTTTCAAATCTACATACACTACATGATGGAATTTGCTTTCTATGGATCACTGATATTTTCACAGTTTTTTGATGTTAAAAGAAAGGTAAGTCTACCAGTGACCTCTGGACATACGACGATGTGCACATATTGATATCTCATACAAACTAATAGCCAAGATGACGACATATTGAAGGTGTCTGGTTTTGAAATGACAGTTCAAACCTGTTTTCCCAATACATAATGGGATATATTGTCCAGCTCACCTCAATTACCCCCTTGTTGATTGGGCTTACGGTAAAGTTGGTATCAAAATCGGAGAGAAATAGACAGCACATTGAAGGCACTATTGAAATTGGGTAGAGCAATAGTTTTTAGAAAGGAAAGCATAGGAGGATGTGCTGCAGGGATCCAATGTCATATTTATGCATTGGGTGTATATAAGTGAACAGTGGACCAGGTAATGCATTATTTTGTATCTTGTATTGGAATGTTAACTGACTCATTTGGTAGTGCTGTTGCCTTGAAGTCAGAAGATGTGAATTTAAGTTCTATTTCATGATTTGAGCGCAAAAATCAGGTTGACACGATGGTGCATTCTGAAGGAGTGCTGCACTGTTTGAGGTACTATTTTGGATGCAGTCCTATCTGCTATCTGGTGGACATAAAAGGTCCTATGGGACTATATAGAAGAAGAGCAACTAGGAGAGTTGATATTTATCACCAGTCAACATTCCAAAAGATAGCTGGTCATTTATTATATTGCCATTTTTGGGAGTTGGCTCAAGAGTAACAGGCTGCTGTATTTCAAGGGTAACTACACTTCGAAAGTTGGCTGTAAAGTGCTTTTGTACATTCTGTTATCATGAGAATTATATAAATGCAAATTTTTTTGATGGGTGTTGAGCATGCTTTTCATGGTTTGGATATAATCATAAATAAAATCAGTGTTAATCATGTTTTTATGGAAATTAGTGCTTCATTGATTTATTAAGTTAAAATGTAACCATCCTTTAATTATGAAATTTATTTAAAAATGTAATATAATAACATAAGAAATAGGAGCTGGAGTAGCATCTGGAGTAGGCCAGCATTCAATAAATCTATCATGGATTCAGTTACACTTGCTCCCTGCTCACTATACCCTTTAATTCCTTTACTGTTCAAAAATCTATCTTTTGCCTTAAAAACATTCAACAAGGTAGCCTCAATTGCTTCACTGGGCAGGAAATTCCACAGTATTACAACCCTTTTAGAAGAAGTTCCTCTTCAACTCAGTCCTAAATCTGCTCCCCCTTATTTTGAGGCCATGTCCCCTAGTTCTAGTTCCATCCACCAGTGGAAACAAACTCCTCACTTCTTTCTGCCTCTCTTCTCTTTCCCCCCACCAATTCTTCTAAATTCCAATGAGGACTGTCCCAGTCTACTCAATCTCTCCTCAGAAGTCAATCCTCTGAACTCTGCAAACAGTGTAGTAAACATCTTCTGCACACCCCCTCCAGTGCTGTATATCTTTTCTCAAGTAAGGAGATCAAAACTGTACAGTATACAGTACTCTGGGTGTGGCCTCACCAGCACCCATACACTGCAGCATAACCTTCCTATTTTAAACTCCATCATTCTAGCAATGAGGACAACATTGTATTTGCATTCTTAATTACCTGCTGCACCTACAAACCGACTTCTTGTGATACATGCATAAGGACACCCACATCCCTCTGCAGAGCAGTATGCTGCAATTTTTCACCATTTTAATAAAGTCTGCTTTGTTATTCCTACCAAAATGGATGACTTCACATTTACCAACATTGTACTCCATCTGCCAGATCCTTGCCCACTCAGCATGTATATCCCTCTGCAAACTTTGCGTTGTCTGCACTCTTTTCTCCCACCCCCCCCTCATCTTAGTAACATCTGCAGACTCTGGCACACTACACTTAATCCCCAACTCTATAATATCTATGTAAATTGTAAACAATTGTGGTCCCAACACTGACCCCTGAGGCACACCACTAGCCACTGATCACCAGCCAAAAACTACCCGTTTATCACCACTCTTTGCTTTCTGTTAGTTAACCAATCATCTATCCATGCTTATACATTACCCATAATATCACGCACCTTTATATTGTGCAGCAGCCTTTTGTGCAGCACCTTGTCTAATGCCTTCTGGAACTCCCAGATACATCATATCCACTGGTTTCCTGTTGTTCGCTGTGCTTGTAATGTCCTCAAAGAATTCCAGTAAATTTCAGTTAAACATGACCTGCCTTTCATGAACTCATGCTGCATCTGCCCAATGGGACAGTTCTATCCAGATGTCTCGCTATTTCTTCCTTGATTATAGATTCAAGCATTTTCCCCAACTCAGAAGTTTTAAGATATCTGACCTTTAGTTACCAGCCTTTTGTCTACCTCCTTTTTTAAAACAGTGGCACCACATTTGCAAAATTTAGTTTTTGAATTCATTTTATTCTCATTTAGAGTTAGAGTCAAACAGCACAGAAGCAGACCCTTCAGTCCAACCAGTCCATGCTGAACATAATCCCAGACTAAACTAGTCCCATCTACCTGCTCCAGGCCCATATCTATATAAACCTTTTCTATTCATGTATTTATCCAAATGTCTTTTAAACATTGTATCCACATCCACCTCTTCCTCAGGAAGTTCATTCCACATGCGAACCACCCTCTGTGTAAAAATATTTGCCTCTGCTTTTTTAAATCTCTCTCCTCTCACCTTAAAAATGTTCCTCCAGACTTGAAACTCCCTAACAACTCTATCTAGACCTCTCATTATCTTATAAACTACTATCATGTCACCCCTCAACCTCCAACACTCCAGTGAAAAAGTCCCAGCCCAGTCAGCCTTCCTTTGTAACTCAAACCTTCCATACCTGGCAACATCCTGTTAAATCTCTTCTGAACCCTCTTCAGCTTGACAACATCTTGCCTGTACTGGGTGAGCAAAACTGGATTCGGTTTTCCAGAAGAGGCCTCACCAATGTCCTGTACAACGTCAACATAACATCCCACCTCCTATACTCAGAGGACTGAGCAATGAAGGCAAGTGTGCCAAACCTTTTTAACCATCCTGTCTATATGTGACGCAAACTTTAAAGAATTATTTACCTCTACCCCTAGGTCACTCTGTTCTACAACATTACCTAAGGCCCTACCATCAATTGTATAAGCCTTACCCTTGTTTGTTGTACCATAATGCAATACCTCTCATTTATCCAGATTGAACTCCATCTGCCATTTTACAGCCCATTGCCCCATTTGATCAAGATCCTTTTGTAATCTTAAAACCTTCTTCACTATCTACTGTGCCACTGATTTTGTTGTCATCCACATGATTACTAACAATGCCTTCTATATTCTCATCCAAATCATTTATATAGATGACAAACAAAAGAGGACCCAAAACATCGCTGGTCACAGGCCTCCAGTCTAAAAAGCAACCCTCCACCATTACTCTGTCTCCTGCAATTAAGCCAATTATGTATCCAATTAGCAAGCTCACCCTGAATCCCATGTGATCTGACTTTACCACTTATTCTACCATGCAGAACCTCATCAAAGACTTTACTAAAATCTGAATAAACAAAGTCTACTGGTCTGCCATCATCAACGTTTTTGGTAACTTCCTCAAAAACTCAATCAAGTTTGTGAGATACAATTTTCCTCACATAAAATCATGCTGACTCTCCCATTCATATTTTGCATCTCTAAATGTCCATAAATACTGCCTCTTTTATAGTCACCTCCAACAATTTACCTTTAACCAAAGTCAGACTCACCATTCTATAGTCTCTTGTGTTTTCCCTACAACCTTTCTTAAACAAAGGTACAACATTAGCCACCCTCCAATCATCAGGTACCTCACCTGTAGTTATAGATGAGAACATATTTATTAATGTGGTTGTTTCTGTAAGTGGGATCTATTCCTAGTTTTTAAAATCTGTTCATGGGATGTGTTTATTGCTGACTCGGCAGGCATTTATTGCCTTTGTGAAGGTGATGATCAATCACATTCTTCAACCACTGCAGTCCCCCGGGTGTAAGTATGATCAGTGCTGTTAGGAAGGGAGTTCCTGGATTTTGACACAGCACCAGTGAAAAAATGGCAGTACACTTCAAAGTCCTGATGATGTGCAGTTAGTAGGGACCAAGCAGCTGATTGTGCTCCCGTGCATCTGTTGCCTTTGTTTTCCTGGTACTAGGGGGTCACAGATTTGGGAAGGTGCTATTGAAGGAAGTAATACCTCAAATTGTAATTATGGTGCTGGACATAGAGGTAAAAGAGACACCGAAAAATAAGTTTGATATTTAATCTGGGAATTATTTTGGGTAATCCTTATTGTTTCTCCAGATTGTGATTCTGCATTGTTGGTGTTTAAACAGCTATTATTGATTACAGCATGGTAGAAAGCAATGAAACCTGTTTATGAAAGGTGACTAGTGTAGTATTGGCCCATTTAGGCTCTTCATCGAATACAAATTATGCATCACAGTAAATCTTGGATTAGCTAAAAGTGTCAAAATATGAAATAAATGCCACTACTTTATCATAAAGCATACTTCCCATAAAAAGAAAACTTAATTTACAAACCAGACTATTACATTCTGTAACACTTGTCCCATTATGTGCACTCTTCATGACACGTACCACAGTCCAAGGTTCCTATCTGTAGCTGACAGTTCACAAGCTCCTGCCTCAACAGCATACAGATTAGAAATGACATGTGTACAGTCTCCACAATGTGTTCACTTTCTGCAACATTTTAATGCCCAGAGAAGTAAACTACAAGTAAACTACAAATTTGCATTTTACCACAAAATTTTAAACCATTGCCTATATCTCCACACAAATGGAATGGAGCTGCGTATGTTTGGAAATTCAGTACATTCCTCAAAATAAATTTGTTTGCTTTTATTTTATTATTGAGAATTTAACCAAATCCCATTGCTGTGCTAATTGTTACAGACCAGGGACAACCCAGGCTAATCCCTGACCTGTAGATTAGCAGATCTCAGCCTGAACAGCACAGTGCATTTGGATTATGGAGAGAAAGGCAGGCAGGATTCCTGTTTTGTAGGAAACTCAAATACATAGCCATTTGAGGAAGACTTGATTATATTATGTATCCATTATGTTGTTGACCCATGGGCTAGAAAATTTGGTCAGGATTTCTGTGACAAGTAGAAACTCAGCCTCGCTCAAATACATCCTGTTCATACTTGACTGATTGTGTCACAGTTGTATATACAAGGCTGCATTAGATAGATTTTTGAGACGGAAGGTGGGCAGACAAGTAAAATTAAAGCCACAATCAGATTCGCCATGAGCAGCCCGAGGAGCTAAATGGCCTCCTCCTATTTCTGATGCTTGTGTAAATTGCATGTTAAACTATTATCCTATCATGTCACTGCCTGCAGGAGATAAGCAGGGACGTTTGAATTTTTGGTGAGATGAGAGAAAAAATGGTCAGGAGACAACAAAACACAAACTGAAGAATTGAGTGTTATCCTCAGAATGTCGAACAAAAACATTATTCTTTTAAACAAATACTATACTTTTAACTGATACTTGTTCCACTTTCTTTTAATAAAGATCCTCCTCCTCTCCAACAAACAAAATGTGTATTACCCTCTGGTTTGTTCGTGTACTCTGGTGTACTGTAACATGAGAATTGAAGAAAAGTTGGGATGTGTATCATTGGTAGCATCTATTGAATTTGTATCACCAGCACTCTGATGGAATTTTGCTTTTAGTTAAAGGATTGTCCATACAATTCTGAGAATTCAGAAAAGTGGACCATCAGATAATGCAGCATCCCTCTGTCACTCAAATATAATGCTATCTAGGTATTGTGTCAAATTCCTGGTTAATGACTCCAATCCATCTGGGCCAAAAGAGAGAGTACTGGTCACAAGCTTGTGTATCCTTAGCTGGGACTGCAGTCTACAGATTATAATACCAGTGGAACACCACTAAATAAGCCAGATTAAGGCAAGGAATGGATTGAAATGAGACAAGATCCAAATGATGCAGGTTGCCTTTCACTTCTTTATTTTTAGGATTTTGTTGTCATGTGTATCCATCATCATGTCACCATTCTGCTACTTACAATTGCGTATGTTGCCAACATGACACGGGCAGGAGCCATTGTTCTTCTGTTGCATGACGCAGCTGACATTGTTTTAGAGGTAGGTGTAAGAAATGTGCTTTGAAAATATAACATTTCTTAATCAGTTAATATGTACCAGCTAAGCCACATACTTGGATTCTTACAATGTAGATAATCCAACAAAGATATCCATTACCCAGGTAATTATGCGATTAACTTACAATGTGGTGATGAAAACAGTTCTTCAAAACTGTTGTTAAAAATAGCAGATTCAAATGTAACCAGGCCTGTGGTGTGTGCTTTCATTCAGTTAAACTGATGATATTATTTTCTTTTTAAAAAATCGTTAGAATTAACAATGAAAAACAAGACCACTGACTTATCAAACTATACCAATATTTCCTCTCCTCTGCAAATTATCCCATTGAAGTTTTACATTTTTTAATCAATCTACTCAAATGTTATTACACACTACTGAAGCAGATGGGATTTGACATAGGCCTGTGTTTCAAAGGTAAATTATACACTTTAGCCTGTTTTCCTATACTCTTTCTACCCTTCCTTTTCAAATACTTAGCCAATTTAAATGAAGTCCCAAAGCTACCTGTAGAGTGAAGCAGTCTGCGTTCTAACACCATATTACGTGCTATTTTATTTTTACCTTATTCATTCAATCTTTTTATACCTTTATTACCTGCATTCCTACAAAATCCATTAGTCCCAAAATTCCAAGGCCCATGTTCTCTCACTGAAGTGCAGTGATGTCGAATTTACAACTGCTTACAGTTAAGGATGAGGATATGGGCTCCCATCCCAAATGTTGATAGTGTCATTAAGTAGATGTGACCTTAGCAGGCACAAATGTCAAGAAGGAAATTAGAATGTGACAGCATGCCTTTCTGATGGCAGAGTTGGAACAACGCTTTCTCATCCTGTACCTTACTCTATGATTAGGTGATTTGTATTTAAAAAATAGTTGATTGCAGGAATAAAAAAAGTACTTGGCAAGATGAACCAGATTGCCTTTTTGAAAAAGATTGTGTAAAATGTTTAGGTTGGAGAATGGAATTGTGCAGTTAGCATCAATTTAACAAAATAGGATGGAAAAAACACACTTAGAACAATGTGAATGCAGACGAGAAACCTCGGAAGGCTAATCATCATATTATTGATAAACTTTATAGACATAGAAATGAGAACGATTTGTCAATGCCATGCATTGCAGGGATTAAAGATTAAAAATCACAGAGGGGTCACATGTTCAACTATCATAAGATCCTCACTAGAATGAGCGCAGTATTCAAAAGTTAGAGGGATTTTGGGATTCTAGAGAAATGTTGAGAAGAAAGATTGAACAAAGATTCCAGGCATGTTTCACAATGGAGAACTTGTGAAAATTCCACTTTAGGCAAAAGAAGGTAGATGAATGTCAATAAATGAGAAGCAAAATGTTAGGAATTAAAGAAATTTGTGAAATTAAGAGTGTGAACATCAAGAGCAAAGTGGAAAAATTGAGGTATGAATAACTAGTAATGTAACAACAAGGAAATGCAAGGAAGAATACAAAGCTAATAGAATACAAGAGTTGGGAGGTTATGATGAAGCTGTATAGGACATTGGTTAGGCGACACCTGGAGTAGTGTGTGTAGTTCAGGTCACAACACTATTGAAAGGAAGTAATTACTCTGGAGCAGTTGCAGAGGTGATTCACCAGGATGTTGTCAGGGCTGTAGCTTTTCAGCTATGAAGGGAAACTATAATGGCTCAGGTTGTTTTCTTTGGAACTGAGAAGATTGAGAGGCAACCCTGATCGTGCTCTACAAAATTATGAAGGGCACAGATAGGATTGATAGCGATAAACTTTTTCCCTTAGCAGAACGGTTAGTTATGAGGAGTCACCGATTTAAAGTAAGGAAGAGGAGGTTTATAGGGGATTTAAGAAGATATGTTTTCACGTACAGGGCCATGCATAATTGGAAATCACAGGATGGAGAAAGGCAAGAACCATTATAACATTGAAAAAGTACATAGAGGATCATTTAAAGCACCATAGCACACAAGGCTATGGACCAAGTATGGGGATTAGAGTAGATAGTTCTTGAAATTGGTGTGATGTTGATGTGCTGATGGTCCTCTTTCTGTGATGTAATACTCAGATTCTGGGGAAGCTTATTAAGACTTAATGCACTGTTAATTCTGTAATTTAACTCTGGTTAGTTTCAATTTTTGATTCTATGCTGTATCAACCAGGCAAGTCTAGAATAGTATAAGTGATTCAGTAGAAAGTGATGTAGTCATTTTGATTAATGATAAGTATTGCCATTAAGTTATATCTAGGCTGGGTACAAAACCTTTAACTTTGAGTGAGAGTGGATGTCTTACACTTAAAATAAGAAAGTTCCTTCTGGCAAATCAGTTGTAGTGTTGAATCAACCATTATCTGTAAATGTCACTGGAAACCACCTTATAAAAACAGAATGCTGAAAATAGCAGGTTAGAACACATCTGTGGAGAAAAACAGTTAAAGCATCATCTTGACCCAAAAGTTTATCAATAGAATTGTGAAATGTACAGTTTCATTGTTTAAGGTAAGCATATAGATAACTTGCCTGTTGAATGACTACTTCCTGCAAGTTGTATGTTTGTGTGGGCGTGGACAATTTTCTTACAAATTTACTGATTATGGTCAAACCACTAATTACTACTTCCTTTTAAATACAGCTGGCTAAAATGGCAAACTATGCTAAATGGCAAACACTCTGTAACATTTTCTTCTTGATGTTTGCTGTGGTCTTCATTGTAACCCGTCTGGTAATATACCCCCTCATGTAAGTAACCATTTCTTTATTTGTATAGATAAGCTTAGTTTCTTTTGATTTAAGGAGAGGTAAGGTTTTCTAATGAAATGGTTGCCTTTTTTCTTTTATGTACATGTATTTTGCTTTGTTCTTCCCCCTCTTCTCTTGAGTGTGTTGACTCATATATTGGAAATCATAAACTCCAGTTACGCTGTGATACCTCAGCCAAATGTACATTCCAGAGCCCATACTATGAATATTGACAGATTGTTTGTTTGCATTATTTTGACATCAGGACTTCACCCAATATCCATTTACGTCAACTTTCCAGCAACCAAGGCTGATAACTTAAATTAAATAAAGAACTGCAGATGCTTGTAATCTGAAGGAAAAACAAAGTGATGGAGTAATTCAGCAGATCTGTGAGAGAAAGAGTTAACATTTCAAGTCCAGTGATCCTTTTATCAGAGTTCTGGACTCAACATTAACTCTGTTTTTCTCCCAAAGATGCTGCCAGATATGCTGAGCTTATCCAGTGTTCCTGAAAACAACTTTCAAGCTAATGTTGAAATCAGATAACTCAGCACAGACTGGGAATTGAACCTGGGATCCTCTCATTTGTACTTTAACTTTGGGGGAAGAAAAGGATGACAACAGCCTTGACAGTGATTCTGATTCAGTGAACAAATTAGTAAAAGACAGCCAGTTTTCATTGACTCCGGGAAAATTGAAATTTAAAAGCTCAAAATACTAAATACTCTGTTTATTCGTGGTGGCATAATAACATAAATGAGTTGCCATCTCCATTGTAAAGCAGGAAGAAATTTCAGTTCAGCTTGTTAAGTTGTCATCCACCGTATTCCCCAGTTTAATTACAACCAACTTTAAAAAAATAATTTGGATGAATGCATGTGATAAGATTGAATAAGATTGCAAACATTGCCTTAGGTTAAAATTCATGAATATTTGGACATGCCAAAGCTCTTCTGTAGAAAAAAAAGTAACAATAGCAAAAATATATTTTCATATGACATTGCAACAGTATTATTACTTAGATTACTATTTTGGATTGAGGGAGAAATTTCATGAAGAAACAAATTCCACTTTACTATCTGTAGTGAGCCATGATTTTGAGTATAACAGGTCAATAATTCGCTTAACAAACGTAGGAAATTGTTCTCTACTGCAAATAACAGTAGGGAAAACTTTGGATTAAACATTCCCAAAGTTAGGAGCAGTAGCACACCATGTATGACTGGTGTATTTTATCCACATCATCGAAGAGGAAAAGGTTCAAGTTGATTTCTGTGGCTTGTGTTCTGATAGACTACTTGTTTTCATATAGAGGGTGTTAAATTTAAATGTTGCTCAGTAATTTGAAGATTGTGATTGCAAAATTTACATTCAGGAATTCAAAATCCTGGACTGCCTCATATGCCTCAGCTAGTTGAGTTTCTCTGTGTCTCACTTATCCTGCTATTGAGGTCTTCAATTTGACCAAGCCTTGCTATTCCTGACTAAGTTGTCTAACATGTCTTTGAGAAGCTATTATAAGGAATCTATGTATCCCATGCTTTCAGCAGCTGAGGTGGCAAGAGATCTATAAATGAGTGGAAAAGGAATGTATAGCGTTTTTTATTGCACAAAAAGGGTATATCTATTTCTTTCAACAGTCTTCTGAACTATTTCTACCAAGTTCTTGACTGTCTCCAAAGAATGCATCTGATGACATAATTTCACTGTTTGCTAATTTTACTGAGTTAATTTACATAATTCTAACTAAAGATACTTTCCAACTGACACTGTTAAGTGAGCTTCACTTGGGATCACGAGTATTTTTGGGACTGCATACTGCCAGTCCACTCTATCCTGCAATTAGCAAGGGACAAATAATTGGGTAGATTTTAATTCCTACTACCCATGTGGTAATCTAGCAGGGCATGTTGCCTGTCATTAAAGTGCCTGACGTTTTTGCTCTGATTTCAATAATTTTTCAAAGGCAAGTGATTCACTCACTAGCTTATTACCCAAATAATGAATACCTCTTCCCCCATTCATAATGTATGATTCAAATTTGTTTTCATTTTTTAAATATTACACACACAGCTTGTCAGCCGAGCAATGTGTATTTTTTGTTTTACAGGAGCATCAGATCTGTGTTTTATGAAAGCTGGGAGATCATAGGACCTTTCAAAATCTGGGGCTTTATTAATCTTCTTCTTATCACGCTGCTGATTATGCACATCTACTGGTCCCATCTAATCATTCGTATGGTGTTTAAAGCATTTCATAAAGGAAAGGTAAACCCCTGAACTTATCATTTTCAGTAGATTATAATTAAGAGCATGACAGACAGTGTTGTCAACAATATAAAATTGGTTTAATTGAAGCCAAAGCAAAGCGTTGCAAATGCTGGACATCCACAATAAAACTGAAAATCCTTTGCAGAGTGAATGGTCATGGATTTGAAATATTAACTCTGTTCATGGCTACATCTGCTTTGTATTTCTAGCATTTTCTGTTGGATCAAATTTGGTTGGATTTTTGTGAGTTTATCATTCTTTCTTTTGAAAGAAAGTAAATGCTTTTGCTTACAATGAAATATATTGGGCAATGGAAGACGTTTAATTCAATTTTTGTTTCCCAGTGTCAAAAGTGTCTAACACTTCATCTCAGTGCTGAGATCATTGCGTTTTTGACATACTACCAATCATTATCCAGTACAACCATAATTCAACTCAGAAGGCTGTGAACTTGACTTCCTGATGCACAATCAATAAAGTTGTTCACTGCCAGATCTGGTCACAATGTCAAATGATGCTATGCTGTATTATTTCAAGCTATGACTATTTGCTACACCAGGATCATTGTGGAAGGTAAATTCGACACTTCCAACTTCATGTTGATTCTGTCCTAAACTATGTTTCAAATATCTTATAGAATATTTTCATAGTACTAAGCTTGCCCTGACTAAACAAATTATATTCTCTGTGACAGCAACTCCAATGTGTGATTTGTCAACCATGTCATCCCTGCAGCAATTAAAGATCACATTATCTTCCACTGTCTTTCCAGCTATCTGATTCATAATGTTGGAGACAGCTGTTGTTCCTCCTGGTTCTGGCCTTGTGTTAAAATCAAATTTCAGTTTGAAAACTCTCACGGTGTTTAGTAGGATGCCCTGTAATTAAAAAAAGAAAACTGCCTTCATACTAAAATGGTGCTATATTGCATCCAAAGCAAAGCCCAAGAGAGTGAGAATATCTCCTGGAGACGCTGTTCCACTGTTTACATTTAGTATAGTTGGAAATTGGAACTCTTATTGGCCCTAGAGTTCATTGCCATTTTTAACAAGGTACATTAAGAGTTCAATTACATCCATCCAAAAGCAACAGTATAAGTACACCTTGTTATCCTGAGATATATATAGAAAATGGCGCAGAATATCTCTGACATGATCATGCAGGCATACGAATAAGGAGCAAGAATCAGCTATTCAGCTCCTCAATCCTGCTCCAATGTTCAATAAAATCATGGCTAATCTGATTGTGGCCTCAACTCCGAGTGCCCATCTATCCGAGTTAAACATAATCAAGAATCTTTCTACCTCTGTCTTTAAAAATATTCCCCCACCCCCACCTCCACTCTTTGAGGAAGAGAACTTGTGACCCCTGAGAGAAAAGAAATTCTTCTCATTTCTGCCTTAAATGGGAGATCCTTTACTTTCATACTGTATCCCTGTTCTAGTTTCTCTGCCAGGGTAAACATCCTTGTAGTAACTGCTCTGTCAAGTTCTCTCAGGATCTTGTCTGTTTTGGTAAGATCATATTATTCTTTTAGATTCCAAAAATTATAGGCTTAACCTATCCAACTTTCCCTCATACATAACCCTTTTCGTCCCAAGTATCAGTTAAGTCAACTTTCTCTGAACTGCTTCTAATACGTTTACATCTTCCTAAATGAGAAGACCAAAACTGTACACAAAGGTGACCTCACAAATGCTGTATAATACTGTAACAAAACATTTCAACTTTATATTCCATTTCCCTTGCAATAGGCAACAACAAACAATGGAAAGTTGCTTTTGGAACATTCTGAACTGGAGGAAGTAAGCATCCTTCATTGAACCAAAATGTTGTGTTTTTTCCTGATTGTTAGGTGTCTAAAGATGATCGAAGTGATGTGGACAGCAGCTCAGATGATGAGGATCAATCTGAACAAAATGCTCATGCGAAAACATCATAATAGACTTTAAAGTGACTGACCAAGAAATTCTACAGTTTCTCAGGATGCAAGTCCAAGCTGCAAAAGAAACAGGAAGCATTTTATTTAAAAAAAAAACTTCTCTGCTGTGCAAAATGTGCATTTGTGACATAATTGGCTAGAAATGATTTATTGTGGACTGTTTACATAAATCTATCAAAATTATAATTATGATATTTGCTAGTTCAGAGTATTATACTGTTCACTGGTAAGACCGAAATGATAAAAAGGCGAGGATATTTTAGCATGAGTGAACACTTCTGACTTCATTTCTAAAAATAAACTCATAGGCATGCTATTTTTAAACAACACAATCAAACTTTATAATTTGAATAAAGTAAAATTGAGTTTTGAAATTGAAACTTTACATCAGAAAAATACAATTTCAAGATAAATGAAATAGGTTCACTGCACTGAATAGGGTAGGAATATAGGTGAAGTTTCTAGTCCTGGAAAATAAATGTTGAATGAGCAAAATATGAAGCTGCTTTTCTGTCAGGAGTTGATTAGATATCTGGCACAATTTTAAACATAAGCAAAAAGTGCTGACTTTCTAAACCAAAGTGTAATCAGTGTCTGTGGAACTGCATTCCAATGTGTTTGATATCCTTCAGCTGAAAAAAAGGAAATGTTATTCAAAAATTTATAACTATTTTTGGAATTGATAGGATAAAATAATTAGGTTTTCCGAAATCTACTCCAGTGCATTGGGCACTTTCCTTTTGCAAATAGGCACCCTGACAAAGGCAATTTTTCTGAAATTCTCTGCATTCAGATAATTGTGTGCTAAGTCACACAAATGATAGAATCTCTCAAAGACCTGTGGCTGTGCTTCATGTAAACTTCTTGCTCTTCATGGATTTTAGTTTTCAAATGGGGCACAGTTGTCCAGTGCTTTTTTACTCTTGAGAACTAAAAGATAAGTCAAACTTGTATATGAGATGAAATAAGTTCTGAGTATAGAAAGAGCCTTTAGATTTATCATTGGGCTATGAAGATGCATCAAAATACTTGTGCAAAGCGTAAGGTTGTTAGAATAAATTCAAATATGCTACAAACACAGGTCCAGCAGCATCTGTTTTAAGTTGATAACCAACCAGCTCTACAGGGCTTCACAAAATGCCATTGCCCATATGATTAAAACAGTAATAAGATGTCACTTCCTCACTGACAATGTAGAAAATGGCTGCTTCTTGATAGTTTGCTGGAACTTGGGACAACATGGTTTATAGATGTTGTTGTGGTTCTGTTCGCCGAGCTGGGAATTTGTGTTGCAGACGTTTCGTCCCCTGTCTAGGTGATATCCTCAGTGCTTGGGAGCCTCCTGTGAAGCGCTTCTGTGATCTTTCCTCCGGCATTTGTAGTGGTTTGAATCTGCCGCTTCCGGTTGTCAGTTCCAGCTGTCCGTTGCAGTGGTTGGTATATTGGGTCTAGGTTGATTGCTTATTGATTGAAACGTCTGCAACACAAATTCCCAGCTCGGCGAACAGAACCACAACAACGAGCACCTGAGCTACAAATCTTCTCACGAACTTTGAATGGTTTATATATTTCAGCAGTGAATGAGATAACAGCAAAATGGATACACTGATGATTAACCAAAGGCAATGCTTCAAATGCGTTAATAGAGTCTGAAATCTTGCATTTCAAGATTTTTCTCATTTTAAATGGGACCTGTTTGAAAGCAGAAAACAGCTAATTATGTATGATGTAATCTTGGAATTGTTTCAAAGTAATAGGGCTGGCATCTTGAAAATAATAGAAACTGGAGTATGTCTTTCAGCCTTTTGAAACCTGTCCCACCAGTCAATTAAATCAAGGCTGATCTACACCTCAGCTCATTCACCTGAATACTTGTCTCTGTCCCTTCATACACTCACTTAAAAAAAACACTCTAGGTCTCAGTCTTGAAAGTTTCAATTGACCCAGCATTAAGAGTCATTTGGGCAAAGAGTTAAAGATTTCCACTTTTCTTTGTGTACAAATATGTGACTTGATTTTTATTCTTAAACATAATTTTAATTTGACAAGTGTGTCTGTTTGTTTTGGATTTCCCTCACCAAAGGAAATACATTTTCTGCATCTGCCCTATCAAATCCTTTTATCATATTAACCACCTTGACGCAATCATCCCTTGGAGAAAGTGAGGACTGCAGATGCTGGAGATCAGAGCTGAAAAATGTGTTGCTGGAAAAGCGCAGCAGGTCAGGCAGCATCCAAGGAGCAGGAGAATCTTTCCTGAAGAAGGGCTTATGCCCGAAACGTCGATTCTCCTGCTCCTTGGATGCTGCCTGACCTGCTGCCCTAGATCATCCCTTGACCTTCTGAACTCTAGGAAGTGCACATCATGCTTTTCAATTATTCCTCATTTTAAACCTTTAAACTCTAGTATAATTTGAGAAATTTGTGTTATAACCTTGTAAGGCGAACATCTTTCTTGATGTATGGTGCCCAAAACTTAATGTAATATTCTAGATGAGAACTGAGTACAGTTCTGTAAAAGCCCCCTGAAACACCACTTCCTCACATTGACATTCCAGTTCCCTTAAGAGCCAACATTATATTAGCCATATTGATTATTTTTATATCTATTCAAGTTTGTGAAAATTATGGTACATGGATGCCCAAATCCCATTGCTGCTCCACATTTATTACTCCTTCACCATTAAGAAAATACTAATTTGATTAGTTAGATGGAGAGCGAATATGTTTATCTGTCATGAATAGCAGCGGTGACATACATTTTGGAGAAGTGGTAAAGCATTTTAAAATTCTTTTGTTTAGATAAATCGTTGAACACCTGTCAGCTTCTTATAATTAATTTTAGGGACAGCTTAAATCACCAGCCATATCTCTAGCCACAAAACTAATTAATTAGACTAAATTTCGCACTGTATCCTCTCTTGTAAATATATATACAGAATTAAAGATCTCAATATTGCTCTCCTTTGCTGGATCTGGGTGTATAAGCTATCAGTGTATAAAACTTTCTCAGCACACAGAGTGCTCTCTGCTCCAAGTTTCAGGTAGCAAATTAGAAGTATAAACAGTAGTCTTATCTTTGGACAGGATGTTGCTGGGACTGAAGGAATACTTATATTTACTAATTAAGTGTATAAATGGAGTGATAGTGTCCCTATCTCTGAGCCAGGAGGCCTGGGTTCAAGTCCCACTTGGTCCATTGGTGTGCAATAATGCATCTGAATTGGAGAATTAAAAAAAAACTACTTCCCAGAAATTGTATTCCCCCTCCACCCCCCCCCCCCCCCCCCCCCAGCCCCCAACCAAACTCTTCAGTGCAACAGATCAAAACTGTTAAATTAGATTCCCTACAGTATGGAAACAGGATTTTTGGCCCAACAAGTCCACACCGACCCTCTGGAGAGTAACCCACCCAGACCCATTCCCTACCTTATATTTACCCCTGACTAATGTACTTAGCACATGCCAATTCACCTGGCCTCCACATCCTTTGGATTGTGGGAGGAAACCAGTGTACCCAGAGGAGACCCATGCAGACATGGAGAGAATGTACAAACTCCACACAGACAATCGTCCGAGTCAGGAATCAAATCCGGGTCCCTGGTGCTGTGAGGCAGCAGTGCTAACCACTAAGCCACTATACTGCCCATAGTTACTTTGAAGTTGACCCTCAATCCCATGATGATGTCTACTCAAGATTGTGGATTTCTGTTGTGACTAAACAGGCTGAGTTGTAACATCTTCAGGCACGTGGAGTAGGTCATCCCAAAAGGCAGTGAGTGGGATCTGGAACATTGGTTTACTTTTATTTATTTCTTGCTCTGCTTCCATTTTGTCTCTTCATTAAAGCACTTGGTCTCAAAGAGTGATGTAGCTTGATGGATAATTTGTCATCCTTTTTAATGATTGGTAGCAAATTCCCACTAGTCTTTGCCATTAAGGTCAATGCTGCACACTGCAAGAAGAGTTTCAATGTTTCTTAGTCATTGTTTAGAATTTGTGAATTGGGGAAACAAAACCTGGCAAGGAAGATGATTTTTGGCCGTCTGGATGAAGTTCATTAAACTGATTAAGCAAATGTTATGTCTGATTGCTTACAGAGCTATCTTAAACAGTGACAATAACATATTTGATTGTCCTTCAAATTAATCGAGAGGATGTAGTGGAGGTACCACTGGTGCAATTTCTCTGGTACCATGTACTGATAACTGTTATTTTGATGCTAGATTCCTGACAATTGCCTGCTGTATTTTGTAAAAACAGTGCATACACCACAGAAACAACAGATTACATTTATACAGCAGTTCTGATGCAATAAAATAGGAATATTCCATGGTTCGTGCTACTCTCCCCACAAGTTCCCCCCTCAAACTCCTGGGTTATCAACTCCAACTAGACCCCACCACCAAGAACATCTCTCCCTCCCCACTCCTCTCTGCCTTCCGCACGGATTGTTCTCTTTGCCAATTCTTGGTTTGCGCCAATCTCCCCACCAACCCCTTGGTACCTTCCCCTGCAACTGGAAAAATGCAAAACCTGCCAGCACATCATGCCCCACACAGTCCTTCCAGTTGAGACAGAGGTTCATCTGCCTCTTCTCCAACCTAGTTTACTGTATCCGGTGCTGCCAATGTGGTTTTCTCTACATTGGATAGGCCAAATCTAAACTATAGGAACATTTCACTGAGTGTCTCAGGTGGGCCTGCAGGGGCTGATGTGATCTCCCAGTCACCACCCATTTTAAATCCCCTTCCCACTCCCTTTCTGACATGACCATCCTTGGCCACCTCCATTGCCACAACGAATAAGACTGCAAATTGGAGGAACAAACCTCATCTGCCAGGGCAGCCTACAGCCCAGAGGACTCAACATTGAGTTCTCCAATTTATAATAACCTCCCTTCCCAGCCCCTCCCATTCCTCTCACGACTCTTATAGCCATCAACCTCCCATCAACCTACTTGTGTTCACCTATCCCTACCTCACCACTCTGCTCCCCCACCCCCTTTAACCTCAGTCCTGAAGAAGGGTTATACCTGAAACATTGACTTCTCCACCTCCTGTTGCTGTCTGCCTTGCTGTGTTCTTCCACGCTGCTGCTTGTCTATCTTGGATTCTAGCATCTGTAGTTTTATTTTGTCTCTAAAAAATGACATTAAGCTCCTTTAGGATAGTGGGAGAGGTGATGCTACTTAGTCAAAATGTTATTCAAGAGGCGTCTTAAAGGGGGATAGCGGTGAAACCTTTTTGGAACATTCCATTTTTTAGGGCCTAGAGAGCTGAGGCCAGATAAGAACAGTCAGAGAAGCACAAGTCTTTGAATTCCATCTCAGAAAATTTAGCCATGAAAATCAGTGTCACTGATTATCCACAAAAATGTGTCCACAGCATGTATACATGGGATGAATCCTGAGGTCACATCTCTGTAAATTACTAGTCAATGCAAAATAGCATTTTACTTCATTATATGATTCTAGCATAAGACACTGTTCCATAGACAAAAATAGATTTGCTAAAAACTACGCTACTTAGTTTTTTTGACTGCCTATCTCCTGATTGTTCCAACTGTATCATCACCAGTATAACATGCTTCGTAGCTATTGAACCAACTAAATAAACAATCAGCTGTGGTCGTTCTGGTATTTTCCAACACTAAAGTCGACTGGCAACTGGAAACAGCGAGTTGGAGAGCAGAAGCTGGAGGAGGGGCAGGAGAACCATCGGGAGAGCTCTCAGTTTAAAAGGGAAACACTGCTGAAGGGAGGGATCAGCTAAAAATAGCTGCATCTGCTTCTCCCTCACACACTGGAAGCAGTCACATTCTGCAAACTTTCCCCACAGTTCAACTTGCCACTGAAGTGTTACACTATTTCTTTCCTCTCTTTCTTTAGTACTTTTGGTAGAAATTTGTTGAGGTGACTATGTCTGAATCAGCAGAAACTGACAACAGGTATGTAAACTGTAATGATGTGTAAAATGCTAGACCCAAAATTTACTGTTACTGATTTGGAACAAAAGTTATTTTAGACGTACATGAACCTTGAAAAGCAAGTGAATCTTTGTTCACCAGAAATGGTTGTCAATTCATCCCCTGTAAGTGCTGTTGAAATTAATTTGTTGGGATTTGGATTCTTAATGGCAATCTCTTGAATTCTGAATGTGACCTTCACAATGATGCCAGCAGTTGTCCATATAGTCATTTGGAAGGTGCTGGACAACGAGAGAGGGGGTGAACACTTAATGTTTGAATTTATTTTCCTTCTGGGTTGTATACTGCAAATCCAATAATTTTTTCTGTGAAGATTGATGGTTTTGAGGTGATGCTTGGCAATTCAAGATTGAAAGCAAGGAGGTCCTTGTGACACTTTCAATAATTCAATGTAAAGTACCCCAAATAGAAAACTGCTGAAAAAGCTGAGCAGGTTGGGCAGCTACTGATGACCAGTTATTGGATCTGCAACATCAACTCTACTGCTGAGTTTTTCCAACAATGTTGTTTATTTTCGATTTCCAGTATCCAAAGTATTTTGCTTTTATATCAGTAATTTGATTCCTAGATGAAATTGTTCTTTTGGAGGGGTCAAATGGGGGTAGACGCAGGACAGACTAGATGGGTTTGAAGTTTGTAAACGCAAGGAACAAGGTAAACTTGGTTATTGACATGCAGGTCCAAGTAGCCAGCTGGGCTGATGACATAGTAGCAAGACCTGGCTTCAACAAGGGGAGGAATAGGCACTTGATATTCCTGGATATAATTTATTTAGGAAAGAGAGGGAAGGACAAAGCAGAGAAGACAGTAGCATTATAGATGGAAAATACTGTGGCAGAACCAGAGAATGATGATGTATGTGAGGATTAAAAAATAGAACTGATTTGGATGTTCAACACAGAAACAGATCCTTCGATCCAACTCATCCATGCCGACCAGATACCCTAAATTGATTTTATAAGAATAAGGAACAATAGAGGAATTATGATTTTGCTGGGTGCACACAATTGCACAAGCAAATTATGAGTAGGTAGCAGAGCAAAAGTCTCAGCAAATTGCAAAACGTTTCAAGAACTTTGTAGTAATAACAATAGGGATAATAATCCAAGTTCCTCTTGTAAATCTTTTCTACTCCCTTTCTAATGCTTTCACATTTTTCCTAAAGTGTAGTGCCCTGAATTGGGCACAACATTCCAGTTGAGGCTGAACCAGTAATAAATGAAAGCCATTATTTGATTAATTTGTTTGAATTATTTGATTAAGTAATGGAGAAGGTTTGTCTGCTTGATATTTTTAAATGAACTTTCAAAAGATGTTTGAAGAAGTAAGAAACTTGTTAACAAAACTGAAGTATATCAGATCAAAGCAGCAATACACATGTGGAAATTGGTTCAGGGACAGAAAGATAAATGAAAATAAAGGGATTGACTTATTTTGGGGGGGTTGGAGTTCTTCTGATTCAGCTTCAGATATCTGCACATTCCTATTCCTAACCAGTAAATCAATGCATTGCAATGTTTTAGCTGATTAAACCCCAGAAATCTGCATTATCTTGGGTATCCTAAAGCTCAAATTCAGCCCACTTTATGTATAAATGCCCTAAGTTTGAGTGAATAATATTTATCATAACAAGGAATGAAATTCCACATAAAGCAAACAAAAGTACCACTTAAGTGGACTTTATTTGACTTCTAAGTTCTTTTTTATTCTTTGATGGGCATAATTGGAAAAGCCAACATTTGTTGCCCAACTAGAACTGCCTTTGAAATGAGGACAGTGAGATATTTTAGAAGTCAGTTAAGTGCTAACCATATTTGCTGTGGGTCTGGAATTACATGTAGGCCAAACCAGAAAATTTCCTTCCCTGAAGGTCCAGACATGTCTTTAAGATAATCAATGTTAAATCCTGATTACCATTACAGAAATTAGCTTTCAGTTTCAGATTTTGTTGAATTTAAATTCCACCAGCTCCCTTGGTGAGATTGGAACCAATGTCTTAAGACCTTTGGTTTCCACATTACTAGACTAAAGTAAGGAGTGCAGATGCTGGAGATCAGAGTCAAGATTAGCGTGTTGCTGGAAAAGCACAGCAGATCAGGCAGCATCCGAGGAGCAGGAAAATTGACATTTCGGGCAGGAGCCTTTCTTCAGGAATCATTTTTTATCCAGCACAACTCTAATCTTTCCATATTACTAGTTCAGTGACATCACCATTATATCATCACCATCCTATCAATGGACTTATAAAAATGAGTTCTCCCTTACTCAGGATTTTAATTGTGATTTTATTTGGCACAGATCCGTGAACACAACCCATATCAGAACATTTGGATAAATTGGCAAGTTTGTTTCCATTTTAAAGAAAAGTGTTGAGAGTAATTAGTATGTGATTCCTTGTAGATGTAACTTTACAATACGATGATAAAAATGCAGTATGACGTTTTTATTCCACTTTGTTGGCTTCTCAGAGGCCGGCATTTCTGTGCTGAGTAATTCACATCCTCACTTTAAGGCACAAGTCAGGAGTATAATGGAATACTCTCTGTTTGCATGGCTGAGTGTAACTGCAATAACACTCGAGAAGCTCTACACTATCCAGGACCAATCAGCCTATTTGATAGGCATCCTTTCCTTCACCTTCATTCATTCCCTCCACCACCTCTGCACAATGACAACAGTGTGTATTTCTGAAAAATTGACTGCAATAATTTATCAAGTTTCCTTTAAGAGCATCTCCCAAACCTATGACTTCCCCACTTAAAAGGACATACGCAGCAGATATACAGTAACACCATTGCCTGCAAGTTCCCCTCCTGGCTACACACTATCCTTACTTGGAGCTATATCATCATTCCTTCAACATTATTGGTTCAAAATTCTGGAAATCCCTTCCTGACAACATTGTGGGTGTACTTACATCCTAAAAGAATGCAGCAGTTCAAGCAAGTAACTTCCACCATCTTTTCAAGGGTAATAAGGGATGAGTGAAAAATGCTGACCTGCCTAGTGACACCCACATCTCTGAATGAAGAACAAAAATACAGGAGGGAAATGCACATCGGTTTAACTTTATATCGCAGGGAAACCAGTCATTGACCTGTACCTTCAAATTTAAAAGTAATTTATTGACCATCAATTGACATGAATAACTTACGACTAAGTGTAGTTATCTGGGTTTCCCATGGGGATGCTTGAGTGATGTCCTTAAGTAGTAGCTCAACCATTAAAGCCATGCTTCAGATTTCAAGCAATGCTTGAGATTTCATAATGTAAATTAGAATGCAAAGGGTAGATTATTAGGTGGGACTTGATTCAAGTTTAGACATGGCACTAGAGTTTTTAAATGATCATATATTTGTAGGTGGTATAATATTTGTTATGGACCAAACCAAGCCCCTCACAATAAATGAAGAAGATGGCCTAAACCCTCTCTATGGTAGCAAGCTACAAGGGCTCAACATACCCTGGGTAAAGAAATTTCTCCTCATCTCGATCCTAAGTGGTTTGTCCCTTTCATTAGGCTGTGACAAATGTATAGATGAGGGAGTAGTAGCAACTGAGCTCAGATAAGGTGCCAGTTGAGTGGTGTTACAGAACTGGAAATGGGTAATGATATTGATGGTGTAGATTGTGATAGGAAAATTAACTTGGGGTCAAATGTAAGACCAAAATTTTGGACAGTCTGATTCAGCCTCAGGCAATACCAGGGAGAGGTTTGGATTGGGTGCCAAATAAAACAAAGAGTAGTGGGGTTAAGATGATGCATAAAAGACCAGAGACAGAGCAACAAGTGAGTCAAAGAAGATTTAAGAGCTACAAAAGGTTGTTATTACGAGTATTACTATTATTACTGACCTCACAGCTGCTCATTCCACAGGCTTTAGCATCTTTGGCAATGACTCCTGCCTTTACCACAGAATCTGACACAGATCAGTTGTCTAGGTCTGGAATGTTTTCCTTGGGAACATCTCCAGCTTCATATGCTCATTTGAAACACTCTTTAAAACTTATGTATCTGTTTGATCAGATGTTTGCCTATCTTTCTAATATCCAATGTTTTGTCTCAGCAACTGTCTTTACAATTTTGCATCTGTGAAGTGTCTTGGCATGTTTTTCAACATTAAGAGATGCATATTGTTATCACTTGTTCGGTTTTTTTCCCATTTAAGGAATAGTGAAAAAATGTTTTTATAACCAATTGCATAGAGTTATAGAGATGTACAGCATGGAAACAGACCCTTCGGTCCAACCTGTCCATGCCGACCAGATCTCCCAACCCAATCTAGTCCCACCTGCCAGCAGCTGGCCCATATCCCTCCAAACCCTTCCTATTCATATACCCATCACATGCCTTTTAAATTTTGCATTGTACTAGCTTCCACCATTCCTCTGTCAGCTCATTCCGTACACGCACCACCCTCTGCGTGAAAAAGTTGCCCCTTAGGTCTCTTTTATATCTTTCCCCTCTCACCCTAAACCTATGCCCTCTGATTCTGGACTGCCCCCACCCCAGGGAAGAGACTTTGTCTATTATCCGATCCATGCCCCTCATGATTTTATAAACCCCTATAAGGCCACCCCTCAGCCTCCGACGCTCCAGGGAAAACAGCCCTAGTCTATTCAATCTCTCCCTATAGCTCAAATCCTCCAACCCTGGCAACATCCTTGTAAATCTTTTCTGAACCCTTTCAAGTTTCACAACATCTTTCTGTTAGGAAGGAAATCAGCATTGCATGGAATATTCCAACAGTGGCCTAACCAATGTCCTGTACAGCTGCAACATGACCTCGCAACTCCTGTACTCAATATTTTGACTGATGAAAGCATACCAAACGTCTTCTTCACTATCCTATCTACCTGTGACTCCACTTTCAAGGAACTATGAACTTGCACTCCAAGGTCTCTTTGTTCAGCAACACTCCCTAGGATCTTACCATTAAGTGTATAAATCCTGCTAAGATTTGCTTTCCCAAAATGCACACATTTATCTAAACTAAACTCCATCTGCCACTTCTCAGCCCATTGGCCCATCTGGTCCAGATCCTGTTGTAATCTGAGGTAACCCTCTGCGCTGTCCATGACACCTCCAATTTTGATGTCATCTGCAAACTTACTAACTATACCTCCTATGCTCACATCCAAATCATTTATATAAATGATGAAATGTAGTGGACCCAGCACCATTCCTTATGGCACTCTACTGGTCACAAGCCTCCAGTCTGAAAAAAAACCATCCACCACCACCCTCTGTCTTCTACCTTTGAGCCAGTTCTGTATCCAAATGGCGAGTTCTCCCTGTATTCCATGAGATCTAACCTTGCTCACCAGTCTCCCATGGGGAACCTTGTCGAACGCCTTATTGAAGCCTTCATCAATCCTCTTTGTTACTTCTTCAAAAACCTCAATCAGGTTTTTATTTACTATACAGCTGGATCAACGAAATTCTGGCGAGCTGAAGATCTCCAGCATCTGCAGTTTTTTTTGTCTCTAACCAAGTTTGTTCCACTGCGAAGTCTCTTCCAAGGATGCCCACTTTGAAGATGTTCTCTGCCTCCCTCAGACATGCATTCAGTGAATCCTTTCTCACTGCCACAACATCATGACTACCACGACACCAGCCCTACTAACCTTGGCCTCCATTGCCACAACGAACCAAACCTGAAATTGGAAGAACAACAGCTCATCTTCTGCCTAGGCAGCATACAGCCTGGAGGACTCAACATTTAGTTCTCCAATTTCAAACAACCTCCCTTCCCATCCCCCGACTCTCTTCCCAGTCCTTTCCCCTCCCTTCCACTCCTCCCTGCCACCAACCAGATTCATTCTTCCCAATGACCAACCATTGTACTAGCCTCCACCACTTCCTCTGGCAGCTTATCCCAAACACATACCACCCTCTGAGTGAAAAAGTTGACCCTTAGGTCTCTTTTATATCTTTCCCCTTTCACCCTAAACTTACGCCTTCTAGTTCTGGACTCCTCCACCCCAGGGAAAAGACTTTGTCTATTTATCCCATCAATACCCTCTACCTGTCGTCACCTATCCCCACTTCACCACCCTGCCCCGCCACCGCCTTTTTTTGCAGCTCTCCCTACCCCTACCCCCAGTCCTGAAGAAGGGTTACACCCAAAACATTGACTTCCTCACCTGCTGATGCTGTGTTCTTCCAGCCTCCTGCCTGTCTATTTCATGGTCTTCTTGACTCCACAACAAAATTTAGAAGATTTTGCTTGGTTATTTCTAGATGGGCATCCTGTCTTTAGATTGCAGGGAACAATGGCAGTTGCCAACAGATGGAGCATATTGGATTCATGCATGGACTTGTAGCACACTCATGAATTTGTAGGAATAAGAAGTTACCTTATCAAATTTCATATGTCAAGCATTAATGCCTATTTAAAATAAAAGATTCAATACCTAATTATCTTAATTTCACTCCTGTGAAGTCACCATCCAAGGCTTAAAGAATTAAAATAAATGCTCTCCTCTTTACAGTTTAATTTTTAAAAGCTAAGGCCTTAAGAACTTTTCTTTATTTCATAGTATGTAGATGCCAACAGCTAGGTCAGCATTTATTGCTTATCCCTAAATAACCTGGAGATAGGTGATGGTAAGCTGATTAAAGAATGACTAACTGTTCTTTGATTAACTTTTATTTAATCAGACAGCCAGCAAAGACACAATGGTATGACCGCAAAAATTATGTGTTTGTTGAGTTCTGTGTAGAAGATAGCAAGGATGTTGATGTTAAAATTGAAAAATACAGACTGATCTTCAGGTAAGAATCTATTGTGTTTACTGTGAATTATTTATTTTGTTGCATTGATTACTGGAACATGTATATTTAAAAGCAGGTTCAAACTCACATTGTGCATTGCTGAAGACGTAGCTCTAAAATGATACTTAGACGATACTAATCATCATCAAATGACTTCTTGGGCTAATGTGACTGTTAGAACATAGAATGATACATCATAGTACAGGCCCCTTCAACCTCCAATGTTGCGCCAACCTAGGAAACCAATCTAAACCCCATCTAACCTACACTATTCCATGATCATCCATAAGTTTATCCAAATCTTATTTAAATGCCCTTAATGTTGGCAAGTCAACTACTGTTGCGGGCAGGGCATTCCACACCCTTACTACTCTCTGAGTAAAGAACCTACCTCTGACATCTGTCCTATATCTATCACCCCTCAATTTAAAGCTATGTCCCTCATCACCATTGAAGGAAAAAGTCTCTCACTGTCCACCCTACCTAATACACTGATCATCTTGTATGCCTCTATTAAGTCACCTCTCAATCTTCTTCTCTCTAATGAAAACAGCCTCAAGTCCCTCAGCCTTTCTTCATAAAACCTTCCCTACATACCAGGCAACATCCTGGTAAATCTCTTCTGCATCCTTTCCAATGCTTCCACATCCTTCCTATAACATGGCGACCAGAACTATAGACAATATTCCAAATGCGGCCACACCAGAGTTTTGTACAGCTGCAACATGACCTCATGACTCTGAAACTCAATCCTTTTACCAATAAAAGCTAACATACCGTATGCCTTCTTAACAATCCTATCAACCTGGGTGGCAATGTTCAGGGATCTATGCACATGGACACCGAGATCTTTCTGTTCATCTACACTACCAAGAATCTTACCATTAGACCAGCACTCTGTATTCCTGTTACTCCTTCCAAAGTGAATCACCTCACACTTTTCTGCATTAAACTCCTTTTGCCACTTCTCAGCCTAGTTCTGCAGCTTATCTATACCTCTCTTTAACCTGCAACATCCTTCAACTTTAGTGTCAGCCGCAAATTTACAAATCCGTCCTTCTATGCCCTCATCCAGGTCATTTATAAAAATGACAAACAGCAGTGGCCCTAAAACAGATCCTTGCAGTACACCACCAGTAACTGAACTCCAGGATGAACATTTTCCATCAACCACCACCCTCTGTCTTCTTTCAGCTAGCCAATCTCTGATCCAAACTGCTAAGTCACCCCCGTTCCCATGCTCCGTATTTTCTGCAATAGCCTACCGTGGAGAACCTTTTCAAACGCCTTACTGAAATCTTATATACACCACATCAACTGCTTTACCCTCACCGACCTGTTTGGTCACCTTCTCAAAGAATTCAATAAGGTTTGTGAGGCACAACCTACCTTTCTGTGTTGACTATCCCTAATCAGATTATTTCTTTCTAGATGATCACAAGTCCTATTTCTTATAATCCTTTCCAAAACTTTACCCACAGCAGAAGTAAGGCTCACTGGGTTGTCGCCTCTCTCCTTCTTGAACGAAGGGACAACATTTGCTATCCTCCAGTCTTCTAGCTCTATTTCTGTAGACAATGACAACATAAATATCAAAGCCAAAGGCTCTGCAAACTCTTCCCTAGCTTCCCAGAGAATCTTAGGATAAACTCTGCCCAGGGGACTTATCTACTTTCACACTTTCCAAAATTGCTAACACCCCCTCCTTATGAACCTCAATCCCATCTAGTTTAATAACCTGTATCTCAGTATCTCTCCAACAACATTGTCTTTTTCCAGTGTGAATACTGACGAAAAATATTAATTTAGCACCTCTCCTTCCTCTTCAGACTCCACGCACAATGTCCCACTATTGTCCTTGACTGGTTCTAATCTCACCCTAGTCATTCTTTTATTCCTGACATACCTATAGAAAGCTTTAGGGTTTTTCTTAACTCTATCTGCCAAAGGCTTCTTATGACCTCTCCTGGCTCTTCTGAACTCTCTCTTTAGGTCTTTCCTGGCTAACCTATAACTCTCAAGCACCCTAACTGAGCCTTCACATCTTATCTTTACATAAGCCTTCTTTGTCCTCTTGACAAGAGATTCAACTTCTTTAGTAAATCATGGCTCCCTCGCTCGACCACTTCCTCCCTGCCAGACAGGTACATACTTATCAAGGACACGCAGTAGCTGGTCCTTGAACAAGCTCCACATTTCCTGCAGTTTCCTTCTCCATCCTATGGATCCCAAATCTCACCTAATCCTATCATAATTTCCTTTCCCCCAGCTATAAGTCTTGCCCTGTGGTATGTATCTATCCCTTTCCATTGCTAAAGTTGTCATTGAGCAGGGTGTAAAACTCCACGGTTGATAGTACACAGTTTTGGAGCTGTTCTGACATCTGTCTGCCTAAAAGTCTGTTTATTTTAACTCATAGATATTGCCAGAATCTCTACCTATCAGAAAGCTTGAATGTGAATGCTGATTAGGACTAAATATTTTAACTGCAGCCAGATGGCATAGTGTTGTGGAATTCCAATGTTCTGTGTCATGGAATAGGAAAACGAATTCTCAGTTCAGTGGATTCTCAATTTCAGTCATGCCATTGTGAAAAGGAGATGAGTGGTGTTGCTCACAGATGGAGAAATTTGAACTAGTTACTTTGTCCTGCTTTCACCCTGTTTATTGACCAAATGTAGAGCAGAGAGGGAGAATATAAGGACACTGATAAGATAATCTTAAATTTACAAATACTCTGGTGCGGGGCAAAGAGGATGAGATCCAAATAATTGTGCTGGTTTTTGAATTAGCTTTATTGAATTGAATTAGCTTGCTTTGATTACTGAGGTGAAGCCTGTTACAGATCAAACCCAAGACCTGTCAATGACTTGAATGAACTCCTGCCAGTTTTGCATGGCCGATGATGAGTAAACTATTAAAGGCAGCTTTATTTATGGAAAATACAATGCATAGGTTGTAAATACAGGCAATCATCCATACATTTAAATAAGATAATATGAAACGTTATAACTTTGAACACATTTTCTACATTATAATTTCAACAGTTGCAAATCAGCAGATAACACGGAACTCTACAATAACATCGAACTGTTCAGCAAAGTGGAGCCAAATGTAAGTAGATACCACGTGGACAAACCTCATAAAACCCTGGATAAACTGATAGGCTAAAGCATTAAAAACATATGTTTGATAAAAGAGATGACAATCCAATTCCAGAAAATTATTGCTTTGATGATATAGAATAAGAGAATCATAGAGATGTATGGTACAGAAACAGATCCTTCAGTCTAACTTGTCCGTGCCGACCAAATATCCTAACCTAATCTAGTCCCATTTGCCAGCATTTGCCCATATCCCTCTAAAACCTTCCTATTCATATACCCATCCAGATGCCTTTAAACATTGTAATTGTACCAGCCTCCACACTTCCTCTGGCAGCTCATTCCATACTCTACGCACCCCCTTAGCATGAAAAAGTTGCCCTTTAGGTCACTTTTAATTTTTTTGCCTTTCACCCTAAACTTATACCCTCTAGTTCTGGATATCCCTAACCCAGGGAAATGACCTTGTCTATTTATCCTATCCATGCCCCTCATCATTTTATAAATTTCTATAAGGTCATTCCTCAGTCTCTGACGCTCCAGGGAAAACAGCCCAGCCTATTCAGCCTCTCCCTATAGCTCAAATCTTTCAACTCTGGCAGCATCCTTGTAAATCTGACCTTTTCATGTTTCACAACATCCTTCTGATAGGAAGGAGACCAGAATTGCACACAATATTCCAAAAGTGGCCTAACCAATGTCCTGTACTGCCCCAACATGACCTCCCAACTCTGACCAATAAAGGAAAGCATACCAAATGCCTTCTTCCTATCAACCTGCGATTACATTTTTAAGGAGCTGTGAACCTGTACTCCAAAATCTCTTTGTTCAGCAACACTCCCCCGGACTTTACCATTAAGTGTATAAGTCCTGCCCTGATTTGCCTTTCCAAAATGCAGCACCTCATATTTATCTAAATTAAACTCCATCTGCTACTCCTCAGCTCATTGGCCCATCTGATCAAGATCCTATTGTAAAATGAGGTAACCATCTTCGCTGTCCACTACACCTCCAATTTTGGTGTGATCTCCAAACTTACTAACCTTACCTGCTACGTTCACATCCAAATCATCCATATAAATGACGAAAAACAGTGGATCCAGCATCGATCCTTGTGGCAGTCCATTGATCACAGGCCTCTCGCCTCAAAAGCAACTCTCCACCACCACCCTCTGTTTTCCACTCTCAAGCAAGCTCTGTATCCAAATGTCTAGTTCTCCCTATATTCCATGAAAGCCAACCTTGCTATCTAGTCTACCATGAGGAACCTTGTTGAATACCTTACTGAAGATCATATGGATCACATCCACTGTACTGCCCTTGTCAATCATCTTATTTATGTCTTCAAAAATCTTAATCAAGTTCATGAGACATGATTTCCCACGCACAAAGCCATGCTGATTATCCCGGATCAGTCCTTGCCTTTCCAAATACATGTAAATCAAGACCCTCAAGATACCCTCCAACAACTTGCCCACCACCAATGTCAGGCTCACCGGTCTATAATTCCCTGGCTTTTCCTTATCACCTTTCTCAAATAGTAGCACCACGTTAGCCAACCCCCAGTCTTCTGGCATTGATGATACAAATATCTCAGCAAGAGGCCCAGCAATCACTTCTCTAGCTTCCCACAGAGTTCTAGGGTACACCTGATCAGGTCCTGGGGATTTATCCACTTTTATGTGTTTTAAGACATCCAGCATCACCTCCTCTGTAATAAACACATTTTGCAAGATGTAACCATCAATTTCCCCACATTCTATATCTTCCATGTACTTTGCCACAGTAAACACTGATGGGAAATTCTTGTTTAGTATCTCCCCCATCTCCTGTGGCTCCACACATTGGCTGTCTTGCTGATCTTTGAGGGGCCATATTCTGTCCTGAGTGACCCTTTTGTTCTTAATATATTTATAAAATCCCTTTGGATTCTCCTTAACTCTATTTGCCGAAGCTATTTCACGTCCCTTTTTGCCCTACTGATTTCCGTCTTACGTATACTCATACTGCCATTATACACTTCTAAGGATTCCCTTAATCTCTGCTGTCTATACCTAACATATGCTTCCTTCTTTTTCTTAACTAAAACCTCAATTTCTCTAATCATCTAGCATCCCCTACACCTACCAGCCTTTCCTTTCACCCGAACAGGAATATACTGTCTCTGGACTCTCGTTATCTCATTTCTGAAGGCTTCCCATTTTTCAGTCATCCCTTTACCTGCAAACATCTGCCCCCAATCAACTTTTGAAAGTTCTTGCCTAATACTGTCAAAATTGGCCTTCCTCCAATTTAGAACTTCAACTTTTAGATCTGGTCTATCCTTTTCCATCACAATTTAAAAACTAATAGAATTATGGTCGCTGGCCCCAAAGTGCTCCCCCACTGACACCCCAGTCACCTGCCCTGCCTTATTTCCCAAGAGTAGGTCAAGTTTTGCAGCTTCTCTAGTAGGTACATTCACATTCTGAATCAGACCATTTTCTTATACACACTTATAAAATTCCTCTCCATCTAAACCCTTGACACTGTGGCAGTCCCAGTCTATTTTTGGAAAGTTAAAATCCCCGACCACACCCACCCTATTATTCTTACAGATAACTGAGATAGAGTCATAGAGTCACAGAGATGTACAGCATGGAAACAGACCCTTCGGTCCAGCCCGTCCATGCCGACCAGATATCCCAACCTAATCTAGTCCCACCTGCCAGCACCCGGCCCATATCCCTCCAAACCCTTCCTATTCATATACCCATCCAAATGCCTCTTAAATGTTGCAACTGTACCAGCCTCCACCACATCCTCTGGCAGCTCATTCCATACACATACCACCCTCTGTGTGAAAAGGTTGCCCCTTAGGTCTCTTTTATATCTTCTCCCTCTCACCCTAAACCTCCAGTTCTGGACTCTCCCACCCCAGGGAAAAGGCTTTGTCTATTTACCCTACCCTTGCCCCTCATAATTTTGTAAACCTCTATAGGGTCACCCTTCAGCCTCCGACGCTCCAGGGAAAACAGCCCCAGCCTGTTCAGCCTCTCCCTATAGCTCAATTCCTCCAACCCTGGCAACATCCTTGTAAATCTTTTGTGAACCCTTTCAAGTTTCACAACATCTTCCCGATAGGAAGGAGACCAGATTGCACGCAATATTCCAACAGAGGCCTAACCAATGTCCTGTACAGCCGGCAACATGACCTCCCAACTCCTGTACTCAATACTATGACCAATACAGGAAAGCATACCAAACACCTTCTTCACTATCCTATCTACCTGCGACTCTACTTTCAAGGAGTTTTGTTTCTCAGTATCCCTCTGACTATTAGGGGGTCAATAATACAATCACAATAAGATGATCATCCCATTCCTATTTCTCAATTCCACCCAAATAATTTCCATGGATGTATTCCCAGGAATATCCTCCGTAAGAACAGCTGTAATGCTGTCCCTTATCAAAAACGCTACTCCCCCTCCTCTCTTGCCCACCTTCCTATCCTTCCTATAGCATTTGTATCCTGGAACATTAAGCTGCCAGTCCTGTCCATTCCTGAGCCACATCTCCATAATTGCTATGATATCCCAGTCCCATTTTCCTAACCATGTCCTGAGTTCATTTGCCTTCCCTGTTAGGCCTCTTGCATTGAAATAAACGCAGTTTAATTTATCAATCCAACTGAATGCTGCTTTGTTCCTGCCTGCCCTGACTGATTTGACTTGTTCCCTTTCCAAACTGTACCATTTTCGGATTGATCTATTTCTTCACTATTTCCCTAGGTCCCTACCCCCACCTCCTCCCCCACCCCCACCCCCACCCCCCTACTCCTTATTGGTTTAAATCCTCCTGAGCAGCTCGAGCAAATCTCCCTGCCAGTATGTTAGTCACCTTCCAATTCAGGTGCAATCCATCCTTCTTGTACATGTCATTTCTACCCCAGAAGACATTCCAAAGATCCAAAAATGCGAACCCTTCTCCCATGCACTAGCACTTCAGCCACGCATTCATCTGCTCGATCCTCCAGCTTGTAGCACCAGGAGTAATCCAGATATTACTACCTTGAGGACTTCCTTTTTAAATTCCTGCCTAACTTTCTATATTCTTCCTTCAGAATCTCATCTTTTTTCCATCCTACGTCATTAGTTCCAATGTGTACAATGACCTCCTTATGATGCCTTTCCCCTTTGAGAACATTCTGCACCCTCTCCAAGATACCCTTGATCTCGGCATCAAGGAGGCAACACATCATTCTGATTTTCCACTGCCAGCTCCAGAAACAGCTGTCTGCATCTCTGACGAGAGAGTCCCCATCACAATTGATCGCTTGGAACCCAATGTACCTCTCATTACATTAGAGCCTGTCTTAATACCAGAAACTTGGCTGTTCATGCTACATTCCCCTGAGAGTCCATCACCCTCTACATTTTCCAAAACAGCATACTTGTTTGAGATGGGAATAGCCACAGGAGACCCCTGCACTACCTGCCTACCCTACCTAGCCTTCTTGGGGTTAACCCATCTACCTGACTGTATCTGCGGTTTTTCTCACTTCCTATAACTGCCATCCATCGCACCCCCTAGCTCCTGTAAATTCCATATTGCCTCCAACTGCCACTCCAACTGATTCATATGATCCGATGGGATTCTCAACCAAAGACACTTCCTACAGACATAGTCATCAGTAACATGGAAACTCTCCCCAAACTCCCACACCCGACAGAAGACCACATCACTCTACTACAGGCCATCTTTGTTCCTTCACAATCTACAGACCCAGAAAATAGCATTGTCTTATTGCTTTAAATAAAACACTGCTCCAGGCTAACTTAATACTTACCACTTATATTTTTAAAATTTTTTAAAAACCAAGAGACAGATCGCAATAAAACATATAATCAAGAAGGAACCTACTCTACTCAGTATTGCAGATTTACAGCAAGGCCACACTGAAAAACTATGCATTTATCTGTTCTTGTGCTGTGAGCTATCCCACACAGGTTCCTCCAAGATCATTTGTGAATTTCGCTGTTTATTAATTTTTCCTACGATGTCCAGACATACTTGAACTCAAACAGCAAATGCAGTAACTGTGCAAATTGTATACGTCGATGCTTTGCCAATGTAGTGATTAAAAACACTGGCTTATGTAATATTAAGATACTGAAGTCAAGTTTTCATTTCTTGTCTGTACTAAGCCATTGATCTCAAGTCTGAGAAGCAGTTAAGTTGGTAAAGTTGGCTTTACTTCCTTCAGACTAGGAGGGAAAAAAAACAACTCATCTTCCTGTCCATGTCACTTTCTAAAGTTCCTCTCTGGAAAATGTGCACCTGGAGGTTTGAGTATTTCAGGCCTGCGAACTTTGCATCTACCTGAGTTTTTTAATGAGATATTTTCCCTTCAGGCTTTCCTCAGCATCTATGCTGAGCAACGTATTTGCTCCTCTGCTTCCCTTGCTTTTTCTCTGCTCCCGATCCTATTGTCCTCCATCCTTCCCAAATGTGTCCTTCTGTTTAAATTTTCCTGCCCTCAGCCACACCATATCTATCTCTGGCCTCTCTGTCTCATGGTTTCAGCAAAGTTCTTTTTAAACCCCAACGTCTTCTGCTACTAGTCCTCAGAATCCTGACCAGCTGCAATGACAGAAAGAAACTTTTGATTGAAGGAGCATCTCCTTGCAGAAACCTCCACATGTACTCCTGTATTGGGAACATGGGTCACAGGCTGCATAGGACCAGTTGGTGGGCTGATTCTGGGCTGAGGGGCTGTCTGTTGGACCAGCCTCTGTAATCACCTATTCATGCCTCTTGTAATTTTATAAACTCTATAATGTCAACCCTCAGTTTCCTATGCTCCAGGGTCAAATGTGCCAGCCTATCCACCCTCTCCAGCCTCTCCTTGTAACTCAAATGCTCCAGTCTCTCTGACATCTCTGGAAGATTCTGTTTATGGATATTGCAGCGAACATTGAGAACCTCCTTTCACTTCCCTTTTCCCACCGTCCTGCTCTTGGGTTAAAAATGGAAGCTGATCTATGCAGTCAGCTGTTGTGCAGCACCAAGTCACTACTGAGATAATCAAATATGAACTTCCTTTACTTACGAAAAGAGATTTAATCACTTTCACTTTTTCTTCAATTGACAGGATTCAAGACACAAATGTTCTGGTAGGTCTATAACACTCTTCATGAGGAAAGTTGATGGTAAAAAAGCTTGGCCGAGACTGACCAAAGAAAAAACTAAGGTATGGTTTTCAGCTAATAATTAAATTGCCACGATTCAGAGAACTTCAGTGACATTATTATAGTGTACCTGCCCGATAGGGTCTTTGGTCCAACCTGTCCAGGTTTCCCAAACAAAAACTGGTACCATTTGCCTGCTCAGATCCCACTAAACCTTCCCTATTCATGTAGACGTCCAAATATCTTCTAAATGTAGTAATGTACCTGCCTCTACCACTTCCTCTGACTGCTCATCCCACATACAAACTACCCTGTGTGTGAAAAAGCTGCCCCTCAGGTCCCTTTTCAATCTTTCCTCTCTCACCTTAAACCTCTGCCCTCTAGTTTTGGACTCCCCTGCCCGAAGGAAAAGACTCTTGCTATTCACCTTATCTGTGCCCGTCATGATTTTAGAAACTTCTTTAAGGCCACCCCTCAGCCTCCTGCGCTCCAAGAAAAGAGTCCCAGCCAATCCAGCCTCCTCTTATAACTCAAACCCTCCAGTCCCTATAATATCTGTGGGGATTCCATTTATGGACATTGTAGCAAACATTGACAATATGGTTTCACTTGCTTTTTCCCACTTTCCCACTCACTGGTTAAAAATGTGGCATTGACTGTAGGTCAATGCAGTCAGCTGTCATGCACCACCAAGTGATTACCGAGAGCAAATACCTGAGAATACTTCCTATTTCAGATGTACAGCTATGTGTTTTTTATTTCTCACTTTTTATTATGAGAAAGGGTCAAAGGCAAACTGTTGCATTGCACTGGTGAGGCAAATTATTGTCTTTATGCATGTTGATCAGTCATTGTTAATGTGATTAGTATTTTCCAGTTCAGTATTTATGTGATACATCTGCTTCTTGGACTCTCTGGGGAAGAGGTCAATGTTTACAACTCAGCTACATATCAGATGGTCAGGATGTCCACCACATCTGCTTACAACACCAAAGAGAGACAGGAACCATTTTGACAGTTGGGTTTCATCTACACAATGGCAACAAGCTTGCAGCATTCATTTTACTCCTGGCCTGATAAAGATGTTCTGAAAATTTACCTATGCAGCTTCTGGACTGGTCTGATTTACGAGCTATTTTACTGACCAATGTTAACATTACTCCAGTTTCAATGGGAGAAAAAGAGACTGTGAATAGTTTCCCCAGTGGTATCTGAAGTTTGCATTGGTATCCTACAGTTCTTTTCCATTTAAATAGAACTCCCTCTTTTTCAGACAGCATTGCCTATTTAAAGGCTAACTTGAAAACAGAGTCAGTAAAACAGGTCTCAAACTGGCGTCGGCAGAGACCTTCCAGTGGTTATGCATGCATGGCTTGTCCATGATGTAGACAACTATCTAGATGGCTGTGATCCAATCAACCCATTCAGAGATGTTACCACCCATTTCTGGAGAAGGTGGGTCTTGGACCAGGGTTTCCAGGCTCAGAGGCACAGACACTATGACTGCATCATGAGAGCCCTCCTATAATCCTGCAATATTTTCTAATCAACCTGCTCAGAGATTTTACAACACACCTCTGGAGTACATATGTCTTGATTCAGGAGCTCCTGGCTCAGAGGCAGGGACACTACCGCTGTGCAAAGAGAGACCTAATGGGGACATGTGATCATGAATGAATGAATGCAATGCAGCTGCAGACTGCCCAGTATACTCCAGATTGGTTCTTGCCCCTCTGATGCACACTCATGTTCTGGTACACTCAGGTATAGATTATTGCTCTCTCTCTCTCTCTGGTCCTGAGCTCCCCACAATCTTACTTTCTCATGTTCTGCTCTCCACATTCTTCTGCTCTCTCTGCTGCATGCTTTAACCATGGTTCCTGCTTTCCCTCTGCTCCTCTAGTCCTTTCTCTATATTCTGTTCTCCCTGAACTTCTGCTATCTAACAAGGTTCGAGTGGGTACACACTTCTTGTTGACAATCTCATGTAAAATACCTTAAATATCTCATATAACACCTGTGTCATCACTAATTGAAACAAATTAGAGGAAACCTTCAAGACCATCAACAATACCCTTCCTGACATAAAATTCAGTAAAGAGGAGGAAAACAACACCAAGCTGTCATTCCTATATGTCACAGTAGAGCGAATGACCAATGGGGAACTTCAAACCAGCATCTATCGGAAAATAACACTCACGGACCAAATACTTTCATTCCAACATCCAGAAATGAAGCCCCATCAGAACATTATTTCATCGAGCTACCACACACTGCAGCACAGAGGATCTACAATGAGTAGAGGAAAATCACTTATACAGTGTATTCAAAATAACGGGTACCCAATGAGCACAGTCTGCCGATTTCTGAGCAATAAACCCAAACAAGCAGGTAAGACATGTCCAGAAACCCTAGCCACTCTCCCTTACATCAAAGACATCTCAAAAATGACTGCCAGACTACTCTTGGCATCATGATAGCCCACAAACCCACCAACACACTAAAACAGCAGCTAATGAACTTGAAAGACCCGATACAGGCAACAAGTAAAACTAAAGTCATTTACAAAATACCTTGCAAGAACTGTAACAAACACTACATTGGACAAACAGGCAGAAAAATAACCACCAGGATACATGAATATCAACTAGCCACAAAAAGACCCACTTTCACTAGTATCTTTACATACAGATGAGGAAGGAAACCACATTGACTGGGACAACATATCTATCCTAGCACAAGCCAAACAGAGACAAGCTCAAGAATTCCTAGAAGCATGGCATTCCAACTGGAACTCTATCAACAAACACACTGACTTGGATCCCATTTACCAACCCTTGAGAAAAAGATCAGGAAATGGCATCACCACAGGAAATGATGTCACCAATGCAAACACATAAATAAAAAGCAAGCCACACCACCAGTGCTTCACCAGAGGCTCACTGATGATGTTACCTAGTATGGTGACAAAATATCTAAAAACAAACATTCCTGCTCAGTGAGCAAACTTACTTCCAGAAACTCAACCTGAGCTACAAATCTTCTCAAAACTCACTTGTATATCTTTGAATATATTTGTATTAGAAATATCATATTTTAAGTTACAACCTGTCTTAAAAATGTCATTACAACATGTTTTACATACAACACTCCCATATTCTGAGCATTGCATTGTATATCATTTAAATAAGCATCCATAAATACTGAACTATTTGAAAAGGGATCCTTTATCCAATGAAGTTTGAGGACCACTGGGCAAGTGAGAGGGGTTTTTTTTTATTTACAATTTTTGTTCCATTTTTCAATATGAATAGGGATAGTAGGCAAATTAAAATGGTCATTCTGATCTTTAACTAAGATGAACTTACTAACAAAATTTCACTGCTTTCAATTGCACATTCAAAACATGTTTTTGTTGCGAATGTCATTTGTTTTTGTGTTCCAACCTTAGTTGGTTCTATACCCTTGTCCCAAGGGCAAGATGATATTGCCATGCAGTGGGCGACTTGTTTCTTCTTTCAGCCGGAAGTGTATATAAAACCTGAGTGTTTTTCTTCCACAGCATGCCTGGTTAACAGTGGACTTTGATAACTGGAAGGACTGGCACGATGATGATGAGCAGATGATTGACTTGGAACACTACGCAAATGTACGTTCCATCTCTGCGGAGTCCGGCCATTGCAATTAATGGAACCTGTAACTCACCTCAGTTGCAAATAACAATTAAAAGTAAACAAAAAAAAATGTTTTCAACACATGATCTTTATGTGGATGTGGCTTTCCTTTTATAAGTTTAATATTCCAAACATGCAAAGCTTATTTTACTCTAGGCACAGTAACTGTTCGACTTTCTGTTGCTATTTCCTCATATAATTGTTGTTTTTCTGTCATGTATTTTTAAATATTCTCTACCTTGGGATTTCTTTCACTTAAATATTTATCCAGTTACGTGGCATAACTCACTGTGAGCAATACCTACTTCTCACTATAACTAGTCGGCTGTGCAACAATAATTATTAATGTATATTGTGGAATATTATGACCCCTTTTGTTAGCTTTAACCCTTCTTCCCTCTTCTTGCCCTATCAGTTCTGCTCGCAACAAGTTACGTTATTAAAATAATCAGGACACCAAAATATTGTGTATGCAATCAACATCAAACCAACCTTTCTTCAGTATTTCTGGTTACAGTTTATATCTCTGTTTCTTTCCTTTCTGAATGGTTATTTTCATTTTTATTTTTGCATTGTTTTATTCACCTGCCCAATTACGGAAATTGTGCAACATTATTTCCTAATTTAATTTTTTTTGCTCAACTTCATTTTAACAAAACAAAAATTTCTTGGAGGTACAGCTGCAGCTCTCCTCAGAAATATCATTTAGAAGATAATAATTGGATAATTCTCTCCAATCAAGCAGGTTCCTTGCTGTCCCCAAGCTGCCTGCACACAGGTATACTCTCCACCCACACTTCCTAAGTCCATATACTTATTAGAGTGTTTATATTCTAAGCCATCTAATTTGCCAAACCACCTGGAGGTCATCTCAATAGCAACCTGTGTAATTTCTAGGTCTGCTTAATAAAGATTGATTGCTCAGAATAGTCAGCAACATTATTAACATTGTGAACTAGATGGACCTGGCTTCTCTTTCATCTCACAATTCCAAAGCTCCTATGTTCCACTGCATGCGGTTGAATTACACTAACTCCATATGCACAAGGTACAAGAAACCGTCACATAATCCCTGGTCCTGTATTTTCCATTTGCTTCATCTCTCAACAGCTATGTATTGATGCTCCTATCTGGCCTCCTAATAAGCTAATTCTCCCAATATACTCAGGTAATATATCATGCTTCCTCTTTGCCTTTGGGCATGGCTTCTGTTGCTATCTTATTTAACTTATTTAAACTGGCCTTTGTATACTCCCACTCGGTGTTGTCCAGCAACCGGTTCTCTGTTATCCCTGGCTTCCTTCACCTGAAATTCTCTGCATTTTTTCTTCATTCTGCTGCAATTTAACCAATTCAACTTTTGCCTCTTTTCTGGTTCCCATTTAAAAGAAAAATATTTCTCTCCCTTTTATAAATTTGAGACATTTTAAGTTGTATTTTTCACTATTAGGAATCAAGTAGCCATCAATTATTAAAAAGTTTGGGTCAACCTAGGATTGCCTCTTGGGTTCAGCGCTGTTCTCAACCAGAAGCAACCCCGTATTACTTACTAATAGCTGTTATATCTAAAAAGATTTTGAAATGTCACACTGACATTCCCTTGTCATATAAAATAAATATTCTGATTTTTACACTTTCCTCTCTGATAGACTCTCCTAATCTTCTTTGATCTGAATTGAATAAGCTGTCATGAGACAAAACTAGATCCTACTTGTTAATTCGCATTGTTTTCCAGTCTGGTAGTGGCCTCCTTTCATGCTGTAGGTTTCTATAATGACAGGAAATTTCACCTTTAATTTCTTTTCAACCTCTTCAGATAAAAAGTATGTAAGTTAGCTTGCTGAGCTGGAAGGTTTGCTTTCAGATGTTTTGTCACCATGACTAGGTAACAGCATCAGTGAGAGTCTCAGATAATAGTTAAAATGATAAAGAGAATATGGCAGGCTCCCTCTATTGGTATGCTTTTTCATTTGATGTCAGTTATTTGTTTCTTCAGGGCCAGTTTAGCTCTTCAGGGAGGTGACTGTTCTTTATATGTCACATTCTTCCCAACTAACATAAAACATGTGTTTCTGTATTCTTTGGTTCTCTTTTTTGGGAATTTAATGGTCCAATATTTGATGTTCTACTATCTCTCATGTGTCTGCACAGCTCACTTGTCAAATCAACCAGCAATTGACCTGCAAGTGACACTCCCTCATCCCAGGACCAAAGGGTTTAGTCCCTCCCAACAGCTCGTGTCAATCTGTGCTGGCAGTATCTGAAATATGTTAAAATTTCACTTGTAGTTCCAGGTGTTACAAGTTTAAGACTTTGTGGTTACCGTATTTTAATTGATAAATTTGCATTTTAAGATTCTAACTACCTTGAACTAAACTCAACACTTGGATTTATGTGTATTTTAAGGTAAATGTCAACAGTGCAAGGTTTTGAACTTTTTAGAATGATTTATGAAATACATTCTTAAATCTTCATTGCTTGCGCAACTTTAAATTGGCAATTTTCTGAATGTTAGAACCCAATGGCAAATAAAACACTGGTAATGGGGCCTATTTTATTCAGTTTAACTATTTCTTTTTCAGATGCTGAAAGAACTGAAGAATACTGGGCCACCTCCTGCCATGGATGATCTTGATGTAAATATTGAACCATACTGATATTGGTTTTCGTTAACAAAGGCACAGAAACCCAATTTCTTTCTACTTGTTGTAGTTGGTTTAGCCAACCAAAACAACACATTCTAGCAAAAATTGGGAAACCTCTGCATGTGCATTCCCAATAGTGAAGAACATGACAGACTTCCTGATCCCAAGAAATTGCTTAGCCACTTGTGGCCGTACAGTTGCATGGGAAGAATAAATGTTTGTAGGAGACATTGTCAATGGTTCCAGGTGCAAGGTCTGCAAACTCTATACTTAAACCACAATATTTATTAAAAGAAAGTAACATGTGTATTTGTCGGAATCTTCCACGACCATTGGTTGTTTCAAAGCACTTTAGCAATGAAGTACCTTTGAAGTATAGTTTTATTTTGTAAAGAAAGAAATATTGCAATGAACTTGTACACAGAAAACCCCTCCAAACGTTAATGTGATAATGCCCAGAAAATCCCTTTTTTGATAATCACTTGAGGAATAAATGTTTGCCAGGCACACTATTGGAAGGTAAAAACAATGACTGCAGATGCTGGAAACCAGATTTTGGATTAGTGGTGCTGGAAGAGCACAGCAGTTCAGGCAGCATTTGAGGAGCTGCTCTTCGGATGCTGCCTGAACTGCTGTGCTTTTGCAGCACCACTAATCCAAACACTATTGGAAGGGTATGATTTGCAGTGAGAGAGGAGCTTCACTAGGATGTTGCCTGGGCTGAACAGTCTCAGTTATGAAGAGAAACATGACAGGCTAGGTCTGCTTTCTTTGGAGGCTGAGGGGGATCTGTTTGAGGGATACAAAGTTATGAGACATACAGAGTAGATTGTGAGAATCTCTTCCTCATAGCAGATGTGTCTCAGTCCAAGCAGCACAAATTTAAGATCAGGGGTGAGTGGTTTAGAGGAGTTGTGAGAACAAAAATACACCCAGCGCTCTCTGAGCAGATGGTGAAGGCAGGTACTCTCGTAACATTTGTGAAGCATCTGAACGAGCACTTAAAATGCCAGGGCATAATAGGCTCTGGATCAAGTGCATGTAAATCTGATTAGTGTAATTTGGCATTTGTTGGTCGACATAGAGATGGTGGGCCGAAGGGCCTGTTCTATGACACTGGGAAAATTTCCATTTCTCTTCACAGTAGTAGTACATAATCTTTTACACCCACCTCAACCAAAAGGTTGAGTTTGACACCTCAACCAAAAAGTAGAATCACTGACAGTGTAGCATTCCACCAGTACTTCCAGCTTGATATGTATCCTGAAGTCTTACTAGCCAGGTCAGCATTTATTGATCCCTTATTGTCCTTGAGAAAATGGTGATGAGCCAATCTTTAAACAATTGCAGTCGTTGTGGTGTAAATGCACCCATGATACTGTTATGAAAGGAGTTCCAGGATTTTGACCCAGAGACAGTGAAGGAACAACAATGTATTTCCAAATCAGGATGGTGTTATGGCTTTGAGAAGAACTTTGCAGCCAGTGATGTTTTCCATGCATCTGCTGTCTCTGTCCTTCTAGGTGCGAGAGGCAACCGATTTAGAATTTGCTGTTGAAGTCATCTTGTTGAGTTACTGCAGTCCATTTTGTAGATGGTACACACTGTTGCCACTATGTACTGGTGATGGAAGAAGTGAATGTTGAAAGATAGGGTTCCAATCAGGTGGGCTGCTTTCTCCTGGATAGTGTCAACATTCTTGAATATTGTTGGAGCTGCCCTCATTCAGGTAAGAAGAGTGTACTGCATCACACTCCTGATTGATCCCTTCTAGATGGTAGATAGGCTTAGGGATTTGGAGTAGTGCATTCAATTCTAGTCTCCCTGCCACAGGAAAGTTGTTGTGAAACCTGAAAGTATTCAGAAAAGATTTGCAAGAATGTTGCCAGGGTTGAAGGGTTTGAGCTATAGGGAGATGCTCAATTGGCTGGGGCTATTTCCCCTGGAGCATTCAGAGGCTAAGGGGTGGCCTTATAGAGGTTTATAAAATCATGAGGCATATTGATAGGATGAAAAGCCCAAGTCTTTTCCCCAGGGTGGGGGAGTCCAAAACTAGACGACATAGGTTTAAAGTAAAAGGGGAAAGATTTAAATGGGACCTAAGGGACAACATTTTCACGCAGAGGAGCGTGTGTGAATGGAATGAGCTGCCAGAGGAGGTATTGGAGGTGGGTACAATTACAGCATTCAAAAGGCATCTGGATGGGTACATGAATAGGGAGCATTGAGGGGTTTGTGGGCCAAATGCTGGCAAATGGGACTAGATTGATTTAGGATATCTAGTTGGCATGGACAAATTGGACCAAAGGGTCTGTTTCCATGCTGTACATCTCAATGTCCATGACTCTTAAGTTACCTACTCAGCTCAGTAGGTACATCTCCATTAGGTAAAAACAATGACTGCAGATGCTGGAAACCAGATTCTGGATTAGTGGTGCTGGAAGAGCACAGCAGTTCAGGCAGCATCCGAGGAGCAGTAAAATTGACGTTTCGGGCAAAAGCCCTTCATCAGGAATAAAGGCAGAGAGCCTGAAGGGTGGAGAGATAAGCTAGAGGAGGGTGGGGGTGGGGAGAAAGTAGCATAGAGTACAATAGGTGAGTGGAGAAGGGGATGAAGGTGATAGGTCAGGGAGGAGAGGGTGGAGTGGATAGGTGGAAAAGAAGATAGGCAGGTAGGACAAGTCATGGGGACAGTGCTGAGCTGGAAGTTTGGAACTAGGGTGAGGTGGGGGAAGGGGAAATGAGGAAACTGTTGAAGTCCACATTGATGCCCTGGGGTTGACGTAGCAGACAGCAGAGATATGAGAACTTTACACTCTTTTTAGGGAGAGACTTGACCAGCAACTGCAAACAAAACCGCTGGTTAAAACTAAACCAAACCCTGAACTGGGAGAACCGGCCACTCCCATTTCATTGCACAAGTGTTTAATAAAAACAGACTCAGGCAATAAAAGCTTGAGAATGACTTGCCTTGTAGTTTCTGGAATTAGTACAAATCCATTATGAAACGCATTGAAATCTCACCAAAACCATTTCCCCAGGCAGCGTAGCAAAGGATTGGAAACTTTGAATTTCTTTTTTCAGTGTTATCGTTGGCCCTTAGATGTGTTAAACTTGTGAAAGACAAGAGCACATTAGTGTGGTGTTCACCGTATAGAATTTCAAAAGCCACTGTGACTAACTGAGTAATTGAGAATTTAACAGATCCAGTACTTTATAAATTGATTGAAAAATTAATTTTAAAAAAACAGGTTCATCAATGCACCCTATTAGAATGATTGGTTTGACTTTTGCTGTCTCCAAAGTATCCAAGCAAACTATATACAGATACAATTATTATATAAAACATGACCATCATCATTTTAGCATGGCAGTAATGGTTGGGTACTAAATGTAACCTTACCCAGATAATGATTTGGAGATGCCGGTGTTGGACCGGCAACTACCTGATGAAGGAGCACCGCTCCAAAAGCTAGTGTGCTTCCAATTAAACCTGTTGGACTATAACCTGATGTTATGTGATTTTTAACTCTTTACCCAGATAATGACATTTTTTTGTACTTTGTGAAGTATGACAAAATATAACTGTTAGCTGTTTTTGACACTGGAATTTTGTTTTCATTTGTTTATGGGGTGTAGGCATCACTGGCAAGGCCAGGATTTATTGCCCATCCCAAACTGCTCTTGAGAAGGTTGTGGTGAATTGCCACCTTGAACTGTTACAGTCTGTGTGGTGAAGCTGTCCCAACTGTACCAGTAATTGCACAGTTCCATGATTTTGACCCAGCAAAAATGGTAGTTTGTTTCTAAGTCCGGTTGGTTTGTGACTTGGAAGAGATTTACAGGGGATGGTGCTGCCAAACATCTGCTGTCCTCTTAAAAGCTCGTACAGGTCACAGCTCTGGAAGGTGCAGATCCAGAAAGTATAATTTCGTTTGTGAATATTTTGCTTATTTGTACTGTAATTACTTTGCTGCCTCGCTGACACTGATCTTAAATTTACCATGTTCGGGTGCTTTACAGTAGCGCCTCGACATACGAACGACCCCGTTCACGAACAAATCGGTTTACGAACAAGATTGTATGTAAAATTTTGCTTCAACATACGTACAAAATTCAAGGTACGAATGAAGGTACGAACGCAAAAAGCCCATGTGCGACCACGTGGTTTCATTGTTCTGCTTTGCTACGTGCGCTTTGAACGCAAAAGCTCTCGGGCCCCGCGTGATCTCATTCAGTTCGTCTTTGGCGCGCGTGCTGTGAACATCGTTCGTTGCTACGTCCAAGTATTCTTACGCTATCCGAACAATGGGAAAAATTGATTCAGTTCGCAAACTTTTCGGTTCGCAAACCGGGTCCCAGAACGGATTAAGTTCGTAAGTCGAGGCGCTACTGTACTTCAATGATGTCATTGGTATGTTTTCCTGTTTAAGTGCCAACAGATTGATTAAACTCTGCCATTTTTTCTGATAAAATTACTTTATAAATGTTGTCAAATACTTACTTTTGTTCCATGTGGATGGATTGGTTTCACAACAATATCTGATCCAAGAACCTGGAAAGGACATTTTAATGTTTTTCTTTGTTCTTGAGATATGAACATCTCTACCAAGACAAACATTTATTTCTTGAGAAGGTGGTGGTGAGCTGCCTTTTTGAACTGCTACAGTCCACATGGTGTACTTCCAAAATGTGATTTTCTGCAGTGGTTTAATAGAATCAAGTAACTTGCTAGGCCATGCCAGAGGGCATTTAAACATTGATGTCAGTCTGGAATTGCATGTAGGCCAGACTGGATCGGAATTGCAGATTGCTTGTGTTGATGGACAATAGTGAACGGGCTGGGCTGTTATGACAATCCAATAATTCCATGATTATTATTAATGAGACAATTTTGTTTTGATTCCAGATTTATTAATTGATTTAATCTATTTTCCACTGCCACCAGCCAACCTCCCCCGCACCCACCCACCCCCCCCCCCCCCCGCACCACCACCCCCATTCCCAGTTTCTGGATTACTTGTCCAGTAGCGTTATGATGTTACTGCATGACAATTCCTCTAAGCATTGGCCTGAAGCATGTTAGAGGGCATTGGATGGTTATTTGAATAGAAATAGCATATAGAGATATGGAGAAAAGGAAGGACACTGGTGATAGGTATTAGTCGTTAGTGTGATGCTGGAAAAGCACAGCAGGTCAGGCAGCATCCGAGAAGCAGGAGAATCAATGTCTCGGGCATTAACCCTCCACCTCCAATCCCAACCTCACCATCAAACCCGCAGACAGTGGGGGGCTCTGTGGTAGTTTGGCACACTGACCTATACACTGCTGAAGCCAGGCACCAACTCGCAGACACCTCCTTCAATTGCCCCCTCGACCATAACTGCACCTCCCATCACCAAACCAGCATCTCCCAGACCATCCACAACATCATCACCCCTGAGGATCTCCCATCACAGCCTCCAACCTCATTGTCCGTGAACTCCGCACCACCCAATTCTACCTCTTACAGATGATTCACAAACCTGAAGATTCACAACCCCGATTGGCCCATTGTCTCAGCCTTCTCCTGTCCCACTGAACTCATCTCTGTAAAAAAAAACCTCAGATGTTTCCTAACCTGCTATGCTTTTCCAACACCACACTCTCAACTTGGATCTCCAGCATCAGCCATCCTGACTTTCTGCTGGTGACAGGCACAATTGGCCAAATGGCCTTCTTCTGTTCCAACCTGATTCTGTGATTCTGTGAACAATTCAGCCAGGCCTAAAGCCAAAGCATCCTTTGATTTGATTTGTACTTCTCCTTTGCACTTTCAATACTTTCATGTTAAAAAACATACTAATGGTATAGTGAATGCAGGGTGGCAGTATTCACTTTTTTCCATAGATAGGAAGCATTAACAACTTAGCAATCTTAGGGTCTTTGTGGTCTAGTGGTAATTTTGGTCAGAAGACTTGGGTTCAAGTCCCACCTACTCAGAGGTGTGCCATAACACATCTAGACAGATTGATTAAAAAGATATAGGAGCAGAATTAGACCATTCATCCCATCGAGCCCGCTCTGCCATTTAATCATGGTTGATATGTTTCTCAAACCCATTCATTCTCCTGCCTTTTCCCCAATAGCCTGTGATCCTCTTACTCATCGAGAACCTATTTATCTCTGTCTTCAATGCACTCAGTGCCTTGGCCACCACAGCCTTCTGCAGCAATAAATTCCACAGATTAACCACACTGTGGCTGAAGAAATTTCTCCTCATCTCAGTCCTAAAAGGTCATCCTTCTGTCTGAAGCTGTGCCCTCGGGTTCTACTCTCTCCTACTGGTGGAAACATCATCTCCATGACCACTCTATCCAAACCTCTCAGCATTCTGTAAATGTCAGTAGATAACCCCTCATCCTTCCAGACTCCATCAAGGACAGACCCAGAGTCCACAACTACTCCTTATACGACAAGCCGTTGAATTATGGGATTATTCTTGTGAATCTCCTCCAAGGCCAGCATATCCTTTGTCAGAGGCAGGGTTCAAAACTGCTTTTAATATTCCAAATACAGATTGCCATAGCCTCATCCAGCTTCAGTAGTACATCCCTGGTCTTGTATTCTAGCCCTCTTGAAATAAATGTCAATGTTACATTTGCCTTCCTAACTGCCATTGAACCTGCATATTGATCTTAATAGAATCCTGAAGTAGAATTCCTAAATCCCTTTGTGCTTCTGATTTCCAAAGCTTTTCCCCACTTAGAAAATAGTCGATCCTTCCATTCTTTCTTACCAAAGTGCATAACCTCACACTCTCCCACATTGTATTTCATCTGCCACTTCTCTGGCTACTTTCCAAGTCCTTCTATAGCCTCCCAGCTTCCTCAACACAATTATTCCTTCACTTAGGGGAGAAAGTGAGGACTGCAGATGCTGGAGATCAGAGCTGAAAATGTGTTGCTGGAAAAGCGCAGCAGGTCAGGCAGCATCCAAGGAACAGGAGAATCGACGTTTCGGGCATAAGCCCTCCTGAAGAAGCAACACATTTTCAGCGCTATTCCTTCACTTATCTTTGTGTTATCTGACAAATTAGCAACAATGTCCCTCAGTTCTTTCATCCAGATTATTAATGTATAACGTGAATAGTTGTAGTCACAGCACTGACCCTTGCGAACTTCCACAAGACACCAGGTGCCATCCTGAAAAAACCCTTTTTCCTCACTCTGTGCCTTTTGCCGGTCAGCCAATCCTCTATCTTTGCCAGCATCTTGCCTCTAGCACCATGGGCTATTATCTTACTTCGTGGCCTTCTGGAAATCCAAATAGATCACATCTGTTGGCTGTCCTTTGTCTAACTTGCTCATTACTTCCTCATTTGTCAGGCATGACCTCCTTTGATGATTACATGCTGACCCAGCCCTCGTTACCATGCACTTCCAATTACTCCACAATCTCATCCTTAATAATGGATTCTAACAGACCCATTCTGTTTTCATTGCTGGATGCACTGTCTTTCTTATAATATTTTTGGTCTCATTATCTTGTTAAAGAATATTTACAGAGTCTGCTGTTGCAAGGAAAACATTAACTTTATTTAAATTGTGGCTTCATCTTGTCTCAAGGTTACAAAGAGAGAGTAAGACTTTGTGACTTTGCATACCTACCTGTGGTGCATACTGTCTCATTAACATATCAGTCAAACTTAGCCCCTAATTACATCTTCCACTAAGTCAATGATTCAACCCATTAAATGACACTCACAAGCAGTTTTCACTGGTCTAAAGATAGTAAGGTAAAACTCCCCTGTGAAATTGTGGTTTGCTTTTCATTTGTATCTTAAATATTTTATGCTTTTTTCATATTTAATTTACATAATTCATCTGTTTCTAGGATGAGCCTCTGGACAGTATTTAAGGTAAGCTGATGAAAATCATTGTACGATGTAGCACGATTGCTCACATGAAAATCAATGGGTATTGCTACAGCACTCTGACTTACATAAGGAGATAATATTCCAAATGCAGGCATGGGAATTTGTAAAGGCAAAACTTGACACAAAGGGCATACTAGCAAGTACAGAAATTTTAAAATACAGAAGTAGATTAGATCAAGCAAGAGAGAAAATCTTAAAGTTGATTCTGCTTTTATAGATTTTGCATAATCCTAAGAGATGTACAATATGTTTTAGGTTTTTTTACAAAATATTATCAACTTGTTTAAACTTTTTAAATTGACACTTACATTGAAATAGACGGCAAATGCAATTTTGTAATGTGAGTTCATCGAATACAAGAAGTATAGAACACTTGCTGTAATTTACATACATATATCGCAAGTGGAATATACTAACTGTAAAGGACAACCAACTGCAGATGCAGCTAATACCACTCCTGATTCATCTAAACTAGGTTGGGTAAATCCTTTCTTAGTAAATTGACAGGAAGGCAAAAAAGGACTGGGCTCAAGCCACTAGGGATTTGAACTGATAAACAAGCCAGGTGTGAATAGAAGATAGTTATTACTAACTCCAAAAGAGGTGTCTTTAATTAGTTCTTTGATGCAAGACATATTGAAGCAGTCGTATGTCTCTTCCATCTAGAAAACTGCATACTTTCAATATATAGAGTGAAAAATTAATAATTATATGCTTTTCTTCTCTGAAAAAATAAACTCTGGAATATATTAAGAGGAATTATTTTGAGATATAGTGGGTGTTGGGGTGGAGTAATGCACAGGTTAGCAAAACATGTAGAACCAACCAGTGAATAGTACTTAGACTCAAAATACAAACATGCAAAAAATAAGCTGAGAGTGTCAGGTGTATCAAAGTTCACTCCAAGTATTAGTAGTGCTAAGTCCTGACAAAGGGAGAACCATTTCTGAGAAATTTATCTTCAGGATAGTTATCTGTGAATCACCTCCAATTAACTTAACTAGTTCCTCTCCAAAATGCCCAACTGCACAGATATGGAGTTGGGGCAGCACGGTGGCTCAGTGGTTAGTACCGCTGCCTCACAGTACCAAGGTGCCAGGTTCAATTTCAGCCTCAGGTGACTGTCTGTGTGGAGTTTGTACATTCTCCCCGTGTCTGCATGGGTTTCCTCCGGGTGCTCCGGTTTCCTCCCACAGTCCAAAGATGTGCAGGTCAGGTGAATTGGCCATGCTAAATTGCCCATAGTGTTAGGTGCAATAGTCAGAGGGAAATGGAACTGGATAGAAGGGTCAGTGTGGACTTGTTGGGCCGAAGGGCCTGTTTCCACACTGTAGGGAATCTAATCTAAAGGCGAATAAGAGAACTGACAAATTGTTGGCTATACTTTATGTTTCCCTACTTAAACTGCAGGAATCATAATCCATTTTCCAAGTCTAGAGACTATATTTTATGGATGTTTGGATATCATTGCCAATAATGTTTAAAATATTGGCATCAATAGAGCAGAAAATGAGTAATTTTATTCACTTACTCAGCATTTGATTGGTTTGGTTGAAGTACAAAGTAATTTCTCAATCCAATACTCTTTTTATTTATTTTCAACCAATTTCAGAGTCACCATCAAAGAAAGACAGCAGCAGTACAAAACTGGAAGAGTCTATAAAGGATTCCATGACCCTGGAAGAGCAAACAGTGTGAATATCATCCATTTTTGTGTTGACCTTTTGAACCTATTGTGAAACGTGTTATTTCCCTGAATAGCAACTGCTGAAGGTTGGCAGATTGTGTCCTTTCTTGTTTAAGAGAAAACGATAAAATCCAGACTGATCAGTTCATGTCTTCAAAGTGTTTCCATAACTTGGGATCCAGATTGTACAACATTAGTATAATAAAGAAACTTATAGGAAAAGCTTACTTAGTCAAAGGTGTAATTTAAAAAAAAAAATTCCTACACAAAAATAAATGGCAAGGAAACATTCAGATTGATAATTTTTCAAGAGCTGAACTCCTAAGTACTTGATTTGCAAGATTCAATTTGAGGAATTAAAACTGATTATAGCCAAAAATTGAGCAGGGTGGTTTAAATATATTCTGTAATTTCAATGCCTTTGCAACTTGAACAATTCTGCTTCTTGCAGATTGTGTGGCAACCAAAGGTTTCTAATTATTACCAAATTATTTCTATTAGATGTTTCTCTGATCTCAGTGTTTAAATATTACCCATTATACCATTGTCGTCAGAAGGTCTTTCAGCTACCATCAGGGTCTTGCCTTCTTTACTGTTCCTTAGTTCTATTTATATGGTTTACACCACCCCTTCACCTTTGCTATTTCCCCATCTTTCTGCTGTGATGTTGTCTTTGGATCAAATATTGCTATTTCTGCCCCTTTAACCTAATCATCCATTGTTTCAGAAGATTCATTAGCTTGGGGCGCCACAAGGACTCGATCTTGCCCAGTTTATGACTAGGGCTCTAGAACAACTATTACACCATATCCCTCCTGCACTCAAACCCATTTGCCATATTTCTCATAATATCTGGTTTGGATAACTGACCCCATCTTAACCACAGTCATTATATATTTCTCACAGTTTTGCTCTACTGCACATTTGGTTGCTAATGTTCTGCACATTTTTATATTGGCAACACAAGAAATATTTACACTTATACAGTGCACTTATACAGTGCAGTTAATGTAGCAAAGTGTCTCACTGGAACATTTTATGAAACAGATTAGACACCAAAGATATTGGGGCAGATGACCAAAAGATTTCTCAAAGATTTTAAGAATGTCTTAAAGGAAGATGTGTCAGAGAGATTTAAAGAGGGAATTCCATAGCTTAGGGGCTAGGCAGCTGATGGTATCAACACCAATGGTGGAACAAATATAATTGTGCAGGTTTAAGAGGCCATGAATACAGATATCTTTGAGGTTTTTTGGATTGAGGAAATTGCAGAGATAATGAGGGCTGGAACAGTGGAAGGACTTGAAAATAATGATGGTGAAATAACTCCAGGAAGGCCGGTATCCTGTCATCAAGTTACCTTTTATTTACACATACGCAGTACATGACACTGACCCAGCTAGCACAGAGCCGGATCCTAGAGTGAGCAGAGCCCCTGATACTTCAGTTTATATCTATCAGCCAGGACTCCCTGATTGGGGCTGTTAATCTGGCCCAATCAGGGAACTCATATTCTATTAGACCTATTGTATTCTACCTGGCTGCCATTATCCCAATCACTGCAGATGGCAATTTAAAAATCAGGTCATTGCTCCACAAAGAGCCTAGCTTGTTTTTATAACTACTACCTTATTTTGTTATTACTTCCTATAATCTTTGTATTCTGGGAATACTTCTTTGATCTTTATCTCATTTTGTACTCCAAACCTCATATAATTCTGAGATAACTATGAAAGAGTTGCGCAACTTTTATAGTTCAATAGACTATCGGACTATTGTATTTGTTTTATTTATATTTGTTAGCTATTATTTCCCATATGGAATTCAGGCAGCAACGAACAGTTTTGATGGTAGCTAAATAAGTGACTTCAGTTAAGTATCTTTGGTGGCAATCTGGTAAATGATTACCCCAATGAGGTTCAGGAGGATCCTTAACTTTCTAGCATGTGAGGAGAAGCTTAAAGTGCACATTATTTTTTGTGCAACATGATGACTCTTTTATCTGGCCAGGAAAGATTGGAGAGATGGGACTGTATTCCTTGGACAGGAGAAGGTTAAGAGGAGATTTGATAATGGATTTCAAAATCATGAGGGATCTGGGCAGAGTGGATAGAGAGAAACTGTTCATGTTGGGTAATGGATAGTGACCCAGGGGGCACTGTTCTAAAGTGTTTTACAAAATAAGCGAATGCAAAGTAGAAAAAACATTTTCACTTCGCGGGTAGTGAGGGCGGGGAATGCACTGCCTGTAAGTGTGGCTCAACTGAGGCATTCAAAAAGGCATTGGAAGAATGTTTAAATTGAGACGCTGTGCAAGATTACAGCAAAAAGGCAGGAGATTGACACTTGGTCAAAATGTTCAGAGGGTCAGTGCAGACACAGCTGGCTGAATGACCTCCTTGTACACTGTGAAATTTCTGTGACTTTGATTCAGTGACAATAATTTCAGCTTTACCTTTCATGGCACCTTTATGCATCACAAGAATCGCATTTGTGCACAAGTCTTGATTTTTCCAGTGAAACAAGATAATACTCAAAATAAAAGTGGAAACTTTATCACACGTCTTCCTTCAAACCTCAGATTAGGCCAGGAATCAATATTTGTTCAGGTGGTTGGGCTTGGTTCAGTGCTTACACGTAATGTGGCATTCTTGATTTGTAGAAGAGGAAAGGTTTGTGCTACTGATACATTGTTTGATCTATTTACATCTGACACTTATTACAACTGTAAGAGAGTAAATATTGTGGCCTGAAAAACAGAATTCTAGCCATAGCTGTCAAGCTGTACTGTTATATAATGAAACTATCAATTCTCATGGACATGTGTGCTTGGATTTTCCTGAAGTCTATGAATCAGAAAATTGCACTTGATAAAAAAATCCTCAATATGGCCAATTCCTCTCTCAACTAAGTATGCATTTAATGCCATGATCTCAGTGTTAGAATTCAGGGCCTGGGCTTCATTTTCGCCTTAAGTGCACTGTCAGTGTAAATCAAAACCTCTTCACACAAAACCTCTTTACAGTTGTCAGTGAAAAGGAACAAGAGATTCTGGTACATACTGAGAGGTTTAATGATAGTTGGAACCAACTTCTTGAGTCTCTGTTTGTGTCCTTACTGAATATGTTTAAAATCTGTTTCAGACTTAATCTTCCACTGGATGACTAACAACTTGGCAAGAGTTAGCAGACATTGCATCAGCTGTAATGGAGAATGTGGCCCCTGACTGTCAACCACATTTTCTGTTCCCTGGTCTGTGCATTTTTTTACTGAGGCTCTACTGTCTTCATAAACATTGTGTTTTCCTGCACCATTTTCCAGTAGCAAATTCAAAGTCGCTCCCACAGACTAGAGTAAACTGGGGAAAGTATTTGCAGACAAAAGGAGACCATGCAAGTTTAAATAAAAACTTTATTTAACCAGAGCAGAAAAGTTTGTCTCTGGAAAGCACAATTAGAGCTTAACATTACTAGCATTTACTTTATAGACAGTAGAGGAGATGCAGACAAGTAACATAGATTTTTACACTGCAATCAATCATGCACTTATGTTATGACAGTTGTAGAATGTACTTGTTCCACTTCATTCCTCTCCAGATTTTCTTTTATTCAGTGGATATGGGCTTCATTTGTTTTATTGCTCATTCGTATTTGCCTTTGAGAAGATGAAGGTGAACTGCCTGCTTGAACTATTGCAGTCCATGTAGAGTTGAGACACCCACAACGCTGTAGGGTGGGGGAAGTTCCAGGACTTTGACCTGGTGACAGTAAACAAACAGTATTATATCTCCAAGTCAGGGTGGTGAATATTTATATGTTTCTTTTTTAATTTATTCATTCTCAGTCATTCTCAGGGACAAAGTGTTGCTTGCCTAATCTTAATTACCCTTGAGAAACTAATAGTGAACTGCCTTCATGAACCACTGCAGGCCATGTGATGTAGGTGCTGTTAGGAAGGAAATTTCAGGATATTGATCCAGGGACACGGTGAAGGAACGGAGATATAGTTTCGAATGGGATGGTTTGTCAGTTAGAGAGAAACTTGCAGATAATGGTGATTCACATCTCCTGCTTTTCTGGGTGCTAGAGATTGAAGGTTTGGAAGGTACTGTTGAAGGAGTTACCGTGAGTTGCTGCAGTGCATTTTGCCAACATGCTCCAGTAGTGGAGGGGGTGAACCTTGAAATATGGATAAGTCACATTAAGCACTGTGGTTTGTTCCAAATCATGTCAAGCTTCTAATGTGTTGTTGGTGCAGCATTCAGGAAAGTGAACAGTATTACACTCCTAAATTATGCCTTGTAAATACTGAACAGATTTTGGCAGTGAAGGGGTAAATTACTTGTTGGCACATGGTTCAATTAGGATAGTAATGGTTTCAGTGAGAGTAGTGATTGTAAACTGGAAAGTTTTGACAACTGTGGATACATATTCCTTACAGAAGATGAAAAATTCTTCACATGTTGCACTTGCAATTCCTTTGAATTTGTGGCAGTATCTTGCTTACATTGATTAAGCACATCCTGAAATTTACTTCCTAAAAATACATGGCTCAGATTTAATCTCTGCTTGCAACTACGCTTCTCAATGTTGTTGACATAGTTGTGAAATGAATCAACACTGATGTTTATTCATAGTTGCCTAAGTCAGCACTTTTCCTACAAAGTTGATTTCAAAGTTCTCCCATCTTGGAGTTAACATTTCCTATTGGTGCATATTGTTTAAGGTAGAACGTAATTCAGATTGCAGCTGGAATAATTTACATTTTATCTATGCTTTCAGCCATTTCCCTCAAGAATATTGATTCCCCTGGGGACAGAGCTAATGAGGGTTATGCCAAGACAACCAACAGTTGAGCTGACTCATTGATATAGGTGCATAGGGATAGCTCCTGTGGTGCAGTGGTAGTGGCTGTACCTCTGAGCTAGAAGGCCCAAACTCAAGTCGCACTGCTTCAAGGTGTGTCAAAACCTGTCTGAACAGATTGTTTTAAAAAAGCTATAAACTGTGAAGGCAGTGCCTGAGGCAAGTAAGCTCACATTCTTGTTTGCATGGTAGTTGCGGTTGGAAAAATTGTCCTCAATGTTAATATCCCCAGCTCCCCCCATTCGACATTGCTTGCAGGAATAGCAATAACAACAATATTAATGAAACATTGCATTTGTAAATGACACTCACCCATGAGTTACAGCAATACTGTGCATTCTGTATCCTGAGATTCTAGTTTTCAGTATTAAATGTAATGGGGGATAGTGTACTTAGAGGCATAGGCACTTCTGTGACCAGGATTGAGACTCTCAAAAGGTGTGTTGCCTGCCTGGTGCTTAGGTTCAGGATATCTCATCTGGGCTGTAGAAGAGCTTGGAGTGGGAGGGTAAAGATCCAATGTTCAAACAGTCTGCAGGTACCTTGGACAAGTACACCACCACTGTCACAGACTTTATCAGCAAGTGTGTGGAGGATTGCATACCGAGGAAGACAATCTGGGTGTTCCACAACAGGAAACCCTGGATGAATCAGGACATACAGACCTGCTAAAAACCAGGTATAAAGGCCTTCAGATCAGGAGAGCCACTCAAATATAAGGAATCCAAATATGACCTTTGCAGAGCCATTAAGACAGACAAGGATCAATACCGATCCAAACTAGAGACCCAGACAGACACCCGGCGACTATGGCAAGGTCTGAATGACATCACAGGTTCTAAAAAGAGACAGTTCAAGATAGCAGACATATCCCTCCTAGATCATCTCAACACCTTCTATGTTCGCTTTGAGCAGAATTTCGGCAGACAGGTAACACCTATTCTGACAAGTCCTGACAAACCTATCCCAACAATCTCTGCATCAGAGATCAGTTTTCCTTCGTGTGAATCCAAGGAAAGCGATGGGACCAGACGGAGTACCAGGCCTTGCACTTAGAGCATGTGCAGATCAACTGGCAGATGTCTTCTCGGACATCTTCAACCTCTCCCTGCTGCAGGCCACTGTCCCTGCCTGTTTCAAGAGGGCCAACATCATCCCTGTGCCTAAGAAGGCTCTTGCAGCATGTCTCAATGACTACCACCCAGTGGCACTAACGTCAGTGTATGAAGTACTTTGAAAGGCTGGTCATGGCATTAATCAACTCCAGCCTCCCTACTACTCTTGACCCACTCCAATTTTCCTATCGGACCAACAGATCCACATCTGATGCCATATCATTTGCCTTTCACTTCTCCCTAGAACATCTTGACACCAAGAACAGCTATATAAGAATCTTATTCATTGACTGCAATTCAGCCTTCAATACTATTATCCCTTCGAGACTGTGTACTAAACTTAGTGATCTCAGACTAAGCCACACTCTCTGCAATTGGATCCTCAGTTTCCTGACCCACAGGCCACATAATCAGTGAAGATTGGAGTCAATATTTCATCCTCACTAACACTCAACACTGGAGCCCTCCAGGGGTGTGTACTCAGCCCCCTACTGTACTTACTGTATACCCATGACTGCGTTGCCAAATACCAGACTAATGCCATTTACAAGTTCACTGCTGGTATCACCATAGTCAGTCGAATCTCAGATGGCGATGAAATGGACTACAAACAGGAGGTGGAAAAATGGTGCACTGAGAACAACCTAGCTCCCAATGCTGGCAAAACCAAGGAACTCATTATTGACTTTTGACAGGATGTTACTCATGCCCCCCCTACACATTAACAGCACAGAGGTGGAACGCGTGGAGAGTGTCAAGCTCCTGGGAATGGTCATCAACAACAAGCTTTCTTGGATTCTTAATGTGGACACACTGGCTATAAAGGCCCAACATCTCTTCTTCCTCAAGCAGCTGAGAAAATGTGGCATGACGGCGAATACCCTTGTCAACTTTTATAGGTGTACCATCGAGAGCATTACGTCTGGATGTATCAATACCTGGTAATGGCAACTATACCATTCAAGATTAGAGACGGTTACAGAGAGTGGTGAACTCGGCCTGGACAATCACAAAGGCCAACCTCCCATCTATAGAATCCATCTACCAGGCCCGCTGTCAAGGAAAGGCCGCTGGCATTCTCAAAGATCTATCCCACCCTGGCAATGTTTTTCTACAACCTCTGCCATCGAGGAGAAAGTATAGAAGCCTGAACACACGCACCAGCCGGTTTCGAAACAGTTTCTACCCTACTGTCGTTAGAATACTGAATGGACTCACAAACTCTTAGCATTTGCCCGTACCTGTATTTTTTTTGCCGCTGTTTACCTATTATTTACTTATCTATGCTACTTAACTATATGATCTGCCTGTATTGCTCACAAGACAATGCTTTTCACTGTGCCTCGGTACACATGACAATAAATTCAATTCAATTCAATGGCCATGCACTATGTAGGTACCAGCAACAGAAAACCTCTGCCCTAGTTTTGTTTGCTAAAGGCATATGAACAGCTCAGTGGATATCTGAATGGGAAGCGTTTGGAGGGAAATGGGTCAGGTGCTGGCAAGTGGGACTAGATTAGGTTAGGATATCTGGTCAGCATGGACGATTTCGACAGAAGGGTCTGTTTCCATCCTGTATATCTCTATGACTCTATGAAAATAACCAAAAAGAGGTTAGAAAATGAAAACAAAAACTGTGAACAGGTCCCCAATCCATAAATGCCTGTTACTATTTTACGGTGGTGGATTTTTAAGAATCTGAATCTTTAGGCATTGAGGGGCAGGACATTTCACGAACTTATTTAAATTGGGCTCCTACAATTAGGAGCTTGATTTAAATATTATAGTTACTGTTTGGATTTCCCAGATGTTGGCAGCAATGCAAGGGATGTGGCAGCTGGATTGCAAGCCAAGTGCCTTTTTAATAGCATTCCTGCAGGCTAGGCAGAGAAGGAGTGTTCCCTCTCCTCCACAGACTTTCAAGGAAGTCTTCTGTTTCTTGTAGAGTCACAGAGTCATACTGCACAGAAATTAAATTAGTGTTCATTCACAGGACAAAGGTGTCACTGGCCAAGCTAGCATTTATTGCCCATCCCTGGTTGGCCGAAGGGCAGTTAAGAGTCAACCACATTGTTGTGGATCTGGAGACATATAGGCCAGATGAGGTAAGGATGGCAGTTTCCTTTTTGGTCTCCCTCCTATCAGAAGAGTGTTGTGAAACTTGAAAGGGTTCAGAAACTTCTTACAAGGATATTGCCAGGGTTGGAGGATTTGAGCTATAGGAAGAGGCTGAATAAGCTGGGACTGTTTTCCCTGAAGCGTCCAAGGCTGATGGGTGACTTTATAGACGTTTATAAAATCATGAAGGGCATGAATAGGGTAAATAGACAAGGTTTTTTTCCCTACTGTGGGGGAGTCCAGAACATGAGGGCATAGGTTTCTGGCGAGAGGGGAAAGATTGGAAAGGGACCTAACTGGCAACTTCTTCACACAGAGGGTGGTGCGTGTGTGGAATGAACTGCCGGAGGAAGTGGTGGAGGCTGGTACAATTGCAGCATTTAAAAGACATCTGGATGGCTATATGAATAGAAAGGGTTTCGAGGGATATGGGACAAATGCTGGCAAATGGGACTAGATTAGGTTGGAATATCTGGTCAGCACGGACTAGTTGGACCGAAGGGTCTGTTTCTGTCCTTTACATCTCTCTAATTCTATGACATTAGTAAACCACATAGGTTTTACTGCCAATTAACGCTGATTCCTTGGCATCATTCAGTTCTTAATTCCAGACTTATTTTAGGCCAATTATGCTCTCTTCCTCTACCGTGTGATAACAGTAGAGCTGTTCTTTCTTCCACAACAAGCCTAGATAACTTTTCTTTGAATGCCATAATCAGGACCCTAATGTCAGACTTGAGATGCTTATTTTCCTGCAATTTGCATCTCTTCAAATGAATATATATATCAAAATCTAAACTTTCTCTACTAACATAACTTTAAAAAGAAAAACTTTGTTACATAGTGCCTTTGGTGGCTTCAGATTGTCCCAAAGTGCTTCACAGCCAATTGAGTATTTGTTGAACTGCAGTCACTGCTGTGACATAGAAATATGGCAACCAATTTGCACAAAGTCTGGTCCCACAAACTGCAGTGTGGTAATTATCAGCTCAACTGTTTTACTAATGAGGAAGGAGTACATATTAGCCAGGACAGTAGAGAGAACTGGCAGCATCTGTGGAAAGAAAGCAGAGCTGATGTTTCAAGTCCAGTGACTCTTCATCAGAACTGGACTCAAAAGGTTAACTCTTCTTTCTTCTCACAGATGCTGCCAGACCTGAGTTTTTCCAGAAACCTCTGTTTTATTTAAGATCTCCTATACCTGCAGTCCTTTGCCTTATTTTATAGTAGCGAGAACCCCCTTTTTTTCTAATTAGTGCCATAGGATCTTTTACACCTTAAAAAGGCAGGAACAGTCTTAGTTTATTCACTTATTTGAAGACAGAATTTCTGAGTTGACAACTTCTGCTTCTTCATAAACTGCCAATTCCCTCACCTCCAGTGGGATGACATCACCTGACACATATTCCCCTCCCGTCCCTTGTCAAAATTTCATAGCGATCATTCTCTCCTGGACACCCTGGTCCACTCCTCCTCCATTCCCAACACCACCCCATACCGCTATGGCATCTTGTATGCAATCGCAAGTGTAACAAATGCCTGTTTATCTCCTCCTTCCTCACTCTGTAAGGTTCCAGACACACCTTCCAGGTGAAGCAGCAATGTACTCAAACTCGTCTACTGTATTCACTGCTTACAATGTTTTCTTCTCCACATTGGGAAATTGAAAGGCAGAATGAATGACTGCTTTGTGGAATATATACGTTCTGTCCATAACAGTGACACTGAGCTTCTAGTTGCTTGCCTCTTCAACACACCACTGTGATTCCTGGGCAACATTTCTGACACAGGGTTGATTCAGTGCTTGAGAAAAGTTCTGGGCAATCTGGAACAACATCACCTCGTTTTCTGCTTGAGGGCTCTGCAGCCTTCAGGATCTAACATTGAGTTCAATAATTTTCGGGCCTGAACATGGTGGCACATTGGTCAGCACTGCTGCCTCATGGGACCTGGGTTCCATTCCAGCCTTGGGAGACTTGTCAGTGTAAAGTTTGCATTTTTTCCCCATGTCTGTGTGGGTTTTCATTGGATGCTGCAGTTTCCTCCCAGATTCCAAAAGATATGCAGATTAGGTGGATTTGCCATGGTAAATACGAGGTTACCCGTATAGGGTGGGGGTTGAGTCTGGGTGGGATGCACTGTACAGGGAGAGAGTGAGGTCTGCAGATGCTGGAGATCAGGGCTGAAAATGTGTTGCTGGAAAGGCGCAGCAGGTCAGGCAGCATCCAGGGAACAGGAGAATCAACGTTTCGGGCATAAGCCTTCCTGAAGAAGGGCTTATGCCCGAAACGTTGATTCTCCTGTTCCCTGGATGCTGCCTGCACTGTACAGGGTTGGTGCAGATTCGATGGGCTGATTGGCCTCTCTGCATTGTACAGATTCTAACACAGTACAATAATTAGATATACATTATTTCACACCTAATTCTTTTCCAGTAATATATTTGCACTGGCTGCATTATAATGAATAACTGAATTCTTTAAGGTGTTCTTCCGTTGAAGAAAGCAGGAGCTCAGTGTTAAGCTACCATTAACAGTTCAAAATGATGATAATGGAGCAGCGGCTGAAACGCGAGAGGGCGCATGGCCCAAGGGCCGTTCCGTAATACGCTCTACGCATGTCCCGGGACTGCACGGTATAGCGCTCTGCGCAGGTCCCGCGACTGGCTCCGTACTCCGCTCTGCGCAGGTCCCGCGACTGGCTCCGTACTCCGCTCTGCGCATGTCCCGCGACGGGCTCCGTACTCCGCACTCCGCTCTGCGCATGTCCCGCGACCCGCTCCGTACTCCGCTCTGCGCATGTCCCACGACCCGCTCCGTACTCCGCTCTGCGCATGTCCCACGACCCGCTCCGTACTCCGCTCTGCGCATGTCCCAGTAGCCGTTGATGAGAGAGTGTTCAGCGATGGCTTTTCAATGTCAGAAGCGATGCTACATGAAGGAGGTAAGAACAAACCAGAGAGGGCGGCGAAAACCCCTCCCCCCTCTCACACCCCATCCTACCACCCCCCCACCCATCCCTCCACCCCCCACCCATCCCTCCACCCCATCCCCATCCCACCCCCTACCCCCATTCCCCACCCCTACCCCATCCCCCACCCCTACCCCATCCCCCACACCTACCCCCTACCCCATCCCCCACCCCTACCCCCTACTCCATCCCCCACCCCTACCCCCTACCACACCCCTACCCCACCCCTACCCCCTACCCCACCCCTACCCCCTACCCCATCCCACACCCCTACCCCATCCCACACCCCTACCCCATCCCACACCCCTACCCCATCCCACACCCCTACCCCCAGCCCCATCCCCCACCCCAGCCCCATCCCCCACCCCTACCCCATCCCCCACCCCTACCCCACCCCCCACCCTCACCCCATCCCCCACCCCCACCCCATCCCCCACCCCCACCCCATCCCCCACCCCCACCCCATCCCCCACCCCCACCCCATCCCCCACCCCTACCCCATCCCACACCCCTACCCCCAGCCCCATCCCCCACCCCAGCCCCATCCCCCACCCCAGCCCCATCCCCCACCCCTACCCCATCCCCCACCCCTACCCCATCCCCCACCCTCACCCCATCCCCCACCCCCACCCCATCCCCCACCCCCACCCCATCCCCCACCCCCACCCCATCCCCCACCCCATCCCCCACCCCATCCCCCACCCCATCCCCCACCCCATCCCCCACCCCATCCCCCACCCCATCCCCCACCCCATCCCCCACCCCATCCCCCACCCCCACCCCATCCCCCACCCCACCCCATCCCCCACCCCACCCCATCCCCCACCCCACCCCACCCCCCAACCCCACCCCCCACCCCCCAACCCCACCCCCACCCCCCAACCCCACCCCCACCCCATCCCCCACACCTACCCCCTACCCCATCCCCCACACCTACCCCCTACCCCATCCCCCACCCCCTACCCCATCCCCCACCCCTACCCCCTACCCCATCCCCCACCCCTACCCCCTACTCCATACCCCACCCCTACCCCCTACCCCACCCCTACCCCCTACCCCACCCCTACCCCCTACCCCACCCCTACCCCCTACCCCACCCCTACCCCCTACCCCACCCCTACCCCCTACCCCACCCCTACCCCCTACCCCATCCCCCACCCCTACCCCATCCCCCACCCCTACCCCATCCCCCACCCCTACCCCATCCCCCACCCCTACCCCATCCCCCACCCCATCCCCCACCCCTACCCCATCCCCCACCCCTACCCCATCCCCCACCCCTACCCCATCCCCCACCCCTACCCCATCCCCCACCCCTACCCCATCCCCCACCCCTACCCCATCCCCCACCCCTACCCCATCCCCCACCCCTACCCCATCCCCCACCCTCACCCCATCCCCCACCCTCACCCCATCCCCCACCCCTACCCCATCCCCCACCCCTACCCCATCCCCCACCCCTACCCCATCCCCCACCCCTACCCCATCCCCCACCCCTACCCCATCCCCCACCCCTACCCCATCCCCCACCCCTACCCCATCCCCCACCCTCACCCCATCCCCCACCCTCACCCCATCCCCCACCCTCACCCCATCCCCCACCCTCACCCCATCCCCCACCCTCACCCCATCCCCCACCCTCACCCCATCCCCCACCCTCACCCCATCCCCCACCCTCACCCCATCCCCCACCCTCACCCCATCCCCCACCCCATCCCCCACCCTCACCCCATCCCCCACCCTCACCCCATCCCCCACCCTCACCCCATCCCCCACCCTCACCCCTACCCCATCCCCCACCCTCACCCCTACCCCATCCCCCCACCCCTACCCCATCCCCCACCCCTACCCCATCCCCCACCCCTACCCCATCCCCCACCCCTACCCCATCCCCCACCCCTACCCCATCCCCCACCCCTACCCCATCCCCCACCCCTACCCCATCCCCCACCCCTACCCCATCCCCCACCCCTACCCCATCCCCCATCCCCACCCCATCCCCCATCCCCTACCCCACCCCCCACCCCTACCCCATCCCCCACCCCTACCCCATCCCCCACCCCACCCCCCATCCCCTACCCCACCCCCCACCCCTACCCCATCCCCCACCCCCCACCCCACCCCACCCCCGACCCCTAGCCCATCCCCCACCCCCCCATCCCCCATCCCCCATCCCCCATCCCCCACCCCACCCCCCCACCCCCCCACCCCCCCCCCACCCCACCCCCCCCACCCCCCCCCACCCCCCCACCCCACCCCCCCACCCCACCCCCCCCCCCCCACCCCACCCCCCCCACCCCCCCACCCCCCCCACCCCCCCACCCACCCCACCCCCCCACCCCCCCACCCACCCCACCCCCCCCACCCCCCCACCCCACCCACCCCCCCACCCCCCCCCCACCCCCCCCACCCCACCCCCCCCACCCCACCCCCCCCACCCCATCCCCCCACCCCACCCCCCCCCCACCCCATCCCCCCACCCCACCCCCCCCCACCCCATCCCCCCACCCCATCCCCCCCCACCCCATCCCCCCACCCCATCCCCCCACCCCATCCCCCCACCCCATCCCCCCACCCCATCCCCCCACCCCATCCCCCCACCCCATCCCCCCACCCCCTACCCCATCCCCCCACCCCATCCCCCCACCCCCCACCCCATCCCCCCACCCCCTACCCCATCCCCCCACCCCATCCCCCCACCCCCTACCCCATCCCCCCACCCCCTACCCCATCCCCCCACCCCCTACCCCATCCCCCCTACCCCATCCCCCCTACCCCATCCCCCCTACCCCATCCCCCCTACCCCATCCCCCCTACCCCATCCCCCCTACCCCATCCCCCCTACCCCATCCCCCCTACCCCATCCCCCCTACCCCATCCCCCCTACCCCATCCCCCCTACCCCATCCCCCCTACCCCATCCCCCCTACCCCATCCCCCCTACCCCATCCCCCCTACCCCATCCCCCCTACCCCATCCCCCCATCCCCATCCCCCCATCCCCATCCCCCCATCCCCATCCCCCCATCCCCATCCCCCCATCCCCTCCCCCCCATCCCCTCCCCCCCATCCCCTCCCCCCCATCCCCTCCCCCCCATCCCCTCCCCCCCATCCCCTCCCCCCCATCCCCTCCCCCCCATCCCCTCCCCCCCATCCCCTCCCCCCATCCCCTCCCCCCCATCCCCTCCCCCATCCCCTCCCCCATCCCCCCCCGCCGCCCCCCGCCCCCCACCGCCCCCCGCCCCCGCCCCCCACCGCCCCCCACCGCCCCCCGCCCCATCCCCATCCCCCATCCCCCATCCCCACCCCAGCCCCCATCCCCACCCCAGCCCCCATCCCCACCCCAGCCCCCATCCCCACCCCAGCCCCCACCCCCACCCCAGCCCCCACCCCCACCCCAGCCCCCACCCCCACCCCAGCCCCCACCCCCACCCCACTCCCCACCCCTCCCCCACTCCCCACCCCTCCCCCCACCCCTCCCCCCACCCCTACCCCATCCCCCATCCCTACCCCATCCCCCACCCCTACCCCATCCCCCACCCCTACCCCATCCCCCACCCCTACCCCATCCCCCACCCCTACCCCATCCCCCACCCCTACCCCATCCCCCCACCCCTACCCCATCCCCCCACCCCTACCCCATCCCCCCACCCCTACCCCATCCCCCCACCCCTACCCCATCCCCCCACCCCTACCCCATCCCCCCACCCCTACCCCATCCCCCCACCCCTACCCCATCCCCCCACCCCTACCCCATCCCCCCACCCCTACCCCATCCCCCCACCCCTACCCCATCCCCCCACCCCTACCCCATCCCCCCACCCCTACCCCATCCCCCCACCCCTACCCCATCCCCCCACCCCTACCCCATCCCCCCACCCCTACCCCATCCCCCCACCCCTACCCCATCCCCCCACCTCTACCCCATCCCCCCTCCCCCCTCCCCCACCCCCCGCCCCCACCCCCCACTCCCCACCCCCCGCCCCCACCCCCCACCCCCCACTCCCCACCCCCCACCCCCCACCCCCCACCCCCCACCCCCCACCCCCCACTCCCCACTCCCCACCCCCCACCCCCCACCCCCCACCCCCCACCCCCCACCCCCCACCTCCCCACCCCCCACTCCCCACCCCCCACTCCCCACCCCCCACTCCCCACCCCCCACTCCCCACCCCCCACTCCCCACCCCCCACTCCCCACCCCCCACTCCCCACCCCCCACTCCCCACCCCCCACTCCCCACCCCCCACTCCCCACCCCCCATCCCCACCCCCCATCCCCACCCCCCATCCCCACCCCCCATCCACCACCCCTCCACCCCGCCCCCCGTCCCCCGTCCCCCGCCCGTCCCCCCCACCCCGTCCCCCCCACCCCGTCCCCCCCACCCCGTCCCCCCCACCCCGTCCCCCCCACCCCGTCCCCCCCACCCCGTCCCCCCCACCCCGTCCCCCCCACCCCGTCCACCCCACCCCGTCCACCCCACCCCATTCACCCCACCCCCATTCACCCCACCCCATTCACCCCACCCCATTCACCCCACCCCATTCACCCCACCCCATTCACCCCACCCCATTCACCCCACCCCTCCCCACCTCTTCCTCAGCTACATTGATGACTGCATTGGTACCACCTTGTGCTCCCGTGAGGGGGTTGAGCAATTCATCAACTTCACCAACACATTCCACCGTGACCTTAAATTTACCTGGACCATCTCTGACACCTCCCTCCCCTTCCTGGACCTCTCCATCTCCATTAATGACGACCGACTTGACACTGACATTTTTTACAAACCCACCGACTCCCACAGCTACCTGGACTAGACCTCTTCCCACCCTACCTCTTGCAAAAAATGCCATCCCGTTTCCTCCACCTCCGGAGTATCTGAACCCAGGAGGACCAGTTCCACCACAGAACACACCAGATGGCCTCCTTCTTTATAGACCGCAATTTCCCTTCCCACGTGGTTAAAGATGCCCTCCAACGCAACTCGTCCACATCCCACACCTCCGCCCTCAGACCCCACCCCTCCAACCGTAACAAGGACAGAACGCCCCTGGTACTCACCTTCCACCCTACCAACCTTCGCATAAACCAAATCATCCGCCGACATTTCCGCCACCTCCAAACAGACCCCACCACCAGAAATATATTTCCCTCTCCACCCCTTTCCATCTTCCGCAAAGACCGTTCCCCCCGTGACTACGTGGTCAGGTCCACGCCGTCCTACAACCCACCCTCACATCCTGACACTTTCCCCTGCCACCGCAGGAACTGTAAAACCTGCGCCCACACCTCCTCCCTCACCTCTATCCAAGGCCCTAAAGGAGCCTTCCACATCCATCAAAGTTTTACTTGCAAATCCACTAATATCATTTATTGTATCCGTTGTTCCCGATGCGGTCTCCTCTACATTGGGGAGACTGGGCGCCTCCTAGCAAAGTGCTTTAGGGAACATCTCCGGGACACCCGCACCAATCAACCACACCGCCCCGTGGCCCAACATTTCAACTCCCCCTCCCACTCTGCCGAGGATATGGAGGTCCTGGGCCTCCTTCACCGCCGCTCCCTCACCACCAGACGCCTGGAGGAAGAACGCCTCATCTTCCGCCTCGGAACACTTCAACCCCAGGGCATCAATGTGGACTTCAACAGTTTCCTCATTTCCCCTTCCCCCACCTCACCCTAGTTCCAAACTTCCAGCTCAGACTTGTCCGGACTTGTCCTACCTGCCTATCTCCTTTTCCACCTATCCACTCCACCCTCTCCTCCCTGACCTATCACCTTCATCTCCTCCCCCACTCACCCATTGTACTCTATGCTACTTTCTCCCCACCCCCACCCTCCTCTAGCTTATCTCCACGCTTCAGGCTCTCTGCCTTTATTCCTGATGAAGGGATTTTGCCCGAAACGTCGAATTCGCTGCTCCTTGGATGCTGCCTGACCTGCTGTGCTCTTCCAGCACCACTAATCCAGAATCTGGTTTCCAGCATTTGCAGTCATTGTTTTTACCCCTTTTTACTTCGGCAACTAATGCTGCGTGACTCAACGAGCTACCTTGGGAACAGTAGAAAACAGTCTTTCTTCTAATCTTACAAAAACACCTGTTTATCTCTTAGCCAAAGATCTGTTGGATTGTCTGATCTTTTAAATGCCATAACCAGGCTTTTAACAAATGGTAGCCATGATGTGGAGGTGCTAGTGTTGGACTGGGGTGGACAAAGTTAAAAATCACACAACATCAGGTTATAGTCAAACAGGTTTATTTGAAAATATAAGCTTTCGGAGCACTACTCCTTCAGATAACTAGTGGGCAGGATTGTAGGACACAGAATTTATTGTAAAAGATTAAAGTGTCATACATATTGCACCAACCTAGATTGCAGTTAAGTGTTTTTTTTAAAAGACTAGATTCCCTACTGTGTGGAAATAGGCCCTTCGGCCAAACCAGTCCACACCGACCCTCCGAAGAGTAACCCATCCAGACCCATTTCCCTCTGACTAATGCACCCAACACTATGGATAATTTAGCATGGCCAATTTACCTGACCTACACATCTTTGTGACTGTGGAAGGAAATCGGAGCACCCAGAGGAAACCCATGCAGACATGGGGAGAATGTGCAAACTTCACACAGACATTCGCCCAAGGCAGGAATCGAACCTGGGACTCTGGTGCTTTGAGGCAGCAGTGCTAACCACTGAGCCACTGTGCTGGTTTAATCACTTAAAATGAGGATGCAGGTTTCGATTGATTAATAAGTAAATCCCAGAACTACTTTGAGTCACAGTCCCAAGACAACTTAAGGTTTTATCAATATAAAAAAAGTTGACCTTAGTTGAGGCAATGTATTAAAGGTGTGAGGTTAGAGTCTGTCTGTATCCCAACCTTGAGTCAGACTAGTTCTCTTTCCAAAGTAGGAATTTATAAAATGTCACATGGATTGACTGCCTGCAGATTATGTGTGTGATAGAGAGAGAGGGTCTGTGTGAATGTGATTGTGTGTAAGAGAATGTGTTTGCGTGTGTGTTTGTATGTATGTCTGCTTCAGTGTATGTGAGAGAGAGTGTATAGTGTAGTGAGTTCCCCTGTGGCGTGACATGAACCCAATATCCTGGTTGAGGCAGTGGCTGATAGCCAAGCTTGGTACCCAAGAGGATGGCTTCTCACACTCTCATGCATGGGCGCACACCCTCGCACGGGCATATACTCACTTACACACTCTGTCAAGCACGCGGGCACACACACACACACACATATACTCTCTGACTCTCCCACACACACGCACACCCACATTTAGGTCCATGGGGTGAATTTGTATTTGCAGATGGATGCTATTTTGTTCAAAAGCACGCAGTCTGCAGGCAGTCAGTCCATGTGACATGGTGGAAATAGAAACAGTCTGACTCAAGGTTGGGATACAGACAGACTCTAATCTCACACCTTTGTGTCATTGTCTGAGCTGAAATGTCACTTTTTTATATACTGATAAAACCTTAAGTTGTCTCGGGACTGTGACTTGAAAGAAGTTCAGCGATTTACATATTAATCAATTGAAACCCATATCTCCGTTCTAAGTGATTAAAGACTTAACAGCAATCTAGGGTGGTTCAATACAAAACATCAGTTATATGAGACGTCGATCTTTTACAATAAATTCTGTGTCCTATGATCCTGTCCCAATAGTTACCCGATGAAGGAGCAGTGCTCTGAAAGCTTGTATTTTCAAATAAACCTGTTGGACTATAACCTGGTGTTGTGTGATTTTCAACTTTCTGCAAATGCTGAGTGACCTGTTGTGTACTAGAAATTTCTACATGTATTTCAGTCTTTTCACTGGTGCACATGTACACCTTTTTTTATTTTATTAACAACTATAATATGTGTGCCTTTGCAGTATAATACCCTAATCCTGTTTCTCTAGATTTTCTCGCAGCTTATGTTTTATTTGTATGATGCCTTTTATTTCAGTTTGAGACCTTGGTGGTATCGTGTGCTCCAGCAGAGTTGAAAATCACTGTGAATGGGAAAAAAGAAATTCTGAAAGGTTTTAATGTGATTCTTGAGGACACTCTGCTGTTTCCAGAGGGAGGTGGACAGGTCAGTGGTTTGTTTCTTAAAGGGTTGCGTTTATTCCTGCTGTAATTGGGAGTTAGGGTGAGTGAACTTTCTACATTTGGAGATGCAGTGTTGGATTGTCTCAAGCAAAAATGCTTTTAGGTTCAGTGCAACTTTCTGTTGCTGAATAATGTACACCTACCATCTTGGTGAGAGAAGCCATTGTGTAGGCTGATTTGTTTATGTGCAACTGTTCCTGATATCTTTGAAATCACTGCAGGAGTTGCAGTGTGTTGTTAAAGAGCTGGATGGTTTAAGGTCGGTTCTCAGACTTACTTAGTTGAAGGGCACCTTTTAAAATGTATTAGTAATGATGGACAGTCCTTCCACCCATCTAAATTATAACACAATATATGTACAATATGTTTCAGTGACATACTTAAAAAAAATAACTATTTGCTTACAGATATGTGAGATGGATCTGTCTGCTTCTTAACTGCAAAGTTTGTCAGTCTCTGGCTGGAGAGATGAAGCGGGAGAGAACAAGAACTGAGAGAGAGTATTGGGGAGCTGGGTGAAAACAATAGTCTATAAGGAGCAACAGAGATACAGGGGAGTGAAGGATACAGCACACCTCTGACCACCTGTCACTCATTCACTCTTGATAGGTGCCCTGGGCATTGCCCATGTTGCTCATGTATAAAGCCAGCTCTGTACCTCAAACTGTCCACATTTTATCTTATTTGAGAGCTAATTAAGAGTCATAGAATCATAGAGATGTACAGCACAGAAATAGACCCTTTCATCCAACTCATCCATTCTGACCAGATATCCTAAATTAATCTAGTCTGACTTGGCCCATTTCCGTCTAAGCCTTCCTATTCATATACCCATCCAGATGCCTTTTAAATGTTGTAATTGTACCAACCTCCGCCACTTCCTCTGGCAGCTCATTCTGTGTCTCGCACCATCCTCTATGTGAAAATGTTGCCACTTAGGTCCCTTTTAATTCTTTCCCATCTCACCTTAAACCTATGCCCTCTAGTTCTAGACTCATATATCCCAGGGAAAAGACCTTATCTATTTACCATATCCATGTCCCTCATGATTTTATAAACCTCTATAAGATCACCCCTCGGTCTCCAATGCTCCAGGGAAAATAGCCCCAACCTATTCAGTCTCTCCCTGTAGCTCAAATCCTCCAACCCTGGCAAGACCATGTAAATCTTTTCTGACCCCTTTCAGGTTTCACAACATCCTTTCGATAGGAGGGAGACCAGAATTGCACATTTTTCAAGTGATTTGTAGTGATACATATGAACAATGATAGAAAAAAAAAGTCTGGCCCTTAGAGTCTGTGATCCCTTGTCAATCCCAATATAAATGATACCAACAATACACCATGCCCTCCCCCAAAAAAGTTACATGACCTTCTAGAATAGGCAGAAGACCAGATTTACAACCCAGGCCATTTTGAAGTAAAATATCTGCAAACCTCCTTCCTTTCCCTTTTTTTTTAAGATTAAACCTAATTTAAGACATCATTCTGGGTCTATTAATATTACCTTTTGGAGGATGTGAAAGTGACAGTTTAATTGCAGTGAGACTAGTGATTAAAAGTAGCAGGAGTGAACTTGTGGGGAGCTTTAAACAATTTTGAAGTCTGTGATGTAGTCGCATAACTGTAATCTCATGTTGTTTGGATGATAGAATCTTGGTGCCCGGTGTTGCTTAGGAACAGATTAGATCATAACTGCTTCTTGACCTTGTCCTTTGATCTTGTCCTTAATAAATTTTAATTTCACTTTTAATAACTGCCTTTTTGAAAGATGGGCATAAAATTGCACTGATTTCCACTGTGCCCCCAATGTTTGGAGCCTAAAACCAAATTTTGAAGTACTGACAGATTTCATAGGGTTGACATGATTCCTGTTAGATCGTTAGGCAGTGGGTTTTGACTGGCACGGACGCGATGTACTGCAGATCTCTGACTCTATGAACTGTGAAAATACACCAATTTCTGGTTGTTCTTTAAGGTAATGGTTTAGAAAGGTTAGTGTTAACATTAACCTGCATTAAGCTTCACCCAATCTGATGATGTCATTCAGCCTTGGGGAAGAATGAAGAATCTAGTTTGAGATTCCACTAGGATACAATGTGTCATTCCTGGCTCCTGATAATCTTGTGTGTGATGTCCAACTAGCCACTTTAACTTGTACGTATTGCATATTGCTATTATGCATTAATCTGCATTTTGTTGTTAAAGCAAGTGCCTCTTTTTAAGACTCACAAGTGGTTCATCCTCTACCACTGTTTACCATATTCTAAATGTAGTCTAACTTGGGTCTTGTATAGTTTTGGCAAGACCTCCATATTTTTATACTCCATTCCACTTGGAATAGAGGCCAATATTCCATTTGCCTTCACTACTTTTACTGAAATTGAATGTTAGTCTGTTGTGGTTTATGCATGAGGATTTCAGCTCTCTGTGGTGCAGCTTTCTTTTCTTCCTGCAAAAGTGCATAATCTCACACTTTCCAAATTATTATCCCATCTGCCAAATTTTTGTCCAGTCTCTCAACCTGTCTATATCTCTCCGCAGATGGTTTGCCATCCTTACCACTTGTCTACCCACCTATTTTTGTATCATGTGCAAACTTAGTGATGCTGCATTCATTTCCCTCATCCAAATCATTCATACAAACTATACAAAGTTGTAGCCCCAGTACTGGTAACTGTGGCAATTCACTATTTAGTGGTTGCCATCCTGAAAGTGCCCCTGTATCTCAACACTCTGTCTCTGTCTCTTCCTCCAATACATGGCAGATCCACTGTGCATGTTTGTTTTTAATAGATATTTTTATTGAAAAGTTAACATGTTTTTACAAACTTACAAAATAATGCACACAAATACAAACATTAATACACAATTAAATATTAAATAATTAATAACCAAAACCTAACAAACAAAGCGATAAAGAAAAAAAAAGGAGAAAACAAAACCCAAATTCCTGATCCCGTGTTCTAAGCAATCGTTCCAAGTCTTCCGAAATTTCATTATGTAATAAATGATAGAGAGTGCTGACCGAGGGTAAACCCATTGGCCACAACACTCTTCGTTCCCTATCTGTTTTCTAAACACTATCTAATAACGTAATCTTCATCTGTACGTAGTCTCAAATTTGGAAGTATCGAAAGAGGTCTCCATTAGTTAGTCCAAATTTCTGGTGCAGCTGTTCAAAAGACATCATGACACCCTCATCAAACAGATCCCCTAAGCAGGAAATACTCCTAGACCTCCAGGATTTAAATGTGGTGTCTGTGAGCCCCGGTTGTAAACCCCATGCCCCCACTATAGGAGTATAAGAGGAGGTTTTATGTGAATTACCCTCATTTTGCCGCATTATCTTCCAGGCTTTAATTGTGTTTAATACTACAGGGTTTTTACAATGGTCCATAATGACTTTCATCTTATCTAAAAATAAGAGGTTAATAAGAGGTTACTTTGTTTGAGAAGCCTTGATGTCCAGCCAGATTGATTGTGGGTCAGACGAGACCCAATCGGCTATATAGCTTAATAGAGAACTCAGTGGATACTTCCTAAAGTCTGGAAAATCCAGCCCTACCCTTGCTTGTGGAAGCTGTAGCTTCTTTAACTTAATGAGGGGGCCGTCTATGATTCCAGATGAAAGAACCAAGCCACCCATATAATTTGCATAATGCCGGCCTCAACAGCATCACTGGGAGCATTCTCATAGGGTATAAGACATTCATTTTAATTAGAGCTATTCTACCTAGCCAAGAAATTGGAAGATTCCCCCCCCCCCCCCAACATTGAAGGTCCTGCCTTATCCTTTCCAGTAGCTGCACAAAATTGACCTTGTATAGCTGACCAAATATGGGGGTGATAAAAATACCTAAATATAAAAAACCCTCCAGAGACCACCAAAAGGGAAAATGAGATCCGTCCAATAAGTGGGACATACTCGCGAGACCACCCATCGGCATGGCCTCCGATTTTGAGAAATTAGTTTTGTAACCTGAGAATGCACTAAATAAATTAATAACTTGGATCAGGCAGGGCACAGACATCAAAAGATTACTAGGAAAAAGGAGAACATCATTTGCATAAAGGGTAATTTTATGTTTACCTGTACCAACCCTCGGGGCCGGTATAATCAGCCCGTATAACTCCCGCTAGTGGCTCAATTATTAGTGTGAATAGTAACGGTGAGAGAGGAATCCTTGATGGCAGCCCCTACCCACACTGAAGCTATCCAAGCCAAAACCATTGGTGATTTCTACTGCTTTGGGGTCATTATACAATTAGGAGAAAGTGAGGACTGCAGATGCTGGAGATCAGAGCTTAAAAATGTGTTGCTGGAAAAGCGCAGCAGGTCAGGCAGCATCAAAGGAACAGGAGAATCAATGCTTCGGGCATATGCCCTTCTTCGGGCTTATGCCCAAAACGTCGATTCTCCTGTTCCTTTGATGCTGCCTGACCTGTGCATTTCCAGCAACACATTTTAAGGTCATTATACAATGTTGAGACCCATTTAGCAAATACCATTCCAACACCAAACCTTTCCAATGTATATAACAGGTATGACCATTCAATCCTGTCAAATACCTTCTCCGCATCCACTGAGACTACTATTCCCGGTATCATTTCCTGATGACAGGCTTGAATCACATTCAAAACCCTTCTAATATTATTAGATGATCGATGGCTCTTGATAGACCCGGTCTGGTCCTCTTTTATGATATATGGCAATACCCTCTCCAGCCTCAATGTTAATGTTTTAGAAAGAATTTTAAAATCTACATTTAGCAAAGATATTGGTCTGTATGATGTGCAATCTTCTGGGTCCTTTCCTTTTTTGAGCATGAGAGAAATATTGGCTTCTCTCAATGAAGGCGGGAGGCAGCCCTGACTATATGAGTAGTTGTACATGTCCATAAGTGGACCAGCTAGTACTCCTGTAAATTCTTTGTAGAATTCAATCTGAAAACCATCTGGGCCAGGTGCTTTACTGCTCTGCAGCTGCCTGATAGCGTCAAGTACTTCCTGGGTTGTTAGGGAGTATTCAGGATCGACACCTGTTCCGGGGTTAAGTCCGGAAAGGCCAGGCTTTTAAAAAAGGACACCATCTTCTTGGCTCTAGCTTCACAATCCTGCGAGTTATACAAATCAAAGTAAAACTTCCTGAAGATTGTGTTGATCCTTTTATGATCGTGAGTCAAAGTACCAGCACTTTCCCTGTAGGACGTGATTGCTTGAGGGGCCTTTCTTTCCTTGCGAGAAATGCTGGGTATCTACCAGGCTTATTGCCATATCCATGTAGTCTTTGCTTTGCAAATAGTATTTCCCTCTTTGCCATTTGGGTAAGTGCGGTATTCAGGGCTGTCCTAAGGGCCATAAACCTTTGTAATTTAGCAAAAGAGGGCCTATCAACGTACGCTGTCTCAGCTGCCTTTAAGCGAGCCTCGAGTAGACGCTGTTGTTCTACCTTTTGTTTTTTCTGGGTCGCTGAGTATGAAATGATCAGACCTCACGCATAAGCCTTAATGGTCTCCCACATCACCGATGGGTTACTAGCCATACCTGAATTAATTTCCAAAAAGGTTTTGAATTCTTGAGAGAAATATTTTATGAATTTACTATCCTTCGTTAAGAAAGCATCCATAACCCAATGTCGGGTAGCCGTCTCATTGTTCCTAGTCTTGATTTCCATATACACTGCAGTGTGATCAGAAATTATTATATTATCTATTTTGCAAGATAATATGGAATTCAAAAAAGTTGAGAGGGCAAAATACATATCAATTCTAGTGTGACACTTATGTGGATTAGAATAAAAAGAGAAGTCTCTGCCTTGCGGGTGGAGGCATCTCCACACATCTACTAATTCTAGTACTTTATTCAAATCCGCCAATTGCCTGGATCCGGGGGATATACCCGCAGTACTCTTGGGTATCCTGTCTATCTCCGGGTCCACAATGCAATTAAAATCTCCTCTTATAATTGTGTAGCGAACCCCAAAAGCCATCAGTTTGGAAAATGCTTCCATTATAAATTTGAAAGGATGTGCTGGGGGACAATAAAGATTCAAAATCCCATATTCCTCTCCATTTATAAGGGCTTTAATCAGTATGTACCGTCCAGATTAATTTTTATCTGAGTTAAGATTTTGAAAGGGAGATTCTTCTGAATGAGAATGACTAGTCCCCTACTTTTTGAACTGAAAGATGAAAAGAAGGCCTGTTCAAATCCTCACTGTTGTAATTTCAAGTGCTTTTTATCCAATAAATGTATCTCCTGTAAGAGAGCTATATCAACCCTTTCTTTTTTTGAAGTTTGATAGTATTTTCTTCCTTTCGATTGGTGAATTACTCCCCTTGACATTCCAGGTGCACCATTTAATCGAATGACTAACCATAATTGTCCAGGCAAGTCCGAGACCTCCCTCCCTATCCCCTGGAGATGATATTAAACAATAAAGGAAATAAGGGAAAAAAAAGGGTAGACCGGGGGAGAAGAACAGCATCATTAACCTCCCTGATTAATTCTTAAATCTATTTAAGAGAGTCCAAAAATTCCCTGGCCTTCTCCAGTGATCCAAAGTTATAGACGGATCCTTCGTGGTTAAAAAACAGCGTCGCTGGGTAGCGCAAGGAGTACTGGATGTTTAAGTCCTTCCTCATCAAACGCCCTCCTCTTGCAGACCAAAGCTGGGGAAAAATCCTGAAACAGCATCCCTTATATGTCATGGCCGGGGGATCTTTCCCGAGGGTTCTGGAGGCTTCCAAGAGCTTTTGCTTCTCTCTGTAGCACTGAAGCCAGAACAGGACCAGGTGGGGGCGCTGGTCCGATCTGGGCCTGCGTATAGCAACCCGGTGGGCCCAGTCTACCCGCACCTGGCCTGATCCAGCCTCCAGCTGCAACATCTGTGGGAGCCACTGCTCCAAAAACACTGCAATCTGGCCTTCCGCTTCCCGTTCGGAAAGGCCCAGCAAACAAATATTTTTTCGACGACCCTGATTCTCAAGATCGTCGATGTGATCTTCTAAGGCCCGGGCTCGCTGTTCAAGAGTCTGGTTCCACAGCAACCACATGACTGGTTCCACAGCAGCCTCAGAGGTCGCGGCCTTTAGCTCCGCCCCTACAACTCGATGTTCAATCTTTTCAATATCTCGGTCGTGATTTTGCAGCACGACTGAGAGCGACTCCCACCTGCTTCTGGACTCCTCTATGAAGACGTTGATCTTCTCTTCCAGCTTGGTAATCACAGCAACAAGGCTCACCACCTTAGGTAAGTCCCCCGGAGCGGCTGTGGACATCTCTGCTGCAGCTGGGGGGTGGTGGGGGAGGGGTTCCTGCCTGCTGCGAGCTGCGGGCATTCTTTCCCTTAGTCATTTTAGCAAAGCACCAAACTACTCAAGTTCGATGCAAAATGACTAACTGTATTGAATAAAAGTTATTTTGAATGATTTGGTAGGTGTGGTGGAGGCGGGCAGCCCATTTTGCCTGAGTCTTGGCAGAGCACTCCAGACTCACTTGCTGGATCGCCGCCATTTTGGATCCCCATCCACTGTGCATGTTAACCCACTACCCCAGCATCATAGATTCTTATTTTAAGGCACCTAATGCACTGAATGTTGTCAAATGCCTTGTGCCATTTGCAAATTCAAATATATTACAATTACTAGTTCTCCTTTCTCTATTCTGCTGGCTACATCCTCAAGTAATTTGTCAAGCATGATTTCTCCTTTATGAAATCACGCTAACTCTGTTGGATTATATAATGTATTCCTGAATGCACTGCTATTGTGTCCTTTATAATAGACTCTTAGATTTTCCCAGTGACAGATACTAAACTAACTGCCCTATTGTTACCATTTTGTTCAACTATCTTCCTAATTAATTAAGGGTGTTACATTAGTGGTTTTCCAGTCCTCCAGGACCTTTCAGAATCCAACAACTCGGGGAAAATTATAATCGGTCCATCAACTATCTCTGTAGTAACTTTAATATCCTAGGATGCAATCCATAAGGTCATATCATGACGATATGAAAATTACTAATTCACCCAGAAAAACGGTGAATTAAGATGTCTAACCAAATTAACAGGTTGAAGTAAATAGCTTATATACTTCAACGCAGATATTTCAGCAGACTTTTCAAATATTTAGTTGCAAAATACCGATGAGCTGCATGGAACAAATGGAAGCCAGACCAACAGCCATAGATTCAGGACATGGGAAATTGTTTCATCTAAAAGGATACTGCAAGGAAGTTGCTGTACAGCTGTTTACTATGAGGGACATACATGAGATTAAACATCGCAGATGATGCTATGGGGTAACAACTGATTTAGCAGGAAATGTTCTTCTGCAAAGTGAATTCAAGAAAATTTAAAGGTCTTCCCAATAGGGTAGTGGGTTTAGCAGGAATTCCATCCTTTGCAAAGGATACCTAAGTGGAGAAATTATTTACAGATGATCAGAATCAAGGTCAACAATCCTCAAACTGAAAGACCTGCCATTCTTCCAAGTTTAAAGAGAATGCTTTATGCAAGAGTTATGAAGTATCAGACCACCCAGGTTTGTGAAGTCATAGACTTATTGGGGGAGGAGATTTTCCTGCTCCTCGGATGCTGCCTGAGCTGCTGTGCTTTTCCAGCACCACTTTAATCTAGACTCTGGTTTCCAGCATCTGCAGTCCTCACTTTTGCCTTATTGGGGGAGGATCCTAGTGGTAAATGTAAAAGTAGTTTTATGCCTGCAATATATTAATGTTAACAATGGTGCAAATAAAACTTGAGGGGAGATGTTATAGGATCTAATGATTCATGTTGATGATTGCGTTAAGGTCTTTGCACTCAGATGTCACACATTCTTAGAGGGAGAATGAAGAGCCTAGTTGAGATCCTGCACGGAATCAGACACGCTATTGCTGACTCTTGATAGTGTTTGGAATTATATCTAAATAGATGTGTTGTCCCAGTCGAAATGGTGGTTTTTTTCATCCTTGTGTAGGGCTACGAGAGAGAGAGGGTCGTGTCTTTTTGTGGCTAGCTAGTGTTCATGTATCCTGGTGGCTAACTTTCTTCCTGTTTGTCCTACGACTGGGACAACACATGTATCCTGGGACAGGCTAAGCAACGACATGCCAGAGAATTCCTAGAGGCCTGGCACTCCAATCACAACGCCATAAACAAACGCATAGATCTAGATGCCATCTATCAACCCCTCAGAAAACGAACAGGAAATGACATCACCACAAACCCCAGGAACCCCCATCCAGGAGAAAGATATAAATAGAAAGCAGGAGACAACAGCTTCGCTTCACTTGGAGGTCGCCACTGATGATGTTACCGAGCCAGGTAATGAAACATCCGGATATCAAACCTACAGCTCAGCGAGCAAACCTACACCCTAAACCTCAACCTGAGCTACAAACCTTCACAAATCCTTTACTGCTGTTCACCAAACCGAGTCTGAGACTTTATATAGAAACAAAGATCAATTGGAGCATTCTTCCTCAATCGTTAGCTGACAGTGATTGGTTCCACAGAACATACAGCACAATACTAATTAATATCTTATAATAAATGGGCTAAAAGTCTAAGTCAGAGTTTAAGGTTAAGTGAACTTGGAATTTGATATGGAGCCATTTGGGTTGATAATTTGGTTGAAGATTCCGAACCCATTTAATAAAATGAAATGAACGTAGAAACAGTAATAGAAATACTGGCTACCAGTATTTTGAAACAATCTGATTGGTTTCTGGCAAGCACATATCAATTCTGCCCTGCTATTGGAGCCAGATAGATCAATCAACCATGTTAGAGGTTGGACTATATAAATAGAGACTCTCGTAATGCAGAAAGATTGACATGATAAGTCAACTCTCATTTGCTGTTGAATATTGGAAATGCTTTAATTATTGTTGGAATTGAAATGTTGCCTGTGCTTAAAAAGCAATGAAAATAATGTTTTGAAAACTTCATATAATTTATTTTTTAAAGCCTGATGACCGTGGGTTTATAAATGACATTCCTGTGTTACGAGTGACAAGACATGGGCCAGAGGCTATTCACTTTGTGCAATCACCCTTGGAGCCTTTATCTAGGGTTCAGGTGAAGATCGACTGGGAAAGACGATTTGACCACATGCAGCAACATTCAGGTACTCAGCTGTTTCATTGAATTTTCAGGGTGTTCTGGTTTCTCTAAACTAAGCCATTTAATCTATTGCTTCAAAGCAGTGGGAGCATCCTCCTGTCTGTCTGCTCTGAGATCCCTTTTTGTCATAGTTCATTTATACAAATTGGTAAGGACCATAGAGGTAAGCACAAATACTGATTATTTAAAAGCATTCAGGCTGTTGTCATTCATTGATCAATTATAAATTGATATCTCAACAGGTGTTGTTGAATTGTTCAATTAAAGATTAAAAATGCAACTTTCTTGGAGAGACTTAACAATTTTACAGTTTTAGACGTAGACTTGGACTGAAAATGTCTTCAGTATTGACATTCCACTATACTGCTTAGACCATTTGGCTCATTGTGTCTGCTCTGCCATTCAATCATGGCTGATAGGTTTCACAACCCATTTTCCTGTTTTCTTTCTGAAACCCTTGATCCCCTTGACAATCAAGAACCTATCTATCTCTGTCTTTAAAATACTCAATGATCTGGCCTCCACAGCCTTCTGTGACAATGAGTTCCATAGATTCACCACTCTCTGGCTGAAGAAGTTTACTCTTGTCTCCAGTCTAAAGGGTCTTCCCTTTACTCTTAAGGCTGTGCCCTCGGGTCTTCGTCTCTCTTACCAATGGAAACATCTTCCCAATGTCCACTCTGTCCAGACTGTTCAGTATTCTATAAGTTTCAATTAGATCCCCCCCCCCTCATCCTTCAAAATTCCATCAATATAGACCCAAAGTCTTCAAATGTTCTTCATGTTAAGCCTTCCATTCCTGGGATCATTCTCGTGAACCTCCTCTGGACCTGCTCCAGGGCCAGATCATCCTTCCTGAGATGTGAGTCCCAAAATTGCTCACGATACTCTAAATGTGGTCTGATAGAGCTTTATAAAGCCTCAGAAGTACATTCCTGCTTTTATAATCCAGTCCTCTCAAAATAAATGCCAACATTGCATTTGCCTTCCTAACTAGTGACTCAATCTGCAAAGAATCCTGAATCTACCTGAAAAGAATCCTGGACTAGAACTCCCAAGTCCCTTTGCACTTCAGATTTCTGAATTTTCTCCCCATTTAGAAAATAGTCCATGCCTCTATTCTTCCTAACAAAATCCATGACCTCACACTTTCCCACACTATATTCCATCTGCCACTTCCTTGCCCACTCTCTTAGCCTGTCAAATCCTTCTGCAGCCTCCCTCCCTCCTCAATACTACCTGTACCTCTATCAGTCTTTCTATCATCTGTAAACATAGCCTGAATGCCCTCAGTTTCTTCATCTATACTATTAATGTATAAAGCGAAAAGTTGTCGTCCCAACACTACTCCTTGTGGAACACCACTAGTCACCAGCTGCCATCCTGAGAAGGACCCTTTTATCCCCACTCTCTGCTTTCTGCCAGACTGTCAAGCTTCTATCCAAGCTAGTGCCTTGCCTCTAACAACATGGGCCCTTATCCTACTCAGCAGCCTCCTGGTCAGCACCTTGTCAAAGGCCTTCCGGATGTCAAGGTAGATAACATCCATTGCCTCTTCTTGATCTTATTACTTCCTCAAAGAATTCTATTAGATTTGTCAGGCATGACCTTCCCTTGATGAAACCATGCTGATTTCACCCTATTTTATCATGCACTCCCAAGTATTCAGAAAACACCTCCTTCACAATGGGGACTCCAAAGTCTTATCAATGACCAAGGTCAGGCTAATTGGCCTATAATTTACTGTCTTTTGCCTTACTCCCTTCTTAAACGTGATTTTGCTGTTCTCTGGGAACCTCCCTGACTCCAGTGATTCCTGAAATATCATTACTAATGCCTCCACCATCTTTTCTGCTATCTCCTTCAGAACTCTGGGGTGTAGCCCATCTGGTCCAGGTGGTTTATCCACTTTCAGACCTTTCCATTTTTCGAGCACCTTCTTCTTGGTGATGGCCACCATACTTACCTCTGCCCCCAGACTCTCCTGAATTTTTAGGATATTACTTGTGCCTTCCACTGTGAAAACTGACACAAAGTACTTATTCAGTTCCTCAGCCATTTCTTTGTTCCCCATTACTATTTCTCCAGCGTCATTTTCCAGTGGACCAATGTCCACTTTTGCCTCTCTTTTGCCATTTTCTATATCTAAAGAACCACTTGCAATCTTCTTCTATGTTATTGGCTAGCTTGCCTTCATATTTAATCTCCTCCCTCCCTATTTCTTTTCTCATTCTCCTCTTGGTCTTTGTCGACTCTCCAATCTCTGGTTTCCCACTGCCCTTCACCACATTATATGCTTTCTCTTTTGCTTTTTTACTGCCCCAAGCTTCCCTTGTCAGCCATGGTTGCCTCAACCTCTCTTGAGTATGCTTCTTTTTCCTAGGGATGAATTTTTGCTGTATCTCCCGAATTACTCCCAGAAACTTATGCCATTTCTGTTGCACTGTCTTTCTTGCTAGGCTCTTCTCCCAGTCAATCTGGTCAGCTCCAACTTCATGCCTCTGTAGTTGCCTTTGTTCAACTGTAATACTGTTACATCTCATTCCATCTTCTTCTTCTCAAATTGCAGAATAAATGTGGCAGAATATTATGGTCACTGCCTCCCAAGGGTTCCTTCACCTTAAGCTCCCTTATCAAGTCTGCCTCCTTGCACAGCACTAAATTCAGTATTGCCTGTTCCCTAGTGTGCTCCACCACAAACTGCTCCTGAAAGCCATCTCGTAGACATTACACAAATTCCTTTTCTTGTGACTGGCACGACAACCTGATTTTCCCAGTTAGCCTGCATATTGAAATCCCCCCATGATCACTGTAACCATGCCTTTCTTACAATTATTTCTATCTCCTGGTGTATCTTGTGCCCAAAACCTCCTGTTTGGAGGCCTTAGATAACTCTCACTGTGGTTTTTTTTATCTTTGCATTTTCTCAACTCTACCTACACCGATTCTACATCGTCTGACCATACTTCATATCTATTATTGATTTAAATTCATTTCAAACCAACGAGGCAACGCTACCCTCTCTGCCCATCTTCCTGTCTTTTTGATAGGCTGTACAGAGGAATGTCGATTACCCGAATATCAGTTATCCGATTTTCGGATTATCTGAAGAAGATCTCAAGGTCATGATAGAAGCAATACATCAAAGAGGTGTTTCAACACTATTCGCGTCTTTTATTTACAATGATTAAAATGAACCCAGCTTACTGAAGTGCTGCTGAGAACAGTCCTGGACATTGATGGGAGCCCAGGCACCGTCTCCAAATGACTGAACACCCGCCCCCTCTCTCTCTCTGGGGAAGGGATTTAGGGTACATCGCTGTATATGGGATAGGGTCAGATAGGGTTGGGGGGGGTGACAGGGGGCGGAGGTGGATGGGGTTGATGGGGGCCGTGTTGGATGGGATTGTGGGGCGAATGGGGCCAGGGTGGGGGGTGCAGACGGGTTGGGGGTGGATGGGAGTGGGGGTGGACGGTGTAGGGGTGGCAGATGGGGGTCAAGGGTGGATGGGGTTGGGGGGCAGACTGGGTGCAGGGGTGGACAGGGTTGGGGGTGCAGATGGGGGTGGCGGATGGAGGCGGGGGTGGATGAGATTGGGGGAGCGGACTGGATGCGGGGGTGAGTGGAGTTGGGGGTGCAGATAGGGGTTGGGGGTGAACGGAGTTGGGGGTGCGGATGGGGGGGTGTGGGGTTGGAAGGGGGTTGGGGTTGGGGGGACGGGGTCTTGCGCACGGTGTGCTGCTGCCTACTCTCCTGAATGGGGAGCAAACCTAGCGAGCGCTTGCTGCATCAATCCCATTGAACTGATGGGGTTGGGGGGAAGGATCCAGCAATGCTGCAGGTCTCTTGTGTGTCTGCTCAGAAACAAGCCCTGAGACAGAGAGAGGGAGCAAGGCAGGCAGAGCGAGGAAACCGGAAACTTCAGAAAACTCCAAGCCCCAGAGGAGAGGCATTGAATCAATTAAACGAATAATCAACTATCCGAACGAAATAGTGCCTGCCCATCTCATTTGGATAATTGAGGTTCCTCTGTACATCCTTAGATATTTAGGTCCTTGTACTGACCGCCTTGTAGCCACGCCTATGTGATGCCCACCATGTCATACCTGTCAATTTCGGTCTCAGAGCTTAGAGCACACACTTGTAGAAAGTGTTCTGCTCCCATAAAATTACTATTATGTTGACTGGATGTAACCCAGAAAACTTGCTCTGTTCAGGCTAATTCTTGTCAATTTGTTGACAGGAATCTGTTGGGCTGGCCGTAGCTCACTGGGGTATGAAATAATGTTGATGTTTCAGGGTGGGCCTGTCGGGGATCTCAGATGATGCTATTGGTGTAAGGGAGTGGTCAGGCGTAAGCTTTACCAATGATTATGAGGTTCAACATGGTGCAAGTCGAGATCATGGCAGTGGTCCCATTTGGCCAGCCAATCATTTTTCTTTGTCCAAATTGTTCTTCTAGCTTTCTGAATGAATTGAAATCCTAAATTACTCAATCCCCTATAACTGGTGTTTATTGACAGAGTCTGAGCGGATGTCTGGTGCAGATGTTTCTCAATAGTTACAGTGGAAAACCTATATTGATTTTGTGGCCTTCTTCTAAGATATTATTAAATATCTGACATATTCTTATTATTGAAGAAAATTTTCAATTTCTGAAATACCTTCATTTTGCTTTTCACGTTTGCATTAAATTATGACTGGCACTTTTAGACCATAAGACATAGGAGCGGAAGTAAGGCCATTCGGCCCATCGAGTCCACTCCGCCATTCAATCACGGCTGATGGGTATTTCAACTCCACTTACCCGCATTCTCCCCGTAGCCCTTAACTCCTTGTGACAACAGGAATTTATCAATTTCTGCCTTGAAGACATTTAGCGTCTCAGCCTCCACTGCACTCTGTGGCAATGAATTCCACAGGCCCACCACTCTCTGGCTGAAGAAATGTCTCCGCATTTCTGTTCTGAATTTACCCCCTCTAATTCTAAGGCTGTGTCCTACGGGTCCTAGTCTCCTTGCCTAACGGAAACAATTTCCTAGCGTCCACCCTCTCCAAGCCATGTATTATCTTGTAAGTTTCTATTAGATCTCCCCTTAATCTTCTAAACTCCAATGAATACAATCCCAGGATCCTCAGCCGTTCCTCGTATGTTAGACCTACCATTCCAGGGATCATCCGTGTGAATCTCCGCTGGACACGCTCCAGTGCCAGTATGTCCTTCCTGAGGTGTGGGGACCAAAACTGGACACAGTACTCCAAATGGGCCTAACCAGAGCTTTATAAAGTCTCAGTAGCACAACAGTGCTTTTATATTCCAACCCTCTTGAGATAATTGACAACATTGCATTCGCTTTCTTAATCACGGACTCAACCTGCATGTTTACCTTTAGAGAATCCTCAATTAGCACTCCCAGATCCCTCTGTACTTTGGCTTTACGAATTTTCTCAACGTTTAGAAAGTAATCCATGCTTCTATTCTTTTTTCCAAAGTGCAAGACCTCGCATTTGCTCACATTGAATTCCATCAGCCATTTCCCGGACCACTCCTCCAAACTGTCTAGATCCTTCTGCAGCCTCCCCACTTCCTCAGTACTACCTGCCTGTCCACCTAACTTTGTATCATCGGCAAACTTCGCTAGAATGCCCCCAGTCCCTTCATCCAGATCATTAATATATAATGTGAACACTGAACCCTGCGGGACACCGCTTGTCACTGGCTGCCATTCTGAAAAAGAACCTTTTATCCCAACTCTCTGCCTTCTGTCAGACAGCCAATCCTCAATCCATACCAGTAGTTCACCTCGAACACCATGGGCCCTCACCTTGTTCAGCAGCCTCCCGTGTGGCACCTTATCAAAGGCCTTTTGGAAGTCTGGGTAGACCATATCCACTGGGTTTCCCTGGTCTAACCTACTTGTCACCTCTTCAAAGAACTCCAACAGGTTTGTCAGGGACGACCTCCCTATACTAAATCCATGTTGACTTGTTCTAATCCGACTCTGCTCTTCCAAGAATTTAGAAACCTCATCCTTAATGATGGATTCTAGAATTTCACCAACAACCGAGGTTAGGCTAATTGGCCTATAATTTTCCATCTTTTGCCTTGATCCTTTCTTGAACAAGGGGGTTACAACAGCGATCTTCCAATCATCTGGGACTTTCCCTGACTCCAGTGACCTTTGCCTCCGCTATTTCCTCAGCCACCTCCCTCAGAACTCTAGGATGTAACCTATCAGGGCCAGGAGATTTATCAATTTTAAGACCTTTTAGCTTTTCTAGCACTTTCTCTTTTGTAATGGCAACCATACTCAACTGAGCCCCCTGACTCCCTTTAATTATTGGGATATTACTCATGTCTTCCACTGTGAAGACTGACGCAAAGTACTTATTAAGTTCTCCTACTATTTTCTTATCTCCCATCACTAGGTTTCCAGCATCAGTTTGAAGTGGCCCAATGTCTACTCTTGCCTGTCGTTTGTTTCTTATGTATTGAAAGAAACTTTTACTATCGTTTCTAATATTACTGGCTAGCCTACCTTCATATTTGATCCTCTCTTTCCTTATTTTTCTCTTTGTTATCCTCTGTTTGTTTTTGTAGCCTTCCCAATCTTCTGATTTCCCAGTGCTCTTGGCCACTTTATAGGCTCTCTCATTTTCTTTGATAGATTTCCTGACTTCCTTTGTCAGCCGTGGCTGTCTAATCCCTCCCCAGATAATCTTTCTCTTCTTGGGGATGAACCTCTGTACAGTGTCTTCAATTTTACCCACAAACTCCTGCCATTTTTGCTGTACTGTCTTCCCTGCTAGGCTCTGCTTCCAATCTATTTTCGTCACTTCCTCTCTCATGCCCTCATAATTACCTTTATTTAACTGTAACACCATTACATCCGATTTTGCCTTCTCTCTTTCAAACTGCAGACTGAACTCTACCATATTATGATCGCTGCTTCCTAAGTGTTCCCTTACTTTAAGATTTTTTATAAAGTCTGGTTCATTACATAGCACTAGGTCCAGAAAAGCCTGCTCCCTTGTGGGCTCCATGACAAGCTGTTCCAAAAAGCCATCCTGTAAGCATTCCATGAATTCCCTTTCTTTGGATCCACTGGCAACATTATTTACCCAGTCCGCCTGCATATTGAAGTCTCCCATGATCACTGTGACCTTGCCTTTCTGACATGCCTTCTCTATTTCCCGGTACATGTTGCGCCTCTGGTCCTGACCACTGTTAGGAGGTCTGTACATAACTCCCACTATGGTTTTTTTTGCCTTTGTGGTTTCTCAATTCCACCCACACAGACTCCACATCATCCGACCCTATGTCATTCAGCACCATAGATTTAATTTTGTTCTTAACTAACAAGGCAACCCCGCCCCCTCTGCCCACCTCCCTGTCTTTTCGATAAGTTGAAAACCCTTGGATGTTTAACTGCCAGTCCTGACCCCCCTGTAACCACGTCTCTGTGATGCCTACCACATCATAATCATTCACGATGATCTGTGCCATTAGTTCGTCTGCTTTGTTATGAATGCTACGAGCATTCAGGTAAAGTGCCTTAATGTTAACTTTCTTATCATTAGAGATATTGTAATTCATAAGATGTCCTAAGTTATCCTTCCTTTTTGCTGCATTCCCAGTCTGTCTCAAGTTTAAATCTGCCTGCACTATGCTATCCTGCCGCTTATCTTTCCATTTAACTCGAAGCTCCCTGTCGCTTTCACTTTCCCTTCCCCCCCAACTCAGAAGTTTAAAGTCGTACTGACCACCCTATTTATCCTCTTCACTAGAACATTGGTACCTGATCGGTTCAGGTGGAGACCGTCCCAACGGTACAGATCCCCCCGGTTCCAAAACTAATGCCAATGCCCCATGAAATGGAATCCCTCTTTCCCACACCAATCCCTTAGCCACGTGTTTACTTCCCTAATTTTCTTATCCCTATGCCAATTGGCACGTGGCTTGGGCAGTAATTCGGAGATTATGATCCTTGAGGACCTGTACTTCAATTTCCTTCCTAGTGCTTGATAATCCCCAAACAGGTCCTCCACCCTAGCTTTGCCTATGTTGTTAGTCCCAACGTGGACCACAACAACTGGATCCTCCCCCTCCCGCTCCAATATCCTTTCAAGCCGGTCGGAGATGTCCCGAACCCTGGCACCGGGTAGGCAACGCACCATGTGAGACTCCCGATCCGACTTGCGAAGGATACTATCTGTCCCCCTAAATATAGAATCCCCTATAACAACTACTTGTCTTTTTGCTCCCCCCTCTTGAATGGCCTTCTGCACCATGGTCAGCTGGCTCATCCTGTCCAGAGCCCTTTTCCTCATCCGTACAGGGAGCAAGAATCTCATACCTGTTGGACAAGGTCAAGGGCTGAGGCTCCTGCACTCCTGAACTCAGGTTCCCGTTACCTGCCTCACTTACAGTCACACTTTGATGTCCCTGATCACTAATTGGATGTGAATTACTTAATCTCCCAGGTGTGACTGCCTCCTGAAACAGTGTCCAGGTAACTCTCCCCCTCCTGGATGCGCCGCAGTGTTTGAAGCTCAGATTCCAGATCATCAACTCTGAAGAATAAGTCTGGATCTTTTTATTCCATTCTGTTTCAGGGCAACATTTAATTACAGCCATAGCAGATTTGATGTTTGGTTTCAAAACGACCTCTTGGTAAGCATAAATTATATGTAGAGTCATAATCTATGTACAGAATCATTTCCTGATGGCATTTGTTTTTCCCTTCAGTTTCCATTGTTAAATAATTATAAATTAATGTTCAGTTCTGGCCAATGTGAGAAAAGAACATTCCAACTGGAGTCAATGACTGATTTTATCATGGGACCTTCTCCAGTTTCTGAATAAAATTAAACCATGTCCAAAATATCTTTCTATTATTATTCTGTTGAATGCGGCTTTTGATTTTTCTTTGGAAGTCATAATTGCCTCAAAGCATGAACTCTTTTACTTTCTTCACAGATATTGCTCGACCTCTTGAGTATTTCCAGTGTCCATTGTATATTGTCTTTGTGACCCCTTTACAAATTTGACTAAAATTTCCACTGTTCTGGGATTGGCAAGTTTCTTTTGTTTTGTTCTCTAATCTTGACTCGAAGTTGATCCTTTAGTCTTGTATTAAGTAACCAAGTCAAATAACCTGTTTGCTTCTAATTAATTAAGGCCCTTCATTATTTATAGACTTGAATCATGACTCACCTCAATCTTTTCTCCTGAGGAATGTATCTTTAATCACTGGAGCATTTTTTTTTCACTGCTTAATTAACCTATGAAATGATATGATTGTAAGTCCGTGTTTTCTGAACCTCTATGCTTTAAAGTGAATTTTTAAATACAGCAATAATCAATGTAAGGTTTGTACATGTCATTATTCGAACTGAAACTAATGGGTAGCAATTTAAGAATACCAATTCTCAAGTGATAATTGTACCTCATCCATCTGAAGTACAGGCAGCTTTATTTTAAGTGACAATTGTAGAAAGGTTTAGGAAGTGAACATTAATTTCTTCTTCTAATGATAAGTCACAGACCTGAAAGGTTAACATTCTTCGTGGTTGCTGCCTGATCTGCTGAGCATGTCTGACATTTTCTGCTTTTATTTCTGTGGTGCTGCTTGAACACTGCACAAATGTTGCTTCTTTGTTGGGGTGCTGGTTGAGTTGAGACAGGAAGCATTTTCCATCTTATCTGTACTTTATCCAATTTGCAAGTGCTTAATATCAACACTGGGCCCAAAGGGAAAATCGGCACATTTCCCACCAATGATATTTATCAGCCTGATGATAATCAATTCATTGAAAAATAACTCTCAAGAATATGTTTACAAGCTAACCAGGACATGGTACAAAGCAGCTGGAAAAATGCATTTCCCCTTTGAGAAATAATACGTTCATGAGAATAGTTTTCAAGAATATCTCCTGATGAAGGACGATATTTGGCTTGCTGATAAGTTTTCAAGTATTAAAAGTGGTGAAAAAATGGGCAAGAATAGACAATTTGATTTATTAATACTGCCCCAAAAGCATGTTGTCTGGAGCATCATAGCTAGATATTTCCTAATCCCTGCAGCCACACATTTTCCTGGAAGTACCAAAACCCAGGCCTATAAGGTAAAACAAAACTCTGAAAAATTTCCCTCCATCTGCTCACTCAGTCACAACTAGTTCAGAAAATTTTGTTAAAATTTATTTGTCTTCTATGTGATGTATCTGATTTGTCAAAACAGGTCTATGTTCTTCACAATTTATATGTTGTGTGAAAAATAAAATATTCCAGTAATTTTGGAGAAAATGACAAAACATGATTAATATTGCAGCATTGAATGTTGTACCGGACCTAATCTAGTAATTTGGGACTTTTTAAATGTGTTTTTTTTCTAGGGAGCTGGGCCGTCAGCGTAGTTTCATTGAACTGGACACACCTTCAGTGACGGGTGAGCAGGTTGAAGCTCTGGAAGTAGCAGTAAATGAGAAAATCAGGGAACACATTCCTGTCAATGTGCGAGTTGTATCTGTAGATGACCCAGAGGTAGAAAAGGTAAATTAAGATCGAGGGACACTTAGTTTTGAATTTTCATTATTTGCTCGTCTCCCTGACACCCTCCAGTTATGTCTCTGCTATCCTGAGTGTGCATCCTAATAACTGGGTTTTGAATCCAATGAAGCCAATGAGTAACCTAAGTGGAAGCCTTCATATGCCATGTGAATTTAGGCACTGAGTATTGGCAAGCTATTTTGTAAAGTAGCATAGCATAACTCAATCCTCTCCTTCCTTGAACTTTTTAGTAAGGAATGCTAGTTGATCAGGAACAAATATCCTGGTTGATTTTTTTTCTTCCTCTTGCATAGCTTAACTCAATTACCATCAGAATCACAGTTGCCTCTTGGGCCGGAAGCCTGCAAACTTCTCATTTGTGTGGCTGGCTATAATGGAGTAGAGCAGAGTAACTTTTATTTGTCATTTCTACCATATACAACTGATAAAGTAAAAACAAGACAGCAGTCCTCCAGGACTGAGGTTGCTACATGGACAATGCACTACATATGGCACGGTGGCTCAGTGGTTAGCACTGCTGCCTCACAGTACCAGGGTCCCAGGTTCAATCCCAGCCCTGGGCGACTGTCTGTGTGGAGTTTGCACATTCTCCCCATGTCTGTGTGGGTTTCCTCCAGGTACTCTGGTTTCCTCCCACAGTCCAAAGATGCGCACGTCAGGTGAATTGGCCATGCTAAATTGCCCATAGTGTTAGGTGCATTAGTCAGAAGGAAATGGGTCTGGGTGGGTTACTCTTTGGAGGGTCAGTGTAGACTGGTTGGGCTGAACGGCCTGTTTTCACACTATAGAGAATCTAATCTCTCTAATCTCTACACAATCGTACACGCCATAAAGTGCATAAGAAGTGCAAACATGCAAGTTGCAGTCTATTGGAAGAATGATGAATAATAGACATTTTTCTAGCAGCAATACAAAAGAATTTCAGATGGGAAAGAGTCCGATCGTACTTTGTTAAGGAGCCTGATGGCTTGGGGGAAGAAACTGTTGCACAGTCTGGCTGTGAGACTGAATGGTCTGGAATCTTCTGCTAGATGGCAGGAGGGAGGAGAGTTTGAGTGACAGGTGTGTGGGGTCTTCCACAATGCTCTTAGCCTTTCGGATGCAGTGTGTGGAGTAAATGTCTGTAGTGGAGGGAAGAGGATCCCGACGATCTTCTCAGCTGTCCTCAATGTCCGTTGTAGGGTCTTACGATCCGAGACTGTGCAATTCCTGAACCAGGCAGTGATGCAGCTGTTCAGGGTACTCTCAATGAACTCTCTGTAGAACGTGGTGAGGATGGAGGTTGGGAGGTGGGCTTTCCTCAGCCTGTGCAGAAAGTAGAGATGTTGCTGGGCTTTCTTGGCTATGGAGCTGATGTTGAGGGTCCAGGTGAGATTCTCCACCAAGTGTACACCAAGAAATTTGGTGCTCTTCACGATCTCCACGGGGGAGCCGTCAATGTCCAGTGGAGATTAATTGCCCTCCTGAAGTCAACAACCATCTCTTTCGTCTTGTCCACGTTCAAAGACAGGTTTTGGCTGTATGGTGGTTGTATGGCAGAGCTAAATAATAATTTGACAAAATGTACTTTTCTTGTGTAGACCCTATCTGTTACCACAGTATCCTTGGTATATGAGGATGAGATACTGACTGAAACTAGATTGACTTGAAACTATTTAAATGAGTGATAAGTACAGATTTGCAATCAATGATTTCGTTCGTTAATGGTCAGGACACACCCATATTAAACGACATGTACTTTGGAAGCACAATTGGATGGATTCACTCAATTCAGCGTGCCATTTAGGATCCAAAAGTGATGTAAATCTATATTTTTAGAATTATTTAGTTTTTAGTATTTTTAGAATTTGAGAGTTTTCGAGGAACAAAGTTTATTATTGACAAGCAAAATGGGAGAAGAAAACTTGAGTTAAATGAACTTAGATTAATGATTAGGTTAGAATCTATGACAGGATTGTGATTCAGGCTCAGGAAAGATGTTAAACCAAAGGGACCATGTCCAAAGAACTTTAACACCCCCACCACCTGACACCAAGATTGTATTGCAGATCTTGGTTCACTCCAGTTGGCTGTTTATGTGAGATTAGTACTTTTTTGACAAAGATAAGATAATGTGTCTTATGTTATCTCTGGAAGCCTTGCTGTAATGATGCTAGATCTTATATCTAAAGATAGACTAAGGTTATGGCACCAGTTCTGATGCAATTGTTTAGAGATTTTACCTTGTGTCTGAAAATGTCAGTAATAAAGCAACATCTTGTTACTGTGAGACTTGGAACTTCAGAGATAGGAATATGTACTTTAACATTGATAATGCTATTTTCTTGCAGACTTTATTTTGCTGTACCTACTGTTTTTGATACACAATCATTCCTAGTAATGTCAAGCTTGAATATTAGAAATTTTATAAACTGTAAATTTGTCATGGCCCTTTGATATTGGAAATTCCCATTTATATGGCATATATTAGTGGAAGTGCAATGCTTCTTCAGTGTTCTAATTTTCAGTCTGCCTTTGTGTTAGCATCCAGACTCCATTGTGACCAACCTGTACCAGAGTAACATTAATGTGTGAACAGTGGTAGGAGAGTTTGTGAGTGGAGAAAGCATCAGAAGACCCCCTTTTTTCAGCATTTTATGAACTTTAACCACCCTAAGCTAAAGGAGTGATTTGGAATGAATTTTTTGATTCCTTTTTTTTCCTGAAGGTGTGTGATTGTTTATAGCAGGCCTGATGTACCAGAGTCACTCCATTACCAAGTTCAGGCTGTGTTGAATGTCAATTTGTTCAAATGATGGGGATTTATGTAAATAATTGAATAACTTTTAGAAAATGCTTTCATGAAGTGTATTGCTGCTGACTAGGCCAGCATTTATTTCCCAGGTCCTTGGGAAGGAGGTGTCTTCATGAACTGCTGCAGTCACATAGTGCATACATCCATAGAGTTAACAGGAATGGAATTTCATGGTTTTGACCCAATGACAGTAAAGAAATTGCAATATAGTTTCAAGTCAGGAGCTGTGTACCTTGGAGGGAACCTTGTGAGTGGTGGTGTTCCCATGCTATTGCCTTTGTCCTTCCAGGTGGTAGAGGTTGTGGGATTGGAAGGCACTATCTAAGGAACCTTGGTGAGTTACTGCAGTGTATCTTGTAGATGGTGGCATACTGCTGGCACTGTGTGCTGGCAGTTGATGGAGGGAATATTAAAGGTGGTGGATGGGGTGCCAATCAAGTAGGATGCATTGAATTGGATGATATTGAGCTTTTTGAGTGTTGTTGAAGCTGACCTCATCCAAACAAGTGGAGAATATTCCATTACACTTCTGACTGCAGAAGCTGTGGGAGTCAGGATATAAGTTACTGGCTACATAATTCTTACCCTCAGACCTGCTCTTCTAGCCAAAGTATTTGTATGGCTAGCCCACTTCAGTTTCTGGTCAACGGTAATCCCCAGGATATCGGTACTGCCACTTAATGTCAAGGGCGGATGGTTAAGACTCTGTCTTGGTCATTGCCTGCCACTTGTGTGGCATGGATGTAACTTGTCCCCTGTCAGCCCAAATGTGCATGGTATTGATGTCCTGCTGCACATTGACATGGACTGCTTCAGTATCTAAAGAGTAGTGAACATTATGGAGGCCGGTGTAATCATCAGTGAGCATCCTGATTTCTGTTGTTATGATGGATGCAACTGGTGAAGCAACTGAAAATGATTGTGTCGAGCCATCACACTGAGGAACTCCTGCCGAGATGTACTGAGATAGATTGACCTCCAACAACCAGTCGTTTTCCTTTGTGTTGTGTGACTCCATCTAGTGGAGAATTCTCCTTCTATTCCCATTCACTGCTGTTTTCCTTGGGCTTCTTGATGCCATATTTTGCCAAATCTCTTTTTCCTTATTTAACCTAAGGCTGTAATGAGGCCTGGAGCTGAGATTCCCTGGCTGATCCTGAATTGAGTGTCAATGAGCAAGTTCTTGTTGACTTATAGCTGCTTGATTGCATTGTTGACAACACCTTCCATCACTTTGCTGCTGATTGAGAGTAGATTGGGACTGTAACTGGCTGGGTTGGATGGAGCACATTTGCACAATTTTCAACATTGCCAGAAGATACCCGTGTTGGAGCTTCCTGGAACAGCTGAGCTGGGGTGCTGCCAGTTCAGTCACTTTGTGATATCACATGAAGGGAATCAGCTAAAGACTAGCATCTGTGATGCTGAGGACCTCAGTCTAGTTGAGAGAGATCATCCACTTGGCACTTCTGGCTACTGATGGTTGCAAATACTTCAACCTTTTGTCCTACTATGCTGGGGTCACCTGCCAATAAGGATATGCATATTTTATTGTGCTCCAGTATAGTTTTATACTCCAGTTAGTTGTTGACATATCCACCACTATTCACAACTGAATCTGACAAGACTGCAGAGTTTGGATTTGATCCACATTAAAAGGATTTCAAGAAACCTAACTTTTTAATAACTTTACAGAGAGCAAATAACAATTGGGGCTTACAAATGTGATTATGCCAGAAGCTGAAGTGTACGGATTTTTAAATTTTTTTTTTAATCATGGATTGGAAAATTTTACATTTTGCAATATAAAGTGGGTTTCAGGGTCAGAAAGGTTGTTGTAAAGTAATTAATACCGATTTTTAAAAATAAGATACAACTTTTTCAAGGATTTTCACAATCAGAATAACAGCATAATGAAATGGAAATGCACACATGTTCTGAGATTTATAATTGGTTTCGCACATGAGCTGATGCCAGACATTACTGTCATTTCGTCAGAGTAACAACAGCAAATGCTGACAGTTTGGCTATTGTTACAACTGAAAAGTCTGGGCCACTGCTTCAGTAAGTTTTCAGGTTTTACCCGTGATCCGATGATGTGAAAGGTTAGAAGATGTACTCCAGGTTTCACAATACCTCTTGTGCAATGCACTGGTAGATTTATTCTATTAAAAATGATGTGGAACATTTCATTGATGTAGTTTTATTGCTGGCAAAAGGAAAAGTTTGTTTTGTAGGTGAGAAGTCGGGGTTTACCAGATGATCATGCTGGCCCAGTCCGAATTATCGATATTGTCGGAATTGATGCAAATATGTGCTGTGGAACGCACGTATCAAATCTCAGTCATCTACAGGTGAGAACATCTTAACATGTCTCCATTTCCTTCGCTAAATTATGGACTAAGAATTACTTGGCGACAGGATGGATCAAATTAATTTGCTTGTGCTTTTTAAGTTCAGATCCTTTGATTTGATTTCACATCATGAAAATAAATTTTCCTTCAGAATAAGGGAATAGGTTTGAGTGTAAGGGATTCACAATTTAGTCCTCTTTGCTATCTTTATTAAATAAAAATGTTATTTTCACGAATTGCCAGGTTTGTAACATAGTCACCCAGCTGCTACCAAAATTATCATCAAAAGTCATCACGAGAACACAGATATTCCTGAACTCTGGATCTCTGCTTACTGAATCTACATTGAAATTTGCTCAGATTTAGGACTGGTGGTGCACTGATCCCAGAATACCAATAATCACTTGTTCCCTGTTGTTTTTTCTGAATTTTCTGTAAATACTGACCATATCACTTTCAGGCTCTAGTAATTTGAGAGAAGCTGTAGAGACTGGGTATATTTTGCCTGAAGTATTGGAGGCTGGGGGGTGACCTTACAGATGTTTATAAAATCATGAGAGGCATGGATAGGGTCAGTAGACAAGGTCTTTTCCCCAGGTGGGGGAATACAAACTAGAGTGCATAGGTTTAAGGTGAGAGGGGAAAGATTTAAAAGGAACTTCAGGGGCAACTTTCCCACACAGAGGGTGGTGTGTGTGTGGGATGAGCTGTTGAGGAACTTGTGGAGGTAAGTACAATTACAACATTTAAAAGGCATCTGGATGGATACATGAATAGGAAGGGTTTAGAGGGATAGGGGCCAAGTGCCGGCAAATGGAACTAGATTTATTTAGGATACCTGGTCGGCATGGACAAGTTGGACCAAAAGATCTGTTTCTGTGCTGTGTATCTCAATGACTCTATGACTCTAATTGTGCAATATACAAGCCAAGGCAACCGGAATAAAAAGCACCCATGAATTTAACCTTCTATCTAAAGAGAAGAACCTTTGCAAACTGAAGCACCCTTTTCTCCTCAAAATGGATTTCTTTTGGGCCAAGTATATGTTATCTGAAAGCCAGATTTCACATAAACTAGACGACTGGAAAAATGTGTATGCAATGTTTGAAACATATTATACATGTAATATAATTGAAATAAAAACACAGAATGCTGTTTAAAAGCTGAGCAGGCCAGTCAGTATTTGTGGAGAGTGAAATCAAGTTAATGTTTCAGTTGAGAACATATTTGGTGAAAAGCCATCAGCCTGAAATTTTAACTGTGTTTCTCTCACAACAGATGCTGCCTGATCTGCTGAGTATTCACAGCATTCTCTATTCTTTTTTGAGATTTTCAACAGTTGTCCTATTTTTTAAGTTTTTATATAACTGTGGATTAGTTATTGAGCAATTGATTAAGGCCCCTTCCATATTGTTTGTGATTGAATTATGTGTAACATGCCAATGCAGTTACACAATTCTCAACTCCTTCCTGCCAGTGGCAATGATACCTTTCAACTCATCAAATATAAAGATGGCCAGTATGATTGCAGCTCTGATAATCTATGCATCTTGGCCTATTTTCCAGGTCATTAAAATTTTAGGAACAGATAAAGGAAAGAAGAACAAAACAAACTTAATTTTCCTGGCTGGCAATAGAGTCTTGAAATATGCAGAGAAAAGCTACACAGTGGAAAAGTCTTTAACATCAATTCTCAAGTAAGTGGAATGCTTTTTCTGGAATACCATCATGTAAAACAGCTGAAATCACTTTTGTATTGGTCTGCTAATACAATGTATGAGCTGTTAAATAACAGAATAAAAATGTGCACGTCCTATGAAATGTAACATTGTGTTAAGTATACAATTTATTTGTGAGTTCAGATAACAAGACTGAGCAACCTTGGTTTATTTTGTTGAAGATGAGGAGGTTGAATTCTGAGGATGTCTGGAGTTGTTTTTGTTTTGTTGGGCAGGCCTAAGAAGAGTGTTTTAGATATAACTCTGGAGCTTACATTCCAGTAACGTGCATTGCAGCATGTACAGTATGTAAAAACTGACTGTGACACTTTGGCCAGAGAGCGTGAGTGAAGTTCCAGTGTCAAGGCTGCCAAAATGCAATTTCCGATTAACAATGTGGCCATTCATATGCTGCCATCAGAATTTTTAGTCACGACTTCAGAACATGAGATTATCCCTGCACAGCAGTGCATTTGTCGAGAAAATAGGCAAAACAGATTCAGTCAGTGGAATCATTTTAAGTAACATCTTTCAGATGACACGTCCCTACAAAGCTGTCAAGCAGTTGGCATTGAATGAGCTAAATTCACATCAGAAAATCAGCAGGGGCATAGACAAAGTGAATGACTTTTCCCTCGGGTGGGGGAGTTCAAAATCAGAGGCCGTATTTTTAAGGTGAGAGGAGAAAGATTTAAAAAGGATGTGAGGCATTTTTACACAGGCAGTGGTTCTTTTGTGGAATGAACTGCCAGAGAAAATGGTGGATGCAGGCACAGTTACAACATTTAAAAGACATTTGGATAAGTTCATGAATAGGAAAGGTTTGGAGTGATTTGGGCCAAGTGGAAGCAGGTGGAACTAGTTGGGAACATGGTCGGTGTAGATTACTTGGACAGAAGGGTCTATTTCCATGCTGTGTGACTATGACTATGTTCAAATTATAATAATAAAACTTTGAATTCCAGAACAGGGTCATGATCTACTTTACCAAAGTATCTTAATCATTTTTTGAAAGAGAGTGTAGTGAGGGAGGGACTCAGTCCAACTACAAAATCCTCTTTCTTTGTCTTGATTGATAGTAGCAAGAATGTTTGATTATATTCAAAACATTGAAGTTGTGACATTGTATAGAATATTTAGAATTTTTGTATATTCTGAAGGCGTTTCAGTGAATTTGTTTGAAATGAATTTGTTCACCTAATTTTTCAGGAATGGACCAGAGGAACACATTGAAGCTGTGGATAAATTGCAAAAATCAGTCAAATTGCTACAGAAGGTATTCCTGATAATTCAGTTTGATTATGACGTCAATTAAGAACTGTATTTGACCAATAATAATAGTTTAAATAATGAAATAACTACCTTGAAAATGTTTCTAAAGGGAGACTTTGAGGTAAAAAAATTTCTGATAAGAGAAATTAACAGTAGTGCTTTGTCAAAAATTATGTTAAACAAATTTTGAACTGTAACGATTATTTACACAAAGAGCTGTAAGTTCTTTTAAAGGTACATTGTAATCCAATTACCAAGTGCATGAGGCAGAGCATTACTCCTCTATTTGTTAACTGGTTGCTTTGAAATAGGGGAACGAAGAATGTTATGCTAATATTTTAGCAATTATGCACTCATCTTGGCAACAGAAATTTTCAGACTAATATTTCAGGTTTTACATGTTTAAGTGTGGTGACTGATGATTTCGATGAGTTCACTGAGTTTGACTGAGTGAACATGCTTTTTATGTTAGTTGCAATGTAAAAAAAGGATTTATGATCTTATTCCTTATGACTCACAAAGGCAAATCTCCTCCAAAATTTAATTTTGTCTGGATTAATACCAGATTTATATAGATTGAGAGCAACTGGAAATTATATCTTCTGCTTCCTGGCAAGAAGCATTGCTCCAAAAACCATTCCATTTTCATTTATTAAAGTCATATCTGATGTCTTTTGTTTCAATTGCAAATTCAATTCCATTTCCAATCCTTTTTGTATAAGTGGTACAAATTTTCAACTGCTAAATCTTCGCGGTCGGAATTAAAAGTGTCAGATTGATTTGCAAATACTTGATATGACTATTAAGGTTTACCTAGTAATTACCACTTTATGTTCTCTTACAAACAGTTTTAATGCAAAAAAAGCTTAGATTTAACCAAGGTATCTCTCCAGGGTGAGATTCGCATGTTAGGAGAGTATAGATAAAGTTGCCATAGTGATATGATATCATAGGATTGCTCTCTCATTATAGAAAGAGGTGGTGGTTTAACCTGAGGGTCACCATGCCTCGGGCAAGGGGAGAAGCTGAGAAGGAGAATCCCTTATGGTAATCTCAGCCAGGAATTGAACCCAGTGTTGTGACATCACTCTGCACTGCAAACTTGCCATCCACCCAACCGAGCTATCTTACCCCATGTTAGATGAGCTTATGAATATCTAAACGGAGAGATCTATGGGGAAATTTTGCAAATATTTAGATAATGAACAGGTAATCATGAGATTGCTGTCTTATGTTCCTGAAATACTCTTCCTACATATTTGTCAATGCAAGGAAAGAAAAAAATTACAAAATCTTGAATCGTGTTCGAGTTTGTGTTCTGTGGCAGTCGCTACAAGCTTTACTGGATGTTTATTTTGTTTTGAGCACTTTTGGGAATAATTAAACCCTTGGGTGGAACTTACACGTAATATGTTTTTTCTTTTCTGTGCTCTAAAGAACAATCTAAACCTACTCAGGGATTTGGCTCTGTTAACAGCAAAAAGCTTTAGGAATGATCCAAACAAGGGCAAGTTATTAGTTTTGCATAGGTAAGTAACTTTATATTCTGTCATTATTCTTTGTATATATACATTGATGTTGATCGGGTTTGGAACACAGCTTTTTCACTGAAGACAATAGAAGCTTATGCAGGTCAGAGTTTTGCTTTTATTAAGTAAGCCATGTATCAAACTGAATGTAGGTCACATAACGTTCTGACCTTGAGTTGCAGTGCAGAGATTGCAATCAGTGGAAGCCAATACACAGACATTCCAATGAGTTGTGAAGCTAGTCAGTCAAAGAAAATCACAAGTTTGTGGCATAGTTGTTGATCTAAAATTAAGTTAATGATCTAACTAAATCACATAAACATATAGAGAATGGACAGCTATTTTTTAAGCAAAGACTTCAATATCAAGACAGAAGAATGAACAGCTCTCATAGATCTTGAAGTTTATTTTTCTTAGTCATTCATAAGATATGGGCATCATTGGCTAGGCTAGTATTTATTGTCCATTCATAATTGTCCTTGAGAAAGTGATGCTGAGCTGTTGCCTTAAACCAGCTGCTGTCCACGTGTGGCAGGTACATCCTCCATACCGTTGAGAGTGGAGTTCCAAGATCTTAATCCAGTGACATTGAATGAATGACAATATAGTTTTGTGTCAGGATTGTGTTTGTCTAGGAGGGAAACTTGTAAGTGGCAATGTTACCATGTATTCACTGCCCTTGTCCTTCTAGGTGGTGAAGATCTTGGAAGATGTTGTCTGAGGAACCTTGGTGAGTGGTTGCCGTGCATCTTGCAGAAGCTGCATATGCTGCCACTGTGTACTGTTAGTGAAGGTGATAGATGCAGTGCAGGCTGTTTCGTCTTGGATGATGTTGAGCGTTGTTGGAGCTGCATTCATCTAGGCAAGTGGAGAGAGTTCCATTGCACCTCTGACTTGTGCCTGGTAGATGGGTGGATGGGCTCTGGAAAGTCAGGGTGAGTTACTCATTGGAGAATTGAGAGCCTTTGATTTTGCTTTTGTAGTCACAGAAGGCTGGACCAGTTCAGTTTCTGGTAATCCCCAGAATGTTGATAATGGGATAATGCCATTGAATATCAAGGGTTTAAAGTTTAGATTCTGTCTTTCTTGTAATGGTCATTTGTCAGTACTTGTTTCACATGAATGTTATTTGCTACTTACTAACCCAGGCTTGGATATTTATCCAGGGCTTGCTTCAGTGTCTGTGTCATCACAAATGATGCTGAGCATTGTGCAATCATCAGTGAACAAGCCCACTTTTGACCTTATGACGGAGGGAAGCTCATAGTTGAAGGAGTTAAGATGGTTGGGCCTAGGATACGACTGAAATGAGCTCCGGCACTATTGTCCTAGGACTGAGATGATTTACCGCTAGCAACCACCCATCTTTGTTTGTGTGAAGTATGTCTCAACCAACAGAGAGTTTTCCCTCAATTTCCATTGACTCCACTTCTTCTAAGGTTTCTTGACGTAGCTCTCAGTCAAATGTGGCCTTGGTGTCAAGAGCTATCACCCTCACTTGCCATCTGGCGTTCAGCTCTTACGTTCATGTTTGGACAAAGTCTGTACCAAGGTTAGGAGCTGTTGGCTTAATGGAACCCAAAGTGAGCATCATCGAGCAGGTCATTGTTGTGTTAAGAGTTGCTTGGTGGCATGTCAACAACACATCGCTTTGGTTGAGAGTGGTCTGAGGGAGCACTAATAGCTGAGTTTGATTTGCCTTGTACTTTGTGGACAGATATACCTGGGCTATTTTCCACATATCTTCAAGATATTTTGTATATGAGCATCCTTGCACCTAGTGAAACTTCCTAATGCTCCTCCAGCTAGAGTAAAGAATCTGCCATTATGTCCCATTTTAAAAATATTTTTGGACAATGAATTAAAGTTGAGAGAAATTCTATTCTGGCCACTCAAAGCCGTGTTAACTCAAGCAGCCTATCCAAGTGAAGTCTTCTGTCAGTATGAAACCAGTATGACAGTTTCTACAGCCTTTTGTCCATTTGAAACCAGATGCCCCACTTTTAATTGACTTTCTTAATGATCGCTAATTTTCTCAGCAATGCTTTTTCAAACAATGTTGTTTTGAAAACCCAAGACATATTTGAAGTTTTAAGTTTCTGTACACTTCTGTTTTGTTCTTCAAACTATGAGTTATTACTGCAGTATAGTCAGAGCTTTAGTTTAAAGGAAAGACTTTTGGCTTGCCTTCATCGATCAGAGCATTGAGTACAGAAGTCAGGATGTCATGTTACAACTGTACAAGGCATTGGTTAAGGCCACATTTGAAGCACTACGTACAATTCCGGTCACCCTGCTATAGGAAGGATGTTATTAAACTGGAAAGGGTTAAGATTTACAAGGATGTTACCAAGACTAGAAGGTTTGAGTTATAAGGAAAGGCTGGATAGGCTGGGAATTTTTCCCTGGAGTGTAAGAGGCTGAGGGGTGACCTTATAGAAGTTCATGAAAGGGCCATAAATAAGGTCCAGAGCTAAGGAATTTTCACGAGGGTAGGGGAGTCCAAAACTAGAGGCATAGGTTTAAGGTGAGAGGAAAAAGATTTGAAAGGGAGTTGAGGGACACCTTTTTCGCACAAAAGGTGGTGTATAAATGGAATGAGCTGCCAGAAGAAGTGGTAGAGCAGGTACAATCAAACATTTAAAATAAATTTGCACAGATACATGGATAGGAAAGGTTTAGAGGAATATGGGCTAAATGCAGGCAATTCAGCTGAGATATCTGGATAGCATGGTGAGTTGGGCCGTAGGGCCAGTTTTCATGCTGTATGACTGTGTGACTCTAAGACTTTTTTATGTAGGACATGTTAAAGTACAATTAATGAAGTATTTTAAAATGTAGCCACTGTTCTTCTCTTAATTAGTTCCTCTACAGCACTGGAACTATATTGTATCTGACCTGGAATGTTTGATGCTGGTACTAGTGCGAATGTGTTGCTGTTCCCAGCAGTGACATGTCCTCAATTTTGAGAGCACAAAATAAGGTTAATAAAACATAACAGAAGTACTTCTATATGTAACAATGTAGCTGTGAGGAAAGATTGGACAGGTTGGGATGTTCCCTTTGGAAGAGAGAAGGCCAAGGAGAAAGTTGATTAAGATGTGCAAAACTGTGAGAAGTCTGGATGAAGCTTTCCTATTTACCTTAGTGGAGAGGTCACTGACTAGGGGGCATATATTTAATGTGGCTGGTGGGGAGGTTAGAAGTGAGAAAATGTAACAAATTTTCACCAAGAGGCTTGGAGGGGTCTGGAGCTCATACCTGAAAGGCTAGTACATGGCAAAACTCTCTACTAATTAAAATAATGTCTGGATATGTTCCTCAAATGGTGGAATGAGAAGGGCTACAGATCAAATTTTGCAAGGTAAGACTGGACTGAGTGACTCAGTTCTTTCAGCTGGACCACATGTGATTGACCAAGTGGCCTTTTTTTGTGCTGTAAAGATTTTAAACTTCCACAGTGGACAACTGCCTATATTCTCATATTGTTTATAATGAACTGCCCTTTCAAAATTTCCACATCTATTTCCATTATTTTCTTTCAGAAAAGATGGGGACAATGAATTTATGAATATTATAGCAAATGAAGTTAGTGCTGAGGTAAGGTAGAGCAACTTTTACTGGTCATTTTAAATGGTGATTTATTTTTGTTTATTCAACAGATTCTTGTTGACTGCATTAGTATCTGATCTTCAATAATGACCTCTTATTCCCACTAATATCTACCATTCTCACCTTTCATATTCATTTTGTCTTATTGCATTGCTGACTCTCCAGGTTTGGTTTTGCTTTGGCCTTTGCTTTCTTTCTGTGTGTGTCTGTCCAACGCCTTTCTTGTTTCTTCTGTTGCGTGAACCATTCCATCACTATCTATGTCACTGAGCTGACTATTCCCACTCTCCTGCTGTGGAGTTGATTGTGGGGCGTGCTGGTGGCCATCAGCGGCAGTGCTGTGCTAGTTCATTGTAGCTCTCTTCCAATGGCATCAAGCATTAGATGTGAAATTCAGATCAGATCAGCAGCCTCAAATCATTAGTTATTTTTGCATGTAATCAGCACAATACAAACCAGAATTTGTCAATTGTTGGAGTTAAATAAACAATCCCATTTGATCAGGCAGCCTGCAGGATTGAATCTTTCCCCCCCAATATCACTATCATGAGTCTTATTGACTTGGCCTTATATTGAGCTTTTCTGACCATATGATACCTCAAGTTGCTGTACCACCAAAGAAAAACCTATGAAGGACACACTGTTGTAATATAGGAAATGCAGCAGCGAAATTGTTCTCAGGAGGCTCCCACAGATAGATATGTGAAAATGACCAACAATCTGTTTTTGTGATGTTGATTTAAGAATAAATATTGGCCAGTACATCAGACAGAACTCCACCATGCCTGTTGGAAAATAGTGCCATGGAATATTTTATGCCTGCCTGAGAGGGTAGATGGAGGGGGGGGGTCTCCATTTAATGTCCAAGTCAAATGATGACACCTCTGACCATGCAACATTTTCTCAGGGTGTCAGCCTCTTTACTGTGTGATCAAATCCAGGAGTGAGACTTGAATCCACAAACTTCTGTCTCAAGTGACGGTTCTACCCACTGAGATCCAGTTCACAGTAGAATAATGTCACACGAGTGGAATCCTTGTTCAGAGCATTGTTTTGAATAAACTTGCAGGCCTTTTCAGCTAATCCCTTCTGTCCTAAAGCTATCCGACCTTGGGTTTTTAACACAATCACAGCAGTTCTACAATATTGAAGTAGACCTCTTCTTTGTACATTAAATACCCATCCAATACCCTCTTGAATGCCTCAATTGCACTCCACCATAGCCACACTCAGGCGATGCATTCCAAACCCTAACTACTCACCTTGTGCAAACGTTTATTTTCTCACCTTGTATTTGCTTGTTTTGCAAATCATTTTAAATCCATGCCTTCTTGTTCACTTTACAAACAGAAAATAGTCTCTCTCTCGAGACAGCTGGCTTATAATTTTGAAAACCTCAGATCTCCTCTCAGCTGCCTTCTCTCCAAGAAAAATAATCCCAATGTCTTCAATCTATCCTCAAAACTAATTTTCTCATTCCTGAAGCCATTCTTGTAAATGGCTTTTGCACTCTCTCCAAAGAATTCACATAATGTGGTAGCCAGATCTGTACATAGTAGTCCAGTTGAGCTCTAAAAACTGTCTTGAACAAGTTCAGCAACACTTCCTTGCTCTTGTGCTCTAAACCCTATTATGAAGCTGTACACTATATGCTTTGTTAACTGCTCCATCCAACTGTCCTGCGAAAATCACTGATCTGTGCACATTTATCCTCTGCTCCTGAAACCCCTTTAGAATTTTACCCCCCTATCATCTATTACCTTTCAATGGTCTTCCTATCGAAGTGCATCACCTCTCACTTCTTTACATTGAATCCTATCTGCCAACTACCCACCCACTCCACTAAACTTTCTATGCCCTTTTGGAGTTCTACACTGTCCTCCTCACAGCCTACATAGAGTCGTAGAGATGAACAGCATGGAAACAGACTCTTCGGTAAAACTCGTCTATGCCAACCAGATCTCCCAATCCAATGTAGTCCGACCTGCCAGCACCTGGCCCATATCCCTTCAAACCCTTCCTATGCATATTATCCAGATGCCTTTTAAATGTTGCAATTGTACTAGCCTCCACAGCTTCCTCTGGCAGCTCATTCCATACACGCACCACCCTCTCAGTGAAAAAGTTGTCCCTTAGGTCATTTTTATATCTTTCCCCTCTCACCCTAAACCTATGGCCTCTAGTTTTGGACTCCCCCACTCCAGGGAAAAGACTTTGTCTATTATCCTATCCATGCCCCTCATGATTTTATAAACCTCTATAAGGTCACCCCTCAGCTTCCGACGCTCCAGGTAAAACAGCCCTAGCATATTCAACCTCTCACTATAGCTCAAATCCTCCAACCCTGGCAACATCCTTGTAAATCTTTTCTGAACCCTTTCAAGTTTCACAACATCTTTCTGATACAGTTTTGTATCATCCGCAAACTTTGAAATTGTTCCCCACAACCCACAATCTAGATCATTGTACCCTGTGCATTAACGTCTAGATCAATAGTGCTGCCAAATTCAAAGGAGAGCCAAGTTTTATTGCCTGGTGCAGATTCTTATTGTCTTGATAAACACAAATAAATGTTAAACATCTTGGAGATCATCTTATGTTTATTGTATTTCCTCAGGTAGTGCTTGCATTTCTTACAGTGGGTGATGAAAAAGGAGCAGGCCTATTCCTATTAACAGGTCAAGTGGATGCTGTCGAAGCGCTAGGTTCAAAGTAAGGTCACATTGTCTAGTTTCTGTAACTGTTCAGACAACTTGTGAAATGCCAACTTCATTGTACCTATGGCTTACGTTTTTTTTAAAGCAATATTGATTGACAATTACAAGATATTTTAAGCCCCTCCTAATATACCAGGACTTTCCAAATTGACTGCAGATTCTGGACGGCCTACTGCGAATCCTCTTGCAAGGATGCCTGCGTTGAAGAAGTTTTCCTCCTCTCTAGCTCCTCTAGCTTATCTCTCCACGCTTCAGGCTCTCTGCCTTTATTCCTGATGAAGGGCTTTTGCCCGAAACGTCGATTTTGCTGAAGTGCCTCGGATGCTGCCTGAACTGCTGTGCTCTTCCAGCACCATTGATCCAGAATCCCTTTTCAAATTGACCCCCAGTGTGGTCAGCCTAAGATTTGGGAACGTTAGCTCCAAGTGCTAACAGCTGCGAGGCTGCTTTAACTTGTGCAGTTTTTAAGTAGTGGGAGTGATCCAGCAATTCAATGTTGTCGGCCTAAATCCAGTGCTAAACAAACTAATGGGAATGTAGGTGCTCTTTACCTGAAAATCCTGAGCATTAAGCAACTTTCCTTCCTGTTGCCCTCATGGGTTTCTTTCACTATCCCCTAGTCATGTTCCCACTGTCACAGATATCCAAATTCCCCACCCCCAGCTGTCGGCCCTTGTCCTGCTCCATAGCTGTGGATGTTTGACATGTTTCAAGCACCAAGATGGGTTCATAATGGGACCATGTTTGGGAGAAAGCACTGTATTATAAAATCTCAGTAAATATTCTGTAAGTGTTAGCAGAGCAGCTGTCTTAGCACTAGGCAGTATTAATATACATAAAGAGAGGATCTATCTGATCCTGGTTTGGAAGAGGGATATGTAATAATATTACCTTCCTGAATAGAACCAAAATCTTAACTTAATCCACCTCCTTTCTGCAACATATTTTGGGCTAATTGTACAACAATACTAATATCATGGGTGTGGTGGATTTTTCTCATTTTACCTTCCCAGTTGAAAGAAGCTGGGATTAGTGAGAACCAAGAAACAAACAGAGGGACATTGTTTTTAATAGATGGAGCAATTCTATAATTCTCTCTGTAATAAAACAAAATTGGTTTCTCCTTATGGTTTCAATTGCATACTAACTTGGCAGCCAATGAATGAGCTTTATCAGTTCTTTGCAGCATTATTGAGGAGAAAATTCTAATTCACTTTTAAATATTCAAACCCCCACCAGGAGAAAGTAAAGTTTCCGCCTCATTCAAGCAACTCTGAAAAAAGGAATTAAATTGAGGGGATGTGGGAGAAGTTTGATAACATGTTTGGTTTGCATTATCAGGCATTGTCTGTCCCATAGGGAGTGAAACAGATGTAATTAATTTCCCTTTGTTAATTGAGCAAAACGAATTGGAAAATACCACAGCTTTAGTAAAATGGGTAAAAGAAAGCGATTTATTGGCTGTCTCTTTTGATTTGTTCTTCAATGCAGGGTTGCTCAAATTCTTGATGGAAAAGGTGCCGGAAAGCGGGGACGTTATCAAGGTAAAGCAAACAAGATGAGCAAACGGCCAGAGGTGGAGGCCCTCCTTTGGCAACACATGAGCACGTTGGACAGAAAAGAGGAATGAAGACACACAGTGAATACTTATGTAAATTTACATGTATAATACCATTTTGTCTTTAAAAAAAACTTCATCTTGACCATTTGCTCTTTCAAATGTAGTCTTACAGTATATCTGTGTCCACCATTACATTTGTGAGTGCAAATGTTGCCAAGGCTGGCTCTGAAGGAAAAGGAGTGAGATCACCTCTTCCAAGGACTGTCATTCCTGTTCCTTGCAATACTGGACACAGCCATGACTCCCTAGTGTTTGCACTATAACTGTGGGGTCAAGGTGAAGTATCAGCACGACAGTCTGAGTGAATGTATGCATGATCACTCCATTTACTACTGAATAGGGTTCAATGCTGGTCTGTACTTGGGGTATATCATATGGTGCACACTATCAATAAAATATTTTGTCTTTTAAGTTGTTTTGAGGCATTTTTCCTTTGTAAAATGTAAGGGAATTATGTTTTCCACAGCAACAGTTTTGTAAACTGTAACAAAATAAAATGTCTTCACAGGAATATTTTTAACTTAGTGTAGCACACTAAGCCACATAAAAACAGGATAACATAAATGACCAAAAGCTTGGGCAGTGGTAGCTTAAAATGAGCAGCTTAGAGAAGGGATGCAAGGTAGAAATGTAGGGAGAATGTTGCAGACTTTAATACTTAAGCAACTGAAGGCATGGCTACCAATGAAAATTAAGTACGTAAGAGAGGCCAGAATTAGAAGAGCATAGATATCTTGGTTAAAAACAGAAATTGCTAAAAAAAAACTCAGCAGGTCTGGCAGCATCTGTGGAAAGAAAGCAGAGTTAACAGTTTGAAAGAAGGGTCACTGGACTCGTCATTGTTAACCCTACTTTCTCTCCCCCGATTTAGGTACAGAAAACTAGCACAACCTGCCTCATAATTCTACATGTCTGTACTACAAACTTACTTCCCAGCTTTTTCCCAGTAACATAATATTACTGAAATTCAGAAATACTTCATTGTTGTTACCATTCATTTATGTTTAAAGAAATATTTCTAACCATTTAGAATTCTATTTGTAAACAGCACCCACTTAAAGGACTGATAAACAGGGTGTCTGTTGAGGATGAAACCAAATATGTGCTGCTTCAGCATTGGGACATCCCCTTGGGCTGACAGTGAAGATTAACACAAGCAATCAACAGGGAAACAAAAAAGCCAGCATATTAGTACTTTAGTGAGTGGGGAGAGGCAAAGCACCAGAACTCCGATATAGAACCAGCATCAGTATTTACTGGAACATACGTCCTTCCAGCTATTTGGGAGTGTTTCTTTCAGTTCCATATCTGAAAAATATACTTGGAGAGTTTACAGAAATATCTTTGGCAGTAGTTAAAGTTGTGAAAGACTAGAACACCATTGGCAGTGGCAGCATATTGCAGCATTTGAAAGATCCTCAATAACATGCAAGAGATTTGGAACATGTAGAGAAGGAGAATCTTTAGAGAGTTATAAGACTCTGGAATTCAAGAGCTTATGGTTGAGGTAGAAACTTATGTCAGCATTCACAATTTGATTGAAGGGTAAAGTGATAAACGGGCAAGCAAATGTCACTAGAAGTATTTGTTTGGATGAAAGACATATGAAAGCAGGGAATGGTTCGCAAGAATGGCCTTTTCCATGTTGTAAACCTCTACGTATTTCTAAGAGCATTTCATTTTCTTTTTAAAGTCCAAATTAAGAACATTTTCAATCCACTTGCTATCTAAAACAGCTTTCTGTGATTTACAGTTCTATTGTTCCTTTCACATTTGTACACCTGGTACAAAGTTGAGTGGTGTTTTGTGTTCCAGTCAAATACATGACCTTTTGGCTTGAGATTGAAAAAAAAACTTTATAGTGAGTCAAAATGGACTTCCATACTTTGATGAATAATATCTCCACAAAGTCCAACAGTTGGTGCACCATAGAATATTCTGTTTTCTGATCTTCAATTAGAGCACTAGGTCATTATATCATGGGGCAAACAACTGGTTCTGTATTTCCAATTAAACAATTGAATAGTAAGTTCTATTCTCTCAACAATAGAATGTAATAAACAATATATTTGAGAACCTTAGAAGAAAGTTATTAATGAATTTGCAATATGCTGAACAGTGCTTGTGTCATCTGTGGAAAACCAATTGGATATCACAATGTTACGTGAAGGTTGGATAAGTGAATATATTCCAAGTGAAGGAATGCAAGATGCTGAGCTGCAATTATTTTTGAATGGATTTAGCTGGTTGATTCACGCTGCAATTTCAAAGGTGGTATTCTATCCCCTCCACCTCCTGAGTGTTGATAATGGAGGATTCAGTAATGGTACTATCATTGAATGTAAAACAAAAATACTTAGATTTTCTCTTGTTTGAGATAGTCATTGCCTGACACTTGTGTGGTTTGCCACTTATCAATCCACATTTGGATGTTAGAACATAGAACTATACAGTGTAGGACACAAATTACTTCATTGAAGAGTTGCAAACGATGTTGAACATTATGCAAGCTGTGAAATTGCTGACATCTGGATCTTATGGAGAGAAGTTAATTGAATGAAGCAGCTGGAGATGATTCTGGTAGACTGCTAACTTGAGAAACTAAGTACCCTGTGGTGTGGTGGTAGTGCCTGGAGCCCTGGTTTCAACTCCCACATCTCTGGAGGTGTGCCATAACATCTTTGAACAGATTGACTGAAATGTTTCTCCCATGAGGATCTCCTGCAGTAACGTCAGAGTGCTAAGATGTCTGAACTCATGCAAATACTGCAGACACTAAGAATCTGAAATAAAATAAAGAATATGCTGGGATTCTCTTCAGGTCAAACAGCAACTGTGCAGACAGAAACCAGGTTGATATTTCAGGTTGATAGCCTGTCATTTGAAGAAAGTATAGGTTAATTTAATATCAAAAGATGATTCTTTTTAAAAAAGTTTTATTTTTAAATTTGACATTTAAGAGTTAAACTATCACCTGAAAGAATATGATGCCACAATTTAGTAGTTAATTTGTAGCACTTGAGAGATTGACTGGTAGCAATTAACAGTTGTCAAGTTGCCAAAAGGACTATTTACAACCAATATCAATGATGAAGGTAGAGACTATGAGTGATGAGTCTAAGTTTGTTGATTGGGGACCCTCTTGTGGTGCAGTGGTAATGTTCCCACCACTAAACCAGCAGGCCCAGGTTTCAGCCCAACCTCCTCCAGAGATCTGCAATAAGGTCTCTGGAAGGGATTGATTAGAAAAATAGTTTTATGTTTGTCGATGTTGCAAAGCTAGTGGGAATGTAAGCTGTGAGGAGGACTCAGCAAGGCTGAAAAATGATACAGATTAAAGGAGCTGTCAACATGATAGTTGATTATGAATAAAATAAGAGAATGTGTAAGGTTATTCATTAAAATAGAAAAAGGAATAATTAATATTCAGAGATACATGGATATACTTGTACAAGGAATTAAAAGCAGGTGTAGCAAGCAAATAAGAAGGCAAAATGATTTGTTATTCTATAATGCAAGGAGAATGGAGCATGAAAATAAAGAGGTCTAGCAATATATCTGAAGTGTGCACTGTACTTCATTTGGAGGCACTATAGCAAAGCTTCACCAGACGTTGAGATAAGAGGCTGAACAAATTGGTTGCATTTTGGTAAAACAAACAAGGGCAGGACTTGTACAATTAATGGTTGGGACCTGGGGTTCACATGCATAATTCTTTGAAATTTGCATCACTGGTAGATAGGGTGGTTAAGAAGGCATTTAGCACACTTGCCTTCATCACTCAGAGTTGAGCGCTGGAGTTGAGATGACATTGAGGTTGTGCAAGACATTGATGAGGCCTCTTTTGAAGTACTGTGCACATTCCTGGTCGTCCTGCTATAGGAAGGATATTGTTAAATTGGAGTGGGTTCAGAAAGATTTACCAGGATATTGCCAGGAATGAAGGGGTTGAGTTTTAAAAATAGGCTGGTATCTTTTTCCACTGGAGCTTAGGAAATTGAGAGGTGACCTTGTAGAGGTATAGATATGGTGAATAGCAAAGGCCTTTTCCATAGGGTTGGGGAGTTCAAAACTAGGGGGGTTATTTTTAAGGTGAGAGGAGAAAGTTTTAAAAATGACATGACTGGCAACTTTTTCCACACAGAGGGTGGTTTGTGCATGGAATGAACTGCCAGAGGAAGTGCTGATGCAGATACAGTTACAACATTTAAAAGACATTTTGATAAGTATATGAAAAGGAAATGTTTATAGGGATATGAGCCAAACGCAGGTAAGTGGGACTAGTTTAGTTTGGGAACATGGTCGGCGAGAACTAATTGGACCGAAGGGTCTGTTTCCATGCGGTATGACTGCTAATTAAAGTAGATAAGACCTTGAAAGGGCCTACAGGGTAAACACGTGTTACTGCTAGATGGAAAATCTTGAACACTGGTACAGGTTTGGGATAAGGGGTCAGAGTCCATGCTGACCAGATATCCTAATCTAGTCTCATTTGCCAGCACTTGGCCCATATCCCTCTAAACCCTTCCTATTCAGATACCCATCCATTTGCCTTTTAAATATTGTAATTGTACCAGCCTCCACCACTTCCTCTAGCAGTTCATTTCATACACACACACTACCCTTTGCGTGAAAGGTTTGCCCCTTATGTCCCTTTTAAATCTTTCCTCTCTCACACTAAACCTATGCCCTCTAGTTCTGGACATCTGCAACCTAGGGAAAAGAACTTGTCTATTTATCCTATCCATGCGCCTCATGATTTTATGAACCTCTATAAGGTCACCCCTTGGCTTCCGATGCCCTAGGGAAAACAGCCCCAACCTATGATCATTTAGGATTAGAGAAATTTTTGATTCAGAAGGTGGTGACACTTCAGTAGATACTGAATGGCATGTCCAATAATAAAAATAACATTTAGACTTTATTAATATTGCTTAAAACAGAAGACTTTATTCCGACTGACTGAGACTGAAATTGCGTCTACTGGATTTATTGAGTACAGGAGTTGGGAGGTCATGTAGTGGCTGTACAGGACATTGTTTAGGCCACTGTTGGAATATTGCATGCAATTCTGGTCTCCTTCCTATCGGAAAGATGTTGTGAAACTTGAAAATGTTCAGAAAAGATTTACAAGGATGTTGCCACGGTTGGAGGATTTGAGCTATAAGGAGAGGCTGAACAGGCTGGGGCTGTTTTCCCTGGAGTGTCGGAGGCTGAGGGGTAATCTTACAGAGGTTTAGAAAATCATGAGGGGCATAGATAGGATAAATAGACAAAGTCTTTTCCCTGGGGTCGGGGAGTCCAGAACTAGAGGTTTAGGGTGAGAGGGGAAAGATATAAAAGAGACCTAAGAGGCAACTTTTTCACGCAGAGGGTAGTACATGTATGGAATGAGCTGCCAAATGAAGTGGTGGAGGCTGGTACAATTGCAACATTTAAAAGGCATTTGGATGGGTATATGAATAGGAAGGATTTGGAGGGATTTGGGCCGGGTGCTGGCAGGTGGGACTAGATTGGGTTGGGATATCTGGTCGACATGGATGGGCTGGACGCAAGAGTCCGTTTCCATGCTGTACATCTCTATGTTTAACTGTAAATTTTAATTTATGACCAGTGATTACAGTGGGGTCTTAACATCTTTTCTATGTACAATTTTGAGGATAAGGATTAACTTAACAGACCCTCACAAGAATGATTCCTCCCTGCCTATGAACAGTTAGCGGGATGATTAGTCTGTCCAACAGGAAGGTTTAATGAACTTGCACAAAAACACAAAACCTTGTGATGCGTGGTAACCACAATTCACTCTGAGTTAAAATCCCACCATTAGACTTGATGGCCATAAAAATGGAGTTTCGTCATGCGGTGAAAGGTTTCTCATCAATCAGTAATTACAGTAAGATCAGGAGAGTAACTTGCCCAGCCAGAATCATGTGGTAGCTACATTGTAACAGCTGCTGCATGTTAAAAGATTCCTCATGCAGGCTATTGTCATTGTCCTCATTCTGAGGGACTATCACAATTCCACAAATATGCAACTTTACAGTGAATGAAGTTATCCTTTAGCACCAGACATGCCCTGCTGCACAGTAGGTCAAGATTCGGACTTGCCATTACGACTTAATGGAATTTGAGTTCCATACTTTCTAACTCAAGTGTGAAAATGTACCCTTAAGTGAAAAGCATCTTCTGAGAACAGCAGGTTCCAGGTGGCAGCCTTTGGGACAGAACAGTAGCCTGCTCCGTTTTGCGGTCTACTTATTTTCTAAACAGAACAATGTCGTCTGATGCAGACTATGAGCAGGCAATGATCCCTTTCAGCAGTAGACTTGGAGGTGCCTGTTTTGGACTGGGGCGGTGTTGTGGTGATTTTTAACTTTCAGCAGTAGGTGGCAGCAATCTCTACTATTTTGTAGTTATGTTATTAGCTGCCCTTTTGGGGGACTCTAGGTTGGTTAAGGTTCAGTAAGTGGTTGTTGCTTGTGCATCCAAATTAATTACTGATTTACATTCCCATACTTGATAACAGCACTGAGTACCTGTAGTATTAAAATGCATTGCTCTCTTGTCTCTATGACTTGGAGGTGCTGGTGTTGGACTGGGGTGTACAAAGTTAAATATCACACAACACCAGGTTATAGTCTAACAGGTTTAATTGGAAGCACTAGCTTTCGGAGCGCTGCTCTTTCATAAGGTGGTTGTGGAGTACACAATTGTAAGACAAAGAATTTATAGCAAATGTTTACAGTGTGAAGTAACTAAAACTATACATTGAAAAATACTTTGATTGTTTGTTAAGTCTCTCATCTGTTAGAATGACCATATTAGTTTCGCTTCTTTCATATATAAATCACAAAACTTTTTTTAAAAGTTACATTCTCAGGTTAACTGTAACAATTGGTGTCAGCCCTGATAATGTGCTGTAGGTGTTAGCCCCCTGTACGCTGCTGTCTGTGCCATAATGTTTAGACTGATTCTAATCTAAAAAATGAATTAACAGAATCTTACATGGATTCATGCAGTTTTTGAGCAAAGTACAATGTAACTCTGCAAGTACAAATTCACCCCACAAACGTGTGTGTGTGTGTGTGTGTGTGTGTGTGTGTGGTGGGGGGAGGGGGGTGTGGTGTAGGGGTTGTGAGGTCTGTGAGAGAGTGTATATGTATGTGTGTGAGCGTAAAGGGGTCTAAGTCTGTGAGACGTTTATTTGGAAGCACAAGCTTTCGGAGCACTGCTCCTTCAGGTGGTTGTTGAGGTTAAGATCATGCTGACAGGAATTTATAGCCAAAGGAGCTGAACGACGACGCCATGTTCTTTGCAGCCTGCAACACATTATTGTTGAGGATGAACGCCTCACCAAGACCTTCCCCGCACCTCCAAACAGATCATGATTGGTAGTAAACTGCCCAACCTTCAGGACAACAACACCATACAATCCTGCCACAGCAGCCGCTGCAAGATGTGTCAGAATATCGACATGAATAACACCATTACGCATGGGGAGACCTCCCACCATGTATGCAGCCAGTACTCCTGTGACTCAGCCAACGTGGTCTATCTTATACGCTGCAGGCAAGGCTGCTCTGAGGCATGAAACATTGGCGAGACCGAGCAGACGCTACAACAACAGATGAATGGATACCGCACAACAATCACCAGGCAGGAATGTTCCCTCCCATCCAGGGAACACTTCAGCAGTTCGGGACATTTGACCCCGGACCTTCAGGTGACCATCCTCCAAGGCAGACTTCGGGACAAGTAACAACACAGAATGGATGAGCAGAAGCTGATAGCAAAGTTCGGTCGCCATGGGAATGGCCTCAACTTGGGTTCATGTCACACTACAGGTGACCCCACTGCACGATACACTCTCTGTCAAACACAAACACACTTACATATTTACACACCCATGTAGACCCTCCCTCATACACAAGGTCTCTCTCATAAGCACACACATACACCCCCTGCACTCACACAGACATATGCACCCTCTCACACTTATGCCATCATGCTCACACACACTTAACCAAGCTTACACACACATATGTAGACATACTCTCACACCGACATGCACACACTCACATGCACACTCAATCTGTCACTCCTAAGTGTGCATACATATAAGTTTATGGGTTGAATTTGTTTTTGCAGAATTACATGACATTTTATTTTGGTCAAAATCTGCATGAATCCTTGTAAATCTATACAGAGTGTTTGTCAGTCTGACACAGCATTGGGACATAGACAGATTTCACACCTATTGTTTAAAAAGCTGAGCTGTCTTGAGATTTTTAATTTTAAAAGAAGTTCTGGGATTTACATATCAAAGAACAGAAACCAGCATATACCATTATAAAAGATGAAAGTTTTAATCTTAGATTGTTTACGATGTCACATCTCCATGATCCTGGACTCCTTTGGCTATAAATTCTGTGAGCATGATCTTAACCTCCACAACCACCTGATGAAGGAGCAATGCTCCGATAGCGAGTGTTTCCAAATAAACCAGTTAGACTATAACCTGGTGTTGTGTGATTTTTAACTTTGCTCCTGTCTTTGAAATTCTGCATTGAGGAGACAGCACTACTGCTGAATTACTTTACCTTCCTATTAACCAACTTCTGATGTTTTGTTCTTTTAGCTAGCGTAGATCGTTCCTTAACTGAGAATCAATGTGCTGTTGAGTCTAAGCTATACAAAACTTGCATTTAGTATTTGCATTTATATTTGAATATCCTATTGACATTGTCACATGCTCTTAGAACTGAACCGAAAAAAAATTGTGGTTGTTAACAGGTCACAATACAACCCTGAATTTTTTTTGTGCATGCACTGCGTGTATTGACAGGATCTGTACATATTAGATGTTTTATACAAGTTAATTCATGATAGTGAGTATGTGAGGATTTGAGCCTGCACCACTGTTTAATAACACTGTAGCTGATCAGATTGTAATCTTCAATGCCATTTTCTCACCTACCCTGCCCTCACCTACTACCTAACCTTTCATTCTCTTGATTCCTTAAAATCTATCCATCTCTGCCTTAAAAATATTCAAAGACTTTTTGTCAAAAGGCTGTGGAACAGAGTTATGAAGACTGATGACCCTCAGAAAGAAGATATCTCCTTTTTGTTGTCTTGTATGGACAACACCTTATTTTTAAACAGACCACTGTTTTCTAAATTCTCACACAAGAGAAAACACCCTTTCCACAACTCCCCTGTCAAGTTCCTTCAAGATGTTATAAATTTCAATCAAGTCACCTCTCACTCTCCTAAACTCCAGAGATACAAACCTAGCCTGTCCAACCTTTCTTGCTAATGCTCAGCATAACTGAAACATAATCTCCCCAGTTTTGTGTTCAATTCCCTTGCAATAAGCATTCACATTATTTTAGCCTTTCTAATTACTTGCTAGACATCCATAATAACCTTTTGTGACTCACGCACTAGGACACCCAGTTAGCCAGTGGTAAATATGGACTAAGAAATTTTAACTTTCATCATTTGATTGTTATACCTTTCATGAACTAAAATGGTCTATGGGCAGCATTGTGGCTCAGTGGTTAGAATTGCTGCCTCACAGGGACCCGGGTTCGATTCCTATCTTGGGCAACTGTTTGTGTGGAGTTTGCACATTCTCCCTGTGTCTGCGTGGATTTCCTCTGGGTGCTCTGGTTTCCTCCCACAGTCCAAAGATGTGCAGGTTAAGTGCATTGGTCATGCTAAATTGCCCATAGTGTTAGGTGCATTAGTCAGGGTAGGGGAATGGGTCTGGGTGGGTTACTTTTCGGAGGGTCGGTGTGGACTTGTTGGGCCAAATGGCCTGTTTCCATACTGTAGGGTATCTTATCTAAAGAAAAGGCCAAATTGTGATCTAAAATGGATGTGCAATCACCTGGCCACAGAATGAGGAATGCACAGATGACCATTGTAGAATAAATTAAACTACTTGGACTGGAATTGCCATTTTATCTAAAGACATTGAAACTAGATAACTGAATCAACATTAAGAAATTCACATAATCTGATTTAATTCACAACTGTATGATAAGTGTACATATTGGAAAATGAAAGGCTTGTTTGCCAGATAGCCAACTTGGAAGACAATGGAGCCAGACTTGAAAATGCAAACCTTATTTCAGTACCAATTTATGAGCAGCAGGGCGGAGAAAAGAAAAATTAATTTGTGACTACAGTAGTTGGAAGTCTCTCTCTCTCTCTCTCGCTCTCTCTTTCTGTCTCTCAGCTGCTCCAAAAGCAAAACTGATAATAAAAGCAGATTGGGGGAACAACTGTTCATCAAGATCGCAAAGATGTCTCTGAACTTTACTAATGTGAAGGGTTAGGATCAACGAGGTAAAAACAATGACTGCAGATGCTGGAAACCAGATTCTGGAGCAGTGGTGCTGGAAGAGCACATCAATTCAGGCACCATCCGACGAGCAGCAAAATCGACGTTTTGGGCAAAAGCCCTTCATCAGGAATGAAGGCAGAGAGCCTGAAGCGTGGAGAGATAAGCTAGAGGAGGGTGGGGGTGGGGAGAAAGTAGCATAGAGTACAATAGGTGAGTGGGGGAGGAGATGAAGGTGATAGGTCAGGGAGGAGAGGGTGGAGTGGATAGGTGGAAAAGAAGCTAGGCAGGTCGGACAAGTCCGGATAGGTCAAGGGGACAGTGCGGGCTGGAAGTTTGAAACTAGGATGAGGTGGGGGAAGGGGAAATGAGGAAGCTGTTGAAGTCCACATTGATGCCCTGGGGTTGAAGTGTTCCGAGGTGGAAGATGAGGCGTTCTTCCTCCAGGCATCTGGTGGTGAGGGAGCGGCGGTGAAGGAGGCCCAGGACCTCCATGTCCTCGGCAGAGTGGGAGGGGGAGTTGAAATGTTGGGCCGCAGGACGGTTTGGTTGATTGGTGCAGGTGTCTCGGAGATGTTCCCTAAAGCGCTCTGCTAGGAGGCGCCCAATCTCCCCAATGTAGAGGAGACCGCATCGGGAGCAACGGATACAATAAATGATATTAGTGGATGTGCAGGTCGAACTGCCCATTTCTCTGAACTCTAATCTTGCTCAGTTGCATTCAGCAAATCCTGCTTCTTTCACTCACTGTACTGAATTGCTCTTATAATGCTTCTTACAAGCCCTGTCCCATGATTCCCAAGATTTTACTGTGAAGGGTGCCAATCAACAATTAAACACCTGTGGTCTCAGGTTAAAAATCTAATACCTCAAGGATTCTGATGACGTTTAAAGTGCATAATCTTTATTTTTCTTGTCTATATTGGACACTTTCTCCTTTTTAAACTTATTATTACCTGCATTAAGGTCTAGGTCCTTTGTATGTTTTGAGGGGGTTTGTTCTGGTCCATAACAGTCTACAGATGGCTTGCTTCACCAAGCTCGAACTGCCCATTTCTCTGAACTCTAATCTTGCTCAGTTGCATTCAGCAAATCCTGCTTCTTTCACTCACTGTACTGAATTGCTCTTATAATGCTTCTTACAAGTCCTGTCCCATGATTCCCAAGATTTTGTTTTCTGAGCCTTAGCCCCAATACCTAGCTGTACCTATTAACCATGAAACATTTCCTGAGTCTGAACTGCACAAGGCTATCAAACAGCTTGAGGGACTTCTTCTTAAGCCCCTATGCCTAGAACCAGGGTCTTCAATCATTCTCACAGTGGCATAGGTAACAGCAGTCTTCACACATGGAGCCTCACTCTCTCTCTCCATCTCTCGTTCTATGTTACTGAGACTAACTAACTCTAACCCTTAAGCTGCTCTTCAGTCACTTATTGAAATCCTCACAAACTGCTATTGTTAAGCAGATATTAATGTAAATAATATTGGAACACCAAGTTTCCTGAATGTCACGAATGTTAACACTTGCTGATCCACTCAGAACAAATGGGCACAAGATGAAATGGACCTCGTCATCACAATATCAGTGTGTAAGGTGCATTTAAGACCTAGCAGCAAATATTTTCACCGAGATAATGCTTCTTACAGTGCATGCACATCCCACATGCTTACAGTCTGCTCACAGCATGTTGGACTGTTATCTATTGCACAATGTTGAGCTTGTTCACCAAATCCAGTTTGTCTAATTAACTGTAGTGAATCATTTTCCAAGAAGTGATAGTGCTTTTGAGATTTCCATTCCAGACCATGCTTTTCAGCTCCTGCACTTGAAATCAGTGCAGGAAAAAAATAATCTTTTTTATGTTGACTGTCCCTCTGTCAACAGATTGCTTCTCTGAAATCTTGACTGAAATTTCCTCCAATTGGGAATTATCGTCCCACCATAAATTCTGTTCACTGACCTCAAATTCCACTTCCTTCGTTGCCCACTGACTTGGACTCAACCAATTCTTAATTCAGTCTGAGTCACAGACTCAATATCCTCTTGACCAAAACTGCTTAATTCCTCAAATTATCAATCCCTATGTCTACCTCAGCTTGTCAGAGGCTGAAATGCTCATCCGCGCTTTCTTTGTTAACGCTGTACAAATTGTATAAGAGAAGGACACTATGAAATGATTTGGAATTGCAATGCAGTTAGGGTTCAGACGAGAGAAATATAAAGGATAGATTGCGAGTTATGTGCAAAGTAAGATGATAAGAGTACTTAACAACTGAAGTTACAACACTGATTTCAAGTGCAGGAGCTGAAAAGCATGGTCTGGAATGGAAATCTCAAAAGCACTATCACTTCTTGGAAAATGATTCACTACAGTTAATTAGACAAACTGGATTTGGTGAACAAGCTCAACATTGTGCAATAGATAACAGTCCAACATGCTGTGAGCAGACTGTAAGCATGTGGGATGTGCATGCACTGTACGCCTGTACAGTTTATGTGCTCCTTTCAATTTGTATTCTTGTGGACTGAGGCCAGAATATCATGATCTAGGATAAACTTCTAATTTATCAAAGAATTCACTCACCAAGTGAATCTCCTATCTTGTTTGCACCAAAGAAAAATCACTGCTGACAAAAAACATTACAAATGCTGGTCATCTGAAATAAAAAGTAAAAGTGCAAGAAATATGAAACATGCAAATATCTGAAAGAGAAAGGAAATATCAGTTTCTTGCATCTGGAAACTTTGGGTTGTCTTTTAGTCTTTAGGCTTGCTGCGAGTTTTCATAATTTTTTGTTATTATTTCAAATAATGTAACTACTTTTTCTCCCAGGCTTAGATGAAATAGAACATTCTTCTAAATTTATTTATGTAGGCTTTGCTGGTTAGGCCAGCAAGTCATATGAAATGTGGTATCACATATTTTGAGGTTCATATAAAATGTTAGGACTAGTTGCAAACCATTTTAAATGTTAGGGCTTCCTGCGAATCATACAAAATCATCCCTAGCTGACAGAAAGTCAACTCTTATTGTGGGTCTGGAATCACATGTAGGCCAGACCAGGTAAGGATGGCAGACTTCTTTCCCTAAAGGAAATTAACAAATCCCAGATGGTTTTTGTAACAATTGAATCTACTTACATGGTCACCACCAGGCAATTTTATTCAACTTTCACCATCTGCTCCAGTGGGATTTGAAGCCATGACCCCCAGAACATTTGCCGGAAGGTCTGGATTACTAGTCGCACAACAATCAATAGACAGGAGTGTTCCCTCCCAGTTGGGAAACACTTCAGCGGTCCAGGACATTCAACTTCGGACCTTCGGGTGACCATCCTCCAAGGCAGACTTCGGGACAGGCAGCAGCGAAAGGTGGCTGAGCAGAGGCTGATAGCTAAGTTCCGTACCCGTAGGGAGGGCCTCAACCAGGACCTTGGGTTCATGTCACATTACAGGTGACCACCATTACACTATACACACACAGAGACACTCACACACACCCTTACAGACACACACACACTCCCTCACTAACACATGCATCCTCTCAGAGACTTAGACCAGTCTACACTCATGCACACACAAATACACTCTCTCTCACAGACACTCACAACCCCCCACCCCAGACATACACACACACACGGCCACACTCACACATGCACTCCCTCACAGACTTAAGACACCCTACACTCACATACACACATATACGCTCTCACTCACACTCACAACTCCCCAACCCAGACAGACAGACACACACACAAAGATGCACATGCACACATATACATATACGTTTGTGGGGTGAATTTGCACTTGCAGAGTTACATTGTACTTTGCTCAAAAGCTGCATGAATTCATGTAAAACTCTGTCATCTCACTTTTTAGGTTACAATCAGTCTAAACTTATAGCACAGACAGGGAACACATTGGGCTAACACCTTCAACATATTGTCTAGCTAACACCAATTGTTACAGTTAACCTGAGAATGCAACGTTTTTAAAAAAAAGTTTTATGATTTACACATGAAAGAAGTGAAACTATCATGGTATTCGAACAGATGAAAGACTTAACAAACAATCAAGGTATTTTTCAATGTATAATTGCAGTTACATCACACTGTAAACTTCTGCTATAAATTCTGTGTCTTACAATTGTGTCCTCCACAACCACCTGATGAAGGAGCGGCGCTCCAAAAGCTAGTGCTTCCAATTAAACCTGTTGGACTATAACCTGGTGTGTGTGATCTTTAACTTTGTACACCCCAGTCTAACACCGGCATCTCCAAATCATAGTCTAGAGATATTATTGCCGTCACCACTTCCCAGAAATATAAACAATGCTCACTGAGTTAAGTACAGGGGGTCCTCAATTTACACACCTGACTTACCAACAATTGGATTCACAATCGGGATCCCATACATAGAGGTGTATTAATATTAACTTTAAAGATCTGACATGTACTTTTGTCTCTTGGGGATGGGATCTCCTTGGTGTTTTCTTTCAGTTGCCTGTGCTCAATTCAGAATATTAAGCCTGGAACTGCCCCCTCCCTTTCCATGGCTAAAAGATTCTGACGGATGCAATTTAGAAATTTGTTCCTTCTCTACGCACACCATCCCAGACATTATTTGGGTAATTAAAATCTATTACTTTAACCCCTGAGATTTGATTATATATTTGATCCTCTACCTCTCCATGATAGTCTGCAGGTGCATGTTACCTACACATTGATGTGTTTACCATATTGTGTTTTTTACTTCTATATAGCCAAATTTGATGACCCTTCCAAGATATCATCCTTCCTTACTGTTATAATTAATTCTTTGATCGGTATTGCAAACCTCCTCCCTCCCTTTTCCATTCCCTCTCTCTCTATCTTATCTGAATACCTTATAACCAGAAATATTCAGCTTCCAATCCTTCCCATCATTCAGCCAAGTCTCAGTCAGAGATATATCATACTCGCACATGGCTCAGCTTGTCTATCTTATTCTGGGGTAGACCATTTAGGACAGAGATGAGGAGAAACTTCTTCACCCAGAGAGTAGTGGCTGTGTGGAATACTCTGCCCCAGAGGGCAGTGGAGGCCCAGTCTCTGGATTCATTTAAGAAAGAGTTGGATAGAGATCTCAAGGATAGTGGAATCAAGGGTTATGGAGATAAAGCAGGAACAGGATACTGATTAAGGATGATCAGCCATGATCATATTGAATGGTAGTGCAGGCTCAAAGGGCAGAATGGCCTACTCCTGCAGCTATTGTCTATTGTCTATTGTCAGCCTCCTTGCATTTAATTATACTATAGTTAGCCTTATTTAACTCACTTCTTGCTTATCTTGCCTATGTTTCCTTTGTATTCCAAACTTACTCATGTTTTAACTTCTAATTCCACTTCAGCCTCTCTCTCCTCTGAAGTGTCAGGATCCAATCCCTACCCCTACCAATCCAATTTAAATCCATTCCAACAGCATGAGCAAACCTCCCCATGAGAATGTTGGTCGCGTTCCTGTTCACATGCAGCCTGCCAACTTGTACAGTTCCCACCTCCTCCAGAAACCATCCCAATGCCTCAGAACTCTAAAAACCTTCCTCCTGCACTCTCTCTCCTGCCATGCATTCATTTGCTCTATCCTTCTTTTTCTATACTCATTGCTGTGTGACACAGGGTGAAATCCAGACATTTGGATGTTTGAAGTCCTCCTTTTCAATTTCCTATCTAACTTGCTGACATCTGCTTACAGAATCTTGTTCCTGGTTATTGGTCCCAATATGGACCATGGCCTCTGGTTGTTAAGCCCCTCATTCCAGAATATTGTGCAGCTGTTCCAGGATATCCTTTACCCTGGCACCCGGGAGGCAATGTATCATTCTGGAATTACATCTGCTACTGCAGAACTGCCTATTAATTCCCTAATACTATGCCTTCCTACACTATAACACCCCCACCTCATGCCAAGCTAATGCCACAGTGCCCTGGTCTTGACTGGCATCCAGAGAGGAGCCAGCATTCTGAGCAGACGTTAGTCTATCTATTTCTGGAACATCTTCTGTTGCTGCTGTTGCCAATTTCCACGCAAGTATGACTTCATCTGAAAATTGGGAAGCTATTGCCCATTCTGTCTGTTTTCCACTCCTGTGACATTGCCAGATCTGCTGAGTGTTCCCAGCTTCCACGAATTGGAGTTAATTGCTTTTTACTTTGGAACTACATTAGATGGTTAAGTTGTTATCAAGATTGTGAGTTCAAAATAATAAACTGAGTTGTATTTTCTCAGAAGCTACCAATAATGCAAATCAAGATTCGTTTCTATGTTTGGAAGTACTTACTTAAGCTAACAGGGACTTTTAAAAAAACAATCGTTGCAAACACTAGACTTATATTTGTGTTGCAAGTGCTTGTTCAAGTGCTATATTTCTGTTGGAGATGTTTAATATACTTTTTGCAATTTATCAGGTGTTGCATTGATTTGGAACAGGAGAAACTCGAAATAATACCTGGAGTTCTTCTGTTCAGTAAGGCCTTCCTGAATGCAGAGTGACAGACCTTTTCCCATAGAGAGTGAGGGAATATTAAAGGGAAGAAACTTCAATTGCTTAATTGTACTTCCTGGTATTAAAAAGAGCAGGGAACTGGTGACCAGGTTACTCCATTAGTTGAGTTTGATGTGTTCATAGACTCAACTAAACTGCTTTTTGTAAAGTTGACATACTTAGAAAACGATAAGAACTAAATTATGACAAAGTGGGCAAATACATAATTCTGGAGAATTCTTCTTACCTTGGGCAAATGCTTCTAAAATAAAACACTGGGCATGTGTGTCTAGTTAAAAAGCAACAAGAAAGAATAATTGGTTAATGTTTGAGCCTTGTCAGAGCCTTCATCTAGACTGATTGTACTCCCTGGAAAATGTGGGGACTGCAGATGCTGGAGATCAGGGTTGAGAGAGTGGTGCTTGGAAAGCACAGCAGGTCAGGCAGCTTCCTGATGAAGGGCTTATGCCCGAAACATTGATTCTCCTGCTCCTCGGATGCAGCCTGACCTGCTGTACTTTTCCAACACCACACTCTCGACTCTGAATATACTCCCTTATTGTTTACAGCTGTCAGTTACATAGCAGATAGCACTGGCCTCACTGCATAATGGAAAAAGAACCCAGCAATGCCGGAATCAGATTTTCAAAGTGCAATCAACTCAAGAATGTGGAGCATACCAGAGGGAAGTCAAAATTAGATTTTGAAATAAGTATTTTCGCTGCAGCAGGCCTTGTAAAAAAAGAAGCAGAGTTATAAAGAAACCCAATTGTTATTAACATAGCTATCTCTCTTTCATTCAGTTGGTGGTGCTGGTCAATAGATTTATTTCGTTCATTCATAGAATGTGGGCATTGCTGGCTCAGACAGCATTTATTGCTCAGTGGGCAATTAAGCATGAACCACAATGCTGTGAGTCTGGAGGCATTTGCCAGCCAGAACAAATAAAGGTGGCAAATTTCCTACCAAAAGTAAATCAGACGGGTTTTTAAATGCCAGTTCACATGAGTTACGTGGTCACCCATTAGATCAGCTTTTTAATGGACTCAAATTTCAACATCTTCAATTGTGCGATTGAACTCATTTCTGCAAAATGCTTGGCTGGAACTCTTGATTATTAATATCATGACAATGTTACAATCCCCAATGAACCTCAAGCCTTAAGCATGTCACCTGCAATTCATGAGAGTCCCATTGTTTTTGTTGTAGGTGCTACACCCAATCCTAATATCACTGATCTGGTAGCTCAGGTGAACATCAAAGGTACAGTTTGAAGAATGCCAGTGAATTCCTTCATTGTTAAAGTTAACTTTCCCTCTCTACCAATTTGGCAGATTGTAGGCTGTTGAGTCTATTATACCATTTCAAATAATAATGATTGATCAATATCATTTATCCACACCATCGCCATAACCCTTTATGCTATTGCTAAGCAACCTTTACTTTAAATATACTCAAAGACTGAGCTTCCACAGCCCACTGCATTGAGAATTCCAATGATTCACCAATCTGAGTAAAACAAAACATTTTCTTCATCTCGCCCCTAAATGTCAGTTCCCTTGTTTTTAAATTATGACCCCTAGTTCTAGATTCTCCAACTAGGGGATGCATCTTTCCTGCAACTAACCTGTCTAACCCTTCACATGTTTTGTAGGTTTTAGTGAGATCATCTCTAGAAATTACAAGCCAGTTTTTCCAGTCTCTCTTTTCATAGGACAGTCCTACCATGCCAGCCACAAGTCTGGTGAATCTTTAATGCACATCCTGTATGGTAATATTATCTTTCCTCAGAGAAGGAGACCAAAACTTCAGGTACAGACTAACCAAGCTCCTACTAATATGAAGAAAGACTTCACTATTCTTGTACTTAAATCTTCTTGTGTTAAAAGCTTTCTAATAACTTGCTGCACCTACATGTTAGCCGTGACTTATTGACAAAGATAGATAAATCCCATTTACACAGCTACACTTTCTAACCTCTCATCATTTAAGAAATATCTTGCACATCTGTTCCTCCTACATAATTGGATAACCTCATATCTTTCCATGTTAAGTTGCATCTGACATGTTCTTGACCAATCAGGAAGCCTGTCAAAATCCTACTGAAAACATTTTACATTTTCCTCGCAACATTTATTCCTGCTTAAATTTGGTCCCTATTTCCAAATCATTGTGAATAGCTGGGGCCAATTACTGAGACGTGTAGTATCTCACAGGCGATCGTCTGCCACCACGAAAATGAGCCATTTATACCTACTCATTTTTCTATCTGTTAGTCAATCATTAATTCAAACCAATAGAATCATAGAGTCACAGAGATGTACAGCATGGAAACAGACTCTTCCGTCCAACCCGTCCATGCCGACCAGATATCCCAACCCAATCTAGTCCCACCTGCCAGCACCCGGCCCATATCCCTCCAAACCCTTCCTATTCATATACCCATCCATATGCCTCTTAAATGTTGCAATTGTACCGGCCTCCACCACATCCTCTGGCAGCTCATTCCATACACGTACCACACTCTGCATGAAAATGTTGTCCCTTAGGTCTCTTTTATATCTTACCCCTCTCACCCTAAACCTATGTCCTCTAGTTCTGGATCCCAGGGAAAAGATTTTGTCCATTTATCCTATCCATGCCCCTCATAATTTTGTAAATCTCTATAAGGTCACCACTCAGCCTCCGACGTTCCAGGGAAAACAACCCTGGCAACATCCTTGTAAATCTTTTCTGAACCCTTTCAAGTTTCACAACATCTTTCCGATAGGAAGGAGACCAGAATTGCACGCAATATTCCAACAGTGGCCTAACCAATGTCCTGTACAGCTGCAACATGACCTCCCAACTCTTGTACTCAATACTCTGACCAATAAAGGAAAGTATACCAAACGCCTCCTTCACTATCCTATCTACCTGCGACTCCACTTTCAAGGAGCTATGAACCTGCACTCTTAGTTCTGCAACACTCCCTAGGACCTTACCATTAAGTGTATAAGTTCCTGCTAAGATTCGCTTTCCCAAAATGCAGCACCTCGCATTTATCTGAATAAAACTCCATCTGCCACTTCTCAGAACATTGGCCCATCTAGTCCAGATCCTGTTGTAATCTGAGGTAACTCTCTTCGCTGTCCACTACACCTCCAATTTTGGTGTCATCTGCAAACTTACTAACTGTACTTCTTATGCTTGCATCCAAATCATTTATGTAAATTACAAAAAGTAAAGGACCCATCACCGATCCTTGTGGCACTCCACTGGTCACAGGCCTCTAGTCTGAAAAACAATCCTCCACCACCACCCTCTGTCTTCTACCTTTGAGCCAGTTCTGTATCCAAATGGCTAGTTCTCCCTGTATTCCATGGGATCTAACCTTGCTAATCAATCTCTCATGGGGAACCTTGTCGAACGCCTTACTGAAGTCCATATAGATCACATCTACTGCTCTGCCCTCATCAATCTTCTTTGTTACTTCTTCAAAAAACTCAATCAAGTTTGCGCGACATGACTTCCCACGCACAAAGCCATGTTGACTATCCCTAATCAGTCCTTGCTTTTCCAAATACATGTACATCCTGTCCCTCAGGATTCCCTCCAACAACTTTCCCACCAGTGAGGTCAGGCTCACTGGTCTATAGTTCTCTGGCTTTACTGCCCTTCTTAAACAGTGGCACCACGTTTGGCAACCTCCAGTTGTCTGGCACCTCACCTGTGACTATCGATGATATAAATATTTGAGCAAGAGGCCCAGCAATCACTTCTCTAGCTTCCCACAGAGTTTTCGGCTACACCTGATCAGGTCCTGGGGATTTATCCACCTTTAACCGTTTCAAGACATCCAGCACTTCCTCCTCTGTAATCTGGACATTTTGCAAGATGTCACCATCTATTTCCCTACAGTCTATATCTTCCATATCCTTTTCCACAGTAAATACTGATGCAAAATATTCATTTAGTATCTCCCCAATTTTCTGTGGCTCCACACAAAGGCCGCCTTGCTGATCTTTGAGGGGCCCTATTCTCTACCTAGTTACCCTTTTGTCCTTAATATATTTATAAAAACTCTTTGGATTCTCCTTAATTCCACTTTCCAACGTTATCTCATGTCCCCTTTTTGCCCTCCTGATTTTCCTCTTAAGTATACCCCTACTTTCTTTATACTCTAAGGATTCACTCGACCTATCCTGTCTATACCTGACATATGCTTCCTTCTTTTTCTTAACCAAACCCTCAATTTCTTTAGTCATCCAGCGTTCCCTATACCTACCAGCCTTCCCTTTCACCCTGACAGGAATATACTTTCTCTGGATTCTTGTTATCTCATTTCTGAAGGCTTCCCATTTTCCAGCCTTCCCTTTACTTGCGAACATCTGCCTCCAATCAGCTTTCGAAAGTTCTTGCCTAATACCGTCAAAATTGGCCTTTCTCCAATTTAGAACTTCAATTTTTAGATCTGGTCTATCCTTTTCCATCACGATTTTAAAACGAATAGAATTATGGTGGCTCCCCCACTGACACCTCAGTCACCTGCCCTGTCTTATTTCCCAAAAGTAGGTCAAATTTTGCACCTTCTCTAGTAGATACATCCACATACTGAATCAGAAAATTGTTTTGTACACACTTAAGAAATTCCTCTCCATCTAAACCCTTAACACTAAGGCAGTCCCAGTCAATGTTTGGAAAGTTAAAATCCCCTACCATAACTACCCTATTATTCTTACAGATAGCTGAGATCTCCTTACAAGTTTGTTTCTCAATTTCTCTCTGACTACTGGGGGGTCTATAATACAATCCCAATAAGGTGATCATCCCTTTCTTATTTCTCAGTTCCACCCAAATAACTTCCCTGGATGTATTTTCGGGAATATCCTCCCTCAGCACAGCTGTAATGCTATCCCTTATCAAAAATGCCACTCCCCCTTCTCACTTGCCTCCCTTTCTGTCCTTCCTATAACATTTGTATCCTGGAACATTAAGCTGCCAGTCCTGCCCATCCCTGAGCTATGTTTCCATAATTGCTATGATATCCCAGTCCCATGTTCCTAACCACGCCCTGAGTTCATCTGCCTTACCTGTTAGGCCCCTTGCATTGAAATAAATGCAGTTTAATTTATTAGTCTTACCTTGTCCCTGCCTGCCCTGACTGTTTGACTCACTTCTGTTCTCAGCTGTACCAGTCTCAGATTGATCTTTTTCCTCACTATCTCCCTGGGTCCCATCCCCCCACCTTACTAGTTTAAATCCTCCCAAGCAGCTCTTGCAAATCTCCCTGCCAGTATATTAGTCCCCTTCCAATTCAGGTGCAATCCGTCCTTCTTGTACAGGTCACTTCTACCCCAAAAGAGATTCCAATGATCCAAAAATCTGAATATATACACCAGCTCCTCAGCCATGCATTCATCTGCTCTATCGTCCTATTCCTGCCCTCACTAGCTCGTATCACTGGGAGTAATCCAGATATTACTACCCTTGAGGACCTCCTTTTTAAATTTCTGCCTAACTCTCTGTAATCTTCCTTCAGAGTCTCAACCTTTTCCCTTCCAATGTCGTTGGTTCCAATGTGGACAATGACCTCCTGCTGGCCCCTCTCCCCCGTGAGAACATTCTGCACCCTCTCAGAGACATCCTTGATCCTGGCGCCAGGAAACAACACACCATTCTGCTTTTTCTCTGCTGGCCACAGAAATGTCTGTCTGCACCTTAGACTACAGAAACCCCTAACACAATTGATCTCTTGGAAGCCGACATACCCCTCCTTCACCCCCTACATTTTCCAAAACAGCATACCTGTTTGAAATGGGTATATCCACAAAAGACTCTCTTTAAACTCCCACATCTGACTAGAAGTACATATCACTGCAAAGGCCATTTTTGCTCCTTCACAATCTACAGACTGAGAAAATAACACCATCTTATTCCTATACAAAACACTGCACCAGGTTAAATTAATAGCTATGGCTTATATTTTAAGTTTAATCAAGAGACTTATCTCCAAAAACATATAATCAAGAAAGAACCCTTTGTACTCACTAATACAGCCTTTCTCTTGGATGGACTTAAAACAACAATTAACTGATCTGATTCTGTGCTGTGAACTTCGCCCAACCGTTCCTCCAAGATTAGTTGTGAATTTCACTGTTTGTTAATTTTCCCAGATGCACTCCGATGTCCAGCGATACATGAATTCAGAAACAGCAAAGGCAGTAACTGTGCAGGTTCTCTCTTTCTCTCTTTCTCTCTTTTTCTTTCTCTCTCTCTCTCTGTCTCTCCTGCACTGTCCTCACCATGTGCTTCCTTTGTCTGCTCTTCTCCCTTTTAAAACTGCTGTTGCTCTGACTTTTTTTTCCAATATTCCAAAACAATGCAACAGCATATAAAACAGTAATTGCTGCTCCTGGAATTCAAGGAAATCACCTCCAGCACCTAAAATACCTCAAAAAAGGAGCAGCTCTTACAGTCAGAAATTTTTCCCGTCCTCCATCTTGGATTACCCAGAATCCTACAGATTACATCCTATATCATTTGCTTCAATTTTGGTATCCAATCTCCTATGGGAGACCTTATCATAGAATCATAGAATCCCTACAGTGTGGAAACAGGCCTTCTGGTCCTACAAGTTTACAGCAATCCTACATAGAGTATCCCACCCATACCCATTTCCCATTACTCTACATTTACCCCTAACCTATCAAATGCCTCCTGAAAATCCAAATATACTTGTTCTATCTAGTCTCCTTTATTGATTTTATTAGTAACACCCTCAAAAAAACTCTAGGAAATTTGTCAAATATCGTCTATTCACAAATCCATGCTGACTATGCCCAATCAGTTAATTTTTATCCAAGTGTCTGTTTATCATGTCTTTTATGATACTACTACAGCTAGAAGTCTGATGGGTCTGTAGTTCCCTGTTATGTCCTTGTTCCTTTCTTAAATAACAGGGTGACATTTGTAAGCTTCCAGTCTTCAGGAATCATTCCAGAATCTATGGAATTTTGGAAAATGATTATCAATACATTCTTTATTGTCACCTCAACACTCTGCGATGTAGACAACAACAAAGAACAGGAGAGCACAGGCCCACCAGGACTATGCCAACCTGAATAGAAACCCTTTACAACGCTGTGGTCCGTATCCCTTTATCCCCATATCTGTCAAGATGCCTCTTAAACATTGCTGTTGTATACACCTCCACCATCTCCTCTGGGTTTATTCCAGGCACTTACCACTCTCTCTGTAAATAACTTGTCTCTCACATCTTTTATAAATTTATCCCGTTTTACCTTAAATCTATGTCCCCCAGTAAATGACATTTCTACACTGGGGGAAAAAAAACCTCAATTTTTTCATTCTATTCATGCTTCTCATTATCTTGTAAACTTCTATCAGGACGCTCTTCATTGTTCAAGTGAAAGCTAAGTTTGTCCAATCTCTCTTCATAATCGATGCCCTCCAAACCAGGCAACAACCTGGTAAACTGTTTCTATGCCCTCTCCAAAGCCTCCATATCTTTCTGGTAGTGTGGCAACCAGAACTGTACACAATATTCCAAATGTGGCCTAACTATATAGCTGTAACATGACTTGCCAATTTTTATATTACAATTTTTGTACTTTATGTTCCAAGCAATAAAAGTAAGCGTGCAATATGCTTTCTTGACCACCTTCTTCACTTAAGTTGCTACTTTCAGGAACTGTGGACTTGGTCACCGATATCCTTCTGTATGTTGATGGTTCTGCCAATTACTCCATAATTAGGTTCTGGGGATTTAACAGCTTTCAGTCCCTCAACTTCTCCAGTGTAACATTCTTACTTATATTTATTTCCCTCAATTACTCATTCTCACTAGCCACTTGCATCCCTAATTCTGTGAGAATGTTTGTATCTTCCTCAGTCAAAACAACCACAAAGTTTCCAATTAGCTTATTTGACATTTCCCAAAAACCCCATTGTAAATTCTCCTGATTCTGCTTTTAATGGATATGCCTTCATCTTAGCTAAATGTATCCTTTTGCATATTTATTGAAGCTTTTACAGTCCATGTTTATGATTTTTGCTGGATTCATATTTTAGTTTCCTGGTCCTCCTTTGTTGTATTCTAAAAGCTTCCTTAAGTTCCTTGCAATTTCTAGCCACTTTATTTACTTTTTCTTTTATTCTTATACAATCCTGAACTTGATTTGTTAGCCGCACATGACTGACTTTTTTAAATTTTTGCACCTTGAAAGAATGCAAAGTTGCTGTGAGTCATGTAATCATATTGTTTTAAAAACTGACCATTTCTGATCACTTTCAATGTATTTCCAAAGTAGGAATTTATAAAATGTTACATGGATTGGTTGCCTGCAGATTGTGTGCTTTTGGAACAAAATAGAATTTGTCTGCAATTACAATTCTGCAAATGCAAATTCACCCCATAGACTTATATGTGCGTGTGAGGGAGAGAGAGAGAGAGTGTGTATGTGGGAGAGAGTTTGAGTGTGTGCATGTGTGTGTTTGCGTGTGTGCTTCTCACATGCACACACTCACACTCTTTCCCACATACACACTCTCTCTCTCTCTCCCTCACACGCACATATAAGTCTATGGGGTGAATTTGCATTTGCAGAATTGTGATTGCAGATAAATTCTATTTTGTTCCAAAAGCTCACAATCTGCAGGCAGTCAATCCATGTAACATTTTATAAATTCTATTTGAAAATAGAACCAGTCTGACTCGAAATTGGATACAGACAGACTCTAACCTCATACCTTTAATGCATTGTCTGAGCTGAGATGTCATCTTTTTTTTAAGTTATCTCGAGAATGTGATTTGAAATAAGTTCTGGGATTTACATATGAATGAACCAAAAACTGCAACCCCTTCTAAAAGATGAAAGATTTAACATCAATCTAGGTTTGTTCAATATATCGTATCAGTTGCATGCATGACACTGTGATCTTGTGCTATAAATTCTGTGTCTTATGATCTTGCTCCACAGACACCTGATGAAGGAGCAGTGGTCCGTAAGTTAGTGCTTCCAAATAAACCTATTGGACTATAACCTGGTGTTGTGTGATTTTTAACTTTGTCCACTCCAGTCCAGCACCGGCATCTCCACATCATGGCTACCAATTTTGGTGTCATCTGCAATCTTACTAACTATCCATTCTATATTCTCATAAATAACAAACAAAAGAAGACCAGAACTGATGCCTGTGGAACATTGCTGGTTTAAGGCCTCCAGTCCGAGAAACAACCCTTCACCACCACTTTCTGTCTCCTACTATTAAGACAATTATTTATCCAATTGGCAAGCTCACCCTGAATCCTATGTGACCTCACATTACTAATTAGTCTACCATGTGGAACCTTCCCAAAGGCTTTACTAAAACCCAAGTGAACAATGCCTATTGTTATGCGCGCATTAGTCTTTTTGGTAAGTTTCCCAAAACAACTCAATCACAATTTTCTTCACACAAAATCATGCCGACTATCCCTAATCAATTTTTGCCTCTCGAAATGTCTATTAATCCTGTCTTTCAAGAATCATCTCCAATAATTTACCCACAACCAAAGTCAATGTTCAGAATGAAGCCAGTCACTGCTGTCTACATTGTATTTAAAATTATTGCTTCCTCCTTCTCGCATTGTGTTTAGAATGCAAGTGTCTCTTGGTGCTCTTTTAAACTTTCTGCTTCCTCTCTTGGTGCTGTGTTTAGAATGGAGCCACTTCTCCCTTTTTGCACTCATGTTAATTTGAAGCCTTATCTCTTATGGCTTGTTTAGAATGAACACACTCCCTGTTCACTTGAACCTGCAGCCTACTTTCTCAGCACGGTTTTTAGAATCAGACTACTCCCCACTCTCTATGCTCTTTTTACATTGCTACATCAACCCTATGTAACACTGAATGATTGAATATAAACCTTTCTACCACAATGTTTAACAGAACTTGGAAGGCGTATAAAACGTATAGAGTAGCTGTTTTGGCTATAATTGGACAATTGTGGTGAAACTTTGTCTAAATTGCACTGGGTTACAGTTCAACTCCACTAAAATTAATTTGCATTATCACATTTGTTGTGGAATTTTGTTGCATTTGCCTAGATCGCATCACTCCAAAGTTCTTCATTGTAGGCAAACATTTCAAGATAGTCTCCAGAATTGTGACAAGACACTGGCATAAGCTTTCATGAGGTTACTCTTTGCATGCAGGTAGTTTCAGTGTTACACCATTTTTATGAGTTTCCACATTTCTTCTGCCAAGGTTACAGGAAATGTGCAGAAGAACCCCCATCAAATCAATTATTCCAGGGGTGACTGCTCACGGTACCTTTAGCTGAAATGGCATGAGGAATTAAAAAGGACAACCAACCCATTACAACCATTTCAAGTGTGCTTTAAATGTTTTTTTCAGAGAGTGAACGCTGATATCATCAATTTAGAATTTTAATTTCACTTTTTTCCTATTTGAAACTGGAGTCTTTAAACTAAATTCTACTAAACCTGTGTCAGTGCTTCAGATTTTACATTAATGTAAGTAATTTATAACTTCTTTAATGGAAAAACAGCTTCACTTGATGAATAGCAAACTTTTATCGTGAAGATCAGTAAAAGCAATAATGAAGTCCAACTTTTAAAATCTTCTTGTTTTGAGCAAATGAAGTCAAGTTGTCAACAACTGAATTAAAAGGTTGTTGAGAAAATCCAACTTTGGTTTAGCAACAACCGTTGGAGCCTGTAACATTACTTGGTGTCGACTTCTGTAAACGCTTGGAATGTTTCTTTGCTTGGAAGGTGATTGCTAATGACAGCAATGGGAAACAATCAGGAAGAATTCCAACAATACTGAGGAAATAGTATCGAAAGGAACTTGACTGGAGTACAGATTTTGCAATTGATTGCCTGCCATCCACTTGCCAGCATGCATTTCTGAAATAGTATTGAATCAGTAAAGAATTTGTTAAGCTTATCATTATTTGAACCTTTTCCTTGCATTCACTGGGTTGAAGTGAACCTGGCTTAAGTGCAATAAAAATACAGCTAATTTTTGCTTAACTGTCTTATTGAGCAGTGGAGAGTGTTTGGAATAGAAATCTTTCACAAGCTATTGGCAGTTGCCTCAGAGTGAGGAGGACTCTTGTCACAGAGTGTGGTCTTTGACAACAACTTGCCTGTGGTGCCTTTTAACTATCTGTTGCAGCTACCGCACAGTTCCGGCTGACCAGGAGACTCTTACAGCCTGTCATAGGCGTATTAGTAGGAGTTGTTAATTAGGAGTCCCCTGCATTGTAATAATCTTCCCTGAGCCATTACAATTAATTGGGTGGTGTACCGATATATATTTTATTTTATTGCTATGGATAAGGGTTTCTTCGTGTATTTAAGAGTAATGACCTGATGCAGTTTACTAGTGCAACTAAAAATAGTGTTATTATCACAAATAAACATGTTTGATAAGGGTGTCCAGTCCACTGTTGTGAATAACCTTATTTAAAATCACAGCAAATGAGATCTTAAAAATATATGAAGCCATTGAGTAATGTTACCAGTCAGTTTAATAGCAAATTAAGTATCTTTTGACATGAATATACTTAGGATGTCTGTGTCCCTAGATAAATGTGATCTATATGGACTTCAGTAAGGCGTTCGACAAGGTTCCCCATGGGAGACTGGTTAGCAAAGTTAGATCTCATGGAATAAAGGGAAAACTAGCCATTTGGATACAGAACTGGCTCAAAGGTAGAGGACAGAGGGTGATGGTGGAGGGTTGTTTTTCAGACTGGAGGCGTGTGACCAGTGGAGTGCCACAAGGATCGGTGCTGGGTCCTCTACGTTTTGTCATTTACATAAATGATTTGGACGTGAGCATAAGAGGTACAGTTAGTAAGTTTGCAGATGACACCAAAATTGGAGGTGTAGTGGACAGCGAAGAAGGTTACCTCAGATTAGTACAGGATCTTGATCAGATGGGCCAATAGACTGAGAAGTGGCAGATGGAGTTTTATTCAGATAAATGTGAGGTGCTGCATTTTGGGAAAGCAAATCTTAGCATGACTTATACACTTAATGGTAAGGTCCTAGAGAGTGTTGCTTAACAAAGAGGCATTGGAGTGCAGGTTCATAGCTCCTTGAAAGTGGAGTTGCAGGTAGATAGGATAGTGAAGAAGGCGTTTGGTATGCGTTCTTTTATTGGTCAAAGTATTGAGTACAAGGGTTGGGAGGTCATGTTGTGGGAGATCATTGATTAGGCCACTGTTGGAATATTGCATGCAATTCTGGTCTCCTTCCTAACATAAAGATGTTGTGAAACTTGAAAGGGTTCAGAAAAGATTTACAAGGATGTTGCCAGGGTTGGAGGATCTGAGCTACAGGGAGAGGCTGAACAGGCTGGGGTTGTTTTCCCTGGAGTGTCGGAGGCCGAGGGGTGACCTTATAGAGGTTTACAAAATTATGAGGGCCATGGATAGGATAAATAGAGAAAATCTTTTCCCTGGGATGGGGGAGTCCAGAACTAGAGGGCATAGGTTTAGGGTGAAAGGGCAATGATATAAAAGGGACCTAAGGGGCAACCTTTTCACACAGAGGGTGGTACATGTATGGAATCAGCTGCCAAAGGACTGGACTCCACCCGGGAGTGCTCCCCCTTCACCCGTCTCCACCCAGGACTGTTCCCCCCTCACCCGCCTCCACCCAGGACTGCTCTCACTTCACCGGCCTCTACCCAGGACTGCTTCTCCCACACTTGCCTCCACCCGAGATTGCTCCCATCTCACCGGCCTCCACCCAGGACTGCTCCCCCCTCACCGGTTTCCACCCAGGACTGCTCGCATCTCACCCGCCTCACCCGGCACGGTGGCACAGTGGTTAGCACTGCTGCCTCACAGCGCCAGAGATCCGGGTTCAATTCCTGCCTCAGGCGACTGACTGTGTGGAGTTTGCACGTTCTCCCCGTGTCTGCGTGGGTTTCCTCCGGGTGCTCCGGTTTCCTCCCACACTCCAAAAGATGTGCAGGTCAGGTGAATTGGCTGTGCTAAATTGCCCGTAGTGTTAGGTAAGGGGTAAATGTAGGGGTATGGGTGGGTTACGCTTCGGCGGGTCGGTGTGGACTTGTTGGGCAGAAGGGCCTGTTTCCACACTGTAAGTAATCTAATCTAATCTAATCTACCCAGGACTGCTCCCCCCTCACCCGCCTCCACCCAGGACTGCTCCCCCCTCACCCGCCTCCACCCAGGACTGCTCCCACCTCACCCGCCTCTACTCAGGACTGCTCCTCCCACACCTGCCTCCACCCAAGATTGCTCCCACCTCACCCTCCTCTACCCAGGACTGCTCCCACCTCACCTGCCTCTACCCAGGACTGCTCCTCCCACACCTGCCTCCACCCAAGATTGCTCCCACCTCACCCTCCTCTACCCAGGACTGCACCCCCCCCACCCGCCTCCACCCAGGACTGCTCCCACCTCACCAGCCTCTAGCCAGGACTGCTCCCCCCTCACCCGCCTCCACCCAGGTCTGCTCCCACCTCTCCGGCCTCCACCCAGGACTGCCCCTCCTCACCTGCCTCCACCCAGGACTGTCCCTGCTCACCCGCCTCCACCCAGGACTGCTCCTCCTCACTGGCCTCCACCCAGGACTGCCCCTCCTCAACCGCCTCCACCCAGGACTGCCCCTCCTCACCCGCCTCCACCCAGGACTGCTCACCCTCACTGGCCTTAATCCGGGACTACTTATCCACGCTGGCCTCCGCCCAGGACTGCTCCCCCTTCCTGGTTTCCACCTGGGACTATTTCCCCTCGCCAGCCACTGCCCGAGACTATTTCCCCTCACTGACCACTGCCCAGGACTACTTCACCTCGCTGGCCTCTGCCCAGGACTGCTTCCCCTTTTTGGCCTTCACCCGGAACTGTTTCCCCTCGCTAACCTCCATTCAATGACTCAATGCTCATTTCTTTAACTGAATTAGTAAGGACTACTGGCCATGTTCTGAGAATTAGGGCCAGACCATTCAGCAGAGATGTTAGGAAGCATTTCTACAACAAAAGGCTGTAGATGCTTGGAACCCTCTTCCACAAATGGCAGTGGATGCAGGATCAGTTGATAATTTCAAATCTGAGACTGATAAATTTTGGTTAAGCCAAGGTATTAAGGGGTATGGGCCAAAGGCAGGTATACATCGATAAGCCATGATCTCATTGAATGGTAGAATAGCCTTGAGATCTGAATGGTCTATTCCTATTCCTTCCTAATTTTGTATTTAATTTTTTCATATCTAATATTGGAAGGATGTTGTGAAACTTGAAAGGATTCAGAAAAGATTTACAAAAATATTGCCAGAGTTGGAGTATTTGAGCTACAGGGAGAGGCTGAATAGGCTGGGGCTGTTTTCCCTAGAGTGTCGGAGGCTGAGGGGTGACCTTATAGAGGTTTAGAAAATCATGAGGGACATGGATAGGATAAATAGACAAAGTCTTTTACCTGGGGTGGGGGAGTCCAAAAATAGAGGGCATATGTTTAGGGCGAGAGGGCAATAATATAAAAGGGACCTAAAGGGCAACTTTTTCACACAGAGGGTGGTGCATGTATGGAATCAGCTGCCAGAGGAAGAGGTGGAGGCATCTGAAACATTTAAAAGACATCTGAATAGGTATATGAATAGGAAGGGTTTAGAGCAATACAGGCCAAGTGCTGGTAAATGGGACAAAATTAGGTTAGGATATCTGGTCGGCATGGATGAGTTGGAGTGAAGGGTCTGTTTCCATGCTGTACATCTCTATGACTCTACGACTCTATAATAGGCAGTGATAATATGCCATTCTGTAATGTTCCAGCCTTAGAATTTTCACAGAGGTCAAGGACTTCAGGAAATAGAATAAAGACCTATTTATTGATCCAATTTATTGTCACATAATCATGGCAGTGATCCCTGCTTAGCTATATGGCCAGAACATTTTCAAACATTAACTTAAAGGAAAACACTTTGTCGAGTGGAAGTACCATTGGCAAGAGAGATACCTGGCTGTTTGCCAGGACTCAGCTAATGCTACTTTCAGCTGGATACTAGTGTATGGGAGTAGGTCAAGTTGATGCAATTTCTATTTTATTAATTATTTCCTTCTGATAAAGAGCCCAATTTGTCTTCAGTGCAGCCTCTGTTGACACTGCTGAGTTTAGTATCATAATAGATGATAAATCATGAGAGCCAAAGAACATTAAATGTGGAGTATGAAACAAGATATGTCCCCATAGTTTAGATTAGATTAGATTACTTACAGTGTGGAAACAGGCCCTTCGGCCCAACAAGTCCACACCGACCCGCCGAAGCGCAACCCACCCATACCCCTACATTTACCCCTTTAACCTAACACTACGGGCAATTTAGCATGGCCAATTCACCTGACCCGCACATCTTTGGACTGTGGGAGGAAACCGGAGCACCCGGAGGAAACCCACGCAGACACGGGGAGAATGTGCAAACTCCACACAGTCAGTCGCCTGAGTCGGGAATTGAACCCGGGTCTACAGGCGCTGTGAGGCAGCAGTGCTAACCACTGGGCCACCGTGCCGCCCTTTCACAGCTTCTCGAATGTGATTGAACTAGCTGAACATAACACTTATAACCAAGCTTCAAATATTCAGAAGCATAAAAAATTTTTTTTTTGGACAAGATAAACTTTAAATTCTATGAAGTGCCAGAAGTGATCTAACATAGCAGAGAGATGGGGAAATATACTTCATCTGTTACAGAAAATCAGAGGAAAATCAGAATACAAAGATGGGTAGAGGGACAAGTAGCATTGAGGAGGCGGGGAGGCTGCAGAATGATTTGGGTAGGTTAGGAGAGTGGGCAAAGAAGTGGCAGATGGAGTACAACGTGGGAAAGTGTAGGTCATGCACCTTGGTAGGAAGAATAGAGGCATGGACTATTTTCCAAAAAGGGAGAAAATTCAGAAGTCTAAAGTGCAAAGACTCTTAAGAGTTCTAGTCCAGGATTCTCTCAAGATAAACTTGCAGGTTGAGTCAGTAGTCAGGAAGGCAAATGCAATGATGGCATTTATTTTGAGAGGATGTACTTCTGAGGCTATAAATGGGTCTGGTCAGACCACATTTGGAGTATTGTGCACAGTTTTAGGCCGCATATTTCAGGAAGGATGGTACTTGCCTTGGAGCATATTCAGAGGAGATTCACGAGAATGCTCCCAGAAATGAAAAGCTTAACATATGAGGAACGTTTGAGGACTCTTGGTCTATACTTGATGAAGTTTAGAAGGATGAGGGGGGATCTAATTGAAACATACAGAATAGTGAATGGCCTGAACAGAGTGGATGTTGGGAAGGTGTTTCTATTGGTAGGAGAGACTAGGGCCCAAGGGCATAGCCTTAGAGTAAAGGGAAGAAAGACCTTTGAGAACAGGGTTAAGGAGAAACTTGTTCAGCCAGAGAGTGATGAATCTGTGGAATTCACTGCCACATAAGGCTGTGGAGGCCACATCACTGAATATATTTAAGACAGAGATAGATCAGTTCTTGATTGTAAAGGGGATCAAGGGTTACTGGGAGAAAGTGAGAGAAAGGGGTTGAGAAACTTATCAGCCATGATTGAATGACGGAGCAGACAGGATGGCTGAATGGCCTAATTTCTGTTCCTATGTCTTATGGAAAACACAGCAGGGCACAATTCTATCACAATGTTTGATGTTTGCAAGCACAAACACCAGTATGGCTATTGATGTTACAATTTGTTCACATACCTCAAATATTACTGATTAACTCAAACACTTGATGCAACTTTTTGTGTTTTTCTCACTTCTGTAAATGTCAACAGCAAAGTCAGAGACAGCTTCAAAGCTGATGTCATGCAGTGGTTAACTAAACAAGGCCACAAGTCTCTCGGCAGGACCTACAAGTAAACATATTGTTCCAGGAGTCAAGCAAAATGTTCTAACCTGTTTTGGCACTGACATGAGCAAACAATTTGTTTTTATTTCAATTAAGAGGGATCAATTGAAGTGAATATGTTGAGTTTAATTGGAGTTAAGATGGGAAAATCAAACACAATTGCCTCAAGTAGCAAGTATTGGTCCAGATTAAACAATACAAATAGATCTTCTCCTTCTCTTCTTTCCGATTTCTTCCCAGTGCCTTGGTATGTGTCTAAGATTTCCACTGTACCCAAGTGTTAAGTTGAAGTCAGCACGATCTGCCCACAGGAGTTTGTTTCTTTCACCTACTGTATTATCAGTTACTGGTGTATGGAGCTGTTCTTTCAAGTTAAAACGCTTGTCATGACAGTATTCACTTTTACCATCCTATAATTCCTAATCAGACTTTTGAACCATGCAATCAGCCATAATGGTCATTTTTATCCTTATTCCACACCGTATTTCAGCAAGTACCTTAATTAAACATGGTTAAATTAAGAGGCTGGAGAGCCAGACTTCAGATGGCCCACCATCTAATTCAAAATAACATCAACAGGTTGGGTTTGTTTCTGGCATCAGTAAACAATAAATTTATGCCGGAAACAGAAACTGTTGGAGAAACTCAGCAAGTCTAGCAGCATCTGTGGAAAGAGAGCAGAGTGAACATTTCGGGTCCAGTGACCATTCATTAAACTAGAATCAGAATAAATGTAGGATCTGCATAGCAGTGTGCATGAATGAAAAAAAGTCAACACAGCTTTGAAATTACAGTTATTTGTTTTAAGCATCTAACCCAGAGTTTTCCCATTCTTACAGTGTCCTTATCTGAACGTGGTCCTGTCCCAGAAAACCTGCTATCACTCAAGGGTAATCATTCCACCAGCTTCATTCCAGAGGAGCAAAGCTTACAGCATTGATCTAATGCTTTGCTTCTACCAATATAACTTCTAACATAGCTCAATCTTCTATTCATGTTCATGACTTGCTTGCATTTAAAAAAAAGGTTTACACGGAGACAATGCTTTTTCAGAAGTTTGGTTGAATATGGTTTAAAATATTCCCTGTCTATTTAAGAGGAAATATTGACATTTCTCAAGATAATCAGGTAGGTTATGTACATATTAGTCCTGAATATAACCACAAAGGCATCTCATAAACCAACAGTTTGGCTATGTATCTAAGTCAAGATTCGACTGATTGTGATGGTTGCTAGTTTAACTTGAGGGTCACCACACCTCAGGTGAGGGGAGACGTTGAGAAGGTGCAATCTTCATGGTGACCACAACCAGTGTGGGAATTGAATCTATGCTGTTGTTGTTATTCTGCGTCGACAACCAGCCAACTGAGCTAGTTTGTTAAAAGGGTTATGGGGAAAAAGCAGGGAAGTGGAGCTGAGGACTATCAGATCAGCCATGAACTTAATGCTTGATGGAGCAGACTTGACAGATGAATGAACTGCTTCCGCTCCTTTGTTTACTGGTCTAAATAGACAGCAGGAAACTAATGCCAATGCATGGTTCTTCAGGTTTGATGTGGTGCTGTACTACAGTGGACAGAATGAGAGTGACCTGAACCTCCTCAAACCCTAAGTTCTTTCACCAGGAGCAGATTGTTATAATCACAGTTTCTTGCTGGAGATAGTTGTAATCAGCTCTGTCATGCATTGTGCTCACTATTTCTTTCAAAATACCAAATAAAATGTATTTTCAGAAGTGGAGCAATATTAACATTAGCTTCCCAAGTGACTGAGTAGGGGAGGTCAACATGTGCACTGTGAACTGTGTGTGTCACTGTATTCATTGTATGAGTTATCAAAGAGAGAGGATAGCTGACATCTAACCACAGTGACTGATACAGAAATGAAAATCAAATCTTTAACAACTTGCGTTGTTTTTTTGCTGTGATTTTCCAGCATTTTGTGTTTTTAATTTTAGACTTCCAGCATCTGCAGTATTTTACTTTAGGATGTGAGAGATCTCCTCCTGAAGCTGATGATCTATGACTTTGAATTGGCTGAGGCAATGAGTATTTCAGACACAAACACAGAGAATTCTGGAGAAACTCAGCAGGCCTGCAGCATCTATGGAGAGAGAGAAACAGAATTAATATTGCGACTCTGTAATGAAGTGTCACTGTGCATTGCAACTAGAGGGTCTGTTAATTATAGTGGTGGATTTGCATGCTGTACAGCCATAACAATCCATTCATTTAACTTCCAGAGAAAGACAGATTGTAAACATCTCAAGTAATAATGTGATAACTAAAATCTCACATGCGTGTGTTAATCAAAATTTCCCCCTTGTTACAAAGTAAGGACTCATTAACATTTCACTGACCAGGGACAATGAAAGATTTTCCCATACTCAGCTTCTTTTTAATCTTGTACAGGTTGTTTATTTGAAAATCATGGACTTCAGTACGTGAAGTTAATGTGTGACAAGCAAAAAGGTAGCACTAGGAAAGAACACACAAACCTGTTAAACCTCACATAATATCATAACTCATACAGATATTTCTTCTGTCAAGTACATCGAATGCATTAGACATTGCGTTAATGCTTCCAATTTATTCCTGAGCAAATTTGGTGCCAGTGCCATATATCAATTACCCCATTGGTGTGTCCTCATGAACAGTGACCACATGCTGACTTCAACTTCGCATCATCCTTTTCTCTTTTTGACCTTAACACGTCTGTTGGGGTGTTAACCCTGTCAATCCCCTTCTCATTACACAAATCACTTCTCTCTAGACTATCTATTCAAGGACTTTACCATTCATCATTACGTTCACATCATCTTTGACTGAAGCTACGCTTGTTATTGGCAACATCTGCCTATTTTCAGAGCCTCTCCATCCCACCCTCTCACCCCAGTTCTACTAATTTCCAAACTTCTCAAGTAGTATCGTGACACTTAGCTGTTGCCCCTCCTCTTCCTTTGAGCTAGTTAACAAAATTTTTAATAAAAGGTTAATGTATTAAATTGTTTCCCTTCTACAGCCTCTTTTGGGAGATTAGCGCAGGTGGGGCCAGTTTTCCTCGGTAATGGCTTAAAAACCTCCAGTAGTCTACACTGGAGATTCCTTTATAGTCACACTTAATATCCAAACATTCCCAACCACAACTTCTTTTCCTTTCCTTCCTATTGACCAAACTACTTGCTTAGGCTGATTAAAGTGATGCATAATCTTGGTTTGCTTTTCAACTTTCAACTGTAATTGTCAAAACCCAACAAAACTTTAGAATGAAATCCCAGGGTAATCTGCCACTTAAATTGGCATTTTAGTCAGGTTAAAGTTAAGCATTTTGCAGTTAGGCTTGGTTATTGGGATAATGATCAGCAAAAGGAACTTTCATTCATTTTATCCCTTTCTAGTCCAAAACACTTGACTCCTCAATCCTCAGTTACCCCAGCTTAGGCTGTGTCAGGAATGAGGTTTCAGAATGAAGATTTTCCTCACTAATATCTTTCATTGAATGGAATGGAAGGGCTGATGAGGAATAGTATTAAATACAAGGAAACAAAATGTCGATACCCTCAGCAGGAACCTGGATATTAGAAAAGTGCCTGCATAGCAGAAGCTGATGATCTTCACAGAAGAAGGTGAATTGAGTAGTGATACCAACACATATTCTCTTTTCTCCCCGTAATCTAAAAGGGGCTACTCAAGGAAAGTTGGACATTGACTGTGATCTTGTAATTCATTTTTCCCGATAGATTGTATATCCTTTTGGTCAATTTCTATTGGATAGGGTTTGTCTGTAATTGTTAATATCCTACCAGCAATAAAACTCCCAAGTTTGTGAAATAACTTCTTCTGAAAAAAAAAGGATAATAGGTCTAAATTCATTTGCAATGCTAAAGCATCTGTGAAATTAAGTCTTCCAACCCTGGTATTTCTGAGGAAGCAGGGATGGGATGGGGATATCAGTTAGTGGCTGAGAAGCTCAGGAATGCCAGTAATGTGGATTCCTGTGCTATCGGATTTTATTGGCAGGACCTCATTAGAATGTTTAGATTTCGTTTGTGCTCATAGTTTGGTGACTGGTGGGAAAGCCTGGGGTAGAATGCACCAGTCTGAAACCATGGGGTCTAGTCTTGGTCAATTAGGGGGATCAGAGTTGGTGGAGCTTTAGATCATTGGATGAGGAGAGATTTTGGAGTACAGTAGCACCTCGACTTACGAACTTAATCCGTTCTGGGAACCGAAAAGTTTGCGAACTGAATCAATTTTTCCCATTGTTCGGATAACGTAAGAATGCTTGGATGGCTGTTCACAACACACGCGCCAAAGACGAACTGAATGAGATCACGCGGGGCCTGAGAGCTTTTGCGTTCAACAAATGCATAGCAAAGCAGAACAATGAAACCACGTGGTCGCACGCGGGCTTTTTGCGTTCGTACCTTCATTCGTATCTTGAATTTCGTACGTACATTGAAGCAAACTTTTACGTACAATCGTGTTCATAAACCGATTTGTTTGTGAATGGGGTCGTTTGTATGTCGAGGCACTACTGTATTTTCAAATTGGGGGTGGGCTTGGATCACAGCAGTGGGCCCACACTGCATCCAATAGAAAATGAGGTTGGGAGAATGCAATGTGGATTTGGATCACTGTGTGGATTCAAGTCATGGAAAAGCTTCATGGGGGATTGCAGGGTGGGCTGATTCAGTGGGGTGGGCTCAGATTCTGGAGGGTTGGATGAACAATTGTGGTCAAGAGTGTGGTGCTGGAAAAGCACAGCAGGTCAGGCAGCATCTGAGGAGCAGGAAAATTGATGTTTCAGGCAAAAGCCCTTCATCAGGAATGAACTTTTCCAGCACCACACTCTTGGCTCTAATCTCCAGCATCCACAGTCCTCACTTTCGCCTGAACTATTGTGGTGTTGGGAGATCAGCATCTGGTGGGTAGATAGAATTGGGCACATTTGTTTGGGGTGGGGTGGGATCAGTGGTGGTGAGGAAAGAAGCACTCTTATTCCTCCTGGACTCCCAAGAAGTGCTTGAAAAGGCACCTACCCACTGGAGATTCCCTCCTCCCATCAGCTGCTGAGATTTTATGAATTCTGGGAGTCTGTGCCTGCAATCATTAATTCTAGATCATGCACACCAGCCTCACTTCTATATTCTAACTACTGGTCTGTCTTTGCAGGAAGGGTTAGTTGTTGAACATCAAGCCCACTGCAGTGGTACTAGAAGTTGAAAGCAGCTTGGGATCAGAATTGACATTGGTCAAATTTAGACACACCTCCCCAAGCCCTTCTCCTTCCCCAACCCTTTCCTGGCCTTCAGTATTGTGGAGTTAAAATGACTTTACATACCAGAACTCTAAAAGTCTCAGTGCAAGAAGGTAAGTTGAAAATAACTCACTCAATGTTTTGAAATACGGTAATCCTAATGGATTAGTGCTGTTGCAGAAATCATGTTCTGGAAAGCAATGTTGCAAAATTTAACAAGCTGATTATTGGTCAACCTTTTTTTTAATCATTCACTGGATGTGGGCACGGCAGGTTCATCCAGCAATTATTGCCCATTCCTAGTTACTTTTGGGAAGGTTGTGGTGAGCTGCCTTCTTGAACTGGTACAGTCCATGTGCTGTGGGTTGACCTAACATGTGGAGGTGCCGGTGTTGGATTGGGGTGGACAAAGTTAAAAATCACACAACACCAGGTTGAACCTGTTGGACTATAACCTGGTGTTGTGTGATTTTTAGCCTTGTCTCACAACGCCATTAGGGAGGGGATTCCAGGATTTTGACCCAGTGATAGTGAAGTAACGGTGATATATATGTCAGGATGGTGAGTGGCTTAGAGGGGATCTCGTGGGTGGTAAATGTTCCCATGTATCTGCTGGCCTTGTCCTTCAAGATGATGTGTGGTCATGGGTTTGAAGGTTTTAAGGAATTTTAGTGAATTTTTGCAATTCATCTTGTAGATGATACACACTGCTGCTACCGAATGGTGGTGGTGGTGGAGCAAGTGAATGTTTGCTGGTGTGATGCCAATCAAATGTATTGCTTTCTTCTGTATCATGTCAAGCTTCTTGAGTGCTGTTGGAGCTGAACTCATTCAGGCAAGTGGGGAGTATCCCATCACCTTCCTGACTTGAGCTTTGTAGATGGTGGACAGGCTTTGGGGAGTCAGGAGGTGGGTTACTCTTTGCACGATTCCCAGCCTCTGACCTTCTGTCGTAACCACAGAATTTATATAATTAGTTCAGTTTCTAGTCAAGTGTAAACCATGTGAATTGGAAACCACTTCTCTCAGTTTGCTTGCTTGGAAGTAGATATAACAAATACACATTATCGTCACGTGCTATCAGAGTAGTGTAATTGTGACAGAAATTAATGCATTAATTTGTTACCTGTCCTCCCCATGGAGGCACTCAGAATTTTCTGAAGTGAAGTCGAGTGGGGAAACATAGCTAACTATTAAGCGAAACCTTAAACCCATGAAGATACCTAAGATGCCTCCAGTTCTTTTAAATTCCTTTAGAGTGAAATATACGGCCACTATCATATTGGTACGAATGTTGGATATCTGTACAAAACTGGTAATTCAAGTTAGGAGATTACTGAGCATGCTGGACACAAAGTGTCAAATTTTCTCCTCATGCCCCTTTGCCTGCAATTCTATCCTCAATATGGCTTACCTTTCCATTTCTGCAATGCATTTGAACTACTGGACCAATTGATCATTTCAGGAAATGCAAGGTTCTTAACAAACTTGTACTATACCATGTGTAAAAATAATTTGAGATACACACTCCAGCTTATCTGTTGAATCCTCCATATGTATCACCTTCAATAGCTCTACAATATATGGTTAGGATGCTATTACTACTGGCTTGTGATAAAAAAAACTAAATCATTATTAATCTGGAAATTAACTTTTTCTAAAGAGTTAATTACTTTGGTTCTCACTCAGTCAAGAATTGGCTTTTGTCCTCCATTAGGACATAAAACATTTTTTGAGAGTTGGACAGAGTGGATGTTGAGAGGCTGGCTGTAGAATCTCAAACTGGGGATCATAATTTAAGGAGAAAGGTCAACTATTACAGCTTAAGATGAGGAGAAATTTCTTTGCTTGGCTGTGAATCTTTGGATTTCTCTGCTGGATAGAGCTGTGGATGTTCAATGTTTGAACATATTTGAAACAGAGATCAGTAGTTTGGGCACTGAGGGAAATATGGACAGGATAGAGAGGTGACTTTGAGGTGGAAGATTGGAAATTATCTTTTTGAATGCAGCAGGCTGTATGGACTTTTTCCTCCCCTATTTCTTATTAGTTCATGCAGGCACTCCAAGGCATGCCAAAGTTTGTTAAATTAATGACTGATAAGTAGGAAAAAGCAGTGGACAGCATTTTAATGAGTAACTTACACCTCATATAAATGTACAATAAGCTTTAATGATTTTGCCAGTAGTATTTTATTGGAATTAAGGTGAAAACAATACAAATCCATGAATAGTAAGTACTAAAAACTGTTTAGTGAGTTCAGTTAAATCCACGTACATTATCTTTTGCAAGTAACCATTCACCAAATCTCAACAGGGAGACACTTGTTGGTGATCTTCTGAAGCAGAATGGATAAAGAGTGAACCTGGAAATATTCTAATTTGAAAAATCATTACTAAATGTGTGATCATGATGGTTAGTATGTGATTTAAATTTAAATTGTTCTGCAGTGACAACTAGAAAGATGTGTTACAGAATTAAGAAATATAATCAAAAAGTTCATAACTAACCCCCAAAGTCTATCCACCATTTACAAGGCACAAGTCAGGAGTGTGATGGAATACACTTGCCTGGATGGGTGCAGCACCAACAACACTCAAGAAGTCTGACACCAGCCAGAGCAAAGCAACCACATCTACAAACATTCAATCCCTCCACCACCGGTGCTCAGTAGCAGCAATGTGTACTATCTACAAGATGCACTACAGAAGTTCACCAAAGGTCCTTAGGCCGCTCCTTCCAAATCCATGACCACTTCCAGCTAGAAGGACGAGGGCAGCAGATACTTGGGAACGCCACCACCTGCACGTTCCCCTCCAAGCCACTTACCACCCTGACTTGGAAATATACTGCCGTTCCTTCGCAGTCGTTGGGTCAAAAATCCTGCAATTCCCTCCCTACCGGCATTGTGGGTCAATCCACGGCAAGTGGACTGCAGCAATTCAAGAAAGCAGCTCCCCACCACCTTCTCAAGGGCAAATAGGGATGGGCCATCAATGCTGGCCAGTTAGCAATGCCCAAGTCCCACAAATGAATTTGAAATAATTGTCATTAAATAGATGTGACAAAAAACCCCACATTTTAAATAGTTCATCATGTGCTAAAACATTATCATACTATATGACAAGATACAATTAATGTTTGGAAATATAAATCCTCTGAAAAAACTAAAATGTTCAATTAATTAGTAGAAATAATTAGTTGAATATTGTAGTCATGAATATTGAGGAATTAAAAGACAAAGACTCCAGATGGATTAAGAGTCCTTTCCTTATAATGGTCACAAGGATAACTATGTCAGGCAGGCTCCTACTTATTGACCACAGCTCTGCTTTGAACACCATAATTCCAAACAAACCCATCTCCAAACTCTGGGACATGGGTCTCTGATCCCCTCCCCCTCCCCCAGCCCCAACTCTGTAAGTAGATTCTCGACTTCCTGACCAACAGACCAGAGTCAGTGAGGATAAGTGACAATACCTTCTCCACAATAATCCTCAACACCAGTGCCTTGCAAGGCTGCATACTCAGCTCCTTACTATACACCTTATATACATACGACTCTGTGACCAAATTCTTTATCATCTCAATTTACAAGTTTGCTGACGATACCACCTTTGTAGGTCAGAACTCAAACAACAAGGAGTACAGGAAGGAGATAGAGTGCTTGACAGCATGGTGTAATGAAATCAATCCCTACACTGATGTCAGCAAAATGACAGAACTATTCACTGACTTCTGAAAGTGGAGTGGAGGGCATGCCCCTGTCTGTATCGATGGTGCTGAGGTAGAGATGGTCAAGAGTGTCATGTTCCTGAGAGTGATGATCACCAACAATCTGTCCTGGTCCACCCACATTGACCCTACAGTTAAGAAAGCACAGTAATGCCTCTACCTCCTCAGAATGCTGGGGCATTTCAGAATGTCCACAAGGACTCTTACACATAGAGTCATAGAGTCATAGAGATGTACAACATGGAAACAGACCCTTCGGTCCAACCCGTCCATGCAGACCAGATATCCCAACCCAATCTAGTCCCACCTGCCAGCACCTGGCCCATAAGCCTCCAAACCCTTCCTATTCATATACCAATCCAGATGCCTCTAAAATGTTGCAATTGTACCAGCCTCCACCACATTCTCTGGCAGCTCATTCCATACACATACCACCCTCTGCGTGAAACCGTTGCCCCTTAGGTCTCTTTTATATCTTTCCCCTCTCACCCTAAACCTATGCCCTCTAGTTCTGGACTCCCTGATCCCAGGAAAAAGACTTTGTCTATTTATCCTATCCATGCCTCTCATAATTTTGTAAATCTCTATAAGGTCACCCCTCAGCCTCCGACGCTCCAGGGAAAACAGCCCCAGCCTGTTCAGCCTCTCCTTATAGCTCAAATCCTCCAACCGTGGCAACATCCTTGTAAATCTTTTCTGAACCCTTTCAAGTTTCACAACATCTTTCCGATAGGAAGGAGACCAGAATTGCATGCAATATTCCAACAGTGGCCTAACCAATGTCCTGTACAGCCGCAACATGACCTCCCAATTCCTGTACTCAGTACTCTGACCAATAAAGGAAAGCATACCAACCACCGCCTTCACTATCCTATCTACCTGTGACTCCACTTTCAAGGAGCTATGAACCTGCACTCCAATGTCTCTTTGTCCAGCAACACTCCCTCGGACCTTACCATTAAGTGTATAAGTCCTGCTAAGATTTGCTTTCCCAAAATGCAGCACCTCTCATTTATCTGAATAAAACTCCATCTGTCACTTCTCAGAACATTGGCCCATCTGGTCCAGATCCTGTTGTAATCTGAGGTAACCCTCTTCGCTGTCCACTACACCTCCAATTTTGGTGTCATCTGCAAACTTACTAACTGTACCTCTTATGCTCGCATCCAAATCATTTATGTAAATGACAAAAAGTAGAGGACCCAGCACCGATCCTTGTGGCACTCTGTTGGTCACAGGCCTCCAGTCTGAAAAACAACCCTCCACCACCACCCTCTGTCTTCTACCTTTGAGCCAGTTCTGTATCCAAATGGCTAGTTCTCCCCTGTATTCCATGAGATCTAACCTTGCTAATCAGTCTCCCATGGGGAACCTTGTCGAATGCCTTACTGAAGTCCATATAGATCACATCTACTGCTCTGCCCTCATCAATCTTCTTTGTTATTTCTTCAAAAAAACTCAATCAAGTTTGTGAGACATGATTTCCCGCGCACAAAGCCATGTTGACTATCCTTAATCAGTCCTTGCCTTTCCAAATACGTGCACATCCTGTCCCTCAGGATTCCCTCCAACAACGTACCCACCAGTGAGGTCAGCCTCACTGGTCTATAATTCCCTGGTTTGTCTTTACCGCCCTTCTTAAACAGTGGCACCATGTTTGCCAACCTCCAGTCGTTCGTCACCTCACCTGTGACTATCGATGATACAAATATCTCAGCAAGAGGCCCAGCAGTCACTCCTTTAGCTTCTCACAGACTTTGCGGGTACACCTGATCAGGTCCTGGGGATTTATCCACCTTTTACCGTTTCAAGACATCCTTATAGATTCACCATAGAAGGCATCCTATCTCGATGCATCACAGTGTGGTATGGCAATTGTTATTCCCAAGACTGAAAGAAACTACAGAGTTGTGAACACAGCCCAGTCCATCACGCAAACCAGCCTCCCATAAATTGACTCCATCTACATTTCCCACAGCATCAGGAAAGCAACCAACATAATCAAAGACTTCTCCCACCTTGGTTATACTCTCTTTCAAACTCTTCCACCAGGCAGTAGATATAAAAGTTTATATACACGTACAAACTGATTCAAGAACAGTTATCAGACCTTTGAATGGATCTCTTTAATGTTAATGTTGATCTTTCTCTTAAACTTCTCAGCACCTGTAGTATTGTATCCCGCACTCTGTTTTGTTACCCTAATGCACTATATAGTATGATTTGCCTGTAAAGCATCTAAGATAACATTTTTCACTGTACCTCAGTACATATGATAATAAATCAAATCAAATCAAAAATCACTGGTTATGACTGAACCAGTTTTTTTATGCATCTTGATATTATTAAAAAACTACCCTTTATCAGCTGAATATGAAAAATTATTTTACTTGATTTTGCATTTATTCTGTGGATTTGGGTGTTGTCAGCTTTTATTGTTCACTTCTAGTTGTCCTTGAGAATGGAACGGTGAGAATTCAATTGGAACAAGTGTAGTTTATTCAGTCCCTCAACTCTATTCCACCATTTAACTGGCTCATGGGCTGATTAATATCTTAATTCCACCAACCACCTTCCATAACCTTTAATAATTGCTGAAGAAAAATCTGTCCATTAGTTTTGCAATTATTATGTGTGTTTGCTTCAACAGGCTTTCTGGGAAGAATTCTAAATTTCTAAAACAGTCTTTGTGATGCCAATGAGATCAATATTTTGTTACATTCCTGACCATAACTGTTAGTAGAATGTAATCGTTAGTAAAGTTATGATTGTTTTAAGCTTAACTGTGACTACATTGCAGCAGAACTCTCATTACAATTTTCAGTGGTAAGCTTATATTCACCATGATATAAAATATATTCTTTGTACTCTCGAGTGATACATGTGTCTGCTCAAAACAGCACCGAGGTAAATATTGGATTGCACAGATCACAAATTAGAACTTTGACATTATGTGAAGTATTTTCAAATAACAATTTCATGATTTAATTAACCACCCAAGTTTGAATGATTAACCAATTTATCATTGATTGAGGGAGTCACCTTGTCTGTATAACCCATAAACAATTGGTGAAATAACAGTTTCATTGATTAGCTGGAGAGCAAAATATAGATTTCCACAATGCAGGCAAATTGCCAATTAGATAAAATAAGCAGTTTAGAAATATTTATTTTGATTTAGATTTTTGAGCTGGAATATTGAGTATATAATAAGACTGCCACTATGTTCCTTTAAGTGGAGTATTTAATCTGTATGGAGAGTTCAAAATATGCATTTGAAAGCAGTTCTCCAAAAGTGAAAGGCAATTTTAAATTCTTGGTCTAGATTAATTATATAGTTTATCTGATACAAAATACACTTAAACCCCAATAAAATATCTGTTTCTCAATTAAGGTGATGTTCCGGTCAGAGTTATTTGTGGATTTTGATTTATTAGTGGCATACCATATAACCTGATATTTTCACAATGCATTCTAATCAGAAGGTAGTTTCTAATTTAGTTGCTGACTTCTGAGAAATGAGGGGCAAGTTGTTTCCGTTCTTATTTCCCCCACAATTGGCCACAACTCTGACAATTTTGCATTTCACATAGAGGGCTGAACCACTCAGCCAAGGTGTTTGTATTGATTCTAAAGCACATCTTGTCCAAGACCATTATGAATTGATGCCATTACTCAAGGGAATGCAGTAATCTCATCTGGCCAACCTAATAGAGTGCTATTAACCAACCCATTTAACATTCAATTGCTATAAATATACAACAGGCACAGATTCACTTGTAGTTGCCTCTACCTTATAGTGGAAACAAACATAAATTCTTGGTGTATTGAAGTTTTGAAAAACAAGTGTAACTGATGCAGGTAATCTCACTGCTACGTGGTGAATGCACTAGAGGTAATGAGTACGACAAAAGAGCTGATTTCAGGTTTGAATGGAAATTACATCATGTAACTTTATTAGAATCAAATGATTCCACACCATTTGAAATTACTATTACAACTAAACAGCCTGAAGTGTTTTGAGGACCATATATACAAAAAGAAAAAATAGAACAATTCATTTTGAGTCTCAGCTGTTGCTGTTTTTTTCTTGGGTGCAGAACTGGCCACTGGCCTGACTGTGTAATGGAACATTGTGTGGTGGATAACAACATCGATCAACATTGTCATTACCTAGTGGAACAGCATTCAGACATGAAACAGTATTGAAGCAGCTACAATGAAATGTGTAGCATTTCAATGTCTTTCCCAGCTAGGCACAAAGGCCAGACAATGGACTTCAGCAGTCAGAATGAAATTACAGTGGAATATAGACACACATAAAGGATAAAGTGGCTTGCTTAATAGGCATCCTATCCACTATCATGAAAAGTCATCCCTTCCATCACCAATGCATAGTGCCAGATGATGCAGATCTGATGAGCCAAATGGCCTCCTCTGTGTTTATAATCATTCTGTGAGTATCATTACAAGAGGCACAGCAGCCACTCATTGTATCATTTTCAAAAGCGCTTTCCAGACCCACAGCCTCTATCATCTAGAAAACAAGGGCAGCAAATGATTGGGAACACCTCCTTCAAGCCACAGTATTGCACTTCTTCACTATGGCTAGATCAAAGAACTAGACATCCCTTCCTAACATCATTCTTTACTTCCACCAGATGGACTGCTGTGGTTCAAGAAGGCGGAACACCACCTTTTCCAGACGGTTAGGGATGGGCGATAAACAAAACCTCTAGCTTACACTACCCACATCTCTTGAAAGAATTATATTCCAAAAGTCTGAACATACATGGAGTTAACAGAAAACGTTTTAACAGATGGTACCCAGCCGAAAGCCTGTTCCCAACCCTGAATGTTGATAATTGTTAGAGTGCTCTGATCGTTCGATTGATTTCCCGTTTATCATTCTTTTCTGGCCTGATAACCTCCAGGTTGATCTACATCTGCAGATTATGCTGAGAAGACAGCAGACGCTCCATCTTCATTTCCTCCTATAGATGCAAGCCATTAAGCTGTGCCCAGCCCTAAACCAAGGCAGGTACAGTGCCATATTCCCTCAACGAATCAGGCAATTGTATGAAATGTGCATTTGATTCACTATACCTTTAGTGAAAGCACCATTTTTAACCCTGCACCCTCACTAAGTCAAATTGCTGTATACTCATGACAGAAGGATACAACTGGCTCATACTTAGACCTAGGACAACTAAAGCTATCGACCCTATGAAAATTTGCTCACACAGTTTACTTCTCTATATTAAGAAAAAAGTGATTAACTAATTGTGCATTCAGAAATCCATCAATTGATTCCTCTGAACACAACTGTTTTCCTTTCACATGACATGCAAATCAAAATAACATCCAGAAACTAAAAAAGTACAAATGTCCCCAAAAATTTGGAGTTTTTAAAAAATGAAACAGGGGAAAGTAAACAGGAAAACTGATGATTTAGTAGCATCTGGAAAGAGATTGGGTGGATCAACATGCCACCACACTGAAACACTGACTTCTTTGTCTGTTTTTCACAATTCCTCTGCCCATTGCCTCCTTCAGCATTTTTTCTCATTTCAGATGCAGTGCAATTCTAGTATTTTCTCTCTGTTTATAAAAGCACACATCAGTGCTGTGAACATGTTTCCAAGTTTTGTGACTTCAGAAATCTATAGAAGCTTTTCCTTCTCCTCTCGGTTTACAATTTGTGACACACAGTATGGAACAAATACCACAGCAGCCAGAGGTACAGCAGCACTCTTACAGAAAGACAGAAAGTAAAACAGGAATTCTGTCTGAGTCGGGGGCTTCACTGAGTCAAACAGATGCAGGATGAGTAATGAAGCCACTATACAACTTAGTCTGAAGCTGAACTGCTGGCTCCTCTTCCCTTTGCAGCTCTCAGCATAAATGGGGGAGTTGAGAGCTAATCCCAATCCGAACAAGGCCCCCATGTTCCTGACCAGACCAGCGAAGGGAGTGCTGTCGATGTGGACCCATTCTGCTCGGGCGCACCATCTCTGGGCTTTCTCCACTGACCACAGCAAGTCCACTCCCAGCACTCTCAGCACCAGATAGAAGCCCAGAGCGAAGGAGAACAAGGACAGAGTGATCTTCAGGTACTGCGTAAACTTCACATTGTAGATTGTATCAATCCGACCAAACGCTTCAGCCACAATCAATCCTAAGTGTAGAAATTCACAATTAATATCTTTGGTAAATCGATAGCATATGTACATTACAGACAGTGTACGTCAGTAGCAAAATAATTTTATGTGTATTTAGTGTATATGAAAGAGTAGCATTTTATTAGGCATTTCAAGCAGCTTTTTTTCTCCATTGTTAAAAAGCTTCTAAGCATTTATAGGACCTGTGCTAGAGTTTCATTTCAACTGGTGACTTAAAATGAATGATATCAAATCAGTCTATTGACTCCATAGTCACATACAATAATCCATACTAGAAAAGTATCAGTGTTGGTCAATGTTATCAAAAAGTCATTAAGTTGGATTTATTTTCCCTTGAGAACTCAGTTATGTAGAATACAACCAATGGTTACAAACATTCAAATTAATGCAAACTGCACCAATGCAAAGCTGTATTGTTATATTTTTCAACTGAAAGAAAGTATCCTGACCTGAAATAACTCCAAAGAAGACCTGGTGTGGAAAGTGAGCGGCCAGAAACACTCTCGATGCACAGACACAGATCTGAATCACCCAGAACACTGTCCATAGCAGCACATGGAGACACCTAGAAGTTGGGAGGATAATCATTGAGCAGTTAGTAAAATAATGAATCTCCAAATTGAAACTCACAAGGGACTGTAACTGCAGCATAATGCATCGTCTATCCAGCTGTCTAATATTTATGCACTGATACTTATTTTTGTTCTCCTTTTACTCAAGATTCAGTTAAATAGGAGTCTGGATGGACATAATGTACAAATGGTACACACTGCTTAATCATAAATAATATTTGCATGAATTCAAATCAACTTACAGAACATTGTTCCGAAGTTACTTATAAGTAAGCATTTCTAAGTTGATTCTAATCTTGATAAATGTGGAAGTAATGCGTTTAAATATAGTCAGTTTTTATTCAGAGACATGTAAAGCACTGACTTGCAGAACTGAGTGTGTATTGAGTGGCATCCACACCTCATGTATAAACTATATTTAATGTGCATGACCACATAACAGTCCAGACAGACCTAACATTTAAAAGCAGTGCTGATATCCCTATGCTCACATGGTATGTATAATTTCTTAAATCTTACCATTTTTGGAAGATGGGCTGCTTCTTTTGTAATCCAAAGGTCAGTAATGCTGTGACCATCACATGCCAGACTCCGGCTGAACCCATTGCATGACCAGATGGACTTCCTGTCAAATACATCATCCAAAGACTCGATTAGAAAATGTCACTAAACCTTTCAGTATACTTTGTAAACTTTTTAAAAAACAAGTCATCGCCCATTACTTTGCCTCCAGTATCCCACAAGGATCTATCCTTGGTCCCCTCCTATCTACATGCCCCTTGGTGACAGCATCTGAAAGTACATGGTTTGTTCACACACGCCCAGTCCACCTCATCACCATTGTCCTCAACCCTCCCACTCTCTCTACATTGTCAGATTTCTCATCCTGCGTCCAGTGATGGATGGTCAATACTAAAATTGGGAAGACTGCAAACCATTGTCTTTGCTTTTTTCCCTAGTTCCTGACATCATCTCTTTTCCATGCAGCTGTCTGTGGCCAATCCTTTGTGTGTATTCTCTCAACTATTCAGAGTTGACTTGCCATCCATTCAGCACCTTTTTCTTACACAGGATGAATTGTTGCTCCCTTTGAAATTTGTCATTCTTGCATTTGTTCTGATGCATGCCAGCCAAAAACTCTGATTAGGATGCTTCTCTTTTTTTGATTTTACTTTAGCTGCTAGTATTGGATGTATAATGTATAATGAATGATTTACTTCAATTGCAGAATATCAAGTTAGACCGGACAAGAAAAGCAGACAGTGAGGGGATGGCAGAAGCAAAAATAAACAACATTTCAAACTGCAATTCTAGCTGCTGCCTCTGTTCTGTAATGAATTGCCAGTACCTGGTCCTGTTTCACATGTGATCGGAAATTGCTGCACCACGGGAAGGGAAGAATTAGCATAAAACTGGGTCTCATGGACCCACCAGTAAGGTCTTTGCCCAAATAAGAACCTGTAAAAGAAAAATAATGGAAGAAAGGTTAACCTATATCAAATATGCAGTGTGTAATTTGCTTAAATGCCTTGTATTTAGGTATTCAATTGGGCAACCTCACTCATCGATAACATGAAGGAAATTTCAACCACTGGCTTAGGAAGCATTAAAGGGATCTGGCACGGTGTGGCCAGTGGACCAAAGGGTAGGATATTGGAATTGATTATTCACCAGGTTAAAGCTGGAACTAAACCACAGACTGGAAGCCCCAGTTGTGATTTCTTAGCTCTTGCCAAGAGATAAGTTAAAGTGCAACTTTGCGATGCCAGACTACAGAACAGAAAACGAGAAGGAAAGATTTTCCAACTCTATTACATTGATCTCAACCACAGGCAAAATAAAATTAGGATTATTTCAAACTTGTTTGTTTTAGATGCTAAGTTGATCTCTGACCAAACACTATGAAGCATGAACCAGTGCCTAAACACTAGAAGTTACGCTCAAGTAATCATTTTCTTCTGCACAACAAATCAGTTTAATTTTATTTAAAAAATCAGTATGACACAAATATTAGTACATTATGTAATTTTCTTAAAAATCCTAACTTTATTCTGAAACTTCCTCATTGACAAATACAGGAAATTTCAACCACTGGCTTAGCAAGAGTTAAAGGGATCTGGTAATAATGTGGCCAGTGGGCCAAAGGGTAGGACATTGGAATTGTTGATTCAGCAGGTTTAAGTTGGAACTAAACCACAAACTAGACTCCCCAATTGAGATGACCTAGTTAATATTAAAAACTTTTCAATAACCAGAGATAAGACCAAGAAAAAATTACAAGAAAAATTAAATGATTTATTTTAATATCCATAACTTATTGCAAAATATGCATAATTTAAAATCTGAAACACATTTACTATTATTAGTATAATTTGACTTGATCTCAGATGGTACAGAGTGAGGCCTGTCCAATATGTGGTGGGTGGACCAATGATATACTATTTTGATTTCCAGATAATATATTCCAAATCTCAGTAGGTTAACATTGAAAAGTGCAGTGGCCAGATGGTTCAAACACTGCCTTCAAAATGGTCAGTGCTTACTCTATATCCCCACCTTGACCACAACATCCTCTTTGTCAGGTAGAGTTCAATTGTCTGACCACCCCTAAGCTCAGGACAGACCAGGATGGTAGCAGACTATGACACAAGAAATGCAAGAAGAAATACTGCAAAATGCATTAATTTATAAACATTTCTCATTTTCACTACTTAAGGTTGAAATAAAAAGAATTATTTGTCTTCAGTCACAAATTTCCAGATCTCAAAGCAAGTTACAGCAAGTATATCTGAGGTTACTTTCAATAAGAAAGAAACCATTGATATAATGTTTTTCATGACCAGTAGACATCACAAAGTACTTAATTCACAGTTTGCTATCTGACCTGTATTAGCGTCTATTCCATTACACAAATGAGACCTTTAATAAAACTCTAAAGAGCTTATCTGACAATACCTACCATTTGAAGATGAGGTTGAGCCAGTCTCCAATGACAGCCACCCAGATGAGTTTGACACCCACGGCTTCACACAGATGGAACCAGATGGGAAAGAAAACAAAGAAAGTGTTTCTCAGGTCAGCGGCGAAAGAGATAAAGGTGAACCAGCTCTGGGAGTCCCTGTAATTCATCTGTAGATACTGCACCAGCTCTACCCCGGAGCTGTGGAGCAGGTCCATCCCAGCGTCCATTCTCTCCATGTTCGGAAGCTACTGCAGGTTTTGTCAGCTTAGTGTTCAGTTTCTGATTTTGCCTGTGGTGATTCAGGGTTTATATAGGAGAGGGGAAATCTTTTTGTCTCGTTATCAATTCAATTCACAGCCAATAATCACAAAACTTTGAGCATGCCTGGGGAAAACAATGTCAATGGCCTTTTTGGCAACAGCACCTGCGTCATTTGTCTGTCTCAAACCAATATCCTCATGCATGGAGAACGTCACAAGGCCAACCCATGCGAAAATATTGGAGTTTGACAAACCTATAAAATTCATCAGTGAAAACACGTCAATCTCTGCTGCTTGCATCATTTGGAAACTAAATAGAAGAGGGAGCTGCAGCAATAGGAAATTTGCTGACAGTATCAAGTTATGCTACTAGATGTAAGAGAAATTTGCTTCACATAAATGATTTACTGAAATTAAATGCACAAAATCCACAATGAGCTGTAGATTTTGATGTCAATGACATATCAAAACAGAAAATATGAATGGTCAGAATGGCTAAAACATTTTGGCTATGAAAGCAACTATTCAGCATGGAGTGATGGAGATTATAAAACTGACTGAAATGTCGCCAAGTTACCTTCAGTCAATAGAGGTTTTCAAAGCCTTGCCACCTTGATACTAAGATTAGTTACTTCCAATGGGAGTTTCAATGCAATTCATTTCAGTTTGCAGCTTAATGGGAAAAATGGATTTCCCACATTCAATGGTTTCTTATGAAGGCACAACCATCACAGCCATGACTGAAGAATGGCGAAACCAATTGAAACAGCGCTAATTAACATGGCACTGGCCAACCCCTAACTTGTTTTTTAATTCAGTCACAGGATGGGGGCAGCACTGGCTAGGCCAGCATTTATTGCCCAGAGGGTAGTTAAGAGCCAACCACATGGCTGTGGGTCTAGAGTCACATGTAGGCCAGACCAGGTAAGGATGGTAGCTTCCTTCCATCAAGGAGGTAAGTGAACCAGATGGGTTTTTTTCAACAATGGATTCATGGTCATCATTAGACTCTTAATTCTAGATTTTACTGAGTTCAAGTTATACCATCTGCTGTGGTGGGATTCAAATTCAGGTCCCCAGAGCATTATTTGGGTCCCTGGATTAACAGTCTAGCAATAATATCACCAGGCCATTGCCTTTTTGACTATTCAGTGTAACTGAAAACATATTGTCTTGGAGTGGTAACTTGTTTCCCACATGCAAATTACAAGATCTTTTTTCAGCAAAGTAACTTCCAGAATTAAAGTTTAAGGCTTCATTACATTTTGTCTTGTATTTCTTTGATATCAGTAATTTTTAAGGCACTTCATGAGCACATTCAGGAAACATTCTCTAAAGTCTAGGTAGAAACTAATCAGAAGTTTCAAAATGCGTTCACAATAAAATCACATGTGGTTGATTTATTTTCAAATCTGGCAATAGTAGATCATTGCTATAATAATAGCTGACAAAGGTCTCTGGGAGGTCACCAATCTGAGTACAGAAACAGTAATTGTTGAAGGGTCATGGAAATAAGGTAAAACATCTGAACTCATGTTTTCAAGGGGACCTCAAAACCACTTCATTGCTGCCATTGATTTTGCTCAGTGCTGAAATCATGTTTTTCCACCTTTGTTATCATTTCAACTGACAGTCAATGATTACGACTGTGAGCAATCCCAATGAAAAACAGAGTCAATGCCCTTCCTATCAACAAGACCTGCGTCATTGTAAAAGCTGGGTTTGAAACCCTACGTACATTCCTGTTTTGCAAGGACAGTTCTTATGAAAATCATCTGAATTGTTTACAGAAAATTAACTGAGCTTTGGGAGATTGTGGGTTTTTTTTACTGCTAACCAACTTATAAAATTATTTTGAAATTCAATTGTTATTGAAATATTGTAGCCTCTCACTGTTATATTTTCTGATTTGCTACACATTGTTTCTGATAAGAAATGCATGAGAAACACTTAATATGCCAAATAAAAAAAAACTGTTTATCAATGATATTGATGTTTCCATGGAATCAATGGCAAATCCACTGCAACAGATCGTGGGAAGTCTTGAACGTTGGTGAATAATAGGTTATGGGGCAATTCCCTGTACTTTGCTTAGTCTCTCATAATATGGTCTGGCTCAAATTACTGAAAGAGTCCAAAGTAATGTAACACAACAGAGGGAGAATACAGCAGGATCGCAATTAAACACAATTCCAAGAAGCTTTTGGGAGAATTGAGAGATATTGCTGCACAGAAAACCAAATAAGAATTATTGAGTGTTGAGTACATTTTCTTAAGAATTGTAATTGCTGATCAGGAGAGCCAACCATTTTGTATTAATGCCAATTGCTATGTATTATTGTCTGAAAGGGTTATTGCTGAGGGCTGTATAAGCACCATCCACTTGATGGTGTCATATGGACTTGAGGGAGGACAGTGTAGGATCTAAGGAGTGAGAACTCACACTGGACGCACTTAATTAATTCATTCATGAAATGTGAACATTTCTGACTGGGCAAGCAATTTATTGCCCACATCTGTAGTTACAGTTGAGTTGGTGATGATGAGCTGCCTTCTTGAACCACTGCAGCCCATGTACTGTGGAGTCGCAATGCTGTTAGGGAGGAAATTCCAAGATTTGGAATTCTAAACAATGTAACCTGTAACTAGTTGCTAATGTGCAATTAGTGATATCTTAGAACTACAAGGAACTCTAGTCAGACCAGAAAATGTTTTTCCTTGTTGTATAATGTCAAGCAGCAGATATGCAATATACCTGTAAGAGATATGCTCATGATGTTGTCACTGTATAATGCCATGTAACCTAATGGTGTAAAGGTCTCAGTCTCCATGTTACTGAGTCCATTTGCAGCATGACAGGCTGAGAGAAGCATGCTACAATACACCAGGATTGCTTAGCTTGAGCCCAGATGCACAAGTGCCTGTGATCATAGTATCCATTTGGAGATACCAGATGCTGTAATGAAAGTTCACCTTGAATTGTTCAGTGCTACATGACCTAGGTCCTATTCATATGTTGTGGGAACTTACATGTATCACATTATGATATCTGAAAAACCACCTGTCGTGGCATAGCATGTCAGTTTTCCTCAAATGCACTATACCAAGCAGATCCTGCCATTTCTGAGGGGATAGCGTCAGCAACCTTTATCATGTGCACTAGCTCATACAGTGTCATATGTTGGCAGCAGTGTGAATTGGATTGATTGCTTATATGTTACATGGTTAGCAGCAGTATGAAATCTTTGGACTCAACTTCAAGTTGCCTGCATAAACAGCACAGTCAGCAGCAGGGATGAGTTAAAGATTTAAGAACTCAACCCTTGTGGTAGTCCTGAACAGGGAAGAGTACTCCAGTGAATAGTAATAGCATTTTATATCTAGTAACAGATGCACTGCAACAGGAAAATTAGCAACTGGAAGAAGGAGAATTTGTAACTCCCAGACATACAGGCAATAGTCTGTAGGCGAGGGGTCCCAAGTGGAAGTCTGACTGTGAGTGGTTTGAGAAGATTGAGAAGTTTGTGGTGAGCAGCCATTTTGAACCACTGCAGTCCATTTTGTGTAGGTAGAAGCAGGAAATCACGGCATAGTATTTTAAAAATCTCTTTAAGGAGAGATTACTAACTTTGTATGTGCTTTGCAATTTTAAGTTGACTTTTAAAGAAAAAAACAATAAATTTTCAGGATGTGAGTATTAATGGCAATGCCAGCATTTATTATAGATCCCAATTACCCAGATGACGAGTGAATCATCTTCCTCACATATGTCTGGCTCTCTAGGCCATTTCAGAAGGTAGTTGTGAGTCATTGGTGTCCATGGTGGGCAGTGCTGTTAGGGAGAGAGTTCCAGAATTTTGACCCAGTTACAATAAAGGAAGGCCATTAATCAGGAAAGTTTTGGCGCAGAGGGGAATTTGCAAATGTTGGTGTGGAGTATTCAGTAGAGTCAATTCCTTTGTATACAGTCAAGTTAGTCAAGAATCTGGTATGTTTTTATCTTTCAATTACTACCAGAAAAATCATGTTCTGATAATAATCCTCTTGTTGATAATCTTGGAAAGGAAGTTAGCATGTGTGCAAGATGTGATTGAATTGTGGATGCTGTAAATCAGAAACAAAACCAGAAGTTGCTGGAAAAGCTCAGCAGGGCTGGCAGCATATGTGAAGAAAAATCAAAGTTAATGTTTCGGGTCTGTTGACCCTTCCTCAGAAAATGTCGGTTTATATGCAGAAGATAGAGTCTGGGGAGGGGCTAAAGAGTAAACAATAGGTAGGGATAGAGCCCAAAGAGAGAGAAGAGCAGTTGGACAGATAAAGGAGTCAATAATGATCTGGATAGGAGGGTGAATAGCTTTTAATGGAGCCTGTTAGTGGCTAACAATAGATAGTGTGATGTGGAGGTGCCGGTGTTGGACTAGGTGGACAAAGTTAGAAATGATAACAGGTTATTGTCCAACAGATTTACTTAAATAGATAGTGTGTAATGTCAGACTATGTGATAACAAAGCCTGGCTTGTGAGGTAGGGGGCTAGGACATGGGGGAGTTAATGTCATTATGATCTATGTGCATGGCTGTGTGTTCCTTTCTGGACTTTCACACAGCCTAATGTTTTCTGGCTTCACAAGTTCCCATGTTGACTATTCCAAGTGAAGTTTAATTAAAGTTATCAATCGGAGGAATTTTGTTCACCACCCCCCCACTCCACATTAAATTGGCAGGAGCAATAAAGCAGGTAATAAATATTAATCACCAAAAATAAGAGGCAGAATGATGTCTGCATTCAGTAACGTGGGTTAAAATTGTGCCTATGTTCCAAAATGACATTGTGGTTCAAGGTTCTCCTCAAATGCATTTGCATGATCACAAACAAAATCTGTTACAAAACCAGTATAATTGGGCAGAGTAATTGATCATTTAAAAATAAATAGAAACAGAAATTGCTGGAAACTTTCAGCAGATTTGGCAGTATCTCTGGAGACAGAAACATTGTAAATGTTTGAAGTCGATTATGACTTTACTCCAGTGAAGTTTAATAGTTACACCTTTTTAAATTCCTTAACATTAAAAAAAGTGTATTTAAGAGTGGTAACCTGGTGCAGTTTTATCAGTACACTTGAAAATGGGTTGATCTCAAGAAATAATTATTTTAGTTTGGAATTCTCGCCATGCACTTTCCTTTTGCATAGAATCCCTAAAGTGTGGAAACAGGCCACACCGATCCTCCAAAGAGCATCCCATCCAGACCCTGAACACTATGGATAATTTAGCTTGGGCCAATCCACCTAACCTGCACGTCCTTTGGAGTGTGGGAGGAAACCGGACCAGCCGGTGGAAATCCACACAGACACAGGGAGAATGTGTGAACTCCACACAGACAGTTGTACGAGGGTGAAATCAAACCGGAGTCCCTGGCACTTTAGCGTAGCTGCCCTAACTACTGAGCCAAAAAATTACCGTTAAAAATGATGTATTCAGAAGCCTATACAAGTTTAATTGGCAAATAGTAATCGATTTCTGGGAATGCTACATATTTTTAAAACTTTCCAGTGCTATACACCAGAAAGCCTGATATAGAAGGATAGAGTGTCACCAAAGTCTTCAAACACTTTTATTTACAGTGATACAATTGTCTGAACCTTCTCCTATTTACTCGCTTCATAATGCTGTGTGTTTAAAATCAATGAACTCAACTTGAAGAGAATTCTGCGACAGTTGCAAATGGTCACACTTGGTGGAAATGCACGATAATTTTGATTAAGGTTGCTTCCCTTTAGAAATACAATTGGAATCAGAAGTGGGTTTTATTGTCATGTGCTCAAATACAGGCATACAGGGGTACAGTGAAAATTTCACAATTCATGGGCCATTCTTAGGTACAAAATACCTAGGTACCAAATTTTAGGTAAAATGTAGAAAAGTAAAGGAATAAGTTCGACATTATAGTTCTTCTCAGTATAAAGTAATAAATAGGAAATGAAGTTAGAAGTTCCAAATTACAGTCTTTATTTAGCCATGGGCCTGCAGTGGTTCCATGCTGGGCTTTCCTCACAAGAGCTCGATCTCTCTCTTGTGCTGTCCTAGATCTCAATTTCCTGCACCTCCATGCTGCCATCTTACTGCCGACTGCCATCCTCTCTCCCATGCTGGATTCGATCGCTCAACCTCAGCGCTGCTGTCTTGTTGCTGACTGCCATCCAAGCTCACCAGCTGCTTCACCTCAGGACTCCAGCACTCTGGGCCCCAGCCATTTCCACAATGCCACCAACCACCAGCGTTCTGCCCGGGCACACCAACCATCTCTGGCCATTTGTGGGAGAGTCTAGGACCAAAGGGCATAATCTCAGTGTAAGGAGTCATCAATTTAAGACAGGGATGAGAAGGGTTCTTTTGTATCAAAAAAAATTGTGGAATGCTTTATCAAAAAGGGATGCCAAGGCTAGGTCATTACATATATTCATGGCTGAAGTAGATAGATTTCTAATCAGTAAGGAAATCAAGGATGATAGGGATAAGGCAGGAACTGGAGTAGAAGTTATCATGAACCCACTTCTCCATCATTAATTCACCAATTTTACCTTTTGTAGAATGAATGTTCATTTTATTAATCCTTCTTTAAATATTTATTGAAATTCTAACCATCTGTATTTATATTTCTGGTTACATTTCTCTCATATTGTAATTTTCCCTCCTTACTAATGTTTTTGATCTTTGCTTTTTTTAAAAAACTACTTCATCCATTTTTTAAGCTTGATACTCATTAACATTTCTAGTGAACTACAGATGGTATGCCCATTCCTAGAAATGTTTTATTTGTTCAAATATATTTATTCTGTATATTCTGAAATATCCCCATAAATCCAGCCACTGCATCTATATTGAATTATTCTTTAAAATAATTTGTCAATTCACTTTAGCCAGTTCAACTTCCATGTCTGTATAATTTCCTTCATTTTAATTTTAAAAAGATAGCCCTGGACATGCTCCTTTCTCTTTCAAACTGAATGTAAAATTCCACCTTGTTATGGTGTTGCTACCTAGGGCACGTTCACAGTAAGGTCATTAATTAATCCTAAATCATTGCACAATTCAATGTCTGTTATAGCTTGTACTCTGCTCAGCTGTGGAACATGCTGTTCTAAGAAACTACTGTGAAAACATTTTATGAATTCATCATCTAGGCTACCATTATCCATCTGATGTTTCTAGTCAATATGGATAATAAATCTCTTGTGGTTTTTTGCCACACTTTTCTGACCAGCTTTCATTATTTCTTCCTTTATGCTTTACCCTACTGTAAGATTTAAGGTCAGTGTAATGTGCACATAAATTCCTCAATCTTCTAAACTGGCTTAGCAAATGTTGACTAATGGTCTGGTAAAGCCAATACATATTAACAGTCACTGTAAGCCAAGGTGTATTTATCCTATCCATATTAAAAACATATGAATTTTGAACTTTACCCTACCCACTCAAGTTGTCTATTTCAACATGCACCTTTGTAGAAATCAAAGATGGGTATATCGATTGCACAATAAATTCAATTTATATCAAGTGGCAAAATATGTCTGTGAAAGAAAATGTGAAAACCATGTTACTTATGAATAATAGATTGTTTTTCGTGTTTTTCTGTATAAATGGATAATTTTCTTGAAACTTTCTGGTTGGCTTGTGTAAATTCTATTAACTCCTGTGAAGGAGAGGAACAATTTTCTGTAGGAAAACATATTTAAATCCACTTTATCACAGGAATTATGCAACATCAACTTGTTAGTAATGATTAGTGAATTCCTGAGAAAAGGGTATAATGCTAAGAAATTGGTTATCCAGTTTGAATCTGCAAAACTAGCCTTCAGGGCCTCCTGGCTAAATTGGGGGAAAAAAATCTCTCCATCATTTAAGCAGGAAGAATGCCCATTTATTTTTTAACAAGTAAAATTCTGTACAATGTTTTTCACCCTGATATAATGTCACACAATCACCCCAGGTGACCTTTAAAGGATAGTGCATATATTTGTACGATGTTTACACAGTAATTTAACAGGCATCTGAGCATCCAGCTGTTACAGGGTTAACATTTTCTTTCTTCTCGTTCAAAATAAATAAGGATATTAAATGTTTTAATTAGTTTACTCTATTTTAAAAATTGGTCAGGCTTAGACCGCTGTTACTGTATCTAAAATTACATGAGATGAAGTGCAATAATGTTAAAAAACACTTCAGTCTTTCCTCTCTAATTGTTTATTAGCTCAATCAATAAATTCAATGGCTTGAATGTTTTTCACCTAATAGGTATCCAAACATGTTTGCGTCAGCTTGACATGATCTTGCTTTGTTCATTGACTCTGTGAACCTAGCACAAGTCCAAAGATCATTGTTTGCGTACTACGCTGCTGGTTAGCACAGTATATAACGGATCCACACAGCACAGCAGAGAAGAGCTAATCCTGCAAAGAGATTGTGAAAGAGATTACTTTAAGTTCCCAAAGGTGCAGAGAATGGACGCTGGGATGGACCTGCTCCACAGCTCCGGGGTAGAGCTGGTGCAGTATCTACAGATGAATTACAGGGACTCCCAGAGCTGGTTCACCTTTATCTCTTTCGCCGCTGACCTGAGAAACACTTTCTTTGTTTTCTTTCCCATCTGGTTCCATCTGTGTGAAGCCGTGGGTGTCAAACTCATCTGGGTGGCCGTCATTGGAGACTGGCTCAACCTCATCTTCAAATGGTAAGTTACAGAGAAAAAGAAAAACTTCATACATTATCACCTGCAAAATCCTAAAGATAGCCTAAATGTTTCTGAGAACTGGATTTATAGAAAGGAATGACTGTTTCTATTTACACACCAGGAACAAGTTGATGCTGGTAAAAAGGTTCTCTCATTATTCACTGTTCATCTTGCTGGGATTGAGTGATCCAACATTCTAGCCTCAATGAAGTCAGTGCGATTGACTTCTTTTTTCACTGCATCAGCCCAGGGAAAGTCAGCACCACAGGCTTAGCTAGCTGAGCATTTGTGGCATCTGGAGGCTCACAGGATGGAGGGCACTACTTTTATATTTTCCTTCAAACGTCTCGTTTTGATTGAAAATACTGATTTCCCCTAAGCTGATTCAGTGAACGAAATCAAATCAACCACAAGGAAATGCATCACTACCTAGCTCTGTCCTCATCACATGTTTAAGCACAACTTGTGTCCAAGATAGTTGATTGTTTGTAGATTAGGAGCATGGCATTATATTGTCTATAATAACCAACCAAAATTTATTCAAGATTGAAGTTACAAGACAGAACTCCTCTGGCTTACTTTCTCAGTTTTACACCAACAATAGTACTGTATGTTTCTAAATTCTATTCTCATATGTCCTTTAAAGGATACTATCCCTGTTGAACTTCTTATATTCTTATCTCCCTTTAGCTGAAGGGAAATTCTTTATTCAGATGCTGGTCAGAACATATGTGCGAATTCAAAGAAATACAGGTCATACTGCTGTTTCATTAACTCAAATTCACTGTAACTCATCTGACAAATTGGGGACACTTTCTAAAGTGCAAACGTTTAAAATGTGTTTCGGCTGTAACACGATTACATCACCAACATATTAAGCGCTGTTTCTAAAGGGCGATTTTTCTATAATGTGGGGTTGTTCAAGAACACAACTATCATGTAATAGAAGAACTGACTGTATAAAACCCAGAGCTAAAGTCACTGCATCATATAGCAGATGTTAAAAAAAGCAAAGGACTTGCATCAATGATCAATCAACACCCCTTGTTTTAACACATTTTAAATTTGCGAATAGTGAAAGGGTGGGTTGAGTTCTGGACCTGTTTCATTCTGCCCATTAAACAGCTGACCACAAAACTTCTCTTCCTGGTTCTCACATTAACAAATTAGAGTCATAGAGTCACACAGCATGGAAACAGACCCTTTGATCCACCTAGTCCACACTGGACCATGATCTCAAACTAAACTAGTTCCACCTGCCTGCACTTGGCCCATATCCTCCAAACCTTTCCTATTCATGAACTTATCCAAATGTCTTTTTAATATTGTAACTATACCAACATCCACCACTTCCTCTTGCAGTTCATTCCACACATGGACAACTCTCTATGTAAAAACGTTGCCCCCCTAAGTCCTTTTTAAAACTTCCTCCTCTGATGCCTTAAAAATATTCCTCCTAGTTTTGAACTCCCCCACCCTAGGGAAAAGACACTTGCTATTCACCTCATCTATGCCCCCTCATGATTTTAAAAACCTCTATAAGGTCACCCCCTCAATCTCCTGCACTCTAGTGAAAGTAGACCCTGCCTATCCAGCCTATTCTTATAACTCAAACACTCCATTCACGGCAACATCCAGGTAAATCTTTTATGAACCTTCTCCAATTTAATACTATCCCTCCTACAGCAGGGCGACCAGAACTGCACACACTCCAGAAGAGACCTCACCAACATCCTGTACAACTTCAACATGACATCCCAACTCCTGTCCTCAAAGCTATTGTTATTGTTAACTCCACTCTCAGCTCAGGTACTGTCCGTCAAACCTGACATCACCCTTCTTCAAGAAAAAACAAATTAACCCTTCACCACTACATTGTTGCAAACACTGTTCTGTACTTGCTTTGGAGGCTGTTTCAAGAAAATGCACATTGCTGGGATGGATGGACTTTTACTGATTACTGTTTAGAAGAACATGAGATGGTCTTTTGAAAGATGTGGTTCTGAAGGAGTTTGACAGGAGATGTTGAAAGGATGTTTCAAACTGGAGAAGCAAAATGACCTACTCCTGCTCCTATTTCTTTTATTCCAACCTTCCTTTCCTCTTCAAAACTCTTAAATGTGCTGTCACCACAGTAATAGGACAAACGAACCCTCAGAAATCTAACTGCTTCATATGGTATAAGAAACAACCTTCAGGTCTGTTATTGGTGAAACGATGTGGGTGCATTTTGTTCAAACAGGTTTTAGGGGTGTCTAAACAGGGATCAGCAATTAACAAGACCAAGGCAACATTTTAAGATAACCTGTCCACAATCAGGACTCAGTAAACAGAATACACTGCAACCTAGAGTTTTACAATAGTTACACCTGCTGAGTTCAGCTCATTGTTCAAAATACTTCTAAAAAGCATTTCTTATCAGCATTTTCTAGATATTCCTGTGTAAATGTTTAACAAATGGTGCCTGTTATTTGGTCCTAACATGTTTTGCAGTAGTGTACCTTGGGTGTGAAAACCAGAAATTAACCTAAATATATCAATAATCTTTTTTTATAAAAGATGCTTCTCTCTTTTTATTTCAGGATATTATTTGGACAGAGACCTTACTGGTGGGTTCATGAAACATCCTACTATGGTAACTCATCTGTTCCAGTCTTAGAACAATACCCTATCACCTGTGAAACAGGACCAGGTATTGAGAGACTCGCACACTCCCAAAAGTGTAGATCTTTTAAAAATTATGCATTGGCTTTTTAAAAAAATCATTCCTATTGACCCCAAAACTTTGGCTATTTCAGGAAGCCCATCAGGGCACGCTATGGGATCAGCTGGAGTTTGGTATGTCATGGTGACAGCATTTCTGACCAGCACACTTCAGAATAAGCAACATCGTGTTCAGAACTGGTGAGTCTTTGAAACATTTAACCTCTTAAAACTTACAAGTTCTGAAGCAATATAAGTTTGATGGGATCCACGAGTAGGAAGAAAGCTTACAAAAACTAGATAGATTTATACCGGGGGTAAAAAAAAAAACAAGCTGGAAATGTGTTGCTGGAAAAGCGCAGCAGGTCAGGCAGCATCCAGGGAACAGGAGAATCGACGTTTCGGGCCTAAGCCCTTCTTCAGGAATGAGGAAAGTTTGTCCAGCAGGCTAAGATAAAAGGTAGGGAGGAGGGACTTGGGGGAGGGGCGTCGGAAATGTGATAGGTGGAAAGAGGTCAAGGTGAGGGTGATGGGTGGGGGCGGAGAGGTCGGGAAGAAGATCTCAGGTTAGGAAGGCGGTGCTGAATTTGATGGATTTGACTGAGACAGGGTGGGGGGAGGGGAAATGAGGAAACTGGTGAAATCCGAGTTCATCCCTTGTGGTTGGAGGGTTCCGAGGCGGAAGATGAGGCGTTCTTCCTCCAACCGTCGTTTTGTTGTGGTCTGACGATGGAGGAGTCCAAAGACCTGCATATCCTTGGTGGAGTGGGAGGGGGAATTGAAATGTTGAGCTACAGGGTGGTTGGGTTGGTTGGTCCGGGTGTCCCAGAGGTGTTCTCTGAAACGCTCCGCAAGTATTCAGGCGTTTCAGAGAACACCTCTGGGACACCCGGACCAACCAACCCAACCACCCTGTAGCTCAACATTTCAATTCCCCCTCCCACTCCACCAAGGATATGCAGGTCTTTGGACTCCTCCATCGTCAGACCACAACAAAACGACGGTTGGAGGAAGAACGCCTCATCTTCCGGCTAGGAACCCTCCAACCACAAGGGATGAACTCGGATTTCACCAGTTTCCTCATTTCCCCTCCCCCCACCCTGTCTCAGTCAAATCCATCAAATTCAGCACCGCCTTCCTAACCTGAGATCTTCTTCCCGACCTCTCCGCCCCCACCCCAGTCTGACCTATCACCCTCACCTTGACCTCTTTCCACCTATCACATTTCCGACGCCCCTCCCCCAAGTCCCTCCTCCCTACCTTTTATCTTAGCCTGCTGGACAAACTTTCCTCATTCCTGAAGAAGGGCTTAGGCCCGAAACGTCGATTCTCCTGTTCCCTGGATGCTGCCTGACCTGCTGCGCTTTTCCAGCAACACATTTCCAGCTCTGATCTCCAGCATCTGCAGACCTCACTTTCTCCTAAAAAAAAAAACAAGCTCAGGGCAGATCTTGATTTGATAGGAGAGATGTTAAAGAGTGTGGATAAATTGATCTGTGATCATATTGCTTGACAAAGATGAACTCAGTCTCAGAAAATGAATAGCTAAGTTTTTAATCCATTCATGGGATGTCACTGGCTGGACCAGCATTAATGGCCTAATTGCCCAGAATCAACCATATTGGTGTGGGTCTAGATGTGGGCCAGACCAGGAAAGGATGACAGTTTTCTTTCCTAAAAAGGAAATAGTGAACCAACTATCAGTAATAGTTTCATGATAATTGTTTGACTCTTAATTTCAGATTTTTACTGAATTGAAATTCCACCATTTGCCATGGTGGGATTCAGCCCCAGGTCCCCAGAACTTTAACTGGGTCCCTGGATTTATAGTCTAGCAATAATAGTATGAGGTCTTTGCATAATTATTTTATGTAGCATTTAGTGGACTTATAAAGCAAACTTCACAGGAGATATATTAATCCAAGATGGGTCTTGTGAGGAATTTGCCTGATAACGCAATTCACATTTAAGACATTGGGAAAGAAATGAATAAATCTTAAAGTATAAATTCAAGGCAATTTCAAACTTTGGAATACGTAAATGCTTTTAAAAATTATATGTAAAGTTTTGTTGCAATAAACCTAAATGTTAAAAGAAGTATTTATCAGGGAGTCAATAGTAATTTTTTACCCTTTTATTTCTATATGCAATCTGTCAGGATTTGATTTCGTTATGGTAACTATAAAGTAAGACAAATTAAAATGACCAACTCTGTTAAACAAATTGAGTCTCCTTGGCTCAAGTGCCTTTCTTGACTTTTCAACAACTGAAAGCTAATGAGTTAATATTGAAGTGTTGTCAGTGTTGGGCTCAGCAAGCTCCCACATAATAGTGGTGATCTTGGTTGAGGGATGAATTCTACCAACAAAACTCCAGGAGAATTGTTTTCCCTACCTTGTAGATATTGACGAGAGATCTTTTGCGTCACCAGGCAAATGATACCTTAGTTTCATTTATAATACAACAGGACAATATACACTGAGTATGATACCAACATCTCAATTTCCATGTATGGTAAAGGCTGCAAAGGCATGCTATAAACTGAGGCTGATCATGTACTCAATTCTTTAAATTTTGTGACAAACAGTGTAAATTTTAGAAAGTCAGCGGAAGTCAAGCTTTGAGCAGCAAAGCAATAGGTCAGTGAGTATTCCTAAAGTTAAACAAAAAGGGCATAGTTCTGTTTGGAAATAAAATTTAGTCAATTGGCAAAACTCCTGAGTTGCCAATTTCCTCCTGTGCCAATTCACCTACACATTCAAACAACTGGAGCACTTTATAACACCAAGACCAGAAGTTTAAGTTGAATATTGGTTAAAATGTGCACAACATAATTTTTAAAAATGTCATGGCTGTTCTATGTGCTACTTAGATACTTCACAAGTACTTCATTCTAATTGTCATGTTATATTGTCACCCACTGCAATCACTGCTCTCATTATTTCAGGTGTCTGCGTGCTTTACTATGGGCAGTCTTCTGGCTAGTTCAGGTTAACGTCTGTGCGTCCAGAATATTTGTAGCTGCCCATTTCCCGCACCAAGTCTTCCTAGGGGTTATTTCAGGTTAGTGGAAGAATATGACAATCCTTCTTGTATCAAGATCACAATTTACAATCTGTACTGTTATTGGGAATGGCTGATTACTGTTACAAAGAGCTGACACACAGACATGATGAGGTCAAACAATCTGTTTCTGTGCTGCAACCATTTTATGATTTGGTTCAAAATTCCTTTCTGTTTATTTAAAACTTGTCAACCCGTCTGCAAAACTGGCACAGGGGTGACATTTGTACTAGTGTACCTTAGTGAGAGTAGTTCAGATTCAACCTTATTTCACCAAAGCACATTTTTAAAGCATTGCCTCTTTAACAATGTTACCACTTAAGTATTTATGCAAAAGTGTTTGAACTGAGATTAATAGCTTTGTAATTGGAATTATTTCTCTTTCTACAATTAAGAAAGAAAATGCAGTGTGCTATCACATTCTCTAGATGATCCTAAGTGCTTACAGCCAATGGACTACTTTTAAATTGCTGTCGGCAAACATGCTTTATTCAGAATCTCATGTGAAATTGAGACAATATTTATAAAATTATGAAATTGTTATGCTTTTCAATGTTAAATAAATGCAGTATTACCCATTGTAATAACCAGTTAAGGGTGTGAATTGTATTTACTAGGTTTAACCAAACTGTGTAAAGGTTCATTTTTTTTTAATGCAATTAAACTGTTTTGAGTTAACAAATTAAACTTCATACCCAACCAATTAATCAAACATAATTTAAGAAACTACTTAAAGAGGAGTATAGTATCCCTCCTGGAAAGATGGTTTTATGATATTAATGCATATGAATATGCTGCTGATTGTTCTAGGACTGCTTTCAGCCTTTTTCCAATGCCTGAAGCTTGGCTTTATAAGACTGCTTCTTTTCCATTTTATTTTCTACTATCAAATTTCTCCCTTCCTGAAGTTGAGACTCCTTTACTGAGATGGTGTTCCATGGGCTCTGAGACCCATTAGTGCCTCTCCGAAGCCATTCTTAATGTGAGCCTGATCACTGAGATTTGACAGAAGGCCATATGCCCTATCCTCTTCAGCATACAGTCACAGAGATGTACAGCATGGAGTCACAGATGTACAGCATGGAAACAGACCCTTTGGTCCAATCCGTCCATGCCGACCAGATATCCCAACCCAATCTAGTCCCACCTGCCAGCACCCAGCCCATATCCCTCCAAACCTTTCCTATTCATATACCCATCTAAATGCCTCTTAAATGTTGCAATTGTACCAGCCGCCACCACATCCTCTGGCAGTTCATTCCATACATGTACCACCCACTGCGTGAAAACATTGCCCCTTAGGTCTCTTTTATATCTTTCCCCTCTCACCCTAAACCTATGACGTCTAGTTCTGGATTCCCCGACCCCAGGAAAAAGACTTTGTCTATTTATCCTATCCATGCCCCTCAATTTTGTAAACCTCTATAAGGTCTCCCCTCAGCCTCCGACACTCCAGGGAAAACAGCCCCAGCCTGTTCAGCCTCTCCCTGTAGCTTAAATCCTCCAACCCTGGCAACATCCTTGTAAATCCTTTCTGAACCCTTTCAAGTTTCACAACATCTTTCCGATAGGAAGGAGACCAGAATTGCATGCAATATTCCAACAGTGGCCTAAACAATGTCCTGTTCAGCTGCAACATGACCTCCCAATTCCTGTACTCAATACTCTGACCAATAAAGGAAAGCATACCAAATGTCTTCTTCACTATCCTATCTACCTGCGACTCCAATTTCAAGGAGCTATGAACCTGCACTCCAAGGTCTCTTTGTTCAGCAACACTCCCTAGGACCTTACCATTAAGTGTATAAGTCCTGCTAAGTTTTGCTTTCCCAAAACGCAGCACCTCGCATTTATCTGAATAAAACTCCATCTGCCACTTCTCAGCCCATTGGCCCATCTGGTCCAGATCCGGTTGTAATCGGAGGTAACCCTCTTCGCTGTCCACTACACCTCCAATTTTGGTGTCATCTGCAAACTTACTAACTGTACCTCTTATGCTTGCATCCAAATCATTTACATAAATGACAAAAAGTAGAGGGCCCAGCACCGATCCTTGTGGCACTCCACTGGTCACAGGCCTCCAGTCTGAAAAACAACCCTCCACCACCACCCTCTGCCTTCTACCTTTGAGCCAGTTCTGTATCCAAATGGCTAGTTCTCCCTGTATTCCATGAGGTCTAACCCTGCTGATCAGTCTTCCATGGGGAACCTTGTCGACCGCCTTACTGAAGTCCATATAGATCACATCTACTGCTCTGCCCTCATCAATAATCTTTGTTACTTTTTCAAAAAACTCAATCAAGTTTGAGACATAATTTCCCACACACAAAGCCATGTTGACTATCCCGAATCAGTCCTTGCCTTTCCAATTACATGTATATCCTGTCCCTCAGGATTCCCTCCAACAACTTGCCCACCAGTGAGGTCAGGCTCACTCGTCTATATTTCCCTGGCTTGTCTTTACCGCCCTTCTTAAACAGTGGCTCCACGCTTGCCAACATCCAGTCTTCCAGCACCTCACCTGCGACTATCAATGATACAAATATCTCAACAAGAGGCCCAGCAATCACTTCTCTAGCGTCCCACAGAGTTCTCGGGTACACCTGATCAGGTCCTGGGGAATTATCCACCTTTAATCGTTTCAAGACATCCAGCACTTCCTTTCTGTAATCTGGACATTTAAAGATGTCACCATCTATTTCCCTACAGTCTATATCTTCCATATCCTTTTCCACAGTAAATACTGATGCAAAATATTCATTTAGTATCTCCCCCATTTTCTCTGGCTCCACACAAAGGCTGCCTTGCTGATCTTTGAGGGGTCCTATTCTCACCCTAGTTACCCTTTTGTCCTTAATATATTTGTAAACACCCTTTGGATTCTCCTTAATTCTATTTGCCAAAGCTATCTCATGTCCCCATTTTGCCCTTCTGATTTCCCTCTTACGTATATTCCTACTTTCCTTCTTCTCTAAGGATTCATTCGATCTATCCTGTCTATACCTGACATATGCTTCCTCCTTTTTCTTAACCAAACCCTCAACTTCTTTAGTCATCCAGCATTCCCTATACCTACCAGCCTTCCCTTTCACCCTGACAGGAATATACTTTCTCTGGATTCTTGTTGTTATCTCATTTCTGAAGGCTTCCCATTTTCCAGCCATCCCTTTACCGGTGATCATCTGCCTCCAATCAGCTTTCAAAAGTTCTTGCCTAATACCGTCAAAATTGGCCTCTCCAATTTAGAACCTCAACTTTTAGACCTGGTCTATCCTTATCCATCACAATTTAAAAACAAATAGAATTATGGTTGCTGGCCTCAAAGTGCTCCCCTCACTGACACCTCAGTTACTTGCCCTGTCTTATTTCCCAAGAGTAGATCAAGTTTTGCACCTTCTCTAGTAGGTACATCCACATACTGAATCAGAGAATTGTCTTGTACACACTTAAGAAATTCCTCTCCATCTAAATCTTTAATACTATGGCAGTCCCAGTCGATGTTTGGAAAGTTAAAATTCCCTACCATAACTACCCTATTATTCTTACAGATAGCTGAGGTCTCCTTACAAGTTTGTTTCTCAATTTCCCTCTGACTATTACGGGGTCTATAATACAATCCCAATAAGGTGATCATCCCTTTCTTATTTCTCAGTTCCACCCAAATAACTTCCCTGGATGTATTTCCAGGAATATCCTCCCTCAGCACAGCTGTAATGCTATCCCTTATCAAAAATGCCACTCCCCCCTCCTCTCTTGCCTCCCTTTCTATCTTTCCTGTAGCATTTGTATCCTGGAACATTAAGCTGCCAGTCCTGCCCATCCCTGAGCCATGTTTCTGTAATTGCTATGATATCCCAGTCCCATGTTCCTAACCCTACCCTGAGTTCATCTGCCTTACCTGTTAGGCCCCTTGCATTGAAATAAATGCAGTTTAATTTATTAGTCCTACCTTGTTCCTGCCTGCCCTGACTGTTTGACTCACTTCTGTTCTCAGCTGTACCCATCTCAGATCGATCTCTTTCCTCACTATCTCCCTGGGTCCCACCCCCCAACCTTACTAGTTTAAATCCTCCCAAGCAGTTCTAGCAAATTTCCCTGTCAGTATATTAGTCCCCTTCCAATTTAGGTGCAATCTGTCCTTCTTGTACAGGTCACTTCTACCCCAAAAGAGATTCCAATGATCCAAAAATGTGAATCCTTCTCCCATACACCAGCTCCTCAGCCATGCATTCATCTGCTCTATCCTCCTATCCTGCCCTCACTAGCTCGTAGCACTGGGAGTAATCCACATATTACTACCCTTGAGGACCTCCTTTTTAAATTTCTGCCTAACTCTCTGTAATCTTCCTTCAGAGTCTCAACCTTTTCCCTTCCAATGTCGTTGGTTCCAATGTGGACAATGACCTCCTGCTGGTCCCTCTCCCCCACGAGAACATTCTGCACCCTCTCTGAGACCTCCTTGATCCTGGCACCAGGGAAACAATACACCATTCTGCTTTTTCTCTGCTGACCACAGAAATGTCTGTCTGTACCTTGGACTACAGAATCCCCTAACACAATTGATCTCTTGGAAGCCGACGTACCTCTCGTTGCATTAGAGCCAGTCTCAATACCAGAAACTTGGCTGCTTGTGCTACATTCCCCTGAGAATCCATCACCCCCTACATTTTCCAAAACAGCATACCTGTTTGAAATGGGTATATCCACAAAAGACTCCTGCCCTAGGTGTTGACCTCTCTTACCCTTCCTGGAGTTAACCCATCTATGTGACTGTATCTGAGACATTCCCCCCTTCCTGTAACTGCCATCCATCACAATGTTGCTGTTGCAAATTCCTCATCACTTCTATCTGTCTCTCCAACCGATTCACTCAATCTGATAAGATTCACATCCAAAAGCATTTATGGCAGATATAATCCGCAGTAACCCCTAAACTCTTTAAACGCCCACATATGACAAGTACATATCACTGCAAAGACCATTTTTGCTCCTTCACAATCTACAGACCCAGAATATAACACCATCTTATTTCTCTACAAAACACTGCACCAGGTTAAATTAATAGCTATGACTTATATTTTAAGTTTAATCAATAGACTTATCTCCAAAAACATATAATCAAGAAAGAATCCACTATACTCACTACTGCAGCCTTTCTCTTGGACAGACTTAAAACAACAATTAACTTATCTGATTCTGTGCTGTGAAATTCACCCAACAGTTCCTCCAAGATTAGTTGTGAATTTCACTGTTTGTTAATTTTCCCAGTTGCACTCCGATGTCCAGCGATACACAAATTCAAACAGCAAAGGCAGTAACTGTGCAGGTTTTCTCTCTCTCTCTTTGTCTGCTCTTCTCCCTTTTAAACTGCTGTTGTTTTGACTTTTTTTTTCCAAAGTTCCAAAACAATGCAACAGCATATAAAACAGTAATTGCTGCTCCTGGAATTCAAGGAAATCACCTCCAACACCTAAAATACCTCAAAAAAAGGAGCAGCTCTTACAGCCAGAAACTTTTCCCATCCTCCATCTTGGATTACCCAGAATCCTCATTTTAGGCCCAGGTTTAAATCTGACCTGCTCTGGACATGTAATGAGTCCAAACAGGTTACTATTCTAGAACCATAATGACATTTCACCTGATGTCAGTTAACAGTACAGATTAGGGACTGAATATGACTTCTTCTCTGACCTCTCTCAGTTATCCATTGCCTTAATCAGTAAACAATGGAGTAAGCTCATGAAGGTAGGGTTAGTACTCAATAGGCCATTATAAGGCTTAAAAAAAAATGCTTTTCCTTAGCAAAACTCAACCTCAAACTGTTGCAAGAAGTGACAATAAATGAGAATTTGGAATACACAGATCATAGCCAACCTTTCAACTCCTTGCCCGGACCATTAAACTATCGTAGACTCTGTCGATTTCTTTAATTTCCTGATGAAAAGCTCTTCAAATGTTTTGCTTCACCTCAAAAAGTAATTAAGTAAATATATCAATGTTTTAATTCTTGCATCTACTTTATTCCAACAAGCTTTTTTGCCACCTAACAGTTGGTCATACTATTTTGCTTGTTTAATGTGCTCCAACTGCCATGATCCAATTAGTCTTTAATCCCATCTCAAAACAGATATCACTTTTTTCTAGTTTGTTTTATTAGTTAATAGTATTAAAAGCAGATTCACTAGACAATCATCTCATTGAGCAAAAGACCACACAGACATCAATGTGTCAGCGTATGATAGAACAACTGAAGCAATTTAAAGCCACTCATTGTATGCTAAGAACTGTTAGGTGTTCATGATAAGGCCCAACACTGAGACAGTTTTCAGCACTAAACATGGGGAACGGTTAATTTGAGACCACAAACCATTAAAACTATATTTTTCAGATAGCCTTCACTGTGAATAATGTCACTAGAGGAATGTTTCTATCAAAGCTTCGCAATTGTTTCTTTGTCTCTGAAGTCACATTGTTAACTCCTATGCTATTCTGTGTTCAGGGTTGATGGTGGCGGAAGTGTTTGGCCGGATTGATGCAATCTACAACGCAAGCTTCAAGCAGTACCTGAAGATCACTCTGTCCTTGTTCTCCTTCGCTCTGGGCTTCTATCTGGTGCTGAAAGTGCTGGGAGTGGACTTGCTGTGGTCAGTGGAGAAAGCCCAGAGATGGTGCGCCCGAGCAGAATGGGTCCACATCGACAGCACTCCCTTCGCTGGTCTGGTCAGGAACATGGGGGCCTTGTTCGGATTGGGATTAGCTCTCAACTCCCCCATTTATGCTGAGAGCTGCAAAGGGAAGAGGAGCCAGCAGTTCAGCTTCAGACTAAGTTGTATAGTGGCTTCATTACTCATCCTGCATCTGTTTGACTCAGTGAAGCCCCCGACTCAGACAGAATTCCTGTTTTACTTTCTGTCTTTCTGTAAGAGTGCTGCTGTACCTCTGGCTGCTGTGGCAATTATCCCATTCTCTGCATCACACGTCATGAACCAACAAGAGAAAAAAATGCTATAGATCCCTAGAACCAAGATATTTGTACAATAGGGGAAAATAGTGAAGTCACTTCCAAGAATCTAATCAGTTTGAGTTTGGCTAACTGCTGTACTTTGGCACAGAATCGGAATTCAATCAACATAATATTGCCTGCTGGTTTCACTGAACAGACAAGATCTTGTTAGACATGCGACTTACCCAGAAAAATTGCGTACGGTGCAAATTTCCTGTGGACCAACTGCTCACGTTTTAGATCAGCAGTAGAATTTTTAGTTGTTGTTTCCATCTGTATTCTTTTGTAGCCCAGTGTTTGAACCAAGTTACATTTATCCAAATCAAACCTCCAGATAATCAGTCACACTGCATACTTATGTGTGGTTAAATAAGCTCCTTAAAGGGCTATGTTTTGTGCACTGTTGTTGCCTTCACTGGACTCCTTGTCAATAAAGCTGCTTTTTTAAAGGCAACACTTGGAGCTTCACTGATAATGCAGTGAAAAACAGCACGTGGTGTTACAAACAGGTCTCTCTTGGCTGATGTTACCTGAGCAGGAAGCGTGGCTCCAGTTCCTAACTAATAGCCTGTATGGAAAGCATGTTTGTATGGACATGGACAATGCTGTACTAGATCATGATTCACCCCATGGTCAAATATGCTGCTGACACAACTTTTATGCTCATAGAATAAAGAGAAGTCGGTTAAATTTGACACTGAAGGTATATGGGTCTGTGTGAAGTCTGTGTTGGGGTGGGAGCACAATACAATATATTCGTTTCAAGCATTTCATGTTCTAATTACCGTGTTTGACATTAGTAATTGGGAACACATTGTTCATTAATAATAATCTGGTCACAATCTTCATGTCAACAGAATCTAACTCTTCACAATTTGTGTTTTAAGAAGAAAAGGGATTTTAAAATGTATGTGCCTGAATGCACTACCTGTGCATTAGAATATAATGTGGTTCTGACAGTGGTGGACAGTTATTTATTTTGGCGTTCTTTATCACAAAAAGACACTGTTAAGTACTTGAGAAGACCAATTAGATGGCTTAACAATCTGCCACCATTTTATTATTTTCACTGTGCACATCTTTGAGCAATGGTTTGTTTTGTGTTTTGTTGTAATAAATGTTTTGAAAGTAAAGGCACATTGTTTTATATGTTATTTGTTTTAGATTCTGTGGGTTTTTATACTAATCTATCTTATTCTGAATATCCCAGCACTATATACAGCTCTAGCTGACAGCTGGAAGTATGAGCCATGAGAGTAGCTAAGATCTGCAATTCGCAAATAAATAAAAGTGTTATAGTCTGAGTATCGTGCATGCTTCCATATTCCTGGGTCTGAGCAGACACAGGATGGGGCCTAAGTACAACAGGACTTGATCAGATAGGTCAATGGGTCGAGGAGTGGCAAATAAAGTTTAATTTAGATAAATGTGAGGTGTTTCATTTTGGGAATACAAATTAGGGGAGGACTTACATACTTAATGGTAAGGTCCTGGGGAGTGTTGTTGAATGAAGAGAACTTGGAGTGCAGGTTCCTAGTTTCTTAAAAGTGGAGTCACAGGTAGACAGAATAATGAAGAAGGACTTTGGTATGTTTGCCTTTATTGGTCAGGAGTTGGGATGTCGTATGATGGCTGTTCAGGACAGTTTTAGGCTACTTTTGGAAAACTGCGTTCACTTCTAGTTCTGGTATCCCAGATATAGGAAAGATGTTGTGAAACTTGAAAAGGTTTACAAAACGATTTACAAGGATGTTGCCGGGATTGGAGGGTTTGAGCTATAGAGAGAGGTTGAATAGACCGTGGCTGAGTTCCCTGGAGCATCAGAGGCTGAGGGGTGACCTTATAGAGATTTTTTAAATCATGACCGACATGAATAGGGTGAATAGCCTAGGTTATTTTCCCAGGGTAGGGGAGCTCATAACTAGAGGACATAGGTTTAATGTGAGAGGGGAAAGATTTAAAAGGGACCTAAGGTCCAACTTTTACACTCAGAGAGTGGTGCATGCATGGAATAAGTTGCCAGAGGAAGTGGCGAAGACTGGTACAATTACAACATTTAAAAGGCATCTGGATGGAAGGGTTTAGAGGGGTATGGGCCAAATGCTGGCAAATGGGACTAGGTTAATTTGGGATATCCGGTCAGCATGACGAGTTGGACCAAAGGGTCTGATTCCATGTTGTATGATCTATGACTCTACAAGTAGGTCTTTGTAACCTTTTGTCATCCACTTTCTGGCCCAATAGGACTGCAGAGAAACTAGATTGTGAATATGTAGCCAAAGGACTTTCAATGTTGTTCTGAAAGGGAAACTGAAGAGTGAAGAAAGCAATGAGAAAAAATTGATGGGCAGATATGTTAGAGTGAGATGTACTTTCAAGCTGTGACACCAGCAAGGACTGGAGAGGATCCTTTCAGGAATTCAGCAGAGGAGGTTACAGTGTAGAATCAGGAAATGGCTAAGTTATTAAAAAGTACATTGCAGCTATTTACACAACTAAAAATAACACTAGGTCATTAATGATGGAGGTACTAGTCAAATTCAATATTTGGAAGTTGGTGCAGAAACAGACCCAGCAGGGATTAAAGTCCTTTTGCATCCCTACTTCGGCTGGATCTGATGTCATTGCATCATTAATGTCATCACATCACTAATGTCATCAGATTAAGCACTAATAGAAAAGAGGACTATGCTATAAATCACTAACTAATATATTTAATGACTCATTCAAACTCATTCCATTCCATGACTCTGAAAGATATCTATATATTAGATTCCCTAAAGTATGGAGACAGGCCCTTCAGCCCAACAAGTCCACACTGACCCTCCAAAGAGTAACCACCCAGACCCATTCCACCACCCTATATTTGCCCCTGACTAATGCCCAACACTATGGACAATTCAGTTTAGCCAATTCACCTGACCTGCACACCTTAGGATTGTGGGAGGAAAACCACACAGACACTGGGAGTATGTGCAAACTCTATACAGACAGTCACCCAATATGGGAATTGAACCCAGATTCCTGGCACTGCAAACCACTGAGCCACCCATATAATGGCAATGTTTAAGAAAGTACCTGCAGAGTCTAATATTTTTAAAGTGATGCCATCATAGTTTTTTAAAAAGGTGCTCCTCTTGTAATAACTTGGTCAAATTGTTTAAAGTGCTGACAAAACTGGGCACGCTCATTTGTTTTATCTTTTAATTAGCAAAAGACCTTTGGTCAAATGATGTACACAAATCTGTTAGATAAGATTTTATCCAGTGAATTGGATGAGCAGATTTGACATTAGGCAGCAAGTTGGCTCTGGCATCATAGCCTGTGGGTAGGCAGTTAATGGAAAAAACCTTCAATTTATTTGGTTACAATAGTGAGACTTTTACCAAATTATCAACTGTAAAATAGTTCCAACACAGAAGATGGCCATTCAACATATCGCATCCATGTCACTTCTATGTGAGAGCAAATCACCCAGTCCCAATCCTCTACCTTCCTCAATAGCCTTGCATTGTTCTTCTATTCAGATAATTACCTAATTCTCTTTGTAAAGCTACAAATCAATCTGTCTCCAACACTCTGCAGAGCCTATTCACGCACTGTAGAAAAACATTTTTCCTCATAATTCATTTTCCAATCACTCTGAAACCAGCATCCTCTGGCGTTCAGTCCTCCCCAACAGGAGCAGTATCTGCCTGTCTATTCCATTCAAACCCCTTTGAATCTATCCATCAACTCTTCTTTCGAGTCTTCTCTCCTCCAGTGAGATCAGTCTCCAATCTATCCACATCCCCATTCCTGGAATAATTCTCATTTTAGACATTGAATCCCTACAGTGTGGAAGCAGGCCATTCAGCCCATCAAGTCCACACTGACACTCCAAACAGCATCCCACCCAGACTTGCCCTATCCTTTTAACCCTGCATTTACCTAACTTACACATTCCTGGACACTATGGGCATTTTAGTACAGCCAATCCACCTAACCTGCACATCTTTGGACTGTGGGAGGAAACCTGTACAGTCACAGGGAGAATGTACAAATTCCACACAGACAGTCACCCAAGACTGTAATTGAATCTGGGACCCTGGTACTGTGAAGCAGCACTGATAACCACTCAGCAGCTGTTTCTGAACCCATCTCTAATGCCTTCTCATCTTTCCTGTAGTGAGCTGCCCAGAACTGGTCACAGTAATCCAATTGAGGGTGGATCAGTGACCTAAATATTATCATAATTTCCTTAATACTCTGTGTCCCTATTTATAAAGGCCAAAGTCCCATGTGCTTTGTTCATTACTTTCGCAAGTAATTTTTCAAAAAGTTGCCATTTTCAATGATTTTTGCGCATACATTCTCAGGTCCCTCTTTTCCTGCATCCCCTTTAGAATCACACCTGATAGTTTATATTGCTTCTCTTCATTCTTCCTACAAAAAATGAATCACCTTGCACCCCTCTCCATTAAATTTCATGTTCCACTTGCCTGCTTTCTTATCCTCTTGAAGTGTATTGCTAGTTTTCTCACAATACGTTCCAAGCTTTGTTTTGATTCACATATTTTGAAATTGTCTCCTGAACACCCCAGTCTCAGTCATTTTTATAAGATCAAGAAAATCAGGGGAACTGTCATTAACCCCGACGATCATCAGTTTATACCTTTTCACCACTACTCCCTGTTGCCTGTCACTCAGCCAATTTTGTATCCATGCTGGCAATGTCTATTTTGGTTACAAACATATGAACTGGGGTCAATGTAGGCCATTCAGCCTTTCAAACTTGCTCTACTATTCAATAAAACCATGACTGTATCATCAAATCCAAATTCCTACCTACCTACCTCGATAACTTTTCATCTGCTTGCTTAACAAAAAGCCATGGGTGGCACGGTGGCACAGTGGTTAGCACTGCTGCATCATAGAGCCAGAGACCTGCGTTCGATTCCTCAGGCAACTGTCTGTGTGGAATTTGCACATTCTCCCCGTGTCTGTGTGGATTTCCTCCGGGTGCTCTGGTTTCCTCCCACAGTCCAAAAATGTGTGGGTTAGGTGAATTGGCCATGCTAAATTACGTGTAGTGTTAGATGTAGGGGAATGGGTCTGGGTGGGTTGCTCTTCAGAGGGTCGCTGTGGGCTTGTTGGGCCGAAGAGCCTGTTTCCACACTGTAAATAATCTAAAAGAAAGTTATAGATTAGATTAGATTCCCTACAGTGTGGAAACAGGCACTTCTGTCCAACAAGTCCACACTGACCCTCCGAAGAGCAACCACACAGACCCATTTACCCCTGACTAATGTACTGAACACTACAGGCAATTTCGCATGACCAATTAATCTAACCTGCACATTTTTGGATTGTGGGAGGAAACTGGAGCACCCGGAGGAAACCGATGCAGACACAGGGAGAATGTGCAAACTCCACGCTGTCACCCAATGTGGGAATCAAACCTGGGTCCCTGGTGCTGTGAGGCAGCACTGCTAACCACTGAGCCACCGTGCCACCCCAAATTAAGTTATAGACTCGGAAGAATTTTGTTTATCATAGTTCCTTGGAATAAATTCGCAAAAGATGCGTCAAGTATGGATTCACTGTCGACTTTGAAAAGCAAGTTTGATGAATTATTGAGAATGGAAAGTACCACCAATTATTGAAGATGGATGAAGGATAGTTATAATTATTGGTGTCATGAATCACTCGCTTGAGCTTTGACTTGGATGTGCCGGTTTTGGACGGGGGTGGACAAAGTTAAAAATCACACAACACCAAGTTATCGTCCAACAGGTTTATTTGGAAGCACTAGCTTTTGGAGCACCGCTTCTTCATCAGATGGTTATCTCCGGAGCTTATTTGTTTGGAAATTGGCGAAGGGTTTATTTTCCTAAATTGATGGAAGGCTCTTTAGTTTGATTTTAGTTTTGCCTCTCCAAGGGAATTATGTGTCTGGGCCAATCAATGGTGTAGAGCCTATGATTTGGAATACCTTTTCTTGTTTTTTTAAATCATAATTTAATAATTCTCAATAAACGCCTCCTTGGTTAAGCTTTCAGACAGAGATGTAGGCCTTGAGAAGGATAAGGTCAAAATCACATGACACCAGGTTTGAAAACATTACCTTTCGGAGCGATGTTCTTCACCTGAAAGCTTGTGAATTCAAATAAACCTGTTGGATTATAACCTGGTGTTGTGTGACTTTTGACCTTGTCCACCCCAGTCCAACATCAGCACTTCCACATCGTGAGAAGGATACCTTGTTAGGAAGGGCCACAACTATGGGGAAAAAGACATCTTACTTTAGTGTGAGATCTCAAGTATGGTGTTGACATTTGACCCTCATCCATACTTGCCTCATTATGAGACGTACTTAGAAAGATGGTTTAGAGGTCTCTGAATGGAATTGCTCCTGTTAATTTTCAATTGAGTCAGAAAATGTTACGATTGAAGATTTCAATTATTTTTGGTTACGTTGTTAAAAAAAAATCAATTTGATCAATTTCTTCTTTTGATCTGGTAATAAATTAAATTATTTGAATATTCAAAATGATAGCACAATGAGATGTCATTGATTTTGAACATTTGCCCCTGAATTTTAACTGGGTGCCCCAGATTTTCAATTTGCAGATTAAAAATTACGGTCCATATACAGAGACACTTGCAGCAGGAGACCATTGAATATTTGAGGAAGTGGGCTCATAGCAAATCTGGAAGACCTTTACTGTCTGTCTGAATCTTGCTGTTGTGTATATTCATAATTTGTAGGGATATTCAAGTGAACAGGGAAGATTGAGCCACTTACTGTGCAGTATGAGTGCTGTAAAATCAAATTTAACGCTTTCTCAGTCACTTGGACTGTTCTATTCCATAATTTTGGAAATGCAACCATACTCCCAGCTGATCCTCAAAATTTAATTCTTTGGCAAAACTTTTGGTCACCTGGTCTACTATCTCTTTGATGCCAAATTTTGTTCGATTACACTCCTATGAAGCATTTGTGAAGTATATTAAAATAAATGCAAATTGTAATTGTATCAATAAAAAAACGCATGCTTCATATTTCTAATGAGGGAGGCTGCTGAGTAAGATAAGGCCCAAGGTGTCAGAGGCAAGGTGCTAGCATGGATAGAAGCTTGGCTGTCTGGCAGAAAGCAGAGAGTGGGGATAAAAGGGTCCTTCTCAGGGTGGCAGCTGGTGACAAGTGGTGTTCCACAAGGCTCAGTGTTGGGACCACAACTTTTCACTTTATACATTTTTGAATAGGTATTTTTATTGAAAGAAAAAAGAGATTTTTAAACATTTTTTACAAAATTACAAAGTAATACAAACAGATATAAACACTAATATACAATTAAATATATTTAAAAAAGCCAAAACACAACAAAAGAAAAAAAAGGAGGAAAATATCTCAGCTGGCTACTAATCTATCCTACAAACAACCAAAGCATAAAATAAGATATCTTACATTACTAGTAAGAAATAACGTAATAATTAAATAATTAAATATGTACTCAAAATGGATTAACATCAAATCATAATAAAACCCGGTTTTAAACGGGATTCCTCCCCAGGGGGGATGGGGATGGGGTGGGTAGGTGGGGGCTGGAGACGGACCAACCAGAACCACGACCACAGCTAGACAAAAGCCCTTGACAATATGGCCGAAATATCTGTGTCTATATAGTTCAAAAAGGGCTGCCATATTTTATAAAATAATTCAGTTTTTTGGTACACCATATTTGTGAGGAAGTCAAGGGGGAAAAATTCCATGATTAACGTGTGCCAATTCGAAAGTCCTGGAGGGCCCTCAGCTACTCAATTAACTAAGATATTTTTCCTTGCACAAAAAGAGAGAATGGAGAATAATTTCCTCCCACGCAGGGAGGGCAGATTTGAAAAGCCCAGGAGAAGAAACACTGGATCCAATCCAATCTCCGTTCCCAAAATTTCTGTCACAGCATTCGCTACTCTGTCCCAGTATTTGTGGATCTTGTGACATGTCCATAAACAGTGCGTGAGAGTGCCCACTTCTATTTTACATTTAGGACACATTGGAGGTGTTTCTGCCCTAAATTTTGCCAGTCGTTCCGGTGCTATATGAGCCCTGTGGAGTATCTTTAATTGAATAGCTTGAGTTCTATTACAAATAGAGATCGTTCTGGCATTTTCCCAGATGTCCACCCACACTTCTGAAGGAATTTCTAGCCCCAATTCCTGGTTCCATATTTTAAACAGTCGTTTCATGTCTTTCGATACCTCGTTATGTACTGAGTGATAAAGAGTACTGACCGAGGGTGGACCCATTGGCCATAGCACTCTCCTCTCCCTATCTGATTTGTAGGGATTGTCTAATAATGTTGTCTTCTTCTGTATATATTCTCGTATTTGGAAATACCGAGAAAGGTCTCCATTAGGCAGTCCAAACTTCTGGTGCAGCTGCTCAAAAGACATCATAACCTCCCGATCAAACAGGTCCCCTCAGCGACAGACACCTCTGGACCTCCAGGTTCTAAATGTAGCATCTGTCTGCCCTGGCTGAAAATCCCATGCTCCCACTATTGGAGTATAAGGAGAGGTTTTTTGTAAGTTACCCTCATCTTGCCGCATTATCCTCCAAGCTTTCACTGTATTTAATACAATAGGGTTTTTACAATAGTCCATAATAGCTCTCATTTTATTTAAAAATAAAAGATTGATGAGGGGACACTTTCTTGGGAGGTCTCAATGTCCAACCAGATTGATTGTGGGTCACAAGAGACCCAATCAGCTACAAAGCCTAATAGAGAGCTCAACTGATACCTCCTAAAGTCTGGAAAATCCAGTCCTCCCCTTGCTTGTGGAAGCTGCAGCTTCTCAAATATGATAATGTGCTGTTTATGATTCCAAATAAAGGAACCAAACCAGCTGTGTAGTTTACATAACGTCAGTCTCAGCAACATCAAAGGGAGCATTCTCATAGGACATAAGAGACGAGGCAGAATATTCATTTTAACTAGAGCTACTCTGCCTAACCAGAATATTGGGAGATCTCCCCAGCGTTGAAGGTCCTGCCTCATTTTCTCTTGTAGGTGTATAAAATTGGCTTTATACAGCTGACCAAATACCTAAGTATAGAAAACCCTCCAGTAACCACCGAAAGGGAAAACAAGATCCGTCTGATAAGTTGGATATACTCGCAAGACCACCCAATGGCATGGCCTCCAATTTCGTAAAATTGATTTTGTAGCCTGAGAACATACCAAACAGATTAATTACTTGAATTAAGCGGGCTACGGATATCAGAGGAATTTTTAAGAACAGGAGGACATCATCTGCATAGAGAGTGATTTTATGTTTACCCGAACCAACCCTCGGAGCCACTATGTTAGAGTCGGTTCATATTACTTCCGCTAGAGGTTCAATTATTAGTGTGAATAATAACGGTGAGAGAGAACATCCCTGATGACAGCCCCTGCCCACACTGATGCTATCCGAACCTAAACCATTGGTGATCACGGCTGCTTTGGGGTCACTGTATAATATTGAGATCCATTTAGAAAATACCTCTCCAAAAACAATACTTTCCAGTGTATAAAAAAGATATGACCATTCAACCCAGTCAAATGCCTTCTTTGCATCCAAGGAGACAACTATCCCCGGTATTCTTTCATGTTGACAGGCTTGTATCATATTTAAGACCCTTCTAATGTTGTTAGGTGATCTACCGCCCTTGATAAACACCGTCTGGTCCTCTTTTATGATACATGATAAGACCCTCTCCAATCTTAATGCTAATGTTTTAGAAAGGATTTTAAAATCTACATTTAGCAAGGATATTGATCAATATGATGAACAATCTTCTGGGGCCTTTCCTTTTTTAAGAATGAGAGAAATATTTGCTTCTCTCAACGAAGGCGGGAGACAGCCTTGACTGTGTGAGCAATTATACATGTCTATGAGTGGACCAGCCAGTTCTGCGATGAATTCTTTATAAAATTCAACCTGGAATCCATCCAGTCCAGGTGCTTTGCCACTATGAAGCTGTCTAATTGCGTCAAGTACTTTCTGGGTTACCAGGGGCACAATCAGAATCGACACTTGCTCCGAGGTTAAATCTGGAAAGGCCAAGTTTTTAAAGAAGGACTCCATCATCTTAGTTCTATTCTCACAGTCCTGTGATTTATACAGTTCAAAACAGAACTTTCTAAAGACTGTATTGACCCTTTTACGATCACTAGTCAGAGTACCAGCACTTTCCCTGATGGATGTAATAGCTTGAGGAGCATTTTTTTTCCTAGCAAGATATGCTAGGTATCTGCCAGGCTTGTTGCCATATTCATGTAGTCTTTGCTTTGCAAATAATATTTCCCTCTTTGCTGTTTGGGTAAGTGCGTTATTCAAGGCTGTGCTTAGAGCCGTGATCCTTTGTAGCTTAGTAATAGAGGGCCTATCAACATACGCTGTCTTAGCTGTCTTCAAGCGAGCCTCAAGTAGGCGCTGTTGCTCCCCTTTTGTCTTTTCTGGGTCACGGAACATGAGATGATCAAATCTCGTGCATAAGCCTTAATGGTCTCCCATATTGTCGACGGGTTACTGGCCGTACCTGAATTGATTTCCAAAAATGTTTTGAGTTCTTGAGAGAAATATTTTATAAATTTGCTATCCATCATTAAAAAGGAATCCATACGCCAATGTCGGGGGCCTGTCCCATCATCCCTAGTCTTAACTTCCACATATACTGCGGCATGATCAGAAATTGCTATGTTACCTATTTTGCAGGACAATATGGAATTTAAAAGGGTCGAGGGAGCAAAAAACATAACAATTCTAGTATGATATTTGTGTGGGTTAGAGTAGAAAGTAAAGTCTCTGCCCTGGGGATGAAGACACCTCCACACATCTACTAGCCCTAGCTCCTTATTCAGATCTGCCAATTGTCTGGATCTAAGAGATATACCCATAGTACTCTTGGGTATCCTATCTGTCTCTGAGTCCATAATACAATTAAAATCTCCTCCTATAATTGTATGGCGGGCCCCAAAAGCCATCAACTTGGAGAATGCTTCTGTTACAAATTTGAAGGGGTGTGCCAGGGGGCAATAAAGATTCAAAATCCTATACTTCTCTCCATTTATTAGGGCTTTGATCAGTATATACCGTCCAGATTCAGCTTTTATCTGGCTTAAGGTTTCAATAGGAAGATTCTTCCAAATGAGGATGACTACTCCCCTACTTTCTAAAATAAAAGATGAAAAAAAGACCTGGTCATATCCACCCTGTTGTAATTTTAAGTGCTCTTTGTCAAGTAGATGTGTATCCTGTAAAAGAGCTATATCAACCCTTTCTTTTTTAAGGTTTGATAGTATCTTCTTCCTTTTGATTGGCGAATGACTCCCCTTGACATTCCAGGTGCACCACCTAAGCAAATGGCTAGCCATGATCATCCAGCCAAGCCCGAGACTCCCCAGGAGGAAGAACTCCACTCAAAACACCCTGAGTAAAGACCATGAAGAATTCACAAAAGCAAAAATTCTTTAAGACATTTACACCAATACAATTAAAAACTACTCCTATGTTAAAAAAAATACAAAACACATTTGAAAGGAAATTTTCCCCCTTGCTCCTAGGGGGTGTAACTACCTATCAATAACCCCACCATAACCTCTCAAAACTAGTGCCCTGCCCTCGACCCAGGCATTATAAAATGGAGTAGACAAATTCAAGTGCGCTATAAAACCAAAGTTAAAAGTGAGTGACCCACCACTACACTGCTCCCCCCACACCAACACCTAGGTGCGTTTAGCAAACATAATACAAAATATGAATATATAAAACTACAAAGTTATATTCCTGACAATTATTAGGAAACTAAGTCAGATGACTGACGAAGAGAACTCTGTTCTAAAAAAAAATGATAGGACAAAACAACACCTCCTCCCACATAAATCAAATAAGCTGCATGGCCTGTAAAAAGAGAAATCATATAGTGAATAACAAATAAGCCCCCTTCCCTGCGCCCCCTGAAAAGGTAATAAACAAACAAGGGAAGGAGAAGGAAAGAAGGGGTAAACCGGGGGGAGCGCAAAGCAAAATCGCTATCCATACGATTTGAATCTTACAGTCTATTTAAGAGAGTCCAAAAATTCTTTAGCCTTCTCTGGTGATCCAAGGTTGTATATGGCTCCTTTGTGGCTGGAGCGCAGCTTTGCTGGGTAATGCAAGGAATATTGGATATTTAGGTCTCTTAGGTGCTTCTTCACCTCATCGAATGCCCTCCTCTTGCAGACCACGGCTAGAGAAAAATCCTGAAATAACATAATTCTGGAATTCTTTGTGCATCATGGCCTGGGGATCCTTCCCCAGGACTCTGGAGGCTCCAGGAGCATCTGCTTCTCTTTATAGGATTGGAGCTGGAACAGAACCGGGTGGGGGCGCTGGTCTGGTCCAGGCCTGCGTATAGCAACCCGGTGGGCCCACTCTACCCATACCTGGCCTGATCCGGACTCCAATTTTAATATTTCAGGGAGCCATTGCTCCAAAAAAACTGCAAGCTGGCCTTCCTCTTCCCGTTCGGGAAGGCCCAGCAACCGAATATTTTTTCGACGGCCCCAATTATCAAGGTCGTCGATGTGCTCTTCCAACGTCCGGACTCACTGTTCGAGAGCCCAGACCCGGCCCATGGCCGATTCAGTAGCAGCTTCCGAGGTCGCGGCCTTTTGCTCCGCCCCCCAACGCGTTGTTCGAGTTTTTCAATTTCTCGGTCGTGCTTCTGCAGCACAACCGAGAACGACTTCCACCTGCTCCTGGATTCTTCGATAAAAGCATCAATCTTCTCCTGCAGCTTGTTGATCTCGGAGATCTGTCTCATCTCTGCAGCTAAGTCCCCCCGAGGCGGCTGCGGACGCCTCCGCTGCTGCTGTAGGGGGTGGGGGAGGGGTCCCTGCCTGTTGCGAACTTCAGGAATTTTTGCCCTTAGTCATTTTAAGAACAGCACCAAACTGTTCAAGTTTGATGCAAAATGACTGAGTATGCTGGGCTAAAGCTTTTTGAAATGAATTAAAAGGTGTGGTGAAGGCAGGTGCCCCACTTTGCCCGAGTCTTAGGTAGAGCACTACAGACTCAGACTTGCTGGGTTGACGCCATCTTGAATCTCCCACAGTATACATTAATGATCTATATGAAGGAACTGAGGGCATTCTAGCTATGTTTGCAGATGATGCAAAGGTAGGTAGAGGGACAGATAGCAGAGAGGCTGCAAAAGGATTTGGACAGGTTAGAAGAATGGGCAAAGAAATGGCAGATGGAATATAACGTGGCAAATCATGAGGTCATGCACTTTTGTAGGAATATTTGGCATAGACTATTTTTTAAATGGAGAGAAAATTCAGAAGTCTGGAGTGAAAAGAGACTTGGGAGTTCTAGTCCAGGATTCTCTCAAGGCAAACTTGCAGGTTGAGTCAGTAGTTAGGAAAGCAAATGCAAACATGGCATTTATTTTGAGAGAACTTGAATATAAAAGTAGGGATATATTTCTGAGGTTCTGGTCATCCCACATTTTGGTATTGTGCGCAGTTTTGGGCCCCATATCTCATGGAGGATGTATTGGCCCTGGAATGTGTTCAGAGGAGGTTCATGAGTATGGTCCCAGGAATTTAAAAAATTTAACATATGAGGAACGTTTGAGGACTCTGGGTTTATACTCAATGGTGCTTAGGAGGATGAGGGGGTATCTAATTGAAACCTACAGAATACTGATTGGCCTGGACACAGTAGATGTTGGGAAGATGTTTCCATTGGTAGGAGAGACTAGGATCTGAGGGCACAGCCTTAGATTAAAGGGAAGATCTTTTAGAACGGAGATAAGGAGAAACTTCTTCAGCCAGAAAGTGTTGAATTTATGGAATTCATTGTCACAAAGGCTGTGGAGGCCAGGTCACTGAGTATATTTAAGACTGAGATAGATAGGTCCTTGATTGTAAAGAGGATCAAGGGTTATGGGGAGAAAGCAGGAGAATGGGGTTGAGAAACTTACAAGCCATGATTGAATGGCGGAACAGACTCAATGGGCTGACTGGCCTAATTTCTGCACCTATGTCTTATGGTCTTATGGATCTATTTTTTGCTCTCAAAATTAAACTTGCAAGAACTAATAATTATGAGATGGACATTGTTTCCTTTATTTTTGTTATTCTTTTAAATAATGTAGCATCGCTGGCTAGGCCAGCATGGATTGCCCATTTATAGCTGCCCTTGAGAAAGTAATGGTGAGCCACCTCCTTGAACCACCTTTAGTCAATTTGATGTTGGTAGACCCATTGTGATATTCAGAAGGTATTCCAGAGTTTTGACCCACCAACAGTGGTTTAGTTTCAAATTAGGATGTTGTGTGAGTTAGAAGGGAGCTTGCAGCTGATGGATTTCCTATGCATCTGCTGCTCTTCGCCTCTGGGTGGTAAAAGTTAGAGGTTTGGAAGGTGCTGTTGAAGGAATCTTGGCAAGTTTCCATGTTGCATCTTGTAGTTGAACACAATAGTGTCACTATGCAGCGATGCTGGCGGGAGTGATATTTAAGGTGCTGGATGTGGTGCTAGTCAAACAGTCTGGATGATATTGAACTTCTTGAGAATACTTGGAGCTGCACTTATCCAGGCAAGTGAGGAGTCTTCCATCACAATCCGGACTTGTGCCTTGTAGATGGTGGATAGGCTTCAGGGAAACAGCTAGTGTGTTACTTGCTGTAGAATTCCTAACCTCTGATTTTAATCATAGCATCATAGAATGGAATCATCGAATTCTTACAGTGCAGATAGAGGCGAGTCAGCCCATTAGGTCCCACTGACAGCATCCCATGTTATCTCTGCAACCCTGCGTTTATCACAGCTAAGCCACCTAGCTTGCACACCCCTGGACACTCTGGAGCAATTTACTAAAGCCATTCCATCTAACCTGCACAGCTTTGTCCAATATATGACATAAACATCTCTTATTGATGATTTGTGAGGCAAATGCACAATTCAGTGTGGAACTAAGCCCTGCAGAAACAAGGATGGGACCTAATGGGCTGACTCGCCTCTATCCGCACTGTAAGAATTCGATGATTCCATTCTATGATGCTATGATTAAAATCAGAGGTTAGGAATTCTACAGCAAGTAACACACTAGCTGTTTCCCTGAAGCCTATCCACCATCTACAAGGCACAGCTGATTTCTTGACAGTGCAGAAGAATGTTGATAATAACTGATCTCCCTTGACTATGGAGAAGAACATCTGAGAAGCAGGAAAGTCAATGTTTCAGGCATAAGCCCTTCATCAGGAATTATGCCTGAAACATCGATTCTCCTGCTCCTCGGATGCTGCCTGACCTGCTGTGCTTTTCCAGCAACTCACTTTTTGACTCTGATCTCCAGCATCTGCAGTCCTCAGTTTCTCAAATGGAAAAGAACAGTTGGCTAAAGACTGCAGTTCTGGTTGCTAGCAAAAAGTATCTACTGGAAGAGAGTGTCAATGGATTGCGAATGAAAATAGGATCAGACTAGGTTGCAATTTCCCCACATTCCAATAGCTCATTGGCTGTCACCATCTCGGCTTATGTGTCTTTGTGAGGCTTGTGAAGTAAAGGCAGAGAACATTAGGTAACACAGGAACCATCCTTTGTGTCAGTAGTCTTTGATAGATTTCTCAAAACTTCAAAATCAGAGAATACAGGATCAGAATTAAATTTGAGAATGCATAAAGCAAAGAGAAAGACTTTGAGTTTATTTGGGATCACTTGAGAACTCTGGGCATTCTAAAGCGTTTTGCAGTGGATGGCATATTTTAGGTTTGGAGTCAATATAGAACCTAACAATGCCTATTCACTATGTAAACTACAGAGAATAGAGATTGATTGAATGTGGAGATTGAAGGGCTTGTGTAAACACCATGGAATGAAACCTTGTTATTTGCAGACCGCTGACCACCAAAAAAATCTTTCTTGTTATTGATTTATCTGATTCGTGGTTTTTTGAACTTTTATTGTTGATCACTGTGGAGTTACTGCCAAGATCAAAAGAGAAACTAACGAAGTTATACGTTACTTTGCTGAACACAATGTTGGTCTTTCACATTTGCAGTTAAAGCAAAAATGAGGTTTTCATCAATTCAAAGATGAAAAGAAATCCATAATGAAACAATTGCAATGAATTGTTTGATTCGAAGACACAGAAAATTCACGAGTTATTGTCTAATTTCCAAAAGTAGTTGATGAATCAATAAGTCAGATACCAAAGGAATTTTCTGTGCAAATGTCCAAAACATATTTGCATCAGCTTAAAATTATGTAATGCCTCTTATTGACTTTGGGTCAATTTTGTGAGTTCAAAGATCACTCCATGCATGTGTGGGTTTCGCAGGTATTTGTATATAACTGGCACGGCAAAGAGAGGTTTGGGCAATAAGTCAAGAAGAGATAAAAGCAAGAACTAAGGAAAATAAGCATCGTGTTGGACACCTCAACCATCTTTCAACATGGAGAGAATGGACGCTGGGATGGACCTGCTCCACAGCTCCGGGGTAGAGCTGGTGCAGTATCTACAGATGAATTACAGGGACTCCCAGAGCTGGTTCACCTTTATCTCTTTTGCCGCTGACCTGAGAAACACTTTCTTTGTTTTCTTTCCCATCTGGTTCCATCTGTGTGAAGCCGTGGGTGTCAAACTCATCTGGGTGGCCGTCATTGGAGACTGGCTCAACCTCATCTTCAAATGGTAAGTATTTATTACTAACGCAACCAAATGTCTTAGGAAGAATCTTAGGCTTTGACTGTCAAGCGTCTTAGGAAGGGTAGATCTGGGGTGCATTGTGCATGGGATGCACATCTGATGATGCTGACTCACCCAAATATACATGGACTCCCTACAAGCATAAAGAGGCCATTCTACCCATCCAGTCTGCACCAGCCCTCTGAAGAGATCCAACCCAGACCTGCACTTCCTTCCACAACTCCCCCACCCCACCCACCTTCCGACCCCATCCTATCCCCATATCCCTAGGTGGGGTTATTTACAATGGCTATCCACTTAACCTGCACATCCCTGGATACTACGGGAAATTTTTTTATCCTTATAATATTGCCTGTCAACTGTAAGTTCAAGTTAAAGGTTAAAATACCTATAATTTATTTCTGTGTTGCAGACTTACCCATTGCTAGTTTAGAATTAAGGCTAGATTCCCACATCAATTTATTCATGAAACTTTCCATAGCTTCAGTTTGTGTCTTTGTCCCATCTTCCTGCCATTACCAATTAATATATCCCAACACCTCATATGATGGTTACATATTTACTTCTCCTTTTATGCAGATATGTTTGGGTTTCCTGGACTCTGATTGGCATAGATTAAAAGGTTTTTGTTATTCTAATATGTTACGTTTTTACTGTAAACTCACAGTTTACAGATAGCAGTGAGGATCTCTGAGACAGAAATAACAATCTCCAGCTACCTACCTCTGCGTTGGAGCTCATACATAATAATGTGAAGATGGAGCCATCACACCTCTGTAAGACTGTGCAGTCCAATGTGCTGACAGTTACAGTTCCATGTCTGAGCGTGAGTGGCAATGAATGAAGTGAAAAGTCAACAAAAGCCCTTTCAATGCCAACATGCTGGGAGTGCAAGTCTGACGGGTTAGCAAAGTTTAATTCCCTAATCAGGTGGGATATTCAAGTTTATGAGATGTTTCAGTCCGGAAAAGGCAGACAGTCCATTTTCACTTGTATCGCTGGGCATTAACAGGACAGAGTAGGCCTCAGGATGGGATCATCCCAATCATGTGGTGGGTTCCATTTTGAAAGGGGCTGCACATGAGATGAAATCTCTGAAGCACTTCCCATTTCATATAGCAGGCCTCTTTGCAAATTAACAGCCTATGATGCTGATTGCTTTCTTCATTTGAAAAAGGACAGAGTGTGTGTATCCTCATCTCTCCTCCTGCCCATCTCATCCCAGATCCAACTCTTCAACTTGGCATTGCTTTCTTGAACTGTCCTACCTGTCCATTTTCTTTCCCACCTATCCACCCCACCCTCCTCTCTAATCTATCACCATTAGCCCCCTCCTCCATCTACCTATCACCTTTCCAATTACCTTGCCCCAGCCCCACACTCACACTCCTATTTTTCTCCCAGCCCCCTTCCCCTCCCACATTCCTGATGAAGGGCTTCTGCCCAAATGGCCGACTCTCCTCCTCCTCAGATGCTGCCTGACCTGCTGTGCTTTTCCAGCATCTGTAGTCCTCACTTTCTCCTAGAGCATGTGTTATCCATCACAATAGCAGAGAGAGCGAGAGTGGAGAGTTTGATACCAGGAATTAGCTGAAATACTACTCTATGCCCCCCACAGGCCCCTTCCCCCACTTTAAATTGGCCTTTCTTGAGCAGCTTCATTTCTTGAAGATGCTTTATAGCATTGCATTGAAGAGCACCAACTGAAAGTGTACACATGTGGCTGCACAATATGAAAAGCTCAGTTCTTTTCACCAAATTTCCTGTTGATACTCATGCCTGCACTCATCCATGAGGAACAACCCCTTGGACAACAATAAAAGCAAATCCCAGGGTGAGAATGAACTTTAGACATAGCATATTCTTTAGTATGGACAGCATCATAGAGTAGTATCTCCTGAAAGAACATTAAATAGATACAGCACTGGAGAGTATTCAGCCCATTGTCTTTTGCTGACCATTTGGAACAGTCACCTAACACTCCTATTCCACTGTTATTTCCCCATTGTCCAACACTGATTTTGTTTCCATCTATGTATATAATTGTCACTGTAAAGTTATTCTTGAATTAACTTTCACCACCATCTCACACAGTGCTTCATAGCTTGTAACAATTTGCCCTGTAAAAAGGTATCCGTCATCAACCCATACCTGACAATGTGTCTCCTCTCTTTCAGGATATTATTTGGCCAGAGACCTTACTGGTGGGTTCATGAAACGTCCTACTACAGCAACTCATCATTTCCTGTGTTACAGCAATATCCTATAACTTGTGAAACAGGGCCTGGTACGAGAGACAAGCACACTTTCATACTATAGAGGGTATAGGTCTTAATAAAACAAAGATTGGATTTCTTCCAGTGTTTCTGTTGACCCCAAGCTTTGTCCGTTTCAGGAAACCCATCGGGTCACGCTATGGGATCAGCTGGGGTTTGGTATGTGATGGTGACAGCATTTCTGACCAGCACACTTCAGAAAAAGCAGCATCGCGTTCAGAACTGGTGAGTCACACATTATGGATTTGTTGGTTTTATATCAGCAACCTCAGGCTGGGGTTCAAAACAGTTGCTTTCTATTCAAATATAATTAACTGAATATGAACAGGAGCAGAGATCTACATGTATTATTTGGTTTAATCAAAGTCACCTCTGGTAATAAGTGCATGATCCCCCAAGTGGATCCTGTCGTAAACTAAGGATTATCGATCTGGAAATTGGCTGCTGGGATTTAATTGAGCCTCTGGCATTACAAATCACTGGGCCTGATCTTGCATAAAGGGTGGGAGTTTCCAAATTCTCACTATTCCTCATCCACCCAAAATTGGATCAAAGTTAAAATCGGACCTCGCGATAATAGTTAAACATTGGTATTAAGTGTTGCTTTGCATTAAGTCTCTCTTATGTTCCAGGTGTCTCCGTTCAGTGCTGTGGACAATATTCTGGCTGATGCAGCTCTGTGTCTGTGCATCCAGAGTGTTTGTTGCCGCTCACTTCCCACATCAGGTCTGCCTGGGAGTCACTTCAGGTCAGTGGACACATTACACATAGGTCACAGTTAGAATGGATCTTTGATATTTTCAGCTGTCATGGTATTAGAAATTCAGTTTGATGCACTGGATCATAAGTAGTGTGCATTCTATAGCTGTGAGCTTCAGTCCCTTTAAATAAAGACACTTCCAAATACTTGCAGTTGGTGATGATAATATTTTCACGATTGGATTTAATGGATATTGCAGGTCCCCTGCTCACTCCTACGCAGGCTTCCTTTGGGTCACTATTAATGTATTTGGGATCCCTGCCAAGGATTACAACACCCAGATCTATCCTTTGCTACTATCTGAAAATGTTTCTGCCGTACACCCACATCCTCCAACAGTCAGCTGTTGTGAGGCATTGCTTTGTTGCCTGCAGTTCACCAGCAGCACTTAAAGTCAAATTTGCCCTTGTCATTCACTCTATTGGGTTTGCTCCCATTTTGGGCTTGAGTTGAATTGCTCAGCCACAGAATGTAACACCCATAAAAGAAGTATTAGCCCAACATCATTAAAACAGAATATGACTTGTTCAGTCACCACAAAACAATGGCCTTGGTGAGAGATGATAGTCATGATTTGGAGATGCTGGTGTTGGACTGGGGTGTACAAAGTTAAAAATCACACAACACCAGGTTATAACATCAGGTGAATGAAGGAGCACACCTCCGAAAGCTAGTGCTTCCAATTAAACCTGTTGGACTATAACCTGGTTTTGTGTGATTGTTAACTTGGTGAGAGAGTAATATATAAACTCAGCCTGTCTTTCCTTCCGGCTTATTCATAAAATTGAGGCTTTGTACTGATTTGAAGAATTTCACTTAATCTTCCCAGTGCTAACTGTTGTAATCTATTGTCTTCAGGGTTGATTGTGGCTGAAGCGTTTGGTCGGATTGATACAATCTACAATATGAAGTTTACGCAGTACCTGAAGATCACTCTGTCCTTGTTCTCCTTCGCTCTGGGCTTCTATCTGGTGCTGAAAGTGCTGGGAGTGGACTTACTGTGGTCAGTGGAGAAAGCCCAGAGATGGTGTGCCCGAGCAGAATGGGTCCACATCGACAGCACTCCCTTCGCTGGTCTGGTCAGGAACATGGGGGCCTTGTTCGGATTGGGATTAGCTCTCAACTCCCCCATTTATGCTGAGAGCTGCAAAGGGAAGAGGAGCCAGCAGTTCAGCTTCAGACTAAGTTGTATAGTGACTTCATTACTCATCCTGCATCTGTTTGACTCAGTGAAGCCCCCGACTCAGACAGAATTCTTGTTTTACTTTCTGTCTTTCTGTAAGAGTGCTGCTGTACCTCTGGCTGCTGTGGTATTTGTTCCATACTGTGTGTCACAAATTGTAAACCGAGAGGAGAAGGAAAAGCTTCTATAGATTTTGAAAATGAAACATTAACACAGGCAATAAGGTGTGTTGTCATGGGGTCCTTAAAGAAAACTCAATCCATATTTAACTGCTTCACGTACAATGCACAATAAAAGCTGCACAGTTTTCTGTTTAAAACTCATTTACACTGTATATTTTCCTGCAAGAGAGAGCAGAAAATGATACCAAACAAAATGTTTGCAGTCATGTGTCAATGCCCATTGGACAGGTGGAGATGACTGTTGGCTAAAAACAGTGGACAAGATAAACATTTTATCAAAAATGTCCCTCCTCTGGTTTCGCAGTGTTGCCAGATTTGTTTTAGATGCTTCTGTTGAGCTACTAGGTCTGGCAAAGGATTGCTGGAGAAACATTTTAAAATTATTGTTATCGTTCGTTATAAAGTGGAAGTGGTAATCTAGAGTCACTTGGAGTTTGTTTCTCAAGCCAATCGTATCACATCTGGGTCATTTTCACTTCCTTGGGCCTGTATTTTCTAAAATGAATCTCAGCGATTAACAAAAGGGCCTATACCGGAAGTAGTAACCCTATTGCTGAGATTAATATCTAATTAACATCTGAATCAGTGCTATTTTCTTTTACTAAGTACCTGTTGTGGGGTTTAGAAAGGGTGAGGGATCAAGATGTTTGGGGTGATTTGCTTCACCCTCTGACATCATCAGTAGCCAGAAATCAAGCTCAGGAAGCTGCTCACATTCGTGCTGCTTGTGTCCAAGCTAAATGGCAAAATGGCTCCACAAGGAAACTAATGGGTCTCCTTGACAGTGGGCTTCAACTCCCTTCCCAACAAACCTTTCCAATTCCCAGCTTCTCTTGCTATTTCTATTGGTTCTCACTGCTTTGCACTTGACTGCGCCACCTGATGAATCCAGAGAATGACTGCACCTCATTTAGGAGAGAAAGGTTTAGTCCTATGTCACTTATGAAACGTATTCCTTCTTGTTGCTCAGTGCCTCTGGGATGTTGGCCTGAGAGTTGAACTGAAATTGGAGTGTCTAATCTGTCCGCAAATTTGCAGGATTTTACAGAGGCATCACTACTGTTGCCCCGCAGCACCAAGGTCCCAGGTTCAATTCCAGCCTCGGACGAGTGTGTGGAGTTTGTGCATACTCCCTGTTTTCCTCCGGGTGCTCTGCTTTCCTCCCACAGTCCAAAGATGTGCATGTCAGGTGAATTGGCCATGCTAAATTGCCCATAGTGTTAGGTGCATTAGTCAGAGGGAAATGGATCTGGGTGGGTTACTCTTTGGAGGGTCGGTGTGGACTTGTTGGGCCGAAGGGCCTGTTCACACTGTAGGGAATCTAATCTAATAAAACACCTCTGGTGATACAGGAAGGTTGGCAACACTGTGGTCCTTTAGACCATGAGTCTTGTGTCAGATTTGAGGTGTTTGTCATCAAACACCCTGTGCGTCAGAACAGCCAAAGGCCACGCATTTTATGGGTATTACCATTTGGTCAGTGGCTTCACAATTTTTATTTTAGAAACTTGGCATATAGCAAGATCTTGAACTGTTGCTTATTTTTAGGATTGCTTCTGTTTGAGGAATGGTACAAAGCATGTGACAAGATTAAAACAAAACTGGAATAAAATGACAACAATTAGTTTTCTTTTCATGGCATAATTTGTATGTTTAATTTTGCTATTTCAATCTGAAAATTTTCCAACAAAGAAATTGCTGAGGCTGCCGACTGAGGAAATAGGAGAAAGTGAGGACTGCAGATGCTGGAGATCAGAGTGTGGCAGATGCTGGAGATCAGAGTGTGGCAGATGCTGGAGATCAGAGTGTGGTGCTGGAAAAGCACAGCAGGTCAGGCAGCATCCGAGGAGCAGGAGAGTCGACATTTCAGGCATAAGTTCTACATCTGATGAAGAGAGTATGCACTTTGGTTATAACTGCAGTATCATTGCAGAAGGCGGAAACATTGTATAATTATTCCAGGGATAAAAATATAGGCTGCACTAGGATGTGTTGTTTTGCTATTTAGGACAAGCTGAAACCTTTAAAACCACACAAGGTCTACAAATACATTCTGAGCTCAATAAAAAGTTAGCTACAAAGTGAGTGTTAACAGGAAAAACAAGAAATGACAGACAGCTGTCAGTTGCATCTGCAGCAAAGTTTTACATTTCAAAATTGACTTCCAAAGTTGCAGACTCAAAACATACAGATGATAACTGAAGCATTTAGCTCTCCATTCCAGAGATCTCTTTTGAAAACAATGCCAATTACTTATGGATGCAAAGACGATTATACTCCTTTTGATTTGTAATATATTAGCATACCATTTCCAATTGGTGATTACCCACTTAAGTGTGCTACAGGTTATAAGGAAGCACCTTACACATGACAAGGGAGTGAAGGGCTCTGAGGAACAGGCTGGAAAATGGAATTGAGACCACTACTCAATCAGTGATAATTTTACTGAATGGTGGAGCAGCCTCAGTTTGCCAAATTTGAGCTATGGGGAGAGGCTGAACAGGCTGGAGCTGTTTTCCCTGGAGCTTCGGAGGCTGAGGTGTGACATTATAGAAATTTACAAAATTATGAGGGGCTTGGATAGGATAAATAGACAAAGTCTTTTCCCTGGGGTGGGGGAGTCCTGAACTAGAGGGCATAGGTATAGGATGAGAGGGGAAAGATATAAAAGGGACATAAGGGGCAACTTTTTCATGCAGAGGGTGGTACATGTATGGAATGAGCTGCCAGAGGAAGTGGTGGAGGCTGGTACAACTGCAACATTTAAAAGGCATTTGGATAGGTTTATGAATAGGAATGGTTTGGAGGGATAAGGGCCGGGTGCTGGCAGGTGGGACTAGATTGGGTTGGGACATCTAGTCAGCATGGACGGGTTGAACCGAAGGGTCTGTTTCTGTGCTGTACATCTCTGTGACTCTATGATTCTAAATGACTTTCCTGCTCCTATTTCATATGATCTTATAAGTAAATGTCCAGAAGCAATCCTAAAGATCAGAAAGTTTGATTTGTAGAATACAGACAAAAAAATTGCAGATGCTGAAATCCAACGAGACAAGCAGAAGGCTGGGAGAACACAGAAGGCCAGGCAGCAGCAGGAGGTGTAAAAGTCAACGTTTCGGGTGTAACCCTTCTTCAGGACTGGGGATGGGTGTAAAGGGAGCTGCAGAGAAAGGAGTTGGGGGGACAGGGTGGTGGGGTGGGGTTAGGTGAAGGCAGGTAGGGGGTACAACCTGGTTGGTCAAGGGAAGGAATGAATCCGGTAGGTGGCTGAGAGGATTGGAAGGGGGCTGGCGGAGACGGGAAGGGAGTCAGGGGATGGAAAGAGAGGTTGTTTGAAATTGTGGTTTGATTCGATGTGGCAATAGAGGAGGCCAAGGATGGTCATGTTGGAAAGGGAGTGGGAAGGCGAATTGAAATGGGCGGTGACTGGGAAGTCCAGTCAGTCCCTGTGGGCCCAGCTGCGATGCTCAGTGAACTGTTCCCTATTTTTACGTTCGGTCTCCCCGATGTAGAGAAGACCACATCGGGAGCACCTGATGCAGTAAACTAGGTTGGATGAGAAGCAGGTTAACCTCTGTCTCACCTGGAAGGACTGTTTGGGGCTCCGGATGGAGGTGAGAGGGTTGGAATACCGGCTGGTTTTACATCTTTTCTAGTTGCAGGCGAAAGTACCTGGTGGTTCGGTGAGGGGGTGATGGAGAGTGGCACAAACCAAGGATTGGCAAAGGGAACGGTCCATTCCAATCTCCTAAATCTGTTGCCTCCACCGCACCTGCTCAGACGAGGAGAAATTCCACTTCCAAGCATCTCAGATGTCCAACTATTTTGAACATAGTGCTTTTCCTCCCTTTGTCATCCAGACAGCCCTCCACTGTACCACCTCCATGCTTTAAACCTCCCCCTCTAGATACAATAAAGACAGAGTCCCCTCTGTTTACTGCATCAGGTGCTCCCGATGCGGTCCTCTCTACATCAGAGAAACCAAATGTAAACTATGGGAACATTTTGTTGAGCATCTCAGCCAGCCCACAGGTGCCAACCTGACTTCCCAGTCACTGCTCATTTTAATTCCCCTTCCCACACTCTCTCTCTGACCTGACCATCCTTGGTCTCCTCCATTGCCAAAGCAAATCAGACCACAAATTGGAGGTACCTCCACCTGGGCAGCCTATAGCCCGGAGGACTCAACATTGAGTTATCCAATTTCAAATAACCACCCTTCCCATCCCTCGACTCCCTTTCCAGCCCCTCCCTTCAATTCCTCTCAGCCACCTACTGGTTTCATCTCTCCCATTGACCAACCAGGTCGTACCCCCTACCTGCCTTCACCTATTCCCACCCCATCACCTTGCTCCCCCACCTCTTTCATCTGCAGCTCCCCCATACCCACCCCCAGTCCTGAAGAAGGGTTACATCCAAAATGTTGACTTCTCCACCTCCTGATGCTACCTGATTTGTAGAATAATCAATCTGATTTGCTTTGGCAATGGAGGAGACCAAGGATGTTCAGGTCGGAAAGAGAGTGGGGGAAGGGGAATTAAAATGAGCAGTGACTGGGAGGTCAGGTTGGTGCCTGTGGGCTGGCTAAGATGCTCAACAAAATGTTCCCATAGTTTACATGTCTAAAAATCCATAAATTATTAATTCTTGAATTCATGCTCCACTCCCATTAAATTAATGATGGAATCAGCATTTCACATTCAGGATTCTAGATGGCAACAATGCCTCAGGTGATAAAAAACATTCACTTCATCAATGTTTTAGCAAGCTTGGGATTGTTGTCCTTGGACAGAAGAAGGCTAAGAGGAGATTTAGTCATTTCTAAAGTCATGAACGGGCTTGTCAGAATAGATAATGAGAATCTGTTCTCACTCATAAAAGGATCAAGAACCAGAAGATGCAGATTTCACTTGATTTGAAAAAGCAAATGTGAGATGAGAAAACAAATTGTCCCGAGCAGTTCGAATCCAAAATGCACTGTCAGGAAATGTGTAGCTGCAGTTGTACTAGAGGCATTGAAGAGGACATTAGATAATTATTTAAATAGAAATAATGTGGAGGGTAATGGACATAGAGCAGGAGAATGGGACTTACATATAATGCTAATTTGGAAAGCAGGGGCAAATATGATGGGCTGAATTGCCTCCTTCTGCCATATCACCTCTGCTTGTCTATGATCTTTATATACTCCTCTATTTATAAACTCAAATAGTATGTGCTTTTTAACCATCTTGCTCACTTGCCCCGTGCTATATCTTTAGGAATTCTTGCATATAGACAGCAAGATCTTTTGCTCCTGCACGATTTTCAAAATCATGTCATTTATGGTGTCTTTGAATATTAATCCTCCTGATGTTCTTTATTTCACATTCTCTATAGTAAAGGCCATTGGCTATGCATCTGCCCATTTCAACATCTTGTTCATGTCATCCAGGGGCCTTTGACCATCCTCTTCATGAGGTACTGCACTGTCAACTTCACATTACCTGTAAATTTCATGTTGAGACTTCTTACGCTGAGTCTGGGCTCTTTATAAAGAACTTCATTCTGTAAAACTTTCTGAATCAGTTTTGAAATCGCAAACAGGTTAAACGTAGTTATATGGTTTCCCACTTGTTTTGGCTGCAATTCAGGAGGTCAGCATACAGGAGGTCATCTGTTCAGTAATATGGGTATGGTCAAAAAGCTCTATTTGATTGGGAGATGGTCATCCAATGGAGTTGATCTTTTCTGCCCTTTGGAAGGACCTGACCAACTGCAGCGATGTAAGCAGGCAGTTCACGGACACCTTCTCAAGGGCAACGAGGAGATGGATAATAAACACTGCTCATGCCCATGACACCCATATCAGTTTAAGGCATAAAATTAATCCCTGAGCTGGTTGTTTATTCACACAGTCTCTGCAGGTAAAAAAAAATAAAAGTTCTATGAGGAGGAGAGGTTGTTGCTTGCACTGTCTTCTTGGATTGTAATATTAGGAATTATCTTCGTGAAGTTTTCAATACAGGAGCCAGGCTTGCATTGCAGAGATTCGGACACCAAGTAACCTTCTGTATATCTACTTGCTTAAACTGTCAGTAATTCTTACTTAGTATTTTCATAGTAACTGTCCCTGGCACTCCAGAGTAGTAAATTTGACATTAGGGCAAGAATCTTATCTATGTCTAAACATTTAAAAGTATAAACATCTCACCATTACGTAAGTAATGAGATATCATAATTCATTCACTTTTCTGTCAGTATAAAACAATTATATGTAGATGTATTCGCTAACACAGAATTTGGAGATTAAATTAACTGAAACTGGCTACAATTGAAAAATAAAACAGATAATTGTGATACACTGTTTACCCAAAATACAGTAAGGAATACTCCTTTAGTTTGCTACAGTAGGAGGAGGGTGTTGGACATATTCCTCTTCTGCTTGTGTCTTGTAACTTTGAACATGCATTATGGTCATTTGTCACAGAACTAATCTGGCTGATCTCCAAAATACTTTCTCTAGATAGGTGTAATGACATATCAAGTGCTTTGCACTGCAATGGTAAATAACATTTCTTGAAACATATTGCCACATCCATCAAATCTTTTACTGAGAAGGAGATACAACATCGTTACAAGCTCATTATACAGGAAGTTACATTGTTTTCTGTTGACTAATAGTTACATATATAATTGTCAATTAATAAAATGTAAATAACTGCAAATTACTGCATGAATATACGATTCACTCAATTGCATCAAATTATTCCTTATTTTAAGATCATTCAGAATAAAAGGGTTAAATATACTTTTAAAGAATCGGAGGCAAATTTGGTATTGGCATGTAAAGTCACATTGTCCCACTCTCTCATTAGAGATACACAACTGGTAGTAAATTAAACATAGAAGTTAAAAATGCCTCAGGCAAGGGTGAGAAGGCAAGACCTGCACAATAACCACAGTCAGTACAGGAATTGAATCTGCACTTTTGGTGTCATCCTGATTCATAAACCAGCCATGCAGCCAACCAAGCTAAATGACACACAGCTGGCATGCTGAGACTTTGCAATAATTACAGTGACCACCTGAATTCCCCAGTTTAAATCTTGCTTGTATAATTCAGTGATAGTGTACCACATGGAGTCTAAATAACATTCAGCCTGATCTTTATTAAAAGTATGTAAATAATTGAACTCCAGAAGTATTGGAGAACAGTGCCACCTTCTGAAGTGAATGATTGCTGCTTTACCATAGAATGAGACATCCTTAGAAATGTGGTTCAAAGATGTCATTCATCTTGATTTAAAAATTGTTAATTTTTTATTTGCCCATTTCTCCTCACTGATTTAAGATGAGGCACACTCAAGGTTCATATAATCAACAGCTACTCACAGATTTCTCAATCAAATTAGTGGATAGTGTTGATCAGCTAGAATCCTGGTGCAGCACAATGTTACAGCTGCCCTCAACCAACTTGATGTGGGTGTTACTCAACTACAGCTCAAACCTAAGACTTTGAGGTTTATCAAATGTTTCTTTGTATCATTAATGGCATCTTTTGTGTATTTACCAAAAGTCAGTGCTTAATAGTAATCAGCAGCTGATGTGTAACCCCCATATTCATCACATTTTCAGATGGAAATCCAACTCAAAAAGGCAACAATATAAATTATTTCCATTAATCCCTCTTCAGTTCACAAACAATGAATTATAATTACATAACCTTTGCAGCCTTAGACTGACTTGGTTATCATGGTGGGGAAGATTTGGGCAACAGGGAACATGTAATTGAGTTGCATCAAGTTGTCCTATTTGAGGTCGGTCAAAACACTGCTGACCATGTCATTAATTTCACCAGATCCTACTGTGCTAACACCCCTGTGCTCCCACCAAGCTATGTCTTGATTTCTAAATTTTTATCCTTATTTTCAAATCTCTCCATGGCTTTGTCTCCTTCCCTCCGCATCTCTGCATTCTATTTTAGCCTCAAACTTTCTATCTTCGTTCACCTAACTCTTGTCTCTTGTACGTCCTCAGTTTTTAATCACTCCAACAATGGTGATCGTGCCGTTGTTTATCTTTGTCCTAAATTCTGCAATACCCTCCTATACCTTGCTCCTTTGCTTTCTGCTTATAAAATATACCTTAAAATCGACTTCTTTGACCATAGTTGTTGTCATCTGACCTAATATCTTCTCATGTGCTTAATGTTATACCTTGTTTTCTAATGTTCATGCAAAGCACCTTGTGACATTTTATTTCATTACAGAAGCTTTATAAATGTAAGCTGTTATTGCTGCTATATTATAGACAGTGTTTTGCAGTTTTTAAATATGAAAAGATGAAAGCTATATTTCAAGTCCCACATAATTTTTTAAAAATGTGTGAACAAGGAATAAGAGTAGACCATTAAGATCTTCAAGCTTGCTCTCCCATTTAATAAGACATAGCTGATCTGACTTCAAGTCCAACCCCACATTCCGGCATAACCCCAATAACCTTTCAACCTCTTGGTAATCAAGAATAAAACTACCTCTCCCTTAAAAATGTTTAAAGATGCTGTATCCACTGCCTTTTGTGGGGAGGACTTCCAATGACTCTCAACTCTAAGCGAAAATATGCTTTGATATCTGTGTTTTAAACAGAGTGTCTCTTTTTTTAAAATGATGACCCTTAGTTTTAGATTCTCTCACAAGAGGAAATACCCTTTTGAAATTCTCCAATCAAGTCCCCTCAGGATCTTCTGTTTCAACGAAGTCACCTCTGACTCTTAATTCCAGAGGCTAAAGGCCTATTCAGCCTTTCTCATAAGTCAATTGCTCATTCTAGTAAGTTGAGTAATCCAGCTCTGAACTTCTGGTAATGCAGTAACATTCTTCCCTAAGTATGGTGACCAGTGTTGTGTGGTCACAAAATGTCAAAATGATTTCAAATGCCTGATTTGAAATCACTATGAATTTAATTATTTTACAAAATGTATGACCCAGACTGGTGATTACAGCAACAGGTATGCCAAAACCCCTGAACACTACACACAGTCCACCATTTCATAATGCTTAACCAGCAACACTTCATTAATCAATTCTGTGAATCTAAAAGGAAATGATTCCTAAACAGAGAAAAGTGAGAACAGTTATTGTATTAAACAAAGGAAACACTGAGGTGATCCGACTTCACAGACTTTACTTCCACGGGAACAAATGCACTCGTAAGCATAATCACAAGGAGTTGGTCAGGACATCAGCAATGAACAGCCACTTAAATCTGTGTTGATAATCTTTGTAAAATAGGTAAAAAAGAAAATCTTTGCACTAAGCTAGTATACAAGGTTCATAGAATGGATCCTGATTTTTAGATTTGATTCCATATAGTGTGGAAACAGGCCCTTCAGCCCAACAAGTCCACACCGACCCTCCGAAGAGCAACCCACCCAGACCCATTCCCTTACATTTACCTCTGACTAATCCACCTAACACTACAGGCAATTTAGCATGGCCAATTCACCTAACCTGCACATCTTTGGACTGTGGGAGGAAACTGGAGCACCTGGAGGAAATCCACACAGACACTGGGAGAATGTCTATGTGGAGTTTACACAGTCGCCCGAGGTGGGATTTGAACCCAGGTCCCTGACACTGTGAGGCAGCAGTGCTAATCACTGAGCCACTATGATGCAGATGCAGCAAGGAAATGAAAACATTTATGTTGATGGTGTCATTTTGTTTCCTCAATGGCAATCTAACCAAACCACTTTACAGACTACTTTACAGAGATTACATTTCCTCGGGAAAAAAATGACTGCTCTTGGTATAGTTTCCATAGCACCACCTGATGTAGAATGAGAAACCACAGATCCAGTCTAACCAGCATAAACCTGCAATACACACAGTTTTAAAATTGACAGATGGCCTTATTTCTGAAGACCATTACCCTGATGCAGTATTACCAGTAGTTTTAAAAGAACACTTTTCACTTGGTTACAGTGGTCACTACCAGGCTTTCCTAGTGACAAAGTCTGTGATTCAAAAGCATTATTGGTTATCTACCTCTGATGATGACCATGGTTGATACATTTATTTAGTCCTTTATATATATATTATATATATATATATTGCAAAAGTGGCCCATTAATGTCTAGAATAAAATAAAATATTCAGCACATTATTGTTGGGATAAGCCAAAGTAATTCAGTTTTTGACACTAAAATATGTAGCCCATGGATGTACTTGGCTAGATGCATGCTTGCAATGTAAAAAATGTAAAAAATGTAAAGTTATTTATAAAGTAACAATTCTATCTAACAGTGAGATAAGATAAATAAATCTCCATTATGCTTGTTGTAACTAACTTTATGACTTGTTTGGGGAAAAGAAACAAATGGAATCATAGAATCCCTACAGTGTGAAACAGGCCCTTCAGCCCAACAAGTCCACACTGACCCTCCGAAAAGGAACCCCTCCAGACCCATTCCCTATACTTACTTCTGACTAATGCACCGAACCTACACATCCCCAAACATTATGGGCAATTTAGCATGGCTAATTCACCTGACCAGCACATCTTTGGATTGTGGGAGGAAACCGGAGCACCCGGAATGGAACCCACGCAGACACAAGGAGAATGTTCCCTTACCTGTCACCTGGTCACTTAAATCAACAGTTACATCAAGACATGAAGATGTTACTCAACAAGCCAATCAGGTACTAAATGTGATGTTTTCAACCAGTAGGGAATTAAGGGAGAGTTATTCTCTAGTCACTGAGCTTTGTGCATTAGCTGTACATGCTTAGAATTTGAATGTGGTAGTTGCTGCAGACTAGCAGGATTTCTTAGGGAAAGGTGAGGACTGCAGATGCTGGAAACCAGAGTTTAGATCAGAGTGATGCTGGAAAAGCACAGCAGGTCAGGCAGCATCCGAGAAGCAGGAAAATTGACGTTTCAGGCAAAAGCCCTTCATCAGGAATGGAGGCAGGGAGCCTTCAGGGTGGAGAGATAAATGGGGAGGTCTGGGGAGTGGAAATGGGGAGAAGGTAGCAAAGAGTACAATAGGTGAATGGGGGTGGGGATGGAGGTGATAGGTCAGAGAGGATGGGTAGGAAGGGAGATTGACAGGTAGGACAGGTCATGAGGATGGTGCTGAGCTGTAAGGTTGGAACTGGGGTAAGGTGGGGGGGGCAGGGGGGGGGCAGGGGGGGGGGGGGGGGGGGAGGGAAAATGAGGAAACTGGTGAAGTCCACATTGATGCCCTGGGGTTGAAAGTGTTCCAAGGCGGAAGATGAGGCGTTCTTCCTTCAGGCGTCGGGTGGTGTGGGAACAGCGGTGGAGGAGGCCAAGGACCTGTATGTCTTCGGCAGGATTTCTTGTCCATTAAAGTTTGGTGAATAAAGAAGCTTGGCCAGCACACAAGGTCAGTATCAAGTGCAGAAATTTGAGCAGCCCATTCTGTACTCTCCTTCATTATTTGACATTGAATTACTGGGACTACTAACCACCATATAAGAAAACAACAGCTTGTACAAAATGTCTATCAACCCCAATGTGATTAGTAGAACTGGAGAAACTGGAAGTGGATCATAAGGGGTCTATTTAAATGATTTACTCGCTAAGAAACAATAGAGTTTCATTGAAAGTGATGGTTAGTCATGAGCAATGTTCCCTCTAAGCTGTACAATTGGATGTGTGCAACATTTCCAGTGTTCCATGCATGGCAAGCGGCATTGGTACACTGATCACAGCATTGACTTAGGTACCTGATGTTTCTGCTGTACACGGTCCTTGGAGTCCAGTGCAGGTGGAAAGAAAATTAGAGGGAATGATGGTCATGATTAACTTCTCTTTTCAATCTAATTACATCCTGTTAATTATTAACAGCTACTATTTTCAGTCTGTTCCATAGGTAAAATCTGGGAAATGGGGAATACAGGTAGCATACTCTGGTGTACATGCTACAGGGTTGTTCTCGCATCCTTCCACACCCGGAGAAGGATCAATGTAGACAGCATCTTCGGCACTAATAGATGGATCAGTCTGAAAGTAGTTTACTGGCTTTAAATAATAGCCAACACCATTTCCAGCTGTGGCGGTATTTGGAACATCCTCTGAGTGGGGAATGTGGAGAAAGCCTGCTGTAATCCAAGCTACCAGATCCTGTCAATAAACATGAAAAGAAATAGGAGTTTGGTTACAATTTTGGCACAAAACTGATTAAAAGCAATACAAACTGTCTTCATTCCTTTCCTGAAACAATGGGGGTAAAACTGACCACCACTAGCAGAGCAAAATAGATGAAAAGTCAGAGTCATACAGCTGTACAGCGTAGAAACAGACTTTCCAGTCCAACTCATCCACGCTGACCAGATATCCTAAATTATTCCAGTCATGATGACATTGTAGATGGATATTTGGCCCACCAGCTTATACTGAATCACCATTGAGGGTCCTCCTTCCTAAGTGGAAGCTTAATCAGTGGCATGTAAAAGCAACAAGACCTAACCAATTCCAGCATCAAATATGATTGCATTCTAATACAACACAGTGGTATATGGAGCCTGAGTAAAATCTGTCTTTAGACCAGGGTAATGATGCCAATCATTGTTACTCAAAAGGTACCCTGACTGGACTCAGCAAACCCAGCACATTGTGTTACCATGGCTTGTTGAACTGCACAGTGCAGTTATCTTTCAAATGTCCTGTGGTACACAACAATAGCCTGGGATTATTCTCACACCACTCTCAGTTTCTTTGGGTAATCACGACTGTAATCCATAGTTGGCAGATCCAGTAAAATTGTATCTCCACAATCAAACAATTTTTTAATACACATATTAAAACAAACCTCATTTTGAATACTTTCATCATCAATAAAGCCAGCAAAATAAACAGCAGGATTCCAAGGGTTATTCTGATTGTAAATGCTGCTGCTTCTTTGTTCCCTTTCTTTGTACTTTGTCACTGCCAACTGGTACCTGCATTGATTGAAACAATAATATTAATTCACCTTGGCTGTGAAATGCACAGATTCAAATACAACAAGTTGCATTTATGTAAGCTCTTTAAAGAATAAAGTCCCTAGGCACTTCATAGAAGGTTTGCAAAGCACAATTTGATGTAACATAAGATGGCAATAGGCAGAGGACCAAAAGGATTGAGTCAAAGAAGTAGGTTTGAGGGAGCACATTAAAAGAGGAAAGAGAGGCAGAGAGGTTATGGAGCTCCAGACCTTTGGAGGCAGTTGGAGACTAAATACTACAGAAAAGGAGACATCGCTGTAGATATAAAAGTTAATGTGAATGAACAGGGCATTTGGATTGCCACTCGTATGGCAACGGTGAGAGTTAGGGTTTGGCATAGAGAGGATGGTAGATAGGAAGCAGACCAAAAAACTGATAGTACAAAGATGAAAGGAAAAAAGACAAGGCAGGGCTTGCATAGAGGAGGTGAGTGAACAGTGGATTAGAGACAGCTATACAAAAAGGAAAGTCATGATGTGGAGGAGCTGGTGTTGGACTGGGGTGGACAAAGTTAACAAATCACACAACACCAGGTTATAGTCCTACAGGTTTATCTGGAAACAATAGCTTTCGGAGCGCTGTTCCTTCATCAGGTAGCTATGGAACAGGACCATAAGATACAGAATTCTGTGTCTTATGGTTCTGCTCCACAGCTACCTGATGAAGAAGTAGTGCTCTGAAAGATAGTGCTTCCAAACAAGCCTGTTGGACTATAACCTGGTGTTGTGTGATTTTTATAAATGAAAGTGTAAGAGAAGCATATAGAGAAAGGGGACAGAAAGCAAGTAGAAAACAGGAGAGAGAAAAGGTGAAAGACAGGTGGAAGAACAGTGACCATTTGGTTCTTTATCAAGGCATAAAATGTCAGTTTACATGATTTTAATGCCATTCCTCATTGTCAAACAAACACAATAGTATTATAGTTTAATGATGATATCAAGGGCAATTTAAATCCCTTCAGTAAATAGGAACTTGTATGGATGCATGCATTTATTTTACATTTACCAATTGTGTTTAATTGAGACAAATAAAAAAGGTCCCCAGGGTAGTTTACAATTGCACGAAATTAAAGATCACTCATGTAGCTTTAATAATTTAGTTAGGCAAGGGTACCAAATGGTCAGATAATATTCAGTAGCTGATGTCTTGCAGTTTTCAGAAGACTGATATGATTACAGTTTCAGACGCAAATGCAAAATATTATGTATTTCACCAGATCTTGCCACATGCTGCAGAATGGTATATTGTTAGTTTGATACATTGGCTGCAGTGCAGTAGTGGCTTGGGATTCAGAATACAGAAGAACCCCCAATATCTGAACACCAATTATCTGAAAATCGATTATCCGAAGGAGATCTTGAGGTCCCGACAGAAGCATTACATCAAAGACCTGTGTCCAAACACTGATCGCATCTTTTGTTTCATGATTAAAAGTGCTGCTGAGACCAGTCCTAGACTGATGGGAGAGCAGGCACCGTCTATGACTGACCTCCCACTCTCTCTCTCTTCCCACACTTTCCCTGGAGTTCTACACAGGCGTGTACCCTAAATCCCCCTTTCCCAGATAATCTCTCTAACATTGTCTGGTACAGGGCAGAGGTGGAACCTGTCAAAACGTTGCAGTGAAAATGTGTATGCGCGCGCGGGACATGCACGCTATTTGGAGACTCACTCCCCAAAAGGCCTCCCCAAAAGGCAGTAGCAGTCTTGTTGTTCGGGTCCAGTCCGGCTCCCCCAGAGAGAAGGTAGGGGTGGATGGGGGGGGACGCGTGGGGGTGGGGGAGAAGGCGAATGGGGGGGGCGGTGTTAGGGGCAGGCGGTGGGCGGTGTTGGACGGGGTTTGGGGGCGGACGGGGTTGGGGGGGGGGCCAGGAGCTCGTGCGCGCGCTGTGTTGCTGCCTTATCTCCTGAACAGGGAGTAGACTTTACAGAAAACTCCAAGCCCCAGAGGAAAGGCATTGAATTGATTAACTGAATAATCAATTATCCAAACGAAAGAGTGCCAGCCCATCTTGCCTGGATAATCAAGGTTCCTCTGTATACATGGACACATGCATATAACAATATGTGAGATATAGGTAAAGTAGTGTTACTTTTGCAATTATAATTACTTATGCAAGGTAAATGAACTCACATCAGTGTGTAATTGTTTCAACTAAGAGCTGAGTCAGCAAGAATGCAAACTATGTGGAGGAAATACATAATTGTTTTTGTATTAGCTAAAATTGTATGCAAGAATGTAACGTGACTGCAAAACAATGGTAGATGTTACAGACAAATAGATAAGGTGCTGTGAGGATGTAGGTTAAGCCAGATATGCTTGCACAAGCAGTAGTTATAAGCATCTGTTTCCCACTTTTACAGAAACACAGGAACAAACCCTAATTAGAAGGTCATAAGGATCAGTATGGTTGGGGAAAGCACAGATGGAGGGAGTAGATAATACCTAACAATGGGCCACAGCAGGATGTGGTCAAATGGCCTTGTGAGGCCAGAAATAAGCGTTTTGTCACAGACAAGGCCGGATAAGGCAAGAGATAAACAGGAGTAATGGGTGCCGGTCTTAGAGAAGTGGAAGATTTAAACGGGGAAGAGCAATGGGATAAAAAAAAGGAACCAAATTATATAAATATCGTGTATTCGTTGAATTCAGTGTGTGTGTCCCTGCCTTGTATACAGTGGACATCGCACTCTCTTGCAAGGGTAAAATAAATGACACTACTGATTCAGATCTTGTCTTGGACTGAAATTATTGAAGTGAGTGAGCTTTGTTTCTCACAATTGGGGACCATCCGGGATCTTCTTCCATCGCCGGGGGAGTGGCTGGCCCTGGACACTGGGAAGACGCGTCCCGTTCCCAATTGAGGAGCGGTCTCGTGTCTGGGTTTGGTCTGCTCCCTTGGGCGACTGGTACAAATCCCACAAGAGAGACATCTGAATCAGACAGTGAAAAGAGGTCGATAGAAAATACAGCAAAAAGGGGCCAGGCAACTCTGTGCACAGACCAGGGTAAGAAAATTGTCATTTAAGTACTGCCTTGGTGGCCGGGAATGAGTTTTAGTAGTTAATAAGGGACTAAGGAAGGAACTCAATATGGGCTGTGCCGTGGGTAAGGAAAAAGCCTCCAGGAGAACAAAAGAAGAAAAAGGCAATGGAAATGGAGGCGGGGTCCCTTACAACATACCTCCAGAAAGTCCGTTAGGCAGGATGTTGTGGAATTGGAAAAATAATACTTGTACAAGGCAAAACGATGATTAAATATTGTTGCTTTGTATGGACTAAGGAATCCATTTTTCATCCCACCATCTTCTGGCCAAAGTACGGGTCGGACGAAGACTGGGTTTGTAAATATTTGAATTTATATGTCAATGAAAAACAGCCTTACAGTCAGGAGGAATCAGATTATGCTTCAAGTCGGAAGGGCTCGTAGCTGAAGGGATACTGAGGGTACACTTTGGAACTAAATCATGGTCAGACATCCAGAAAAATATTCAAAAGATAGAGGGCTGAAGCAAGGAGCACCCAGAGGTGTTGTTGCAGGAAGCTCAGGAAGTGTCTGTGAGATATGGTGTGTGAGAGAGAAAGAACGAAAAGAGCTGTACAGGTGGTAGAAAGTTTAACCCTTTATGATTTGGTTTGAATGCACATTTGTTTGTTGGTGATTGAACGTTTGCGCTTTATTCCCTGGAGCTTGAGTTCAAGGACTGTTTTGAACCTAATTTTTATTATGGAAACTTAACATGATTTCTTTTAAGGTTAAGGATTCTAATAGTGATTATAAAAACAAAAATGATAACTCCTGTTCTTTTTACAGGTCATGACTGCCTTACTATCAGTTTCTAACTAATCTCTTTTATCCTTACATAAAAGCGATTTATGAAGTTTCAGTTCAACATTAGATTGTAGTAAAAACAAAATCCTATGGTTAATATCTGTGACCTTGGAGTCGGCCATTGTTCATGCATTAGAAGTTTTTTTTTTAAACTTGAATGGACAAATTCTTTTAAGGCAGCTCCGATTATTTCACGACCTATAGCATTGTAATGGAGCAATGATTGGTCAGGACTATTTAAGAAAACTAATTTTGGATTTAAATTAAGGGACTAAAACTGGGTAATTATAGTGGATTTCAAAGTTGGAAACTGTATGCATTTTACATTTTAAATATTGAATACTGAATAAACAAATGGAAATATATAAATATATTTACAAGTTAGGAACAGGCTTTAAAGTTAGTCAAGCATAAATTGATGAATTGGTATTTGAAATTATGGAGAGCAAGAAATATTGCAATATTTCTTTAAAAAAATTCTCAAGGTCTAAATAAAACATTGGGTGATGAAGAACGGCCATTAGGTGGCCCTAAGGTTGTTCAGTTGGTTACATCGGGTCAGCAATTGATCTGGCAACGTAACATGAGAAGTGGAAACAAAAGGCAAAAATAATGATAGCCCACGGTTGATGAGATAATAAAGAAAAGGACAAACTAAAAGAAAGAAAGAAACCGAAATGGTCTCGTGGACAGGAACTAGGATCGAAGTGGAAATCCCCTCAGTATCCCTTCAGCTACGAGCCCTTCCGACTTGAAGCATAATCTGATTCCTCCTGACTGTAAGGCTGTTTTTCATTGACATATAAATTCAAATATTTACAAACCCAGTCTTCATCCGACCCGTACTTTGGCCAGAAGATGGTGGGATGAAAAATGGATTCCTTAGTCCATACAAAGCAACAATATTTAATCATCGTTATTACTGTGAAAGGACGGGTCACTTTAAGAGAGAGTGTCCAGACTTGAAAAAGGAAGTAAAGACCGTACTGTTTATGAACCTTGATGAAAAATAGAGGTGTCAGGAGTTCCTGCCCCCGGGGACCCACCAGTAACCCTTGATAAATTTAAAGGTGGGACCTTATAAAGAGGACGTAGTTTTCCTAGTCGATACAGAGGCAGCAAGGTCATCCTTAAAATTTAAGCCCAAGGTAGCGGGAACGAAAGAGTTAATTGGATTATGGTGACAGTTTTGTGATGAGAGGCACGAAGAATCAGTTTTGCGCTCATGACAAAATACTGCCACCAAACTGGGGACTGAAGTAACTGCAAATGGTGCGATGGGATCTGTTGAGGTTCTTAAAAATGAATGTGCTCGAGCAAACAATTACGGAAACAGAATGAGAAAGCACAAGTGACTGGTAAACAAATAGAACTGTGCAATTACAGTTTTAAAAATGTTTTGGTCATTTGTTGTGTTTCCACCCTGAATTACAGATAATGATTTTTATATTTATATAATATATAATTAATAATTAATATTTACAATAAATCGATTGTGCTAGCCTGAATCAATATTAATTGGCAACATCCCTTCACGCAGTCTCAGTGACCTGTCATATTGATCCATGGTTAATTTAAAACATGACTGCATTAATTCATTGTTAATTAAAGAATGGAAAGCTACATTACTGGCTGATGAGGTAACGAAAGAAGCAGCTCTGAATCCACAGGAAGCGGTGGTTTATTCCCTAATACCTACTGTTCCAGGTCCTCGGGAAGTTCCTATCTCTGGCCACTGCCAATCCCAGAAACTAAAGATTTGTTCTTAAAGAAGTATATACTGGGCTTGTCCTCCTCTTTGTCTTTCCTCAGGAAACAGGCTTTATTGGCACAGACTCCACCCCTTGAATTCACCGTTCATCCGATTCGACCGGGAGATTGCGCCATAGTAAAATCATGGTCAGGGACTAAATTGCAACCGGACTGGGAAGGGCCGTACCAGGCTCTTTTGACCACCAAAACGGCAATAAGGACGGCGGAGAAAGGCTGGACTCACTACACTCGGATCAAAGGGCCAGTGGAATCTCCAGTTGAGGAAGAAGTCTGGACAGCCGAATCAATGCAAGACCCGCTGAAACTCAGGCTAAAGAGACTTTGAGTAACTGATTATACAGTGGCGACGCGAGCATGGGATTATTTCTGTAGGATTGTATATTAAGTCTTTTTGTGCTTCAGCATGATTTTTTAGAATGCTGGGGATGTTTAGAGTTATGATGCTAGCCCTCTTAATATTGGGATTTTGTCAAATATCATTTTCATATGTATTATTAATAGTTCCTGAGTCTGATAATCCACAAGTAATAGACGCTGATGCATGCAGCTTAGTAAATTGTGGGGATGTAGATAATCATAGACAGTACCGCAGCTTAGAGATACATCTTAAGTCCTATGGGGATGGCCTTGGGGATGGTACTTGGTATAACGGTCTTGTCACAGTACACCGGGCCCCCTTCCGACCAACTCGCAATTGTCCCGATAAAAAGTGTAACCCAATATACCTAACAATAAAGAAAACCACATGGCACGATGCAATTCTGGGGGGGTATCTATGCGATACAATTAGATGAAACATTTGGAACAGAAATGAAAGCAAACAGGAAGGATTTCTCGTGCTGTTGTTTTCGAATTAGTGTAGGACAGGGAAAACGGGTAGCACTACTGGATAATAAGGTACAACCTTTCACCCCTCCCGATGACCCTAAAGTAGTAAAAAGTATAGAGGTAAAGGACTTGAAACAGACCATCAAAATAGAAACTGGGTACGGGGATGTAAATGCCTGGATTGAATGGGTAAAGTATACTGTAAAAAGTCTGAACGAGAGCAATTGCCGTGCATGTGCCTCCGGTAGGCCAGTGGCCCAGGTGGTTCCCTTTCCGCTCGGGTGGAAGCGAGACAGGAAGGGCATGAAATGTATGATAGCCCTGTACCAGGGTGAGACTGCATGGGATGATAGGAATTGTACCTCCCTATCTCTGATGTTCCCTCCCTTGGAGAAGAAAAATTTAAAAGCACCCCCCCTATGTTTTCAGCCATAGTTGGAAATCACACGTCGTGTGTGCGTAGATGAGGTACAAATCGGTCTAGAGATTTGGGGGAGCTGAAATTGTGTACAGAGATTAAGAATGTCACCGAAACGGACAAGGGAGGGAACTACTCACACTAAAGGTTCCCCAAGCGGATCTGTGGTGGTACTGTGGATGCAAAATATTGAGACGCACGCTACCTCTGGATTGGAGAGGGATATGTGCAATTGTACAATTGGCAATTCCATTTACCCTGGCTTTTGAGAAGGAAAAGATAGTAGGGAAAAAGGGAAGGGGTAAAAGATTACTGGTAGACACCTCTTTCGATGACAGGATTTATCTCGATTCTATAGGAGTCCCTAGGGGGGTACCTGATGAGTTCAAGGCTCGCAACCAGATTGCAGCAGGCTTTGAGTCAGCTCTCTTCTGGTGGGTAACAATTAATAAAATGTAGATTGGATAAATTACAATTTCTATAATCAACAGTGATTTATAAATTATACAAGAGATGCGGTTAAAGGAATAACAGAACAGCTTGATGCAACAAGTAGGATGGCATAGGAAAACAGAATGGCCCTTGATATAATTTTAGCAGAGAAAGGGCATGTGTGTGTGATGTTAGGATGAAGCTGTTGTACCTTGATTCCTAATAACATTGCGCCTGATGGTTCAATTACTCAGGCCTTAAGGGGATTGACTACCTTAGCAGAGGAACTGGCTGAGAATTCAGGAGTAGACACATCTCTCACGGGATGGCTTGAATCATGGTTTGGAAAATGGAAGGGGGTGGTGGTTTCCATCCTTACTTCCCTGATAGTAGTAGTCGGGGTATTGGTGGCCATTGGCTGTTGTATCATACCCTGTATACGAGGGCTCACCCAAAGCCTTAATGAAACAGATGGCTCTAAAAGGGAATCAGGCAGAGGAACTTTATCGACTAAATAATGAGGGGATGAGTGAGACCAAGATGGATGAAATCTCTGGAATGATGCTTGCGAATTTTGGGGGCGATGCTTACAAGAAAAATGCAGAAGGTAACAAATGGTAATTAAAGAAAAAGGGGAAATTGTGGGATATAGGTAAAGTAGTGTTACTTCTGCAATTATAATTACTTATGCAAGGTAAATGAACTCACATCAATGTGTAATTGTTTCAACTAAGAGCTGAGTCAACAAGAATGCAAACTATGTGGAGGAAATACATAATTGTTTTTGTATTAGCTAAAATTGTATGCAAGAATGAAACGTGACTGCAAAACAATGGTAGATGTTACAGACAAATAGATAAGGTGCTGTGAGGAAGTAGGTTAAGCCAGATATGCTTGCACAAGCAGTAGTTATAAGCATCTGTTTCCTACTTTTACAGAAACACAGGAACAAACCCCAATTAGAAGGTCATAAGGATCAGTATGGTTGGGGAAAGCGCAGATGGAGGGAGTAGATAATACCTAACAATGGGCCACAGCAGGATGTGGTCAAATGGCCTTGTGAGGCCAGAAATAAGCATTTTGTCACAGACAAGGCCGGATAAGGCAAGAGATAAACAGGAGTAATGGGTGCCGATCTCAGAGAAGTGGAAGATGTAAACGGGGAAGAGCAATGGGATAAAAAAATAGGAAGCAAATTACATAAATATTGTGTTTTCGTTGAAATCAGCGTGTGTGTGTCCCTGCCTTACAGACAGTGGACATCACACTCTCTTGCAAGGGTAAAATAAATGACACTACTGATTCAGATCTTGTCTCGGACTGAAACTATTGAAGTGAGTGAGTTTGTTTCTCACACAATACAATCCATAACATTTTAAGTACACAACAATATAACAGCAACTATGAGCTAAAGAGATAAATGCACCATACCTTTGCCAGGAAATAGCTTTTTCTTCTGGAATTTCTTCGGGTACACTGTCAGGATTGAAGCTCACCACTTGAATCCTGTAACCACGATAATGGTTCCAGTTATTTGTACGATCTTGATTTACAAAATTCAGATATCTAGGCATTTTTGTCCCGGCTCTGAAAGCAGCCTGGTTTTCTGTCTCTAATATCTGCTTTTTCACAGTGGCTACATATACCTTCTGATCATTTTTCCATGGGACTGATTTGAGCTCATATTCCACATCCTTTGTTTCAATAGAGTTACTTGTTCCTAAAAGCAACAAAAGTAGATATGAGTGGATGATGATTCAAAATATAAAATGAGAATTTCGTATTAGATTTTAATCTTCCATTTATGCCAACTAAAACCTGAATGGGAATATGCATTTATAATAGTTAGAAAATAAAAATCAATATACCAGTACATCAGGAACTTCCAACAATTAATTTCTAAAAGTCTTTTGTTGGCTCTATGTTGCAAAGCTAAACTGAAATACACATCGGTGGCTCAAAGTTAAAAATCACACAACACCAGGTTATAGTCCAACAGGTTTATTTGGAAGCACTAGCTTTCGGAGCACTGCTCCTTCATCAGGTGTTTGTAGAGTATAAGATCGTACACTGTTCTTATGAGGGTATCCTTGATTACTGCCAGGTGCCCGTCATGTTTATCCTCATCCCTTTTTTAGATTAGAATCAGTCTGACCATTGTGGCACAGACAGTCTCACACATTAAATGCATTATCTGGGCCGACATTACATCAATTGTTAAAGTTCATTTGAGAATGTAACTTTTAAATGTTCTGCGATTTACATATGAAAGAACTGAAACCAACATGTTCATTCCACAAGATGAGAAACTTAAACAATCCAGGTCTTTTTCAATATATAATTTCAGTTACATCACACTGTAAAACTTTTGCTATAAATTTTGTGTCTTACAATCTTATTCTCCATGACCACCTGAAGGAGCAGCACTCTGAAAGCTAGTGCTTCCAAATAAACCTGTTGGACTATAACCTGGTGTTGTGTGATTTTTAACTTTGTACACCCCAGTCCAACACTGGCATCTTGAAATCACTGCATTGGTTGCTGTTATTCTACACATTTTGTATTGTTACAATGACACACTACTCCACTGTATGCAACGATGCACGATAGTAATCTTAGTGGCTGTTAGTTCTAGTCACTGTATTATACATGGATACATTCTATAATAAAACCTTGAAATATGATTTTTGCCTCCATCAATGTGTTTTCCCTGCTTTGGTAATGCTTATGTTGAACCCCACAACATAAGAAACATGCTGTGGGTATCGAAGAATCTGATGGATATTTACTCCAGTTAATGATTTTCTACAAACTTTTTTTTGACTGGGGTAATATTATTTTTAATAGGTCATATTAGCAGAGCCTGCATCCAGTACAGTATGCAGCTACAGTTAGTGAGTTTGGGTGTTATTTGGGGTGTGTGATACATTGGATGTCCAATGTAATATTTATCCATAGAGTTAGATCATTCCTGATGAAGGCCTTTTGGCCGAAACGTCGATTTCTCTGCTCCTTGGATACTGCCTGAACTGCTGTGCTCTTCCAGCACCACTAATCCAGAATCTGCAGTCATTGTTTTTACCACCTTTATGATTTTAATTGTCTAACCTTTCCTGGAATACTTTTAAATTAACAGAAGCAGGGCAGAATTTGCAAATTATTTATGATTTAATTTTACAGTCCTTCAATTTTCCACTGATCTGATTTCTTGAGATGTGGATGTCCTACACAGAGGATTTTTCACCGGCTTGCAGTGTATTCAAACTTGCTTAGGAAATTCTAAATTTTCTTTCTGCTAATCTGAGCAATTGTATTAAACACCCCCACAACTTCAACCATCAGGTTTCAGACTATAGTCTTTGTTAATTAATTAATGGCACGTCTTGGCATGGGTCTTGGGCTCAAATTTGCAGTACTGCATTAAACATTCAGTCCAATAATTTGAATGTTCAATGGGCAGTCATCCCGGAGGTAGACACCACACAGAAATGTTAGTGTATAAGGAGACTATTCGGCCCATACTGTGAATGCCAGCTCTCCAAATGAGCATCTCGCCTAATGCCATATTCGTCATCACTCCATAACCCTGCACATTGCTCTTCAAATCATCATTTAAGCCCCTATTGAATGCCTCTGTTGTAAATGCCTGCAGCACATGCTTTGGTAGTGCATTCCAGATCTGAACAACTTACGGCAGGAAAAGGATTTTTCATCACATCACTATAGCTTTTTTTCACTAATTTCTTTATATCAATGCACCTTCATTCTCAATCCTTTTACAAGTGGGAACATTTTCTCAGCATTTACTCTGTCCAAACCTTCTATGATGCTGAATCAGATCTCTCCAGCTTTCTCTACTCCATGGAGCACAGTTTAGGCTTCATCAATCTACCTTCATGACTGAAATTCCTAATCCCTGGAACCATTCCCACAACCTCATTTGGAGTATTGCATACAGTTCTGGTCACTGCATTATAGGAAGGATGTGGAAGCTTTTGGAAAGGGATCAGAGTTGATATACTAAGATGTTGCCTGGTATGCAGGTAAAGTCTTATGAGGAAAGGCTGAGGGACTTGAGATTGTTTTTGTTAGAGAGAAGAAGGTTGAGAGATGACTTAATTGAGACATATCAGATAATCAGAGAGTTAGATAGGGTGGACAGTGACAGCCTTTTCCTCGGATGGTGACACCTAGCGCAAGGTGACATAGCTATAAATTGAGGGGTGATTGATGTAGGACAGATGTCAGAGGTAGTTTCTTTACTCAGAGAGTAGTAGGAGCATGTTACGCACTGCCTGCAATGGTATTGAACTTGCCAATTTAAGGGCAGTTAAATGGTCATTGGATAAACATATGGATAAAAATGAAATAGTGTAGGATAGACAGCCTTCACATTCTTATTAAAGTGCAACACTCAGAACTGGGTGTAAAACTCCTGCTGCGGCTGAATTAGTGTCTTATGTAAATTCTTGATTCTGAAACCTATGCCCCTATTAATAAAGCATAAAGCTTTGTATGCTGTATTAACTGCACGCTCCATCTGTCCTGCAACCTTTATTAATTTGTGCACATTTACACCCAGGTTCCTTATCTGCTATACATACTTTAGAGTTATACCCTTTAGGTGGTACTGCCTCTACGTTCTTCCCATCAAAATGTATCATCTCATATCTCCACATTGAAACAAAAACAAGTTACTGGTGAAACTCAGCAGGTCTGGCAGCACATGTGGGGAGAAAGCAGAGTTACCTTTTCAAGTCTGGTGACACTTCATTAGAACTCCACATTAAATTTCATCTACCGTCTTTCCATCTACCCTACTAACTTGCCTATGTCCCTTTAAAGTCTTAAACTACCTTCGTCACAGTGTACAATGCTTCCAGGTTTCATGCCATCTGCAGAGTTTGACGTTGTGCCAATTATTAATATGTCAGGCAAGGCAAGGGTCTCAACTCTGATTCCACTACCAACTTTCCTCACCTCAAGAAAACAACCATGAAGCATTACTATCTGTTTCTTGTTACTCAGTCAATTTTGTACTATGTTGTTACTCCCTTTTTATTATATAATCTCACATGCATTTTTTAATGCAATGTATTGCAAGCTATCTGGACGGTCATGCGCAACACTAATCGCACTGCATTAATCAACACTTTGTTGTTACCTCATCAATGAACTCCAGAAAATTGGTTAAACTTCAATTGTAAGAAATCCATGATGGTTCTCCTTAAAATGAGCCCAGAATTGTTGATGTGGCTATTAATTTAGTGCCAAATTATTGTATTCAGACGTTTCCCAATCATAAACGGTAAAGTGACTGGTTTGTAAATTGCTAAGCTAATCTTTTATCAGATTATTTGAATAAGGGTGTAAGTTGCAATTCTCAAATTCTCTGGCACAACTTCAGAGTCAAAGGAAGACTGAAAAATTACTTCTAGTTCCTCTGCAATTTCCATTCTCTTGTCCCTCAGTGTCCTTAGATTCATCCCACCCAGTCCTGGTGCCTTGTCAACTTTAATTACACCAGCCTATCCAATACTTTGACTATGCCTGAAATATCTCCTCTTTGATGGTGGTCCATTACTCAGTTACAGATCTTCCCAACAACATCTGATCCAGCTCCATTCTTCCCCTCTATGAAGTTGAATTTCACAAAATTTATTATTCTTAATGTGGATAATTCATTATCATTGTACATGGTCCACCTAAACCGTATAATAATGATCATTATACCCAAGACATTTTCCCACTGGCACCCTACTTGGCCATCTTACGCCCGAGAACCAGGTCTGGTAGTGCCTCCTTTCTCTTTGGACTGGAAAAGTAAGGCTGTAGAAAATTGTCCTGAGTACACTCTAGGAACTTTTGACCCTCTCTTCCCTTTATATGATGACTATCCCAGATTATACTTAAATAAAGTCTCCCATTTAGAACAACTCCATAATTTTGTAACAAAAACAGAAATAACTGGAAAAGCTCAGCAGGTCTGGCAGCATCTGTGGAAAGAAATCAGAGTTAATGTTTCAGATCCAGTGACCCTTCCTCTGAACCAATTCTGCCAGACCTGCCAAGCTTTTCCAGCAACTTCTATTTTTGTTTGATTTATCGCATTTGCAGTTCTTTCGGTTTTTAATCTATAATTTTGTACCTCATTGTTTTCACAAAATCAAAGAATTGTTATATCGCAGAAGAACACTTCATTTATCGTGTCCTCACCAACTCTCTGATAAAACATGAAGACTTTAAACCATTTTTTGCTGCTTTCCTTTCACCCCTACAAATTACTTCCACTGAAATAATTATCTAATGCCCTCTTGAATGCTTGGTTTGAACTTGCTTCCACAACACTTCCAGGCAAAGCATTCCAGACCTGAAGAACACATTACATAAAGTCAGTTCTTCTCACATCACATTTACTGGTTTTGCAAATCACTTGAAATCTGCAGTCTCATTCTTCTTGTTTTGTAAATGGGAACAGTTTTTCCTCTGTATACCCTAAATAGGCCTCTCCTGTCTTTGAAAAGTTAAACAAATCCCCTCAGAATCTTCTGAAAGTTCAATAACAGTTCATATACAAGCTGCAAGAACTGGTTAAGACTAGTGTTATCCCTATCTGTCTGGCCATAAAGGGGTTTAAGAGGTACCATGAGAATGTAACTAGTACCGTATGTGAAATAAACAGTGATGTCACTAAACCCCTAAGGTGTATGGGGTATGTCCACAACTGACCAGTATCATACATTCAAATAAATGCCGATGGGTTTGGCTAGTGACAGTGTTTAGTGCACAGTGTGTGCTGGGTCTCAACTGCACAAGCTGCCAAAACTTCCAGATGGTAATGTGATCCATTGTTAATAAAGTATCACAGTTGTGGCAATGCAGATGGAGGCCATTTAGCCCAATGTGCCTGCACCAGCTCTATTAGTCAGTGTCAATCTCCTGCCTTCTCCTCACATCTCTGCGTACCATTTCTGCCCAAATAATCATCCAATGCACTCATGAATGCCTCAGTTGAATCTGCCTCTATCACATTTCCAGGCAGTACATTCCGCACCCGAGCTACACATTGTGAAAAAGTATTTTCCCCACATCACCCATGCTTCATTTGTACGTCATTTAAAGTCTTTTTCTGCTCGTTCTTTTGCCTTTTATAAGCAAGAACATTTTCTACGTATCAAGCTAGTTCAGATTGCTCATGATTTTACAATTGTACCCACTATTTTATATTGTCTTTCAACATTCTCCTGACCAGAGTGCATCACTGCACACTTCTCTGCATTGAACCTCATCTGCCACCTTTCTGATCACTCTAAGAACTTGTCAATGTCCTTTTGGAATCCCACGCTGCTCTCCTCACAGTTCACAATTCTTCCAAAATTAGTGTCACCTGCAAACTTTGAAATTATCCCCTGCACACTGAGATGCAGATCATTAAATTAGGAAAAGCAAGGGTTCCAATACAACCCCTGGGAATCTCCACTAAAAACCTTCCTATACAGGCCAGAAAATATCCATTGACCATTACTCTGCGCTTTCCATGGCTCAGCCAATTTTATATCCATGTTGCTGCCATTCTTTTTATACCATGACCTTGACATTTCCTCACAAGGTTGTTGTGTAGCATGGGATCAAACACTGCCTGGAGATCCATATGTACCACAACAACAGCATTATTCTCATCCACCTTTTTGTTAACTCTACAAAAATCTCCAGCAAATTAGTTAAGATGATTTTCCTTTTAGAAATCCATGCTGGCTCTTCTAATCAACCTACCATTTTTTTTCCTCATGGGACTACTAATTCTATCCAGAATGAACACTCCCAGAAACAAGAACAGAAGTTGTTGGAAGAGCTCAGTAGGTCTGGCAGCATCTGTGAAGAGAAATCACAGTAAATGTTTCAGCTCCAGTGACTCTGCCTCTATAATTTCTACGCTCCCTTCCCTCAAAATGCTTGGACGGAGTTCACCCAGTCCCAATACCTTGTCAACTTCAAGTGCCAACAATCTCAGATTTCTTTCTTATTAGTTTTGACCACTTCTAGTGACAAAGATTCCTACTGTGTCACCAGAACTATACACAATACTCCAAATGAGGTCTAACGAGTGCCAATCCAGGGCTAGGCATTAAGAGTACAAATCAAAGCTGATGCTCCAGTGCAGTATTGAGATAGTGCTGCATTGTTGGAGTTGCTGTATTTCACATGAGAAACACAACCACCCTTTCAAATAGTTAGTAAAATTCCATGGTCACTGAAACCGATAATCTGGTTGGTCCCCATTACGGTTGAGGGGAGTCTTGTGTAAATTGTCTACTGCATCCCCAACAGTGATTACACTTAAGGTACTGCACTTGTTCTGTGTTTTCCCTCTGAGATGGCCATTATTTGTTTCTGTCATTGAGGTTCGTTTTCAGTTCTAATTTCCTCTACAAATTGTAAAGGTTATTATATACAGCATACCAGATCAAACTAATTTTGGTTTATAACTATGAATTGAACACTGTGTTGGAGGGGAGGTCTTGTGGCATTCCAATCCCTGAGCCAGAAATTCAGGGTTTGCCCCCATCTCAAGACTTGGTAGCCAAGGGACATGTCAAAGTCACATGGCCAAGCAAGTTGATTATCAACCTGTAATTATTGCAAGGATTTCCAAAGGTGGGAAAGGTCCCTGGTCAGCTCATGTGGTTGTCAGCAAACACTCGCTACTGAGTAAGATTGTCCACCAAGGAAATTCTGTGTCACTGGTCATGGCTCCCTCTTAGTGGTTTATGAGACTGATCCTAGAGCCACATCTCCACACGTGCATTTTAGGGTTGAATTCCTCTCGGTGGACATCTATAAACATGGGAATGCTGTTGCACATCAGCAGATATGTGGTCCTTGACAGAAGTGAGATCCAGTTCCAGTGGCAAGGAAATCTTGACAACTGGTGATCCCCTTGGTGCAGGAGTCTTTATCTGCTGTCACAGTCATTGATATTACATGATTATCTTCCCCCTACTTACCGAAGACTGGTTTTGGATTGTGCTGTTTCGTTCTTCCCATCTACCTTACTGCAATGCATGGTCCTGCTAGGAGTTGAGAACTCAATGGAACACAAGCCTCCTCACTACAGCAAGGAGGCAGTCTACAGAATGGGAGCTTCAGCCCCACAGCCTCCCTGTGTTAACAGCCTCTATTTATAAGCTCTTGTCATGGGTTTCATTCAACAGTCAGCGTTCTCCTTGCTTCTAGAGTCGGTTCAGGAGATTATCTCATATCTGTTCGCCTATTTAAATCTTTTCTACTACAGTGTGATTTCTCAGGAAGACTATTTCACAAGGTGGTAAACCAAGCAGTCACTGACCAGATACTAAGCCTAAACATTTCCAAAAAAAAGTGAAGACTTATCCTGAGAAGAATCATTTTTTTTTAAAGTCAAATCTGAGAGGTCTGAATCCACTGGTATTTAAACTGAGAAAGGAATAATGCTGCCTGCTGGACATGAGATGCCTACTTCTTACCACCATTTGCTGCTCCTCTCCATGTTGGGATTTATGGAAAGCATTCTGTGCAGTTTACAGAACATGTGGAGCTTCTGAAGCCTATAAAAGTCAGTGAAATGGGTGCACAGTTCTAAAAGGTGTGGGCTTTCTCAGACACACTGCAACAAGGAGAGTGGTCCTACACCTTCAGATAGATGTAAGGTGTCAGTCTCTTGCACTGTCTTGATTAATCAAATCTAGGATGGCTTCCCCTAGGTTAAGGTTTCTGGTTTTCTGTGTTTGAGTTGTTTTTTTTTGTGTGGGGGCTACCATCATGTAAACATGAAGCATGTGAGATGTTGTACTTTGAGTATTCATTCAATGATGAACAACTGTCCATCCTGCAGTTACACTACATGATATTACATGGACATGCCTTATGTGGATGCTCTAACTCCATGCAAAAGTTCAGAGAAACATTGCCGTTTGTGTTCATCATGTTGCAGAGATGTTAAGCCATTAAAACATTCAATAAACTTTTTCTACTTGCAGTACTCCATTGAATACATTTGTATGAGTGCTTTGATTAAGGCAGAGAGCAAACTAACTGCAAAATTATCAGTTTCATTCACACTAAATAAAATTCCTCAACATGAAAACAGTTGCTTAGCCTGGTTGTGGCAACTTCCTTCAGGCATATCATCTTTTTGATCTGTACCTTGACCAACATCTACCCCGCATTCAACATCACTAAAATCTAAAATGGCCCGCATTTTGCAGTGACAAATCTGACACAAACAAACAGTCAGCATTATTACTGCTTTGAAACGGATATTAATTTATTTCAGGAGTCTGCATGTGTGCAGTTAAACGTGGAAAGCCAGAAAATCAGGTTAATTCTATGCTTCCCCATAGGATACCTGTGAGGTTTCCACAGGCTATAATATGTAAAATTCACAGCTGTGATGTGAGCTTGTTATTTCCTCACGTCTCACTGTGCAATTTCTTAAAAATATTAACTGAGGTGTAACATGGTTTGCAGTGGCCACTAAGTTTAAAATTACTACTGAACAGCCAGTTTCAAAATATTTTTATATCTGTCGAATGACAAAGTTATCTAGTGGATTAAAAAAAAAATCAGATTTTTAAAAATAATTTTAAAATGCTTGTTCATGCTTTAATCCCACCCGTAAATCCCTATTTTACATTTTGTTCTCCGCTTCATTTGAAGTTAGAGTGAATTACTCAGCACATTTTAGTACTGGGTTTGCTATCTGTGAGGATACTTCAATGTAAATGGCTATTTCTCCCGCTTGCTAATATTGTGGCATCCCTTTCAGACAGCCCTTCACTAACTATTGGATTCAAACAGACATTCACAAAAGGAAAATCCACAGATCACTGATTTTTGTGAGCAACATTCATTGAGATCACTTATAGGTGTCTTCACTTACAGTCACCTATCGGAAAGTTGTTGTGAAACTTGAAAGGGTTCAGAAAAGATTTACAAGAATGTTGCCAGGGTTGGAAGACTTGAGCTATAGGGAGAGGCTGAACAGGCTAGGGCTGTTTTATCTGGAGTGTCGGAGGCTGGGGGGGGTGACCTTATAGAGGTTTACAAAATCATGAGGGACATGGATAGGGTAAATAGACAAAGTCTTTTCCCTGAGATCGGGGAGTCCAGAACTAGAGGGCATAGTTTTAGGTTGAGAGGGGAAAGATATAAAAGAGACCTAAAGGACAACTTTTTCACACAGAGGGTGGTACATGTATGGAATGAGCTGCCAGAGGATGTGGTGGAGTCTGGTACAATTGTAACATTTAAGACGCATTTGGATGGGTATATGAATAGGAAGGGTTAGGAGGGATATGGGCCGGATGCTGGCAGCTGGGACTAGATTGGGTCGGATATCTGGTTGGCATGGACGGGTTGGACCGAAGGGTCTGTTTCCGTGCTGTACATCTCTATGACTCTAAATGCATCTGTTCGATACCATATTGCTGTTTGAGAGCGCTTTCTGAGCACAAATTGCCTGCTGCATCTTCTAATTACAACAGTGAGGGCATTCCAAAAGTATTAATTTTTTAAAAACACCACTGAGAATATCTTGACTTTAAAGGTGCTATATAAATGCAATTGTTTACTATGTTTCTAGGTGTTTCAGTGTCAAAAATCCCCTTAATTTTTTTTTTAAAAGAAGAATGCCTTTTCCCTGTCATGGTGCTGCAATGTCAAAGTGGTCATTTGCAGGGAAGAACCATCCACTTCCTCCATTTACTCAAACTCCTGTCTGAATCCCCAAGTGAAAATGCACCAATTCAAATCACTATTGGAGTCATTTCGATGTTCGGTGCCACATGTTGTAAATCTACTGTGCAACATGTTCAAGTGCTCCATTTAATCTCCAGCAAAGTTTCCGAACCTACATCACTTCAATATAGAACTATTTAATGACTAGATGCTCAAAACATTTGCTCTGTAAACTTTTGGAAAGAAGCATGGAATGTGATTTACTCCGGGACACAAAGCATTCTTCCAAAAAAGGACAAGCTTCAGCAAAGCTCAAAACTGAGTCACGATAAAATGAACAGTAGTTTCTAGTCTAGCAACAATACTTGGGGTACAAATGCAGCCTTTGGTTTGTTGGGTTAGCTAAGACTTGTCTTCGTGCTTTGCTTCAAGAGTTTTGTCAACTCAAAGTTTAAGTAAATCTTAAACATCTTTAAATCTAAGGAACACAGCAGGCATAAAACAACAGGTTGAATTCCCCATCCTGGCATAGACTTGAGTTAGATCAAGTAAGCTGTTAGCAATTAAAATAATTTAACTGAGTTATTATTGATCCCAACAGTAATTAATGTAGCTCCAATTATTTCTTTCCCATCACGTTTATCACACAGAATCAGATCCTGTAATACAGGGGTTAATAGCTACATGTAAATAGCTACAGCACATCAATAATGTCAGATTACAAAGGTGGATGTGATCTATATGAACTTCAGTAAGGTGTTCGACAAGTTTCCTCATGGGAGACTGGTTAACAAGGTTAGATCTCATGGAACACAGTGAGAACTAGCCACTTGGATACAGACTGGCTTGAAGGTAGAAGACAGAGGGTAGTGGTGGAGGGTTATTTTTCAGACTGGAATCCTATGACCATCGGAGTACCACAAGAATCAGTGTTGGGTCCACTACTATGTTATTTATATAATTATTTTGGATATGGATATAGGAGGTATAGTTAGTAAGTTTGCAGTTGACACCAAAATTGGAGTTGTAGTGGACAGCGAAGAAGATTACCTCAGAGTATAATGGGCTTGATCAGATGAGCCAATGGGCTGAAGAGTAGCTTTTGATAAGTGCAAGGTGTTGTATTTTGGAAAAGCCAATCAGAGCAGGACTGATACACTTAATGGTAAAGTCCTGCGGAGTGTTGGTGAACAAAGAGAGCTTGGAGTGCAGGTTCACAGTTCCTTGAAAGTAGAGTCACAGATAGATAAGATACTGAAGGCAGCATTTGGTATGCTTTTCTTTATTGGTCAGAGCATTGAGTATAGGAGTTGGGAGGTCATGTTGCAGCTGTACAGGACCTTGGTTAGGCCAATATCGGAATATTGCGTGCAATTCTGGTCTCCTTCCTATCGGAAAGATGTTGTGAAACTTGAAAGGGTTCAGAAAAGATTTACAAGGATGTTGCCATGGTCGGAGGATTTGAGCATTGGGGAGAGGTTGAATTGTATAGGGCTGTTTCCCCTGGTGTGTCAGAGGGTGAGGCGTGACCTTAAAGGTTTATAAAATCATGAAGAGTGTGGATAGGATAAATAGACAAAGTCTTTTTCCTGTGGTGGGGGAATCCAGAACTAGAGGACATAGGTTCAGGGTGAAAGGGGAAAGATATAAAAGGGGCAACTTTTTCACACAGAGGGTGATGCGTGTATGGAATGAGATGCCAGAGGAAGTGGTGGAGGCTGGTACAATTACAGCATTTAAAAGACATCTGCATGTGTAGATGAATAGGAAGTGCTGGATCCTACCCCATGAATAGGATATAGGTTGAGAGCATGGTGCTGGAGAAGCACAGCAGGTCAGGCAGCATCCTAGGAGCAGGAGAATCGACGTTCCGGGCAAAAGCCCTTCATCAGCTCATTCCTGATAACATATTACCATGGGAAGGTAATAGCCTCAACTGGCTTTTTTCCTTTGGGATGAGATTGATCAATCCTATAGACCCTCTTAAGTGTCTTGAGAATCGGGCCATCTCTGCTTGAAAGGGGTTAAGTAGGCAGTGCTTAAGATCTAGAATAATTCCAAAAACAAAAAAAGGCTACGAATAGATTACCTACAGTATGGAAACAGGCCCTTCAGCCCACATCGACCCTCCAAAAAGTAACCCACCCAGACTCATTCCCTTACCCTATAGTTACCCCTGACTAATGCACCTAACACTAGGGCTATTTAGCATAGCCAATTCACCTAACCTGCACATCTTTGGATTGTGGGAGGAAACCAGTGCACGTGGAGGAAACCCACACAGACACTGGGAGAATGTGCAAACTCCACACAGATAGTCGCCAGAGGCCGGAATCGAACCTGGGTCCCCTGGCGCCGTGAAGCAATAGTGCTAACCACTGAGCCACCATGCTGCCTGAAATCATGGAAAATAAAGAACATGAAAGCATGGGAAGGGTTAAAGCATGAAGACCACTGGCAATCTGTGGAAGGCAGGATGGGATAAGAATAGTAGAATGATCTTACACCAATTAGCAGAGTAAGGTTAAGGCTGAAAGGTCACTATGGTGAGATGAGATAACAGTTAGTAGAGATAGTTTTCCTGTTAAGTGTTATTATGACAGGATTGGGATCATAAATATTTGGGACATGTTATTAAAATATCTAATTAATAGTTAGGAGAGTCGCCTTGAGACGGGAGACTATTGTAATAGATGGAATAGCTAAATATCTATCATGACAGGTTAGTCTGGAATGGAAGATCACTGTAGCAGAGGTAATAATAATAAATATCTAATCATGACATTAGGAAAATATTAAGTAGGGTCTGGAATGAAAGACCATTGGTGCAAAGAGTTAGCAATAAATATCTAACCGGGACATTAGAATAACATTAAGTAAAATGTACAACTAAAGAGATAATGGGAACTAACATCACTGGTTTATTGTGTAGCTAGAGTGAGGTACTTTGATTAATATAGTTGGACATGCTGATAAGCTAACAGAAACATGATAAAAAAAAATAAAAATCCAAGGACCCAGAGGTTTGGGGCCATTCAAGAATCTGCTTTTTTAGTGTCACAGTTTTTTGTTTGCAAATAAAAGACCTTCTTCTTGAAGAACTCTCTGCGTCTCCTAGTGATTCTCTATATTTTCTCCTCGACAAAACACACTGACTCTTCATAACTTTCCGCAATCTTTAGTAATCTTGTCATATTTAAAAAGGTCACAGCAGCACACTCATACCATTTTCCTCACTTATTCTACAGTATTTACATGTCCAATGGGTACTGCACTACAGAAATGCCAGAGGGTAATGAAATGATCTGAAGCCGGATTGTCAAGTAAAATTAGAAAAGGCTAGAAAGACTCAACATGTTTGGAAACATCTGTGGGGAGGCTTATAGAATTATTGTTTCACAGTGGACAGAAAATGTTTCTGATGCAAGTACTGAGGCAAGGAAATGAGAGAGGAAGAACAAAAGGAAAGGTTTCTAACAGGGTGAAAGACAGGACAGATTAAGATGACAAAGGCAATAATAACAAAGCCAAAAGTAGAGGTATGAGATAAGTAAAGATGCAAATGATAAGTCTAGAGAGGTTTCAAAATGGGAAAATAAACAGCATAATATTCAACTGCTTTTGTCCAAAACAAGAAGAAAGGACAACACAAAACAGAAATGGGGACAGAGATTATAATTGCAAATTTTGAAATAAATGTTGAGCCTGGAAGGCTGTACATTCAAGGCAGAGATAGATAGATTCTTGGTCAGTTGGGGAATAAAGGGTCACAGGAATGTGGCTGTGAGGAATGTTGGAATATGGAGATGAAGCAGTTTTGAGGGCTGCAAAGCCTACTCCTATTCCCATTCATGATCTTATGGTCTGAAGTGCCTAATCAATGCATTAGGTGCATCTGGTGGAGGTTTATGCTAACCTGAGTTTGAAGTAAGATTGAGTACAGAGAGGTCACTGATAATGGGAAGAAGTAGAAAAGGTCAGGTAACTAGATTCTGGGGATCATGTTGCTGGCTGAATACAAGGGCCACAAAATAGTCACCTCATCTTCCTTTAGCCTCCCTAGATATTAAGAAAATCACACGTTGAGCCACATTTCTGAATGTGAATATTCTATTACATAGAGGAGGAGTGTTTCGCACCTGGATGACAAGAGCGGGGGGTAATAGGGAGGGTATGGCATTCTCTGCAACTATTGGTCAAATGCCATTGGAAGAGAGGGGGGTGGTGGTGGGGGTGGTGGGGGAGGGGGGGCGGTGGCAGTGGGGAATATAGTGTGTGCGCTTAATGACCTGATTTTGTTCCTACATGTTATGTTTCTGTAGGTTTCTCAATACGCTGTCAGATGGCTTTTGGTGACATTCCGTTTTGAAAAGACTGTTGTTACCTTAGATCCCTTCCACAGCCTTCATAGTTTTGTCACTAACTTATTCTCGGTAATCACTTCCACTGCTTATTCACCATGATTGGCAGCAAGGGATTCAGCTGCAGGCTGACACCCATGGTGAAATATCATGGGGCACTGAAGGTGTTCCAATGCAGGTTACTGTATTTCTTCTAGAGACAATCTCTGTACATTGCATTAGCCACTGCTCCTTGGACAAGAGCCAAAACTCACTGACATTGATAGCTCGTGAAGACAGGAATAATGTTGGAAGGCAGGCTACCTCAATTATCCAAGCTCACAGCATCCAGGGGGGAAAAAAAAAAGACAGGATTCAATTGCAGAGATTGCTTTTCCTATGACAGGACTAATTTTAATTGAACCGTCGGTGATTATACTGGGGGGAAAGTTTTCACCTTCAATATTTAAAGAAAAGGATATACTGAGGAAGAGGAGAACAATAGGCTGGACTGCACATGGGCATTTGTAAAAAAAAGACAATAACAAACAAATAATTGTTAAAGTGATGGCTGCAAGATTCAGCTCTGGACTGGCTGCTACCACGCTGGGAAAAGGGACTTGATACTAAGGCAATTTATTTTTTCTTTAAAAATGTGTCTGAGGACTTTCAGTTCCTGGCGGCCCAGATGCATGTCAGAGATATCTCCAAACAATAAGATCCTTGCCACAGTCTTCAGAGAACTGTAAATATCAAACATGTTAAAACGGTTCTTAAACTTCTAAAGTTACTTTGTAACAAAATTGTTGGAAAAGCTCAGCAGGTTTGGCAGTATGTGCAGAGAAGTCAAGAGTTAATGTTTCAGGCCAAGTGATCCCCTCCTCAGAACTGAATGGAAGTTACTGTGTAACCTTGATAGGAGCAAATTACTGCAGATGCTGTCAACTAAAAATCCCCAAGCTTGTTCATTTTCCATGGATGCTGCCTGAGCCGCTGTGATCTCCAGCATTTGTTGCTTTCAGTTACTTTGTGATCTTCGTTAAAAATCACACAACACCAGGTGATGGTGCAACAGGTTTACTTGGAAGCACTAGCTTTTGGAACACTGCTCCTTCATCAGGTGGTTGTGGAGAATAAAGATTGTGAGACACAGAATTTGTGACCTACCTGCTACATCCAGATCCGCCTTGAAATGCAAGAAATGAGTGTGAATATTCCCCAAAACGTTCTCTTCAAGTTTTGCTCCGTACAGAAGACCGCCCTCATAAAGAAATGTGGTCAGTGCATATCCTGAGGGATGGACCTTGGTCTCAATCACACCGTTGTGGTGGAATATGTAATCGAAGATATAATCATAGTTGGCCACGGTGGAGGTTGACCTTATGATCAGCACACAGTCGGCCACTCCCCCGTAAGAGGGAGGTGTGTTCCAGCTGAAATAGTGCCGCCTGAGGGGCAATTGTTTATTCTGTTCAAAGATACAGATGGAGTTCTTGATCCGCCTTGGGTTCTCACTCTCTGAGAAGTGAACAGTGTCTACAAAGGTTGCACCGTACGGACAGTCCACCCCTCTCACCAGTTCGTTGACATATTTGCCAATTCCATAATTGACATCGAGAAACTTGGTCCTCATTAAGGAGGGCGAGTCACCTCCATACACAGAGTTTACCTCCTCCACACTCAATTCATAGGCGATTCTTTCCTCCCTGAATTGGATATTGAACAACTGCAGCCCATTGACAGTGCTGTGGCGGAAAGCAAATTGCCAATTGAAATATCTCACATGGTTGTAGAGTACATTGTAACGGCGGCCCTGGGGCTCATATTGCAATGGGGAGACAGATTTATGTTGGACGTGGGGTTTCACTGAGGCATAGTCCGGATCGGATTGATCTCGGTGCAGTCGGATTTTCCTCACGGTGCCGCGGTCATACTGAGCAACCAATTCCTCAATGCTGTCAAAGTACTGGCCATTGTAAAAGACCTGCTTCACTTTCCACTGGGAGGGATTGGTGCTGCTGTGGTCTATGAGCACCTCAAAGCCCACTGGGTGCATAAAGAGGCCGCTCATGTTTCTCAAGAATGGGAACCAGGTTTCCCGGTCCCCTGCTTTGAAACCGCGAGGAGCAGAGTCCAAGTGGATCAGCGTTTCCCAGTCTAAGCCGAAACTTTCCCGAATAACCCGAGAGGCTTTTTCCAATCCCATTCTTGAAATGATGGTTTTATATTCGAAGCCTGTCACAGGTCTGGCATGAAAACTCAGGTTCTGGTATTTTTGGGAAGAAATGTCTTTGTGGTAGGTTGGATAAGGAAGGGGTCCCACCACATACTCCGTGATATTAGGCTCACTCTGAGCTCCAAATACCACCACCGCTCTGGCTTCTCTCCTCGGCTGGGGTTCCTTCTTGTCCAAAAATTTTAAGACCTCACTTTTCGGGGGGAGGTGCAGTTCGATCATGTAGATGTAATTGTCTGATGGAAGGGCTTCACTGCAGTTCACCAGCTTCACTGTAATCTTCTGCCTCAGGTACTGCACCACGCTGGTTAGCTCCTCACTGTCCAGATCTTGAAATACCAGACTCTGAAACCTCTCCCCATGCATCTCTTCCAGCACATCTATAAACTTGGTGTACTTACAAGTTGCCGATTTCGCGAAGCCCACTATTAAGATCCAATTCAGGGCTATAATCGCGACCAGAGCCACCGCCAAAATAGCGAACAAAATCTTCAAATTCATGGCGAACCAGGGAAACAGCTTTTCCCCTGTTTAGCTCAGGAGTAACAACATCCAGATGTTTTACAGCTGAAGGGAAAATATTGCTGATTGGTTCCAAGCAATATGACGCCGCAGGATTTTAATTCCATATCCTTCTGTGAAAACTTGAGAGTTTAACTGTTTACTGACCATCAGTCTGTGAGATGCAAATCTACAGGATAACCCCAAGGGTCCTTTGGCATTAGGTTCAATCAAACTTTGCACTACTGTTAGCAATCAACTAGATCTTTCAGGGGATCGTCTTAATTATGCATTTTACAGCATTGAAATCAGTTTTTGTGCATAGAGTTCTACAGTGACTTTTATTCGCTCAGCGAAATGTTAGTTTTTGAACCAGCAATCCAACTTGATAATGTGCAAAATCCCATCTGTGAGAGCAACTATCGTTTTGTCGCTGGCTGTGATGAAACCGGAAATGTGCATGTTCTGATGAAAGGGGCATTATTTATAGAATATAATCCTAACATTTTTGAAGTTAGAGTTAGAGAATACGGGTGTTGCTTATTTTGTGAAGGCGTTTCTGTCGAACAAGAGGTCAGAACATCAGAACTCGGGCAGGAGTAGGCTCCACCTTTAATACAATCGTAGCTAAGCTCATGTTGGTCTCCGTTCCACTTTGTTGCTCTCCATAACCATTACTGATTTAAACATCTGTCTATTTCCTCTTTACACTTATTCAATGACCTGCTATTCACCACTTTCTGGTTTTCTGAATTACACAGATCCATGGTACTTTAAAAGTCATTTCTGGTTAAAATCTGCTACCCCTTATCTAAAGCTATAAACTCTCATTGAAGACTGCCCGACAAGAAGAAACATTCTGGTCATGTCTACTTGGTTAATCCCCTTTCACGACATATATACCAAAATTAGATCTCCTTCCATTTGCCTAAACTCGAGAAAGTACAGGCATAAATTTGTCAATCTCTTTTTGTAAGACAAACCCCTCATCTCTGGAATCAATCTAGTGAACCTTCTCTGAATCAACTCCAATACAATTGTCTCCCTCCTCAAAGGAACAAAAATTATATAATATTTCGGATCACTAATGCCTTGTTCAGATGCAGAAAAGCTTCCCTTCTTTTATGCTCTATTCCTTTATATAGAGAATCTTTTGCTACCAGTTTTTAATATTTTGTACTAGCTTTCTTTCTGAATTTGCCTTTACCACTTTTATTACATTTTTTAATAATCCTTTTTGATCTTTAAAAGTTTCCCAATGTTCCAGCCTCCTAAGAAAAGCCTGGTCTTTGTAATATAGTAGAGACACAGGTAGAAAGGATAGTGAAGGTGGCGTTTAGTATGCTTTCCTTTATTAGTCAGAACATTGAGTGTAGGGGTTGGGAGGTCATGTTGCAGCTGTACAGGACGTTGGTTAGGCCACCTTTTGGAACATTGCATGCAATTCTGGTCTCCTATAGGAAGGATGTTGTGAAACTTGAAAGGGTTCAGAAAAAGATTTACAAGGATGTTGTTGGGATTGGAGGTATAGGGAGGGGCTGAATAGGCTGGGGCTGTTTTCCCTGGATCGTTGGAGGCTGAGGGGCGATCTTAATGGTTTATAAAATCATGAGGAGCATGAATAGGATAAACAAACAAAATATTTTCCCTGGGGAGGGGGAGTCCAGAACTAGAGGGCATAGCTTCAGGGTGAGAGGGAAAAGATACAAAAAGAGGACCTAAGGGGCAACATTTTCACGCAAAGGGTGATGCGTGTATGGAATAAGATGCCAGAAAAGTGGTGGAGGCTGGTACAATTACAGCACTTAAAAAGGCATCTGGATGGGTATATGAATAGGCAGTCAAGATTAGAGTGGTGCTGGAAAAACACAGCAGGTCAGGCAGCATCCGAGGAGCAGGAAAACCGATATTTTGGGCAAAAACCCTTCATCAGGAATGAGGCTGTGAGCCTCTGAGATGGAGAGATAAATGGGAGGGGGGTGGAGCTAGGGAGAAGGCAGCTTAAAGTGCAATAGGTGGATGGAGGTGGGGATGGAGGCGATAGATCGGAGAGATGGGAAGGACGATTGGCAGGTAGGACAGATCATGAGGATGGTGCTGAGCTGGCAGGTTGGAACTGGGGTAAGGTGGGGGGAGGGGAAATGAGGAAACTGGTGAAGTCCACATTGATGCCCTGGGGTTAAAGTGTTCTGAGGAAGAGAGGTGACAACAACAATTCACACTTGTGAGTGAAGATAATTAGTTTGACTCTCCTAGTTCTTGGAAGAAAATTGGACAAATAGTCAAGCAGGTGAATGGCAACCTTGTAGAGTTGTCATTAGTCAACATGTGTCCCATGTCTGCAGTGATTGTAGACTAGAGAAAGGAAGATCAGAATCACTGACAGCTCCCTCAACAGCTCACAGATTTTATTAAAAAAAAGATTCCTGCCATGGGCACAGAACAGTCTTTCTGCATTTTACCCAGCACCTCGGAAAGGTCAAACTCAATTTTCTTTCCAGCTTATTTCCATTTCCCTGTAAATTATATTGATATATTAGATGATATATCAGAGGTACACAATGGTCACAAAATCTCACATTATCGAAATGTTACAAAAGTCAGTCAATTTAGATTTATATAAATTGACTTTATTGAAGTATGAAAGTGTATGGGTGAAAAACTATGCCAGGTAATGTAGAAGAATGTAGTTTAATTTTCCTATCACAAGTTGATTTTATTTTATTTACAAAAAAGGCATCGACAAAGATAAGTTGCGATTAACTACCCCTTCACAGCAATGTGAAATTGCTTGTGACAACAACCATGAAAATTCTGATTTTTCTTTTACACCAAGAATGTAAATGTCCAATGTAGGCGCTGATCCTTAAAGCCACAATCAACCAACTCATGACAACTGCAAAAGACAAGGGCAGCAGTTACATGGGAACACAACCACCTATGAAGCTCCACCAAAATCTGCTTCCTGTCCTGACGTGGAAGGATATTGCAGTGACTTCAGCATCATTGGATGAAATATCTTGGAATCTTAATGGCATTGTGTCCATTTACAGCAAATGGACTGCAGCAGATCAAGAAATCAGCTCACCAGCATCTTGTTAACAGCAACAAGGTATGGACAAGAGGTACTGGTCCAGCCAGTGCCACCCACATCCCATGAATGGATTTTAAAAATCAGAAGTGTTCCACATCATAATATCTTAACCAAATCCTCTGACGAAAAGACAACTGAAGAAGTACCTTTCTACTTAGGAAATCAATTATGCATTCAGAATTTACATTACATTTCTAAGGAGAATTCAAATAGATTAGATTCCTCACAAACAAAGCATATCTCAGTCATTCAGACATTAAGGAATCTTACTTTAATACCATATAAATGCCATTCTTTGAATTTTATCTTGGCAACAGCAATTAAAATTTATACTTGGATTTCCTATCAAATAAGAGATTGCTTTTTCCTACTGTCTGAGAGCCATCTAATATTGTGCTTTTGGTTTCCACATAGACATTGACCTACTTGTTGGTTCTTTGATAAACATCTATTTTTCAATTGATATTGTCTCAGTTTTCTGTACTAATAAACTCAAGTATGGCACTTGAGTACCCCCTTTCAATGGAGGAGTACGTATTTAACTCTGTCTCTTATGCAAGAGAATTACAATCTGGCTGTTAATTTAGATAAAGTTTTTCCAAAAGAAAGGTAATAACCTCAACTGGCTTTTTTCCTTTGGGATGGGATTGGTAGACCCTCTTAAGTCATAGAGATGTACAGCATGGAAACAGACCCTTCGGTCCAACCCGTCCATGCTGACCAGATATCCCAACCCAATCTAGTCCCACCTGCCAGCACCCGGCCCATATCCCTCCAAACCCTTCCTATTCATATACCCATCCAAATGCCTCTTAAATGTTGCAATTGTACCAGACTCCACCACATCATCTGGCAGCTCATTCCATACACGTGCCACCTTCTGTGTGAAAAAGTTGCCCTAGTTTAGATTAGATTAGATTAGATTTTTTTTAGATTAGATTACTTACAGTGTGGAAACAGGCCCTTCGGCCCAACAAGTCCACACCGACCCGCCGAAGCGCAACCGACCCAGACCCATTCCCCTACATTTACCCCTTCACCTAACACTACGGGCAATTTAACATGGCCAGTTCACCTAACCTGCACATTTTTGGATTGTGGGAGGAAACCGGAGCACCCGGAGGAAACCCACGCAGCCATGGGGAGAATGTGCAAACTCCACACAGAGAGTTGCCTAAGGCGGGAATTGAACCCGGGACTCTGACGCTGTGAGGCAGCAATGCTAACCACTGTGCCACTGTGCCGCCCATGGTGTCTTGGGAATCTAGCTTTCTCTGCCTGAAGTTGAAAGGCGTTAACTGGGCAGTGCTCAAGATCTAGAATACTTCCAAAAACAAAAATAAAACAAATGGCTAGGATTGAAACACACTAACTCTTCATAATCTTCCGCAATCTTTAGTAATCTTGTCATATTTAAAGAGGTCACAGCAGCACCCGCGTGCCTTTTTCCTCACTTATTATACAGTATTTACATGACCAATGGGTACTGCAGTGCAGAAATGCCAGAGGATAATTATATGATCTGAAACCAGATTGTAAATCAAAATTAGAAAAGGCTAAAAATACTCAACATGTTTGGAAACATCTGTGGAGAGGCTTATAGAATTATTGTTTCACAGCGGGCAGAAAATATTTCTGATGCAAGTACTGAGGAAGGGAAATGAGAGAGGAAGAACAACATAAGGGAAGGTTTCTATCAGGGTGAAAGACAGGATAGATTAAAATAACAAAAGCAATAATAACTAAGCCAAAAGTAGAAGGTATGAGAGAAGTAAAAACGCAAATGATGAATCTAGAGAGGTTTCAAAGTGGGAAAGTAGACACCATAATTACCAAGTGCTTTTGTCCAAAAACAACAAGAAAGGACAACACAAAACAGAGAAATGGGGACAGAGGTTATGATTGCACATTTTGAAATCAATGTTGAGACTGGAAGGTTGTACTTTCAAGGCAGAGATAGATAAATTCTTGGTCAGTTGGGGAATAAAGGGTCACATGGAGGTGACAGGAATGTGGCTGTGAAGAATGTTGGATTATGGGCATGGAGCAGGTTTGAGGGCTGCATAGCCTACTCCTATACCCATTCATGATCTTATGGTCTGAAGTGCCTAATCAATGAATTAGGTGCATCTGGTGGAGGCTTATGCTGAACTGAGATTGAGCACAGAGACGTCAGTGATAATGGGATGAAGTACAAAAGATTAGGTCACTAGATTCTGGGGATCATGTTACTGGCTGAATACAAGGTCCACAAAGTAGTCACCTCATCTTCCTTTAGCCTCCCGAGATATTAAGAAAATCACACGGTGAGCCACATTTCTGAATGTGAATATTCTATTACATAGAGGAGGAGTGTTTGGCCCCTGGATGGTGATAACAGCTTGGTTGTGGCTCTGGATGTAGGTTTGGTCAGTCAACTTTAGAGTGGTGCTGGAAAAGCATAGCAGGTCAGGCAGCATCCGAGAAGCAGGAAGGCTTTTGCCCGAAACGTCGACTTCCCTGCTCCTCGGATGCTGCCTGAACCGCTGTGCTTTTCCAGCATCACTCTAATCTTGATTCCAATCTCCAGCAACTGCAGTGCCCACCTCTGCTGTGTAGGTTTGCTCGCTGAGCTGGAAGGTTCATTTTCAGACATTTTGTCACCATTCGAGGGCTAGTATCGTGACGAAACATCTGAACCTTCCAGATCGGCCAGCAAACCTAGATCCAGAGGATAAATTTTATTGAATGGTCCGTGATTTTATTTGGAGGAAATTTTCACCTTTGATATTTAAAGAAAAGGATATACTGAGGAAGAGGAGAACAATAGGCTGGACTGCACATGGGCATTCGTTAAAAAAAACAGAATATAAGGAATGATTGTTAAAGTGATGGCTGCAAGGTTCAGCTCCTGACTGGCCACTACCATGCTGGGAAAAGGAACTTGATACTGAAGCACCATTTTTTATAAAAAAAAGCAACTGAGGACTTTCAGTTCCTGGCGGCCCAGATGCATGTCAGAGATATCTCCAAACAATAAGATCCTTGCCACAGTCTTCAGAGAACTGTAAATATCAAACATGTTAAAACGGTTCTTAAACTTCTAAAGTTACTTTGTAACAAAATTGTTGGAAAAGCTCAGCAGGTTTGGCAGTATGTGCAGAGAAGTCAAGAGTTAATGTTTCAGGCCAAGTGATCCCCTCCTCAGAACTGAATGGAGGTTACTGTATAACCTTGATAGGAGCAAATTACTGCAGATTCTGGCAACTAAAAATCCCCAAGCTTGCTCATTTTCCATGGATGCTGCCTGAGCCGCTGTGATCTCCAGCATTTGTTGCTTTCAGTTACTTTGTCACCTTCGTTAAAAATCACACAACACCAGGTGATGGTGCAACAGGTTTACTTGGAAGCACTAGCTTTTGGAGCACTGCTCCTTCATCAGGTGGTTGTGGAGAATAAAGATTGTGAGACACAGAATTTGTGACCTACCTGCTACATCCAGATCCACCTTGAAATGCAAGAAATGAGTGTGAATATTCCCCAAAACGTTCTCTTCAAGTTTTGCTCCGTACAGAAGACCGCCCTCATAAAGAAATGTGGTCAGTGCATATCCTGAGGGATGGACCTTGGTCTCAATCACACCGTTGTGGTGGAATATGTAATCGAAGATATAATCATAGTTGGCCACGGTGGAGGCTGACCTTATGATCAGCACACAGTCGGCCACTCCCCCGTAAGAGGGAGGTGTGTTCCAGCTGAAATAGTGCCGCCTGAGGGGCAATTGTTTATTCTGTTCAAAGATACAGATGGAGTTCTTGACCCGCCTTGGGTTCTCACTCTCTGAGAAGTGAACAGTGTCTACAAAGGTTGCACCGTACGGACAGTCCACCCCTCTCACCAGTTCATTGACAGATTTGCCAATTCCATAATTGACGTCGAGAAACTTGGTCCTCATTAAGGAGGGCGAGTCACCTCCATACACAGAGTTGAGCTCCTCTACACTCAATTCATAGGCGATTCTTTCCTCCCTGAATTGGATATTGAACAACTGCAGCCCATTGACAGTGCTGTGGCGGAAAGCAAATTGCCAATTGAAGTATCTCACATGGTTGTAGAGTACATTGTAACGGCGGCCCTGGGGCTCATATTGCAAAGGGGAGACAGATTTATGTTGGACGTGGGGTTTCAGCGAGGCATAGTCCGAATCGGATTGATCTCGGTGCAGACGGATTTTCCTCACGGTGCCGCGGTCATACTGAGCAACCAATTCCTCAATGCTGTCAAAGTACTGGCCATTGTAAAAGACCTGCTTCACTTTCCACTGGGAGGGATTGGTGCTGCTGTGGTCTATGAGCACCTCAAAGCCCACTGGGTGCATAAAGAGGCCGCTCATGTTTCTCAAGAATGGGAACCAGGTTTCCCGGTCCCCTGCTTTGAAACCGCGAGGAGCAGAGTCCATGTAGATCAGCGTTTCCCAGTCTAAGCCAAAACTTTCCCGAATAACCCGAGAGGCCTTTTCCAATCCCATTCTTGAAATGATGGTTTTATATTCGAAGCCTGTCACAGGTCTGGCATGAAAACTCAGGTTCTGGTATTTTTGGGAAGAAATGTCTTTGTGGTAGGTTGGATAAGGAAGGGGTCCCACCACATACTCCGTGATATTAGGCTCACTCTGAGCTCCAAATACCACCACCGCTCTGGCTTCTCTCCTCGGCTGGGGTTCTTGCTTGTCCAAAAATTTTAAGACCTCACTTTTCGGGGGGAGGTGCAGTTCGATCATGTAGATGTAATTGTCTGATGGAAGGGCTTCACTGCAGTTCACCAGCTTCACTGTAATCTTCTGCCTCAGGTACTGCACCACGCTGGTTAGCTCCTCACTGTCCAGATCTTGAAATACCAGACTCTGAAACGACTCCCCATGCATCTCCTCCAGCACATCTATAAACTTGGTGTACTCACAAGTTGCCGATTTTGCAAAGCCCACTATTAAGATCCAATTCAGGGCTATAATTGCGACCAGAGCCACCGCCAAAATAGCGAACAAAATCTTCAAATTCATGGCGAACCAGGGAAACAGCTTTTCCCCTGTTTAGCTCAGGAGTAACAACATCCAGATGTTTTACAGCTGAAGGGAAAATATTGCTGATTGGTTCCAAGCAATATGACGCCGCAGGATTTTAATTCCATATCCTTCTGTGAAATCTTGAGAGTTTAACTGTTTACTGACCATCAGTCTGTGAGATGCAAATCTACAGGATAACCCCAAGGGTCCTTTGGTATTAGGTTCAATCAAACTTTGCACTACTGTTAGCAATCAACTAGATCTTTCAGGGGATCGTCTTAATTAGGAAATTTCTACCCTACAGTTTCCACACTACTGTTGTTAGAATACTGAGTGGACTCACAAACCCTTAACATTCGCCTGTACCTGTGTTTTTGTTTTTGTCGCTGTTTATCTATTATTTATCTATCTATGCTGCTTAACTATGTGATCTGCCTGTATTGCTTACACGACAAAGCTTTTCATTGTGCATTGGTACGCGTGACAATAAATTCAATTTAATTCAATTTTACAGCATTGAAATCAGTTTTTGTGCGTAGAGTTCTGCAGTGACCTTTATTTGCTCAGCGAAATGTTAGTTTTTGAACCAGCAATTCTATTGGACAATGTACAAAATCCCATCTGTGAGAACAACTATCGTTTTGTCGCTGGCTCTGATGAAACTTGACTTGTTCATGTTGCATTGAAAGGGGCATTATTTATCAAATATAATCCTATCATTTTTGAAGTTTGAGTTTCAAAATAGTCGAATACGGATGTTGCTTCTTTTGCGAAGGTTTTTATGTAGAACAAGAGGTCAGAACATCAGAACTCGGGGCAGGAGTAGGCTCCACCATGCACCAAATAGGATTAGGTATAGTATATTTCCTATTAAAGGTTGTTGTAACTTTGTTCTTAATAAAGTTGGGACTGTTTTCTATTGGTGTCATTTTGTATTCGTGTTAATTTGACAACTTTTGTATTATGGGGCACCAGGACAAATTCATTCATGACATTCTAGTCGCAGTTGTCTAAATTGTTTTAAGGAGAAACTGGACAATACTATTTAACCAATTCTCTGTTTAAACTAACATTTGCCTCTAGTCTCACATGCTCATAGTTGTTAACAGTCTCATATTTAAAATCTCACTGAATATCTTCTAGAACTCCATATATAAGGTCTATGCCCTAGTCATGGGGGATTAATCCAATCAATACGCATATTAAAACCACCCATGATGTTATGGTATTTTTCTTACAAACCCCCGCATTTCCTGATTTGCACTGTGTTTCACTATGGAACTACTGTTTGGGGTCCTGTGGATTATTCCGACCAGGGACTTCTTTTCTTTCTTATTTCTACCCAGACTGATTCTACTTATTGATCTTTGGTGCCTACATCACTTCTCACCACTGGACTGGTTCCTTCTAGAACAGTGACATAATTCAACATTGGTCAGCTTGGATTTATTGTCACATGTACCTAAATACAGTGAAAAGTTTTGTTTTGCATCCAGATCATAACATACAAGGACAAATGGATGATAGGGTATTTAGACAGAGCAAAGCATTTGAAATTAGAGAGGTCCATTCATCAGTATCATAACAGCAGGGATGAAGCTGTTCTTTTTTCTGACTGATGGAAGAGGTTGGATGAGAGTGTAACGGGGTGGGAGGGTTCTTTGATGCTGGTTGCCTTTCCGCAGTGTAGATCGAGTCTGTGGATGGGAGGTTGGCTTGCGTGATGGTCTGGGCTGTGCTTATAACTTTCTGTAATTTCTCATGGTCCTGGGCAGAGCAGTTGTCGTACCAAGCCGTAACACACCCAGATAGAATGATTTTTATGGTGCATCTGTAAAAGTTGGCAAGGGTTCTTATGGACATGCCAAATTTCCTTAGCTGGGGAAGAAGAGACATTGTTGTGCCATTTTGACCATCATATGTATGTGGGAGGACCAGAACAAATTACTGGTTATCATCACTCCGAGGATGTTGGTGCTCTCGACCTCAGTTCCATTGATATAGATAGAGGTGTGGCCGCGTCCTTTCTTCCTGAAGCCGATGATCAGTTCTTTTGTTTTGCAAATGGTTATAGACCTTTGTGGTATCATTAGAAAAAGGTCCATTACACTGGTGTTTCATTACATAGATTGGAAGAAATTAACTTGTTTTCATTTCAGAATCATCAAGGCCTTTATCTTAGTTTGGAAGATTTAGAGATTGAAAACTATGGGGCAGTTCTGAGAAGAATTGGTCAGGATCAGAAGAAAATACAGTTTCTCCCCTTTACAGGATTTCAAGACATTGCAGAGAAATACAGTTACCTCAGTAGATTAGATTAGATTCCCTACAGTGTGGAAATAGGCTCTTCAGCCCAACAAGTCCACTCCGACCCTCCGAAGAGCAACCCAGCCAGACCCATTCCCCGACATTCACCCCTGACTAATGCATCTAACACTACGGGCAATTTTACATGGCCAATTCACCTGATCAGCACATCTTTGGATAGTGGGAGGAAACCGGAGCACCCGAAGGAAACCCGGGCAGACACAGGGAGAATGTGCAAACTCTGCACGGACAGTTGCCCCAGGGAGGAATTGAACCCGGGTCTCTGGCACTGGGAGGCAGCAGTGCTAACCACTGAGCCTCTGCGCCAAAAGTTTAATTTGGTTAGAGGTCTGCAGATTGTTAGAAGTTGGAAAGGTTTAACCTCTCTGTTTTGATAGTATTCATCTAAGAAGACTTCGCAGCTTACATGAAAGTAACTGTGAGAATCAATCACATAGGACTTAAATATCTGATATAGAGATTCAAGTTATATCAACGTAAATCTCTGCAGGTCGATGTGGTTAGGAAATAGGTTTAAAACTTGGATTTGCTGTTTGTTTCAAGATATTGTCCTGAGCTGTTTACTTTATCTAGACAGCTGGGTTTGAAATTAGTTTTATTCTGTTGTCAAGTTTTGCGTAATAAACATCTGTCGTTAAAAGAAACTTTGCAGTCTCACGTGACTGTTTGAATGATTGACCACCATATTAAAAAAGTAAACATGATCTAGAGTGCCACATTTCATTCTGGAATCTGATTTGTCCAGTAGTACCATCAGCTGGGATCATAACAATCTGGGCAGTAGGAGCAGGAGGATGACTATTCTCTGTAAAGAGTTAACAAACAAATAGAAAGTTGAATGTAGCTGAAGAAGCAAAACATATTTTTGTGACAACTTCCATGACAGCAGGGAGTCCCTGACTTATATTGGCTGCCACTTTAAATACACCTCAGTTTTAAAATATTGATCCTTGTTCTCCAATTCCTCCAGGGCTTCAACCTTTCCTAAAGCTCCTTTCGCCCTACAACCCTCAGGTATCTGAACTCCTTCAATACCAAGTTATTGTTACGAATGCTTGTCATGTTATTAATAATTGAAACGTGGATTCTGAAGTGAACAGAATCATGTATTGTGTTATGCATGATTTGTAATTCTATATTGTGTGTGTTAAATGGGGCGTTTTAATTTTATTTTGAGCTCTGAGTACTGTCAGGTTTTCTGGTTTGTCTACATGCATTTAGATGAAGCCAATGAGAAGCCATTGACTTAAATACTTCAGTTACATTACCTGCACAGTAACCAGGAAATTTAAAATGTGGACATTTATAGTGCAAAGGATCTGATGATGAAATGATTCCTGTGCTTTAGAGTGGCCCTGGCAGACCCAAATAGAGCATCAATGAGCAGGTTATTACAGAGAAAATGTTGATTGTAGCAGTTGGAAACACTGTTGACAATCCCTTTCATAACTTTGCAGATGGTTGAAAATAGTAATGGTAATTGGCCATCTTGAATTAATTCTACTTTCTGTGGGAGTGTTGCATATGAAAATACTTTCCTGTAAATGTTTCACTGAGCTTAATTCCTCAAATTATAAAAAAATGAAACCACTTATAATCAAACTGGAGCTTCTTTATATGGTCCAGTTAATCACTCTTCAGTTGACATTGAAATGGCTACTTGCACCTGTACAAAGTGAGTATGAAGATGATAGACAACTAATTTTACTGTCCCATGGACCAAGGGATTAATAAAAGTTTGGGGTGCAGATTGTTAATGAGAAAAAAGTCTAAATGAACATAACTGGCATGGATATAATGTCATAATATTTGGAAGTGAATAGTTTACACAAAAGTTAAAGAGGGCAGGAAAGAAAGGGCCCAGGATCTCATTTCTCCCAGGGCCTCATTTGTTCTGGCACTACTTGATAGTTTGCTTGCCAAGTTTACTTGGCTTCTCTCTGGTAAATCTATCTGTTGGAGTAATTTTACACCAGATGTTAACCATCAGAATGATTTTAAGTTCAAGATCTACGATTAAGACTGAAGCCCGACTCGTAATGGCAAGTTGTGCAGTTCCAGCTGGAAATACATCTCCCACCAGGTGACTAAAGAGAAACAAGAGGCATTAGGTTATGTACAAATAAAAAGAACTGGCCTGGTGCCTGGTAGGCGTCCTTTCTTTTTGCCCTGGGACAATGGGATCCAGTGCAGACTGATCTAAGGGACATCAGTCCCAGGAATGCCCACAACACAGCATTATTTCTCCTGACTCCACACCAACTGTAGTCAGGAGAAATAAGGTTACCTGCTGTATTCCCAACCAAATAGATAGCAGCTCCATCACCCTATCAGCTTTGAGTGCCCACAATAAATGTCTGGTCTGTCACCGTCTTGGTCCTGCCTGCAGATGGACCTCAATTCCAGCCAACAGCCCAGGCACCACACAGCACTATAAGTCATGAAGCTGCCAAACCTGAGACTTCATCCTCACATTAGATTAGATTAGATTACTTACAGGTCCTTCGGCCCAACAAGTCCACACCAACCCGCCGAAGCACAACCCACCCAGGCCCATTCCCCTACATTTACCCCTTCACCTAACACTACAGGCTATTTAGTGTGGCCAATTCACCTAACCTGCACATGTTTTGGACTGTGGGAGGAAACCAGAGCACCCGGAGGAAACCCACGCAGACACGGGGAGAATGTGCAAACTCCACACAGACAGTCACCTCAGGCAGGAATTGAACCCGGGTCTCTGGCACTGTGAGGCAGCAGTGCTAACCACTGAGCCACCGTGCCGCCCCCTTTTTAAACAGATCTGGATTCTATCAGCCTCCTTTGGAATGAATTGAACTCCAATGGCTGGAGAATGTTGTGCCTCTTTATTGAATCGCAAGGCAAATTAATACAGGTTTCAATTTTAGGACACTATTTTAAAACAGAAAGATGTATGATGAATGTCAGCATTGCCAGTTTTTGTGTTTTCCCCATGTCCTTTCCTGAAATCACATGGCAATATTTTTGGTTAGATCTGAAACATTGGATGCTATTTCCAAAAACAGAAACAATTTGCAAACAGTCACCTGAGGTGTGCAGCCACACATAAACAAGGATTTACTGGCTCCCTGTGATATTTTGCACTAATCATTGCGACTGCACCTAACGTATGTGTCATCTGTAAGCGACACATAAACAACACTGATCAATGTAAATTCACCTCCAGCCAGTGGCAGCTCAGAGGGAAACCCCCAATATATAAAAAAAATTGTTACTTGGTATGAACTTACTGGTCATGTATATCTCAAAATGGAGCTGCATTAGGTGAGTTGAAAGCATGCATTATTCTCAAGTTTTAATGGAATTTAGGAATGTAAGACATAGAACAGAATAGGCCATTCAGCTCCTCGAAACTGTTCCATCCTTCAATGAGATCTGACTGATCTATGGCCTAACTTCCATACACTTGCCTTTGGTCCATATCTATTAATAGCTTAACAAAATGACCCATCTCAGAATCAAAACAAACTGATCTAGCATCAACAAACAATATCCCTTCTGGGAGGTGCTCTGATCAGCTGAACACAAATGCATAACCCACACTGAGTGATGAATGGGATTTCTGTTACTCTCCAAGCAACTTCCAGAGGACTGCTCCGATGTGAACAGGAAAGCCACTGATTGCATCCAAATCTCCAGGGCTTTTGCCTGAAACATTGATTTTCCTGCTCCTTGGATGCTGCCTGACCTGCTGTGCTTTTCCAGCACTACATTCTTGACTCTAATCTCCAGCATCTGCAGTCCTCACTTTCACCTAGTCCATATTTTGTTTGACATCAGCAACAGTGAATGCAAGACATACAGGGGTCATTTACTGATTCAGATGCAGTCACATCCATTCCATTACTTGTTACAGTTAAAACTTAATGAAGAGTTAGACCTCTGCCCTGACCAGTGATTCACTCGTAGTATCTGAGCTTAACTACTAACATAACAAAGGGATATCCGTGTCAGAGCAAATTACTGTAGATGATGGAATCGTTACTGAAAAACAAACAATGTGGAAATCATAACTGGCCAGGCAGCATCAATGGAAAGAGAACAAGCTAGATGACTCTTCATCAGACTTCAAAGTATCTAGACTCAAAAAGTTAGCTTGCTCTCTCTGCATGGATGCTGTCTTACCTGCTGTGATTGCCAGCATTTTTTGTTTTCAGGGAAATCAATGTCTCCTCGAAAGACAATCAGATGGTAAAGAAGTTAGGTAGCCTGAAGGAATGTTTTTATCATATGAAAATGTCAATGGCTATGCTGCAGTGTCAGGTTGCTTGCTGTATCTCTTAATATAATGCCATTGGGAAAGGAACAGCAGGAGTACATGGAACTAACACTAATTCCAGGTAAGGAGGAAACAAGCTCTCCCAAACCATTTCCAGGCTGAGAAAAATGAAAAGGCCATCTATGATACTTTTATCATGACAGTTAGGTAATTTCTTCTTCCTCCCTCATCACATCAATATGACTAACACAGCATTAAGTGTGTCACTTAAAAATCTCAATTACACATCTAGAAACACCATACACCCACTAAGAACATATGGTATTTGGAATTATTGAATGTGAATTTATAAGTGTATCAAAGTTAGTTGTTTATCACAGTTATGGCTTAACCTCGCAGCTGCATATCAAAGCTGTGCTCGTTATTAGCTAGGTATTCCTTCCTGCAGGTCCTGGGAGAGAAGCTTCTGTGGTTGTTGTCAGCAAGATATTCAAAGACATATGGTTTCATGATCCTGATCAACCTGGCACCATGGAACACCTATTTCACTGTCATTGATGATCCTGTAAGCTCTTTAAGAGACAAGGAGGTTGGACTGTTTATGTTATACTGTTAAGCAGCATTTTTTTTTGGTTTCAGTTGTTCCATTCAGGATGCCTTACCTGTCACTGTACCTTGCATTGACCGTGGAAGTAAACCACAGAGCAGAATAAAATTGCGGAAACCAGAAATAATGAAGGAAGTGTGCTGAGGAACTGGAACCTATCAGTACTTTTGCAGATAAAATGTCTGGACAAACTTGTCAAATAATGAAAATATACATTTGAAAGAAGGACTTTTTTTTTATTGTGAAGTCTCATGAGGTTTATATGATACACATGGATTGCCAAAGAAAATGCTAAAACCTTTACCACAATTTTGACGCTCCTTGATCAAAAAGAACAAGTGCTGATAGATTGGTGTTGTGTCCTAATACGGATTGCTGAACCCAGAGTAAAAGCATCAAGAGGCACTGTATAAAATTGAAAGGTTTCTCTGCAGAAATAGACTGAAGCTGCGATTCAAACAATTGTGACCATTGCTACCAGGTACCTAGTAATAAAATATTCAAATCCCATCAAACCATGATCATTATGACATGGAATGTCCATCCCATATAAATTGTCTAACTTGACATTCAGTGCATTTCTTCTGTTTTCTTGCTTACATCACATTCACACAGATGCAAAGAACTGTCACCATTTCAAAAAGGGAAACATGCTAAGAATTCCATGAGTAAGTTACTCTTTGCCACAACTTCATTGGCAGGAGAGCGCCCAAATTTTCGTCTCAAACTTCAAAGCTCCTTGGATGCTGCCTGAACTGCTGTGCTCTTCCAGCACCACTAATCCAGAATTCAATTTATTGCACCATACTCCTCAAATAAAAATTATGTTCTATGGTAGAGAACAATCTGTGGTTACAATCAATGATTGAATTGTAAACATATGGGCAATAAAACACTTTGCTGACAGGTTTCTAAATGCTCATCAGTTGATTTAGTTGAGATGGAAACAATAGCTACTCGTCCTTTAGTTTACAGTTCAGTGATTGGAAGTATTTACTTTTCAGTTTTAATGAATAGTACTGCATTCTGGCCATGTGTTGAATATCATTACACACAACAGCAGCAATTACAAGTTGACTCTTCCACTAATTCTCTATCCCATTGATAAGAGAAATCATTGTGCTTTATGATGTAATAAAACATTGTACATGGGCATCTTTGGTAATACAGGATTAAAACTAAGGAACAAAACCAGTTGTGTCTGACTTTATCAGTGGAAACTTTTATAGAAAAAGGCCAGATGTTGGTTTTGCAAAATGCATTTCTCCAACAAGATAAGGACATGCAATTTCATTTTCTTACAATTACTTGGAGGCTGTCCATTTGGATTTTGGACGTTGCAACTCTGGAAACATTGTACTTTATGTGAAGATGGGTGGGTGGGTGGGTACGGGGTGGTTATGTGGTTGAAGCGGTGTGAAGAAGAAAGGAAGAAAACCAAAAGCCAAGTGACTGCCTTCCTCTTGCGCACTTCTTATTCCCCTACGACAGGACTTCCAAAAGTGTGGGTTGTGACCTCGACTGGAGTCAAGAGCTGAAATGTTGGAGTCACAAGTTCCAAAGCAGTAATGGCCATTGTGAGGCTGACTGAATTATGACAGCTGCAAATTGGCTCCCATTTCCTCAGACTGATTACCCTGCACACCACTTCCGTTCTCACAGGTCTCACTGTGGGGTGTCACAAAAATTTTTAAGCCTGGAAGTGGGGTTACAGTGGGAAAAGTATTTGGGAAGCACTTTCTTATTGACTTCAGGGAAAGCAAGGCTTCCTCATTACTACACCTAGAAAGCAAACTAAAGTCAAGGCTTTTTTTTTGTGACCATTTCAGATGCAAGAATTCAGTTAAACTTGAAATAAGACACCTTGTAAGTAGCTTTACAGTCATTGAATGAGTAATGAAAAAATGTAGATACTCATTAGTACAAGAGGCACATGTTTTCTTTAACTCATTTGAACGTTCACAGTTCAAGTTAGTTATCTTTTATTTGTTTGTTTTAAACCAAACATCTTTTATTTTGCAGAGTTTGTTTTGAAACTTGTGTACGTTAGTCAAGTGAGGCTGGAGAATACAAGAGTGCAACAGTGACGTGAAACATCAGCAGCTCCTGTTACTCAAAGAATAGACAGAAACCAGCAGAGACTCCACACCCACAGTCGGACTACAGAACATTAGGTTATGGTTGAAACTGCAGAACACACACATGGCAAAAATAGAATAGGTCACAATATTTGTTTAAAAAAAGCTGTAAATATCTATTCAAGTCTGTAGGGAGGCCATCAGAAAAAACACAGCCTTAGGGTTCCTTTGACCTCACTATTCAAATCATTTCAAGACAATTGAGGACAATGTTCCCATTGTTGGAAACCAAACCAGCTGCAGGAGACAGCTTCCTAATAATCCATTTCTCAAATTTAAAGGAGTCAACCATCCTGTAACGATGCAACATGTTAAAAGTTAGTGCAGTCTTTGCTGAGGTAAATACCACTCAAGCTCCTTTTTTTGAGAAACAAGCGGTCTACAAAGTTCCCTGGGGAAATGTGTTCCATAAATCGTCTGCCAGTCATGTCATCACCACTTAAAACACGTCTCTTTGCTGGTGACCTTAACGATTTCAGAAGAATATACAGTTAGGAAGAACAATGGTACAAAGATAGTGGTAATTTGTGAGGCAAGTTGAGACAAGTCAATAAAAGCAAATGAAGTGAAAAGTTAGAAAGTCAAATCTAATGAGTAGGGCAGTATTCTTAAATCAGTTAAAAATGACAGTGTAAACCAGAATCAAAAAGTGTGGCACAGGTCAGGCAGCATCCGAGGAGTAGTAGAGTTGACGTTTCCGACGTAAGCCCTTCTAATCAAACTTGTCTGTAAAATGGGGTTACCTCAATTTGCAAGAAAACACTACATTTTGTTCTGTTGTTCTCAGCATAATGCTCCTGTCAACTGTGTTGTGTGCAACATAACCAGATTGCAATATGCAAAGCTACTGCATACATCAGACACAGATCCCAAAACACATCGTCTCAGAGGAATGTTTTATTAAGTCTTAGATAATTTCATAGTATCGTCATGGTCTGAAAGTTGGGCTCACCAGTAAATGTGCAGTCCACCCACCAAAAGCTCTTGACTAATGAGCTCAACATTCTCAACCTTTGTAAGAAACGAAAAAGGGGTGAATGGACAAATACATAGCAAAGTGCAGAGATGGGGTTTAAAAATTGCAAGCAACTTCACAAGAAAAGGAAGCTGAAAAAGTTAAACTGGAGAAACTAATGCTCAGTATCCTAATTTAGGGCAATTAGAAAAATCATAGCAATACGTAATTTACGTAGAATTTATAACTTCATTTATCCCCACTTTGGAGGCTCACACTACGCATACAGCACAACTTTTTATTTTAAAAGAACATCTTCAAATACTTCTCTTTAAAAAAAATGATCAGGGAAGGGAAATAGAACAGTCAGTGGGTGTACCGTCCCATATAATACGGTGCAATAGGTGCTCCTTTCTACAATTTGCAGCCTTCAGACCTGTGCCTGGTGCTCTGTGGGTGTTTGCCTGTATGTTAAAGTTGTACATGACTAGCATTCAGCATTTACAGGATAATTTGTACATCATCTTTCATCTTTTTTAATGAGGAAAGGATATGACAGAAATGGGAAAATACCATATCTCAAAATAAAACTAAGTTACTAAACAGAATTCTTTGCTAAGACCACTAATACTGTACATTACAAAGAGATTTGTCAAGCAAAATGGGAAAGAATTCCTGAGGGTTAAAAACCTCTGTACATCATAAAAAGAAGAGATGAATGAAAATCCCTTTTCAGCTATTCCACTGAAATGTAACAAATGCTGTGCTTCACTTTTGACTTCAATTCTTTCCATCTCAACAAGACCAATCTCACGTAACAAAGCCAAGGCAATCACGGTCTTATATTTGGGGTTACAAAGGTCGGGTTCCAATTCATGAAGCACACCAATTAGTACAATGCATCTGTGTTGCTATTCCTGGGTCGTTTGATTTTTTCAATATTTTTGATGATCATATCATGTAATGTTACCTGTTGAGGAGAAAAATAAAATTCATAAGTAAGTGCATTGATAACAGCAAGAATAGCAAATTAGTATGTTTGCTTCTACAGAAGCTGGATGTAAAAAAAACCTAGGGCGGCACGGTGGCACAGTGGTTAGCACTGCTGCCTCACAGCGCCAGAGACCCGGGTTCAATTCCCGCCTCAGGCGACTGACTGTGTGGAGTTTGCACGTTCTCCCCGTGTCTGCGTGGGTTTCCCCCGGGTGCTCCGGTTTCCTCCCACAATCCAAAAGATGTGCAGGTCAGGTGAATTGGCCATGCTAAATAGCCCGTAGTGTTAGGTAAGGGGTAAATGTAGGGGTATGGGTGGGTTGCGCTTCGGCGGGGCGGTGTGGACTTGTTGGGCCGAAGGGCCTGTTTCCACACTAAGTAATCTAATCTAATCTAATCTAATCTAGATGTTGGAATGCAAATCTGTCCAACATAAGATCAGATTAAGTCTTAATATTGAAAGGACAGCCAATGTCAGAAGCTGAACCGTTCACAGCAAAGTGGCGGGAATCTGAGTTTTAGGGTAAGTTGTATTTTGTAGAAGATTAGAACGAGACATTAGCTTATAATCTAGTTGACCAATGCCAATTTACTGCTGAATTTAGCTGCTGGAAAATTGACCTCCATTAAGTAGCTCACTTTCATGAAAAACAAAAACCAGAATGCTTTTAAGAATTTATTTTGTGTCCTACTGTATACTGTTAAATCATCATGCGTAGTATAGAACATACAATTTCAAAAGAATACACTGACAAACCAATTTAGGGTGGTCAGGGTGGCTCACAGCATGTACTGGAAGCTACGTACATTAATACGCAGGAATATGTACATGCACCATGCCTGTTTTAACTCAACAAAATGGGTGGCACATACCCACTGACTCATTTCTCAGGGAAAAGCCCTGACCAGAACCAAAGCCTGGTTGACAACTGTCAATCATTATGACGCATCCGCCATGGCAACATCTACCAATGAGAGCGCACCTGTCCACAGGTCAGCACCCTCCCATCATGGACGATAAATGTTCGGTTTCTTCTTGAATTATTATTCTTGTGAAACCTCCTGATGAGTGAAAAACTTTTACAAAATGCATCTTTTTTAAAAGCATTTCAGTTTTAAGTCTCAGAAGAACAGCAACAGCCCAAACCAATGATTGTGCTGCTTTTCACTTATGGCAGGGCTTGGGCTCCAAGTGGTGTCATAAACTGACATACTGGGATCAGCAATGTCCAGCGCAGAACTCCAATTCTCCTTTCCTCAAATCTCAAAGGTCTTAACCCCCTGACCTCCAATCATCTTCTCTTAGTTCTCATGGAGGGGCCATACCAATTTTCAAGGCTCAAAATTGGGTCACAAAGAGATAAGGTTTGGGAAGCACTGGCCTATGTATATAGTATATCAGGAATTTACTCGTTTGGAGCAATTAAAAATGCATTCCCACCAATTGAATGGTATAGCAATTCTGGGATTCTTAGTCTTCAGAAATACTGCAACTAGCATAGAAACCTGCACAACCCAAAAATGTAAGCTACCATTAGAATGCTCTTTTGTTCAATGAACCGAACACAGCCGCAAATAGTTCACACTTTGGATACAAGTACTTCTTGCTACATTTCCTCTTCAGAACTAAGCACAGAAAGTTGATTTACATCACCTTGTTTTGGAGAATAAATCAGCCAAAACCACTTTTAATCTTTTAATTTTAAATCACTTAGCACTTTATGAAAAAAAAATCCCTGAACCGTATGTGACTGCATTTGTTTTAAAGCCTAATCTGCCTCATTCACAGAATTTGATGTATGAGAACTTCATGAGCACAGCTCAGCAGCAAAACCAAATGACAACAAAGAGGTAACATTTTGGATTGTTGAAACATGAATGATATAATGCTAAAGGCTATTGTCCAGAGAATTTAATATTGTCTCTCTCCTCAGTTATATAGAAACACAGAAGCAATTCAGCCCATCAAGTCTGCTCTGCCATTCATCATGACCATGGCTGATCGTCCAACTCAACATCCTAATCCTGCTTTCTCCCCATAACCTTTGATCCTTTGTGTCCCAAGTGGTACATCTAGCCGCCTCCTGAATACATTCCATGTTTTGATATCAATTACTTCCTGAAGTAATGAGTTCCACAGACTCACCACACTTTGGGTGAAGAAACGTCTCTTCATCTCTATCCTAAATGGTCTATCCCAGTCTATCCCAAATGCTCAGACTGTGACCCTTTGTTCTGGACACACACTATTGGGAACATCCTCCCTGCATCTACCCTGTTTAGTCCTGTTAGAATTTTATAAGTCTCTGAGATCTCCCCTCATTTGTCTGAACTCCAGCGAAAACAATCTGACCTAGTCAACTTCTCCCTTATACGTCAGTCCTGCCATCCCTGGAATTAGCCTGGGAAATCTTCACTACACTCCCTCGAGAGCAAGAGCATTCTTCCTCAGAAAAGGAGACCAAAACTGCACACAATATTCTAGGTATGCCCTCACCAAGGGCAACTATAATTGCAACACCACATCCCTGCTCCTGTACTTGAAACCTCTCAGAATGAAGGCCAGCGTACCATTTGTCTTCTTTATCAGTTGCTGCACCCACATGGATACATTCAGCGACTGGTGCACAAAGACACCCAGGTCCTGCTGCACAAAACCCTCTCCCAATTAACAGCCATTCAGGTAGTAATCTGCCATCTTGTTTTTGCTTCCAAAGTGAATAACCTCACAGTTACCCAAATTATACAGCATCTGCCACGGATTTGCCCACTCATGCAATCTGTCCAGATCATGCTGAAGCAACTCTGCAGCTTCGTCACAGGTCACCCTCCCACCCACACTGGTATCATCTGCAAACTTTGAGATGTTACATTTTGTTGCTTCATCTAACTAGGGAATCTAATCTAACTTATTAATATATATTGGGGGAAAAACACCGATCACTGTGGCACCCCGCTAGTTACTGCCTGCTACTTTGAAAAGGACTCATTAATTCTTATTCTTTGGTTCTTCTCTGCCAACCAGCTTTCGATCCATCTCAATACACATCCCCCAGTCCTGTGTGCTTTAGCTTGAACATTACTGTTTAACTTGCTGAGTATTTCCAACATGTTCTGCTTTTTAGTTAAGTTTGAAATAGCATGTTGGGAAGCATGGGGTAGGGTGGAATTAAAAGAGCAGGACAGAAATTCTAAAGATTCGAAATTAATCTTAAGTGGTGGCACAATCCAGATGGTCGACTATTTTGTACCATTACGCTAGATGAGTTTTGAATCTTGAGACTTTGTAAATTGGACTTACCAGCAAAGGAAGAGATTTTACTCCTATCCCACCTATCAGTTGGATATCTAAAATATAACAAGTAGCCTGCAAACCAAGAAATCCTATTTGGAGAATGTACTTTGAATACTATTCTTACAAGTTCAGGCAGTTAAGGCATAAACTAGTGTAACATGCCTTACGTCAACATAGAACTTGGAAACATCCCAATCATGACAATCCTGGACAACAATTTATCTAATTAAGTGAAACTCAGGAAGAATTCAAACCTTGTTAAAACAAGACATAACCAGTGAGATATAATGAGGGAACCGGTCAGTCTTTGGGGTTAGCATTATGAAATTTAACTGGGTAAACAAAGTTTGTGGTCAGAACATGTTAGAGGCATGTGATTTTTGTTTTTCTTAATCTCAAAGAGAGCGGTTAAACTCACTCTCAGATGGTGAATCACTTTGTACTTAGATGTTACCAACTTCTGACATGCAAGGTCACGCCTATTTGATCGAGAGGTCATTTTAGGATAAAGGGTAGCAGATTTAAAACAGAGATGAGGAGAAATGACTTCTTTCAAAAAGTCATGAATTTATGGAATTCTCTATCCCAGAGAGTGGTGGTTGCCAGGGCATTGAGAAAGATTTGAGGAGATGTTAGACAAATTTTTACTTAGTAATAGCTGGACAGATTATGGGGAGTGGGCAGTAAATTGGAGTTGAGGCCAAGATGAGATCAGTTGTGATTGTATTGAATAATGAAACAGGTTTGAGCAGATGAATTGCCCACCCCTAAGTTCTTATACTCTTATTTTAATGTCTCCTTAAAAAAATTACTCCTCTGACATTATTTTGGATGCCACTTTGCATCTTAAGAGATTTCCCATATCACTCACCCTGGGAACTTATAGAGTCATAGAAATGTACAGCATGGAAACAGGTCCTTCGGCCCAACCCGTCCATGCCAACCAGATATCCCAACCCAATCTAGTCTCACCTGCCAGCACCCGGCCCATATCCCTTCATACTCTTCCTATTCATATACCCATCCAAATGCCTCTTAAATGTTGCAATTGTACCAGCCTCCACCACATCCTCTGGCAGCTCATTCCATACACATACCACCCTCTGCGTGAAAAAGTTGCCCCTTAGGTCTCTTTTATATCTTTCCCCTCTCACCCTAAACCTATGCCCTCTAGTTCTGGACTCCCTCACCCCAGGGAAGAGACTTTGTCTATTTATTCTATCCATGCCCCTCATAATTTTGTAAACCTCTATAAGGTCTCCCCTCAGCCTCAAACGCTCCAGGGAAAACAGCCCCAGCCTGTTTAGCCTCTCCCTGTAGCTCAGATCCTCCAACCCTGGCAACATTCTTGTAAATCTTTTCTGAACCCTTTCAAGTTTCACAACATCTTTCCGATAGGAAGGAGACCAGAATTGCACGCAATTTCCAACAGTGGCCTAACCAATGTCCTGTACAGCCGCAACATGACCTCCCAACTCCTGTACTCAATACTCTGACCAAAAAAGGAAAGCATACCACACACCTTCTTCACTATCCTATCTACCTGCGACTCCACTTTCAAGGAGCTATGAACCTGCACTCCAAGGTCCCTTTGTTCAGCAATACTCCCTAGGACCTTACCATAAAGTGTAGAAGTCCTGCTAAGATTTGCTTTCCCAAAATGCAGAACCTCACATTTATCTGAATTAAACTCCATCTGCCACTTCTCAGCCCATTGGCCCATCTGGTCCAGATCCTGTTGTAATCTGAGGTAACCCTCTTTGCTGTCCACTACACCTCCAATTTTGGTGTCATTTGCAAACGTACTAACTGTACCTCTTATGCTCACATCCAAATCATTTATGTAAATTACAAAAAGTAGAGGGCCCAGCACCGATCCTTGTGGGACTCCACTGGTCACAGGCCTCCAGTCTGAAAAACAACCCTCCACCATCACCCTCTGTCTTCTAACTTTGAGCCAGTTCTGTATCCAAATGGCTAGTTCTCTCTGTATTCCATGAGATCTAACCTTGCTAATCAGTCTCCCATGGGGAACCTTGCCGAATGCCTTACTGAAGTCCATATAGATCACATCTACTGCTCTGCCCTCATCAATCTTCTTTGTTACTTCTTCAAAAAACTCAATCAAGTTTGAGAGACATGATTTCCCATGCACAAAGCCATGTTGACTATCCCGAATCAGTCCTTGCCTTTCCAAATTCATGTACATCCTGTCCCTCAGGATTCCCTCCAACAACCTGCCCACCACCGAGGTCAGGCTCACTGGTCTATAGTTCCCTGACTGTTTGACTCACTTCTGTTCTTAGCTGTTCCCGTCTCAGATCGATCTCTTTCCTCACTATGTCCCTGGGTCCCCCCCCAAACCTTACTACTTTAAATCCTCCCAAGCAGTTCTAGCAAATTTCCCTGCCAGTATATTAGTCCCCTTCCAGTTTAGGTGCAATCTGTCCTTCTTGTACAGGTCACTTCTACCCCAAAAGAGATTCCAATGGTCCACAAATGTGAATCCTTCTCCCATACACCAGCTTCTCAGCCATGCATTCATCTGCTCTATCCTCCTATCCCTGCCCTCACCACCTCGTATCACTGGGAGTAATCCAGATATTACTACCCTTGAGGACCTCCTTTTTAAATGTCTGCCTAACCCTCTGTAATCTCCCTTCAGAATCTCAATCTTTTCCCTTCCAACTTGCTAAGGTAGAAGTGGATTAATCATGGTTAGAATTGAACTGAAACTTTCCATTTCACCCATGTATTTAACTAGGAGAAATGGAATATTTAGTCACTCAGTAAATGGAGATTAACTTTAATTTCATGTTGTAAATCAAAAGTACAGCTCTGGTATTGCACCATTGATATCTATACTGTTTTATAAGCTGAATGAGAGGAAGAATAATAGTGTTAACAATGTGTTTGAGATATCCATAAAGTCAAATTGCTAAGATAGGCAATGTTCCTCAACCAATGTTATGACTAAACTCAACATACTCTAAGAGACCAGTTTTTTGGAACCATAACCGGAGTTGGAAGTTGGCCTGCTGTAGCAGAAATCAGGAGTACTACATTTGAAACCAAATACTGCGTATTATTGAGAGGTTTAATACCATATTGCTTTGAAACTGTATGGGTGTGAATTCAAGACTGAACAGCACATGGGAATTGAAGTTAAGGAACTGTTGCCTGACAACAGCCCTCTGATGGTCTAACACTCAATCAATAAGTGCCAAGAGTAGCAGAGAAGCATTCAGATTCTGCAGGCATAGAGCAACCACCTCTTTCCCTCTCCATGTGGGGAAAGACAGAAAACCAAGAAAGCAACTAGACCTATTTCCATGTTACAAACCATCAAACAGAAGAACAACTATTACTACAGACAATAGTGTATCATCACTGCAAAATTCAGAAGGACCAAGTTAAATCAGCCTTCTGTTTTGTGGTCTGCCCTGTTGATTTTCAGATCTTTGCTTACTCTCTATATATTATTTTCCCTCCACAGTATACTTGCCTGTTGTCTGCGTTAATTGAGATGAAGTCAGAAGTTACAAGACACCAGGTTGTAGTCCAACAGGTTTATTTGAAATCTAAGCTTTCTAAGCAATTGTCATCAGATGAAATTACTTCACCGAACGAAAGAGCACTGTTCTGAAAGGTTGTAATTTCAAATAAACCTGTTGGGACTGTAACCTTATGTCGTGTGACTTCAGACTTTGTCCACACCAGTCCAACATCTCCACCTCCACATTATTAATCGAGATGGACATGTGAATTTGGGTTCTTGAAGAAGTACATTTTAAGTTAGATATTTAATTAGATATCCTTTCAATTCCATGTTCCTGTTAAAGTTAGCTTTTCTGATACTGATGAAATCTGGTCTGAATTGTTTTTGTCTTGAATAGCAGTCAGTAAAATAAATTGGTCATTTTAGTGGTCTCACTGGGACTTTATACTTTCTGTGGCAGCTTATGGAATAGTGGGGTATGATTATTGGCATACTCTTCCCAGTAAAACTGCACATTTGGAGGACTGGAATACAGATTTGCACCTGCAATTATCCACCAGGCAAATTTTCACACGCTATTATGAATGGTGAGCACCCAACCCACATCAGGACATGTCTCCAAACGATGCTCAGGAGAAGTTTTTAGTGGCAACCATTACATTTGCTAGGGAAACATCATTCCTTAAAAGAGTGGGTATGCAAATGAAAAATAAGAGATTACTGACATGAAAAAGCTGTAGCAATTTTCAAAACACAGCTTGCAACATCAAAAACTAACTTTTTAAAATTTGATCACTATACATGTGGGCTGAATTTGTACTTACATATTGGTTTCTCAGTTCAGAAACAATTAACCGAAGGCTGATGTATTCCTTTTCGTCAATTTCAGACACGGTGCGACGGTAATCTTCCTAAACAACAAAACAAGTAAATTATTGCTCCAATTTCTACTTCAGAAGATGCTAACTCATCTCTTCTCTGTAACCCTGCAGCAATAGATACTGACCATTCTTCATATCCTGATTTAGCCTATTTACGTAGGCATAGCACCACTGACATTACAAGAGATCTAGACATTCAGAGGTCAGGGGGGAAAGCAACCACAATCTCCTGCTCACAGTCTGCATCATGGATTTGAAGCACAATTTTGCTCTTCAGTCACATTCCCTCCTTCAAAGACTCCCTATTTATTCTCCTGAACAGAATGAAGATTTGATTAGGGATTCTGAAGATGTCTGGCAAAAATGTTAGAGCCGGCAGGAGAGGACGAGTGGGTCCCCAAAATTTCACGAAGGCAAAATGATTGTGCCAGTCTGTGTTGCTCAAACAATACAGAAGTGAAATACAAAAGTACCAGCATTCAACACAACAAAAATAATAACATTAAGTCATACACACAGGTCAGTAATAGTTCAGGCAGAGGCAAACTGGATAGGGGTGGATAAATATAACAAAATACTTCATGGTAATATTGATGCCAAATTTTGTAGTACTAATGTTTAGTTTTGAAAGAATTTCATTCTGTACTTAACGTCGGATTCTAGCACTTATGGCAAATAGTACATGGATTTGATTTGTTGTATTTTATTTTAATCTGTTTCAACGTGATTCAGTTTTCAACTTCTGAACCCAGCACTGTGGCTGCCCAAACTCAGGCCGAATTGAACACAGAACCAGTAGGAACAAAAAGGAAATTGTTCTAACTCATTTTACATTTAACATGGAATTGTTAGTATCGCCTCTCAATTAACATGAGCTAGATTTTTTACGCTGGCTGTGAAGACAAAACAACATTTTAAAAACAAATGGATAAAAACAAAATCTAATTGGGATTTTATAATGAAGCAAGTATCTGTGGTGAATAATTCCATTGTCTTACAAAATGCATTTCCCAGTGCATAGCTGTATTTACTATGTGGCTAACAGAATTATATACTTTTATTTAAATTATGATTCAGTTTCCTTTGACCACAAGCAATTAAAATTTCAGTGCAATCTTAATACCATTTATTTTGAAAATTACTTCTCAGGTTATACATCCTACTACTAGACTCTGAATACAGTACAGCGTACTCAGATCTCCATTTGGCAATGAAAGTTAAGTGGCATTTAGTGAGATCCCAGACTGACACACTTAGGCCAAAAACTTAAGAAAAAAATTACACAAGTGAACTTTCACATTTTGCTCTCTAGTGCATCTTGTTGCATTGAATTGTAACTAAAACTGCCACAAACAATCTGCTTTTTTAATACATCTGTACAACAGGTATTAAACCTCGCTCCATTTTTTAAAACAAATCACTTTTGTTTAAATCAATTTTAACACAATCGAACATCCCAAAGCACTTCACAGAGGAAACATGAAACAATATGTCATTTAAGTCATATAAGGCGATATTAAGTCAGATAATCATGGCTTTGACAAACGTAGATTTAAGGAGTAATTTAAAGGAGGGAAAAAAGGCAGGGAGGATTAGAGATGCAATGGACTCATTGTATTTGTGTATTGAATATCTAACCCAGTGACCTAGGGGCACAGGCCAGAATCCCGCCACAGCAGATGGCAAAATGTGAATTCAATTAGTCAATTCAGTTAGCTTGATAGTAACCACGTCAATTGTTATAAAATCCCATCTAGATCATTACTGTTCTTTTGGGAAGGAAAGTCTGCCATCTTCACCCAGTCTGGTCTACATGTGATTCCAGACCTACTGCAATGTAGATGATTTTTACCTGCCCTCTGAAATGACCAAGCAAGTCATAGGCAATGAGAGATGGTTAACATATGCTGGTCTTGTTGGTGACACCCACATACCTAGTAAGAAAAAAAAATCTCAAAGTTTAGAGCAGAGGGAGCCGAAGGCACAGCCAATGGTTGACCAATTTACAGTTGGGACAAAGATAGGCGATGTTAATGAATTGGAAATAGGTGGTTTCAGAGACACCACAAACATCAGGTTGAAGGTCACCTGGGGGGTCAATGTCATAGTTTGTGACCTTTAGTTAGATCTCAGTCGGTTATCAAAGAAGGAGCAGAATTGGTGGTGAGGGAGTGGAGTTTGTGACAGGACTAAAGACCCCAGTTTTTTCCAATATTTAATCAGAGGAAACTTCCCCATATCTAGTACTAGATATTACAGAAGCAGTCCAACAACTTAGGAACAGAGGGATCAAGAAAGAAGAAAAGGATGTAAAGTTTGTCGTAGTTAGTGCACAAAAGTATGTCATTAACTTCAGTCACAATGTTAAGATAAAATGCACCCATATGTCTTATTAACTATTGCATACGTGATCAAAAATTTTTGTAGAAGCATAGAAAATAGTGTGATTAACTATTTGCAGTTTATAGGGCTTGATAAGAGGAAGCAGCTGACCGGTTATGCATGTATTTCACTCCAGATGTAACACTGCAAGTTTTAGTGACAAATATGCTCTCACATCACAGTTGCACTGCCACTTACCACATGGGGATATTTAGCTACTTTGGACACCAATTTTGCTCTTGTAATGTAGTATCTGGAAAACCACAAAGACATGAATGTGTTTTAATTTGGATTTTGTTGGCTTGTAGAGCCAGGAGGCTGGACATTATTTATATATTTAACACTCAAAGTTATATTGCCCATCAATTAACATACTAAACCATCAACGTGCGATTTCATAAAAGCAAGCTGAAAATGTTAAACAGAACGCATTTTACTGAAAGATTCTGCTAATATCTATTAATGGATAAGTTCAGATAATGAATTATACATTAAGGTCTATACTTACCGAGAGATCTGATCCAAGTATGAAGCAGCTTCACTTTCAACTGTTCGGAGTTCTGCAACAGTCTCTTCCTTTAATTGAATGTGGGAAGAGAAGCAAAAGGATTGAGTAAATGCTACTGCAATATGGCTGTAACCTTTGTGCAAAGTATTTATCTTGAGTTGCTAATACTGAATTATCGTACAAATTATTTAAAATTGTATTAATGGACTGGTCACAATCGATTGAGAAAATCTCAATTTTAAACTGGACTCAGTTATTTATTCTATCAAACGTTCCCTTAAGTTCCAACACAATATGGGCATGCAAGTGATGGTTAACACTGGGTGATGTTGGTGAAACAGCAACGCTCTTTCAATCCCAAGCAATATCTTGATAAAGTAGGGTGTTTATGGTACAGTGGTAATGCCCCTACCTCTGAGCCAGAAGGTCTGGGTTCAAGTCCCACCCTCCCCATTCATGTGACATAATATCTCTGAATAGGTTGATTAAAAGATCTGTAATGAACTCTGATCAAGTGTCACATGTTGAAAAGCTAGTCATAATAAAAAAAACACACCTGAAAAGATATGCTTAGAAGACACTCCAGAAGAGACAGAGTGACATTCCTAAGTTTGTAGCAGCTTTAGTGAGATTTGCCATATAGGACTTCAGCTTTTGCCATAATTAAACTTTTACTTTCAGTGACAAGACTGGCAACGTTGCAAGAAATATTGGCCGTTCACAAAACGACTAGGAGTCTGACAGAAACAGATCCAGATACATCACCCAATATAGCTGTTCAGGTCGGCTTGTCAGATGGTGAATTGCGTTCATTTGCACATTTAAACAGCTGAGAATTTTTGTTTTTAACGTTTTACAGTTTCAGTGTTTCACCAAGAGTACTTCCATACTGGATTCTTGACAATTCTTGATCATTAGAGAAATGACTCTAATAGAGTCATAGAGATGTACAACATGGAAATAGACCCTTTGGTCCAACCCGCCCATGCCGACCAGATATCCCAACCCAATTTAGTCCCACCTGCCAGCACCCAGCCCATATCCCTCCAAACCCTTCCTATTCATATACCCATATAAGTGCCTCTTAAATGTTGCAATTGTACCAGCCTGCACCACTTCCCCTGGCAGCTCATTCCATACACGTACCACCCTGTGTGTGAAAATGTTGCCCCGTAGGTCTCTTTTATATCTTTCCCCTCTCACCCTAAACCTATGCCCTCTAGTTCTGGATTCCCCCACCCCAGGGAAAAGACTTTGTCTATTTATCCTACCCATGCCCCTCATAATTTTGTAAACCTCTATAATGTCACCCCTCAGCCTGTGACGCTCCAGGGAAAATAGCCCCATCATGTTCAGCCTCTCCCTATAGCTCAAATCCTCCAATCCTAGCAACATCCTTGTAAATCTTTTTTGAACCCTTTCAAGTTTCACAAGATCCTTCCGATAGGAAGGAGACAGAATTGCACGCAATATTCCAACAGTGGCCTAATCAATGTCCTGTACAACCGCATCATGACCTCCCAACTCCTGTACTCAATACTCTGACCAATAAAGGAAAGCATACCAAACACCTTCTTTACTATCCTATCTACCTGCGACTCCACTTTCAAGGAGCTATGAACCTGCACTCCAAGGTCTCTTTGTTCAGCAATACTCCCTAGGACCTTACCATTAAGTGTAGAAGTCCTGCTAAGATTTGCTTTCCCAAAATGCAGAACCTCACATGTATCTGAATTAAACTCCATCTGCCACTTCTCAGCCCACTGGCCCATCTGGTCCAGATCCTGTTGTAATCTGAGGTAACCATCTTCGCTGTTCACTACACCTCCAATTTTGGTGTCATCTGCAAACTTACTAACTGTACCTCTTATGCTCACATCCAAATCATTTATGTAAATGACAAAAAGTAGAGGACCCAGCACTGATCCTTGTGGCACTTCACTGGTCACAGGCCTCCCGTCTGAAAAACAACCCTCCACCACCACCCTCTGTCTTCTACCTTTGAGCCAGTTCTGTATCCAAATGGCTAGTTCTCCCTGTATTCCATGAGATCTAACCTTGCTAACTATTCTCCCATGGGGAACTTCGTCAAATGCCTTACTGAAGTCCATATACATCACATCTACCGCTCTGCCCTAATCAATCCTCTTTGTTACTTCCTCAAAAAATTCAATCAAGTTTGGTGAGACATGATTTTCAACGCACAAAGCCATGTTGACTATTCCTAATCAAACAAAATCATAATAAACCAAGGAGGCATAACCAAATGATGAAGAGCTGACCTAAACCTGCTACACTGAAATATAACACACAGGCACATATTAATCAATTAAATAAAAACCGAAAGAACTGTGGATGCTGTAAATCAGGAACAAAAACAGAAGTTGCTGGAAAAGCTCATCAGGTCTGGCAGCATCTGTGAAGAGAAATCAAAGTTAGCGCTGGGTCCGGTGACCCTTCCTTAGAATTGTGTTCTGAGGAAGGGCCACCGGACCTGAAACATTAACTTTGATTTCTCTTCAGAGATGCTGGAGCTTTTCCAGCAATTTCTGGTTTTGTTAGTTAATTAATGCATTCTCACAGAATGCACACACGTAGATAAAGGCGTCTGTTTCAAAATGTGCCTTTCTTGATATGATGTGCTATCTCATTTGCCTTCTTAGCAGAACAGGCAAACCCGAGAAAATGACAATACACACTGAACTGTGCCTAGTGACACAGACACTTGATCAAAGTTCATTATAGATATGTTAATCAACCTATTTGGAGATGTTATGTCACATAATTAGCAAAGGTGGGACTTGAACCTAGGCACATTCGGCACTTGGGTTTAAAAGCAGCTCAGGCTGAGGTGAAGGCAGCCATGTCCTAATGAGCAGCAAATTTCTTGTGTGAAATAAGCCTGGATACTCTGAGGAGATGCTTTCATGCATTTCTACAGAACAAAGCTACCCGCAGTTCAACAATCAGAATGGTAATCAGATTACAACACATTGCACTCTTGCATAGTTGAAACTATGCAGAACACAGTGAAATTTGCAACACAACAGGTCACGTTGCACAATTTGACAGTGCTTGATGCTGACATGCAGATATAACAGCAAGACCCTCCAATTCTAGGTAACAACTCTCAGCTTGATCAACAGGGGGGAGGGAAAAATCCCTAAATTCAAAACAAATAGCAAATCTAGGGTACTGGAAATAAATGTGAGGAAATGTTTAAAAAAAAAGTATGCAATGATTGTACCTGAATAGAAACACCAAAGTTATTGCCATCTTCTATCCTTGGTATCAGTAGCTGAACCCACATTTTAACCTAGAGCATGTTCAAAAGAATTGAGAATGAAAGTTGTACAACCCACATGAACAGGAAATTCAGATAGTGCTACATGACAACACTACAAATACAGCTTTTGCATCTGGAGTCATTATTTTTATTCTCTCTTGTACAGAGTAATCCCATATGGGAGTGAGAAAAGAATAAAATGTTCTCTTGGCTTTGTCTACTGAATATTTGCCAAAATCTGTTTGTAAGTTTCTAGATGTTGAAGCTTGGAAAAGTCTGGAGCACATACATTCTTCTGCAGCCAAATTAATGAAGTTTGCTTCCTTTCAGTATATTAAAATATTAAAGCAATTTCTGCATGCTGCTTTCATTGAAAACATCTTCAGCTACTTATAAAACACATTTCAGGTTATTTCTGCAGGATTCATATTCATGTGACTTAGTATTTAATGTTTGGTCAGGTGAATTGGCCATGCTAAATTGCCCGTAGTGTTAGGTTAAAGGGGTAATTGTAGGGGTATGGGTGGGTTGTGCTTCGGCCGGTCGGTGTGGACTTGTTGGGCCGAAGGGCCTGTTGCCACACTGTAAGTAGTCTAATCTTAACTATACATTGAAGGTCAGACATATGAATTAAAAATTATTTAGCAACTGAGTCAGATAGTTAACAATCAGTCATTTTCTGTAAATGAAACGCAACTTTTGTTTAAAGCTGTATGACAGGACTCTGACAGGGAAACTGTACGATGGTTCCAATTCTTCAGATAGTTGATAAAAACATAGAACACTAGACATGGCTGTAACCCCCAGTAGCGTGGATCTCAAGATGCACATTCTCCTCAAGTCAAAATTGTTCCTGAACATCATAGAACATCACAATTATGAAGTCAATTTCTTCACTCAGATTATGGTGAATATAATTGTCTACCACAGAGAGGTGTGAAAGGTCAGTCACTGAACACATACAAGATAGAAATCAACATATTTTGAGACTATGGCATTAAACGGTATGGAGGTAATGTGGGAAAGTGGCATTGAAGCAGATGACTAGCTCTGACTAAACTGAATGGTGAAACAGGCTGGTCTATCCCTGTTTCTGTGGAATACCTGCATCATATCCCACAATGCATCCCAATGTCCTGAGGTAGAGTCGGGGTAGAGAGCTACCTATTTTAATCTCAGAGTACTCAATTTCAATCCAAATCAGAATTGGCCTCTCCTCCCTGCTTTCCATTTGAATCCTATAATTTTCATCTGTATCCTTACAATCCGATGATTTTGAGAAGACATTTTCAATAGTTTTATTTACCTTGGAGCCTATTTATTGGTTTCCCATTTCTACTCGTCACCTCTTTGCTCCTGGAATGTTGGCCCCTTATTCCTTCACCCCGCATGCATCTTGTCTAAGTGAACAATATTTTAGGTACACAAGGCTGAATAGGGTCAAGATATTCCATATGAAGAGCAAGAAGCTATTGGTGAAAGAGTGACAAATGTTCACTTCCAATTAGCAGGGCGGTATCAGAAATTTTATCCTATTACAGTATACACTGTGTCTGTATCTGCTTTGTGTTAGTATGAGAGATCAGATTCCAGATTCATGCTGGGAGCTGCAACTGGAATGAAAATATCTTTCATGTTACAGCCTCATTTGTAAACAGCAGTCTTGAAGATACAAGACATTAAACAAAAAAAAAATGAAAAATTTGGCAAAGCATACTTCATCCAAGCTTCAACTTTTTAATCAGTTCTACGAAGTTCTTAAAACTGCCACCAAGGAAATGGGAGGGATGACTTTTCCACTCAACATTTCTAACATGAGTTTTCTCCACAGGGCAGGATGTGAATTATGGGTGGAATTTCAATAGCATGGAAAAGTTGGTCCTTGTAGGGCCATACTTATACTCATCTGTACGTAAATGCAGAAATGTAGCCTTAATCAAATTTTTGCATGATGCCCAAGCTGCACCAGAATGACAAGTTCCAAAAGATGTCACTTACTGTATTGCACTTCTCCATGAGTGTCCTGATTTCTGGTTTAATTTTCTCAATCATCTCAACCAGCTGCTGGTTACTCTTCAGCATCCCATTTGGAATTACAAACACCTTTGTACCTGTAATTGGAAAATCAAGGTGCATTGCAAACTTTAAAAAATATTTTGTTCGATACAACGTTGTCACATTTAAAAAAAAGTTATTCATTCCCAATAATAAAAACAGAGGCTGAAAATACACAGCACATCCATCAGAATTTGTGAGAAGATTTGTAGCTCGGGTGCTCATTGCTGTGGTTCTGTTCGCCGAGCTGGAAGTTTTTGTTGCAAACGTTTCGTCCCCTGTCTAGGTGACATCCTCAGTGCTTGGGAGCCTCCTGTGAAGCGCTTCTATGGTGTTTCCTCCGGCATTTATAGTGGCCTGTCCCTGCCGCTTCCGGACAACCTTGGAGCCTGTGGATGTCACCTAGACAGGGGACGAAACGTTTGCAACAAAAACTTCCAGCTTGGCGAACAGAACCACAGCAACATCCATCAGAATTTCAGAACAAGACAAGCCATTTGATCTTTACCAGATGTACTGATGTCAAAAGTATTAACAGCCCAACAGCTGAACATTTTCAACAATTTGCAAATTTTAGCTGTAGTTACACTGCCTGAATCTCAACGTTTGAATGACTGAACGCCAAGTGTGAACAATCTTTGTTGAATTTACTGCTAAGGCTTACTAGCAGGGAATTAATTAAGACTGCTCAATGAAAAAGGTGGCATATTCCCCTCCCTGGAGGTGGTAAGAAAGGGAAATAACAGTGAAGAGTTGGCCATGGCAAGAAGGTGAACACCTTCTCACCAACTTACTATTTAAATTCTGGGTGAGAAGGTTTATGGCAATCTTCACCATCAATTAAAGTCCCTACATGGCCACTAAATGGTCACGTAAAGGCATCAAATTGCCATGTGGTATGCAAAAAACTGGTTTCATGATGACCTGCTTGCTAGATTTGATAAGAACTATAAAGTAAATGAACTTTCAGTGAAACATCCCATATTATCTAATGACATTTCTCAGTTTTTCCCACTAGTCTAATGTTCATTAGCTATTTTTAAAAGTTTGTTTTTTATTGTTGTTTATAACTCTTCCAAGTAATGTTAAATTTAATATTTTCCTGTCTTTCAGCAGAAAATACTCATGTGATACACTAAACATTAAACCCAAAGTAAAGTTTCCTCAAGTCTGTCCAAATGTCGTATGTTAACAGCAATACTATCTACAACATCAGAGAATCTTCTATCTCAATTCTCTTGTGAAGGAGATCATGAATCTTTAGGAAATGAAGGATCTTTCCATTGTACACGCTGGGACTCACTAGGAACTGGAGGCAACTGGTTGTCATTCAGGATTGGTTACAGATCAGGAAAAATGCTCCATATACGCAATGCTGATTAAATCTCTAATAGATTTTCCACTCCTAACACAAGAACACTAACAAGAAAATAAAGTCACAAATCACCTCCCAGGTAACTGACCCATAAAGCTCAATTTCCTTGGCCCAAAGCCCAACCTCTTCAATAAGAGGTTGTGCTCACTCCTCCTCATAAATGGACAACAAAAATTCATTCAACTTGAAAAGTCAATGCTTTTCCCTATTCACAAGTATTATCGGATTCATTTTGCATTTATAGTGATATAACAGCACAGGAGGCCACTGGTTCTATGTTGATTCTGCACAGTAATCTAAATCATCATTCTACCCCTGAAGCTTTTCAAGTTATCTTCCTCAAGTGCCCACCCAATTTTATTTTGAAATCATTCAGCACCTCTAGTGCCAAACCCTTGCTGGGACTAAGTTAGGTTTTCTGTTCAGCTTGAATCTATTCTACTACTTGTTCTGATATGCAGCATCTTATTGAAGATATTTTGAAATAGAGTTTCTGTTCTCCATACAAGAGTTGCGACGCTGCTATTAAAAAAGCCTGGTGTGATGCATCTGCACAATGACACCATAAATGAAATGCAATTTGTAATACAAACTCTGCATTGCTCTCAGTGCCCTATTAAACAGCTGCAAACCACAAGGTGTTTTGCTGTTTCTTAAAGCCATTATTCCTGAAAAGCTAATTTCCTGGCTGAAGGCTATTCAAAGAGAAAGTGCTAAGATTGGTTACATGTCCCTTAAGGGAGATCACAGCTGTGAAAATGACAGTAGAATACAATGGGTCTTTTCAAATATCAGAAAGACAAATCAATATAAAAATACAAATGCAGTCAACACTTTGAAGGTTATTCTCAATGCCTCCACACCAAAGTGCTTTCACTTCTTTGGGCCTTATTCACACTTAGTTATAATACACAGCTCTAAATTTAAAAGCTGCATTCCTATTTTATGCATGCACACATATTGCTCCATCTAGTGGTGGCATTGGCCACATGTGCAACCATTTTAAAAATCCAAGATATATTCAATGTGATGCATGACCCTAACCTGCTCTTTGCTTCTTCAATCAAAATTAAATCCAAGTTTTTGCTCTCTAAACCTGTAACTTCAAGCTTTAAACCTTGCCATTAGGTTTCTGCAGCTGCCATAGAGTGTCACAACATGGAAACAGACCCTTCGGTCCAACCAGTCCACACTGACTATAATTCCAAACGAAACCAGTCTCAGCTGCCTGCACTTGGCCTCATTTTATCAGCACAATTGCTCAACTTAACTTTGAAATTGACAGCTATTTATTCAGAAGTAATTCTTCAATTTAATAGCATTATTTGATTTGAAACCGCATCCCACTAAGTCTGGTCAGCAACTCATCCTCTGGTGTCTGAAGGAAATATTAGTATCACTCAAACACAAAGTAAGTAAACCAGACAAGTTGTACAGAAGGGTTAATGCAGACAGCGTGATGTTTTTATGGTAAAATGACTGGGGTAAGCTTCAGACAACAAGCTTCAGCAGCTCAGAGCCCCATTATACAAAAGGCTTTGTTCAGACATTGGAGTTATAAAGCAATTTTCCTTACAAAAAACAAACAACACACAATCATATAAACATGGCAAGATTTTGCCCAAAGAACCTGCATAATTTAGAAGTACCTAACATTAAAACTTGGTCTGAAACTAACATTCCTGTCTTGATGCCAAAGATAACTTTCAATGAGGGGAAGCTCAAACACACACACCTTTAAAAGGTTAAAATATCTGTCTGTTTATTGTTCTTGGAAACGATACCATTTTTTGAAACATCACTAGTGTGTTAATGATTTATTATTGTGGTATTGGCAATCAGGATTTTCTTTTAAAAACTATCGGATAATATAACTTTGGCATGGTGGCTCAGTGGTTAGCACTGCTGCCTCTCAGCGCCAGCGACCTGGGTTCCATTCCAAGCTCAGGCGACTGTCCTTGTGGAGTTTACACATTCTCCGTGTCTGTGTGGGTTTCCTCCCACAGTCCAAAGATGTGCAGGTTAGGTGGATTAGTCATGCTAAATTGCCCATAGTGTGCAGGGATGTGCAGACTGGAAAGATTAGCCATGGGAAATATAGGGTTACAGGAAAAGGGTAGGACACTGGGTCGCTCTTTGGAGGGGTGGACACATTGCAAATGGCCTGCTTCCATACTGAAGTGATTCTATAATTCTTCTTTTCAATTCCAAGCTGTTATTAATTGTTTCAATATATGAAACTGGGCTGTCTTGGCATTGTTTGGAAACTACATTTGTAATACCACCTCAGAGGGCTAGCTTGCCCTGTATAAATGCTCACACACAGAATGGTGAGTTATTGAAGGGTTGCTGCCACATGCCCAACTATATGTAAGTAACCGCCATCACCGCTGAGAGACAAAAGGAGAAGGAAATTCCTTCAGCTGTTCCGAGATTGCAGTGCAAGGCCATAAAGCATTTAAACAAATGGCTATAATTAAAAACAAAAAGATTATCTGGACCAGAACACTGCCAATGATGAAATAAATACTGTCCTGCAGGCCAAATCATTAAAAAGCAGTTACACAAACAAAACTGGAGTCAGAAACATGCAATCTTAAACAGGCTTGTAAGTTACATAAACAATATAGAGAAGAATTGTGCAACAGGAAGCTACATAGTTGTAACCTTCAGGTTATTTTCTCAGCCAAATGTTAAAATAGGAATCATGGCAGGGTTTTTTTGTGAGCTTCAGCATCCAGACATTAAGACTAAATGAGAACTCTCCCTTGCCAGAAATAACTGTTGAAGCAACATTCCTGTAAACAGTCTCCCAACTGGTCGCCTATGAATTTTCGAACTCGTAAACTACGAATTTTCGAACTCGTAAACTAGAGTCTCAGACATTAAGGTGCTCTCAGAATTGAAAAGTTAAAGGGCTATTTCAAAGGGGACCAAATGCAAAGGCACCTTGGAATGAAATGCGTAGGCACCTGGGATTGTATTCATTGGAGTTTAGAAGATTAAGGGGAGATCTAATAGAAACTTACAAGATAATACATGGCTTGGAAAGGGTGGACGCTAGGAAATTGTTTCCGTTAGGTGAGTAGACTAGGACCCGTGGACACAGCCTTAGAATTAGAGGGGGTAAATTCAGATCAGAAATGCGGAGACATTTCTTCAGCCAGAGAATGGTGGGCCTGTGGAATTCATTGCCGCGGAGTGCAGTGGAGGCCGGAGGCTAAATGTCTTCAAGGCAGAGATTGATAAAATTCTTGATGTCACAAGGAATTAAGGGTTATGGGGAGAATGCGGGTAAGTGGAGTTGAAATGCCCATCAGCCATGATTGAATGGTGGAGTGGACTCTATGGGCCGAATGGCCTTACTTCCACTCCTATGTCTAATGGTCTTATGGAAAGGGAAACTTCATTAATGAAAATGTTGGTGCCAACAAGATGGTGGTGGCTGCCAGAGGTCCTCTCTTTGGAGGCTGCAGCCTGAGATGCTGATGGTCGTCAGGACCGTCAATTGAGAGACTGCCTTCATAAAAGTGACGCCTGCTGCACATGGTTGTAAGTGGAATGTCTGATACAAAAATCTCTCCTAATCAGGGCTACATAAATTAGCTGCCCTCCTTTGTTTCCCACACTGCTTCAAAAGATGGCCTGAGCCATTTTTCCCCTGTCCCGAGAAAGCTCAACCCTTGGTTTCAGAAAATAGTCATGACGACAAATTATTAACAAAACGCCTAGTTCCAAGCAGGCCTCTGTTTACCTGGACAATTACTTTCGCCATCTTCTAGTTTTCTCTTCTTAATATTGCGCTGAAATTAAAAAAAAAATTAAAATCAAATTCCAGCATCTGGGAAGGATCAAGTGAGAAATATAATTACAGAACAAAAAAAACGTTAGCAGAAGCCATGGGGCCATAAAGCAGATATCAAAATAGCTTAAAAGGCCAATTAAATTTATATCTAAAAATTAGAAAGAACACAGTGAACAGTGAGGAGACCATACTTAAATATAATTACAATGGGCAAGAGGTAAATAGTAAATTGAAAGTAAAAGGATTGTCTTAATCTGGTTTTCCTTAATTGTTCAGTAAATGTTCTAATATGTCCCTCCACGTTCTTTGTTTTTTTTCTCATCAGTTTCTTGGAATTGCTCTGAAAACTCTTGCAGTATTCTCTCTTATTCATCTGAGAGGGGAATATTAAGCCAATGGAGCAACCTCCTCATTAGTTGAGAATGTACATTCACCTTGGCTGATAGCAAACCTAATACTACATCAGAAAACTTAAAATGCTTATCCTTGGGTAAAGCAAAAATTTAAGGTGTATGTTTCAGAAATGGAAGAGGAAGATTCAGAATTGCACCAAGTGTTTTTCTTGGTTCAAATAAAGATAATTGATGTGAGGAAAAGTCTTCTTATTTTGATAGCCAACTAAAAGTGGACTAAAATCTAGCTTCCATTAATTGTGAATCCAACTACACAAAACGACAAGCAATTCATGCACAAATGGGCAATGTCCTTACAAAACCAAAAAGTACGGCTAGTGTAAGAAATAAAATTTAAAAGTAGATACAGCTACTTTGAGATTGACACTCAGGAGTTTATTGAAGTGGCAAATGGGAAGCTTTAATCCAAATTGCACCTGATCGGGGACTGTTCTTATGCCAAAATTGGAAAAGCACTCACAGCTCACCTGCTGAGCAAAAGGTTTTAATAAAAAGGTGAGGATGGAGCACTTGAGAAGTAATAGAGATTGTTCTATTTATCGATGCTTCTCTTGTTGTTTTGCTTCGATTGTTGTTCTCATAAAACTCCCACATAGTCAAACATACTGCGTACAACAATGGCAAAGTACAAAAACAACGACAGTTCGAGAAGGATCTCTAAAAACCAACAGAACATTGGGGTAGGTTACAAAATTATCGTCAATGGTAAGGATATTAATATAAGTGCGTAAAGTGCAGCATGGCTGACATTGGACTCAGTTTGTAGACAGACAACGTTGAAGATGCAGTAATATTCTTGTGCATTATACTGTGCTATGTTGTTGCTACATTTTAAAAATAAAATTTGTACCCAAAAAAGCAGCATGGCATTAGTACTCAAAACTTAAAATTGTGCACTTCACAAGGACTTCTATAATTTCTGAAAACATGGATAATGAGGGAGAAATCATGAGGTAGTTACCTTGTTAATTAAAGTGTTGTACACATCTCAATGCAAAGAGACCCTCTCATTCCAAACATATGCATTTTACTAAATGCGATAGGCAGCCAACATTTTGTCATCCGAAGAGCAGTCAGACCCTGACAGATTTACAAATGGTACAGCTGTCAGAGTTGGACAAATTGTTACTTTGTTTTTTGTGATGTCTAAGTTACTATAATGCTCAGCATTGGAAAGGAATCAGATTTCAGTTCTTTCTTCACATAAGATCAGAAATACTAAGAATTAAATTAATTTAGTCAACTTTCAGGGTCATATGGTTATCTCTTCAATTTGTTTTGGTTCATACTGACTGTCACCATCCCAAGAGAGATCTTGTATAACCTCTTGTCAAATACTCACTGCGCTATCCAAACCATCATGGCTGTTGGTCAGCATTATAGGTTCTGGTACTGGCAAATTGAGGTCTGAGTGAATAGTAGCCAAATCTGAAACATTCAAGAGGGGTTCCTAGAAAGAAAATATCTGTTAGATAATTTACAAAAGTAAAACTCACACACAATGCATCATGAAGCCAGTCAGTGCAACCACAGCAATAGTGCATTTTCAGAAAGATAAAGGAAACAAAATAATTTCCATTTGTATCAGTTACCAACAATAATGAGATACTTCCAATAAAAATATCAAGACTCACGTTGCTTTACAAATTAAGTTGCCCATTATAATACTAACTAAAGATAGAAAGACTGCCAAAATTTCTTTTTCAATACATTCAAGGATTAGTTATTTTGTTTTCCACCTGCATTATTATTGGTGCAATAAAAAACGAAAAGATATTGACAAAACTAAATGGAAATTATGCAAGTTGCACAGAGAAACCTGAACACAAAACTTGTTACTCTTGGACGGCAATTACTGTAGATCTGCAACAAAGCAATAAATTGGCAAATCACTCATTCCCAGCAAGCAATGCAGATTAGAGATTTCAGGTGTAGAATGTTATATGCCCAACCCAAGAGCCTTTTGAGTAAAATGCCCTGGGTTTGGTGAATTTATCCTAACATCACTAACTTGATGATTGAGTCTTACCTTCAGAAAACCATCTAGCTCCAATAACTTCTTTGGAAAGAAACTTGCAACCAAGTCTTCTGCCTAAAGTATAAGACATAAATGTAAATCAGAAAAATTTCACATGGAATTGACTGCTCCCTTAAAAGCAGTACCACTTGCTGGATAACTAAAGCACAACCCCTCAAAGCCACATTGGAAATTCTAATATGTAAATTATTTATTGTGGAGGCATTATTTATGGTAATGTCATAGAACTGAGAATAATATCTTTTGACCATAGGCAGATGGTGAAATCTGAATTCAACAAAATCTGATAATAAAATTTAGCCTAATGGTCACCTAATGTAACCACTGTTGAGTGTCTCAAAAAAACGTCTGGTCCACAAATGTAAAATCTGCCATCCCTACTTAGCCTTATCTGCATGTACATCCAGATCCAGCAACATGGTTGATCTTAAAACTGTCCTCTGAAATGGCCTAGTCAGCCACTCAGGTGTATCAAACTGCTACCAAGTCTAAATAAAGAAATGAAATCAACAGTACTCCAGGCATCAACCTCAGCACCAAAAAGGACAATAGCTAACACAGCCTTGTGAATTCTGCATAGGCTTCCTTACCCACACCCAAAGATAAGTGACAAAACTGGAATAGCTGTGTCATAGATTAGACAAACAACAGCTTGATATAATCATACTCACAGGATCCTACCTTATGGACACCATTTCAGATACCACCATTGCCATCCCTTGGTACTGCCCCAGGAGAAGGGTAGACTCAGCTGAGTTGGCAGCATAACAGCATGAGGTCAGTTGCCCTGGGGGTGGTCAACATTGATTCTGGATACCAAGAGTCTTAATGGCATCAAGTCAAAAATGAGTAAGGAAACTCCTGCTGATTACCACCTATCACCCTTTCAGAACTGATGAAATCAGAAATTGATGAACACACTGGAGGATGTACTAAGGGTAGAAAGGGTGCAGAATATACTCTTGGTGGTGGACTTCAATGTTCATGAGTGGCTCAATAGCACTATTACTGACTGAGTTGGCCAAGTCCGAAACAATACAGCTGGTAGAGTGGGTCTGCAGAAAGCAGCAAGGTAAACAACATGAGGCAAAAATTTACTCAATTTACTTTCCACAGATGTGTCTGAAGAGTGACCACTAAACAGTCCTTGTCAAGACAAAGTCCCATCTTCACAATGAAGATATGTTATGAAATTGAAGGCGTGTCCTGTACCTTTAAGAGAGAATGAATGCTGTTTTGCACTGACAGCTTACAAACACCGGTTACATGACTAGCTAGCAGTCTCAGAGCATACTGGAAAGTTGAAAATATGTAACATTTGGCTGTGAAATAGGTACCTGAGTTGGTTGCTGTTTAAATTATGCCCCAGGATATTAAAACACAATCAAGTTTGAGTTTATTGTTTTTGCCAATATCGAACCAATGAGACAATCTGATATTGGGGGGTATAAAAACAGGCATTTTGAAAATCAGACAAAGTAACTGCCATTGACAGAGTAACTGCCATCAAAACACTCTCTATCAAAGGTACTTTTTTCATATGAAACATCTTTGCAGTAAAAGACAACCACCCCAGGGATATCTTCAGCTGAAAGACAGACACTGGAGATGACAGCTGTTGTATGGTTTTGAGATTAAGTTGATGTAATTTTACTAAGTATTTATTGAAACAGCCTATTTTTATAGAGTTGGAGGTAGGTAATAAGCAGTTAAGTGAAAAGGGGGCTTAAGAGTTGTGAATAGTTGTTGTTAATGTTCACTTTTAGAGCTAAAGAATAAATTGGTATTATTTTCTTCAAATAGTAGAATTTGGGAGTTCTTGGTCACATATGTTAACAGATTATGAGGGGAGGTGAGCTTTTCTGGGCGTGTTTGATCTAATTAACAGAAGGGTTCACCACTGTGTTGTAATAGATACCCTCCATCATTCTGAGCTGCACTACCACTATCCTAAATGGAACAGACTTCAAACAGATCCAGCAACTCAAAACTGAAGATCCATGAGATGCTTTGGGCCAATCAGCACCAGAATTATACTCATTCATAACCTCAAATCTTATGGACACGCATATCCCTCACTCTACCGTTACCATCAACACAGGAGGTTAACTCTGGCTGAATGATGAGTCCAGGAGGGCATGCCAGGAAAAGCACCAGGCTTAGCTAAAATTGAAGTGACAACACTATTATGCAAAACAGTGGAAGTAACACTCAACAGATAGATCTAAGTTCTGCAGTTGTGACACTCATGAATGACTTGACAATTCAACTAAATTCACAAATATCTCCATTATCAGCGATGGAAAACTAAGTACATCAAAGCAAAAGACAACACTAAAGTATTTGCATCTAGCTTCAACCAGAGGTACCAAGTGGATGATTCATCTTGGTCTCCTCCTCAGGTCCCTAGCATCATGGATGCTAATTTCAATCAATTTAGTTCATTCCATATAATAAGGAAACAGCTGAGGCTTTAAACCCTGAGAATATTCCAGCAATATTCTAAAGACTTGTGCTCCAGAACTAGCTGCACCCCTTATTAAGTTACTCCAGTACAGCTGCAACATTGGCATCGACCCAGAAACGTGGAAAATTGACTCGTTATGCCACGTGCACAAATAGTGATGAAGCTCATTGAGATTGCTATCAAGCATCACTTGCAAAAGAATAATCTGCTCACTGATGCTCAGTTTGGGTTCTGCCAGGGCCACTGGCCAGCTTCTGACCTCATATCTCGCCTTGCTTTAAAACACAGGCAAGAGAATTGAACTCCAGAGCTGAATTGAGGGCAAGGTGAGAATGAATGCTGTTAATGCCAAAACAGTATTTGGCAGAGGGGTAACAAGGAAGTCGAGCAAAACTCATGTCAATGGGAATTAGGGGGGAGCTTTCCATTGGTTGCAGTCATAGCTAGCACAAAGTAGGATGGCTGTGGTTGCTGGCGGTCATTCACTTCAGCCACAGGACATCACTGTAGCCGTTCGTTAGGGTAGTGTCCTCAGCCCAAACATCTTCAATTGCTTCATCAATGACCTTCCCTCTACCGTAAGGTAGGACGTTCATTGAGGATTATGCAATGTTCAGCATCATTTGCAACACACAAATGTGTGCACTGGTTGGTAAAGAAACTCCAAAGCTTTAATCTGAATAAATCTGATTTAACCTAGTTTAGGTTGTAGTGAACATTAAATGGAAATCTACAGTTCAAATTTTCTACATTTGAATCTTAAGCAGGGTTTCTTATTCAAGGCTTGCAGGGAAAGATAGGATTAATTAAATAGCAATTGGGTCATCATTAAGTGATTTGGGCAGACCACTTCCGTTGGAAGCATATACAAGCAGAAAATGTTGTGTGACTTAGCCCATGACTGCAACTTGTACTGGAGTGCTGGTTTTGCATACCTTAAGTTCAGCAGAGGACAGACAGAGGCATTTGGCTGCTTTTGCCTTAACAAAGCAACTGACTGCACATCTGTCTAGTCTTTAAAGATTTGAGTTTCTATTTAGGTCTCAAATCTTTCTCTTTTTTCTTAAATAGCTTGCTAGTTCTATGACTGATATTGGCACAACAATTGTAATGAAGGTCCAAAAGCAGGAATATTAGAGAGATTAATTAATACATTAAATAAAACATGATAGAGATGGCAGATCAAGGGATAAGTTGCTGCCACTTTAGCATGTGGAGCTGTTAGATTCCAAGCTCTTTCAAAGTAAACACATCAGTTTGCAGCTTGAACTACTTTGGATCTAAGCTAAGGAGGTGAGGTCTGAGCAAAAAGATATTGCACCACCTCAGGGAGGGGAGGTTACCCAGATATTTCGCTCCAGGAGGTGGCCACACCCCTGAGGCAAGGTAATTCAAATTTGGTCTGTGATCAGGAACAAAAGCATTTGACTACAGATGAGGCAGGTCAGAGATGTACAGCATGGAAACAGACCCTTCGGTCCAACCCGTCTATGCCGACCAGATATCCCAACCCAATCTAGTCCCACCTGCCAGCACCCGGCCCATATCCCTCCAAACCCTTCCTGGTCATATACCCATCCAAATGCCTCTTCAATTTTGCAATTGTACCAGCCTCCACCACATCCTCTGGCAGCTCATTCCATACACGTACCACCCTCTGCGTGAAAAAGTTGTCCCTTAGGTCTCTTTTATATCTTTCCCCTCTCACCCTAAACTTATGCCCTCTAGTTCTGGACTCCCCCACCCCAGGGAAAAGACTTTGTCTATTTATCCTATCCATGCCCCTCATAATTTTGTAAACCTCTAAAAGGTCACCCCTCAGCCTCTGACGCTCCAGGGAAAACAGCCCCAGCATGTTCAGCTTCTCCCTGTAGCTCAGATCCTCCAAATCTTTTTGTAAATCTTTTCTGAACTCTTTCAAGTTTCACAACATCTTTCCGATAGGAAGGAGACCAGAATTGCATGCAATATTCCAACAGTGGCCTAATCAATGTCCTGTACAGCCACAACATGACCTCCCAACTCCTGTACTCAATACTCTGACCAATAAAGGAAAGCATACCAACCGCCTCCTTCACTATCCTATCTACCTGTGACTGCACTTTCAAGGAGCTATGAACCTGTACCCCAAGGACTCTTTGTTCAGCAACACTCCCTAGGACCTTACCATTACGTGTATAAGTCCTGCTAAGGATGGGAAGGCATTTGAGATGTCACTTTTCCTGCAGTTATCCATCAGTTATCAAGTTATTGCAAGCTGTGTGGATGAGATGGTGTCAGCACTGAGGATGAATGAGCTGACCACGGCATCATGATACAGAAAGTAAGGGGAGACAACTGTAATGTAATAGTGCTGTTAACACTATAATCTGGTGGGGAAAAAAAGAGGAGAGACAGATACTGCTCAGAGTAGCCATGTGAGAGTCCCTATGGCCATGCTTGGAGCCAGGGCTAACGACATCCTCAGGGCTGTAGAAGAACTTATGAGTGGGATGGGGGGGATCCAATTTTTGTCATTGTGGTGTAAAATTATGTCCCAATACATGTGTGAATCATAATGTAACACATGTATTGGGCCAAGCAGTGGAATGTGGTGAAAGGGTTAAAATTGTGTCCCAATACATGTGTGAATCTAACCGGAATGGAGGTGTTGCTTAGTCCCGTGTGAATCTTATTACACACCTCCCCGTGTGAATCTTCTTATCTGTATGTAACCAGAATGGAATGTGTTTTTTAGCCTTGCTCTGCTGTTCACATGAATGTTTATATCTGGAAAAGAGTATATCAGCTGGAAAAGTCTCCAGTTCGGTGAGTCTGCTCCGGGGTTACGTTTAACCGCCGAGCGTGGGTTGTTGGCAACCGCTCTACGAGAACTGACGGCTCCCAGTTCCGGTAACATGTAGAGTGAGTATAAGCCAGACCCGGGAGTCTGCTCCGGGGTTACGTTTAACCGCCGAGCGTGGGTTGTTGGCAACCGCTCTACGAGAACTGACGGCTCCCAGTTCCGGTAACATGTAGAGTGAGTATAAGCCAGACCCGTTGTAAGTATGAGACCTGGTTGTGGCGACGCTGCGGGGAATAAAATGCTCATATTCTAGCAGACTCGCCTCTTGGTCGTTTGTTCTGTGTCAGACTACTCTCCTACGAACCTGACCTTGAGAATTTTTTAAAACAGTCATCCACATCAATGATATTGGCACCAAACAAGGAAGTTCTATGAAAAGATTTTGAACAGTTAGGAGGTAAATTTAAAAGCAGAATCTTCATAGTAATAATCTGGGATTACTACCTGAGCCACAGGCAAATCAGCAAAGGATAAATAAAGGCAAGGAGTTAAATGTATAGCTCAAACATTGGTAGAGGAAGAACAGGTTTCAGTTCATAGGATATTGGCACTAGTGCTGGGGTAGAAGGAAACTTTTTTTTAAAAGAATTCCTACAGTGTGGAAACAGGCCCTTCGGCCAAACAAGTCTACACTGACCCTCCAAAGAGTAACCTACCCAAACCCATTCTCCCTACCTTAGTACAGCCAATTCACCTTACTGGCACATCTTTTGGACTATGAGAGGAAACCCACGCAGACACAGGAAGAATGTGCAAAATCCACACAGGCAGTTGCCTGAAGCTGGAATCAAACTGGGTCCCTGGTGCTGTGGGGCAGCAGTGCTAACCACTGAGCCACCGTGCTGCCCAGAAAGAAGCCAACTGGCCCAGTAAGACTGCATCAACCCTCTGAAGATCCCAGCTAGACCCACTCCATAACTCCACACAGGGGTTTTCTTCACCATAGTTAACCGCCCAGCCCAAGGCTGGAATAGAACCTAGTGCTAACCACTGTGCCACCAGTAGGGCAGGCTACACATTGACTGTGCTGGGACTAGTGTCCTTGTGAACTGAATAATTAGCACTGCAGAGTGGGCTTTAAACTATTTAGATGCTGAGGTGGGGTTGGTTTGGAAGAGGGGATATGTAGGCATACTAAGCAAAAGATATGTCAGCATTATAGAACAGCATTTTACGAATGATAACTAGAGTGGAACAGAAGCAAACGGAATGTAGAAATATTTAAATAAAAAGCTGCAAATATTGTAATTGTACAAATGCTCCTAACTTAACACAATCGCTTTCAATCATTAATGCTGTGAAGTCAGTTTGGCTTTTTACACCCACTCAGTCCCTCTATCCACCCAAGAATCTTGGAGTTTGATCCACAGGGACCGTTTAGTACATTCAAGGCGGAGATAGACAGATATTTAATAAGTAAGGAAATAGAGTGTTCTGGGGAAAAGGCAAGGAGGTGGAGTTAACAAATACTAGCAATGATTTCATGGGTTAAATGGTCTATTTATGCCCCATGTATTTTGGCAGCCGTTATGTAATACTGCATGACTTCAGATGCTGCTTCATCTTGTTTTGGTGGCTGGTCGATATCAAACTACCTTCTCTCAGCCACCAAGCTAATTTTGGCGACTGCTCTTTGTCACAAAGCTCTGAGATAAACACTGTAGTGTTCTTTTTCTAATTGCAAATTCTTCCAGTTATATTTTCTCTTCACCAAGAGACAGACTCATCCACACTGTGCACCCTGAACATTCAAGTTAGTTGATCCTATCCTTCTGGAGAACTGTAAACCCTTAACAGCACCTCGTGGGGCAGTGGAACAAAATTCCCAAGGTCAATGGAAACTTACAAAAATGAAATCAAAATGTCATTACAAGGAATGATAATGCATCCATAATGCACGCACTCTGCATCTTCCATCTGCATTGACATCTGGAATAGGTCATAAACACTGACAGGACACAGTCTGATGTTACAACCTCCTTCACTGCCGCTGTGTTGATGTCCGCCTTAGCTAGACTGAGAACCAGGACCATAATCTGTCTTCTGATCTGCTGAAACCCACTCTGCATGGGGTGCCCACAGATCAGGAGCAGGTGGGTGATGTGCAACCAAAAACGTAAGTTACTTCTTTAAAAAGGGTTATCAACTAAACCATTCAGAATACATATAAAAACATATATAAAAACTTAGTGGTCTTGAACTAAGCCCCACTCTCTGCAACTGGATCCTCAGTTTCCTGACCCACAGGCCACAATCAGTGAAGACTGGGGACAATATTCCAACCTCACTAACACTCAACACTGGAGTGCCCCCAGCGTTGCATACTCAGCCCCCACTGTACTCACTCTATACTCAAGACTATGCCGCCAAATACCAGACTAATGCCATTCACAAGTCCGCTGATGACACCACCATAGCCAGTCGAATCTCATATGGCGATGAAACAGACTACTGATAGGAGGTGGAAGACCTGGAAAAATGGTGCACGGAGAACAACCTAGCTCTCAAAACCAAGAAAATCATTATCGACTTTCAGCAGGATGTTATTCATGCCCCAGCCCCCCCAAATATTAACAGCACAGAGGTGGAACAAGTGAAGAGTGTCCCACTGGGAGTGGTCAATAATACTTTCCTGGTCTTTTCATGGGGATGCACTGGTTACAAAGGCCCAACAACATCTCCTCTTCCTCAAGCAGCTGAGGAAATTTGGCATGTCAGCGAATACCCTTGCCAACTTTTACAGGTGTGCTATCGAAAGCATTCTGTCTGGATGTATCACTACCTGGTATGGCAACATTCAAGATCTCCATTTAAGATCGGAGACGGTTACAGAGAGTGGTGAACTTGGCCCAGACATTCACAAAGGCCAACCTCCTATCTACAGAATCCGCCTACCAGGCCCACTGTCAAGGAAAGGCCGCCAGCACTCTCAAAGATCCATCCCACTGTGGCAATGTTTTTCTACAACCTCTACCATCGGGGGGAAGGTACAGAAGCCTGAACAAACGCACCAGCCGGTTTCGAAACAGTTTCTACCCTACTGTTGTTAGAATACTGAATGACCTCACAAACTCTTAACATTTGACTGTACCTGTGTTTTTGTTTTTGATGCTGTTTACCTATTATTTACTTATCTATGCTACTTAACTATGTGATCCGCCTATGTGATTGCTCGCAAGACAAAGCTTTTCACTGTGCCTCAGTACACGTGACAATAAATTCAATAAGTTCCCTCCAGGCCGCAAAAACACAATCTGGTACACAGCACTTAAATGTTTATTGTGTGAAACTGCAACATTCTCCAATCCAGATTCTTGATGGAAAGAGGAAGGAGTCTCCTTATAGAGAACCCTCCACTGGGAATGGCCAAATCCAGGAGTGGGACATTACACCAAGGCATACCCAGGTGGCAGACAAAGGCGAGGAAGTGCCATAACAATAAATCCTTCCATACCCATTTGAAGGAGACAAAATGGACGTCCTCAGGAGGTATTGTGGGGCACTAAAACCCAAGGGAAGACCTAGTATTTTCTATACTTCAAGTGCAGATCCAACTAAAATCATCTCCTGTCAATCCAGAGAAACGGTATACAGTACACACAACCAAAACTGCAATGGCCTGATTTCTGAGAATACACGTAACTTAAACAAAAGAACCTTTTACAAAAACAATTTTTCTTTCCTTTTGTTCAGTCCATCTTTATAGCATGCTTTGGTATGGTCCAAACAAAATGTAAACAAATATAACCTTAAACATAATTATTTGATTTTGTAACTAATATTAATAATCAATAATTCTTAAGGAGGTAATTACCATCTCTCCAGACTGTGTCCATGAAGAAATTCCTAAGTTTAACAAAGCTGTTTTCAGCTTCATTCACTGGATTAAAAGGTTTCTGAATCCATAACAAGCTAAGATAGAAGCTGCCCATCTATTACAGTCATAACTTTCTGTCCTTGCAAGATAAATACAAGCTACCTTTTAAGTGTAATTAAGCTAGGCTTGCTTGAGTTGTATTCACTTGGGATGCATACAAATTTCTTAACCAGTAATTCCCAATGATCTTTTAGTTAACATTTTAAACTTTAACCTAAAAGTTATATTCCTGAAACTATGTTTTATAAAGCTTATGAATCATGAACAAGATTTTCAGAATGTAAAAAGAAAATTCAACCTGTAATAGAGCGGAATGAGTATTACTTTATTATTAATTAAATCTTACTTACCTTCTCCAAGGTTCAGCGTGAACAATGACATTACAGTCATTTACACACTATGGATCATGTGTGTCTACAGTATCGACAGTGTTTGGGAAGAAACTTTTACATGCAGCACCAAGATGCAAAGGACAAGTGTCCTTTTAACAGGGACTCCAAGTACAAAACACACTTGGTCAGTTCCATTTGTAGGGGTATGATTGTGTTTATGACTGACAATCTTCTTGGATCATGTGCCACTGTGTCATTCGACAGGCAGCCAAGTTTCGTCATCATCACTGCTGTTCTGCAATGGTCAGAAGCGAACTTAGCAGTCTTTGGACAAATCACCCATTACCTTTCTGGCAGCTGCTGGGAGGTGTCCACAATCGAGTTATTGAGACATTGAGATTAGCAACAAGGTAAAAGAATACTGCAAGAAGGAATCAGATTGGTCCTCTGTATTTACCATCACAGGACTAAATAACCACAATGACCAGCACTGTGATACTTACTCCTTTTTCACTCAAATCAAGAGAACAGCAGAAGGGACAGGGTCTGAAAACCTAAATAAACCCTCACCTAACCTACCATTGCCAAAAATTGACCCATGATCCCACCGGTGATACTGCACTGGAATAAATTCAACTCCAGTTTCTATATGAGGCAGAGAGCAAGTCAATAAATAGCTGTCTGTCTGGTTCCAATTGGAAGGTTAGAGCAGGGCCCTGAGAGCTGACATTTTACTCCCAAGAGGTGCAAAGTCAGAGGGAAACCAAATGAAATTATAAATAGCCATTTCATGTACAACATTTGTTTTCAACACTTTGTAAATCAAATTGCTACTTACTTCAGCAGTCATTCGCTCCCTGAAAGCATCCACCTAGAACAGAAAAAAAAGCTATTTTGTGGGTAGTGTAATTTTACCAACATGTCACAACAATTTTCCAACAGGGCTCCCTCGGTCCTATCTCAATCTTTATTAACCTTCCTTTAAATTTCAGTCATAAGAACACAGCCACAAGACCATTTAGTCTCTAGAGTCTGCTCTGTTATTCAGATAGGCGGAAGTGCAGATGCTGGAGATTAGAGTCAAGATTAGAGACAGCATCCGAGGAGCAGGAAAATCAACGTTTCGGGCAAATGCCTGATGAAGAGCTTTTGCCCGAAACGTCGATTTTCCTGCTCCTCGGATGCTGCCTGACCTACTGTGCTTTTCCAGCACCACTCTAATCTTGACTCTGCTATGCCGATCACATCTGTTCCATCTACCCACTTTCTCTTCACATCCCTTATTACTAATGGTTAACAAAAATACAGTACACCAACATCATATTTAAAATTAACAACCAATATAACTTGTGAGATTTCCAACCTATCAGCTTTTCCATGTACAAGTCTTTCCTAACTTCAGTACTGAAATGTCCATGCTTAATGTTTGACTGTGCTCAAATCCTAGATACTGGCAAACAGTAGAAAAAGTTTATCTGTCCTGTTACCCATAATAAATTATTGTTTTTGATCAAATCATCCCTTAAATTATTTGCAATTGAAAGGAACTCAACCCCATTTCTCATAACTTAATCCTCGAAGTCATTCTGATAAATCAAATGTTACACTCCGTCCCAGGTCAATGTGTCCTTCCTAAGGAGCTAGTGTCTAGAACTGGTCACATTAGTCCAGATGTTGTTTAACAGGAATTTGTAGAGTGTAGCATAATCTTTTCCTTGCAATCTGGATATAAAATGGTGGCATTCCATCAGCCTTTTTGATTACTACCTGCATCTGGCCTTTTATCCTTGTACATAAACCCCAGTCGCCTAGAAAACATTTTGAACTTCCAGTATTTTAAACATTTTTAAAGGATAATTCTGTCACTACTTAGAAAGTACTCTACTTTTCGTCATCATTTTAGGTCAAAATTTTTGACCTCAGATTTGCCCGCATTTAAATCCAGTTGTCAGTTTTGCTCACTCACCTAATCTTTTAAAATTAATTGATTTTGTTTGGCTTCTTACCACAATTTGTACAATGGCAAAAAGGGGATATGAAATAGCTTTGGCAAATAGAGTGAAGGAGAATCCAAAGGGTTTTTACAAATACATTAAGGACAAAAGGGTAACTAGGGAGAGAATAAGGCCCCTCAAAGATCAGCAAGGCAGCCTTTGTGTGGAGCCACAGAAAATGGGGGAGATACTAAACGGGTATTTTGCATCAGTATTTATTGTGGAAAAGGATATGCAAGATATAGAAAGTAGTGAAATAGATGGTGACACCTTGCAAATGGCCATATTACAGAGGCGGAAGTGCTGGATGTCTTCAAACACAAAAGGTGAATAAATCCCTAGGGCCTGATCAGGTGCACCTGAGAACTCTGTGAGAAGCTAGAGAAGTGATTGCTGGGCGTCTTGCTGAGATATTTGTATCATCAATAGTCACAGGTGAGGTGCCGGAAGACTGAAGGTTGGCAAATGTGGTGCCACTGTTTAAGAAGGGTAGTAAAGACAAGCCAGGGAACTATAGACCAGTGAGCCTGATGTTGGTGGTGGGCAAGTTGTTGGAGGGAATCCTGAGTGACAGGATGTACATGTATTTGGAAAGGCAAGGACTGATTAGGGATAGTCAACATGGCTTTGTGCGTGGGAAATCATGTCTCACAAACTTGATTGAGTTTTTTGAAGAAGTAACAAAGAGGATTGATTAGGGCAGAGCGGTAGGTGTGATCTATATGGACTTCAGTAAGGCATTTGACGAGGTTCCCAATGGGAGACTGGTTAGCAAGGTTATATCTCATGGAATACAGGGAGAACTAGCTATTTGGATACAGAACTGGCTCAAAGGTAGAAGACAGAGGGTGGTAGTGGAGGGTTGTTTTGCAGACTGGAGGCCTGTGACCAGTGGAGTGCCACAAGGATCGGTGCTGGGCCCTCTACTTTTTGTAATTTACATAAATGATTTGGATGCGAGCAGAAGAGGTACAGTTAGTAGATGACACCAAAATTGGAAGTGTAGTGGACAGCGAAGAAGGTTACCTCAGATTACAACAAGATCTTACAACAATATGGGCCAATGGGCTGAGAAGTGGCAGATGGAGTTTAATTCAGATAAATGCAAGGTGCTGCATTTTGGGAAAGCAAATCTTAGCAGGACTTATACACTTTATGGTAAGGTCCTATGGAGTGTTGCTGAACAAAGAGACCTTGGAATGCAGGTTTATTGCTCCTTGAAAGTGGAGTCGCAGGTAGATAGGATAGTGAAGGCGGCATTTGATATGCTTTCCTTTATTGGTCAGAGTATTGAGTACAGGAGTTGGAAGATCATGTTGAGGCTGTACAGGACATTGATTAGGCCACTGTTGGAATATTGCGTGCAATTCTGTCTCCTTCCTATCAGAAGAATGTTGTGAAACTTGAAAGGTTCAGAAAAGATTTTACAAGAATATTGCCAGGGTTGGAGTATTTGAGCTATAGGCAGAGGCTGAACAGGCTGGGGCTGTTTTCCCTGGAGCGTCGGAGGCTGAGGGGTAACCTGAGGTTTACAAAATTATGAGGGGCATGAGTAGGATAAATAGACAAAATCTTTTCCTTGGGGTGGGGGAGTCCAGAACTAGAGGGCATAGGTTTAGGGTGAGAGGGCAAGGATATAAAAAGGGACCTAAGGGGCAACTTTTTCACACAGAGGGTGGTACATGTATGGAATGTGCTGCCAGAGGAAGTGATGGAGGCTGGTACAATTGCAACATTTAAAAAGAATTTGGATGAGTATATGAATAGAAAAGGGTTTGGAGGGATATGGGCCAGGTACTGGCAGGTGGGACTAGATTGGGGTGGGATATCTGGTCGACATGGACAGGTTGGACCGAAGGGTCTGTTTCCATGCTGTACATCTCTATGACTCTAAATAAAACCCAAATTAAAAAAACTCCGTCGTTACCAAAGCTGCCAACAGAAGGCTTACACACAACTCCAGTTAGGTTCTTAAAATCTACATACAAAGACTGCAATGACTGCTTAACTGGTTATATTGACTTCTCATTGATGTGATTTCATCCTTAATCATTGTGAGAATGCTCCCAACCCACCCCCCCCAAAAAAAATCACCTTTCTTTCCTGTATACCTTACAATCTGCCCTCACCTAGTCAATCTGGCATTAATTCTTACGATTAGAACGTTAGGGAACTAACAGGTGCATTGCTCACCTTTGGATAAAAATACTGTGGATGCTGGAAATCTGAAACAAACACAAATAATTCTGGAGAAGCTTAGCAAGTCTGGCAGCATTTGTGGAGAAAGAAACTGAGTAAATGCTTCGAATCCGGTATGTCTCTTCTTCAGAATCTTTCAATTGTTGATATCTTTTAGAAGGGAGTCAAGCATCCCGAGGAATACTGCAATATTTCTGGATGGCACCCGTGAATAGATTTGACGATCACTACAGTACATGCAGTATTTCAAGAGATGCCCTTCAGATCAGTTTAGCATATACTCTTTGTAAGGAGGATTCAGCTGATTTTAGAATGAGCAACCATATTGTGGCTAAAAAATATAGTAAATGCAAAGTCAAGCGAAATTAATGGATTAAAAAATAATTTGTAGAGGCAGTGTTGAATGGATAAAATTGTGATTATCAAAGACTTTGCAAATTTATACGTATGGATCTTAGCTTTGTTGCAAGGCTAGCTGTGGAGTGACAGAATATTAAAAGTGAAAAAAAATCGAGTGTACAAGAACCAAACGCAGCATTTATAAGAGACTGTAACTGTAAAACATTCCATATTAGAAACAGATGGATGTACATTATGGGACTGAATTTAAGTTCTTATTTGTTTTATAATATGCTATTGTGGATTAGTTATTTGAACATTGATTTAGGATATGAACTTTATCACAAAACCCAAATATAGAATTATCAGCATTTAAGCATGGCAGAAAAGGTACAATGTACTAGTCATAATTCAAATTAATTTTTTAACAAGACAAATAGAAGTGTAATTATTTTTTGGTGCATGAGAAAATTCACGCAATTCAACACAATGCCTGTGTTTATGATGCCAGAATTCTTGAGAAAAGGCTAAGACTCAAAACTTTGGGGATCAGGAACGGTGGCTCAAGAAAAACCACTACCAGTAATGACCTGCCCTTACACCCAACTTGTCTTCTGGCCATGAATAACCTCTTGATGCATTTCTCCTCATCAGGTGTTTAAAAAAACAGGAAAAGTGTGTCATTCTTATGATTTTACAAGAACAAGTCCACAAGAACAATTTAGGACATTATAGATATTTTTAATCAGCATGTTGGCAGGTGGGACTAGATTGGGTTGGGATATCTGGTGGCATGGACGAGTTGGACGGAAGGGTCTGTTCGATGCTGTACATCTCGATGACTACGTTCAGACATGTCATTACACACATCTGAAGCCAGTGGGACTTGAGCCCAGATTTCCTGGCCCAGCTGTAAGGACACTACCACTGTACCACAATATTCCCCAATTCAGTGTGTGTATACATGCATATATCCCAGATAATCAGACTTATTTGCAGTTAACAGTCTTCAAAAGTATACAATTGGTCTGAATGTTTGTGTTCAGAGAATCTCTTCCAGCCCTAATTTTATCTGAATACTTCCTTCTGTTCTTTAATAACAAGGTAAACATTCTGATCACTGTCTGCATGAACAACCTTCTGAATTCTTCATTGTATTTATTAGTGATTATCTTGTTCTCTAGATCTCGACACCCCCCCTCCCCCCAACTACCTTACAACTTTCCTCTTCAATTTTGGCACTTGCCTTGTCTTAATTCTATATCTGACTGTTGCAAAGTATCTACATTCCAACTTGCATCCTCTACTCTTTCAAATCTTCTCTCTCACATTAATTGTCAATAGAAGATACAGATGTCAATTGTGCAACTACTAGTCTGAGCAAAAGATAAATTGAGGAATATCCTCTCCACCCCACCTCCTCAAAGTTGCCATATTTTTAAAAAGCTTATGCCCTACAGTGTCCTATTTAGTTCCAAGAACAGTGTCTGGTTACCAATAAAGAGAATGCATAGGGATGTGGAAAAAGAGAGCAACACAACAAGCCTTAAGAGTAGTGCTGGACTTAAAAGTCTCCCTCTCCACAGAGGCTGCCACATCTGAACATCTCCAGCACTGTTTTCATTTAGAAAAAATACAAATCTATACGCAGCAAGACACAAAGCGTGCTGCTATTCTGAGTCAACGTGAAAGCCACAACATCTGGGCTGAGAGCAAGCAAGCTCCCATACACAGTAGGCCGCCCTGAGCCACATGTAGGGGCTTTCTCAGACTGAGAGACTGGAGGTGATGGGGAGCACTCGGGGATGGCGGACGGTCGGAGCTGGTAAGGGAAACCAGGCGTATTAAAGCCCCGGACCCAGCCCAGGAGTAGGGTGGACTGAGGAGGGTAAGAGGAGTCTCTTTCAGAATGGGTTTGTGTGTGTGTGTGTGTGTGTGTGTGTGTGGATGGAGGAGGGAGTGGGTGCAGCCGGTATCGAGGAGCACGGAATCGGTAAAGAGAGGAAGGGGGGGGGGGGGGGGGTGGAGAAGCGCCGGTTCCGGGGACGGCCCTTACCTTGGTCCGGAGCGCATTGTCCAGCTTCAGCAAACCCGACATGTTGCAAAGAGGGAGCGGAGCGCGAGCCCGGCGCCGCCTGACGTCAGCCGCCGCCCGCCTATTGGCTGCCTTCATGTAGCAAAAGCGAGGTCGCTACACACACAGCCCGGAAGTGAAGGCACTTCCGGCTTCAGGGTGGAGGTGGGGGGGCAAGGAAAGAGCCGGAAGGAAAAGGAGAAAAGAGCAACAATATCATTGAGTGCTGTGTGTGTGAGAGAGGGGCAGGATAGAAACCCTCCTCCTGCCTCACCATGCGGCTGTCCTGAGCTGTTTTTCCAGCATCAGACTCCCTCCTTGTCAAGTGAGAAGCAGATGAGGTAGGTTACCCTCGCTGGGGGTTTTCACTTTGTTTCTTACCTCCGTTTACGCTCAGCGTTTTCACCAGCATTGACTGAATAGGTTTTAACTAGGCAGCAGTGGGTACGACAGATGCTGGAGATTAGAGTCTAGATTAGAGGGGGGTGCTGGAAAAGCAACAGCAGGTCAGGCAGCATCCGAGGAGCAGGAGAATCGACGTTTCGGGCAATAGCCCTTCATCAGATTCATTCCTGATGAAGGGCTTTTGCCCAAAAGGTCGATTTTCTTGCAGTGCTTTTCCAGCACCACTCTAATCTTGACCCTGAATAGGTTTTAAGCCTATTCCAGTCCCGTTTTTTCCCCCTCGCCCCGCTTGTTTTTTTTTTAAACAGAATTGGTGATAGTTGATGATTTTTAAGGGGAGTGAGCGGACGCTGGTTTCGGGATGAAGAAGCAAATCGCTATCGGCAACTGAAAGGTTAATATTTTAGCTGGGAGCTGTGGCTTGACAAGGGAATGGGAGAACTTTTGAAAGTCCATTATTTGGTTGTGACTAAGTGGTGGCAGTGAACTTTGACTGAACTGTGCATTTTCTACTTGTATTTTATTGAGTTTTTTAAAAAAACTTCAAATATCAGATTTGAGGGCGAGGAACTGGGCTTTAATTTTGTCAGCATTAGTTCCCACTTACTCTTCATGAGAAATTATTTGTGGAGTAAGATAATTGCTGTTTTGTGGGTGGGTTTTGTTGCTAGTGATCATCTGTTGGAATATCATGCTGTCATATTTTCTGCATTATGGTAACTCTACGCTGATGAAGGGCTTTTGCCCGAAACGTCGATTACCCTGCTCCTCGATGCTGCCTGACCTGTGCTTTTTCAGTACCACACTCTCGACTCTGATCTCCAGCATCTGCAGTCCTCGCTTTCTCCTAACTCTACGTGACAGTTTGTCGTACTTTTGTTTATTTGCTTTAATCTCTCCCCAACTAGAGCTCACTATCTCAAAATCTTGTATTTCCTTCATCATACTTCCTCTTGTTGCATGCTAAAATAACAAGTCATTTAGCCATCTGTTGCCTGCCATTGTGCCCATTGTAGCTAATTCTGCTTTGTGTATGCCTTACCGTTTTCCCTTTACTTTGCCCAATGACATTCTTGTCATCAAACGAATTTGAGGAGGTGACCAGAGTTGGAATGTTCATTTAATTGCTTTCCACACAATTACTAGCCTCACTTAGCTTTCACCATGTCCTGTTTGTTTCAATATACAGCATCTGCAATATTTTCTTTTGTTTTCATGCTTGATCTGCAGTTTTCAGTATAATAAGGCAGAATTTATGTGAAAATTGCACACATTAAGTTAGTCTGTCAGAGTTCACAATGGAGCAGACTGTTTCCTGTTTGTGGTAGGAATAGCCAAATTGTTTTGTGCTTTCTTATTTTATACAGCTATGGAAGGTTCAAAGTCTTCAAGCTCCACCATGCAAGTGAGCTTTGTTTGCCAGCGTTGTAGTCAACCCCTAAAGCTGGATACATCCTTCAATGTTTTAGATAGAGTGACAATTCAGGAACTCACAGGTAAGAAATTGCAATACCTGTATATTTCCATTATTGTTAGTTTTTAAGTTACTGTCCTGTCTCTAATTCTGTAGGCTGAGAGTTCAAGTCCCATTCGAGTCTGAAATTTAAAAATTTGATTTGACCCTCAGTGCAGCCCTTTCTTGCTACTATTTAAATCAGCGATTCTGGTTAGCGGCCCCCATCTAGAATCATAGAATTTTACAGTACAGAAGGAGGCCACTTGACCTATTGTGTCTGTACTGGCTCCTGAAAAGACTACCAGCTGGTCCCGTTGTCCAGCCCTATCTCTGTAACCCTCTAAATTCATCACTTTTAAATATATATCCAACTCTCTTTTGAAACCTCCACCACTCTCCGAGGCAGTACATTTCAAATCATCATAACTCTGTGAATAAAGAGGTTTCTCTTCATGTCGCTTAGTTCTCTTGCTGATGATCTTGTAACTGTGATCCTGAATTACTGACGTACCAAATAGTGGAAATAAAATATCCTTCTTTACCCTGTCAAAATGTGTTCATAATTTTGAATACCCAAATAAGGTTATCTCTTGATCTTCTCTGGTCCAAGAAGAATAAGCCCAATTTCTCTAATCTAAAATCCTTCATTCCTGCGATCATTCTCATAAGATTTCCTTTGAACTCTAACCTGGATTTCAACTTCCTTTCTTAAATAAGATGCCAAGAGCTAAATGCACGACTCCTAATGTGGTCTGACCATTGATTTATAGACATGTAGCATCACTTGATTGTTTTTACATTCTCTGTCTCTAGTTTTATACCCAAGGATCCTGTAAGCCACCTTAACAACTATTTTAGATTACCTGGCCACCTTCATGTGAACCCTGAAGTCCCACTGCTCTTCTATCCCCTTAAAGTTGAACCATTAAGCTTGTATTGCATCTCAGTGGTTCCTCTCCCACAATGCATTACCTCACATTTCTCTGCACTGAAATTCATCTGCCAGGTGTCTGCCCATTTGGCCAACTTGTCAATGTCCCTCTGAAGTCACTCAGCATCATCCTCCCAATCCACTAATCTCCTTATCCTAGTATCATCTGCAAGTTCAGAGATTTTGCCCTCAATACCCATCTCCAAATCACTTATATAAATTTAAAAAGTCCCAAAATGGATCCCTGGGGAACATCTCTCTCAACTCGTGTCCAGTCCGGGAAATGCCATCTGTGACTATCGTCTTCCCCATATTTTAGCCAACTTCTAAATCATGCTACTGTTAATCCCAAACATTTCTAAATTGCTAAGGAACCTGTCATGTAGTACCATATCAAATGCTTTCTGAAAGTCCAAATATACAACATCCATGGCACTGCCCTCTACCACTGCCTTGAAAATGAACTTTATTATAGACATGAACTACTCTTGATAAAGCAATGTTGACTCTCTGTATTAATCTATTTTTCTCTTGGTGTCTATTTACCTTGTCCTGTATTCTGACCTCCATCAGTTTTCCCACTTGATGTAAAACTGACAGATTGGTAGTTTCCTGGGTTTTCCTTTGCTGCCTTTTTAAACATGGTGTTATATTTGCAATCCTCCAGTCTCTTGGACTCGTCTTGCGTTCAAAGTGGCCTGGAAAATTTCAGTCAATGGCTCTACAACTTGTTCCCTTACCCCTCTCAGCAATCTTGGATGTATCCTGTTTGACCTGGCTACTTCTCTGCCTGGAATGCTGCCAACCTTTCTGGCACCTCTTCTTTATTTACATCAAATCCCTACTGCGTTGGGACAGGCCCTTTGGCCCACTAAGTCCACACCAATCCTCCGAAGAGTAACCCACCCAGACCCATTCCCCATTCTATTATCCTATAATTACCCCTGACTCATGCACCTAACCTGCACATTCCTGAATACTATGGGCAATTTAGCATGGCCAATTCACCTAACCTGCACACTTTTGTGGATTGTGGGAGGAAACCGGAAAATGCAGACATGGGGAGAATGTGCAAACCCCACACAAACAGTCGCCCGAGGCTGGAATCGAACCCTGGTGATATGAGGCAGCAGTGCTAACTACTGAGCCACTGTGCCGCCCCTTAGTTTATCGTATACTATTTGGTTGCTCAAAACCCCCATTTTCAACTGAGCCATTGTCACCATTTTCTACTTTGGTAAAGGTAGAGCTAAATACTCACTTAGGATCTCTGCCATAGACTTTGCTTCAGTGAGCAGCTTACCCTGCTAATTCCTTGTGGGACCCACTCTACCCTTCATTAATCTTTTGCTATTAATATGTTTGAAAAACATTTTACTATTTGCTTTAGTGCAGCCTGTTAACTTTCTCGTTCCAGCCTTAGCCTATTTCTTGTGTTTTAACTACTCTTCCGATTTCTATTATCATAGAATCCCTCCACTGCAGAAAGAGTTGCAGTTGGCCCCTTGAGTCTGCACCAACCCTTTGAAGAGCATCTTACACAGATCCAGTCCCTGTCTTCTCCCTTTAACCCAAGCATTTTACCATGGTAAATCCTCCTAACCTGCCCATCTTTGGGCTATGGGAGGAAACTAGAGCACCCAAAAGAAGCCCACACAGATACGGGGACAATGTGCAAACTCCAAACAGACAGACAGTCACCCAAAACTGGAATCAAATCCAGGTCCCTGGCACTGACAGCAGCAGTGCTAGCTGCTAAGTCACCTAATGATATTGCTATTATTATTCCTGTAAACACACGCCTCCTTTTTCTTTTATTTTCTCATCAATATCCTCAGTTATCCAGTGAACTCTGGCTATAGATGCACATAATTCTCATGGGTATGTACTTCTCATGGGTATGTACATACATCTCTCTTTTGAAAGTCTCCCATTTTCCATCCACAAAATGTTTCCAATCAACGTACTCCAGTTAAAATTTTGAACCTTTAAAATCTGCCCTTTTCCGCTCTGGGATCTTAATCCTTGACTGATTTTTAAAATCATTTTCTGACTTAATTGTAATAAGGTTCAATATTGCTATTTCTCAAATGCTTCTCCACCCTTACGTTCTCCACTTGGCCTGCCTCATTTCCTAGGACCACATTCAGCAAAGCTCCCTCCCTGGCAGAACCGGAAGTGTCCTGTTTTAGAAAGTTCTCCTGCACACATTGCAGGAAATTTTCCCCTTCACGCACCATGCCCTGCCTTTATTTCAGTTTGTCCAAGGGTAATTAAAATCATCAATTATCACAGTCCTGCAAATTTCCTTAATCTGCCTACAAATGCTCCCTTCTATTTCCTCCCCAGTATTCGGAGGTCGAAAATAAATAGGCAAAAAGGTGCTTGCTACCTTCCTATTTCTCATTTCCAACGATATATATTCATATCCACCATAGCTACTTCCAGCTTGGAGAAAAAGATCCCAAGAAGTGTTCATTCCGCTCTTTCCAATATACATCCCTCAATCTATATCATAAAAGCAAATTTATCTTCAAAGTTTGTGAGAAGATTTGTAGCTCGGGTGTTCATTGTTGTGGTTCTGTTCGCCGAGCTTGGAATTTGTGTTGCAGACGTTTCTCATCTCTCTAGGTGACATCCGTAGTGCTTGGGAGCCTCCTGTGAAGCGCTTCTGTGATGTTTCCTCCGGCATTTATAGTGGTTTGTCTCTGCCGCTTCCGGTTGTCAGTTCCAGCTGTCCGCTGCAGTGGTCAGTATATTGGGTCCAGGTCAATGTGCTTATTGATAGAATCTGTGGATGAGTGCCATGCCTCTAGGAATTCCCTGGCTGTTCTCTGTTTGGCTTGTCCTATAACAGTCGTGTTGTCCCAGTCGAACTCATGTTGCTTGTCATCTGCGTGTGTGGCTACTAAGGATAGCTAAGGACAAACAACATGAGTTCGACTGGGACAACACTACTGAAGTTAAAGCTGCTTATAGCAAGGAAGTGCAGAAAGCCCAAGGGAGTGAATCTTTAGAATAGTTGGCATATTCTGGACATATCATGAGACCAAAGAACTATAATGTTTTGAGTAGGAATTCCATGAATGAACAGAAATGTTATTGTCGTGACAGGGCTTAGGAGAACAGAGAAGTGGGCCCTAGGATGTAGTAGTTTAGATTAGAGTGGTGCTGGAAAAGCACAGCAGGTCAGGCAGCATCCGAGGAGCAGGAAAATTGATGTTTCGGGCAAAAGCCCTTCATCAGGATCTAGTATCTTTTTTGAATTTAGTCCACACCCCTACCTCCATATATCATCAGGTTTAAGTCCTAAACTGGGAAGACTACATATTTATTTTAATGAATTCTAATAAAATAAATGTTATCATTCACTTGGATACAACTGCAAATTTCTATACTACTTAATACAAGAAATATTTCAGACACTTGATGAATCAGTGGGGAGATTAGTGAGAAATACTTGGGTTTTGTCAGCAAGGAGGAAGAGGCATGCATTTCAAGAGGGATTTTTAGAGCGTCAGGCCTGGTGATTGAAGGCAGTGGTGGGGGGAGGGAGGGAGGGAGAGGGAGGGAGGGAGAGAGAGAGAAAAATGAGTGAAAGAAGCTACGGAAATGTGTGTGGAATAGCATGATAGAAAAGTCATTCAAGAAGAGTGAAAGTACAAGTTTCATCATAAACACTTTGAATGAAGTGCTATACAGGAGCATAGGTGATATTAATGGTAACAGTGCCTTGAGACAGGTGACTCTCGGGTACTGGCTCAGCTTTATGCAACTTTTTTTAGAATGTAGCCTATCCTTTTCCCTTTCTCAAAAAATGTATTCTAATCATTCAGGTACGAGCTGATATCCAAACCTATCGTTTCATAGGGAATTTTAAAAAAAAGTTTAAAAGCAATTAATATTAAAAGACCAGTATGCTGAAAGTTATCCTATTTTTTTTTCCAGCCCCTTTAGTTACAGTTACTCCTGTAAAACCAGAAGAAGATAGGGTGGAAAATGGTAGCTCTGCAGAGGTAAGAACCGAAGTAGCTGTCTTTAAATAAATTCAATTAAATTCGATTTTCGTTGCTGTGTATCTACTTTTTAATTGTTAAATATGCTGGTATGTTGTGTGTTGCTGAAATATACTGAGTGCATCATGTCCTGGGAATAACCTGTGGAGGTAGTAAATGTATGGATTGTGCCATGTATAAACAACATTGTGAACCTTTTTTGTATTGGTGTGTGTGGTGGTATTTTACAGCTGCTTTATGATACATTTTTTAAAAAAACGTTCGATTGCACTTTCCAGATAGGCAGATCACTTTCTTTTCTGTAAAATTGGAGCTTTTAAGGGGAGGGATTTGCTTCACATCCAAATTATAGAACAAACTAGAAAAATGCAAATAATGAACACTTCCAGAATATCTATTTTGCCACGTGGAATGTCAGAATGGAGCAGTGCTGTCTTGGAGATGTCATTAAATGTGGCCATTGAATGTCAAAGTCAAGAGTGTGCTGCTGAAAAAGCACAGCAGTTCAGGCAGCATCCAAGGAGCAGGATTATCTTATGAGGCTTGTGGGCCGGGGGGCTGAGAGGTAAATGGGAGGGGGGGGTGAGGTAGATGAAGGTGGGTGTGGAGCGGATAGATGGGAAAGGTGATGGACAGGTCAGGAAGGTGGTGCCGAATTGGAGGCTTGAGACTGGGGTAATGTGGGGGAGGGGAAATGAGGAAACTGATGAAATCCACATTGATCCCATGTGGTTGCAGGGTCCCAAGGCGGAATATGCAGCATTCTTCCTCCAGGCGTCGAGTGGTAATAGTTAGATGGTGGATGGGGCCCAGGACCTGCATGTCCTTGACAGTGGGAGGGGGAGTTGAAGTTTCAGCCACGGGGTGGTGGGGTTGGTTGGTGCGGGTGTCCCAGAGATGTTCTCTGAAACGATCTGCAAGAAGGCGTCCCCTCTCCCCAATGTAGAGGAGACCACATCTGGTGCAACGGATACAGTAGATGACATTGGTAGAGGTACAAGTAAATTTCCGTCGGATGTGGAAGGATCCTTTGGGGCCTTGGATGGAGGTTAGGGGAGTGGTGTGGGTGCAGGTTTTGCACTTCCTTTGGTGGCAGGGAAAAGTGCTGGGAGTGGGGTGTGGGCTGGTGGGTGGAGGGAAGAGGATCTGATGAGGGAGTCCCAGGGGTAATGATCTCTCCGGAATGCTGATAGGCGTGGGGAGGGAAATATATCTCTGGAAGTGGTGGAGAATGATGTGATATATGCGGACTTTGATGGGGTGGAAGGCGAGGACCAGGTGAGGTTCTGTCCTTGTTGGGTTGAGAGGGGTGGGGTTCAAGGGCGGTGGTGCGGGAAGTGGAGGAGATGTGCTGGAGGGCATCATCAACACATGGGAAGGGAAGTTGTGATCTTGGAAGAAGGAGACCATCTGGGATCAGAGGAATTGGGTATAAGGGATGGTGTTTTTACAGGAGATAGGATGGGAGGAGGTGTAGTCTAGGTAGCTGTGGGAGTCGGGCTTGTAGTAGATGTCCATAGTTAGTTGGTCACCAGAGATGATGGGGAGATCCAGGAAGAGGAAAGAGGTGTCTGAGATAGTCCAGGTGAATTTGAGGTCGGGGTGGAAGGTGTTGGTAAAGTTGATCAACTGTTCAACCTCCTCATGGGAACACAAGGTGGTGCCGATGCAGTCATCAGTATAGTGGAAGGACAAGTGGGGGCTGGTGCCGGTCCAACTGCGGAAGATGGACTGTTCCACGAAGCCAACAAAGAGGCAGGCATAGCCTGGTCCCATGTAGCTGCCATGGTTCCCCTTTTGAGTTGGAGGAATTGGGAGGATTGGAAGGAGAAGTTGTTGAGGGTGAGGACCAGTTCAGCCAGGCAGGTAAAAGTTGGAAGAATACTAGTTGGGACAGCATGCCAGGAAGAAACGGAGGGCTTGGAGACCTTCGTCGTGGCGGATCAATGTGGACAGGGACTGGATGTCCATGGTGAAGATGAGGTGTTGGGGGCCGGGGAAATGAAAATCTTGGAGGAGGTGAAGGGTGTGGGTGGTGTCCTGAATATAGATGGGGAGTTCCTGTACTAAGGAGGTCAGGACTGTGTCAAGATAGGCAGAGGTGAGTTCAGCAGGACAAGCACAGGCTGAGACATTGAGTCAACCAAGGAAGTCAAGTTTGTGAATCTTTGGTAGGAGGAAGAATCAGGCAATGCAGGGTTTCAGGTTGACATTCACATTGAATGTCAAAGATCCTGTGGTTCTGCAGGGGGAACAGCCAAGATTCTCTTGGTGTCTGGACTATATGTCTCCAACCACTAATACCACCAGAACAAATTAATTAGTTATTAATTCAGTTGTGTTGTATGTAAAGTGATTTGGCTGCAGGACAATTATTTTATTTCAAAGTAATTCATCCAGTAAAGTGCTTTGCACTGTTTCAGTTGAAATAAGGAGCTATTTGTATCGATCTTTTCTCTCCAATAATTTATTCTGTAATATTTCACAAAATATTATTTTAGTTTTGACACAGGCAAGAAGGAGAGATGAACATGATTTTTACTGTTTTCCTCTCCTATCTATATAGGTTTTAAAACCTAATTTCTTTATAACCTTTTTTCCTTTTAAAAATAGGTGGTGGTCTGTTTCCCAAGCAGCCCAATTTAAAATGATCTACAGCAAGTTCTTTAGGATTAAAACAAAGTAAGGTTTATTACTGCATTCAAAAGCCAAAGGAATGGTTTGTGATGCATACTCTCTCACACATGCACACAAGAAAGGAAAGAGGAGGGGTGGGAGGGGAGAAATAAACCAGACTTATAGGAGATAGTGAGACCAGAGACAGGTGCTTAGCTAAGGTGGGAGGTACTTACTCCTGATATTATAAACAGATTATCGAACAAAAATCAAGCTGTATCCTAGAAGGAGATTTAAACAAACCAGCAACTTCAGTCATGTGACTAGTTTTTGGTTAAACCGCTTAACTAATCGGTTTTAATGTCCTGCCCCCATCTATTGTATTTTGGACGAGGTATGTGAAGTTGTTGGGGCCATATTGAACAATAATGGACTTCAATGGTCTCCTTTTTGCTCAGAACTGACTGGGATAAACATATCGTATATTAATCCTTGATGTTGGCTTGGGTGGAATGGTCATACAGTGCAGAGTATCATATGCCAGGAAGTGTTGAGTTCACTTTTGTCCAGGTACTTGCTAGAAATTTATGGAAGTAGCCAACTTGCTCATTCTGTTTGATAGCATCCATTTTAAAATCAAGCAAGAGTTCATTTAAAGAAAATTTAAGCATTAGAATATTATATGAAAATCTTTCTCTTGCCCTCTGAGCATTACAGTTTTAAAAAATAAATTGTGTTCAAAACATCCAACAGTTGGTCTTCATATTGGCTTCACTTAAGGTGTTTTATTTTTTAGGAAGCTTGCAGAGAAGGTAAACCAGATAGTGTTTCCAGAAAATATATACCTCCTGCTCGGTAAGGACATACAATTTAACTTTCTATGTACTAAACCAAGTCTTAACTTTGCTTTCAGCTTTTAAATGGTGATTAATATATTAAATTCGGCCATGCTGATGTTTCAACTTATGTTTCACATGCCTTGATGCAAGGTGATGTATCATGTGATATAAGTAGAACTTTGAACTTCATAAGCTGGGAGGGAAGATTCGAGGCCAGGTCATTTGGCTTGTTCTTCCATGTTTCTTTCTTCTGGTTTAAGAATATTCATCAAAGGGGCATGGATCCAGTTTGCTCCATGGCACCTTGTCTTCAAAAATGGGGAAGAATAAGTTGAAAAATTTGATGTTAAAAAATATCCTACAATGTAGTAAAATAGTATATTTTCAAATTAGCATTTTACTTTTTTTTTTGATGATAGTATTCTCTTCCAGAATTACCATGATGTTCTATTGAGCATGTTGTTTTGCATGTTGTGGTGCTGAGGTGTACAGGTTAGAAAGATCCTACTTTTGAAATCTCTTATGCTGATACTGAAGGGATAATAAGAATGCTATTTATTATTTGCATCATTTAGAACGAGGATGAGTGCTTACTTATTATTGTAAACCAGTGACACATGGTGGAAGTGAAAATATCTCTTAAATTGAAGAGAGGATGTAGCTTTGTCAAGGTACAGTTGTTGGGTAGTTGTACTTGTTTTGGTGCAAGGTTCACTAGATTGATTTCTTGGATCAAGAGATTTTGAGAAAGTTGCATATCCAGGGAATGACAAGAATGAGAATAGTGTGAAACGGGTAGAATGCTTGATACTATCAGGTTGGATTTTGAAAGCTATTTCCCCTTGGTGTCGAGTCTAGAACTAGGACTTAGTCTCAAAGCAGGGCAACATTTACAAACAAGATGGGGAAAAATATTTACTGAAGGAGCTGTTTTCTTTAGAACATTACAGCGCTGTACAGGCCCTTTGGCCCTCGATGTCGTGCCGACCTGTGGAACTAATCTGAAGCCCATCTAACCCACACTATTCCATTCTCGTCTGTGTGCCTATCCAATGAACTATTAAATGCCCTTTAAACTTGGCGAGTCTACTACTGTTGCAGGCAGTGCATTCTATGCCCCTACTACTGAGTAAAGAAACTACCTCTGACATCTGTCCTATATCTATCATCCCTCAATTTAAAGCTCTGTCCCTTTGTGCTAGCCATCACCATCCAAGGAAAAAGTGTCTCCCTGTCCACCCTATCTAACCTTCTGATTATCTTATATGGCTCAATTGTCACTTCTCAACCTTCCTCTTTCTAATGAAAACAACCTCAAGTCCCTCAGCCTTTCCTCATAAGATCTTCCCTCCACACCAGGCAACATCCTAGTAAATCTCTTCTGAGCCCTTTCCAAAGCTTTCAAATCCTTCCTTTTTAATGTGGTGACCAGAACTATACACAATACTCCAAATGTGACCACACCAGAGTTTGTACAACTGCAGCATGATCTCATGGTTCCGACACACAATCCCTTTACCAATAAAAGGTAACACACCATATGCCTTCTTAACAACCTTCTCAACCTGGGTGTCAACTTTCAAGGATCTATGTACCTGGACACAGAGATCTCTATGCTCATCTGCACTACCAAGAATCTCTCCATTAGCCCAGTACTCTGCATTCCTATTACTCCTTCCAAAGTGAATCACCTCACACTTTTCCATATTAAACTCCATTTGCCACCTCTCAGTCCAGCTCTGCAGCTTATCTATGTCTCTCTGTAACTTACAACATCCTTTGTCACTATTCACAACTCTATCGACCTTAGTGTCATCTGCGAATTTACTAACCCATCCTTTTATGCCCTCATTCAGATCATTTATAAAAATGACAAACAACAGTGGCTCCAAATCAATCCTTGCGGTACCCCACTAGTAACTGAACTCCAGGATGAATATTTCCCATCAACCACCACCCTCTGTCTTCTTTCAGGTAGCCAATTTCTGATCCAAACCGCTAAATCACCCTCAATCCCATGCCTCTGTATTTTGTGCACTAGCATACTATGGGGAACCTTATCAAACGCCTTAATGAAATCCATGTACACCACATCAACCGCTTTACCCTCATCCACCTGTTTGGTCACCTTCTCAAAGAACTCAGTAAGGTTTGTGAGGCATGACCTAATCTTCACAAAACCGTGTTGTCTATCTGTAATCAACTTATTCCTTTCTAGATGATTATTCTAGATGAAATCTTTGGAATTCCCTACTGCAGATGCTCTAATATTATTTATATTTTACTGAGATCAAAAGATGTTTGAGTAAGGGATGAAGGATATGGAGATAATTTCATAATACTATAAGAAATAGAACAGTTTTAGGCTGTTCGGCCCTTCGAGCCTGCTCTATCATTCAAAAGAATTATGGCCGAAACGACATTCCTCACATCCACTTTACTGCAATTTTTACGTAACCCTTTATTCCCCTACTGATCGAGAATCCATCTGTCTCAACCTTAAATGTACATGAGGACTCTACCCTCATAGCTCTCTGTGACAAGGAATTTTAAAGATTCTCAACCCTCCAAGAAACAATTCCTCATCTCAGTCTTAAATTGGCACCCCTTTATTCTGAGACTATTACCTCTGGTCTGAGACCCTCCTGTGAGGAGAAGCACCCTCTCAGCATTTACCCTGTCAAGCCCCTTAAGAATTCTGTATGTTTCATTGAAATCACCACTTCTCATTCTCCTGAACTCCACTGAGCAGGGTCTCAACCTAATTAGGCTTTGCTCATAAGACAATCCCTCCATAGTTTGGAATTCTGGTAGAAGATCAGTCATGATTTTATTGATGGAATAGGTTTGAAGGGCTCACCTGCTCTGCTTCTCAAATCTCATGATACCACTGTATTTATGTCTTGCACTTAAGTGTTTTGTATACTTTGAAATACAGTATACTCTGTGTATTTTGGAACCTTATCCGCCAGTAGTTAAGGGAAGAAGAGAAAATGGGGGAAAATCGAAAAATACCTCTATCTTACTCTTATTACCTTGACTTGTGTCTAAATGTTTGGACATTTCATTAAATGGTTTACAATGAATTTGTGAAATTATTCAATATTGCTGAATAGATGAAAATTATCATTTCAAATCCTAAATCAGGCATATAATTTAAAATACTTTAATAGTTTTCTTAGAAGACATTTATTCATGTGGTTAATTTAGACAAGTTATAAGATTCTTTGTTTATGGATGCAATGAAAAAATACTATGTTTTTATTTTCCACAATTAGTGGAACAGCATCTTCTAATTTAAAATAGCAGATGTGTTTTCTTGAGGTTTGAGATTATTTGGAGAATGGCTATAGAAGTTTAATCTTTTATAGGATGTTGTCCACAGAAAGTGCTAATAGTTTTACTCTCATTGGAGAAGCTTCTGATGGTGGCACAATGGAAAACCTAAGCCGAAGACTCAAAGTGAGTTTGTACTTTATTTGGTCTGATAACTATTCATCACTGTTTACTTGTGTATATAGCAAATATTTTCAAATTATACATTTTAGTTTTACAGCAAAACACTCTTGTACATGAAACAGTGTGTGTCTGTAAAATACTTTCAAACAGACCCCTCTGCTGCACTGATAATGCTAGGTCAGATTGCATAGTCTTATCCAAAGTTCGTGACAACTTCAGGAAATAATATTCCACTCAAGATTTTCAATATATGATGGCTATTTTTTAATACAGTTTATCTTTATTCAAATGAATTTGTAGACACAGTCTTCAGTGTGTTTTTTTTAAATTAAATTAATTTCAAAAGATAGAAATGCTTCTAGAACTTAGATTATAGAAACATTGGTAAAAATTGAATGGCAGATTTTGAAAAGAAACTTATTCTTCAAGTTGATTTCCCATTCCTTGCTCTGAGGTAGTCTGGGATCTGATTATAGTTGTGATGTTTATCATTAAGATGGAGGGGTGTAGGTTTCAGAAAAGGTCTCTATATTCCAGTTAAATCCCTCTCCTGCTTTGTGGCCCAGGAGAACTGCATGTTTATCCTGCTGCATATTACTTCTATGAAAATGGCTTTTACTAATCTTGGCCCATCACTGGGAAAAGCCCCACATTTGCTGAGCTGCTCAATGCAAATGCAGGACCGGTACCTGTTTTTTGGGAGAGCTTTGTGACCATCATAAGATGTTTAAGAACCCTTCCCCTTCACTAATTCTCTCTCTCTCTCTTTTCTTCCTCCTCCCCCCGCCACCACACCTTGCAGAGATTGAGAACATCAGGGCAAGTTCAGGGTGAGCCACCACCTGGGCTCAATGCAGGGTGAAATCCTGTAGGAAGGGAAAGTTGTCACCTTATTGTGAGGATGCTGGCATAGTGGTAATGTCACTGGACATAGTAATCCAAATTGTTAGGCAAATTCTGGGACGTGTTCAAATCACACCATAACAGGTGGTGAAATCTGAATTCAATTTCAAAAACTAATATTACTAGTAAGCTTGATGGTGACCACATAACCATTGCTAATTGTTTAAACCCATCTGGTTCACTAATGTCTTTTAGGGAAGGAAACTGCCATCCTTAGCTAGTCTGGCCTACATGTGACTCCATACCCACAGCAAAGTGGTTCACACTTAACTTTCTTAATTAAGGATAATCAATTAAATGCAGGCCTCGCCAGTGATGCTCACATCCCATGAATGAGTTTTTAAAAATTGCCAATGCTAGATCTTGCTGGGGGCATACTAGGAGATGTGCATGCCAGTTACTTTAATTGTGTCGTCCATTTAAATGTCGGAAATTCTTGAACTGGACAGGTGATGTCCTGTTGCTTCATGCTTGTCCATCACATGGTCAAAATAGGGATACAATGTATTGTCAAGCTTACTGACTCATTAAGACGAAGTCAAATTTTGTTACTTCCCACATTTTAATTTCTGTATGTTCTAAGTGAAAGATTAAAATTGTGTATATCATTAAATGATGTGGGTACTTGTTATTAAATAGGTGACCAGTGATCTGTTTGACATCATGTCTGGACAGACAGATGTGGACCACCCTCTCTGTGAGGAATGTACTGATACACTGCTTGATCAGTTGGACCAGCAACTGAATGTCACAGAAAATGAATGTCAGAATTACAAGTAGGTTACTAATACTATCTCTATTGTATCCAAAACTTATACAAGTATTGTCATCTAGATTACTTCCACTTGAAAAATATAAAACATTGATCAGAATCAAGGCCATCATGTTCCAGACATTTTAAAGCAGTTAAATGTACCCAAGAAAAAGTTTTTATTTAATACCTGAGAATAATATTTTCAAATCTACATTTCTGAAGCTGATTGTGTGATTTAGAGTTTTGGTGAAATAGAATCCACTTGACGAGGATGTTTATATGTTTTTGATGCAGGAACTGTTTAGAGATACTTGAACAAATGAATGAGGAAGATGAAGAGCAACTGCTGCAAGAGCTGAAAGCACTGAACTCCCAAGAGAACTTTTTAATTCAGGAACTTGAAAATGTAGAAATGAAACGGAAGAAGGTAGCAGATGATTTGGCTGAGGTTAGGGCAGAGACAGAGAGACTCCATCAAGAAGAAGCCCAGTGAGTAGACCAGGTTTTCATGTAAAAGTACAAAGCAGTATGCACAATAACTGATAGTGCATGATATTATTGCTTTCCTCACTAATAGTATGTATGAAACAGGCTTTTTGTTGCAAGATTTTAACATTCTTCTCTCTAAAACCAGAGATACTTGAGGAAAAGGGAGGTATATAATACATCCCAGATCATTTGCTCAACAATGACACTCAACCTGGTTCCAACCAGAAAAAAATCTGAAATACCGATGCATGTATAAAGATTACGTAAATTTCCAATCATTTATACAAGTGCAAATATAGTAACTAAAGAGGGATTCAGACATAAAGAGAGACTTAAAGAAATTGAGTGTTATTTTCATCTCTACATTATGTATACCAGTACCGAAGATTCATAGCACTTCTTCATTGTTTTGGTTCTTTTATTAGTTGCAGCATGAAATTGGTTCATTTTGAAAGTTTTCAAACTCTTTTAAACTAGAATAAAATGCAAGAAATCAGTCTTTTTTTTTTGCTCTTGTATGAATTGTTATGTTGAAGGTACCAGCGGGAATACTCTGAATTCAAAAGACAGCAATTGGAGCTTGACGATGATTTAACAAGTGTTGGCAATCAGATGCGATATGCTCAGATTCAGCTTGATAAACTCAAGAAAACCAATGTTTTCAATGCTACGTTTCACATATGGTAAGAACTAGTTAACTTTACCTGTTTTTTTATTAGATTCTCTACAGTGTGGAAACAGGCCCTTCGGCCCAACAAGTCCACACCGCCCCTCCAAAGTGAAACCCACCCAAATCCATTCCCCTACCCTATATTTACGCACCTAACACTGGGCAATTTAGCATGGCCAATTCACCTGACCTGCACATCTTTGGATTGTGGGAGGAAACCGGAGCACCCGGAGAAAACCCATGCAAACACAGGGAGTATGTACAAACTCCTCACAGGCGGGAATCGAACCCAGGACCCTGGTGCTGTGAGGCAGCAGTGCTAACAATTGAGCCACCGTGTTGCTCAATAATGAATTTTAATTGCTGTAGGTGTCATCCATAATCATCCTGTATTTGGATCAATATATTCAGAGGCTACATTTTGTTCATTTAACCTGAACATCCTGACTTGGGTAAGTCTGTGATGACACAATAGCATTTAAGCACATGTAGTCTCTTACGTGTGGCAGGACTGCATGTTCACCATATTGTTAACTTAGTTCCTTATACATTTTTGTTTGCTTTCCTGTTTCAACATCATACGAGGCTGGCTAGATTATTTTGAAGTCTTTATATTAATTTTTTTTCCCTTCCTTCACTAACTTGAGTCACGGACATTTCAGATCGAAAACGGGATGAATCATAGCTCACTTTTTGTTTGTACTTCTGTATTAACTTTTTGTTTTTCATTACTGGACAATATTAATTTCAGGCACAGTGGACAGTTTGGCACCATCAATAACTTCAGACTAGGACGTCTACCGAGTGTTCCTGTGGAATGGAATGAGATTAATGCAGCTTGGGGGCAGACTGTGCTGTTACTGCACTCACTGGCTAACAAGATGGAACTCCGATTTCAAAGGTGCATTTTGAAATTGCATAAAGTCTGTACCATTTGTGTAATGATGAGTTTTGAAGTAAGACCTGTTTTGCTTGGAATCATAAATGCCAAATGAAAATTGTCTTAAGAGTCTGAACAAAATTGACCTAATTCCTAATAAAACGTTTCAAATATGAGAAAATAAAACTGACAAACGAGAAAAAACTGAGTCTAGACTTCAGCATTTTTAAATAAGGAAATATAAAGATTATATTTCTGGTCCCCATTTTATAATTATTTTTGCTTAAGCATTGCTTGATGTAATCACAGAACTGAGAATTTATTGCTAACATTGTTTTTTGCTAATTTAATTATTTAGCATTTACATGATATGTTTTGGCAATTTTGCTATTTCATTATATTTAAATTGGCATCTTCACATTTCAGCTTCCTCTCTGTCCTTGAGATGACTCTCTGCTCAGGGATTATTAACATATGTGAAGTGGATTTCCCGGTCTTTGGAATTTGTGCCAGTACGGTAGAGGGTCAGAAATGTGCACAGAAAGTATGGCCTAATATCCCAAATATTGCAAATTTATTTTACTTGATGAACCTGTGCAGGGGTTACAAAAATATGGAGGAAGATTCCGTAGACGATTGATTAGGTCAGAGAAGGGATGACTCATTATTGAAGTAAAATAGGAGGTAGGAGATCATGCGATGGTGTCAAACTGGGATTGGAATCTCACAATCAAATAGAGTTCTGACCACTTTAGTTTGGTCTGAGACAGTTGCCAAGAGGGTTTGATTTTAAAAAAATTGTTCTTTCCAGTGAGAGAATTTCAGCACATTTGACACTAGAGGTCAGACCAGGAGTTTGACAACATATATATTGGGAGGGGAGGGAGCGAGACAACACCATCAGTGATGTTGAGTGAAGTACAATTGGATATTGTGGATATGTGTGGAATTTTTGATGTGGTTTTAATTTACAAAGTGTAGGTGAGGAACAGGAGAATACAGTGAATAATTCCTTTGAAGCCACTGTTAACATTGTTGTTGGTGACAGCACAATTGAAGGAACTTCTTCAGCAACTGCTACACATGTAAGAGTGAATCTAGGAGAAGTCTAGGTCCATTCAACTCTACCATGGAGAGGTGACTTTGGTTGCCTGGACTTTGGTCTAACACATTTTAATCAGTGTGGGGAAAATGAACTTCCACTTCAAACTATGCCCTGCTTTGTTTGTTATGTGTGATTGAAAGGGTTGAGAGTAACCCTTTCTGATGTAGAAGAAACAATTCTGTCATGAATGTTTTTCCCTCATCAATAAGTTCCAAAACACACCGATGTAAAGAATGCCTAAAAATTCAAAATATTTTAAATTGTCGAGTAAACACGCATCTTATACAAAATATTTTATCTGCTTTTATAGGTATCGTCTTGTCCCTTATGGGAATCATTCATACTTGGAATCACTTACAGACAGAGCAAAGGTCTGTACTGTGGTCGTAAACAGAGAAATGCCTTTGTGAAAATGTTCTCTTCTAGGTTCTAACAGTAAATTTAAAAATGCATTTTCTTTAAATGGGAAAACTGGCTTTTTTCAAAATGGTTTTCAGGAAGACAGAGTATTTGTCTTCCCCCACAGAGGAGAGGAGGGAGGATCAGACAAAAAGAATTAGGACCTGGGTTATTTCTGACCTTTTCAGAGACTTTGATTAGGACCGCTGAGTTGAAAGCTTATGGCTACATATAAAGTTAGCATGGGATAATCTCAATCTCAACACATTTCACCCAAATTGAACTCCACAGAGCAACTCATTTGATCTGAAGTTACAAGTTACATTTGGTATCTAAGATTACATTGAGGTATTTAGTTGAAGGAAATAATGTTTCATCCCATGCTGCAGATGACTTAAGTGTTTTAAGTTGACGTTAAGTGGAAAATAGCTTTCCACTTCTCCTATGCATTTTAGATATGTGTGTATATTAAACAATAAAATTATTTCACATGGGGAAATGTGCTAATATGTAAAAGTGATTTTATTACTTTAGTTCTCTTGAATACACTTGCGTTTGTTCATTTGTTTTCTTAAATATTATTTTTACAAGAATTATTTGAGAGTTTTTCTTTGGCTTTTAGGTGATTGTTGATTAAATGGATAGTTAATTTAAAAAAAACATATCGTGGCACTGTCATTGTAATGTAGCACAATGGGCCGTGTGTGGTGAAATGCAAGTTTGACATTTTTTTTCATTCACTAGTGACTACTTAGTTTTAGTAGCTTCTTTGTGGGGGAGCAGAATAATCCTAGGCTACCCTTGCATCACCTAGCAATCTATGCAAACCAGAATTCACCATTTTGTTTTTAGTTGCAGTTGTTATAGGGAATGGGAGAAAAGATGGTGCTTACCCTCATAAATTAAGAAGGATAGACTTGGCTTTTAAAAAATATTGTTTCTTCTAACTTGGTCATATAGGAGCTGCCATTGTACTGTTCTGGAGGATTACGATTCTTCTGGGATAACAAGTTTGATCATGCTATGGTGGCTTTTCTGGATTGCGTTCAACAGTTTAAAGAGGAGGTAGAAAGAGGTGACACTGGCTTCTGCTTACCATACAGGTAGATTATTAAGTACTTCAACCTAGTCTTGAATAATGTAAGAACAGTCAAATATTTCTGTTCCAAGGATGATATTACTTAATTGCATTCATAAATTTTGAGTTTACATATTTAATAAACGTTTTTATAAATTTTTTAAATAAATTATCTATTCTGCATTTGGAAGAAAACATCAGGAATAAATTGACAAACACAAGTTCTTTTACAGAAAACATCTGATAAGTCATTGTGTTTGGGTGTGACTGATCCTAAACTCTTCTTCACATTTGTGTTTTATTTAATTACTGACCCTCAAAACACTAATAATATTAATGACAATGTCCAAGGAACCAGGATTCTATTCCTATTGTATATAAAAGGGGAAACACTCAATTTACTGGTATGTTGTATCCCTGTCAATTTTGGGCACATTTAGCAAATTACATGCTATTTTTGGGGTCATCAGTGTTTGACTACAGTATACAATATGATGGCCCTTTCCATTGCTCGGATTTATTAATGCTGTAAAATTAGGATAACCTCCTTGTAAATATGGTATATATAACTGCTGCTCATGACGCAAATAAAAATCTCTCTGGGATTAATTTTTGCTTTACCTTTACTTTGAAGGAAAACTAATATTTCAGCAATTACATCCATTTGGAAATTTTCAAAGTCACTGCTTTGCAATTCCCCTCGCCTTGCCTTCAAATGTGACCATACCCCCATCTCCTTGGTAATACCTTATGGCATCTCCACTGAGGATCCTCTCTCGTAACTGTAAATTTTTTTCGAATTACTACTATTATGTACGCAAGTACTGTATATGATCTAAAAGATGTGATCAATTTGATATTCATTTTATAGTCCAATTTTATAGTTAGCTTTGTTAATTACAACATTGGGTGGCCAGCTTGAATTGCCTTTTCTTCAGCCACAAAGAGGAATAACCCCTATTCAGAACTTGATGCTTTAATATCATCATTTTATACTGTAGTTACTTCAGTAAATCAGACAAAGAAATAATCATTAAATTAACTAAGTTAGCAAAAATACAAAATAGTTTGAGTGTTGAATGAATAAAAGTAAAAGATTTGAGTACAGAATAAAGGTGTCTTGATTCATTTGTACGTAAGCTTGGTGAGAGGGGACCTGGTTTGGTTTGGTCTCCTTATCTGGGAAATAATATAATTCCCATAGAAGTGCAACAGACGTTCACCAGATTAATTCTTAACACGGTGGAATCATCCTATGAGGAGAGACTTGAGGATACTGGTTTGCATCCTCTTAAGTTAAGAAGCAGTGATTACAGTTTATAGTACACCTGTACAGAAAAAGACCTCTTGGTCCATGTCTGCTTCAGCTGAAAAATGAATTAGAATTAGCTTTATTGTCAGGTACTCACATGAGTACAATGAAAAGTTTAGAAGTCACCATGTACAGCACCATCTTAGATACAAAGGTACCTAGGTACAGATACTTAAGAAATATCAAGGGATCTGTACTTAAATTTTTCTATTTTATAAGAAGTCCAGCATAAGATTAAAATAGAAAAATAAAGAAATAAGAAATACATGATTTATAGGCATCCTATCCCAGTCCATGCCAGAGCCCTGCTTCAAGTCCAAACCTATTATGAGTATGTTGAAGTTTCAAAAAAACAAAAGAAATAACTGACTAGACAAGCTCGTGGGATGAGCCAAACAGTTTTATTCCACTTTCCAGCAGGATAAGCAGTTCAGGTGCCTTATGCAGACACCTTTCAAATGAGATAAGGGTGTCTGCCTTGAGCCTTTCAGGCCATCTGTTTCCTCCTCTCCCTTTTTAATCTTTCTATCAACATCACTGAAGCAGTCCATGTCCAAATCCAGGGTTCAGCTGAAAGGTGGAGAGTAACATTCATGATACTTAAGTGCCAAGCAATGACCATCTCCAATGGAACAGAATTTAACCATCTCCCTTGACATTCAATGGTATTAACATCACTGAATACCCCATTGCCAACATCCTGGTGGTTATCAGAAAATGAACTGGACTAACTGTGTACAGTGAGTAGAAGAGCAGGTTAGAGGCTAGGAATCCTGTAGTGAGTAATTTACCTCCTGACTGCCCAAAGTCTATTCACCATTTACAAGGGACAAGTCAGGACTGTGATGGAATACTCCCAACTTGTTACAACATTATTCAAGAAGCTTGATACCATCCAGGTCAAGGCAGCTACTTGATTGGCATTGCATCCATACTCTCCACTACAGACACTTAGTAGCAGCAGTGTGTACCATCTGCAAGGTGCATTGCAGAAATACGCCAAGCCTTCTTAGATAACATCTTCCAAACCTACAACCAGGGCCAGCAAATACATCCTAACACCACCATCTACAGGTTACCCTCCAACCCACTCATTATCCTGACATGTAAATATTATAGCTGTTCCTTTCAGTGTTGTTTTGTCAAAATTGTGAAATTCCCTTATTGATGGTATTATGGGTCTACCTACAGAACATGGATTGCAGCAGTTCACCATCTTGAGTACTACTAGGGATGTGCAAGAAATGCTGGACCTGCTAACAGCATCAACATCCTGATAGGTTTTTTAAAAAAAAAATACTACTAAATATATGCCTGAGTCACTAGCTTCTCTTCATGATCTAATTGAAACTTATCAAAACTCTTAGATTAGAGTCAAACAATGTTTCCCTTTTGGGGGTCTAAACTAGGAACACAGTCTCTGAAGGACAAGTCATTCTGAATGAGACGAGGGAGAATTTCTTCAATGAAGGTAGTGACTCTAAAAAAATTCAGAAACCTCAGCTGTGGAAACTGAGTATATTCAAGGCAGAGTTTGATAGATTTTTAGATGTCAATGATATCAGGACGTGGAGAAATAATGCAGAAGTAGTCAGCCATGATTTAGAATTGTGGAGCAGGCTAGATGGCCGGCTTCAATGTTCTTTCTTACTCAACTTAAAACTGAATTTAAGTAACTTGTGTAATACTTTTTTGCTGCATAGAATGGATGTGGAGAAGGGAAAGATTGAAGACACGGGAGGAAGTGGAGGATCGTATTCTATAAAAACACAGTTCAACTCTGAGGAACAGTGGACAAAGGCACTCAAATTTATGCTCACCAATTTGAAATGGGGGCTGGCATGGGTGTCTTCTCAATTCTATAATAGGTGATTAAATATTATTTCCTTATTGAATCCATACTGCTTTTGCTAAGCATTGTTCCAAGGTTTCATCCAATGTTATTGCCTGTCTAAGGTGATTCACTGTGCTTATATGTATGCTTTCCTTGAGAAATAAACTGTAAAATCATCAAATGTGACAAACTGGAGAGGTGGCTTGCACAGTGGGTTAGATGTTGAATGCGAGCATTTCAACCATGGACCTAGTTCCAAACCTGACGGAAAGAAAGTTTAGCTTTTAAAGTATTGTGTGAAATGAGTTTGGGTAGATCTAGTCTAATTCTGAATGAACATGTGGCAGTAATCCAAAGCTGCTTTTAGTGGCAATCTCATGGCAAAGTCGCAGAATAGCTGGTGAAAAATGGGGAAGGAATGTCACACTGGTACTGAAACAGAGTGCTGTTTTGATCATTTCTAGCATGTATATCTGACTTGATAACATTCAGTACCTGAAATGCAAAGAGACCTGTTCTGCAACATTAATGTCTCTTTTACCTTGATAAGCACAAATGGAAAAAAATACATAAAACAAGAAACAAAGTGACTTGTGTACTTTTTTTTTTAATTTGTGGTTGACATATGCCTGGATTTTGAGTGTAATATCCCAAATCACGATGTACTGCACCAACGCAATTGACTAATGTGCTTGAACAGACTGGAAAAATGTTGCTTTTTTTTAATGGATGCTAAATAATTGTAATATCTGAGTTGTGGAGGATTTCAAACCTAACATTGTTCCCTGTGATGTAACAGTTCAACAATGCCAAATTTTGATAGGCAAGTAGCTAAAGATTTTTGCTGTTAATCTACAGTTCATTCATGCCGTGACCTCTGAATCACATTTGAGTATGTTGAGGTGAGACTTCATAAATACGTACATTTTGGCATCAAGACGCTTTTATTTCATTGCACTGCTTTGAGTGCTCACCACTTAACCTGCAGCTGGGCTGGAGTATGTTGCATAGTTTGGTTGGTGTGGTTACAAGACATTAAGAAATTCAAAACTATGAACCACAAACAAGATGCAAGCAGTTTTTCATCAGAACCATGGGTTGACAATGCTTTTATCACACCAAAACACACTATTTTAATAATATATGTGTGTGTATATATTATATAAAGAAGTTTTATTTATAACAACTAATTTTGGCATGTTGTGCTACTGTTTGTCCAAGATGAAATGGAAACAACTTATTTTATACACTGGTGTTATGACTGACTGTAGACAAGATGCTCGTTCCAGTAGGGATACGACATTCACATTGAAGAATTAAATTTACCACTTAATCATTACATCGTTTCCAGAATCTGACCTATAGTGGATATTGTACAATAATATTATTTAGGCCAGATACAATATGCTTCTGTGAAACAGTATATAATTTCTCAGTAAAACCTGTCCACTGATCCTGTTGTACACTTGGTCTAGCTTTGCAATGTATCACTAGAAAACAAATGAAAGCTCTGAAACTGATTCACAAAGTTAAATACATAAAATAAATTTGAATGCCTGTTCAAAGCTCTAATATACTGTCTTTGACATTTAATTAAAAGTTATCTAAACAGTTTGAATGCATTTCAGGCATTTCTTTGTTTCTATCATAAACCAAGATCAGTCTTGTGGAATTTGACCATGTGGTGATTAGAATCACAGTCAAGCTGTTTTTGTTATATCATTTATTCATATGAATGGAGTGGAAATTTATTGATTAGTCATTGTTTATTCAGAAGCCTGTTGCGATTGTTTGAAGACAGAAGAAGGGTATGATGTTGTGTGACAGGATTTGGAATTGCCAGCTTATTAACATCTTGACTGTGTCATATCTTGCAAGATGGGATGTGAAATGAATAAATTTATACACAGGTGCATTGAGTATTTCTTATGAGATTGTCTGTGTGTGTGTGTTCCATAAAATAACGATGAAAGGTTGAGCACAAAATTCAGTTTCTGATTAAAACTTTACCACAGTTCATGTCGCTTCAAGCATCTTTCTCTATGCAATGCAAAGCTATACGTTCCTAAAGTATGAAGACATTGCACCTATGTTACTGTTAATAACTTCAGCTATAGTTTATAGTATGAATGTATTAAAAGATCAGTCAAAAAATGAGGAAGAATAATGGAATTATCATCAAATTTGCTCTTTATATCATCTCTTTACCAAACTTTAAAGTCCCAGAGGACCATAGGGCTACTCTCTTATTAGAGAAAGACAACTGATGATGGTTTAACCTGAGGGTCACTATGCCTTGAGCGAGGTTGAGAAGGCAGGACCTTTGTGGTGTCCTGAGTCATGTGGGAACTGAACCCTACATTACATACCAGCCATTCAGCCAAATGACCCCCAAACCATTGAGCAATTAGAGAACCACCACCAATGCCAAATGTTTTGAAACTTGTGATAATAACTGCATCTAAGAAAGTTTGTACAGTATTCCTTATTACAGCAAATTTAAATTAAAGCAAATTGATGGTTTTGGGTACTTCTCAATAAGCATATCACACACAAAAAAAAACAGAGTGCTTCCAGGGTATGATGTAATTTTAGGAAAATAGTATTTTGGGGATCTCAACTAGAAGCTGTTTCTTATTAGGAAATAAATGATGACTACCTGAGTTATATATTGTCTTGCAAAGACTACGTTTTGTCATGTTGGTTAAAGAACTGGGTTTTGAGGCATGCTGAAAAGGAGGAGAGGTGGAAATTTAAGAAGAGAATTCCTGAGCTTGGAGACTAAGTAACTGTAGCTGAAGGATGGCTGCCAATGGTGGAGAGAGAAAACTTGGATATGGGCAAGAAGCCAGAGTGGAAGAGCACAGATCTTGGAGTGATAGGAAGGACTGAAATCATACAAAAATATGAAAAACAGCATTACACTATCTATTCTGAAGATTTTAACTCTGGTTTTTGCAAGTGTGTCAATTACATTATCTGTTGAGGTTTTATATGCTTCAGGTATATGTTGCTATTGTTTCAATGGTAACTTAGTTATAAAGCCAAAATCAAAACAGCTAATAATCAATTCCTCTATTTACAGTATTTTCTTCTCTGCATTTATTTTTCTTATCTTCATATTCCTGAGGAGATTATAGAAAGCATTTAAACAACCCTTCATTTATGAATTTGATTTTAAATATTTAATTTAGAATTACTTGTGCTGTAATTTAGAATCATGTGCAGTATAAGAATAGCACTTAAAGTCAACATTTTTGACAAATTGTCTGAAACTGACTTTATATCTCAGATTAGTGACAAGCAATTCACTTATGTATAATTTACAAAATTACTGCACTGACAAAGTTCAATATCCATTAACATTGGAACCTATTTCAAATGACTTACTCCTGGAAAAATGTTGTTTAATATTATTTGAGAAAACTCCGAGATGCTCTCTTCTGTTACACCACTAATTGAAGCCAGCTGCTGCACAACCTTTTTTGTAAAGTAAAATAATAAAACAAAATTAAGATTTTTTTGTGACAACCTAATGCTTATTTTCTGTTAGAAAAACAGTTATGATCCTTAAGAATAAAAGACAATAGTAAATTCACTAATACAAATTATCAGTGCAACCACTATATTTACTACCTTGAACCATGGTGTGTAGTTCAGTATGAATGCACTTGTTCCAATGACCCCAACAGCTAGAAGCATGCAATCTTCCTTTACCGTCAAAAATTTTGCTCTATGATAAAGTCAAATATTATTTGATTTTTTATTTCCCTGAGAACAAAGGGAACATCTGAATGACTTGCATAAATTAAAAATGCACACAATTGTTAGCTATATAGCTGCCTACCATTCTAACTTTGTTGACAGAGTATCTCTGAACCAGTGTGTCAACAAGGTGTTTTATCATGGGAGTTAATGCAATGGCTAATCATTTTTCTGTACTTACAGTACTGGGGGTTTTGAGCAGAACTTCAGGGTTTTTTTCACATTTCTGAAAAATAACTCATTAAGGAGTTCATATAGAAGTAATGCTGTGATGCAGATTTATACGCAACTTCCATGCAGAAGTCTTACATTTTTGTCACTAAATAGACCTGACCTTATCCTATGATTACCTTTTGAGTATTCTCAAAAATCTTCCAAATATTATCATCATTCTTAATATCCCCTTTAGCTTGTTTTGTACCTATGCAGCTTATTGTCATATCTCTAACTGCTAACATTTATAAGTACAGAATTAAAATGCTTATACTACCATATTACATTGGTTGTATTCAAAACATTGTATTCATCTGCTGCATCAGTGAAACTAGTAATCAAATGTAGAAAGCTTCTTTTGACCAGGGAATTGTTTTAAGAGTATCAGAATGACTCAAACTGAAGGGAAATCTATTTCTGATCTGATGTGACCCATGATTTATAGCAAAATCTGGATTGAATTAGCCCCTTTGTGTATGACTGATTTATTTTGTTGCAAAGTTTAATTTGAAGCTGCAACACTTTTTGTAAATAGTAAACCTCTGTTTACTCGAGTTTAAAAAACAACAAAAATGCTTTTTAAAAACAACTTGATTCTAATGTGACAAACAAAAATACTTACCTTTGGAGTTCACTAGGTGTAGAATTTTCAATAGCAATTTTGAGTAAGTTTTCATAGATGGTGTTTCTCATGAGATAAACAAATTTTAGCACCTTTAGGGAAATACAGTGTAGATACTTAATGGGAACCGATGGATCATTGTACCCTTTTTAAAAACAAAATCATAAATTAGTTATTTTGAAAGTAGCTTATACCGAAATCTAGTTGTTTAAACTGCACAGGAATGAAACTTAAAACAAGAACATTGATGTTGGAGAAACTAAGCAGGTTTGCCTGCATTTGTGGGGAGAAAGCAGAATTAATGTTTAGAGTCCAGTGCCTCATCAGAACTGATAGCAGCTAGGAAAAGTTGGTACTTATGCTAAAGGTAAAATTGGGGGGGGAGGAGGGGGTGGGGTTGGGGGGATGAGATTGAGCACAGAGAAACAGATAAAAAGGGTAAGCAGATAAGGTGATTATTGATAGTAGGCTTTTCAGTAGAGAACCTGAATAAGTGTTAATTAGACCTGAGAGTGGGAGAGAATTGGTAGAGTGTACTGAATGCAACACGTCTAATATGACAAAAGTTATTCAATTCTATGTTGAGTCTTAGAGGCTGCAGGGTCTCCAAGTCAAAAATTAGATACCGTTTTGAGCTTGCTCTCAGACTTGCTGGAATGCTGGTCTGGGAACATAATGATGTGTTGAAGTGACAGGCAACTGGAAGCTCGGGGTCATTTAACAGACAGAACATTGTAGTTCTGCAGAGTGGTCGCCCAGTATGTCTTTCATTTCTCCATTATACAGGAGACCACACTGAACAGTGAATACAATAGGCTAGATTTAATGAAGTGGAGGTAAATCATTGCTTCACCTGGATACTGAGAAAGGAAGTAAACAAACACGTAGATTAGATTAGATTAGATTAGATTACAGTGTGGAAACAGGCCCTTCGGCCCAACAAGTCCACACCGACCCGCCGAAGCGCAACCCACCCATACCCCTACATTTACCCCTTACCTAACACTACGGGCAATTTAGTATGGCCAATTCACCTGACCCTGCACATCTTTGGACTGTGGGAGGAAACCGGAGCACCCGGAGGAAACCCACGCAGACACGGGGAGAACGTGCAAACTCCACACAGTCAGTCGCCTGAGGCGGGAATTGAACCCGGGTCTCTGGCGCTGTGAGGCAGCAGTGCTAACCACTGTGCCACCGTGCCGCCCACTAATTACACCTTCTGCAACTGCATGGGAAGGTGGTGTGGCAAAGTGCTGGAAATGGAGGATATGTGGACCAGGATGTCCCTTAGGGAACAATCCCTACGGAATGTGGACAAAAAAGGGAGTGGAATATGTGCTGGTCCTGACTTCCTACTTGAGAAGGAATTGTGGCTTACAATCATTTGGCTGCAGAGGTCCGTGGAATAGTAAGTGAAGACTGGGGACCCTATTGTTGTGGGAAATAAGAAGGGGTAAAGGCAGAAGTGTAGGAGATAGGCATAAATAGCTAAGGGCCCTGTCAAACATAGTAGTGGGGAATCCTTGAGAAAAAAGGGTGGACATTTGTGAGACCCTCCTGCGGAAGGTGGTATCATAACAGCAGTTTTTGAAACTGGGACAACGGGATGGAGTCCTTACAGAAAGCAGAGTGTGAGGATGTGTAGTCCAGGTAATTTTGAGAGTCTGTGAGTTTGCAATGGATATCAGTTCTGGGTGTAGGTTTGCTCGCTGAGCTGGAAGGTTCGTTTCCAAACGTTTTGTCACCATACTAGATAACATCATCAGTGAGCCTCCTGATGAAGCACTGGTGGCATAGCCCGCTTTCTATTTATGTGGCGTCCTGTGGTGATGTCATTTGCTATTCTTTTTCTCGGGGGATGGTAAATGGGATCAAAGTCAATGTGTTTGTTTTTTTATAAATATTTTACAAAATATCTATATAAAAAAAAGAATAATACAAAAAAACAAAGATACAGGCAGTACAATGTTGTATCTTGATCTGTTAGTAACAAACTACCTCCTATCCTACCAGAATAAATGTATCTACTTAACTTTAACTAAACTACAAACAAATTAAATAAAAACTAAATTAAACTGAATTCAAATTAACTTAAATTATATCTCACTACTTTATTCTATTTCACTCATCACACCTCCACTGAGGTTCCCATCTCTGGGAGTATCCATATTCTTTTCCCCAAGCCTCCCCCTCTCAGGGCCCCACGGACGTCCAGACTGATTCCCACGGCCCTAATTAATATTGCTGATAAGTCTGCATCAATTTAATTTAGAAAATTGTCTCGTAAAATTGCTCCGTTTTGTGAGGTAGTCTTGGGGAAGCTGCTCCATCACCAGCCTCCACCACCCCATAAGACCTAGTGGTTTTTCCAGTGTCCGAATCATTAAAATGTTCTTCCTCGCACAGTGGGTAAGAATGTTACACAATCTCTTCCCGTATTTCCCCAGAAAGGGCAAATTTGGCAACCCCAGAAGAAGAACCGGATCCACGTTAACTTCAATCCCCAGGATGTCCTTTAGTTCCCTTACTATAGCACTCCAGTATCTCTGGATCTTACAACAGGACCAGTAGCAGTGTGTAAGAGTGCCTATACTAATTTTACGTTTGCGACACCCTGGTGACACCCCTTTCTTGAACTTAGCTAGCCTCTCTGGCGCCATATCAGTCCTGTGTAACATCTTCAATTGCATGGCCTGCACTCTGTTACATACTGAAATTTTCTTTACGTTTTCCCATATATCTTCCCATACTTCCAATGAGATATCCTCTCCCAGCTCTTGATTCCACATCCTATAGAGTCCCCCCACATCTCCTAAGGCATGCTCTTTCTGTAAATGATAAAAAAAAGTACTAACTGAAAGAGTGCCCGTACACAGGATCACTTTTTTCCACATCTAACTTGTAAAACTGAGCCAGGAGTGTGGTCTTCTATATATAATCTCTTACCTGAAATTACCAGAAAAGGTCCCTATTTAGACAACCCATACTTGTGACTTAGCTGGCTAAATTACATCAAGACCTCCCCCTTGAATAAATCTTCCAGACAAGAAGTTCCTTTATTCTCCCATAACTTAAAGCTGGAGTCCATTGCCCCAGGTTTAAATCCTTGGGCTCCCACCAATGGGGTAAACGGTGAGGTCTTACCTCATTATTGCCTTCATCTTGCCTCATTATCCTCCTAGTTTTTGTTGTCTTTAAAATGATTGGACTCTTGTACTGCTTGGTCACGAATTTCATCTAATCCATAAATAATTGATTAACTTGGGGACATCTTGACCACGAGGCTTCAACGTCAAGCCAAACCCGAATTCCCCTCTACCCAGTCACCAACATATACTACCAGGGGGCTTATTTGATATTTCTGTAAGTCCAGAAGATCCACCCCTTCCTCACCCTGCGAAAGCTGCAATTTGGTAAATTTAATTAGGGGGCGCCTGCGACACCAAATAAAAGAACCTAGCCACCACTGAGCCTTGGTAATACTCGTCTAGGTAGCAATAACGGGAGCATTCTCATGGGGTACAACAGGCGAGGAAGAACATTCATTTTAATCAGGGCTATTTGGCCTAACCATGATAACGGTAATGGCTCCCAATGCTGCAAATCTTGTTTTATCCTCTCCAGTAATTATGCATAGTTAGCTTTATACAGCTGGTGGAAGGCTGGGGTAATAAAAATTCCCGATTACAAAAATCCTTTTGACGACCATCTAAATGGGAACTGCATTCCGTCCTTCAGATCAGACACCTCCACTAATCCCCCACCGTTGATCCTATAGCCTGAGAAACTGCCAAATAAATTAATTGTTTGAATCAATCGAGGAACGGACTCCTCCGGCTTGGCCAAGAACAAAAGCACGTCATCAGCATATAGGGTGACCTTATGCGCCATCATTCCCACCCGACGCCACTATTTCAGGATTCCTCCTGATAGCCTCAGCTAACGGCTCAATGGCCAAGGTAAATAATAGCGGTGAAAGAGGGCAAGCCCTGTCGACTACCTCTCCCAATATTAAAGTTATCTGACTTAGTGCCATTTGTGATGACTGCCGTCTTAGGATCATTATACAATACCGCCACCCCCCCAGACCAACGCGCTCTAGGACCCCAAACAGTAATGGCCATTTTCTATCCAGTCAAACGCTTTTTCTGCTTCTAGGGAGACCACCAAACCAAGGATCAATCTTTGCTGGCATACCTGCACTATGTTCAGTATCCTCCTGATATTGTTGGAGAAGCTATGGCCCTTTACAAAACCCGTCTGTTCTTCTTTTATAATATGGGGCAACAACCACAGGACCAGCATCTAGGATAGAATTTTAAAATCTACAGTCAACAGTGAAATTGGTCTGTATGAAGCATAATCTTCAGGGTCTTTCCACTTCTTTAAAATGAGTGAAATATTAGCCCTAAGAGAGGATGGCAGACAATCCTGTGTATATGAATAGCTATATATCCCCAGAAGTAGCTCCTCCAACATATTTATGATTTCCTTATATAAATCACTTGGGAATCCATCTGGTCCCGGTGTTTTGCCACCCTGGAGTTGCTTTATTGCTTCTTGCATTTCCTGTACCGTCATAGGCGTATTCAACAGGGAAACCTGTTCCGTGTTTATAGTGGGGAGATCCAGGTTCTCAAAAAAGGACTGCATTCTTGCTGTACCGTGTTTGCCTCCCTCCGACCAATATAACTCTGCGAAGTATTCCCTAAATCTAACAATGATTTTCTTCAACTCATTGGTAACTGTGCCAGCCTTCTCTCTAACAGACATAATAGATTGGGCAACTTTTTTCTTCCTAGCCAGATGGGCCAGATATCTACCTGGCTTATCTCCAAATTCAAACAGTCTTTGTTTAGCAGTGGAGACCTCTTTTTTTACCACCTGTGTGTGCATTGTGTCGAGAGCCGCCTGGAGGGCCGTGACCCGCTGCAGCTTGACCAAAGAGGGCCTATTATAATATGCTTCCTCAGCTATCTGCAGCCGGGTCTCCAGCATCCGTTGCTGCTTCTCCCTCTGTCTCCTTCTAGTCGTTGAATACGAAATAATCAGGCCTCATAAATATGCCTTAGTAGTCTCCCAAAGTATTGCTGGATTAGAGGCCATACCAGAGTTGATATCCCAGATGGCCCTGAAATCTCTTCTGATGTACTCAACAAATTTGCTATCCTTTAACAGGAATAGGTCCATGCGCCAGTGCCGTGCATCCATTCCACCACACTTCATTTTAACATCTAACTACACTGCTGCATGGTCTGAGACAGCTATATTCCCAATTTTGCCAGCCAATGTTCTGTCCAAATAATCCAATGGCATAAAAAACATGTCAATTCGTGTATGGCACATGTGTGGGTTGGAATAGAAAGTAGTCTCTTCCATTAGGGTTGAGATGCTTCCACACATCCACTAATCCCAATTCCTCACACATGTCCACCAATGGCTTAGGCTGCGTGGGCGTACCTGCCAGGCCCCTTGGCAACCTCGGGATCTATTAGGCGATTACAATCCCCTCATTATTATGCATTGCATTCCAAGACTCATTAATATAGCAACTGCGCCCAACTAGAAATTTAAAAGGGTGCGCTGGGGGACAATACACATTCAAGACGCTATACTCTTCTCCATGTATTAGAGCTTTAAGAATGACGAGCCGCCCATGTTCATTCTTAATTTGGAAAGGGAATTCTTCTTACCAGTATAGCCACTCCTCTAAGAGGAGAAAATGAGGTCTGCAGATGCTGGAGATCAGAGATGGAAATGTGTTGCTGGAGAAGCGCAGCAGGTCAGGCAGCATCCAGGGAACAGGAGAATCGACGTTTCGGGCATTAGCCTTTCTTCAGGAATGAGGAAAGTTTGTCCAGCAGGCTAAGATAAAAGATAGGGAGGAGGGACTTGGGGGAGGGACGTCGGAAATGTGATAGGTGGAAAAAGGTCAAGGTGAGGGTGATAGGACAGATTGGGGTTGGGGCGGAAAGGTCGGGAAGAAGATTGCAGGTTAGGGAGGCGGTGCTGAATTTGATGGATTTGACTGAGACAGGCTGGGGGGAGGGGAAATGAGGAAACTGGTGAAATCCGAGTTCATCCCTTGTGGTTGGAGGGTTCCTAGCCGGAAGATGAGGCGTTCTTCCTCCAACCGTCGTTTCGCTGTGGTCTGACGATGGAGGAGTCCAAAGACCTGCATATCCTTGGTGGAGTGGGAGGGGGAATTGAAATGTTGAGCTACAGGGTGGTTGGGTTGGTTGGTCCGGGTGTCCCAGAGGTGTTCTCTGAAACGCTCCGCAAGTAGGCGGCCTGTCTCCCCAATATAGAGGAGGCCACATCGGGTACAGAGGATGCAATAGATGATATGTGTGGAGGTACAGGTGAATCTGTGGCGGATATGGAAGTTTCCTTTGGGGCCTTGGAGGGAGGTGAGAGGGGAGGTGTGGGCGCAAGTCTTGCACCTCCTGCGGTTGCAGGGGAAGGTGCCGGGAGTGGAGGTTGGGTTGGTGGGGGGTGTGGATCTGACGAGGGAGTCACGGAGGGAGTGGTCTTTACGGAATGCTGATAGGGGAGAGGAGGGAAATATATCCTTGGTGGTGGGGTCCGTTTGGAGGTGGCGGAAATGACGGCGGATGATGCGCTGTACATGGAGGTTAGTGGGGTGGTAGGTGAGGACCAGTGGGGTTCTGTCCTGGTGGCGGTTGGAGGGGCGGGGTTCGAGGGCGGAGGATCGGGAAGTGGAAGAGATGCGGTGGAGGGCATCGTCGATCACGTCGGGGGGGAAATTGCGGTCCTTGAAGAAGGAGGCCATCTGGGATGTGCGTTTTTGGAACTGGTCCTCCTGGGAGCAGATGCGGCGGAGTCGAAGGAATTGGGAGAATGGGATGGCGTTTTTGCAGGGGGCAGGATGGGAGGAGGTGTAGTCCAGGTAGCTGTGGGAGTCGGTCGGTTTGTAGTAGATGTCCGTGTTGATCCGGTTGCCTGAGATGGAAATAGAAAGGTCGAGGAAGGGGAGGGAGGAATCTGAGACTGTCCAGGTGAATTTGAGGTCGGGGTGGAAGGTGTTGGTGAAGTGGATGAACTGTTCCACCTCCTCGTGGGAGCCACTCCTCTACTCTTAAGAGCTAAAGGAGAAGAATACCCTGTCATAACCCTTCTGCTGCAGTTTCAGATGTTCCTTATCAGTTAAATGCATCTCTTGTAGCAGGGCGATGTCCACCCTTCCCTTCCCAAGGCTTGACAGCACCTTCTTTCTTTTAATGGGGAAATGGCTCCCTTTTATATTCCAGGTGTACCATCTGAACAAAGAACTAGTCCAGTGCAGCCCGTGGTTTCCCAAGAGGAGGAAGATTATCTGAGGTGGGGCGAGCGACAAAGACATTAACTCTATAAAGTTTAAAAACTACTTCCATAAAACTACTACAACAAAAAAAATTAATCACTACATTTAACTTAACACCCAAATAACCCCAATTCACTAGAGATCTCCCCCCTTGCCCACAGGGGGCACTTCTCCCAATCCTTGCTACCATTCCAACTCCCTCTCGTTGAGGCCATGCCCTAGCCCCAGGCAATTCACAAATGAAGAAAACCTGTTATTACATTCTGAGAGTGAACAATGGAAGCCCATCCCCCCAACACACACATCTTAACCACAGGTATAGCCACCCCCAATCTAAAAGCAAAAGGACAGCAGTTAAAAAAAAGCTCCAGATAATACCCAACTGACCGATATATGAGATAATTCCGGCTTTACATCAAGGCAGTGTGTAAAAAGCCGATAACCACAATAAAAGGGGAGAGAGGAGAAAGGGGCAATAAAAAATTTTTTAAAACCCCCATACCATTGTCTGTAATGATGCCCCCCTCCTACCCCCCCAACTCCCTCTCGAGTCCTTTAATTCAGAGAATTCAATAAATCCTTTCTCTTTTCTGCAGAATCAAAATTATATATGGTCCCTCCATGAGCGAAACTCAACACAGCCGGGTACCTCAAGGAATATTGAATGTTCAGGTCCCTTACTTCATCAAATGCCTTCTCTTCTTAATTAGGGCTCCTGAGAAGTTCTGAAAAAACATTCTTCTTGAGCTTTTGCACATTAAAGCCTGTGAATCTATTCCTGGTCTTCTTGCTGTTTCAATCACAAACTGTTTTTCTTTACAATGCAGGGGTTGCACTCCAACCCAGACCTGTGCATTGCGACCCGGTGAGGCTGCTACACACTCAACATGCCCGACTCCAACTCCAGCCCCAGGAACTTTGGGAGCCACTTCTCCAGGAAGCCAACAAAGTCCTCGGCTTCCTTGCGTTCTGGAAGACCTACAAGCCATAAGCTTTTTCTTCTATTTTTATTTTCCAGGTTGTCCACTTGCTCCTGAAGGACCCAAACCTGGTCTTCTAGCATTTGGATCCTCCCTCCCAAGACCTCCACCACAGCCTTCAACGTCGCGGTCCTCTGCCACTGCCTCAACTCTTTGTGAGGTAATAGTTGAGAGAATGTTGCTGGAAAAGCACAGCAGGTCAGATAGCATCCAAGCAGCACGAGAATCAACGTTTCGGGCATAAGGCCTTCATCAGAAATAAGGTCTAACACCCGAAACATTGATTCTTCTGCTCCTCGGATGCTGCCTGATCTGCTATGCTTTTCCAGCACCACACTCTCAACTTTGATCTCCAGCATCTGCAGTACTCACTTTTTCCTCTTTCATTCCTTGTTCCAATCCTAATCGAGCCCTTCTTACAACTCTTTCCCTACTACATCAATATTATCATTGGTGCTGTTTCCCTCTTGTTCAGGACTTGAAAAATGCATCAATTCCACCTTCGATTTCCACTCTGCTCTCATCTTCACCTGGCCCATCTCTGACTCCTGTTTCCCTACCTCCTGCAAAAATGCTATCCTGTAGTCCCAATTCCTCCGCCGTATCTGCTCCCAGGAGGACCAGTTCCACCACAGAACACACCAGATAGCCTCCTTCCTTAGAGACCGCAATTTCCCTTCCCACGTGGTTAAAGATGCCCTCCAACGCATCTCGTCCACATCCTGCACCTCTGCCCTCAGACCCCACCCCTCCAACCGTAACAAGGACAGAACACTCCTGGTGCTCACCTTCCACCCTACCAACCTTCGCATAAACCAAATCATCCGCCAACATTTCCGCCACCTCCAAACGGACCCCACCACCAGGGATATATTTCCCTCCCCACCCCTTTCCGCAAAGACCGTTCCCTCCGTAACTACCTGGTCAGGTCCATGCCCCCCCCCACCCCATCCACAACCCACCCTCCCATCCTGGCACCTTCGCCTGCCACCGCAGGAATTGCAAAACCTGCGCCCACACCTCCTCCCTCGCCTCCATCCAAGGCCCTAAAGGAGCCTTCCACATCCAAAGTTTTACCTGCACATCCACCAATATCATTTATTGTATCTGTTGCTTCCGATGCGGTCTCCTCTACATTGGGGAGACTGGACGCCTCCTAGCAGAGCGCTTTAGGGAACATCTCTGGGACACCCACACCAATCAACCACACCGCCCTGTGGCCCAACATTTCAACTCCCCCTCCCACTCTGCCGAGGACATGGAGGTCCTGGGCCTCCTTCACCACCCGACGCCTGGAGGAAGAACGCCTCATCTTCCGCCTCAGAACACTTCAACCCCAGGGCATCAATGTGGACTTCAACAGGTTCCTCATTTCCCCTACCTCACCCCAGTTCCAAATTTCCAGCTCAGCACTGTCCCCATGACTTGTCCTACCTGCCTATCTTCTTTTCCACCTATCCACTCCACCCCCCCCCGACCTATCACCTTCATCCCCTCCCCCACTCACCTATTGTACTCTATGCTACTTTCTCCCCACCTCCACCCTCCTCTCACTTATCTCTCCACCATTCAGGCTCTCTGCCTGCATTCCTGATGAAGGGCTTTTGCCCGAAATGTTGATTTTACTGCTCCTCGGATGCTGCCTGAACTGCTGTGCTTTTCCAGCACCACTCTAATCGAGACTCTATTTCTGTGATATCCATTACAAACTACCAACTCCTACTGTTACCTCCACTGTACATCCTCACAACCTGCTTCCAAGAAGGACTCCATCCTATTGTACCAGTTTCTCCATTTCCATTGCATCTGTTCTGATGATGCCATTTTTAACAGAGTGGCCTCAAAAGTCCATCTTTTTCATCAACTGAGGATCCTCTGCTCACATAGCTGACAGGGCTTTTAGCAATGTCCAACCCATTTCTTGTACTTTGGCCCTCAGCAGTTCTCTTCCCTCTCAGAACAACTATAGTGTTCCCAGCCTTCACTTACCATCCCATCAGCCTATGCATCCAAAGAATTGTAAGCTGCCATTTTCATCAACTCCAGCAGGATACCAGGATCAGTCACATATTCACTTCCTTTATCAGCATCCTCAGGAACTTTCCCACTGGGACATGCTGGTCCACCCCTCTTTCATTCCCAATACCACCTGTCCATACAACTGCAGAAGGTATACCACCTGCCTGTTTACCACCCTCCCTACCCGAGATTCTGAGGAAGGGTCAGTGGACCTGCAAAGTTAACTCTGATTTCTGTCTACAGATGCTGCCAGACCTGCTGAGCTTTTCCAGCAATTTCTGTTTTGTTCCCATTATCACATTACGAGTTGTTTTCAGCACAGCCTACATATTCTCTCCTACTCTCATTATGAGTTATTTAGCTTCTCTTCTGTCATGATCTGCTATCAGTAATCCCCTTATCTGTCTATCCCTTTCATATCTTAGTCTTCCCTCTCCCTCTTCACAACCCCTTCTTTAGAATAAATACCACTTTTCCTAGCTGCTGGCAGTTCTGATGAAGTCACTAGACTGCTTTCTCCCTATAGATGCTGTCAGATCTACTGAGTTTTTCCTCCAGTTTCTGTTTTTGAGCAAGTTCATTATCTGGTTACAATACATTCAATTGTTAATTAGTGATTACTTGTTTCGCACTCACCCATGACTTCTAATAGTACTTCAGTGTGAGTGAAAGGGGAAGGGACATTGACTTGAAAATTCAAAGTTTCAAGGACAAGCAATTCTGATTCCAGAAAGTCTTCTTTCTTATATGAGCAACCAAGTGACTGGAGTACCTTCAGGGCCATACTAATGTTAACAATCTGAAAAAAACAAATGGGTTGCATTTGTGGTTCTGGTCAAACAGTAAGATGGAATTTGTGTTTTACGTAAATGCAGGAAAGGATCTGATGATGCTATACTTTACCTGGTAATGGAATGAGATTTTGCTTGCTATTTGAACACATGACATGATCCGTAGCACAAAATGCTCTTGGATTATATCCTGCAATTGTTCCCAACCAAGTTTTTCTGTACTTTTGTCAGATCCTGTGCATGTAGATGAGTACAGTTTTTCAATGTATCGAATCATAAACCTGTAAAATTAAACAAGTTATAGCTAGTCTCATGATAAACCTTATTTTAAAAGTAAAGGGCCCTGCAATCATGCTTAATAATGGCATAAGCTGTTGTCTTCTCGGTATTTTCCTCCACTAATAGTGATGATGCCAAGTAGGTGAAGTAGCCAAGTGCAGTGAAGTATTCTTAGAACCAGTAAACCAGGAAGTGCCAAGTTTGTCCTTCACTCTTAATCACCTTTTAATACTGTGATGACAATGAAGCTTAAACAATGCACTGTATTTATATATTATGATGCTAACCACATCAAATAAAAAGCTAATTAGTAAACTGTTTATTCATACAATTCTGGATGTGGACCATTGAATAGAAAAGATGTTTCCCCAGCCCTAAAATAATGGGTTTATTTTCCAAAACAAAATCACAAGGCATATTATAATTGTTTTACCTTTCCAATAGCTCCACAGCTTGATAACCTGTAACCTGATGAAGTCCCAGTTGTTCACAAAGAAGGAAAACAAACTCTGTGATATGAAATAAAATAAATAGTAGCAGGAAAGTTACAAATTAATCGTGATAACAAGTATTACAAGTTTACAGTTGTTGAATAATGGGCTTGTGTGGCTCAATAGTTAGTGTCACTATCTCTGGGCTAGAAGGCCCTGGTTCCAGTCCCACCAGTGTCATAGCATATCTGAACAAGTTGATTTAAAAATCGACAATTTCTGACTTTAAACAGAAGTACTCGCACGCCTACCAATTAAGGTTGTTTTTTTGAAACAGCCTGCGTGCTGAGAGAGGTTCAGCAGGTTATTTTCATTCTCCTTGGCCACATCAACCAGAAACTCTTCCAACATCTCGGGGGTTACAGCGCTGAAGGACAGCTCTGGAGTATTTTTGCTGCAGCTCTGGCTTTCCTCTGTGTTTACAACCACCACTTTATTCATGGCAACACAACCTTTCGGCCTTCCTCGGGTTGAGTGCCAGTGATTGCGCAAACGTTGCAGGTCACAAGACCTGGAATGCTAAGATAGGTTCGAAAGCGGGACACAATTAAACGAAAGGACTGTCGAATGTGTGGTTCCTGGGAAGGTGCTAAAATAAGACAAATAAAATGGCGTCTTCTCCCCAACCCGCGTGCTCCTGGGAGGGGGGGGGGGGGCGGAGGTGGAAACAACTGTAGCACGCCTGCGCCCAGCCGGCATACCCCTTCTCCGCCTGCGCGTTGTGTCTCCACCTGCTCCGTCCCAAACACCTGTGCCGGTAATACGCATGCGCAGTGTGTTGGTTGCCGGCTTCTGAGCACGAGCTGCACCCTCGTGCCGGAGCCGTTGGTAGTTCGATTTGGCTGCGGGAGGTCAAACAACCAGAACTCAAAACAACCCACTGGGTTACAGTAAAAGGGGGGGGGGGAAATGGATGAGCTTGAGTGTACAAAGACAAAGCTTTCACGTACAAAACCTCAGGATGTTTGGAAATGCTTTACAGCCAATGAATCACGTTTTGCATGAGACTTCGCCGTGTAGCTATCCCAAATTAAAATCCATATTTCGTCAAGTTTACGAATGTAGTGAACAATATAATAATGAGCGGATTTCCCTGTGATCTTAATTGAGGGGTTAATGGCTAAGACACTGGGGATAATTCCCCTCTTCAAAATGGTGATGCCACAGGATCTTTTACATTCGCCTGATGGGACCTCAAAATGTTGTCTGGCACCTCTGACCGTGCAAGAACCTATCAGAAACTGGACCATCCTGGTCGACTGCCTGTGGTCAAGTCCTGAAAATTGAAAGTGGAATGTGGGGCACAATCATATCTGGGTCTGCTCTGAACTGAATCAAACCTACTTTCAGAAATATGTGCGAACTGAGAAACACACCTGCTTAATTTTCATACTGTTGCTTCTATATCAACTGATTCTTTAGATGGTTTCAAAAATACTTTGTTTTGAAGTTTTTCACCCTCCAAAAATGCAGCTTTTATATCAATTCATTTAGGTTGTCTGAAGTGGTCAACTTCTGGAGTAAACCTGAACCCAGAAGCTTGTGATTCGGAGACATGAGTTGGACCAACCGAGTCAGGAGTATATTTTTAAAAGCTAAGCAGATCTTAAAGTTAACTTTTTTTCCAGTAGGGAATCCATTCTAACATCTGGATCACCAAGTTTCTTTTCAAATCCCCAAACCATCAGTCTGACTTTAGCTTTATTTGTCTCGTGGACCACATTTTCTACATGTAGCCATCTGAATGGTAAGGATGGCTGACTCATACCTGGAACTACAAACTTTTTCCAGCTCTCCATTTTCTTTAGCATCCTTATCAACTTCTTGAGAGTTATTACAACATCTTGATTTTAAAGACTTCTACTTCTTGTCATATTCCCTCCCAGTTCCATAGTCCTTGATCTTGTTAAACCATAACCACAACTTGCTCTTCCATCCAGTTCTAAACAATTGTATAGAAGCAGTATATTGTATTCTGTAATTTTGATTGTGGACTAAATTGAAAGCAAAGACTAAAACCAAACATTGGAAGGAATTTGGCACTTTAAAGAAAATTACCAAAACTCATTGTGTGTGGTGTTTTATGTTGCTGCTTTGTTCATACCTGGGAAGATGTTTATTGATGGCATGGCACTATCATGTGCATAGATAGTGAGATTGGGCCAGGACCAGTAGATTGGTTTGTGCAATTGTGACTAGAAATGAATGCCAATTGTCATCAGCCTGACAAGAACTCTGTAGTTCCTGCACGACTGAACAGCTTGTGGGTGTGAACAATATAGAGAGAAGCCTTCAGACTGCTGGAAGAGCAGAGTGTGTGTCTCTCTGCAGTAAAAATACCTGAAATCTGAAGGTTAGTTATTCTCTCCTAATAACTGATGTAAACTGTTGCCTTTAACAAGTAACTTTGTAGGTAGTGTGCCAGTCACCCTGTGCATCTTGTGAAGAAATGGAAGAACTTGGAAAAAAGAAATTGAAAAGCAGAAAATCTTGGCAAGCCAAAGGGAACATCCTAACCAACTTTGTGGACTGATGCTATTGAATTGTGTTTCCCAGTTTTTCTTCCCTCCATCCATAAAAATTGTTTATCTGTGTCTGTCTGTATCTGTGTGTAGATGTTTGAAAAGTGGGTTAGATGTTTAACTATTAGAGTAGATAGTTAATAGCTGTATTTGCTAGGGTCTTTCCCTTCTCTCCCTATAACAGTGGTATTCCTTCATTCACTTGCCTGTTCTGGTGCTGACTTTCAGTTGTTGTCCTCTGGGCAAATAGAGAAATCCTGCATCTCTGTATCTTTTCTACAGCCAGCCTTTCATCTGCTGCCATCTGGTCTTCATAATTGTCCAATATATGTGAAGTACATGGTATCTCCTCACTTTTAACAATGTGTTCAGATGTGTTGGAATCAGTGCCACTTAACCTTGAAACTTGTGGGCGGCACAGTGGCACAGTGATTAGCACTGCTGCCTCACAACGCCAGAGACCCAGGTTCAATTCCCACCTCAGGCGACTGACGGTGTGGAGTTTGCACGTTCTCCCCGTGTCTGCGTGGGTTTCTTCCGGGTGCTCTGGTTTCCTCCCACAGTCCAAAGATGTGCAGGTTAGGTGAACTGGCCATGCTAAATTGCCAGTAGTGTTAGGTAAGGGGTAAATGTAGGGGTATGGGTGGATTGCGCTTCGGCGGGTCGGTGTGGACTTGTTGGGCCGAAGGGCCTGTTTCCACACTGTAATCTAATCTAATCTAATCATTTACAATGCCAACCCAGTATATCAACTTGTTTTTGCACATCTAGATTAAAATAACATGCTCATTTTGCTACAAAATGTGTTATATATTTAATACACTTTCCACACTGTAATGTAATCTAATCTAATCTAAAATCTGAACAGTTTGTCCACCATGCTGTAAAATTATATGCTTTTCCATCACTAATAGTTAATTAGGGCAATAATATTGGCCTCGGCGAAAGTGGGTACTGCAGAGAAGATGGTTTGGTGTTAGAGGGTGAGGTCATGGTCAAGGGGGCGGTAGGAAGAGGTGTCTTTGAGTTGGCACCTGGCTTCAGCAGTGTAGAGGTCAGTGCGCCAAACTGCCATTGCAGCCCCTCCCCCCCATCCGCTGGTTTGATGGAGTGGAGGTCTGCGCATTGGGAGGGTGAGAGGTTGGAGTGGGGGTTGGGGGGGGGGGGTTGGCGGGACGGTCGACAGGTTGAGACGATTAATGCCTTGGTGGCAGTTGGAAATAAAGAGGTCGAGGGTGGGTAACAGACCGGCACGGGATGTCCATTGGCCTAGCCAGTGACACCCACATCTCATGAACAAATAAAAAAAATCTATAAACTTATTTTCCACTTTTCCTGCCCTTCTCATTTTGTATATACTATGTTGCCAGATTAAAGTTTATTTCTGATGGCCTTATCAGACTTGCTGAACTTTCTCTGAAACTTCAACCAAAATAAATGCCCTTCTTCGTACATGCTGCACATTCAGGTGCACAGAAAAAGTGGAGCTAACTGTAATCCTACACTAACCTTGCCAGCGAAACAGTTGAGATTACCTCATTGAATATTTTTAAAGCAAAGATAGATAGATTTTTGAACAGTAAAAGAATTAAGGATTATAGTGAGTGGGTAGGTAAATGGAGTTGAATTCATGAAAAATTCAGCCATAATCTTTTTGAATGGCAGAACAGGCTTGACAGGCCACATGGCCTACTCTTGCTCCTACTTCTTATGTTCTAAACTGTGGGTCAATTGCTCATTTGCAAAGGAATCATTGGCTGTCTCCCAAAACAATCAATTAATATAGACTGTAGACCCCAAACATTTGGAACAAATTATTTATATGGACTGTAAATTAATTATAAGTTGGTTAATTTACAATTTTGTTGGTCAGCTAGGATTTTGTGAAGCATTTCATTGATTACCGTGTGATTTATTTTATTGAATTGTTACTAAAGGGATTTTCTGCTACCATGTTCATTCCATAATGTTCATAATTTCCAACATATCCCTAAATTCATCATTGGCAAATTCCCCTCAGTCAGGAATTTAGCTGATACAGGTACACAATCCTTTATCTGAAATCCTTGGGCCCAGTTGTTTATCAGATTTTGGAATTTTTTGGATTTCAGAATAAATGACATTTTCACACTGAAATAAAAAAAATGTACTGAACAGCACAGCCATGTGTGACTAGTACAAGCGCTGAGACACAACTGACGCCTGCCAGTGCTGGGTAACACTGCCATGTCACACCTGAATGACATGGGTCGAGTGGGTGTGGAGTTGAGCCACCTGTTCACATGCCAAACAACCTTGTTATGGAAAAAGAAACTTCACGAAAAAGCTTTGGATTTCAGAGCTTTTCGGATTTCGGAATTTCAGATAAACAATTGTGTACCTGTACTTTCAGTCTGGTCCCTATCCATTTCTCCATTAACTTGTCTACTATTAGTCATTTCTCTTTATAAAGTATTTTTGTAGACTGATTAAAGCTAGTTGCGGTCCTATGAAGTACAAAATGAGAATTCTTTTCCTAAACTCAGTATCTTCAAGTGCTTTGCGACAACATCTTTCAAGTTTCTTGCTAATGGGAGATCAATTAAGAGTCATGATGGTGTACTCCTATATTTTCAGCTAGCTACCTGAAGAAGGAGCGAGGCTCCGAAAGCTTGTAGTTTCAATAAACCTGTTGTACATTAACCCAGTGATCTGTGATTTTTGACTTTGTCTACCCCAGTCCAATACCGGCACCTCTACATCATAGTTTTAAGGTAATTAGCCTTTTTAAAAAACCTTTAAATTCATATGTCCTTGTGCCAAAAGCACCCGTGTTAAATGAATCTTTAAGGAATGCAATAATGTCTGGATTGTGTAAACTAAATCCACTGACTTCCCAAAAACAGTTGCTTTGTTGTCTTTCTTGATCATTTCCATTTGTATCTTTTTCAAGAACGATCTGCTGAGCATCACTTGATACTATGAGCATATAGAAGGTTTACCCTTGCCATTTTACAGGGAGTGACCACTCTCATCCTCAACCCTTCTGAAGGAAGCAGAATTCTTTAACTTAAACCTTACTACTTAAAGAATCCAGATGCAATTTTTAACCAAACCATTCCACATTCTGGATGTGCATCCACTGTCCAACAAAATGCAGTGGAATCATGTCTGTGACTAAAACATTCATTGCTATTTGCTGGTTCTTCTAACTAGGGCAATTCCCTCTGCCTCATCAGTATTACCATCCTTTCCTTCTGAACTTTTCCCATTGTCTATAATTTTGCCCACCTTGTTCTTCATTTAGAAAAGTTCATTGTGTAATGGTATTTTGAATCACATCTATAATATAGAGGGTACAACTCTAAAGGGAGTGTAGGAGTTGAGGAATCTTGGTGTATATATACATAAGTTATTAAAGGTTACAAGACATGTTGAGACAGAAGTTAATAAAACATTCAGTATTATAGGCCGTATTAATAGCAGCGTAAAGTTCAAGAGTAATAATGAACTTACAAAAGACACTGGTCTGACCTCAGCTGCAGTATTTGGTCCAACACCTAAAGAGGTATGTAATGACATTGGAAAGAATGCAGAAGAGGTTTGAGAATGGTACCATGTATGACGAATTTCAATTACGAATTCAGATCAGAGAAACTGGGACATTTCTCTTTGAAAAGAAGGCTAAATTGAAACAGATTGATGCATTCAAAATCATGACAAATGTGGACAGAATAAATAAAAAATGTTCCCAAGAAAAAGGGCTTTAATTGAAAGCAATGAAGCAAAAGTGATATCTTAAAGTGATTCATGTAACAAAGGTTTTTATCTGGAATATATTGCCTGAGTATGTGAAGGCAGGTTCAGCCCAGGCATTCAAAAGGGAATTAGGTGTTTATTTGAAAAGGAACAATGAGCAGGGTGAAGGGATGAAGGCAGGAGATTAGCACGATGTGACATGCTAATTTGGAGAGCTGGCTTCTTTTTGTATTATAACATTTCCGTGATCTTTGATGGTAAATGGTGTTTCATAAAAGGTGGTGAGGAATGGGTTTTATCCACAGATGGCTTGGCTGTTTGTTCATTATTTGCTTCTTTCAAACTCCACTCAGCATTATGCCAGCACTGAACTGTCATTCCTGAATTGGACTACGGTAGTCGTTTGGTCCTTTAGTGCCACCAAGTGGTTAAAGGTCAGAAGACGTTTCTGTGGCCTCAGTATAATTGACTGAACCTTTAATATTGTAAAATGTATCATAGATTCATAATCCTAAAACAAAACAGATACAGTGCGAGGGAGATATAAGGAGGAATACTAAAAACTTGATCAAAGGAATGCGTTTTAAGGAAAGTCCTAAAAAAAAGAGATTGCAAGGAAGAAATCCTTAGTGAAGAGATACCAGAATTAATGTTTCGGGTCCGGTGATCCTTCCTTAGAAGGGTCTGAAGAAGGGTCACCGGACCCGAAACGTTAACTCTGATTTCTCTGCACAGATGCTGCCAGACCTGCTAAGCTTTTCCAGCAACTTCTGTTTTTGTTTCTGATTTACAGCATCCGCAGTTCTTTCGGTTTTTAGAAAACGTTAATGTTTGCATTACATTCATGATATTGAACTTTTTTTGTTAATATTAATTTTAATGATGTCACTCATTAATTCTGCAGCACAGGTATATGTTAAAAGCGCTTTTCTTCTTTTGGCTCGTTTCAACATTCATATACCGACTGGCACATTCTGTCTGTAATAAATCAAGGCTGCATTTGGGCATCATATCCAATTCCACACCTCATCAAGTCGTGTCCACCTGCCACCCCTGTGTGCCCTGACCTACATTGGCTCCCATTCGGACAATGTTTCTCGAGATTTAACTCTCATCCTTGTTTTCGGTTCCCCATCGCTATGCTCCTGACTCTGTAACCTCTACAGTTCTGCAACTGTCGGTGAAAGTTATGCACTCCTCCAATTCTTTATCTTGACGACCCCTGATTTTATCCCATCACTGACAACTCCATTTCGTTGACTTAGGAATTTCGCAAACTCTGGAATTCCTTCCGTACATTTTATCTCCTTTCTAAAAAACAAACTTTTTCGGCCAAGCATTTTGTTTTACAAATGTGGGTTAAATGTGTGAAATGATTAGGATGGTGATATTTAATTAAAATTACTAAAATAAGATAACATAATTTTCCCTATCTGGTCTTATTTCGTACCTGAATATGTGTTTTCACCGTGATCTGATTATTTGAAATTACCAAGTGGAACAAATCGCGTTGCTGATTTGATTTGCCCTCTTCAGCTTTCCGTATTTGACCTTCCGCAAACTGTTCTCGTTGATTTGGAAAAATGGCGGAAATGAATTCGCCAGGAGGATCGCAGTTTGCGAAACGAGTCGACCCGAAAAGGGACAATTTGACCAAGGAACAGATTGAGTTCATGCAGAAAGTGGAGCTGGCTCAGTGGCATAAAAACATGCAGAAAAGGCGCGGAAGGAATGTAATCACGGGTTTAGCTATCGGCGCAATCGTGTTGGGCATTTGTATCCTTCTAATGTGTTTAATGGTTTGGAGATGCCGGTGTTGGACTGCGGTGGACAAAGTAAAAAACACACACCAGGTTTAATTAGAAGCACACTCGTTTTCCGCCGCTCCGACTATAACCTGGTGTTTGATTTTTTTAACAACGTATTTAATGGTTTGGTGGAGATAAGTGTGTCTTGAGCTTGAGCAATGTGATTTGTTTCGATGTTAACTAGCAGGCTGATTTGTGCGATTAAATCGCATCAAATTTTTAGGTGGCTCGTTTCTACCGCAATTTCGTGCCAACATACCTATCCACGATGTAGCAGAATTTACATAACGTTTCATATTTAAATAAGAGGCTTAGGCCATTCAGACCCTGGTGCCTGTACCGTCTTCGATGTGAATCATGATTCATCTGTTTTCTAACTCGATCCACCCCATATTGCTTAATTCCCTAAACTAATAAACAGCAATCTCTGGATCTCACTGTTTTAAAAGTGTTATTTTCAGCTAGCATTTGCCACTTCCTTGGGAAAGAGTTCCACACTTCTGGCACCCTTTGCGTGACAGACCATCCTAATAACTTCACTGAAATTCAGAATTTTCGCATTCTTCTGGTGCGACATAGGGAGTAATATGGGTCTGATGATTTAAGTAAGGATGTCAGTAAAATTGATAGCCACGGGGACAATAGGAGCTGTATGTGATGGTGTGCTTAATGTGAACAGTGCTGGAACTAACATCTTCGCGAGCAGAATAACAGATACTGTAAGAGGAATGTTTAAACTAACATGGCAGGGAGGAGGAAGAGAAAAACAAGTGGGAAAAAAATAAAATATGTACTGGCAAAGGGGATGGAAAAGGGTGAGAGGGAGGAGACATTATAAAGAACAAGATTGTTTAACCAACAACCTTAAAGAACAGCAGATGCTGGAAATCTGAAAAACAGATTTTGCTGAAGAAACTCAACAGGGTCTGCTGCACCTGTGGAGAGAAAACAGAGTTAAAGTTTCAGGTCCAGTGACCCTTCACTGCCAAACTTGCTGAGTTTCTCCAGTAATTTCTAGGATTGTTTGACAGATGGGAATTTGAATTCAACTACATCAATGCACAAAATAACAGAAATGGTAGTGTTCCTACAAGGCAGCCAGACAATGCAGACTTTCTAGTTTAATCTGTTTTTAATATGTGGAAGGTTATTATGCAGGATCCTCCCCCAGAAAATTAGATGGGACAAGACAGTATGTGTGTAAGTGGACATTTAGGATATGTCCAAAAATTAAATCCAAGCTCAAGAACATACATGCATCCAAACAAATGAACTAGGAACAGAAGTAGACACCCAAAGGATGATGTGTATATGGAATGAGCTGCCAGAGGATGTGATAGAGGCGAGTACAATTACAACATTTAAAAGACATTTGGCAGGTACATGGATAGGAACAGAGTAGATGGATATGGGCCAAAGTCATGAAAATGGTCTAGTTCAGTTTAGGAAACCTGTTTGGCATGGACTACTTAGGCCAAAGGGTCTGCTTCCATGCTGTATGACTATGACTTGAGACCATTCAGTCTCGTTGAGACTATAAGATATAAGAGCATAATTAGGCCATTTGACTTATCGTATCCATCATTTGATGATGGCTGACTTTTTTTTCAACCCCATTCTTCTGCCTTCTGCCCCTATCCCTTGATCCCCTTACTAATCAAGAATCTATCTCTCTCTCACTGTCTTAAATATGCTCAAATACTGGGACTCCACAGACCTCTGTGGCAACGAGTTCTACAAATTAACCACCCTCTGGCTGCAGAAATTCTTCCATCTCAGTTCTAAATGGTCATCCCTTCACTCTGAGACTGTGCCATTGGGTCCTTGTCTCTCCTACTAGTGGATACATACTTTTCACATCCAATCTATCCAGGCCTCTCCATATTCTGTACATTTCAATTAGAGTCCCCCCCCCACCCCCCATCCTTCTAAACTTCATTGAGTAAAGACCCAGAGTCCTCAGTCATTCCTCATATGACAAACCCTTCATCCTGGGGATCATTCTCATAAACCTCCTCTGGAACCCCTCCAAGGCCAGTAGATTCTTTGTTAGATACGGTCACCAAAACTGCTCACAGTATTCCAAATATGGTCTGACCAGGGCCTTGTTCAGCCTCAGCAGTACATCTCTGCTGTTGTATATTAGCCCTCTTGAAATGAATGCTAATATTGCATTTGCCTTCCTAACTGCTAACTGAACCTGCATGTTAACCTTAAGAGAATCCTGAACTAGTGCTCCTAAGTCCCTTCGTGCTTCAGATTTCTGAAACCTTTCACTGTTTAAAAACTAGTCTATACCTCTATTCTTCCTACCTAAATATATAATCTCACGCATTAACACATTGGATTCCGTTAGCCACTTCTTTGCCCACTTGCCGAGCATATCCAAGTTCTTCTGCAACATCCCTGCTTCCTTAGCACCACCTGTCCCTCGTTTCTGTGTGTCATCTGCAAACTTAGCAACAATGTCTTCCATTCCTTTGTCCAGATTGTTAATGCACACTGTGAATAGTTGTGGTCCCAACACTGATCCCTACAGAACTCCAATAGTCACCATCTGCCATCCTGAAAAAGACCCCTTTTTACCTATTCTCTGCCTTCTGCCAGTCAGCCAATCCTCCATCCATGGCAGTACCTTGTCCCTAACACCATGAGCTGTTATTTCGCAGCCTCTTGTGCAATACCTTGTCAGAGGCCTCCTGGAAATTCAAATAGATCATGTTCACTGGCTGTCCTTTGTCTAATTTGCTTGTTACCTCCTCAAAGATTTGTCAAACATGATGTCTCCTTGACGAAGCTGTGCTGACTCTGCTTTATTTTAGCATGCATTTCTTATTACTCAGCAATCTCTTGTTTACTTATGGACTCTAAAATCCTACCAATGATCAAGGTCAAGTTAATCCACCTATAGGGTGTTACATTAGCCATTTTCCAGTTCTTTAGGACTCTCCTTGACTCTAGTAATTCCTAAGAGATCACCACCAATGCCTCTACAATCTCCTCCGCAATCTCCTTCAGAACTCTGAGGTAGCCCATCTGGTCCTGATCTGTTTTCCACCTTCGGACCTTTCAGCTTCCCCAGCAGCTTCTCCTTAGTATTGGCTACTACTCTTACCTCTGCCCAACTTCTGGTATATTGCTGGTGTCATCACTGTGAAAACTGATGTAAAGTATCTATTCAGTTCCTCCGCCATTTCTTTTTTCCCTATTACTACTTCTCCAGCCTCATTTTCCAGCAGTCCAATGACCACATTTGACTCTCTCCTTTAGATATCTTTAAAAAACTCCTACAATCTTCTTTTATTTTATTAGCTAGCTTGCTCTTGCTTTTTATTTCTATGTCTTATCTTTCATTTGCTGCCAAATGGAACAGTAGTTTGCGGATGATACGAAAGTCGGAGGAGTTGTAGACAGTGAGGAAGGATATGGCAGGTTACAGCGGGATATAGATAAGCTGCAGAACTGGGCAGAAAGGTGGCAAATGGAGTTCAATGTAGCTAAGTGTGAGGTGATTCACTTTGGTAAGAGTAATAAAAAGATGGGGTACTGGGCTAATGGTCGGATACGTGGTAGTGTGGATGAGCAGAGGGATCTTGGTGTCCATGTACACAGATCTTTGAAAGTTGCCACCCAGGTAAATAGTGCGGTGAAGAAGGCATATGACGTACTGGCTTTTATTGGTAGAGGAATTGAGTTCTGGAGTATTGAGGTCATGTTGCAGTTGTATAAGACTCTGGTGCGGCCGCATCTGGAGTATTGTGTGTAGTTTTGATCGCCATATTATAGGAAGGATGTGGAGGCACTGGAACGGGTGCAGAGGAGGTTTACCAGGATGTTGCCTGGTATGGTAGAAAGATCGTATGAGGAAAGGCTGAGGCACTTGGGGTTGTTTTCATTGGAGAAAAGAAGGTTTAGTGGTGACTTGATAGAGGTGTACAAGATGATTAGGGGTTTAGATAGGGTCGACAGTGAGAATCTTTTTCCACGTATGGAGTCAGCTATTACAAGGGGGCATAGCTTTAAATTAAGGGGGGGTAGGTATAGGACAGATGTTAGGGGTAGGTTCTTTACTCAGCGAGCCGTGAGTTCATGGAATGCCCTGCCAGTAGCAGTGGTGGACTCTCCCTCATTATGGGCATTTAAGCAGGCATTGGATAGGCATATGGAGGATAGTGGGCTAGTGTAGGTTAGGTGGGCTTGGATCGGCGCAACATCGAGGGCCGAAGGGCCTGTACTGCACTGTATTCTTCTATGTTCTAGTGCTTAAGGTTAATTATCAAATTATTTAATATGAGAATAACTTATATTCATTTGACTTCTGTTATGCTAATGGTAAGTTTTATTTTATTTCAAAAACTGAATTACACCAACGAAGCTTTAGATTTTGAATAGATTCATGCAGAATTTTGGATATTTCCTTCATAATCTCCTTAGATGGATACACATTTTATTCAGTATCGCAAGAACGTTTTTTGGATGATTTGGAAGAAGAAGCAAAAGTTGTTCAAGCAAGAAGTAATTCTAAGACTTCAGTAAACTGAAATGCATAGTTTACATAATGTATTGTTGATTCATGACTGGTTAAATTGAACAATTATGCAACTATTATATATTAGCGGAAATTAAACACATTGGATCAAGATGTATGTTTTTCAGAGTTCATGGAGATTTTCATTTTCTGTCTCTGACTGCCTTTATCCAGAAGTGATCTTATGTCAGTCTAAGTGAGGATACAACTTATTAAATCCATGACTTCTGATACTTTGTATATGGCATAATTGAATGTATACTTTTGCTGCAGTAATAAATTTTGATTATAATTATCTTTCCCACCACATTAACAATTTGAAAAGAAATGTAAAAACATTGTGATTCAGTATGTCATTTCCTGTTAATTCCAATGAAATTAAAGTCCACACTGTATAAAAGCTTTTCATACAATTGAAAAATTTAACATGACTGAGGTGATGTTGAGCTCCTTGTGATTAAAATGTTGCTGACATTGTCTAGGTGTTTAAATGGAAGAAGCAAAAAATTGCTCATGTTACCAAAAGCTATGACTACAGGAACATTCTTTGCTTTGGTGACAGGATGCCAAAATCAAATTTTGTGATTCTATCTTTTGTATTCAGTGGTACAATTACTGTGTCAGCTACAGAAAGGCATACTGTATGGTAGTGTTCTCTTCAAGATTTTCTTGTTGCCACCAATCAGCTTTTTCCTGTCACTGTAAAACTCCTGAATTGTTTACAGAGCTGCTATATGTGCATAGTTCTTAACACCGACCTGAACTTGTTAACCTTCCAGGCTATTACGCTTGACATGAATACTGTTCTAGAGTGCTTTTTCATTATCTTGTTTTTACAATTCCTACATGGGATGTGGGTATTGCTAGCAAGACCAACATTTTTTGCCTATCTTTAATTATTTTTATTGACTGATGGGATGTGAGTGTCATTGGCTGTGCCAGCAATCATTGCCCATTTCTAGTTTCCCTTGAGAAGATGATAGTCAACCACTGCCATCTATTTGGTGTAGGTACACCCACAATGCCACTATGCAGGGAATTCCAGGATTTTGACCCAGTAACACTGAATGGTGATATACCTACAAGTCTAGAATATGAATGGCTTGGAGTGCAACTTGAAGGTGGTGTTTCTCATGTATCTGCTACCCTTATACTTACAGATAGTAATGTTCATGGATTTGGAAGGTGCTATCTAAAAAGCATTGGTGAATTGCTGCTGGAAATCTTTCAGAGGGAGTACACTGCTGCTGTGAAATGTCAGTGGTGGAGGGACAATGTTTGTGGATATGGTACCAATCAAGCAAGCTATTTTGGTCTGAATGGTGTCAAGCTTCTTGAGTGCTGTTGGAGCACACATAGCTTGCGCCTTATAGATGGTGGACAGGCTTTGGTGAGTCAGGTGTTGAGTTGATTGCTGCATGATTCCTAGCGTCATGAGCTCCTTTTGTAGCCACACTACTTAGCTGATTAGTCCAGTTCAGTTTCTGTTCAATAGCAAGCACCCAGGCTATTGATATTGGGGGAATTCAGCAATGGTGATGCCATTAAATGTGAAGAGGTGATGATTAGTTTCTCTGTTGCATATGGTTATTGCCTGGCATTTGTGTGGTATACATTACTTACAACTAGTCAGCCCAAGTCTGGATATTGTCCAGATCTTGTTGCATTTGAACATGGTCTGCTTCAGTGTCTGAGGTGTTGTGAATGGTGCAGAACATTGTGCAGTCATCAGTCAACATCCCCACTTCTGATCCTATGATCCTATTGCTGAAGCAACTGAAGATAGTTGGACTGAGGACACTACCCAGAAGAACTCCTACAAATATGTCCTGGAGCTGAAATGACCGACCTCCAACCACTACAACCATCTTTCTTTGTGCCAAGTGTGACTCAGCCAATGGAGAAGTTTCCAACCATGATTACTATTGTCTCCACTTTTGCTAGAGCTCCTTGGTACCACACTCAGTAACAAAAACACGTGTCATAGAGTCCTACAGCACAGAGACAGGCCCTTTGGCTCAAACTGGACCGCGCCGACTAAAATGTCTGTCCATGTTAACCCCATTTCCCTGCATTTGGCCCACATCCTTCTCATCCTTTCCTGTAGATTTACTTGTCCAAAATGCCTTTGAAATATGTTAATGCACCCACCTCACATTCCTTTTGTGTACCACCCTCTGGAGAAACTCAGCAGGTCTGGCAACAGCTGTTGAGAGAAAGCAGAATTAAGGGTGTATGGCTAGTGACTTCTTCAGAACTGATGGCAGCTAGGAAAAGGTGGCATATATGCTGAAGATGGGGTGGAGAGGGGAAAATAGTGAGAGTATAGGCAGAGATGGAGTGCAGAGAGAGAGAACAACAGGAAGACAAAGAGATTGATAATAGTATGCTGAGGAGAGAGAAAATCGGGTAATGGGATCATTAGTAGGTGACAATAGGTTGGCACTGCATAAAGCAGCCCAAATCAAGACAGCCTGAAGTGTGGGGGTAGGTAAAGGGTATGGAAGGTGTCCTAAAGGCTGTAATGTTGCCAGATGGAAAATGAAATACTGTTCTTCCAGCTTCCAGGTGAAATAACAACAATAATTTACCAGTATTTCACTCAATCTAGTATAGTGTATTTGCTAGTCACAATGTGGTCTCCTCCACATTGAGGAGACGAAACACAGACTTTATGGAACATCTATGTTCTGTCTGCAAAAATGACACAGCTTCCAGATACCTGCCACTTTACACACCATGATCCCTGACCAATATTTGTGTCTTGGGCCTATTGCACTGCACACCTTGATTATATAGAATGAGATCCTAGAGGACTGTACAGCAATTGTAAAATTTGAGAATTGTTCATGTCCCAAAACTTTAACGAAGAATACAGAGGCAGGAAGATGTGAGGTCATGGAATGATTTGAAATCAAGGTTGGGAACTGTGGTAATGAACAACAATACAACAGGAACAAGCTTTAAAAGAATTATCACGATCTTGCGTCAAATGGCCAATTTACACCTCTCTTTCCTCTCCCTAACATGGGGAAAAAAAGCTACAGCCTAATTACTTGTCCACAGCCCAGCTCGCCAAGACCATTGCTGAACTGATATTGAAATTGTACAGTATTCTTTGTTAAAGCTTTGGGACACAACAAACAAACAATTCTCAAATTTTACAATTGTCGAATAAACTTGAGAAATATTAACATTGCAGTTTGATGCTGAACATGTCCTTTATTGGTTGTCATGGACAAGGGCAGACCACTCAAAACATTCTCAAGCAGCAGCCCAGACCATAACTTTGCTCTTTGTTTCGGTAAGTGTACAGTGAAAATTACCCAGAATAAGTTAGTGAGGTTGACTACCAGGTTTTAAAACAGACAGAAATTTATTCACAAAATTACAGAATGAAACACAAAGAACAGAACTCAGTGTATCCAAACTAGACTTTATTATGCTGTTCCGAAAATACACAACAGTCCCAATAAACAAACCCCCTTAAACATAGAGTAAAAATGAAACAAAGGCTGCACCAAAACCCACATCACTGGCATCAATAGCCACCTTGAAAGGCTTCATGTAATCAGTTGTGGCTAATACTGGGGCAGTGGTTAACACAGTTTTTAGGCTGTCAAATGTCTTGACAGTCTGCTGTCCACTGAAACTTCTTGTCCTTTGTAACACTTCGGTGAGTGGAGCAACCACACTGCTAAAATACAGCACAAACTTTCAGTAAAATCTACTCAATCCCAGGAACCGTAGTACTGCTCTTTTCATCGACAGTGTGGGAAATTCCCCAATCACTTTCATTTTTGCATCCGGTGGGGCCATTTGTCTGTGCCCAATAACATGGCCCAGGAACGTGACTTGGGGTTTGGCAAATTCACTTTTAGCTAGATTTACCACCAAGCAAGCCTTCCAAAGTCGCTCAAACAAGTCTGATAAATGCTGTAAATGTTCCTTCCATGTGTGACTAAAAATCACCAGGTCATCAATATACACCACACAGTTGGGTAATCCATCAATGTCCTTATTAGTTAGTCTCCGAAATGTGGCTGGAGCGTTTTTCATACCAAATGGCATGAGTTTGAACTGATACAGTCTATTTGGTATTACGAAAGCTGAAATAGCCATTGCTCTTTCTGACAAAGGTACCTGCCAGTAGCCTTTGAGCAAGTCCAATTTATAAATGTTAGTTGCTTGTCCCACCTTTTCAACACAGTCCTTCAACCGCGAAATTGGATATGGATCAGTCTTTGTAACGGCATTGACTTTTCGGTAGGCCACACGTAACTGTTGGGTACCATTTGGCTTTGGCACCATGACTATGGATGAGCTCCAGTCACTGTAACTCACTTCAATTATGCCATCTTGGAGAATGTATTCTACCTGCTTCTGAACCAGTACCAACTTTAGAGGATTTTGCCTACAAGTATGTTGCTTAATCGGAACAGCATCTCCTATATCTACACCATGAACAATTAGCTTAGTACTTCCCAGTTTATTTCTGCGTATCTCACCATGTGATAGTAATAACTTTCAGGTCATTTCAATTTTCTTGTGGAAGGTAACTCAATAATTTATCCCAGTTTCTGACAACATCCTCATTGTCCAATTTGATTTGAGGAATGTCCCATTCAAAAAGTACAAATGGAACTCCCTTATCCCAGTCATGTGGATAGTCTTGATATAAGCCCTCAACATGGTCCTTAGTGTTTGATGCCACCTTTCCAGTGCTCCCTGCAATTATGAATGGTATGCAGTAGATTCAAATTGTTCTATTCCCAAGCTATCCATAACCTCCATGACTAGTTTGGATGTGAAGTTTGATACTTGATCTGACTGTATCTCTATTGGTAGTCCGTCTCTAGTAAAAAATTTGAGTAATTCTTCTACAACCCTTTCAGCTGTGATACTGCATAATGGGACTATCTCAGGAAATCTAGTCAATACATCCATTATTCTTAATAATTATTTATTCCTACTTTTTGTTTGAGGTAGGGGACCTACACAATCAATCAAGTCTCTCATGAAAGGTTCTCAAATGCTGGTATAGGTATTAAAGGTGCAGCTTTTATTAATGCCTGTGTTTTTCCAATTAGCTGACATGTATGACACATCTGGTAAAATTCAACATCCTTGTGTAGTGTAGGCAAGTAAAAATGTCTTTTGTATTTTAGCCTGTGTCTTCCTCACTCCTAAATGACCTCCAAGTGGTAGCTCATGCACCACTCACAGCACTTCCTTTCTGTACCCTACTGGCAAAACAATGTGATGAACCTCTGCCCATTTCTCATCTGCTTGAGTGTGTGATGGTTTCCATTTCCCCATTAAGACATAATTTTTCAGGTAATAACACATAGGGATGCATTCACTCTCCTTCCATGTATATGCCTTTTGATACAACTGCTTTAAGTTCTCATCTCTCTGCTGTAGCTTAATAAGCTTAGCAGAGCTAAAGATACTTGCATGTTTACCTATTTGATCCTGTTCTGTCCCACTTATCTGATTAAAAAAAAGTATCTGAGAAGACCACCTCAGCTTCCTTATCTGTGCTTTTTGATCTCTTCTACTCCAGCTTGTGACTCCACGATCTTGTTACTACACAATTAGGGAAGATACCCAAATAAGACTCCTGCAGTGCTTCACTTGCCTGCATCTCCACTGGCTTTTCAGCTAGAGTAGGCAGCATGCCTACCAATGAATCAGCTATATCATTTGCAAGGTTAATTTGTATTCCTGGAGCTGAAGGTTTGTCCAGTACTCCTACCACAAATTCTTCACTCTTTTTGTGGACACTTTGGCCTCACTTTACATAATTGAGCGCTTTTTGTCTCACCATGAATTTCTGTTACCTTTTCTGGCAATAGTCTTTCAGGAATACATATCTCCTCATCCTTCAGCATCACAGACTAAGAAGATTCTGTGTCCCTTGATATTGTAACCTCGTTACCTGGTCTATGTGAATAAACTTTACCCTTGCTTTTATATTTTTTAAGCAGATCTGGCACTTCCTCCTTAATCAACCTCTGATGCAGCTTTCTAGCTTCCACTGTGCTTTCTGATACCATGCCAACAAAACTCCCAGGCTTGTCATGTTTTTGTACATCTGGCTTTGTCCTACCCCACCAAGACTGTGATTTCATGTGGCCCACTTTATTACAATGAAAACACCAGAGCTTTTTCCTTCTTTGTCCTCTTCAAGGGTTTCCTTTTTACCCTGTAAGTTATCCATAGGATCTTCACTGAGATCTACCTTTCCCTTTCCACGTGAGGATTTCTCTTTGCCCCAATTTCTCTCACTCATGGACTGAAATAGATTCTGAAAGCCAAACCATATTTTATGGACCAGCTCATAATCATCAGCCACTTCAGCTGCTAACCTTGCTGTTTTAACTCTCTGCTCTTCCACATAGGTTAGTACTGCTTCAGGGAGTGATTTTTTGAATTCCTCCAAAATAATTACCTAAGGGCATCGTACGTTTGCTCTATTTTTAAAGCTCTTAACCATCTATCAAAATTACTTTGTTTGATCCTTTTAAACTCAATATAGGTTTGACCAGGGTTCCTCCTTAGATTCCTGAAATGTTGTCTATAACTTCTGGTATAAGCTCATATGCACTTAAGATGGTTTTTTTTCACCTCCTCATACTCCCCAGATATCTCCTTGATAGTGATGCGAAGACCTCACTAGCCCTACCTGTAAGTTTTATTTGGATCAACAAAACCCACATAGTCACTGGCCACTGCATTTGTTTAGCCACTTTTTCAAATGATATGAAAAAGGTTTCCATGTCCTTCTCATCAAATTTGGGCAATGCTTGAACTTAACAGTTTCTCATCAGGCTTTCACCCGCCGTGGGTCTGGTCATCCTCACTCTCTTCCTCACTAGATTTGCCTTTAGTCTTCATCTCCATCCTTCTAAGCTGACTTTCCTTTCTAAGTATAGTATTTGAAGCTCAAATATTTTATTTCTATTCTGCTAAAGTCCTTTGTTCTTTTTATTTCTCTTCCGCTTTTAACTGTAACTCAAATTGTTTCATTTTTGCTGCCCTTTCCTTCTCCCTACCTCTAACTCAAGCTGCTTCATTTGCAATTAAATTCTTGCCATCTCCCTAGATCCTGAATGCGTTTTCAGCAAATTTAAATGCTGAGCTACCGCTGAAATCATACCATTTTTCTTCACATTAGGAGGTAGCTCCAGCACCAGTTTGTCTACTAACTCCTGCAGCTTAGTCTTATTCACCTTCTGTAAAACTTCCAGTCATCTTGTCCACCTCCAGAAAACTCTTGATGACTGAAAGAGCCATTGTTATCCCAAGCTTTGTCTACCCAACCAAACCAACATCTGAAATAAAGTTGCTAGTACCTACCACTCGCTGTCTAAATCCTGCAGAGAGCCCCCAATCTGTTATGGACTAGGCCAGACCATTCAAAACATTCTTAAGTAGACAGCCCAGACCGTAACTTTGCTATTTGTTTTGGTAAGTGTACAGTGAAAATTATCCGGAGTAGGTTAGCTCAGTTGACTACCAGGTTTTAAAACAGACAAAAATTTATTCACAAAATTACAGAATGAAACACAAAGAACAGAAGATAGAATATACACAGAACTCAGTCTACCCAAACTAAACTTAATTATGCTGTTCTGAAAATACACAACAGTCCCAATAACCAAACCCCCTTAAACATAGAGTAAAACTGAAACAAAGGCTTACAGGTCAAAGTTAGAAGGGCAGAAAGAGAGAGAGAGTCTAGCAGCCTGTCTCCACAAAGCCCACTGCTGTACTGACTGAAACAAGAATTCAGCTTTCAGGACTGACCACTCTCCTTTCATTATACAGGTTACTTCTAAAAGATGAAAGCTGCGGTCTAAAGTCTCATCTGTTTACATATAAACAAAAAGACTTCCCAAAACTCTTTTCATCTCTGTACCAAACCAGTTGTTTTGGAGCCCCGACTGATTTATGACCCCTCTGAAAAACATCAGGACACAGTATCCTGGAGAAAAGGAACAGCTTTCAGAAAAGGGGGCCAGCTTTGTAACTTTGGCGAACAAAGTTGTAGAGTATCTGGATTTCAATGACTGTAGAATTGCATTAATTTGTGAAATATTATAGCAAGTTAAAATTAAAATCCAATTTTTAAAATAAAGTATTGTATTCAAGAAAATAATTACATTGTTTTTACACGAGTAAATCAGGAATTGTATGGTGTAGCCTCCTGTAAGTAAGCAGATATTCAGATACATCACTGTTTGCTAGTGTTGGTGGACAGAAAAGATGCCATGTCACTACTGGAGCATTTACAATATGTTGCCAGGACTAGACGGCTTGACTTATAGGGAGAGGCTAAATAGGCTGGGGCTTTTTTTCCCCTCAGAGCATTGGAGGCTGAGGGGTGACTTTATGAGGTTTATAAAATCATGAGGGCATGGATAGGGTGAATAGCCAAAGTCTTTTTTCTGAGGTGAGTGAGTCCAGAACTAGAGGGCATAGGTTTAAGGTGAGGGAAAAGATTTAGACAGGACTGGTGTGGTAACTTTTTAAATGCAGAGGGTGGTGCATGTATGAAATGACCTGCCAGATGATGTGGTACAATATTTAAAAGGCATTGGGAAGGGTATATGAATAGGAAGGGTTAGAGGGATATTTGCCAAATGCTGGCAAATGGAACTAGGTCAGATTGGGAGGTCTGGTCAGTGCAGACGAGTTAGGCCAAAGAGTTGTTTTTGTGCTGTATGATCTATGATTTTTACAGATTTAATGCAATTTTATTTACATTTTAAGCCATCATAAAAATTGTATATTGGTTTTCAAATAGTTTTAAAATAATATTTCTCAACTAATACATATTAATTTAGATAGGACTTTTTTAGTCTCAAACTGAGATAGAGTCTTAGAGACATACAGCAAGGAAACAGACCCTTTGCTGACTTGTCCTTGCCGACTAGATATCCTAAATTAATCTAGTCCTATTTGCCAGCACTTGGCCCATATCCCTCTAACCCCTTCCTATTCATATACTCATCCAGATGCCTTTTAAATGTTGGAATTGTACTAGCCTCCACCACTTTCTTTGGCAGCACATTCCACAGTTTTTAGTTTTGTTCAAGAAGCTTCTACAAGCTTAATTTAAATTGTGAGGGAAGATATTGAACAAAAAAAACAGAAACATAACCATTTGATTCATTCATTTAATAATTATAATATACCTCCAATAGATTGTTTGAACATAATCATCTCAGAAATGGTAATGAAGAAGTATCTTCCCATTAACAATACTATACAAAAATTTACAAAGAGTGCATTTATGATTTTGATACACCCTGTATTCCAACAAAATTTCCCCCTCTAAATGTTACTCATGAACAAGTACCCCCTCCAACACACAGGCTGTTCCATGACTCTTGTAATCAATATAATTTTATGCCCTAACCTTCCATTTTCAGAAATTGTGATAATTTGTGATAAAGTAGGCAGATAGTATCTGTTTTCTTTTATATCGCCATTACAAAAGGTGAATTGAGGTGATAAGGGCTGAAGGCAATTTTATTAAAATAGATTGTCATCTAAACTTGGAAATATTTTGTAGAAATCAACAAATTTAAATCTAAAGTAAGGAAAGGGACTTACTTTCACCAGCAACCTGCAGGGAGTCTTTTTTTTGCTGTCACTGTTACTTGCTAGACATCTTAATTGTCATTTGACTTTAGGCCTACTATATGGGTTTGAAACCTCGTGTTAAGGTTTACGTTTATTTTAAGTGACTTTCCTACATTCATGATAATAAAACAAAGTTGAAACAAAACAAGCTTTCACTTAACTTTAAGGCCAAATGGTCAGTATTGCAGGCTATTATCAAGTTTAATGTCTTGTAGGCTTATTAAAGTGGACACTACAATTCCCCCCAAAAACTGAGTAATTATATAAAATTTCATCTGTCATAAAGTTTAAACATTCACAATCAATTAACTGAACCACAAAGATTTAGTAACTATCATTATTGTTGTAATTCTCTCAGATGTACATTGAATTCCAGAGCTTTGATAGAAGACACTATTAAATATTTTATAAAATATTTCAGATACAATTCTTTGGCATTTAATGATGAGCATGTAAGTGCGCAAGTAGAAGGAAATATTTCTGCTTTGAAGTCATTTACAATAGATTACACTAAACTTTCCAAATGAGAAAGTTGTTTTTATAGTTTTAAATTTAGAAATCTCCTTGATGCGATCATTATAGTTTGCTGATTCAACACCAGTTTTTACATATATACATACCATGAATAAAGTCAATTTTTACAATGTCACAGTGGAAGAGTATATTTTAATAAAAAAAAACATAAATGATTTAGAATGGTTGCTTAGCACCTAGAATTTAACTTGAAGTTGCCTTACATTGTAGAATTAAACTTTAAAAAGACAACAATTCTTACCGATTCTCATTTTGCATTTAATTTTAAATCTGATTTAATCAGATTTGTTTAGAAATAAGTTAATATGAATAGTATATTTTAATGGTCTATCAGTAGAAAAAGAAAAATAGATTTTTTTTAAAGCAGAATGTGATTAAAACAGACCATATTTGATGCATTTCACGCCAGATAATATTATCTGCTTAAAACTGTGATGTGCTTTCCTGTGTTCCCAGAAACCAGTATCTAGAATGAAAAGCAACTGTAGTGCATATAATGATGTGATGTGGTAGTATTAAAAGGTGTTTCATTCTGTGCCATAATACATTTGTGATAATGGTCACCCAAAATATTTCTTAACATCCGGTTGAAGATCATAAGTTTATACAAAGGTAAGACTTTTATATGAAAACAGGCAATGGTGTGCATGGAGTTATATTCCAAGCGAAACATGAACTTCTGCTAAAGTCCAATGATAGACGATATTTGTGGGTAGAATATTCAAAGCATAACAGTGACAAATCTTGATTGCAATTGGAGCATGATGCATTTCTCTGTTCCTTTTCATATCGACCTATTTCGCAGAAGCTTAGTTTTTGATGATCAACAGTTCAGCCCAATTTCGATGCCATTAGGAAAAGTAACCTCCACTAACAGTGGATGGTGTTTGCCGTTGATCCTGTGAGCTGCAACTACCTGTTAAGGAATTTCTTCGGCTGAATCCTGCAAATATTCAACATAAACATTGCACGCTTATCATTAGAATGGTCTTTAAAATTTGTAGCAATGGTTCAATCTCAATATTTCTTTGCATGTGAAAAAGTAGTCATCTGATTAAGTTGATGTTATAGACATATGAAAGCTTCAACAGAATTATGCCAAAATCAAAAAGAAACTCCACTTAATTAGACAATAAATGAGAATGCGTTGTCATTTTTCTTTTCAAAGCAAATGACTGAAAATTTTGTACTATACTGAGACTTAAAACATGACACTGGTATAATAGCCCATACATGGTTTCTTGCTGATTGTTTAAAAAAAAGTATTGATATCATTTATACTGAGGAATTCATAAGATTGCTGAACTCTTAAAATTAATAATGACATGTTCACACTGTTTTTCATTTTGCTGTTATGTACACTATGGGTGTGTTTAACATATGGACAAAGGGCTGTTAATAGAATGTATCTGCATGGGCCATGCTTGATCACATCTTCCCATATATTGTAATTATTCATATATGTACATATCTCTGTCATGTGATTGAAGTATTTACCTCAAGGAAGGAAAATAGGCTATCTGGCATGTCAACTTAAACTGAGCCTCGTGTGGATTGGTTGCAGACCACACTAACTGTTATCTAAGACAACCAGAATGACAAAGGAGGATTTCTGAAATATGTTAATATTTACTATATACTTGAAGATATTTAAATGATAGCAGGAACAGTATGGTAATTGGAATTCCCACAAATTTCCATGGTTGAGTTAAATACTGAAACTGTGTAATGATCTAGAACACTACATTGATGTCAAGAGGCTCTTCTTATAGTGATATTACTGCAGCCATGGTACTGGCTGCAGTAATAAAGGCAACATTTTAAAATCACTTAACAATTACTGTAGACATTGCAACAGAGCTGGGGGTCTAGGATCTTTATGAGAGAGCTTAGATGAGGTGAATGTTTGAACTGCTATCCCATCCTTCACTTCAACCAAAACTCTGCTGTGAAACTGCATCGACTTCTATCCACCCATAATTCTGGAGTTTACATTGACTCCCAAACCTTAAACAGTTCAAACTTATAATTGTCATCCTCCTCTTTAAACTGCTATATGGCTCCTTAACTCCCTGCTTTAAATCCTGCAATTGCACCTCATCCACAAACCCTGTTATTTTCTGTACCTCTAAATCTAACCCATTGTAGTCCCCTTTGACCTCTTGTTTTACCACGCCAATGATGGCAGAGCATTCTGCCACTTCGGCTTCGTTATATAGTATTCCCAATCTAACCACTCTCCCACTCCATCTTCTGTAAAATGCCCCATAAATCCATCAGTTTGACCTATGCTTTCAGTCAACCTTCCTGATAGAAATACCAGTAAAAGTGGATGGTAAGCTATCAAACATATTGAAACACTCTCCATTAAAGGTTTGAATTTAGGGCATTGTTAAATGCCTTTCCTAATCCACGTTTGTCATGTGATCTTATAAATGCACTTTATATCATCAATGAATGATAATTAAACATTTTCATTCTTTAAGCTTACTGAATAAAATTACCATGTAAACAAAATTTCATATGAAGTTTGAAAATATCAAAAAAAAAGGTAAATCTTCTGGTCCTAAAGTGCAGTCAGTCATTCATTTTAGACGATTATAGATACCTGCTTGCTGTAAACTCTCAAGTCGTTGCAAGCTGTTACGGCGGGATTGGTTAAAATTGCCTTTAGATAAGCGCCTTTGCCGTCCAGTTAAGATTGTAGCAGGTGAAACTATTCCAGCAGGAGGGACTTTACCCATCTTTTCATACAGTTCCTCAATCTCCTTCTTTTGTATTGCCTGTAACCTTTGAACCTCTGCCATATGCCTGTTGGATTAACACAAAATATTTCGACCTTTTAAACAAAGGGAAATTCTGTAAATAATGGAAGTCTAACATACAAACAGAAAAATGCTTGAAATTTTCAGCAGGTCAGGCATCACCTGTGGAAAAGGAAACAGAGTTAACGCTTTGAGCTGTTCACCTTCTGACCGTCTGAATTGTATCTTAACCTCCTGGAAATGTATTATCCCTCTCTGAATTCAGTGAGACCATGCATCCATCAGGAAAATTTGGATATTGCACCTGGACTGAAGTTCTTATGATAGGTCAATGACCTGAAATAGTAACTCTCTTTCCAGATGCTGCCTGAATTGATATGATTTCTGGCATTTTCTGGTTTGACTTCAGCCTCCGCATTGTTTTGAGCAAAACTGATTGGCAAATTTATACTAGTACTTTAATTAGTCTGTTTATTTAGAGATATTGTGGAGCCAATTACTAGTTAGATTTACTGAAATATAAGGACGCTGTTTCCCCTACAGAGCATTTATTGTGACAGCAGCATCACTTTTTCTGATTGAATTAATTAAATGATAAATAACCCCAACCTCTTGCACATCCTAGGACTGTGCCAAAAGAAATGGGCTTACACATCCTGTAGGAGAATTATGGTTTGCCACAGGTTACATCTAGATGTTGAGGTAAAATGTATGAAAAAAAACAAAGCGGTCATCTGTTGCTTATTCTGTTTTGACTAAGAACAGGGCATTTTTGAGCAGCTTCCGCGTTGGCCAATTTGGCCAAAACAGAACTCCACATTACAATTGGTGTAACACCCTGCCATTAAAAGTATTGCTTAATTATGCAATGCATAGCAACTCTATAGGAGACTATTTAGTAGTTAGTGCTGAACTTAACAGAAGGTTAAAATAAATCTACATATTTGTTCAGTACTTAATAGTACAGGTCTTGACCTTTTAAAAAATTGATATATTAGTAACTAAAATAAATAAAACTTGCATTGCATCAAATTAAAAACGTGAAATGTCTTGCAGACTTGCATTTAACTTTAGCAAACATATTCCAAAGGCTAAATTATGATTCAACAAAATTGGGTACAACACAATGAACAAACAGCTCAAGAACTTACTTTTCTCTTAAGTTTTGTAATTCTTCAAATATTTCATCGCCATCACTTTCAGTATCATCACTGCTTATATAGATAGTTGACCGTGAGTACTGAACCCATCCATGCACTGGGATTGAATCAGTGTGATCATCTGATAGTTTGGAATCAGTATTTTGCTTTTCATCTCCTGAACTGACCATTACTCTGTTACTGTCTAGAGAATGATTGGGAATCTCTGAAGCTGCTGCTGACAATGAAGGCTGCAGAGCCTGGGTGGACAAGCATAGCTCTGAATTGCTATCTTGCTGACATCCCAGTGCAGTACTCAATCCGCTGTCCAACATTGGTTCCCCAAGAGTTGTAGCTGTTCTCAAAGCGGTGCAGTTGTCAGGAACTAAACAATCTGGTTTACTGTCATCCTGATTTGTCAGGTGATCGCCCTCTTTGATTTGTTCTTGAGTTTTCAAAACTTCAAAGCGTCCGACTGTAACAGGTTGGGGTGAACCAGATTGCTGAAAATTCTTGAACTCTGCAAAACATTAAAAAACAAACAAGCTGCTAAAGCTACATTTGATTATTTTCAATATGCTAAGAACGTAATTTGGAAGTAATATATTTCTATACATTCTGAAAGTATTTCTTGCAATAGAGTACATAAAGCTGTTGAATCAGTCAATCACATTCAAAATATTTATTTTTAACACTTAAATTGAATAATTATGCACTAAAGTAATAAATGGAAACTGTTTTATAATATGTTCTTAGAAAGTACTAGTACATCGTCCCAAATCTGGCTATCCAAAGACCAGCAAAGTCTGAAAACCAGACAGAATTCTCTTAGGCTGTCTTGCATGAATTTTTATTTATTAGGGGAGTAAAATAACTTGCTGGGTTATTCACTGCGTGTTGCTTCATTTCATTGACTGATTATTGGTTTCGTGCACCTGTTTTTCCTGTACCCAAAGTCGGCCGCATGGCCCTTGATCCAAACCTCCCTACCAAAAAACTGGCAAGATCAAAAATCCAGCATGGACCCAGCCCCGAGGTTGCAATGTTGTGCTTGAATACCTATGCTTTTCCATAAAATGCATTCTCTTTAATCGCCAATTAAGAATGCAAGGACATCACCAGTTTTTGTAACATCAACTCTAAAGAAACACCTAGCTTTACTTTTATTTAGAAAAACTAAAACAACTTATTGTCATGTTAATACATCTTCCCTCACCATTGTTCAAATTTTCCGGACTATATGGCTCTGGTAGTAAAGGCACTCGAGGAGACATTTCATCACTTGGGATAGTTTTTCACAGACAGAATTGACAGAACTCATTTCCCCAACTCCACTTAAGGAACTTGCAGTAACCAATACCAGTTGTGAAACTACTGAAAATACCCCGAAATGTGGCCTATAAGACATGTTTCACCGTCTCCATGACGTGAGTCATGAAATAACTGGTATGCTTCATCATTATTGTATGTACAAGTCAGCACGATGGCAGCTGTAGGGGTTACAGTCTATAGGCTGTAAGAAGGTACCCTTTGCTTTGAGTTTTTTTGTAGTTAGGTGGTCTGGAGGAGAGTATCTGGAAGATACTGTAAAACTCTGCTTTGTTATACACTATCTATCCACTATTGACATAACTAGTGCCCATCTGATGGGCGGAGGAATACCAGTAGGCATTTTCACTCTGTTAGGCTTTAAGAGGTCAGCAATAGCTCTGCAAAGTGCATTGGGAATGGAATTCAGTTTCTGGGAATGAGGGAGAATGTCCCCAGGCCAAGCAAGCCTATTCAGCCATCGAGTAACACAGCAGTTGACTTGCTAATCCTATTGGAGCATGGAATTCACAACACAATATTCCATTCCGTTTTGAGCTGGTCAGGATCCTCTCCATACCAGTACACTCCTCCAATAACTTAAATCAAGCCAATATCTCATTTTGATGCACTTCCAGGTCCAGAAGACACTACTCACAGCCCTGACCCTGAAGCATCATTACTCCAACCTCAGATCCCCATCCCCCTAGCCCCACCTCCATTCCTGAAGGTTTATACCAGAAATGTTGACTTCTCCACCTCCTGATGCTGCCTGGCTTGCTGTGTTCTTCCAGTCTCCTGCTGGTCTACTTTGGATTCCAGCATCTGCACTTGCTTTTGTGACTGTGAATGGATCCAGCTAATTCATGTGCCAAGTTCTTCACTCAATCCACTCGCAAAGACTGGAAAGCCTGTTGGTGGGAGCTGCAGCGTGCCTCCTGTTTCTCTGCTATAGACACTCCACCTCTATCATTTACAATGCCAACCCAGTATATCAACTTGTTTTTGCACATCTAGATTAAAATGACATGCTCATTTTGCTCCAAAATGTGTTATATATTTAATATAACAGCCTACATAAAATAGCACTAGTTCAAAATGCAAATTCAGTGTCACATCTGAGATACCCAGCTGCATTATTTGGATTTTCAGTATTAAGTTAGAGACTGATTGATCTTTATTAGCATTAAATTTTATATTACCATATTTGAATGGATGTTCTATGCGAAACAATGCAATCTTGTCAGCTGAACTAGTTTCAAGTGCTATTAAAGGTTAATTAATTTCTACTATTCTTCCCTGGACTAAATATGTTTGCTAACACTACAACTAGCAAGATCAATAACTACTTAACCAAATATAACAGCAAAACAGATTGAAGGGAGAAATTTATGATTTTATGTATGCATACCAAAGTAACACGGTAGCTTTCAAAATATACAGCCTGTGCAGATAATGTGGATAAATGAAAAGTTACCCACCTTTGCAGGAAAAGGTGATTGGCAGAAAATTATTTAAAGATGATAGTTTGGGAAATGTTGAAATACAAAGAGATCTGGGTATCTTGTCCACCAATCACAGAAAGAAAGCATGCAGGTGCAATAAGAATTTTGGAAGACAAATAGTATGGAGGTGTTTGACAGGGCACTGGTGAGACTACACCTGAGCTATTGTTTGCAGTTTTGGTTTCCTTGCTTAAGAAAGAATATACTACTTGTAGAGTGAGTACAGTGACAAATCACCAGACTGACTCTTCATGCCATAAGGCAAAGTGCCCATTTCTCTTGGTGAGTTGAGTTAGAGTGAGTGGTGGTGGCTTTGTGAATGAGAGGTAGCAGACAGAAGGTAGTGGCTCTTATGCTTAAAGAATACAAAAGGTCAACTGGTTACAAAAGATTATAAAAACCTCACTGCATTGCTCTACTGCATGTTGCATTTGAAAATTGAGCCCTACTCCACAAATTTGTTTCACAGCATGATGGACAATAACCCTTCCTTTTCAGAACAGACATGATAAAAGAAGCAGGAGAAAGTGAGGACTGCAGATGCTGGAGATCAGAGCTGAAAAATGTGTTGCTGGAAAAGCGCAGGAGGTCAGGCAGCATCCAAGGAGCAGGAGAATCGACATTTCGGGCATAAGCCCTTCTTCAGGAATGAGGAAGGTGTGCCAAGCAGGCTAAGATAAAAGGTAGGGAGGAGGGACTTGGGGGGCGTTGGGAATGCGATAAGTGGAAGGAGGTTAAAGTGAGGGCAATAAGCCAGAGAGGGGGTGGGGGGCGGAGAGGTCAGGAAGAAGATTGCAGGTCAAGAAGGTAGTGCTCAGTCCGAGGGTTGGGACTGAGATAAGGTGGGGGGACGGGAAATGAGGAAGCTGGAGAAATCTGCATTCATCCCTTATGGTTGGAGGGTTCCTAGACGGAAGATGAGACGCTCTTCCTCAAGGTGTCATGTTGCCATGGTCTGGCGATGGAGGAGGCCAAGGACCTGCATGTCCTTGTCGGAGTGGGAGGGGGAGTTAAAGTGTTCAGCCACGGGGTGGTTGGGTTGGTTGGTGCGGGTGTCCCAGAGGTGTTCTCTGAAACGTTTCGCAAGTAGGCGCCCTGTCTCCCTAATGTAGAGGAGGCCACATCGGGTGCAGCGGATACAGTAAATGATGTGTGTGGGGGTGCAGATCACAAATTCACCTGCACCTCCAGATAAAAGCAGCAACCAGGACTGTAGTTACTATTTTCACTTTCACCTTATCTTATAGAGTCATAGAGATGTACAGTATGGAAACAGACCCTTCGTTCCAACTTGTCCATGCCGACCAGATATCCCAACCCAATCTCGTCCCACCTGCCAGCATCCAGCCTATATCCCTCCAAATCCTTCCTATTCATATATCCATCCAGGTGCCTTTTCGATGTTGCAATTGTACCATCCTCCACCACTTCCTCTGGTACCACCCTCTGCGTGAAAAAGTTGTCCCTTAGGTCTCTTTTATATCATTCCCCTCTCACCCTAAACCTATGCCCTCTAGTTCTAGACTCCCCCATTCCAGGGAAAAGACCTTGTCTATTTATCCTATCCGTACACTCATGATTTTATAAACCCCTATAAGATCACCCTACAACCTCCGACACTCCGAAAACAGCCCTAGCCTACTCAACCCCTCCCTATAGCTCAAATCCTCCAACTCTGGCAACATCCTTGTAAATCTTTTCTGAACCCTTTCAAGTTTCACAACATCTTTCCAATAGGAAGGAGACCAGAATTGCACACAATATTCCAACTGTGGCCTAACCAATGTCCTGTACAGCCGCAACATGACCTCCCAAATCCTGTACTCAATACTCTGACCAATAAACGAAAGCATACCAAACACCCTCTTCACTATCCTATCTACCTGTGACTCCACTTTCAAGGAGCTATGAACCTGCATGCCAAGGTCTCTTTATGCAGCAACACTCCCTAGGATCTTACCATTAAGTGTATAAGTCCTGCTAAGATTTGCTTTCCCAAAAATGCAGCACCTCGCATTTATCTAAATTAATCTCCATCTGCCACTTCTCAGCCCACTGGCCCATCTGATGAAGATCCCGTTGTAATCTGGAGGTAACCTTCTTCGTTGTCCACTACACCTCCAATTTTGGTGTCATCTGTCAACTTACTAACTATACCTCTTATGCTCACATCCAAATCATTCATATATATGATGAAAACTAGTGGATCCAGCACTGATCCTTGTGGCACTCCACTGGTCACAGGCCTCCAGTCTGAAAAACAACCCTCCACCACCACCCTCTGTCTTCTACCTTTGAGCCAGTTCTGTATCCAAATGGCTAGTTCTCCCTGTATTCCATGAGATCTAACCTTGCTAATCAGTCTCCCATGGGGAACCTTGTGGAATGTCTTACTGAAGTCCATATAGATCACACCTACCGCTCTGCCCTCATCTTTGTTACTCCTTCAAAAAAAAACTCAATCAAGTTTGTGAGACATGATTTCCCGTGCACAAAGCCGTGGAAGCTGAAATTAACTTTGTGGTTCCACAACTATTTATTTTAACAGGTTAATATTGCTAAGATAAGCAGAAATACATTACAGGTTGGATATAATAACAAACAACAGATACTGATACACTGATGTCACTGATTTTCTGTTTGCAAGAATGCTTGTATTAATCATTAAATTTGTAACTGCTACTGAACAATATACATGTCAAGAACAATGGCTGTGTGGGAAAAAGATCGTAAACCTAAAAATCTGATCAGAAATTCCACCATATTTTAAATATATTACACGCAAAGATTTGCAGACTCTAACTTCACCTGTCAGATAAATATGGTGCATTGAAAAATTCAAGATGAAAAAAAACCCTCAAAATCTAAAATAACTAACTTAAGTTGGCCCCTCCTTAATGAAGTATATAAAGAAATACTTTTGAAAAATTAGTCTTATACATGTGCTGTGCTTATGTAAATATTATTGGGAATTATATTGTTTTACTCAAAAACATTGCTAATAAAATGCACCACATTGTTTCTAAATATGAAAATACAATTAACTAACCAATCATTGCTGCAATTCTGTAACTTTATAAATTATCACAAGTTGCACATCCGAGCAATTGTGAATGAGAGAAAGAATGAAATTATAGGAACAGCTGATAGGAATGCTAAGTAACTAATTTATAAAAATACAAAGCAAAACAACTTGCCAAAACATATTGCAGATGTAATAGTTACTTACCCTCATTAATAGGTGGCAATGGCAATTTTCCTGATTGTGATGTTAGTGCTTCAGTAATAATCAATGATGGTATACTGTTCTTACTAATATCCAGCAACTGTTAAAAGAGGTTTACATAAATGAAAATCAAAATTGTGCAACAGGACCTTTCTCATTTTTCCATTGCAATATACAAATCAATAGTGGGACCAGATAGAATGTTGAAAAGTTGCATTGTTGTAATCTCAATAACCATAATTTTTATTAAAAAAACATTCATGGCATGTAGGTGTTGCTTTAGCATCTGTCTGTAATTGTCCTTAACGTAGTGACTTATTAGGCAATTTCAGAGATCAGGAGAAAGCTCCAGGCCTGCCGTGTATTTACTGTTCCCCAGACCTCCCCCTCACTGAGGATGAACGCTTAGTCCTCAGCAAAGGCCTCACCTTCATCCCTCTACGCTCCTGGATTAATGAATTCGACATGTGTCATGACCTTGAACATTTCTTCCACCACCTCTGCCTCCAGGCACATCTTTTCAATCAAGACTCCTGTCCACCCACCGAAGACCCCTTCTCTCACCTTCAACACAGCCCATCCACCTGGACACCCCATACTGGTCTTCATCCGCCTTTGGACTGTTTCTGACTGTTGCTGTGACATAGACCGACTCAACTTGTCCACCCCTCACCCACTTCGACCTCCTGCCTTCGCAATGCACAGCTCTCCACTCCCACTGCTCCAACCCCAACCTCACCATCAAACCCGCAGACGGGGCGAGGGTGGGTGGGGAGGGTAGAATGGTGTTAGTTTGGCGCACTGACCTCTACATCACTGAAGCAGACCCCTACTGCCCCCTCGACTATGACCTCACCTCCCATCATCCCCCAGACCATTCACAATCTCATCACCTCTGGGGATCTCCCATCCACAGCCCAATTCTACCTACTATCGAAGATTCACAAACCTGATCGACCCCATTGTCTCAGCCTACTCCTGTCCACTGAACTCACCTCTGTATACCTTGACACCGTCCTGCTCCCTCTTCGTCCAGGAACTCCCCACCTATGTTCAGGACACCACCCATGCTCTTCACCTCCTCCATGACTTTAATTTCCCTGGCCCCCAACATCTCACCTTCATCATGGACATCTAGTCCCTGTACACATCGATCCGCCACGTCAAAGGCCTCCAAGTCCTCCGTTTTTTCCTCCCATGCTGTCCCAACCAGTACCTTTCCACCGACACCCTCATCTGCCTGGCTGAACTGGTCCTTGCCCTTAACAACTTCTCCTTCCAATTCTCCCACTTCCTCCAAACCAAAAGGATAGCCATGGGCACCCAGATGGGACCCAGCTATGCCTTCCGCAGCTACACCAGCGCCACACCCCACCTGTTACTCCTCTATATCGCTGACTGCATCGGAGCCACCTTGTGTTCCCACAAGGAGGTTGAACAGTTCATCAACTTCATTAACACCTTTCACCCCAACCTCAAATTTACCTAGACCATCTTGGTCTCCCCTCCCCATCCTGGATCTCTCCATCTCCATCTCCGGCGACCGACTAACCATGGACATCTACTACAAGCTCACCAACTCCCACAGTTACCTTGACTACACCTGCTCCCACCCTACCTCCTGTAAAAATGCCATTCCTTATTCCCAATTCTTCTACCCCCCTCTGCATCTATTCCCAGAATGACCAATTTCACCTTAGAAAATCCTAGATGGCCTCCTTCTTCCAAGATCGCAATTTCCCTTCCCACGATGGTTGACGATGCCCTCCAGTGCATCTCCTCCACTTACTGAACCTCTGCCCTTGAACCCACCCCTCCCAACATAACAAGGTTAGAACCACTCTCCTCCCTCTCCCCCCCCTCCTCTCCCCCGCCCCCCCAGTCCGGACCTCACCTTCCATCCCACCAACCTCCACATACATTGCAGCATCCTTCACCACTTCCGCCACCTACAAATGGACCCACCACCAGAGATATATTTCCTGCCCCACCCCTATCAGCGTTCCAGACAGATCATTCCCTCTGCGACTCCCTCGTCAGATCACCCCACTCCCAACACCTTCCCCACTCCCAGAACATTCCCCTGCCACTGCAGGAAGTGCAAAACCTGTGCCCACATTTCCCCCTTCACCTCCGCTCAAGGCCCCAAAGGATCCTTCTGCATCTGACAGAAATATACCTGTCCCTCCACTAATCTACTGTATCCGTTGCACCTGATGTGGTCTCCTCTACATCGGGGAGACAGGACACCAACTTGTGGATCATTTCAGAGAACATCTCTGGGACACCCACACCAACCAATCCCACTGCCCTGTGGCTGAACACTTCAACTCCTCCTCCCACTCCACCAAGGACATGCAGGTCCTGGATCTTCTCCATCGCCAAACCCTTACCACCCGATGCCTGGAGGAAGAATGCCTCATATTCCGCCTTGGGACCCTGCAACCACACGGGATAAATGTAGATTTCACCAGTTTCCACCTTTCCACTCCTCCCACGTTATTCCAGTGCCAAGCCTCCAACTCGGCACCACCCTCTTGACCTGTCCATCACCTTTCCCATCTATCCGCTCCACCCTCCTCTCCGACCTATCATCTTTGGCCCCACTTTCATCTACATCTTGCATTCTCCGCTACCTTCCCCTCAACCCTAGCCCCCTCCCATTTATCTTTCAGCTCCCTGACCCCAAGCCTCATTCCTGATTGAAGGGGTTATGCCTGAAACATTGATTCTCCTGCTCCTCTGATGCTGCCTGACCTGTTGTGCTTTTCCAGCACCACACTCTCAACCCTAATTTCAGAGATCAGTTGTGGATCTGGAGTCACATTTAGGCCAAACCAGTTAAGGACAGCAGATAGCTTTCCCTAATGACAATGACTGGGATCTTCTGATGTGGATCAGAATTCCGATTTCTGATCCAACCTACCGTTTTTGCCCATTTTTGGGTGACATATAGAAACAAAGGAGGAGTAGGCCATTTTGCCCTTCAAACCGCCTCCAACATTCATTATGGTCATGGCTGATCATCCGAACCAATGGCCTGTTCCTGGTGTTCCCCTGTAACATTTGGGCCATGACCCATCTCAGCTGAAGTAATGTAAATGAGTCCAGGAATCAGTGAGGACAATATCAGAGAGGATCAATGTGGAAACCATATCCTCTCTTCAAGTAGTAAGTGCCATATTCTAGGATTTAAAGGTCTTGTAACCATTTTGACAGCAACTGAGAGAATGCAAGTGTCGGTGATAAGGGACAGGTGCGTAAGGGGGTAGGGTAGGATATGGATAAGGAGGTCAGATGCCAGGTAAGAGCAATGTGCTTAGGGTTGGTCGAGCGGTACAGTCATTGAAGGCTATTGAGGTAGGTCCAGTCTAGGTGCGGGGCCGTCAGGTCAGATCAGGTCTGTTTGGGGATGAGTTTAGGATCACAACACATAAGGGGATGGGTATTCGGGTGGGGTACCTAGACGGGGATGGCGCAAAATCAGTTTAATGGTTACCCAGAATCAAGAGAGGCTTTAATTCTCTGAACTCTTTCCAGTTAAGCATTAAGCTTGAAATAGCCTGAACCTCCAATGTCTCTGCCTGTAAACTCAGAATTGTGGACATTTTGGATAGTTCCACGTGCCAATTAATTGCCTAGAACTTGCTGGGCAGTTCATGGAGTCAGTGGTGTTAGGACTTCTGCCTGATCTCATGCTAAGCTCCAGTCCACACTGCTGCACTATCATTGATGAGCTTAATGGAATTTAACAAAAAATCTGATAATTAATTACCATAAGTGAAGCCAGCTTCCTAATTCCAGCTTCTCCTGTTGCTTTGGTGGATTTTGAACTCTGGATCATTATTCTCTGGATCATTGGATTACTGGTTCAGTAACAGTACCACTATGCTACCCTTCCCATCAGTTTTAAATCACTATGGAGAGTTATGATATTTTAATTACACATTTCAGAAATAACAGCAATTAATTTACAGAATTCTAAATCGATTGTACTTCCCAGAAATTTTACTTACCGAGACCTCTTTAGTGGAGGTGCTTATAAGATCCGAAACAGCAACTTGAGGTGTGGAAGTTGGAAGTGATGTAATGTCACAGATACCAGAGTGTACGGAGTTTCCTGGATTAATATTCTGATATGGTCGAACGGAACTGGCAAGATTTAATATTGGACTGGGATGTGAATAAAACGGAGTGTTTGTTGTTGATAGACTGCTCATGTTTGTGGCAGCTATTACTGTGGACATCGGTAAGAAAGGTTTTATGGGAGATGTTACATCCTCATATGGGTTACCTTGGAGATGTAAAGATACAGGGGTGAAGTCAGTTTCTTGACTTGATAATGTGGTTAGACCAAGTTCAGAACATGGTGTTCCTGGACTGACGTTTTGCAGCAGCTCATGAGATCTGTTGCATTCATTAAAAATTGATTCAAGTTGTCCTTCTAGACCATTCACGCCACCATTCTCGACATTATGTAGTTGTTGTCCAATATTTCCTTCTGGAGATGAAAGATGAAGCTGCCTGGGAATGTTGAATGGAGAAGTGACTGGAGAAGTAATGTCACTACAGGGGGACATCAGTGGCGACGGTAAAGAACTGTTTGGTAGCATTGTATGGGCCAATTGACTCATGCACATCAATGATAACATATCAGCCAGGAGAAACAGAGGCTGTGTGCTTGGAGGCCAGTTATTATTCTGTGGCTGTATAAGCTGTGGCGCATCTTTGCCAACATTCTCTACTTCCTGTGTTGAAAATTCTTGTTGGGTACCATGCTGTGGCCTCCTGTGCTGATTCAGTGCTACATTTACAGGACTGTTTGATTCGCACACAGTATTAGGCAGAGACGTCAGCACTGGCTTAAAATTCTGCGATGGTGTAGATATAGACGGATTATTTCCATGGTGGACACTGGTAGAAGCTTGAATTGGGTCAAGATTGTTAAATGGCACATTACTAAATGTTTCTACTGATGTATGGTCTATGGAAGTTGATAGCAATGGTGCCCTTGGCTGGTAGAACACATTTGCCGAAGCTGTAGGAAAACAAAGCAATAATGGTTCAATCAGTTCACAAAGTCTTAGCGAAACTCATTCAAACATTCAAGCTTTAGTATTATTGCCAGCAAAAAAAGTTAAGAGTTGTTCTCATTCAGGTGTACCATCAGGAAAATAAACATTTTAATCACAGTTATTACATTAGGGATGCTATTAAGTGATTCTGATAAAGGCAATTTGACAATATGTAACCAAGACAGAAAATGTCATTTTGGGACCAGATTAGAAAGGGCCCAAACTGGAAATATTAACACCTGTTCTCTCTACAGATGCTGACTGAATGGGTAGGACTTTTATCCAAAGTGAAGGGTGATTTGGACCTAAGTGTGCGCTGGAAATGTGTCTCTACCTGCTGGCATGCCAATTCTTTGTCACCTCTGGGCCATTTTCAAGACCAGCAGTTTGAGGGAACATGCTTGCCAATGGCAACTAAGCCAATTAGAATGTTAATTGAATTAAATTATAATGTCCCTCCACAATGTGGAGGTGGAATTATGATGGTATGGCAGCTGTAGCCTAGTGGAAATTATACAATAGGCAAGTCTTCAAAGTGCCTTGATCTCCTCGCACTTCTCTATCTACTATAGCTGCAGCCATTTCATCTGTTGTGGCTCTACCACCCAGAGCAATAGACACAGCCAGTAAGTCTCATGGTTCTGGAACCCTCCAGTTCTTCAACTGGATTGCAATCTTCCCAGAGACAGCATTGGAATTGGCCACCTCCTCAAGAATGTCCTCCAGGCTTCCTGACTTGGAATTCTGCTGAAGTTGGATTGGATCCCTAATACTAAAATTCATTCCAGTGACTCTGGCATTTTATACTTTGGTTTCAGTTTGCACAGTGGTAGTGGTTACAGTTAAAAAACTAACAGGAGATGGGGTCTCCACAAGTATCCCCAATCTCAGTAATGGGGGAGCCCCATATACAAGTGTAAAAGACAAGGCTGGTAAATGTACATCCATCTCCAGACTGAAGTGCCAAGTGGATGATCTACCTTGGTCTTTTCTGGAGGATACCAGTATGACAAATGTTTGTCTTCAACCAATTTGATTTATTTCATATGATATCAAGTAGCAGCTAAAGGGACTGGATACTGCAAACGTTATGAGGCCTGACAATGTTCCAGCAACAGTGCTGCAGACTGGTGTTGCAGAGTTGCCACACCTCTAGTCGAGCTGTGCATCTATCAAGCAACATGGAATGTTGACTAGGTATATCCTGTACACAAAAAGCTGAACAGCAATGTAATGAAAGGGGTCATTGACAGTGCTATCAAGTGTCATGTTGCAAAGGAGTAATTACAAGATAACGCATGGCTTAGAAAGGGTGGCGCTGGGAATCAGATGGGGATACTCGGACCCATGGACACAGCCTTAGAATTAGAGGGGGTCAATTTAAAATGGAAATGAGGAGACATTTCTTCAGCCAGGTGATGGGCCTGTGGAATTCATTGCCACTGAGCGCAGTGAAGGCCGGGATGTTGAATGTCTTCAAGTCAGAGATTGATAAATTCTTAATCTCGCAAGGAATTAAGGGATATGGGGAGAGTGCGGGTAAGTGGCTTTGAAATGCCCATCAGCCATAATTAAATGGCGAGTGGACTGGATGGGCCGAATGGCCTTATTTCCACTCCTATGTCTTAAGCTGCTCAGTTTGGGTTCTGCCAGGGCCATTCATGTCCTGACCTCTTTTCAGTCTTGGTTCAAACATGGAGAAAAGATCTGAATTCTAGAAGTGAGGTGAGAGCAACTACTTTTGCCATTTGAAGAGAATGGCATCAGGGAGCTCTAGAATAAGTGTCACCATTAACCAGAAACTGAAATGGACCAGCATGTCCCTGCTGTGGCAACAAGAGCAGAGCAGAGGCTACAAATTCTGTAGCATATAACACACCTCTTGTATCCTCATCATCTACAGGGGAGCCATCAGGACTGTAAAAATAAATGATAATAGAATCCCTACAGCGTAGAAACAGGCCATTTGGCTCAACAAGTCCACACTGACCCTCCAAAGAGTATCCCACCCAGACTAATTCCCCTACCCTACCCTAATACCCTAACCTACACATCCCAGGACACCATGGGCAATTTAGCATGGCCAATTCACCTAACCTACACATCTTTGGACTGTGCGAGGAAACCGGGGCACCCAGATGAAACCCATGCAGACATGGGGAGAACGTGCAAACCCCACACAGACAGTCGCCCGAGGGTGGAATCGATCCCAGGTCCCTGGCGCTGTGATGCTGCAGTGCTAACGACTGTGCCATCGTGAAATGTAATACTTTCTAATTGCCCTGACGGGTGCAGCACCCACAATATTTAAGAAGTTAGACACCATCTTAGACAAAGCAGCTTCCTTGATTTGCAGCCCATATTGAACAATCACTCCCTTCACCACAGATACACAGTGGCAGCAGTGCGTACCATCTACAAGCTCAACTGCAACAACTCACCCTGGCTCCTCCAACAGCACCTTCCAAACCCATGAAAACTACTAACTAGAAGGAGGACAGCAGATGCAGGTGATTATCACCACCTGTATGTTCTCCTTCAAGTCACACACCATCTTGATTTGGAACTATAATCATCATTCCTTTGTTGTTATTGGGTCAAAATCCTGGAACTCTCTTCTGGACAGCACTGTGAATGTTCCTACAGCAAAAGGACTGTAGTAATTCAAGAAGGAAGCTCACCACCCTTCTCCTCAGGACAACTGAGGTTGGGCAATAAATGCCTCTAACCAGTGATGCCCACGTTCCCTTGAGTGAATTTTTAACAAAAAGGAGACAGGATTGATCAGGCAATATGCATTTTACTTGCATTTTGTAGTCAGGAGCTCCAAGTTATGATGGTCATGGCTTTCTTTCTATCACTGGGCTCGGAAACTCTCCTGTTGTTATCCCTCTTAATGATTCCCTCCTGCCATTGGGGTGTGAGTTGAAAGGAGTTCCAGGCTAATACTCAACCTGTTCGTCTGCATTCTGAATACACCTTCCTTGGCACTCAAATTCTGGATTGGGGCTAAAGCCCAGAACTCTGACTAAAAGGCAATGTTGTGTATCCAGTGTCACAAAGCTGGTCCTTTTTTATAAAAGCTGTTCCTTTTCTCAAGAATAGGGTGTCCTTGATTTTTTTCAGAGGGGTTATAAACAGCTCCCGGTTCTGATTAGATTGGTTTGGTACAGAGATTAAAAGGATATTGAGAGGCCTTTTGTTTATATGTGAACAGGTGAGCCTTCAGGCCAGAGTGGTCATGTTTTAGAAGTGATCTGTATAATGAAAGGGGAGTGGTCAGCTCACTAGCTGGGCAGTTCAGTCCTGAGCTAGTTAGGAGTTCAGCTGTGTAGAAACAGGCTGCGAAACTCTCTCTCTCTCTCTCTCTCTCTCTCTCTGTCCTTCTAACTTCAACCTGTAAGCATTTGTTCCATTTTTACTGCTTTTTTAAAGGGGGGTTGCTTATTGAGACTGTTGTGTATATTCGGAACAGCATAATTAAGTCTAGTTTGGATAGATTGAGTTCTATAGGGGTTCTTTGCTCTGTTCTTTTTGTTCAATTGTGTAATTTTGTGAATACATTTTTCTGATTTAAAACCTGGTAGTCAACCTAGCTAACTTATTCTGGGTAATTTTCACTGTACACTTACTGAAACAAATTGCAAAGTTATGGTCTGGGCTGCCTGCTTAAGAATTTTTTTTGAGTGGTCTGGCCTAGTCCATAACACCATTGAGTAAAAGATCTCTTTTCCAGATTCAATAGCTTTAACCACTAACCACTACTTGTCAATTATTTGTTGTTTTTTCACCTCAGAGACCTGGAACGGAATCCTACAAACCTGGGGTACAGAAATCAGTTTCTGCTATCCCGCCAAAACAAATTAACTGCAGGGAAAGGTTCTGCAGGGACAGAATATTTGATGCTTGGGCTGGTTTCAATAAACCAGTTAACTGGATTTCTTCAATGCAATCTAAGGCAGTTCATTGGAGGAACCAGGATGAATGGCAGGCCGCCGACAGAAGTCACACGAGTTGTGTCTGCTCCAATGGCTCTCGGGAGGACTCAAACTTTTTTTGGTTCTTTAAGGACTTTCAATTTAGCTGCATGTAAATTCAATTTGATTTGACTCAATTTTTAAGCATTTCTTCAAGGGGGCCTGATGGTGTGTTTTAAACTGATATCTGAGAAGACTCATGGTGACCTGACCAACATGATGAGTGATATTTTTGTTGGTGTTCGAGTGCAGGAGATGGGATCCTTAAGCAGAGTTCTGTGGCCTCCACAACTTAACAGGCACAATATCCCACCCTTCACCTCCATGTAGCTGCAAGGTTACAATGTCGAATGATTTTGGACAGCTTGCATTCAGTTCCCAAATTCGCACTAACTGCCACTAAATTTTAAATCTCACTCAGAGATGGCTGGATAGATGGTGCAGAAAATATCAACGTGTCAAACTGGAGAAACAGAGGTCTTATTCAGCATTTGGAGTTGGGGAATAATGAGTGAACGTCTGGATCTAAGATATCTAGGTGTAAATGATGCTGACACTGACTATCCAAAATGGAATGGAAAATTAGTCATTGCTTTTGCACTCATGACTATGTGATGAGGAACTGAATCCCAACTTAGGGTCTTTCAGTACAATATCCTTTAATGAAATTTAAATAGCAAATCGAGGCTGGTTGGAGTAGCAGGGATACATCCCCAAAATGACCAAATTAAGTCCATATAATGCAGTCTGTTTCAGAATGAATCATTGATACAGCTTCAAATGTTTTTGTCCTTATAGCACCCACAAATTCTCTCCAAACATGTGTCTTTATTCATCCTAACTAAATGCTTGCAGTTCTGATGCACATTGGTCCAACATTTATAGGAATCTATGTAAGTCACCAATTTTTCTTTTGTTCTTGTATGTGATGCTGGAGTCAGTCAAGACTAGAATTTGTTGCTCAGCTCTAATTCCCTTTGAACTGATTGGCTCTCCAAGCCATTTCACAGGGCCATTAAAAGTCAACCTCATTACTGTGGGTTCGGAGTCACATGTAGACCAGACCAGACTAGGTAAGGATGATATATTTCCAACAGTTACAAGGTTGCCTTCAGACTAGCTTTTAATTCCAGACCTAATGGAATTCAAATTTCACTATCTGCCCAGGTGAGATTCAAACCCATCACTTCAAATCATCAGCCTGGGCTCTGGATTCCCAGTGGAATTATGATAACCAATATCATCATTTGAAAACATGCTTGCCATGATGCATATACAGAACCAAAACTATATTAAGGTAGTTGCTCACGAAGCAAGGCACAACTATATTGATACAGAATCCTTTATGTAATTTTGAACTGATGTAACATTAAAAACTGGAACACATTTCATCTTATTCTACTGATATTTTGTTTAGGAAGGCACTCATACCTGTAGATGTGGTAACAATACAAGTTTTTGCTGAGGAGTTAATTGTCAAAGGACTTAACAGCTTATTTTCAGGAACAGGACTAACCAGAAACTTCCTTGTTGCAGATTCTATGACATGAGGGGTATTCACTTCACCTAACACAGAATAAGGAGATCAAGTTATAACTGCAATTCAATACATATGTAAACAGCAACGAGTACTGGTAGGCAGAGTCATCAGATAATCTCTGTGTCTTTTCATTTGATATTGATGTTTTGCCAAAGAACCGTCACATTTATGCTCTGCATCTGTAGGCTGTTCAATGCAGTAGACACTTTTGGGGATAGGAGAACTGATTCAGAGATCAGAATATTCAAACTAGTTCCTACTGGATACAAGTCCACAAACACAGAACTATCCATCATTCAGCACAAATACCATTATTAAAGGTTTAATTGATGCAAAAGTCAATACCGTGATACAGAAACAAAAGGCATTAATTGTGTTATTTACCTGCTCCTGCTGAAGATAATAATGTGGGATGGGGTGGCTGGTTTAACCTTTCTTCACGCTGTGGAAAAAAACCTCATGATCACATGTCACCAGATTTATAAACAGGCCATTGTTCTTTTCTTACTTGGGTTACAAAAAGAAAGTACTTATGGAATTTAATATTATAAATGATAAATGAAAGCACCCAGGCAGCATCACTTTAATATGATAATTACTTTTCAACTGCCTGGAACCACATTAGCATTATAGTGTTTACTGTTCAGTTTACAGATTACATGTACACACAGGTTTCCAGCCATACTATCAAACATACTAAGCTATAAAGTACTCTTGCTAGTAATACCGGACTGACTGCATTCATATGGCATTCCTCTGTCTATTATTTTAATGCATATTTATTTAAGGTAACATATACTTCAAGCATTGATCCATCAGTATTGGCAATAGTAACTTTCAGCCTAATGATTTTATTACTAACAATATGTAGCAAAAAATAAGATTTGAAAGTTAACACAAAACCTTTCTGGTGATATAAAGTGGAGTGTTATATCTGTACTCTCTCTTACATCTGTTAGTAAATGTACCACTAAGTTTGTTTACAAGGTATGATAACACTCAAATGGTAGAGAGATAAAGAGGGTGGGCTATTACAATAGTTTCTTAGTTTGAGAAAAATATCACATTTACAGCATTTCTTACCTGAGACTCATGTGAACTGGGAGTATTTGACTGCTTACTAACTTTGTCAGTGCTAGGATCCCCTTGAATATCCTTCTTTAACACAGCTTCTGCTTTGTGTATGATTTCTTGCAGCTTGCTGACAAAACCATCCTGCTCTGACAGTAGAATGAACTCCCTATTGATCTGGAAATTCCATAGCATAATCAGTTCACAGTACTTCAGTGTGGATTAATCATTCATAGCAAAGTTAAAGGAAGTATCACCACATTTTGGAGAGCCCTACAATTTCAGATTTATTACATGCTAAGTATTCTATTTAACCAGTGTAACCGGACACTTTGATCATCTGATTAGCAGACATATTTGTTTGTTTGGTAATCTCAGAATTTGTTTCAGGAAATATAGCTTTCTCTTTACTTCATAAAAGAATGAGTCTCATTTTGCATCAAATTCAAACAATTGATTCAAAGTTTGGCATGTTATTTTCATTGTACAAAAGCTGATGCAATCATGCAAAAGAATGTGGGTGTTACTGGCTAGACCAGCATTTGTTGTCCATCCCTAATTACTCTGGAGAAGATGGTGAACATCTGCTGTTCTCAAGTGCAGGAACAACCGAAGTGCTGTTGGAAAGTGGGTCAGGATATGTACCCAGTAACAGTGAAGGAATGGGGATATATTTCCAAGTTAGGATAGCATGTGGCATGGATAGGAACTTGCAAATGATGGTGTTCCCATGCATCTCCTACCCTTCCCCTTCTAGGGGGCAGAGGTTATGGGTTTGGAAGATGCTGTTGAAGGAGTCTTTGTGAGTTGCTGCAGTGCATCTTACAGATGGTACACACTACTGTCACTGTGTCAACGGTGGAGGTACTGAATGTTGAAGACGTTGGATAGGGTGTCAATCGAACAGACTGCTTAGACCTGGATGGTGTTGATCTTCTTGAATGTTGTTGGAGCTACACCCATCCACCCAAGTGGAGAGTATTCCATTACCCTCCTGACTTGTGTTTTGTAAATGGTGGACAAGCACTGGGGACACAGAAGACGAGTTACTCGCTGCAGAGATGCATGCATCTGAGTTTGTTAATCACTGGTCCATTTCAATTTCTGTTCAATGGCAATCCCCAGGCTGTCCAAAATGAGGAATATTGAACTAAATGAACAGTAACATAAATAGTGCTTCTATTGGAATATTATTGTCGTCTGTGTTGATGACAATTTGTGCCCTGCACACAGGAGCTGGTTTGGTTGTGAGATGGTATATGGGTCTGGCTTATTCTCTTGGCCTTGGCCATGGTGTTGTATGTCATGGCATGCATTTTGGACCAGGCCTCAGCCCACACTTTGGGAACTGTCGCTCTTTTGCCATTTGCAAAAAGAGATTCCATGCCTAAAGTTTCCTGAGGAAGAGGATCTCTCTCATGTTTTACTTACCATAACTGCAGCAATATCTTCAGGGGAGTCTCCTTCCAAATCAAACTTGAACGTTACCATTTTGTTGTTGTGTGTCTGGAGTTGGCACTCTACAACCCGATCTCCTTTGTCTGATATCTGCAGCAGGAAGGAAAGCTGTTAACCAATTGTATGTAGTAGCTATGACAGCAAAAGCTAGCATGATCCACATTATCAGTAAAAATTGCAGGCATTCCCCTTGTGATCTACACTATTAAAAACTAAATATTAAACAAAACAAAAGCTAGAGCTAAAAGCAAGAAGTATTTTAAGTTCAGTAATAACAAGGATAAAATCACAGAACTGTTGCAGCACAGAATGAGGCCATTTGACACTTCTGCATCAGCTTTCAGAGTAAGCATCTCTTACTTAAGTGAGATGCCATTCTTCCTGTAACTCTGCACATTATTCCATTTCAAATAATCATTCAAATCTCTTCTTAATGCTTTCACTGAACCAGCCTCAGGCAGTGCAGTCCAGACCCTAAAAAATTTGTTTTGTGAAAAAGACTTCTCCGATCACATTTCATTTACAATTACTTAAAATCTGTGCAATCTCATGCTTGAATCTTTTGCAAGTAGGAATGTTTTTTCCCTATTTGCTCTGTCCAGGTCACTCATGATTTTGAAAGGCAGAATCTACCTTTCACCAGTCACTGTGGCTGCTGTGAGGCCTGAATTACTTTTGAGGTTTGGGCCCGACTTCCTTTGATCTGTCAACATGGACTAACCAAGTTGGTATTCCACTTTTGCTTTCTGATTGGGAGGTTGTGATACTGGCCAGTTCCTATATGAATGCTGCCAACAGTCTGGCTCTGGATGGATGCAATCCCAATAGGGACGGTATTGTCAGCAACACTTTGGCCTCTGAACACCAGCACCAATGGGAGGTGTGCACATTGTGTATACTCAATGCATTTTTAACTTAGATGTGGAGGTGCCGGTGTCGGAATGGGGTGGGCAAAGTTAAAAATCATACAAAACCAGGTTATAGTCCAACAGGTTTCTTTGGCAGTACTAGCTTTCAGAGCGCCACTCCTTCATCAGGTAGCTGTGGAGCAGGATCATAAGACACAGAATTTATAGCTAAAGATCTCTACTTAATGAAAGAGCAGCACTCCAAAACTAGTACTTCCAAATAAACGCATTGGACTATAACCTGGTGTTGTGTGATATTTAACTTTTAACTTAGAGATTGTTGTCAAGACTGCAGTGTAATTTTTCAGACCCTAACTTGCATATCAACAAAAGTTGGTCTACCCATCTAAAGGCTTGTACTAAGCTGCATTGACTGGAGTACCACTGCAATAGGGGCAGTAAATGACCCAATGGCCTATTTTCACATTTCAAACATCAGGGGGTATGGACTATTCGAGGCTGGAAATACATGGAGGCCTGTTTCTAGAGACTATGATCAGCATCACGGAGGCAAGTGCGTACCCAAAACAACAGGCTCAAAGATCAATGCTGGATTGCTTTTTAGACTTCAGCTGAATAATGTGGGTGGAGTCCTGGCATTGGTTGCACCGCCCTGGGCAGCCCACTGCTCCGAGGGGAGGAAAATCCGTCGCAATGATTCCAATATCTACTATTTCTACTCCTACAACATTCATCAATTACATTCATTCAATAGCACAATGCAGCAAGTCCACAAAGTGCAGTCACTGTGTGTAATGATACAGCCAGGCCAGTTACATATTTGTTTTCTTTGCCCGTTCTGGAAGGTGGACTTTAAGTCAAGGCCAGAATTTGTTGCCCATTTGGAATTACCCAGGGATTGAGTGGCTTGTTAAGACATTTCAGAGACAATTAAGACTCAACCACCTCAATCACAAGAGTCACATGTAGGCCAGACCAGATAAGGATAACTGATTTCCTTCTAAAATATGTTAATGAATATTGTTGTCCCTACTTGGATTTAAATTCCACCAGCAACTGCAGTAGGATTTGAATCCATGACTCCAAAGAACTAATGAGGATCACTGGAATATTAGTCCAGTGATATTACCAATAATCCACAATCTCCTCTAAATCTATTGTTGGTATTGTTCCATCGTAACATCCCTGAAAGTGTGTCTAGAGATTATATAATTCGAACTTACAGCCAATGTTCTTTCTTTCAGTTTGAGTAAACAAACATTGTAGCACATTATGAAGGGAAGAACTTTGTGAGAATGTGCAGGAAAATAAAGATTGGAGAAGTGGATCTTCACTTAGCAACTGTGATGCAATTTCTTGTACTGCGCAGTAACCAATGATCTGAATTAAGATATGCTTACATTAAGAATTCGTAGCCTGGATCGACCGCGCCTACGAATGAGTTTGCTCGAGATGCGCTTCACTGGCAGTTTTGTTGATCCTTCTCCTGCAGATAGACCTTCATATCCATCACTCATTCCAGAAGCAACATCTGAAGCATAGCTGCATAAAACCAACCAGAACAGAAAATAGAGCTAACATTATGAAATGCATTGTTGGATTTCCATCAACTTGATCAACTTTTCAGTTATAATCTACTAGTGAGAAAAAATGTGTTGCATAGTGTAGTTTCTGAAACAGATGATAGAGTTTAATGTTTTCACTATGAGAAAGTAATAGTTCCATTTTAAGAGAAGTATTGATCCATTTAATTTCTGTATGCATTACTGATCTGAGACAAAGTTTATAATTTTTTAAAGCAATTCCAAATCACTGGACTCTTGTTTAAAAAGGCGGTGGTTTAGCACAATGATTATGTACGTAGGTTCTCATCTCAAGAGCTTCTTTCTGGAATATAACTGCCAAAAATAACATATCTCCTCAAATGCTGGCAAGGTGCAATGAAACAAACTAGAGCCACAACTACAGACAAAGAGAGTAAGATAGCTGGTTAATACTGTATACATCATATGATCAACTAAAAAGATAAAGGAGCTATAAAATAATTTTTACAGTCAAATTGTAAAATCTGTACGATTTTCAATGACTCACGAGACTGTTCAAATGTTATTGAATCCGAACAATCGATGTGACATTTCAAAGCGATTGTGGAACTTTAATTCTTTCTCACAATCTAGTTATTTAATTCTTTACGGAGCATAAGACATTCCAAAAATTGGTCTCTTTTTCACTTTGTTATTTATTGACAAAGAATTTTTTAATGTAAACACTGCAAATACAAATGACTGCAGAACAGGTTGGTATTCGATGTAAGATAATAAATTCTTTATGATCATACAAGAATTTTCTCGTGACTCCATAAACAAAAACACTTGATCATATATTCTCCTCTTTTTGATAAGGACGTCTCTACTTCTTTGAAAGATTACATATTGTGGTCAAGATAAGAATTAGTGAAAGTTACACGGACTAAAGATGGGCAAATTTAAATGCCAATGGAAGAATAAACACATCTTGGGAAAAAAAAAATCAAAACACATTCTATAATAATGTCCTACGCTTTTTAAAAATTCTAATTGATAGTTTTAACTGAGTTAATGATTCAAATGCATAAAACTTTCAAAACAGAGATACAATTGGATTAAAGGTTTGAACGAAAAATGGGATTGTCAACTAATCATAGTCATTTTGATTTACCTGTCAACTGGTGAATTTAGCCCACTGTGAAGTGACAAATGATGCTTTGAGGGGATAGTCACAGCAATATTCTGCAATTGAAAGATGCAAAATGGAATAAATATTATGCAACATAATAAACACTGACTAAAGATGTTTCAGTGATCAGAAACTAAAGAACTAAACATTAATCTGGTGGAGGAGAGGGGATCACAATTCTGTTATACACCTGGCTAAAGTTTCAGTCACTTGAATGAACTAAAAATCAGATAAATTTTACAGAAGATCAGTTCTCTTGTCTCGATCAGTTTATTGCCCGCAGTGGGAAAGATGAACATTAACCCCAAATACAATCCAGGCTGTTTCCAACATTTTTATCCTGTAATAGTTATCCTGTAAATTATTAAACTAAGAATTACGTTACTACGTAATTCACCCTGTTAAATCAAAGTTTCCAAATTTATAGAACATGTTTTACTGTTTCATTTTCCATTAATCCAGAAGCTCTAGCCTAAACAATATTAGGCAACAATTTTTGGCATGGTATTCAACCATTGATGTACGTCATGTACTTGAGAACTGCCCTTGAACAATCTAAATTATTGCCTTGAATATTTTCAAAGCTCTTGATGATTTGACACTGTACATTTCCAAGAGGTTACCCTCTTATGTCCTCCCACCAACATCATGTGTATGTCTCTTCCATTTTCTTCCAACTCTTTGTTTCATTAATGAATATTCCTTTTGATTCTGTCCTCTTTCCCATCATGTTTCTTTTTTATATAATTGCCTCCTTAATCATGCAGCTCAAACCTGGTTTCATAAATTTCCTTCAAATCAACAGCTTGAGGGCTCAGAACTTTCAGTCTATTCTTTTTAAATATAGTTTTCATTTATTCTGCATTCTCATGTTTTGCAATCAAATGGTCTTGATCTATAAAAGTGTTCCTTTTTAAAAAAACAAATCATTCACAAGTCGTGGGCGTCACTGGCCAGGCCAGTATTTATTGCCCCGAGGGTAGTTGAGATTCAGCCACATTGCTGTAGGTGGAGTCACATGTAGGTCATGCCAGGTAAGGACAGCAGTTTCCATCCCCAAAAGGATATTAGTGAACCAGATGGGTTTTTCCAACAATCAATTCACAGTCATCAGTAGACTTTCTATTGAATTCAAATTCTGCCATGGTGGGATTGAAACCCAGAACATTACCTGGGTCTAGCAATAATACCATAAGGCCACCAGCTCCTGAGGACACGAAGTATAAAACTGCATAGCTACAATAGTATTTCCTTCTTTCTATGATATTTGAACTTCTGAAATCTTTGAAAACATGGTGAGATCTTATCACTACTTACTTCATCTCAGTTTTTAAAGAAATTGTTCATTGTAATTGTTCATTGTGAATTTAATTAAGAAAGCGATCCCTTTTGAAATTGAAGTACACTACCCCATGAATGCAAACCAAATAGTAAATCTAACAATTTATTAACTTGCAATATGTGATCCTGCAATATTTATTTCATGAGTTCAAAATCAAATGACAAGAATTAATAGATACATCTACACAATAGCCAAAATTGAGATGGTGTGCAAACTGAACGACGGATTTGTTGGAGAAACTAGTTTGGAAGTGACTCTACAATATCCCATAAACACTATCCTACCACACTGCAACTTGAGAACAAGCTTCTCCATATTGCCAAAATTTGCCCAAACACAATGGCATAAATTGATAAAATGATATCACCAACAAGAATGTCCTTAAGTGCTAGTCCCATAATTAGCTCAGAGAACTGTATTAATTTCATAAAATTTGATGCTGTCTGCAAAACATCCACAAGTTTACGGCTATACTTACTGCTGGAAACTGGAGTCCAGTTCCAGATTTAGGAGTTAACTGGCCAGCCATTTGCAAATTATCATTCGAGTCCAAGAATCCAGAAGAACTTAGATAACCATCAGTCTCACAATCAGCTAAATCAGAAGCAGAGAAAACAAGGGATATAATTGGTTTCATGTGACCTTAACAAAATCTATTTCATTCTTCCTGCATTACTTTGCAAACTGAGAGTACAATAAAAATTCTGATATTATCTAAATGAATTTCACTAGTACACCTATTAACATATTATTCAGCATTAAAATCAGTGGAAGTGAAAATGTTTTAATGCTATAATGATGCTATCATTTAGTGTATCAAAATGGTGAAAATCTATCAACATATACAGTTGTTAATTCTTTAGAAAATGGGCTTGTAATCGACTGAAAATATTATGGAAAGGGAATGCAAGATATATCAAAGTATATGTCTTGCCAATGTCATCAAATTAGATAAACCAGAAATCACAAACAATTTGAATCCTGTGAACTATTACTCAGATGGTTTGGCTAATATCAGGAATGCTCAAGCGTGAAATTACAGAACTGTATGTATTTCTTACACAGTACATTAGAAAAACAAGATTCTGCACTGATTTGGCTTTATGAAAGTATACGTGGAAACACATTTTCTTTTTAAAGATGTTTTTCTAGAACAGATAGGAAGAGAAAAGTATCCACAAACTTCTCTTTGATCTCTTTGTGCTACTTTAATCATAGCTTTGACATTTTCCTGGCAAATGCATTTATGCAATTAATCAGCAAACTTATGTTTACATATCTGTGGTCTAAAACCAGCTTTGGAAATTACTTCAAACTGCAAATAAAGATCTTCTACACAGCTAGTTCCTGATCTCTTATTGATCCATGTGGGACTGGACAAGGATATTGAAAAAATAGCATGGAGCTACATTACTGATACTAGTCTAACAAAGCCTGGAAAATACTAAGAAATGAGAGCTAATAGTTCAGGAAAACACAATTCAGTTGGTGCTTATTAATTAACTCAGAATTAAGAGATGCTTAACCATCTACTTTTGGATGCTAAGCATTATTTAGAAATGAAATACCATTGGCATAGCATTACATCTGAATTGAATATTAGACAGACTGTACAATTGTCTGCACATTATACTACTTGTTTGACATCCCAGTCCAAGGCAAATTTCATCCTCCATATGTCTCAGATTAAATCCACATAGATTTGAATGAAGTCCATATAACTAGTCGAGAATTTAAGCACAAGGGGAGGCTATTCCAGTTGTCCTACTTAATTAGGAGCACAGAACCTGGCTTTGTAACTGATTTACTTATTTCAATTCAGTCTTACATGTAGCTGAAGAATAGTTGGTATTCCTATAACGAAATGTCTGATGTTGATCAGCCTCTGGTTCCTCAGGCTCAGGTGGAAATGAAGGATTCAGCAGGATCTCTGTGGGGCCTGTGGGCACTGGAGACCGCGAGAGTGGAGTCGCTCCAGCTGCACTCTCTGTTGTGTCTTGAGGTACCTTTAGCTCTTCTAAGAGCTCATAAATTTTTTTCTTTTTCTCTTGCTCTTTCTTCTTCAGTTCCTCTTGCATGCGTTGGTTTCTTTCACGTTTTCTTTTTACCTCAGTCACACGATCTCTGATGGCCTTTGCAACTAATTTATAGTCAGCCTCACACACAAAACCCAATGTTACCTAAAAAAAAAGGTGCACCATACATTCAAAAGTGGCAGAAGAATATTCTATGGAAGAAAAATTAATTTCACAAGTGCATACCTTTGATCGTACAACAACATACCACATCTCCTCTTGCATGTTGTTTCTAAAATGCATTCAACCGTGTGATCACACATATGTTCACTGTAACACTTCTCTGAATCTCTTTAATTGACTGTATCTGTTAATATTACTTGGATCCTTTTTTCAACAGCAGTAAATGGATAATCTAACTTGTCCTCTCTGTCTTCAGTAAATAGATAATATATGAATATTTTAAATAAATGGAGATAATCAACATTGTAATTTTTGTTACAAGATTCAGAAGGTTTCTGCTCTCTAGGCTGGTACTCAATAAGGCAAGACTCCAAGATGAAAATGTACTGTTTTTTCACTTTGTAGCTATTCCAATGGTTTAGTGTGCAGTGTGACTACATGGTCGGAGTCATCCATGCCGACCAAGTTTCCAAATCTAAACCAGTCCCATCTACCTGCATTTGGCCCATATCCCTCTAAACCCTTCCTATCCCTGTACCTCAGTCAAATGTCTTTCAAATATCAGAACTTTACCTGCAATTTCTGTTGAGTCAGTAGATCTCATCTTAGAAATTACAGCAGGCTCCAGTACCCTTGGGTTAGGGAAGGGGCAAAAAAAAGTCCTACTTTCTGATGCTTGTATAAGTGCAGTTGAAAAGCATCTATGTTGATAATTATGTAAAGATCAAGCTGGGATCAGCTGAGATACATATATTGAACAGCCGGATTCAAATTTGATGGACAGCCATCACAGACAGAGACAGACCATTTGGGAAATTAGTGTGAGGACAGTCAATGACTACAGAGCAACGTCATTGCAAATATTTGTCTTTATGACAGAAAATTGGCAAAAAACTGAATAAAAAGAGACATGTCACTGGTATCAAACTAGACAGACGCAATGTCTGGTTTCAAGCTCAATTCTCAGTAATTGTTCAGTTGGCCAATTTGTACATGTAATACATTGTTTGAAGTCCCTGTATTAGCAAAATGGAGAATGACTAGGATTCTACATCTGCTGTATTCAGTTATAATGGCTCCCATGGATATGTAGGTATCACTCATCCTGTGGATTTTAAAGTAAACCTCAATATTTATTCATGATGATATTAATCATTTACAAATTCAGCCTTCAAAAATTATAATTGCACTTGGATTGTTAGCCCTGTCAACTGTGGTACCATCCTGTTAGAACATTTAATCTTCATGATTTGTTTACATATCCAAAACAGTATCCACATAATCCACTTGACAAATAAATCATACACAACTTGTAGACACCATCTGTCCAAATGCTACTTCTTTCTTTCGAATCAAATTAAATCTGTCCAAAGACCAGCATTGAGTATCTCCCATGAAGAGACTGTCTTGAAAAAAAGGGCAAATTCAATCCAGTCACAGAGCTTTAGTTAGGGCCCATTAGAAAATGTATAATAAAATACAGTTTCCTCATGATCTTACTCCACCACTTTGAGCTTGAATTTATTGCTATAAAACATGAAATCCTATATCTGATTTCTGGACTAATGGCCTCAGGGTGGTTCTCTTTTATAGGGTCTTCATTCTGAGGCCTTTAAAGTTTATTTCCAAGACTAGCTTGACACTGGCTCTGATTTTGTTCTGTCGAGAGAATTCTGATGTCCGGAACTAGTCATGCTGCACAAACTTCGTTTTGGGTGGCACCAACTGCAGAGATGGTTCGTAACTTTCTCAATTACATTAAGATCAGAATTACACCAAGATTTTAGCACATTAATAAAATAGAGGCAAATATGTGTTGAAGAATACTAAAACTGAGAGTTGCTGATAGCATTTGAGAATAATAATTATTCTATCATCTAGGCATAAAAAAAAGTTGGAAAACCTAGCTTTGGAATTCTTGTGGCACAGTGGCTAGTTGGTTGAGCTAGCTGGATACTACTAGACTCAGAATCATAGAGTTGGTGATGGTGACAGACCCTTTGCTCCAACTTGTCCATGTCAACCAGATATCCTCAACTGATCTAGTTGGATTTGCCAACATTTATCTTTTATTCCTCAAAACCTTTCCTATTCACATCGCCATCCAGTTGCCTTTTAAACGTTGTAATTTTATCCGCCTCCACCATCTCCTCTGGCAGCTCGATCCAAATACAACCACCCTCTGCATGAACAAGCTGCCCCTCAGATTCCTTTTAAAATTTTCCCTTCTCACCTTAAACCTATGTCTTCTAGCTTTGGACTCTCCTCCCTGGCTATTCATCCTATTCATGCACCTCATGATTTTATAAACATCAAAAAGGTCAGTCCATATGAAGCAGAATTGAGCCAACAGCACACGGTTCAATGTCTATTCCAGCTGGCATGGATTCATAGCCTGTCTCTATGCTCTCTGGTGGTGAACATGGCACTATGGATCAGGTTTGCCTTTGGTCATAGAATTCAAGATGAACAACCATTTAGCTTTCCCATCTGCAGTCAGATGTCGATCCTGTTAGCTGAAGAAAGACTCAGACTAGTCACTGTCAGTAGTATTGGCACATGGAATAAGCGAATATTATCTTGCGCAAGTGACTTGCCAACTGAAGACCCAATTATTGAAAATTTCAATTTATAAATTGTGTCTAACTGCCATAATTTTGCCAAAACCCAAATTCTTTTCCTTCTGAGGAAATTTTAAGTAAAGCTAAAAGACAGAATGAAGTACGGAGGGGATCATTTGCTAATTATTTCAAGTCTTTTTTTCAAGCAAGAGCAATGTCAAGAACACTGGCCCAAGATTCATGTTTAAATTCAACAATAAACCGTTGTTAGGGTTATTTTCAATATTGCATTAAATGATAATATATCAAAGATAGGATCAAATGTAATCAAATATTTTAGTTGCATTATTTCAAAACTTATAAAGAAAACTTGTATTGCCTTCAGCAATACACATCAGCTATACACATCAGCTATGCATGTATGTAAATAGTGGGAATTTTACCATTTCCTGTGCCACTTCTTCTGAAACATCCTTATACAATTCAAAAAGAAACTCTATGGCTTTGTTGTCTTTGTATTTGCCATGGAGTTTCTTTGAGTCATCCATGCGGAGCCAAAGTTTTAGGGCAGATTTTGCTCCATCATCTTCCTCTGCAAGCTCAACATACACCCCAGTATCCTCTTTAAAGAATGAGTGGTCAAGAAGATCCTGAATGGTGTACCTGCTCAAAAAGAGAATAGGATGCTAGGATTAAGCTGGCTAACGGACCTGGAAATTAAAGACATTGGTGTCTGATTATTAACTTGATATTGAGAAACATAGTACTTAGTGTTTACTGAAAGAGTGAAGTTGGGGTTGGGAAGTGGAGTTGGATATCATTCGCCAATTTAACACAAGTTCGCTGGCTATATTATGGGAAGGAAATCAACTAGGAGGAAGTGAGGACTGCAGATGCTGGAGATCTGAGTCAGGATGAAGGGCTTATGCCCGAAACGTCGATTCTCCTGCTCCTCAGATGCTGCATGACCTGCTGTGCTTTTCCAGTACCACACTCTCGACTATATTATGGGAACCCAGCTTGGGAGTGGATGGAAAGGTTTTGGTTGAGCAACATGTCATGTTTGTGTAACTTCGGCTGCAAAAACACACTTGCTACTTAACAAATTAATAAAATCAAAGGATGTAAAGAAATTACATGTCATAATTCTGAAGTTGTACTGATACCAAGCACTGATTCCTGAAGAAGGGCTAATGCCCGAAACGTTGATTCTCCTGTTCCCTAGATGCTGCCTGACCTGCTGCGCTTCTCCAGCAACACATTTCCATCTCTGATACCAAGCATGTCTATGAAAGATGGGTTCAACACACTATGTATTCCTCTATGCAATTTATCCAATTGGAATTGCAATTGCGAGTTTGCTGAGAAGACACATAATGAATTCACTTTCTGGGCATATATTTACCATAGATATATCAGGGAACATTTTAATTTATTTACAATGCCACCATATATAGAACATTACAGCACTTCGGCCCTCAATGTTGTGCCGACCTGTGAAACCAATCTGATGCCTATCTATCCTACACTATTCCATTTTTATCCACGTTTATCCAATAACTATTTAAATGCCCTTAAACTGGGCAAGACCACTACTGTTGCAGGCACTGCGTAACATGCCCCTACTACTCGGAGTAAAGAAACTACCGCTGACATCTGTCCTACATCTATCACCCCTCAATTTATAGCTATGTCACCTTGTGCTAGCTGTCACCATCCAAGGAAAAGGCTGTCACTGTCCACCCTATCTAACCCTCTGATTATCTTATATGTATCAATTAAATCATCTTTCAACCTTCTTCTCTCTAATGAGAACAGCCTCATGTCCCTCAACCTTTCCTGATAAGACCTTACCTCCATACCAGGCAACACCCTAGTATATCTCCTCTGATCCCTTTCCAAAAGCTTCCACATCCTTCCTATAATGCAGTGACCAGAACTGTACACAATATTCCAAGTGCGGCCGCACCAAAGTTTTGTACAGCTGCTGCATGACCTCGTGGCTCCAAAATTCAATCCCTTTGCCAATAAAAGCTAACACACTGTATGCCTTCTTAACAACCTTATCAACTTTCAGGGTGGCAACTTTCAGGGAACGATGTATATGGACACTGAGATCTCTTGTTCTTCTACACTACCAAGAATCTTACCATTAACCCAGTACCCTTTATTCCTGTTACTCTTCCAAAGTGAATCAACTCACATTTTTTCCACATTAAACTCCATTTGCCACCTCTCAGCTCAGCTCATCTACGTCCCTCTGTAACCCGCAACATCCTTCAGCACTATCTACAACTCCACCGACCTTAGTGTCATCCGTAAACTTACTAACCCATCCTTCTACACTCTCATCTAGGTCATTTACAAAAATGACAAACAGCAGTGGCTCCAAAACAGATCCTTGCGGTACCCCACTAGTAACGGAACACCAGGATGAACATTTCCCATCAACCACTAACCGCCGTCTTTTTTCAAATAGCCAATTTCTGATTCAAACTGCTAAATCACCCTCAATTCCATGCCTCCGTATTTTGTGCAGTAGCCAATCGTGGGGAACCTTATCAAACACCTTACTGAAATCCATATACACCACATCAACTGCTTTACCCTCATCACCTGTTTGGCCAACAGCTCAAAGAACTCAATAACATTTATGAGGCATAAGCTACCCTTCACAAAACCCTGCTGACTATCCCTAATCAACTCATTCCTCTCCTGATGATTATAAATCCTATCTCTCATAACCTTTTCCAATACTTTACCCACAACCGAAGTAAGGTGCACTGGTCTATAACCACCTGAAGAAGCAGCGCTCTGAAAGCTAGTAGATTAGATTCCCTACAGTGTGGAAACAGGCCCTTCGGCCCAACCAGTCCACACCGACCCTCCGAAGAGTAGCTCACCCAGACCCAGACCCATTTCCCTCCGACTAATGCACCTAACACTATGGGCAAATTAGCATGGCCAATCACCTGACCCGCACATCTTGGGATTGTGGGAGGAAGCACATTCACACAGACACAGGGTGAATGTGCAAACTCCACACAGTCACCCGAGGCTGGAACTGAACCTGGGATCCTGGTGCTACGAGGCAGCAGTGCTAACCACTGAGCCACCGTGCCACCCTTCCAAATAAACCAGTTGGACTATAACTTGGTGTTTTGTGATTTTTAAGTTGGTCTGGAATTACCTGAGTTGTCTCTACATCCCTTCTTGAACAAGAGAACAATATTTGCTATCCTCCAGTCTTCTGGTACTATTCTTGTAGACAATGACAACATAAAGATCAATGCCAAAGACTCTGCAATCTCCTCCCTGGCTTCCCAGAGAATCCTAGGATAAATCGCATCTGGCTAGGGGACTTTTGTTTTCACACTCTCCAGAATTGCTAAGCTCCTCCTCGTGAACCTCAATCCTGTCTAGTCTAGTAAACTGGACTCCCATTCACATCCCTTCTCTGCATTCATGATTTGATAACATCCATAGTTATGCTGTTTAAAAAAAGTCAAGAGCAGTAGACGAATGGGAACATTGCTATCTGCAAGTTCCCATCCAAGCCACACACCATCCTGACTTGGAACTATACACCTGATCTGTTGTTTGGTCAAAATCCTGGAACTCCTTCCTTAACAGTACTGTGAGTGTCCGTACACCTCAAGGCCTACAGTAATTGAAGAAGGCTGTTATCTTCTCCAGGCTAACCTAGTCAATAATGTACACATCCTACAACTAATTTAAAAATACTATGGCCATACAGCAAACAATATCTGTTGGGGAGAGGATAGCGCCATAGAATCACCACAGTCTGGAAACAGGCCATTTGGCCCAAGTCCACACTGTCCCTTAGAAGAATATCTCACCCTAACCCATTTCCCTACCCTACTATTTTACATTTCCCCTGACGAATGCACCTAACCTATACATCCCAGAACACTATGGACAATTTAGCATGGCCAATAGTACCTAACTTGCACATCTTTGGACTGTGGGAGGAAACCGGAGCACCTGGAAGAAACCCACACAGACACGGGGAGAATGTACAAACTCCACACAGAAGTCTCCAGAGGCTGGAATTGAACCCAGGCAGCAGTGCTAACCACTGAGCCACCATGCCACACAAATGTGGTTGTTGTTTTCAGTGATGGCACGTGTTGCCAAGCTATTAAATATTAGAAGTCTTTTATCAAGCAATTATAATAGCAAAGTGCAGTTTTGGCATGGAAGGCAGAAATGCTGCTTTTCATAGAACACCTGGTTTCTTAGAATTGCAGTCAGAATGAATTAGTACACAGTGCAGGTTTTAGCGTGTTCCAACTGCCTATATGTCAAGTGGGGTGGCAGGTGGGATTCAGGCACAATCATTTTAAAATGGTGGACATGTTCTCTTGCTGCAAGACAGTTGAAAAATACAACTGTGCAGTACACAACTTCTGGTGGTGAATGGCCATTCCCATCTCTAATACTGCAGCAAGTGTAGAGGAATTAAGAGCCAGAAATGTACCACCTGCCAGAATAGTGTAAGTAAATAAACTGACATCCAGGACCCATGTCTGAAACAGTTGAAAATGGTACTTAATGGCTGCTTTAAGTCCTCTCTGCAAAACATTTTTTAGTTTTGGAGTGAATACAGCTAGCATGCTACAGTATAAAGGGTAACTCTGTAGACAGGAACCATGAAGGCAGGAGCTTAAAATCCACTCACCTGAATTGGAGCTAATAGAATGTTGCCTTTGCCCATATCTAAACTACACAGATTGCTGCCAGGCTAGTATCCTTCCCAATCCCCAGCATATTCCAAACCTATGACCCCTACTACCGAGAAGGTCAAAAGCAGCAGATATATGGTAACACTTGCAAATTCCTTTCCAAGCCACTCACCATCATGACTTAGAAGTTTGCAGTCATTCCTTCATTGTCACTGGATCATAATTCTGGAATTCCATTCCTAACAGTAACTGTGGGTGTTACTATATCACACAGTTTGCAATCTGCCTGCCCTACCTTTTCCAACAGTCTGATTACACTACCCTACTAGATCACCCTGCTGTCCTGATGCCATCTCAGCATCTGATCTTTATTTCCTTATAATGGGCAAGCTGACACCGGTTACGTTCTGTAGCTCAATCATTTTGTGGCCCAAAGTTCAATATCACATGCACCACGATACACTGTGGGTGTACCCAGTCAGTGGGGTGAATCTATTTACAAAACTATTGTGATAGTTAAAAGATTAATTTGTTTAAAAATCTTGCATAATAATCATGTAACAACTCATTGAGAAGTAATCAAATTAAATATTGACATTTAGAAGTATTAGGTACCAACCAGAAACAGCCTGAAGTATCTATATAAGTACCAATATAAAGTTGTTACATCTGACTTTCAGTGTCAAGCAATTAAAAAACTGTCCACATCCTAGCTGGTCATATGGGACTGATAGATCATGGATCATCGATGAACTCTAACTGTATGGTCAATCTATGTCACCACACAAACAACGAGCAGATTCTTACCTCTCATCTTTATTTTGGCGTATGCATCCTTCAATAATCTCTTTCAGCTCTGGGACTTTTACTTTGTTAAAGCTGGCTGGCTTAACACCCTACAGGGGAAAAAAAAGAATACCATGCAGTAGCCTTTAGTCTAATGCAAAGTGCAATCAAGTGTGTAAAATGTTGTGTAGTAATGATTAACTGGCTAACTTTTTTTATGGTATGCATTGAATTACATCTCAGAGGAAAAAAAAAGTAAACAAGTTTAATAACTTTACAATTAAAGTCATATTCTATCCTCACAACTTTATTTGTGTTTACAATAGCTCATTATCAGAGGTAAGAAAAACTAATTATTTCCCTGCACTTCTTATAAACTACATGGTGAAAGTGAGCAATTTACTGTTGTGTCCAGACACTGCGTACTGATTAGCTGAAATAAAATTCCAAAATGGACAAAAATTTGGTTTGAATGGAAAATTACGTACTTACTTGCAGATTTGTCTTTTTATGTGGTTACATATAATTTAGCAGGTTATTGTGTAAAAAGGCACAAACCTGATGAAGCTGTCAGGCAAGAAACTTAAAACAGGAGCTGCCTACTACCAAGTGTTACTGCCACACTATCTAAAAATGCTGAAACAAGTGTCACCCTCAGTGTAAACCAGCATAATTCTGCAAACCACCAGGTGTAAAACCAGGACTAAACTCTTTACGCAGTCTCAGTTTCACCAGTCAAATGGAAATGAGCAATTATGTAACCTCCAAAATTTTCCTACAGACTAATCTAATCAAAAAGGATTGTGGAAATGGGCTACAGTCACACTGTTTATTGCATATCAATGTTCATTTATTCCAGTCTGAGCCAGTGCTGGTGGCTTTTAAGAAAATTAAATTGGTCCTAACTGCCTTTGCTTCTCAATAACTCAGACCATATAACACAAGTACAAATCTTGAAGGTCAAAGATGTATAATCAGATTAGCATCGAAACAGTTCAGCATCATTAACTAGCGGTACTTTGACTTTGGCCATATACCAGAATCTTTAAACATCTTTGTACAAATATACAGAACAACAACAACAACAACAACAAAAAAATTGGACCAAAACATCACTACGTTGCTGAATTAATTGATCCAGAAAACACACTCAGATTCACATGACCCCCTTCCCTCAAAGTGCATGTTGTATAGTCAGAAAAAAGATCATAGGCAGACTTCAAAAAGTGTTCCTTTTATTCTCAAATGAACAACAGATGTTATCAGCAAAGCTGTGCTTCCCAGATGTGTCCATACCAATTCTAACTATTGAACTGATAGTTTTTGAAGACTTTCAAAAGACATTTTTGCAGGGATCAAAAACAAACAGTCAACAATATTTAACCAGATAGATCTTTCACAGTTGTCCTAGTATGCTATTCTGAAGTCATTATCCATATCTCAACGGTCCAGTTAACCAAAACTGATCATTGCAGTGGAAATCCTTTCAACAGGAAGTACTCTCCCATTTATATAAAAATATAAAGCTGGTATCTCCACAGACCAAGAAGTTGAGTATCAATGTTTGGCTCATAAATCAATTTCTTTAATCACAGTATTATTGTCTCTCAGAGATTATGGTACATTGCCATAGGAGGAATGGCATAGGATTGAGAGATAACTGGCCTACATTTGAATAATAGCATGATGTATAATTAGCACCTTCAATAATGTTTAGTGTAAATTTCTAAGTGTCTCAGTTTAAGGATACAATTAGGCCCCAATTTAAGGATACGAGGTAGGGCATTTTGGACTGAGATGAGGAGAAATTTCTTCACCCAAAGAGTGGTGAACCTGTGGTTGCTCTGCCACAGTAAGGGGTGGAGGCCAAAACATTGAATTTCAAGAAGGAGTTTGATATAGTTCTTATAGTTAAAGGGTTCAAAGGGCGAGGACAGAAAGTGCAAACATTGTGCTAAATTGGATGATCACCTGCGATCATACTGTATGGTGGAGCAGACTCAAAGGGCATAATGGCCTACTCCTATTTTCTATGTTTCTTTTTAAATTTTATAAAGCAGCACTTCATGAAGATTGCTGTGAATAAATTCCAAAAATTAAACCATGCTGCACATCATAACACTCATTAGAATTGCCTTTAATAATATCAAGGGTTCAACTGTTACTCAGGCGGAGTATAAAAGCTGGAAAGGTATCGAGTGAATTCTACTTGTCACCTGGATGAAATAACTGAGCCCTCATGTCTGGCCTAAAAATCATCAAGGCTGGAGTATAGGGAAAATAAAGTAACAAAGCTTGATTCAGAAAAATGAGGAAATGTCGATTTTCTTTTTTTTTGTTCTTGGTTCATTTTGTGATTCTTAAGCAGCCCTGGCACAATTTGATAATAATGGTTATAGATAATCTGCAGCAGCCACACTTTTGTGAACATTTAGAGCATTTGAGAGATCTATCTTAGGAGCACACCAGCAACCTACTCCTTGACCCACCCAACCAAGAGGTTACATTGTCTGTTTTCCCTTTTCTAATAAGACCAACTTTAACTTTGGGCAGAAATTTAACTGTCTACATCCCCTTCAATGCCTTTTCCCTGCACCATCATCCTAAAAATTTTCTAAATCCAACACTCTGTGCCAGTTGCACGTCAAATCCCTGATGCATTAAATGGACTGGTAATAATTGAGCATCATCTGTGGTCCTGAAGTAAGTTATCATTGGCAAACTTGCAGATCATTCCCTAACATACACTTAGATCATCAATAAAACTGGTAAAGAGCAATGGTCTCAATAATAATTCCCGTAGGGTTGAGATTAGAGTGGTGCTGGAAAAGCACAGCAAGTCAGGCAGCATCGGAGCAGCAGGGGAAAAAAAAAAATTCGACGTTTCGGTTAAAAGTCCTTCATCAGGAATAATAATTCCTGTAGGACACCTTTGGTAACTGGTTGCACTTCTATCTAGGAGAAAGTGAGGACTGCAAATGCTGGAGATCAGAGCTGAAAATGTGTTGCTGGAAAAGCGCAGGTCAGGCAGCATCCAAGGAACAGGAGAATCGACGTTTCGGGCATAAGCCCTTCTTCCTGAAGAAGGGCTTATGCCTGAAACGTCGATTCTCCTGTTCCTTGGATGCTGCCTGACCTGCTGCGCTTTTCCAGCAACACATTTTCTGCACTTCTATCTAAACCTACCCATGACCATTTTATGTCTACAGTGTTTTATTCCATTCTCAATCTAGCACAGTACATTGCCAGCAATAACTGAGCTTCCAGACTTGCTGAAAAGTCTCTTATACTGTACTTTATAAAAGCTTTTAGATAAACAATGACATCCTGTCATAATTCACTACATTGGTACCCTCTTCAACAACAAACTAAAATTAGTCAGACAACATTCCCTTTCACTGAAGAAACACTAACTGTTCTTGCTCTGACCTTCTCAGCAATCACATAGTGCATTAATAATTAGCCCCTCAGGCATCCTCTCATTGCTAATATCAAGTGAATGGTTATACAGATCCATCTCACTTAATATTTTTTAAAGAGGAGAACTACATTAGTCTCTTTCCAGTTTAAAACAACAGTCACTGGCTCTTATGAACTATTAAAAACATGAGCAAGAAGCTTGTATGGCCCAAATCTCATCTCATTTCCCCAAGAACCCTAGGATTTATATAGTCTGGGGACCAACTGCCCCATTTAAACGGAGATCTTTCTAAAATGTACCATCTTGATTTTGCTCAATTTAATTCAATTGCTTACAAATGTGACCTGAATGGGAATGCCATCTTTGTTTAATAAACGCCTTTCCTTTTCCTGTACACTTCAAAGCTCGCAATTTTCTTTGGTTTATGGAATGTCTGAATGGTCAACTAACAAGAGAATGCTTGGCTTGAAATCATTAATAATGTAGCATGGATATCTTTCCATTCTGTTACAGAAAGCATGTGTTAACATTTACCTGTTATTGTTTACAATACAGCTAAACTTGCTGAAAGTGAATTGACTTTCAGCCAGAGTGAAATAACCGACTTGTTTCGTGTTACTTACTCAAAAGGTTCATAATTGAATAAGTAATTAAACTAGTTGTTAGAATACAGTGTCTCACTCCAAATATTTAATTGAGGCCAAACCTTCAGTGAAGTAGTAAAAGAGTGCCTCTTATTTACAGATAATTATTTTGAATGAGACAGGATAGAACCAGGATAACTAAATAACAATTCTAGCTTTTTCTAAGATGTCCACATACCTCCTGAAATCTTAGCATGTCTTAACAATGCATCTCTCATCTACTTGGGATTATCACTGCATTGATCACAGGGACCCAGTACTTATTGTCACTCATCAGCAGAAACTAAGTGTTTGGAGGTCAGGAATAAATTCCCACGGACAACTCCTAAAGTTCATTTAAGATGGTTTTTGGGACTTAACTACATAATAGACACAAAGTCGACTGCTTGGTTAGGAGCTGTTCAAAATTGAATGGCTTGAGCACTAAAATGGTCTGGAGATAGATGCAGAGATGTGTCCGGGAGGGGAGTAGGATGATATTTTGAAAGAACATGCACAAGAACTAAGAATGGAGTCTGCCTATAGGACTAACAATGCCAACCCTTCATTTCAGCCTGCTCCTGCCTCAGAACTGATTTTTTTCAAATTTGATTCTGGTTTCTTTCTCTCTATGTCCAGTTGCTTCACACTTCCATCTGTAAATCTTCCAACTGCACTGGTGCCATTTCTAGTTCTTATCTGAACTGGAAATTTTTTAAATGAACTTTGCTTCTGAATTCCACCCTCGTGTGTTCACAAGATCCATCTTAGAATATTCCTTTCCCTTTGTTTCCACTTCGGAGGGTGAGTTCTCTCCTGAACAATTCCTTCAAGGCCTTAATTCAATTCTACCAAATTCTCTATCTCCATTACATCTGTTCTGATAATACTACCTTCCATATAAGTGTTTCCGATTCAACGAACTTTCTCCTTCACCAAGGATTCTCCTTCAATGTGACTGACACGGATCTCTGATCGTGTCCATTCCAGCACGCTCCCTTATGCTTTTACCTATTCCCCTTCTCACAAACCTTTCCTGAGTGTTCCCCGTTTTCAATGCCCACCCACCATCAGCTCCTACATTCAATAGGACTGCTGCCATTTCCACTTCTTCCAGATTGATGCAACTCCCAAACACATGTTCACCTCCCCTGATTCAGCATTCTGGAAGGTCCATTTCCACTGCAACATTCTGGTCCAAGAAACCCACTATTTCCAACTGCACCGTCCATACACAGAAGTGGAGGTGCAGAACCTACCATTGTTCTTCCTCCCTTTTCCATTATCCAGACCCCAAACCCTCCTCCTAGATAATATAGGAATTTACTTGTATTTCTTTCAATTTATATGCTGTGATAAGTGTTCATTGCCTCTTGTATTTGGGGAGGCCAAACGCAGATTGACTGGACTTTGTAGCACACTTCTGGTCAAAACAACACACATCTCTGGGCACGTCTCATCTGCAAAATTAATAGTTTACCCGACTCCAACTTTTCTATCCATGACCCTCCCGACTATACCTCAAGTTTACTTGAGCTTTATGGAACAGCATCTCATCTTTTGAGTAAGTATTTTATGGCCTTCTGAACTCAGCATTAAATTCAACAACCTCTGATCATAATGTCACTAATGTTTCAACAACTGACGGTGTCAATTCTTCTATACACGTTCACACCTCCTCTAAAGCATTCGTGTCCATACTTCTCACATTACCATTGCCTTTTTCTTTGAGCCATCACCTTTGTTATTGAATCTCTACTGCTTCCCACCTTTTGTAACCCTCACTCTACCTCTCCCGTTTCCCTGTCACTGACCTTGCTTAAAATTTCATCACATCTTTACCTTGTTCCAGTTCTAATGAAATTCAACTAAAACATTTACTCTGATTATCTCTACATAAGTGCTGCTTGACATGCTCTGTACTAGCAGCATTCTGTTTCCATTTTACTTTACTCTTAAGAACATAGGAGCCAGAGTAGGCCATTCAGCTCTTCAAGCCTGCAACGGCATTCAATGAGATCTTATCTGAACTGTCTCAGACCTCAATTCTCCTTCATTCATTATCTCAGAGCAAAGAAATTCCTTCACATCCCAATGATCTGATGTGCTTTCATGTTTTTTTAAAATCACTTATGGATCTTGGGTGTTGCTGGTTGGGCCAGCATTTACTATCCATTCCTTGTTGCCCTTGAGAAGGTGGTAGTGAGCTGTCTTCTTGAACTGCTACAGATGGACCCACAATGCTGTTGGGAGGGAAATCCAGGATTTTGACCAAGCAATAGTGAGGGAATGTGTTGCATTTCCCAGTCTGGATGTTGAGTGGCTTGGAGGGGAACTTGCAGTGGTGGTGTTCCCAAGTGTTTGCTGCCTTTCTCTATCCATGTGAAAGTGATCTTGGGTTTGGAAGGTGCTGTCTAAGGAGCCTTGATGGCTTTCTGCAGTGCATCTTGTAGGTAGTACACACTACTGCTACTGAGTGTTGGTGGTGGAGAGAGTGGATGCTTGTGGATGTGGTGCCAATCAAGTGGGCTGCATTGTCCTGGATGATGTCAAGCTTGAGTGTTGTTGGAGCTGGACCCATCCAGCTAATTGGAGACTATTCCATCAAACTTCTGACTACTGCCTTGTAAACAGTGGACAAGCTTTCAGGAGTCAGGTGGTGAGTTACTCGCCGCAATATTCCTAGCCTCTGACCTGCTCTTGTAGCCACAGTATTCATATGGTGAGTCCAGTGAGTTTCTGGCCAATGGTAACCTCAAGAATGTTGATAGAGGAGGAATTTAGTGATGGTAACACCACTGAATGTCAAGGTTAGATTGTTGCTTTTGGAGATGGTCATTGCCTGACATTTGTGTGGCATGAATGTAACTTGTCACTGATCAGCCCAAGCCTGGATATTGTTCAGATCTTGTAATATTTGAATATAGACTGCTGCTCACAAATAGTACTGAACATTATGCAATCATTGGCAAACATTCCTGCTTCTGACCTGATGATGAAAGGCAGGCCGTTAATGAAGCAGCTGAAAATGACTGAGCTTAGGACACTACCTTGAGGAACTCCTGCAGAGATGCCCTGGAGCTGAGTTGACTGACTTCCAACAACGACAAAATCTTCATATGCGCCAGGTATGACTCAAACCAGTGGAGAGTTTATCTATTGATTCCAGTTTTGCTAGGATTCCTTGAAGCTGCACTTTGTCGAATACAAGGGCTGTTACTGTCACCTCACCTCTGGAGTTCAGATCTTCTGTAATGAGCTCAGGAGTTGAGTGGCCTTGGTGGAACCCAAACTGGTCATCAATGAGTAGCTTATTGCCAAGCACCTTTCATTACTTTACTGATGATTGAGAGTATACTGTGGGGGCTGATATTCTGAAATAATTAGCCTGGTTTGGATTTGTCATGCTTTTTATGTACAGGTGTACTACTATTGCAAAGGCTTTTTCCAAATTTCGTGAAGGATAGGATTATATGTTTTGAAATATCATTAAATATCATAGTTTGTATATTGTAATATGGTTTCCTTTCGGGAATGTTATGATTAATTTCATGAAACTGAAAACCAAATACATTTCCACTTACACTTGTCACTTTGCGATATATCTGGGCTGCATTATGGCACTCTGAATATGGATATTCTGAGGTGGCCATTTCCAACAAACACATGCCAAATGCATAAACGTCAACAGATTCATCATACTTTTCTTCATACATCTCAGGAGCCATAAATTCTGGAGTACCTAAAACAAAGAAAGAGCGGGTTTGTGTTATAAAGCAAACTTGTGGTTCAACACTTCTATGTTTTCTTTTAAATATCTAAATCAACACAAATTACCAAATCTCTAGATTAATATCAATATCTATGGTCTTCCTAACAGCTCCACAACTTAAGGTTTAATTTCACCAGGGAGATGCCCAGCTGAGTAGCTGAAACTTCCAAAAATGCAAGCATTGAATTAAATTTTTTTTAAAATAAGTTTTTTTGTCGCTAGCTTATCTTTTCGTGCTAATTATCTTTTTCCTCTCACCTTCTGACTGTTCTGCTAACTTATGCTTTCTTTCTCGGAAGACAAATGGCTATTTTGATTATTTAAATTCTCTCTCTTTCCTGGCTATCGCTGTCCATTTCCAACATTCACTGCTACTTGGTGACCTTTCAAATTTATTGTTTCTCTCTGATTTTCAAGCCATTCAAGGAAGGAAAAAAAAGACTTGTATTATATAGTACTTTTCAAGACCACCAGACATCTTAAAGCAATAACTTTTGAGGTGTAGACACTGTTGGAATTATGGAAAACTGCAACTAATCTATGCATACCAACCTCCCACATACAGGAACAATAATGATCAGATAATCTATTTTTGCAATGTTGACTGGGAGATAAATATTATTCAGGGCATCATAAATTACTCCAATGCTCTTTTTCAAAACACACATGGGATCTTTTGCATCCACCTGTGATAATATTACAGCTTTAAGAGGTGTATGTTGCCCTCGTTTCTTTAATGACGAAAGGTTGACACAGAGGTGGTGAGCGGTATGCTCAAAGCCAATAACCTCAACAGCTTGAGGGGTCTTGGGGATTTTTTTTTTAAAAAAGGGTTGAAACAATAGAACAGCGTGAACAGGTGGGGTCAAGCTCCCACAGAATCTGGGTTTTTAGATGTAGCTTTCTGCAGTTCCAGTGGTCTTGAAGCTAGATGTGGAAGCTTTTATTCTTTTCTTTCTTAAAGCTAAAAAGGTGTGTTTCTCTTCCTTCTGCTCGAATTGCATGTGAGACAACCTATTTTACTGAATTTGCCTTTGCCAAGGGTATGTTACTATGCTGGAACAGTTAATTAGCAGTTTATATTGAAATTTCAATAGAGTTACAGTTACAATTCTTTTCTTTTTATTTTATCTGTGTTTAACTGCAGTATAAAAATAAAATGTGTTTTGCTTAGAGTCAAACAGTTTGACTAATCAAATTACATCTGGAATGCAACACTTTACACATACATTTAAAAGTAAGAAAAAGTTAGGGTCTGGGCTAGCTTATTATTATATTTTGAAGGGGTTACATGTGGTCCATAAGACACTCGAGCTGGATTTGGCTCAGCTTAACAGCTCATGAAAGAGCCAGTACCTCTGACACTGCAGCAGTCTCCCACTGCTACAGTGGAGTGGCCTGGCTTGGAAGAAGTTACAACCTTATGATTCAGACACCAGAGCACTATCTACTGAGCTACAGTTTACACTGACATTGGTCACTATGGAATATGTCCCTCTGTCTTGGTTCATGATGTTTCTACATTGTTCTTAGTAAAAGTGACAGCAGTTGTTATGCACATTCCTTAGCAGTAGATTAAACATTTATGGAACCATATGCACGTGTTGGCCTTTACGGAGGAGCATGTGCAATAATTTAACACATTTGGCTCGAGTACAGCCTACTTGCACCTGAATATTTCTTTGTTTCCACACCAAATCCTGCCTCGTGCAGGATTATGTATTAATTCCAAGAAACTTAATACTCTTCTAGATTCTGTAGAGCAAACACCAAATACTAAGTGCTCCAAATTGGAGTTTTAATTTCAGCCTTATTAAGCATTTTCTACTGCATTAGAACGATGTTAGCGCTTTGCAACATGTTTTCCAATCAGTAACGCATTTTTTACACTCATTTAAAAATAGAGTCCATGACATTGGATTTCTGATGATATTGTGCATTGTAGATATTTTCCAGTACAATATTATAGTAGTTGAAAGAAAACACACGCAATTTTTAATGGTGAAGTCAGTTCCTATGATCCTATGCCCATTAATTCAAATGCTTGCACATTAAAAGTAACATTCAAAGTTACTAAGTGCTGAATTATGAGGAACTCGACTAAAAGGATTATGTCCAATCATTTTTTTAGTATTTCCATTTCAGTTTACCTTGCTTTCTTGAGGTTTTTTTTTCTTCCTATTGTTCTGATTGAGACGGTCAGATAACACTTGGGGGATTCTTCAGGAAGCAACTTTTTTTTGCCACTAGTAAGAATATTGCAATGTGCTTCTTCTTCGGAATCTCAAATCCTTGTGATTTTTAGAAAACAACAATGAGAGGCACCAATGAAGCTGCACCAACAGTATCCTGTGCCCACCTGTTAGTAGTTTTTTTAATCTGGATCTGGAGACAGCCAGGTGCAGATAATTAGTGAAGGCTCCAGTTCCAAACAAATTGTAAACCGAATGGCACCGGTGCTCTGACACCTTCATTGTGTGACTGAATGAATCTGCAAAAGTATTCAACCATTCCAGTGATCTCTAGCCAAGAGAAAGCAGCATCAGAAGCTTCAGGTTAACCCATGGCCAGGTACAAATTGGTTTGATGTGCTGGAAAGTTACCTGTAGGTGATGTACACCACTGGGCTGGCACAGGGAACTAAAACTACAACCTCAGGTTTATTTCCACACCCCCTTTCAGGGCCGTCATCTTCCCAATTATCTCATGCAACACTGGAACCACATCTTCAAATCTCAAAGGAGGGCAAGGCCCCAAAAATGCACATCACTTGCACTTACACTATTTAGTATGGGTTTTCTTCATTTTTGGCTGTCACTTCTTTCCTGTCATCCACTTCAGAGGAGACCAGGGCTGCTGAACTTTGAAATATTCCTTGAGGTAGGGTAAGTAATTTTTATTGTGCAAGGAGAAACCTGAAAGTTCCAATCTGATTTTTCGATGTTGCTTGGGAGGATACCATGTGTTTACCCTCCATTGACAGCATTCAGAATTTCTTTCTCAGTTGTGTCCTGGCTTAGGTGAAATGCTAACAATGTATTCTGACCCCAAACTTAAATAGGGTTCTTTTACTTTCTAACTAATATTTTCATATCACATTTCTCAGTGTTACAGTTCTTTCTGATACAAATTACCAAATCTGAGCCAGTTAATTGTTGGAGGGAGATTTAGTACTTTGGGCCACATTGAACAAGTGAGATTTACTGAAACTAATTTCTACTACGATACATGTTCATATGATTAATAAAGGCATACAAGATCTTAAATTGTGTTTACCTATTACACTTTTTGCAAATGATGCACTTTTTAGTGTTGCAAGACCAAGGTCACCGATCTTTACAGAGCCAGTTGGTCCTGTAATGAAGATATTATCGCATTTCAGGTCACGGTGGATGATAGGAGGGGACCGTGTATGAAGGAACTGTAGGCCCTTCAGAATCTGTCTGCTCCATCTCTGCAGAACCTTATTCTTCATTGCTTTAAACCGCTTTAGGTACCTAAAGATAAAAGCAGTTGAATAACACAGCAGCCTCAGTAGCGAACCTTGCATTTCTAATTGCTATGGTTGTTTCACAGTGCCAGCTTGCTGTTGCATTGTGTTACACACTGCAAATCCACTAAGTATCACTCTACATCACATGAAACTGTCAAAAGGGATTAAAGGGAGATGTGAATGGCTGGATTTGGGGCTAGGGTCTCAGCTTTGGAATTTCTTCAAGCATGGATCCATCACTCCTACATAACTGTCAGCTCTCATGCATCTTTTCTCCAGGGCACATTCCATTTTGATCATCATTCCATTCACTGCACTTTGTCAAAGAAGTAAATCAGTCAGCTGGATCGAAAATGCTGTTACCTCGTTACTTACGTTTTGAGTGTCCCTGATGTCATCAGTTCAGTCACCAGCACAATACATTTGTGACCTTTCACTGAACATTTAAAGGAATCATAGAAACGCACTATGTTGGGGTGTTGTAATCCTTTCAGCATCTCCACCTCTTCACTGAACCTCTGTCTCTCTGCCTTTGATAATTTGCGAGTCTGTGAGAAGACAAAGGAAGATGTAAAATGCAAACATCCACATTCAGCAAAAATCTAGGACAGAAACAACTATCAACATTTTTGCATGGCATGTCACAGTGATAATAAATCCCAGCGCCACAAGGGAGTAAATGCCTTCAGTAAAATATTTGGAACTTGATAGAAACATATTTCCGGTCCACGTGTACTGTATTCTCTTGAATGCAAGCAGCCAGCAATATATCTCAAAACTGTAAAACTACTTGCCAAGTCCCCAAATAGAGCACGACTAATTCATTCAGAACTTGTTTGGAGTTTTCTATTAAGGACAAGGTTTCCCATTGGAAAGTATTTTACTTCACATCTCCTTTCATTGGGATTGCAGGACAATGACCATTGCTTAGACTTCTGTCACTGCTGCTGTGAAATCTGCTGCTAAAATATACAAAACCATCACCTAGGGACACTTTCCCTCTGATGGCATTACTTGCCTGTGGGCAGATACTTTGATTGTAATCTGCAACTCGCACAATTCACATGACTAAGATTGAACGAACAAATAGAAAGTACAGGCAGGTGGACCAGTTAAACTATCAAGCCTGACATACACCATAATGGATAATAATCCCTTGCTAAACAAATCCCCCACAACAATATGCAGGACACTACATATATCTTAAAATTGAATGTAATTAAACAATGTTTGGTCTGGTCCTTTAGCACATTCTCATTTTTGTTTTGAATTTGATTGCATTCCTCTGTCAATTTGGTGTCATCTGCAAACTTACAAATTATCCTCTCAGTAACACTGTCCAGGCCATTAAAAAGACCACTGGGTGGTACCACTGTTGGAAAGTCTCCAAACTGAACACTGTGCCATCTACAATGATGGGCTATGGTACTGGATCCAATTGGAGAAAGTGAGGTCTGCAGATGCTGGAGATCAGAGATGGAAATGTGTTACTGGAAAAGGGCTAATGCCCGAAACGTCGATTCTCCTGTTCCCTAGATGCTGCCTGACCTGCTGCGCTTTTCCAGCAACACATTTCCATACTGGATCCAATTCCTGATGCAGCATTTCAAATTTCCATTGATACCAGAATGTCCCTACTTGTGAAGTGACCAAGTATGAGAAGCTTATCAAAGTTTTTCCATAACTTCAGGTAGATGATGGCCACTGGATTTCCTTCATCCACAATCTTAGTCATTTCCACAATGAAATCAATCATATTGTTAAACCTGACCATTTTCTTGGAAGCCACTCATGAATTTCTAATGCACCTCTCCCGTCTCCCACTGATTTTAAAGGCAGCTCTTATAATGTCTTCCAGACAATGGCCGGCAAGCAGAGAATTCTCTGACTCTGATTTACCTTCTTTATTTTTGAAAATATGAGTGACACAAACTAGCTTCTCACATACAGGAAACTTGGTTACAAACTATAGGCGTGGACTCACAGAGCACTTGTCCCATGTCTGTATGGATACTGTTCTGAATTAGATAATAGATATTCCTCAACTGAATCCTCTACAGATTAATGCAAAAAGACATTTAGAAGCTCTGCTGTAAACTGAATCCGTTCTCTCCATGTACGGGATGCACTGCTAGAAGTCTGGTGAAGGCAGATTTGATTTGGATAGAAATAATGTCCAAAAGGGGTGGTGGAGAGAGCAGGAGATGGGCACTAGGTAATGATGCTATTTGAAGAGCCAGTGCAGGCACTTTGGATCAAAGGATTTCTTCCTGCACTATATCACCTATGCTTCTGTGATTGATTCATTCTATGGGATCTTTTTGCACCCCTATATTAATGAACTTCTGACTGCCTCGCTATAACCACCACAATTACACACCTCTTGCGTTTTCCACACATCTTTTGGCTAATCCTGTTACTGTTTTTATCTCCTTTCATTGCAAATGATATCATTCCACTGGTCTCCTGAATGTTAAATGCCATAGGTTGGTAGGATGCCTCCTGCTTCAATCAAATTTGTCAGTAAATAAACATGTGGAAGATCAAGTGTGCCTTCCCAGCCAGCCATTCTGTGGTACACCACAGTTGGCACATCAGTCATCATAAATGTTATTTAGAAAACAATGTTCAAGTGGAGATGTTATTTAAAAATCTAGCTGGTTTGACTGGATAGCTTTTCCTGGCACAGATACCAAATATACAGAAAACTCTACTTTTTTGGAATGTTTTCACATTTTTGGCTTTTGCAAATATTCCTGTGAAGCCAACTACGCATATGGAAATGGCATTTATTATTCCCCAGTAGTAAGGGGCAAGCTGATTTATGCTGGTATGAGGGAGGCAAGGCAATTGTTTTCTTGACGCCTTCTGAAAGGAGACACACTTTGCCAAAACAAGAAATTGTTGACATTCTGTCTATATCAACTTTTTCACTTGCGGGATTAAAGCTATGTATAGGGCTGGTGCTGAGGGTTTACAGATCCTGGAAAAGGCTTTTTTTTGAGGAGCCCTTACCATGTACATAACAGAAAACAAATCAGCTTCACAAATCTGTTGTAGACACAATGAAGCAATACAATAGCATTGTAATGTGACTCTTCATGTCCCCATGCCATCCAGGTCAAAAAAAATACAGAAAACAAACCAGTCCAGCTTTAAGTCTTTCCTGACCCTAACCCAACACTGGCAAGGAGTTGAGATACAGACTGCTATTCACTAGGTCCTGGTATTCGCACTCACTCTAAACAGTCTATTCAAACCCACACTGGTTTGTCAGCACAAAATATAAAATGGGTAACTTTCACTACAGTCTGGTAAACACTGCAGAGAGTCTTTGAACTGGTAGCTATAAACACACCAGCTGGACCCTACATCTTTTTTATGATCTGTTTTTGAAAAGTGGAAATTTCTTAAGCAGTTCAGGTTTCTCATCTTAGTATGCCAATAGCCACTTTCAGGACCACCTATATTTTTCAGATCTGGATACTCCTGCCATTGAATAAGGCAATGGTTCTGAAAGAGTTAATGTGAAAGTTGCATTAATTTTATGTGGTCACACAGTTTTTGGGTGGAGAATCAAGCGTTCTTATGAATGGTCTCAATGGAGACAGATACGTCATCTTGGCTCTTGATGGTTGTAATTACACCTGACCAGTAATGGTTTTTTTTAAAAACCAATTTCTATCATGCAATAAATTGTACCCTGTTATGCAAAAGTAAAAGTTCCTCTTCTTGTTATAACTTGTGGTGGTTTATCCTCTATCACTGACAATTCAACTCAGGATAGGCAGGAAAACTGTAGTGCTCTTTTCACAAAGTGGTATTGTCTCTATTTCTGAGCCAGGAGTCCAGGTTCAAGTCTCACCTGCTCCAGAAGTGTGTAATGACATCTCTAATCAGGTTGATTAGAAAATATCTACCAGTGCTCCCAATCAATATGATCATGGCTGAGGAACTTGCAAGTTTCCCCTTTGTTATGCAAGTTTCCACTGGTCATCGATTTGCATTTTTGTTACAATGGCCCACCCAGGGCTGTTTAAACAAATTCTGTTGGCTTGAAAGAGTAGAAAGGAAAATTATAGTGCAATTTTCACACAATGTTAGTTTGCCTATCTCTGGGCCAAAAAGCTGTAGATTGTTGTCCCATCTGCTCTGGAGGTGTGTCACAACATGTATTAACAAGGTGATTAAAAAAGTATCTAGAAAAATAAATTGGGGGGGTAACGAAGCACCCGAAGTTGATACCCAGCACAACACTCAGCTCTGTCACTTTCCAAGCCACTCTCCTTCAAAATAGTTGGATCTGCAAAACAGATTTGTTATTTTGTGACTGCCAAAATGTTTTTTAAGTAGTCTGTGCAACACAACAATCTGCTTCCTATCATTTTCAGTCACGTCATCTTTGGAAGATGTTGATGTTCTTATCAAAATGATTGTCTGTACAGAAATAATGGGTATTCAAAAATACATGTACTTAGCACATCAATATATTTGCCTAACATATTATGTTTCAGGTGTAATCAGGCACTATTTAAATGATTAACAATGTGTACAATAGTTCTTATCAAAAAAATTATTTGAATGAGGTAAATCCACGCTGGCTCTGGTTTTATAGGCGACAGTTTGAAGGACAATGTAAGAGCAGTCGAGAATGCACTGCAGAATTTAAAACTTATTAATGAAATCAAAATCTAAACATTCAGCCCGATACTGTGCCCTTTAATGTTTAAAAAGGAAGCAAAATTTTGATGTAAATGTGACACCAGTTGCCATGTTTGACAAGACAACAATGATCTTACACGATGTAAGGTCGTGGAAAAATGGCTCCTTTAAATGAGCTACTTCACTGTAAGTGCATCTCTTCTTCCGATAAAGAGAAACAAAAGTGATCATTTTTATCACGTATATGAATTAAAAGAAAGATAGCCAGGAATACAATAACTAGAAAAGTTCACCAAAGCACCAAAATTCTATAAATGTCCAAAACATAAAAGTGCGTGCAAAATGCACTAAATTATATCAACAAATTGAATTTTTGTAGCTCTTTTGATGTGTTGCAATAAGCCAAGGTGCGTGACAACATTTGACACGGAGTCACACACAAAGGAAAATTAGGTAACTTCAATGTGGTAGATTACAAGGTCAAAATGAGGTAGATTAAAGAAGCAAAATGAGGTAGAGAGGATTAGTGAGAAAATTCCAGATTGCAGACCTTGATATTGGAAGGCACAGCCAATAGAAAAATGGTTAAAATTGGGAATTTTAAAAAAATTCATTTGTGAGATGTGGGCATCGCTGAATGGGCCAGTCCTGATTGTCCAGCTGCAACTACAGAGAGTGCAGTTATGAGTTAACCACACTGCTGTGAGTCTGGAGTTACATGTAGCCAGACCAGGTAAGGATGGCAGATTTTATTCTCTAAAAGGGCATGAGAGAATCAACTGATTATAAAATGATTGCAATTAGGGTAGCTTTATTAGTTCTGGATTTTACGGAATACAAATTTCAAGGTTGGATTTGGACTAACGCCCCCAAAGCATTAGGTTGGGATTCTTGATTATTAACCCAATACACATTACCAGGAGGTCACGATGTCCCCCAATGACCTCCCCAAGAGCAGAATTAGAGGACAACAGGCATTGCATGGGCTGTGTATCTGAAAGTGATTACAGAGTCAAGGAATCCCAAGGCCATGGAGGGATTTGAAAACAAGGGTGAGAAGTTTAAAATCATAGTCTAAATAGTGCCTCACATCCTGTTGTCCAAAAACCAGAATTGTTTGAAAATTGGACTCTTGTAAAAGGCTCCATTGGCATATTGTGGCTCCTGATACATAATCAGCCAGTGCATATTGATCCATCCAACTTGACTTGGCCCAGACTGACCCAAACAGTTGACCTGAAATCTGACAGTGCTTTGGTTCAGAGGTGCTCTACCTTGAGTATACATGACACTTTTGCATACAATCTCATGAAAGCATTCAAATGTGCAAGGACAGTTTTAATTGCATGTCACACATTTTAACTCCCAACGTGCAATTTTCCAATGATTTTCAAACCTAGCTCTGACTCAATAACCTGGCTCTCAACCAAACAGCCTTTTGGATATAATTCTTCAATCCCAAAACCACCTCCCCCACTCCAAACATTTTTTATCCACAGATAAAGGTAGCCAACAGTTGCAGCTCCCCTGATCTGTTATGGAATATTTAATGATTTCTGTGAATGTAATACTTTTTTAAACTGATAAGTTTAAAAATTTATGGTACTGTGAGTTACATGTGTGATAAGAGAGGTGTAAAGTCACAACAGTATTAAATGGAGTAGATAGGAAAGGTTTCTGGTGACTGAAACCTCAATAACCAGGGGCTATGTTATACCGAAGAGTATGAGAAGACCATGAAGGTTAGACTGGTAGCACAGCAATTATTTAGCTGAAGCGGTGCCCTTTCAGAAGCTTACACATGGTTGTGTATGTGACCACTTCCTCAAATAGTGCCTCAACTGCCCGCTGACCTTGACGACTTTGATCAGTTTCATCTGTTCTTTCAGGCATTAATCAGTAGGCCTTGTTTGTGGAAAAAATGTGCAGGCTACAGCAAGCTAACAAGCACGAGGACTAATCTCGTGAACTGTACTGAAACATTCCATAGATTTATGAAGGCATCTGAAGCATGTCTTCAGAATTCCAATGGTCTGTTCTATGGAAATATTGGCAGCACCATGGACCTTACTGTATCCATGCTCCATACAAGTCTGCTGCAGGTTAACTAAGTATTGCAAAAATAACTCATCCATTATATTTCATCTAAAAGTACAATGGACAGGGAAGAGATAAAAGGTCTGAAATTTTCAGTGATAAGGAATTATGCAAACATTGTACTGCCAAATAGCAAAGTCACAGCAGCAGCAAAGGTCAGAAAATTATAGCACTTTTTATGACGTGTGGTGACATGCAAATACTTCCAGGTGACTACAAATGGGCAGAATTGTCAAAGTACCGTGAGATGAATATAGTTAGGCTCATTTTTTTAAACTCTTAAATCAACAGCCATATGACACAATCAGGATGCTGACTTTCTAGTTACCTTTTTGTAGAGAAACAGGAAATAAACTTTACTGAATTATTGCTGATAGCATGAGGTGTGAGGGTTAGTGGGTGGGAAGGTAGAAATCAAGAAAAAGCGAGAGAAACAGACAGACCATGTGTGGTTTGAGGCACAGAGGGGGAAGGAGGCTAGTGTGGCTGGAAATTGCATGTGATTGTGTGTGTGTTGGTTGTCGGGAGGGAAAAAAAGAGCATAGTGAAGGGGAGAATGAGAGCACCTTCATTGTGAGAGGGGTGTGGGAGAAGAGAGAATGTGACAAGCGGGATGGGAATAACAGCAGAGGTGGAAAGGGAGAGGGAAAGGGAGACAAAAAGAGGGGGACAGACTTCTCCTCATTCTCAACAGCTGACAAACCGATAAAGTAATAATCAGACTTACCATCCTAAAGGGAGAATGAACTGTTTGCTTTCCACTGCCTTTATCCCCCAAAATTACGTTCGAAACCTAGTTTTTAAGACAGTATTTGTTGGTTCTTCTTTCTCTCCCTTGAATATTATGATAAAGTTGCTGCTTATTTTTCAGCTCTCCTTCCTATAGGTTTGCTGTCCAAGTTGCTCCAGCTCCTTCTGTCACATGATCCCTCTCTCTCTCAGCCTTGGACTTCTTCTCCAATCACAAATGAGTTCTGAACATAGGTCACTGGACCCAAAACGTTAACTCTGTTTTCTCTCCACTGATGCTACCTGACCTGCTGAGTTTCCCCAGAGATGTGTATTTCTGTTTTGGATATCCAGCACCTGCAGTTCTTTGTTTTTTTTGACAAATGTTTCTCTGTTTGGGAGAACGGGATGAGAGGATGATTGGACGATCGGATCTCTTTCCCGCGTTGACTAATCCTTCAATCATAATTCTATGATTAAATCTCACTCTCACCAATTATAGAGCTACGATTTCTTTAAACCCCAGTTGAAAGGTCAGAACAAATATTTAAAATGGTGGATTTCTGAAATGGAAAAGTCAAAAATCCATCTAATGATGGAAATTTCTCATTTCATAATTAGACCAAGGCTTTCCTTATTCATTTAATTTTCACTGTCCATCTCCAATTTCCCTTAGAAGATGGCTTTGTGATTTGCTGAGCTATTTCACATGATGGTCACCAGTCAGACCCACTGATGTGCATCTGGAGTCATATCCAGGTCAGACCATAAAAGGACTGCAGACTTCCTTTCCTCAAAGACATTAGGGAACCAGTTGGATTTTTACAACAATCTAATAACTGCATGAACACTATTAGCAATATTAGGTCTGGATGCCTGAATCTGTGGCTCCAAAAACCTTTTTGGAGATAGGATCTAGAGTTTGATATCTGGCTGTTTTTCTTTAACTTTCTTTGACTTCTGCTGTTTTGTTTTGAGATTCTGGTTTTGTAACCAAGATGGTGCCAGACAATGGCAACTTTGTACACTTTTCACTGTACTGATGTATTCCTATACTTGAGTAAATGTGACAATAAAATCTAATTTTGAGTTTTGCATGCTTGAAATTTCATGAAATTCCACTTTGTTAATTGAAAAAAAACTATTAAGCCAGATTTCAGTCTGAGATCTTACCTGCCTAGTAATAATCTCAGCTAGGAAATCAATAGGTCCTAGAGATAAACCTGCTCATGGTCGTGTAGATATTGCTGAGAATCCAAGCTACAGGCCAATTGAGCCACAGAGCAGTAAAGTGGGTGAGGGATATGTCTGGTTTACTGCTATGTGCCAATAGGAGAAAAATACACAACTGTGCAATCACCACAAGCAATCACTGATAAACAACCAACAAAAGAGTTAACCTGTGTAGGTATTAAGTGGGATTTTGAACACAAGTTTAATCATGATGCTCCATTAATACTGTCAACTTTTCAAAAAGAATGAGATAAGTCAGTTTGATTTATTTAAGCAAGCCTATAAGTATTTTTTTCACTTTAAATAAGCCTTCAGTTCCATCAATAAATCTGTGTATGATCAGATTGACATAAAATGTGTATAAGAATTTGAATATGATTGCAATTTTATTAAGGAATTAAGTTAAGAGAATCAATATGTGATAACTTTTACTAAGATGTCAGACATGCAAAATCTTCTCATTCTTTTGTTGTCTGTAATCCTGCAATAGATCCCTACCACATAAGGAGGCAGCAATTTGGACAATTCTCTTTGTTTTGGCACCAGTTTCTGGTGTTTCCCTTCAGGTCATGATTTGGAGATGCCAGTACTGAACTGGGATGGACAAAGTTAAAAAAAAAAATCACACAACACCAGGTTATAATCCAACAGGTTTATTTGGAGGCACTAGCCTTCGGAACGCCGCTGACAACCACCTGATGAAGGAGCAGTGTTCCAAAAGCTAGTGCCTCCAAATAAACCTGTTGGACTATAACTTGGTGTTGTGTGATTTTTACCTTGGAGGTCTGTATCTTTCTCAGTTTCACATTATTATTTACCCTTCTCTTAGAAGATACAATGTTCTGTGCCTCAGCTGTTCCCAGTATAAAGCTCAAACAGCTCTCAAAACTTTTCTCCTTCTCTTCCCCATTGAGAATTCTGAATTGGGCACTCTCTTGTCCTTCAACTCTTCAACCAGAGGAAAAAGTCTGTCTACAAAATCCTCTAACAAATTGCTGTTTAGTCTTCCAAATTCTTTATCTCAGTAGTTCCTTATCATTTCACACACCTGTTCCCAAACTTTGTGAAGGAATGTGAGAGAGGTACAATTTTTCCGATTTATCAATGGTTCCTTGGTAAACTTTGCTTATTAATCTTCACACGACACTGCAGCATCTCAGGAGCTCACTGTTGCAAAGTGTGTTGCTGGCATAAATTCACCAAATGCAACACCAACAACTTACTGATGTTACACATACAAGGACCAGATTTTATTTTGAGAGATAAACCCGGAAGCAGGGCAACGCCAAGCTCAGAACAACAAAATCATCAGAAATAATCACGGGCAAAGTTCCTTGCCAATATCCAGGTGAGTTATTAATTACTTGGTATAATTACGATTATTTTATTAATCATACCCAGACCGAATGATCATGTTAATCAAATGATCATTTCATCCAGTTAATGATCCCCAGTTATGTTTTCTGCGTTAGAACACACAGCGAGGGACATTAGGAAGAAAGACAGACTTGCATATATACAGTACATTTCATGGCCTCAAAATACTTGTAAATTGAATTTGAGAATATGTGACATACATTATAAGAAACTTAGAAGCCAATTTGTACATAGAATGCTCCTAGAAACTGCAAGGTGGTAATGGACAGATAATCTTATTCAGTGATATGAAGAGTCAAAATATTGGCCAGGACTCTGAGGGTAACTGCTCTCTTCTGCTGTTCACAATATTGCTACATGATCTTTTACATCCACTAGAGCAGGTCAGGCAGAGGCCTCGGTTTAATGTCTAATTTGATAGATAAAATCTTCAACAGTGCAGAGCTCCATAATTACTGCACTGCAGCCTAGATTTTTGAATGCAAACACTGGAGTACAATTTAACTCACAAACATTTGATTCAGAGGCAAGGGTCCTGCCAACTGAGCTGCAGCTGAAACTTGAAAAGTTCAAACTGATATTTTCTATTATTATAATAGAAATGGAATGCTCATTTGAACTACAATAATTGCAGACAGATAATGACTACGCACAGTACTTTTATGTGAAACAGAGTTTGCATTGTTCCAGATGATGTTTGCTAGTGTTTTAAAATTCCAATAACAGGTTAAAGTTAGAAATAATGAAGAGGGTCTGGGGTGAGAATAGTTAGGATTCAGTCTTAATAACCATACTTTTCCCTAACTTGTTGCACAGTAAATTTAAACTGCTCTATTACTTGTAAATAAATCATACAAACGCACAAAATTGTCGTTAACAGCTAACAGGATTATTTCCCCCAATTCACTTTGTTATCTGCCTGTCCACTCTAATATAGACTCACTTAGCCATAAAGATTTAATCCTGCCAATTGGACAAAATATTAATATATTATCCATTATGTAATTTCTGCAGGGAAAAAAAGACGACATTTCCAAAGTACTTCACTGCTGTGAGATGCCTCAGGATGTCCTGAATTTGTTAGACTTGTTTTATATATCACTACTATCTTTTTTTCATTAACTATTAATATTTCCGGGGCTGAGGAAAGTAAAAAATGAATCTGTCACTGAATAAACTAAACAGATGCAAGATTTATTTAAAAAGATGTACCCTGCATGAGGGATATATGCAGACTCCTTCACAGTATGAAGCTCATAAATAACTATCAGATATCCAACACAGCACTGTGGAGTCAGTAAAACTCAATAGGGGACAACTGTTCTAAGAGAAATGACTAAGGCTTGGCATGAACTAAGTGTGCATTGAATAGAAGTTTTGCTTGGATCTGTTTATGGTTGTGTTGGATCTGCTCCAGGCTGAGATGTGTTCCACTGCTGCAAAACTGTACTTTGGGGCAAAGAAGAGACTCCAGAGTAGCCAATTCATCATTCAAGAACCAAAGGTTATTGAAGAAGTATCTATTGAACATTTACACATCTGGCATTTGTAAAGCTTAATGATTTCCTGTCTACAAGCACAGTCTAATGCGCATGGACCAGCAGTTCGAACACAACTCCTCTCATGAAAATAATCTTTTGTTATAAACAGCCTTGGAAATCACCATGGCAAAAGCTGTTTTTTTGTAATATCTGAATGCAATTTCAGTGATTAATTAAAATGACAGAATGTAATAAGAGACTCCTGTTTCTTTGTTCAGTTATATTAACATTCACGATGGGACTCAGTTGTTATTTCGAGGTCTGTCCCTCAACAACAATGTCACAATTAACAACTGGTGAAGTCGAATTCAAGAATCCTTTTTAATCTTGGAATAAAATACATTGTTAAGAGATTTTCCATAGCATTTAATAGCAAGTCTGAATCAAGTATTTATTGTTCTTCAAAAATGTTCTTAATTTCTTATCTGCTAGATTACTCAACTCCCCCAAAGTATACCTTGTATCTAGCCAGGATAATGAAAATAAAGAATCATAGAATCCATAGAGTGTGGAAGTAGGCCATTCAGCACTTAATCCTCCAATGAGTATCCCACCCAGATCCACTGCCCCCCCCCCAATCCACCGCCCCCCGCATTTCCCATGGCTAATCCACCTACAACGCACACTACAGCTAACTTAGCATGGCCAATCCACCTAACCTACACAACTGTGGACTGTGGGAGGAAACCGGAGCGCCCACAGGAAACCCACACAGAACATGGGGAGAATGTGCAAACTCCACACGGACAGTCATTCAAGGCAGGAAGTGAACCTGGGTTCCTGGTGCTATGAAGCAGCAGTGTTAACCACTGAGCCATCATGCCATCTCCTCAAACTTGTGCAAAAGTTGATCTTTAACCAATTACCAACAGGCCAAAATTGTTTTTCACCATCATAATGAGCTCCGAACTAATGCATTTCTTAGCAACCTATCTTAGAATACCAATTTGCCTTCTGGGCACAAAATGCCTTCCAATGACTCCCTACTGTTGTCTATCCAGTTGCACAATGCACTATTCCATCTGATCTGCACTTTGTAACTTCAAACATTTATTTAAAATGTACACCAGGGAAAATCATTGAATGCTTTGGAGCACTATTCCTCTAATGTCTGAAAGTTGTCTGTGAACCTAAACAAATGGTATGGTCGCCACTTCTTTACTATTTGTAGCAAATCTTCACTTTGTTAAAAATTTAACAATAAAAGAACAAATACATACAATTAGATATTAGCAAAATGAAAGATGTTCCTTGGAGTTAGGGCACATTTTTAGGTCAGAATTCCAGAGCGATATCCCAAATCTAATCTGCAGAATACTTAAGTGTTTTTGGCACTGGTATGCGCTGCACAAGGGATTCAGAAAAAACTCAGAGTGGAAATCCCTCAACTCTAACAAAAGAGAAGAAAAAAAACACAATGGAGTTATTGCTTAGCCTCAACTCTACCTTTACTTTTCATTTCCATGAATGTCTTACATGGTATTATTTAAAGTATGAATTCTTTACAATATAAACAATTCAAAAATAGCAAACATTATTCAAGAAAAATATCAAATGTTCTAACAGGCAAATGCTAAATTCATAATAGAAATGTCTTTATCTTACTATTAGTATCTTTCCTATGCAGACAGACTTTATAAGTGGTTATAAATATTGTTGTTCTTAGTTAATAACTCAGCAGTCTGACTACTGAGAGGTATTTGGCTCAGTTTGTGGGGTAAACATAAATTTAGTTTAATGTCATTTTGATGGTTTTTTGTTCAACTTAAAATTGCTGGAGATACTCCAAAATGTTACTACATCCAGGAAAGTTACAGAAAAGGAATTGGGAGATGAATTAACTGCTCCTTATGTCCTCACAAGGACCTCAATATACAAAATAAGGATTATGTTGACGGCAAGCTGGATTGTCATCAGCAGGTGTCATTACAGATAGTAAAATCTTTGTTTTAGACTCTCAGAGGATAATTTTAAAGATAACTAACCAGACAGAACCCATGAGATTATGTGAAACATGGGTTTCACTGGAAACTAAAATCATACAAGGTGCGAAAGGAGCATTGCAGCTAATTGTGTTGAATTTCTGCTTAATTGTTTATGTTAGAACGACCCCAATGCAATTCATTTCACAGTTTCAATTTTTGATTATCAACTTTACCAGCACATTCTTATGATTGGAGATGCCAAGTCTGGGAATGAAATTCCTTTCTTCCCATGTTTCCATCAAATCCTTGGTTACACACAGCACAATTAGATCCAGAGTACTCATGCTGCTCCAGATTGACATTTGATTTCATATCGAAAGGATGTCTTGCATATCAAAAATGGAAGTTAACATTTAGGGTCTAGTGACCCTTTCTCAGAACCCTTTGGCTCACTGGAGCCAAAACATTAACTTGGATTTCTCCTCACAGATGCTGCCAGACCTGCTGAGCTTTTCCAGCAACTTCTATTTTTGTTCCTGATTTACAGCATCTGCAGTTCTTTCGGTTTTTATCCTTTTGATATTTGGCTTTGTAAGGATGCTGCAGCACCCTTGCAATGATGTCACGGAGTTTCTTTCTGCTGAGCATTAATACTACAGTGCAAATGGAGTTAAGAGAGAAAGAAACAAAGGCGTCAAGAGCTAGCAAGAAGCCGGAGGTCTAGCCAGGCACACATTACAAACACATGCTGAGAAGCTTGTGGAGTCGAGCAATCATCGGGCAGCAGAGTTCATGTATTAGACTTTCAATAATGTAACAGAAAGACTAGAGCCTGGTTGGTCTCTGAATACTGTGCATTGTGGCATTTTGTCTTCATATATAAATGCAATGTCATAAAGAAGCCCAAGTCTAAAGATAGTTCTTGACATTGATTGAGCAGAAATCAGTCTGTTTTGAACCCAATCCCCTGGATTTGTAAAACTGCAGAACAAAAGAATTCGGTTGCAGATTAGTGCCATTAATGACCACTTTCATGTTATGTAATGCCCAGGAGGAGCTGACATTTAATTATAATTGTACAACTGGCAGAGCAAGAAAATTTTTGCCATGCAACCATGGATTATATTCAAAGAGTAGATACACCAATGCAAAGATATTTCACTACTCCATACCAGTCCCATTTCACTGCTGTTTGCATTTAGAGACTCAGAGATATACAGCATGGAAACAAACCCTTCAGTCCAACCCATCCATGCCGACCAGATATCCCAACACAATCTAGTCCCACCTGCCAGCATCCGGCCTATATCACTCCAATTCATATATCCATCCAAATGCCTCTTAAATGTTGCAATTGTACCAGCCTCCACCACATCCTCTGGCAGCTCACTCCGTACACGTACCACCCTCTGCGTGAAAAAGTTGCCCCGTAGGTCTCTTTTATATCTTTCCCCTCTCACCCTAAACCTATGCCCTCTAGTTCTGGACTCCCTCATCCCAGGGAAAAGACTTTGTCTATTTATCCTATCCATGCCCCTCATAATTTTGTAAACCTCTGTAAGATCACCCCTCAGCCTCAGACACTCCAAGGAAAACAGCCCCAGCCTGTTCAGCCTCTCCATATAGCTCAATTCCTTCAATTCTGGCAACATCCTTGTAAATCTTTTCTGAACCCTTTCAAGTTTCACAACATCTTTCCGATAGGAAGGAGACCAGAATTGCATGCAATATTCCAACAGTGGCCTAACCAATGTCCTGTACAGCCACAACATGACATCCCAACTCCTGTACTCAATACTCTGACCAATAAAGGAAAGAATACCAAACGTCTTCTTCACTATCCTATCTACCTGTGACTCCACTTTCAAGGAGCTATGAACCTGCACTCCAAAGTCTCTTTGTTCAGCAACACTCCCTAGGACCTTACCATTAAGTCTTTAAGTCCTGCTAAGACTTGCTTTCCCAAAATGCAGCACTTCGCATTTATCTGAATTAAACTCCATCTGCCACTTCTCTGCCTATTGGCCCATCTGGTCCAGATCCTGTTGTAATCTGAGGTAACCCTCTTCGCTGTCCACTACACCTCCAATTTTGATGTCATCTGCAAACTTACTAACTGTACCTCTTATGCTCCCATCCAAATCATTTATGTAAATGACAAAAAGTAAAGGGCCCAGCACTGATCCTTGTGGCACTCCACTGGTCACAGGCCTCCAGCCTGAAAAACAACCCTCCACTACCACCACCACTTCTACCTTTGAGCCCGTTCTATATCCAAATGGCTAGTTCTCCCTGTATTCTATGAGATCTAACCTTGCTAATCAGTCTCCCATGGGGAACCTTGTTGAACGCGTTACTGAAGTCCATATAGATCACATCTACTGCTCTGCCCTCATTGATCTACTTTGTTACTTCAATAGCTAATTATCATTTTCATGTAAATCGTGAAATACAGAAGTGATCCTGCATGTATGTAGCACTAAAGTACTTGGTGTTTGCAAAACGTGAGAAAGCAGATTTTTCTTCTGGTCAAATTGTGGACATTCAATCCATTTGACCCAGTACTGTGCCTCATAAACTCTTAAATCACAGCCATTGGAAACATGAACAAATTACTGAGCCATTGTGAAGATCTTTCACAGAAGCAAAAAAAAAGGAAAATATTGCATTCTGCATCATGTTCTAGAATAAAGCATAGATAGTTTGATCAACATTCCAGAGGATGCACTAGCTTATTGAAATGCTACTGGGAGAATGTCACATACTAATCTTCTTGCATGCCGAGATATGAGAGTGTGAAGACAGATGAAAGGGTACTGATTGAAGAGAGACTGCACTGGGTCTGTTGATAGCTCAGCTAATGTACGTACAATGTCAGAAAGATTCTGGGTTTGAGCTCACAAATCTTTGTTGAATTTACTTGCAGTAAATGTACCTTTACAATTTGGATTAGTAGGCATATGCTAAAAAATCTCTGCTGTTGAATGATACACAAGCAAACCTGCATAAATGAGCATACGAGAACATCACGGAGGACAGTATTGGGTTTGCTTATGTGCCCTCAACAAAAGTAATGTGCTGAAAGTCACTGTTGTGGTTATAAATGAACAATGGCTACTTTAGCTTGCTAGTGTAGAGCACTTGGCAATTGTGGAACCATATCCCAGCAAAAGCAACAGTTTTCAGGAGTGGAGACAGGAGACAGATTGATTAGGATTATCTTTAAATAAAGTACAATGCTCCATCTCATAAATGTTCTTTACCTTCTGAAAACAGCCAGTTACCTTTTAACTCTTTGAAATGGTTTCCCTCTTCATCGAGTTGCCACTTTTATTTATCTCTATTGTATTTAGATCTCATAAAACAACTTTAATGCTTCGTTAACCAGCCAGTCCATATGCAAAATGCTTCCCGTTGTTTCTATAACACATGTAAATACTGTCTCCATGCATTATTGAGCAGTGCAGACATGAATGGTTTTCCAATTTTCTGTATCCTGTACTCTCTCAAAACTCCAATATTACTTAAAGTGAGGCATTGTCAAAGCTTTATTTTTGCATAGAATGGTCAAGTCAAGGTTAAACAAAAATCAACATTGGCTGTGGAGGCTAGATTCTAAAGCCAGTCTTGACTCATGCTCGCACCCAATATCATATCAGCAGTGAATCGATCACATCATCCGACGAGACATGGGAAATTAACCAGGGAGAAGAGTTCTTATGTTGTTTTAGCATCCCTCTTGGCAGAGCGAAGAGATATTCATAGGCTCATGTTTCCCACTATCCAACAAAGCAAGTACAAGATTCAAAAAAAGGCACTAACTTTCTTTTCTGCTGAATTAAACAAAAACATGGGGAATGTTTTCCCCACAGCAATGTCTCAATCAGAATGACCTGCCAAACAAACAAACAAACAAACAATCAGCAGCCTATTTCTGATGCAGTATACGTTGTTATTCTCTTTTAAATTTGCCATTCTTGAGTCCATTCTGATAAGCACATGAAGAAAAGCACATCAACAACGTCTCTTTCCTGAAGAAAAAAAAAGTCTCAAATTTCAATAAGTGATGATTTGGCTACTGTAAAAATATCACCTCCTCATACTTCCATTCTTCAAGTAAAAATCATATTTCAACTCTGGCACTGATATGAAGTGGAACAAACTGATCCTATTCTTGGCAGTATAATAAGGGTACCAAGTCCCAACCTAACACACCACAAATTAAAACCAAGAAATAGTGAACCTCCACCTTCCCACCCTGCTGCAAGGATATCTTCTGACTTTTTTTTAGTTCATACTAGGAGCTATATAACTCATTCCAGAACAAGACTGTGCCCACTTGAGATTTCTTACAAGTCTTGAAACTTTGAATAAAATATTAAACATTTGGTGTTAGAGAGAAGTGAGCTTTCTGCTAATCCATAGAATCTTAAATGCATTGGAGTCAGTTGTCACTGGTCAGACTCGGGTAATTGTGTTTCTTAGTAAAGGGCTGCAAATGGAAGTGGGAAGTACTAGTCTCAGTCTAACACTATTGCAGCCTTAAATTGTTCTTATTTTTCCATCTTTAGTTCTGATCCTAGCATTTATTCACTTGCCAAAGCTCATGGAAAATTAAAACTTTGTAGTTAACGTGATTGATATAAATTTGGGCAAGAATCTAAACATTTGGAATTCACTGCAAAAACACAGTTAATGATAGATTATTGTTCAGAAATGAAATCTGAATTTTTCAATTAAAGTTACAATACAAGGTCAAAGTTTAAATCACATTTCCATTTAAAACAATGAATCCTGCGACATCTGCTAGGCATTATATTGGCAGAGTTGTTACACCTTATCAACTGCAGCTTTCAGGGCAGGATAGTAAGGAGAGAAGTTGGAGGGAGATGCAAATAATTAAAACTAAAGCAGTAATTTTACTGTTTCTCTGAAATATTTATAATTATTCTCTGCTTTATTGTATACATAGGGTAAGAACATTACTTTTATTGTCTGCATTTTGATCGTTCCCTGTACTTAACAGCCTTCACATCATCCATTGCTTTGGATTTTACATCAGCCACTTGTTTCATAGATTTAATAATTATTCATGGGGGGTCAGCATTTACTTTATGTGCATTAGCAAAATGGATGCAGAGGTAACATAAGGGTGTTGCAGAATATTGGAGTTGGTACCAAAAGAAAGTCAGGATTCAAGAATAATGGAAAGATGCAATCTCTTAGATGGAGTGCTTGGAAAAGGGCAGGAGAACGTGAACAGATTTTGGGAAAGAATGAGAGCATAGGCAGTGGTGCTGGTTCACACATTTCCCCCATACCTCAGCTGTAGATAGGTAAATGCTCCAAAATTTTACTTTCCAAACTTTAGAATGCTTTACTGTGTAGTAACTTTGCAAAGAAGGCACTTTTGTAGGTCAGATATACTAAGTGAATTATTTACATGTGATTTCACAACCTAATTAGCTACCACGGTGATTAAGGTTTTACAAGGAGACCTTAGTACTCATGTAGAAATGTACTAACCTCCTTAGAGCTTTGAACCCTGGATTGAAACTTTGTAACATTAAGGTATTTGTTCAGTTTACCTCAATCTGGCAAGAAACCAACACGTTTCAATAGCCAATGGCTTGCTAAATTACATAGATGGAAAAGCATGCGAGAGAGAACAGGAAGCATGATGCAGGCTTTGCAAAACAAACCGGGGATATAATCACATCTAAATAATTGATTGTATTACTCCTTCAAGTGAAAAATTGCACGATGTTAGGCAAGGACAGTACAAAACAAAACAAAACACAAAGTTGCATAATTTGTCAATCAGCTGACAAGCTACTTGACTCACAACTTCAGTAACATTAACATTATCATTTGGCCTGTAATGAAAAGGACCACTATTTAATGCAGGCTGATTAGCATATTTAAGGTATAAAATTTAACTTATGTCTTCCAGAAAAGAAATAAAAAGATGAACTAACTGAAATGATTTTAGTTAAGTAACAGTTGCTTTCAGAAATATAACTTAAATGGTTGAACCCGACTAGCTAACAAAACTTCAACATTTTTCCAGATATGAGATTCTCTATTCATAGAATATACTGAATGAATGCCTACATTGTATATTATTTTTTATTTCCAAAGTGAGGTTGTTGACATAACAGTGAGTTACGTGCAATGTTTTCACAGGGGAAATAACCCATACAAGATCTCCCAACTAGTAACTTAAAACACGAGATATATGTTTTGCCTTTCAAATAAATGTTTTAATTCACATTGCAAAGCTGTAGTGAACTATCAAGCAGCATTATGTTCTGCTGTATTGAAGTATATAAATATATATTACCAGTTTTACCATGATTAAGACCTGATCAGAGATTTAAAGTGAAATGCCGATGAACAGAGTTACATTTTATTGCATTAAGTACAAATCAAGCAAACAAAAAGCCTTTACTTTAGGTCAAATTATTTCTTCAGGGCAGTGAGTAAGAATCTGAACTAATCAGAGGGCATCATGATAGCTCAATGGTTAGCACTGCTGCCTCACAGTGCCAGGGACCTGGGTTCAATTCCATCCTCAGGCAACTGTCTGTGTGGAATTTGTGTATTCTACCCCATGTCTACTTGGGTTTCATCTGGGTACTCTGGTTTCTTCCCACAGTCCAATGATTTGCTGGTTAGGTGGATTAGCCATTGGAAATGCAGGGTTAGGAGTCTGGAATGGATGCCCTTCAGAGTCAGAATGGCTTGCTTCCACAGCATGGAGATTCTATCATCCGAAGATTAAGCCTGCTTCACTATTTTCCCAGCCATGGCCGCTCTATCTTTTCAATCTCAATTCCTTGTATGTTTAGGTTCACCATTTAAGTTGAACGAATGTGCAGAAAACCATATAATTTAACTGAAATCAGCTAAGTTAACTTTGCTTTTTGTCTCTTTTTCAAAATGGAAAGGGACCAGTATCATTTTATTTGGAATAATTTTAAAAATAACCCCAAGACTCTTATTTCCCGAGTTGAGTATCTGTCTTCTTTTTGAACACTTTGACTTTATATTGAAGGTCATTTAGGACAGTGTACTCTACATTCTTGTAGCCTTTTGAACTAGTGTGAAAAAAAAGTGAGCTTGGCTTAACGAATGCATGCAATAAATTGAATATTGCAGTGGTTTTTTAGTTTACATTTGGTGTTTTCCACATGTATTAAATGATCTGTTAAAAATAAAACAATAATTAGTTTCATTTGTCTTAATTTAGTATTAATTATGTTTGACATTGGTTAACAAATTAATTTTCACCTTCAGCCAAACAAGGTACACTCCCTAGGAATGAATTTGGTATTAAAATCATTTTACTAACCAATCAAGTTAATTGAAAAGCAATATATTGCAAATGTTGGATGTCTGGAGTAAAAACAAAATGCAGGAAATATTCAGCAGGTAGATAATACCTGCAAAGAGAGAAACAAAGTTAATACATGACCCAAAAACTATTACACATTTCTAATTTTTCCAAGTTCAGGAGCAAGGTCAATGACCTGAAACACTAACTATTTCTATTCATGTTAATATTGTCTGACTTGTTCAACATATTATAGCTTTTAAGTAGCAAACGACAAGTCTGAGATAACATAGTTACTTGGCTGTTCTTCTGTGTCTGTGTGAGCTGTTAAACGTGAAGAGTGGAAAACAGCCCTGGAAGAATAATTGAACAGAAGAGGACAGATACAAGCAGATCCACACACCACAAGACTAAAAGCTTAGCCCAATAGTGGGACTTTGGCAAGCCAGATTTTTCTCCTGTTCACTCTTTCTTAACCAGCAAATTGTCTACCTATGATAACTAACAACTGTATACCCTGACCATCAAGTGTGTAATATTCCAGAATACACAGATATGCTAGCAGACTCACTGTACAATATATATCCCTCCAAATGACAAATAAGTTTAATTTACAATAATTGCAACATGTAAGCCAGTGTAAACCTCAGACTAAGACAATCTTGACTTTACACTCACTGATTCACTCTAAAAATTACATTTATCATGCATTTTTAGAGATACTGTACAAATTCCCTCGGTTTTACAGGATCGAACCTTCAGTGATATATCAATGTAAGTTTAGAAATGCTGGTGCGAGATGGGGAGGAGACCCCTTGAAAGTCCAAGCACCTTTAAATCCCTTCAGCAGCTAACGTTAGTGTGTTGCATGTGTGAAAATGACTGATGTCTCTAAATAGTGGCAAGTTAAATGCTGAGGAAAAAGCAACATTACAGCAACTGATATCACAGTGTTTTTGACAGAAACTCACCCAGTAATAATTGCATTCCTGATTTCATGAATACTTTTAAAAACTGCTCTAGGAGAAAGACTGCCCTTGGCTGAGATGCCAGAGCAGAACATAAAAATAAACTGCTCCAACCATTCTCAGAGAAAATTAACATTAAGCATCCTCCTGCAAGACAGTTGGCCATGAGGTATTAGCTCTGGATCAGTTGTAGAACATTTCCTTGGAATCAGGTTTGTGGGTTCAAGTCTAATATAATGGGAATTTAGCACAAACTGATTGATGCTCCAGTACAATACGGAAGGTGTAACATTGAGAGTACAAAAGCAGAAACTGCTGGAAAAGCTCAGCACATCTGGCAGCATCTTTGGAGATTTAACATTTTAGGTCCAGCGACACTTCTGCAGAACTCCAAGGAAGGGCACTGGACTCAGAACGTTAACTCAGATTTCTCTTCGCAGATGCAGCCAGACCTGCTAAGACTTTCCAATAGTTCCAGTTTTGTTTCTGATTTACAGCATCCGCAATTATTTCTGTTTTTAATTCAATACGGAGAGCACTCTGACTGAACGAGGCTAACATTTTGAGTCAGACTCCTTCACTTCAAAAGATGGAGCTCCAAAGAAAAGTAATGTTGGACTGGAAATGTTAACTCAGTTTCTCTCTCCACAGACACTGCCAGGCCTGCTGAGTCTCTCCAGCACTTTGCTTTTATTTCAGATCTTTTTATCTTTGAATGAGACTCGAAATCTCTCCAGTGAGTAGAAAGATCCCATGAAAACCTGGCCAATATTTATCCTTCAAATCAAATTGATCAAAAGAAAAGAATCATTGCTGATCTGGGAGCTTGCTCTGAGCAAATTGGCTGTAGCTTCCTTACATTGTCATGGTGACTATGCTTTAAAAAAGCACTTTAGAAGTTGTGGAAGTTTCTTGAAGCTTTCCTGAGTGACACAGTGTCCCTGGGCATATGGAGCTAATAGCAGGGGATGGGGATGTGACAGACCCTGCCTCTTTTTACCTGTAGCTCACACCAGGCGACCTCCACCGTGATCTCGGTATCCAACCCCTTGTAGACCGTCTTGAAGGAGCCTCTTCCCAACTCGATGTTGAACTTGAGGAACCTGCCGTCGGGAGAGGTGTCCACCGCTTTCATCTCCACCTCGTTCTCCTCCGGTTCCATCTTACTCTCCTCGGGCAGCTCGGAAACCGAGTCCTTGTGGGGAAAGCGAGGGCTGCCATCCTCGGTGTCCGAGCTGTTCGCTGCCGCCGCCTGGGCAGGCGGCGCGCCGGCAGTGGGTCCGCCCGCCGTCAGCGCACCGTTGTCCGCGGACGGCGGCGGCGGAGTGTCGCTACCCGGGGCTGGCGCCGGGGCTCGGGGAGGGCGGCGGACCAGGAGACCGTCAGCTCCCAGCTCGATGTCGACGGAGCTTTTCCTCTGGTACCGGCCCGGGAGCCTCCTGCTGTCTCGGGCGGCGAGTCTCCGCCGCCGGCTCTGCGCCTTACTGAGGAGGGAGGAACGGTCCAAATCCAGATCCAGGTCCAAATCCAGAGCCGAGCTGATGAGCCCGAACCCAGCCAGGTCCACCTCCGCCTGAGACATTGTCCTGGACATGGAGCCTTGCTTGAGTCACCTCCAACAAACTTCAGCAACTTGGCCCCAACAGCAAGGGAAAGACTGGTCAACACGCCCCCCAGAAAAATCACAACATTCAACCAGATACATCATTGTGCTGCATATTGTTCCTCAGAAAACAAACTCTCTCCTCACAGGTTCTTATCTTCCTTTCTCTGGCAGTCGCTGACTGACAGCAGAAAATAAACTGGAGGGGGAATAACAGGGGCTTTGGGTTGTAAAAGGCTGCAGGGAAAGTACTGGAGTCCGCAGTAACTCCAGTTGCGCTGACGCCTGATATTGCTCCGTGCGCTAATAACGCCTCCCCTACACCGCCCATTGGCTCAGGGGAGACAGTCCCTGTCGGTAACTTTGGATGGGGGCGTGTTGATACCGGGGGATGGGGTGGAATTATTTGTTTACTCAGTTTCCAAATCTCGCGCGGGGGAAATGCAAGGTAATTTTACTTTCTGTCTTTAATCAGCCTTTTAAATTCCTGCTGTTTTTTTTTACACACGTGCTGAAAGATCAGCACACCCCAGTGCTGAGGAAGCGAAAAGCGTCCTTCCCCGAGAACGCCCAGCGGCAAAACATTTAAAAAACAGAAGGAGGCACTCGGCCAAAAAGAAGCACTATCTGAACAGAGCAGGATGTGAGTGGACGAAGTTCTCCCTTATCGGGCACAACACTCACTCGGCTCCTGTCACGTCCTGCAGCCAGCCATCCCTCCCTACCATGGGACGCGGAGCTGCTATCGAGTAGAAGCACACGTCCCCAGAGAGGGAGGGCCGGTCATCTCTCCGTACTCTTCCCCTCCAGGGGAGTGTGTGGTTACTGAAGTAAGACCACGGCTGATTATCACTGATACATCCCATGACCGAAATAGTCTTGAGATCAGCTCCATTGAGTAGTCTTTGATATTTCAATCAAGCTGTCACGACACACCCTCTGGAGCAGTTGGGAACTCGAACTTGTGGCCCCTGACTCAGATATACAGACACCACCACTGGTGACATTAACTGAATGTGGTAGTGGATCTCAACAAACACTCCTTTCCAGTCTTAGTAGGAATATTTATAGCAGAGCATATTTTCTGATGAACCTGCTCAGTGATGTTATTGTAGACCAAATCCACATCCTCTAGCCCAGAAGTAAGGACACTATCAATGCACCACAAGAGCCCCTTGTTAATGTCAAAAGGTGTTTACCATCTAATAGATTTTGGAGGGCTGGCAGGGGGAGGGAGCTGTGATCTGTTGCATGTACTCCTATTACCCAACTGTTGAGGCTGATGGTACGTACAACTATTGGATACAACAGGTAACAGTCACTGAAGAATAATGGATTTGTGCAAAAAATTTTAAAATGGGAGAATGTACTTGTTCTTTCACTTCATATAGTCTATAAATTGTGGCAGTAGTATTGGACACCATTTGTTTTCTGATTGCATGGAAAAAATGGATAAAATTGGGAAGGATAATGCACAAAACAATGAAAATTAAAACGACAGTCAAACTAAACTTCTGACTTATTCAAACACTGTAACCTAGTCACCCTGATTTCAATTTTATAAGATTGTAGCTTATGAATTATCAAGCTTTAAGACAAAAGATTCATGCATAAATATAACCTCAACAAATTATCAGGATTTATGAAAAAGCTCTAAAACCAATGGATTATCTTTGAATCACTATTTTTACTGTCAGGCGTTTATAACAAATTTCAGAAGGTAAGTGGCATCGTTAATCTGGTTTTGGTGGTGGCATTTTGAAAGAAGAATATTGTTCAAGACAGCAGCAAATCTGCTTCACTTCAAGCAAACTTGACAATAGCATGGCAATCAGCATTAAAAAATAATCCAAAAATCTCCTGGCATATAAATGAATAGTAAGAAATGATAAAATGCAAAGGTCTCCTCTACCTTGGGGAAACAAAGCATAGACTGGGCAGCTGCTTCGCAAAACACCTATGTACTGTCTGCAACATATCACCTTGATCCCTAGCCAACATCTCTGTCTCAGGTTTGCTGCAGTGCTCCAGTGAAGCTCAGCACAAGCTGGAAGAACAGCCCCTCACTTTCCACTTGGGAATGCTACAGCCTTCTGGACTCAGCATTGAGTTTAACAATTTTAGGGCCTGAGGCACCTTCTCCCATGTCCCTACTCCAACCCCCACACACCAGGCCTTGTTATCACATGGTCTACAATAGTACACAGCCCATTGTTAGCCACTAATTGTTCCCATTAGTAGCTATTCGTTCTCCTAGAATGATCATTATCCACTCCTTTCTCTGAACAACCGTTCTTCCTTCTCTTTGGGCTCTTTCTCCACCATCATAAAAAAAGAGGAGGGGTCACTGGACCTGAAACGCTAATTTCTGTCCACAGATGCTGCCAGAACTGCTGAGCTTTTCCTGTTTTTGAGTAAGAAATGATGTTGGTCTGTTGGGACAAAGATTGTAAAATATGTTCAGAGCAGCAGGGAAAGTTTAGGAGACTTGATGAATATTTGTATTGGTATTTACAAAGGACTTTTAAAGAATATCAATAGAAGTGAGGATGGTAGAGGTAATAGATAGGGATGAAAACGAATGGCCAGGATGTACTGGATAGACTGGCTATGTTTGTAGAAAAATATGTTACCCAGCTTGCATCCTAGATTGCTAAAGAAAGTGAGAGTGGTGTTAGTGGACAGGCTTGTCATAATTTTCTAAACTTGCCTAGATGTTGGTAAGGTGCTGGAAGATTGGAGTGACAAATGTGATAGCCTTATTCAAGAACGTGTGGAAGAACATTCCCAGCGACAACAGGCCAGTCAGTTCAAATCCGTGTTGGGTACGATTTTAGAAACAATAATCAGGGAAAATTTAATAGCACTTGGAGAAGTTTAAATGAACTAAAGAGAGTCAGCACTGATTTATAAAAGGCCTATTGAACTTGACTAATCTATTTGATTTTTTTGATGAAGTAAGGAAGAGTTTCACAGTGAGATTGTTATAGAGTCTCACAGTGAGATTGTTATAGAGCCATTGTTATAGATGTTATAGAGTCATAGAGATGGACAGCACAGAAACAGTCCAAACTGTCCATGCTGACCAGATATCCTAAATTAATCTAGTCCCTTTGCCAGCATTTGATCGACATCCCTCTAAACCCTTCCTATTCATATGCCAATCAGATGCTGTTTAAATGTTGTAATTGTACCAGCCTCCACCACTTCCTCTGGCAGCTCATTTCATATACGCACCACCCTCTGCATGAAAAAGTTGCCCCATAGGTCCCTTTTGAATCTTTCCCCTCCATCTGAAACTGATGCCCTCTAATTTTGGACTCCCTGTCCCAGGGAAAAGATAGGCTGTTCATCCTATCCATGCCCCTCTTGATTTTCTAAACTTCTATAAAGTCACTCCTCAGCCTCCTCTCCAATGTGCCAGGGAAAATAGACCCAGCCTGTTCAGCCTCCTCCTCTAGCTCAAACCCTCCAATCCTGGCAACATGCTTGTAAATCTTTTCTGAACCTTTTCAATTTTCACAATGATAAAAATCACACAACACCAGATTATAGTCTAATAGATTTATTTGGAAGCATTAGCTTTCAGAGGACCACTCCTTCATCAACCATTCTGAAAGCTAGTACTTTCCAATAAACCTGTTGGACCATAATCTGGTGTTCTGTGAGTTTTAACTTTGTCCAACCCAGTCCAACACCAGCATCTCTAAGTCAATTTTCACAATGTCTTTCCTATAGCTGGGAGACCAAAATTGCACGTAGTGTTCCAAGAATGTTGTCCAAATGGATTTTTAGAAAGCATTTTACAAAGTACCATATAAAACCTAGGTTGACAAAACTAAGTCTTATTAATTAGAAGAACCAGTGTCAGTGTGGTTAACAACTAGGCTTAAGGATAGAAATAAATAAGCCTTTGTAAATTGATGTTTATTGTTCTGGAGGACGGTAGATAATAGTGTTTTTCAATGGTCAGTGTTAGAACCATTACATTTTTGATATATAAAATTGCTATAATCCCAGCAGACCATTCCCTCATTACAGAGAAGTGAGACCTGACTGATGGTGGTTTAATCTGGGAATAACCATGCCTCAGGTAAGGGGAGAGATTGAGAAGGTAGGACTTGCATGGTGACCTCAGTACAGGATATGAACCCATGGTGTTGGCGTCTCTGTATACAAACCAGCTATCTAGCCAACATAGCTAACTGACGCTCTTTTTGACTTGGATATTAAAGTACAAAGAAAAATTTCAAAAATTTGTTAACTGTACTAAACTTGGAGAAATGGAAAAGTGAAGATCACACCGTATGACTGTAACAAGAGCATAAGATTTAGGAGCAGGAATAAGCTGATTGGCCATTCAAGCATTCTCCACTGTAAAATAAGATCAAGTCTATTTGGTTTGTGGTTTCAGCTCCATTGCTTTGTCTGTCCCATCCAATAACACTTGACTCATTATCTTGAAAAGTCTATCCAATGCAGCCATGAATATATTGAAAAGACTCAAATTCCACTACCTCCCAGGGAAAAGAATTCCATACTCTAACAACCCATTGACAGAAAAATCTCCTCCTCTTTGTCTTAAATGGGAAATCTGTTATTCTTAAATCTTGTCCCATAGTTTTAATATTACGTGCAAAAGGTAAAATCTTCCCAGTATCTACTTTATTACATACCCTTAACATCTCATCTACTTCAGTAAGATCACCTCTCATTCTTCTGAATTCAATTAGGCATAGGCCCAATCTGTTCAACCTTTCTTCATGAGTTAAGCCTTTCAGTCCAGGAATGAGTTGAGTGGACTATCTGTTAACTGCTTCGAAAGCAATTATGTCTTCTTTAACAAAGGATATAGGTAGACCATACAGGCAAACAAGTGGCAGATCAAATTTAATACAGAGAAGCATGAGGTGATGCCTTTTGACTGGAGGAATAGACAATAGAAATATAAATTTAGTGGCACAGTTCAAAAAATTGCACAGGGCCAAAGGGACCAAGATCTTCATATGAGGATCGTTGAAGGTCCCGGTCCATAGATAATGAACATTTGTAAAGTGTATAGGACCTTGCCTTTAATTAGCAAAGGTATTGAGTGCAAAAGCAAGATTTATGCTGAGCCTTTCCAAACGCAATTTTGACCACAACGGGATTATTGCATTAATTTCTGGTCACTTAGGAAGGATATTAATGTCTTGAGAGCATGTAAAGGAGATTTTCAAGAGTGATTCCAGGGATGAGGGACTTTAATTAGAAAATCTAGCTTTGTTTCCAATGCAAAGGAGAAGATTCAGGGAAGGTTTGATAGAGGTGTTTAGGATTATAATAAATCTAGACAAGGTTAACAAAGAAATGCTATTCCCTTTAGCACAAAGGGGACACAACTTTAAGACTATTTACAAAAGATGCAGGAAGGATATGAGGAAGAACAGCACCTCAATTGTGTCCCAATATTGCTATGTAGTGTCTGCCTAGATTATATCCTTACTTGGGTTTGAACCTACAATTTTCTGACTCAGAAGCAGGAGTGCTGCCAATTAAACCAAGCTGCTGAAAAAAAAAACAATCGTTGTGGTATATTAAAGAAAGGAAGAAATACCCCACTGAATGGGCCAACATCCAAAGCTGTCTTTCTATAAATGAGAGCTCGCTAAATTTTTTAAACCGAAATAATTTGGATGGCAACATCCTAAAACATCAGCTGAACATTTACAGAAAAGGCAAACACAACAGATGCTGGAAGTGGAAACTGGAAGTGCTGGAAATACTCAGTCAGTCTGGCAGCATCTTAGGGTGAGAAAAGTGTAATATTTCAGGTTATTGACCATTTATGATAATGGAAAAGGGATTGGTGATGTTGCAAGATTTGAGGTAGGGAAGAGGTGGAGGAGAGGAAAGTTGAAAAGGTTAGTTTAGTTAAGGTGGACTAAATAAGCAAAAGGATGAAGGTTCAAAGGATGAGGGGTCAATGCAGAAGCAGCTGGTACTTCGACAAGTAAAGAAACAAAAGACATATCTATAAGAAGTGGCACAACAGAATAATTCCTGCCAATCATTGTAGGAATAAATGGGACAGATGTTATGATGTGAAACTGTTGAATTCACATCAGGAGATAGGCTGTTATTCCAATTGGTTTGGAAGAACTGAAAGCAATGACAGTGATCGGTAAAAATGTTCTGTACCATCTAAAAAGATCTGCTCAGGTTTGGGAGGCCAAAATAATCCATCTCCAGCAAACTCCATTAAATCAGCAGCGACAAACACAGCAGCCTCCTCGACCTCTCTGACCCATGTTTCCAACCTAATGTTCTAAAGACAGTGCCATTCTAAAACTGCCTGATGTTTTTCTAATTTGACCATGGCCGTTTTGTTTTCTGAAACATTTGTCCTCTCAGGTAGAAGAGATTCAGGTCATTCTGATCCGATCAATGGGGATTTTCAAAGGAGGCAACACTAAGGTTTGAAACTTCCTCCATATTTCAACTGCCCTCTTCTCTTTTTCCCAGCCTTGAGAAATTTGATGTGCTCACTAAAGGGGAGGCTGTGGCACTGTGGTAATGCCACTGCTCCAGCAATCCAGAGCTCCTGGCTAATGGTTTGTGTACATATGTTTGAATCCTTCCATGGCAAATGGTGAAATTTGAATGTTTTTTTAGAACTCACTTTAAAAAAAAATTGGAATTAAAATGCTGGTCTAAATGGTGATCACATAACCATTATTGATTATCACAAAAACTCATCTGGTTCACTTACGTCATTTAAGGAGGGAAATCTACAGTCCTTAACTGGTCTAGCCTATGCATGACTCCAAATGCACAGCAATATGGTCAACTCCCTAACTGTCATAGAGGCATAGAGATGTACAGCTTGGAAACAGACCCTTCGGTCCAACCCATCCATGCCAACCAGATATCCCAACCCAATCTAGTCCCACCTGCCAGCACCATACCCCTCCAAACCCTTCCTATTTATATACCCATCCAAATGCCTCTTACATGTTGCAATTGTAACCAGCCTCCACCACTTCCTCTGGCAGCTCATTCCATATACGTACCACCCTCTGTGTGAAAAAGTTGCCCCTTAGTTCTCTTTTATATCTTTCCCCTAAACCTATGCCCTCTAGTTCTGGACTCCCTGACCTCAGGGAAAAGACTTTGCCTATTTACCCTATCCATGCCCATCATAATTTTGTAAACCTCTATAAAGTCACGCCTCAGCCTCCGGCGCTCCAGGGAAAACAGCCCCAGCCTGTTCAGCCTCTCCCTATAGCTCAAATCCTCCAACCCTGGCAACATCCTTGTAAATCTTTTCTGAACATTTCAAGTTTCACAACATCTTTCTGACAGGAAGGAGACCAGAATTGCATGCAATATTCCAACAGTGGCCTAACCAATGTCCTGTACAGCGCACCGATCTTTGTGGCACTCCACTGATCACAGGCCTCCAGTCTGAAAAACAACCTTCCACCACCACCCTCTGTTTTCTACTTTTGAGCCAGTTCTGTATCCAAATGGCTAGTTCTCCTTGTATTCCATGAGATCTAACCTTGCTAATCAGTCTCCCATGGGGAACCTTGTCGAATGCCTTACTGAAGTCCATGTAGATCACATCTACCGCTCTGCCCTCATCAATCCTCCTAAATAGCCTTTACAGTCAATCAGTTCAAGGGCAGCCAGGAGTAGGCAATAAACATTGGCCTTGCAAGTGACACCCTCATCAAAATTTTGCTTTCAAAAGAATAAACAAATCCAATGGGTTGCTTTGTCCTGGATGATACTGAACTTCTCGAGTGTTGGAACTGGACTCACCCAGGCAAGTGGAGAAAATTCCATCACACCCCAGGCTTGTGCCTTGTAGACAGTGGTCTGACTTTGAACAGTTAAGAGGTGAGTTAGTCACCACTGAAGTCTTACCTTCAACCTGTTCTTGTAGCTACAATATCTATATGGTCGTTCCAGTTAAATTCTAATTAATGGTAACGCCTGGGTTTTGATAGTGGTCTATTCAGTAATGGTGAGACCATTGAATGTCAAAAATATTATTCCAAATAATGTTCCCAAAGGCTACTTTCTGTAAAAGGTAAGCCTAGTTCAATGCTTTCTTATACACCTAAAGTCCAATTTGTCTGTACTATATACCTTATCAGAGCTGCCATTTGTTATTTATTTTTGTACAGTAGTGAAATACAGGATGTTCAATTCTCTTATTCCAGACAGGCCTGCTAATACTGTATGATGATAGCGCTGTCATTGTTAGCCCTTCTGCTAGATCATTAATTTTCTTGAATGCAATTTAAAGGGCTTCTTCACATGAACAGCTCTAAAACGGATGCAGTGTAAGTGCAACCCTCACATTAAACACTGGGGTAAAAACGTGCCTCACTATAATTAAAGGCTTTAGCTGTAGCATCATCATTCTATAATAGCACCTCATTCAATAATAATAGCATAACTGCCTATTTGGGTTAAGAAGCAATGAATAAACAAAAAAATATATTTTAAATGTTTTGAGTTCTAAACTTTTAAAACTTTTTCCCCTTAACTATGGCAACCTATTAATATCTGTTTTCAGAAGGTTGGCAATTTGCTTTCCCAAAAAGTTTGTATCTAAGCAGGAATAAATTGTTGTTTTCATTTAAGCAAAATGTTGCTGTCAACCTTGGCTTGTAAATAGTAACCTCCAGAAGTAGTTCTGTTATATGGCCTGGTGAGAGGAACTTAAAATTTCATACATTGATTTATCATGGCAAAAAAAGGATGGTTGTTGGTAGGATGAGATGAAATTAGGTGGGAAGGGAAATTGTGTACGTTATAAAAACTGACATAGACCTGTTGGGCTGAATGCTTGGCCTGAATTTATTGCTCATCTGCAGTTGACATGGAAAAGGTGACAGTTCTTCTGATGTAGGGAGACCCATGGTGCTTTTGAGGAAGCCTTCCAGGATTTTGGCGCAACAACAATGAAGGAAAGGAGATCCAAATGCAAGTCAAGATGATGTGGCTTGGAGGGGAAATTGCAGTCCATGTCTTTCTTTGCCGTAGAGATCATGGGTTGAGAAGGTGTTGAGAAAGACGTTTTGGTGAGGTACTGCAAGAGTTAGGATGCATAAAATGGGGAAGGAAATTATAGGGGATGGAAACAATTGAAATGTGAAGCTTATTCAAGGACCAGCTACTGCGGGTCCTTGATGAGTATGTACTGGTCAGGCAGAGAGGAGGTTGTTGAGCACAGGAGCTATGGTTTACTAAGGAAATTGAATCTCTTGTCAAGAGGAAGAAGAAGGCTTGTGTTAGGATGAGATGTCATGACTCAGGGTACTTGAGAGTTACAAGCTAGCCTGGAGAGGCCTAAAGAGAGAGCTAAGAAGAGCCAGGAGGGCTCATTGGCGGATGAGAAGTCATTGGCGGACAGGATCAAGGAAAACCCTAAGGCTTTCTATAGCTATATCAGGAATAAAAGAATGACTAGAATAAGATTAGGGCCAATCAAGCATAGCAGTGGGAAGTTGTGCGTGGAGTTAGAAGAGATAGGGGAAGCACCAAATGCACACTTTTCATCAGTATTCACACTAGAAAAAGACAATGTGGTTGAGGAGAATACTGATATTCATATACTAGACTAGATGGGATTGAGGTTCACAAGGAGGTGGTGTTAGCAATTCTGGAAAGTGTAAAAATACATAAGTCTCCTGGGCCAGATGGGATTTATCCTAGGATTCTCTGGGAAGCCAGGGAGGAGATTGCTGAGCTGTTGGCTTTGATCTTTATATCATTGTATACAGGAATAGTGCCAGAAGACTAGAGGATAGCAAATGTTATTCCCCTGTTCAAGAAGGGGATTAAAGACAACCATGGAATTTATAGATCTGTGAGCCTTACTTCGGTTTTGGGTAAAGTGTTGAAAAAGGTTATAAAAGATCGGATTTATAATCATCCAGAGAGGAATAAGTTGATTAGGGATAGTCAACACCATCGTGCCTCACAAACCTTAGTGAGTTCTTTGAGAAGGTGACCAAACAAGTGGATGAGGGTAAAGCAGTTGATGTGGAGTATATGGATTTCAGTAAGGCGTTTGATAAGATTCCCCATGGTAGGCTATTGTACAAATATGGATGCATGGGATTGAGGGTGATTTACCGGTTATCAGAAATTGACTAACTGAAAGAAGCAGAGAGTAGTGGTTGATGGGAAATATTCTTCCGGGAGTTCAGTTACTAGAGGGGTAACACAAGGATCTGTTTTGGTCCACTGTTGTTTGTCATTTTTATAAATGATCTGGATGAGGGCATAGAAGGATGCGTTAGTACATTTGTGGATGCCACTAAGGTCAGTAGTGTTGTGAATAGTAATGAAGGATGTTGTAGGCTACAGAGAAACATAGATTAGCTGCAGAGCTGGGCTGAGAGGTGGCAAATGGAGTTTAATGTGGAAAAGTGTGAGATGATTCACTTTGGAAGAGTAACAGGAATGCAGAGTACTGGGCTAACGGTGAGATTCTTGGTAATGTAGATGAGCAGAGAGATCTCAGTGTCTAGATACATAGATCCTTGAAAGTTAACACCCAGGTTGATAGGGTTGTTAAGAAGGCATATTGTGTGTTAGCTTTTATTGGTGAAGTGATTGAGTTTCGGAATCATGAGATCATGCTGCAGCTGTACAAAACTCTGGTGCGACCGCATTTGGAGTATTGTGTACAGTTCTGGTCACCGTATTATAGGAAGGATGTGGAAGCTTTGGAAAGGGTCAGAGGAGATTTACTAGGATGTTGCCTGGTGTGGAGGGAAGATCTTACGAGGAAAGGCTGAGGGACTTGAGGCTGTTTTCATTAAAGAGAAGGTTGAGAGGCGACTTAATTGACACCGAAAGATAATCAAAGGGTTAGATTGGGTGGACAGTGAGAGCCTTTTTCCTTGGATGGCGATGGCTAGAATGAGGGGACATAGCTTTAAGTTGAGGGATGATAAACATAGGACAGATGTCAGAGGCAGTTTCTTTACTCAGAGTAGTAGGGGCATGGAACGTGCTGCCTGCAACAGTAGTAGACTCAATTTTGATTCAAAATGCCAATTTTGAGGGCATTTGAATGGTCATTGGATAGGCAAATGGATGAGAATGGAATAGTGTAGGCTAGATGGGCTTCAGATTGGTTTCACAGGTCGGCGCAACATCGAGGGCCGAAGGGCCTGTATGGCGCTGTAATGTTCTATGTTCGATGCTTCTTCTTGGTGGTACACCAAGCTGCCACAGTGTCAATGTTTAATGGTTTGAATATTTACAGTAATGTATGGAATGCCAATCAAGTGGACTCCTCTGACTTTTTAAAAAAATCATTCATGGGATGAGGGCATCACTGGCTAGTCAGCATTTATTGCCCATCCCTAAAATGCCCAGATGGCAGTTAAGCGTCAACCACATTGCTGTGGGTCTGGAGTCACATGGAGACCATACTGGGTAAGGACAGCAGCTCCCTTCTTAAACATCATTAATTGACTGGATGGGTTTTTCCAACAATCGATTTTCCAACAATCAACAATAGATTCTTGGTCATCATTTGACTCTTAATTCCGGATTTTTATTGAATTCAAATTCCACCATCTGCGTTGGTGGGATTTGAACTCAGGTCCCCAGAACATTATCTGGGTCTCTTGGTTACCAGTCCAGCAACAATACCAACAATAATACCAATATTGCCTATTCGATGGTATTGAGCTTCTTTAGCTGTACCCATCCAGGCAATCGTAGAGCATTCCGTTACACTCCTGTCTCATACAGTAAATGGAAAAGTCCTGGGGAAAATTGATGTACAGAGAGATATGGGTGTTCAGGTCCATTGTACCCTGGAGGTAGCAACACAGGTCAGTAAAGTGGTCAAGAGGGCATATGGCATGTGGCGTATGCCTTCATCGGATGGGGTATTGAGTACAAGAGTTGGCAGGTCATGTAACACTTATATAAGACTTTGGTTCGGCCACATTTGGAATACTGCATACAGTTCTAGTCGCCACATTACCAAAAGGATGTGGATGCTTTGGAGAGGGTGTAGAGGAGGTTCACGAGGATGTTGCCTAGGTAAGAGGGTATTAGCTATGAGGAAAGGTTGAGTAGATTAGGATTATTTTCACTGGAAAGAAAGTGGTTGAGGGGATCCTGATTGAGGCCTACAAAATCATGAGAGGTGTAGACAGGGTGGATAGCAAGAAACCTTTTCCCAGAGTAGAGGATTCAATTACTATGGGTCACGAATTCAAAGTGAGAGGGGAAAAGTTTAGGGGTTACTTATACGGGAAAACATCTTCATGCAGAGGGTTGTGGGTGCCTGGCATGGGTTGCCAGCAGAGATAGTAGGGGCAGGAATGATAGTGCCATTTAAGATGTATTTAGGCAGATACATGAATGGGCGGGGAGCAAAGGGATACAGATCCTTAGAAAATAGGCTGCAGGTTTAGATAGAGGATCTGGATTGGCATAGACTTGGAAGGCTGAAGGACCTGTTCCTGTGCTGTAAGGTTCTTTGTTCTTTGTTTGTTCTTGTGCCTTGTAGATAGGAACTGGGGAGTCAGGAGGTGAAGTACATAGTGCAAAGTTCCCAGCCTCTGACCTTTTTTTGTCACCATATTACTTCAGTTTCTGTGCTGTAAAACTGTGTGCAAATTTTCTGAAGTACCAACCATGTCGGATAACCATAATATAGTAAAAGTAAAATAATAACTGGCAATAAATTATATAGTTTCATGTGAAAGTTCTAAAAATTTAGTTTATTATATGAAATTCTCTGAGCAACTGTCTTAATGGTGTCAGCCCATTGATAATGTTTGGTTGGCATGATTGCAAAGCGATAGGGAATACTGGATGGCTGGGCATGACTCCTGGAAAATAGCCTCATTGATAAAGTTTAAATAATATTTTAACGTCACATGGGAGAGTGCTTTCAGTCAAATAATTTCTGCCTTCTGTTTTTAAATGTATTAAATTTGGATGGGGTTACTTCTGCTAGTTGAATGATCTGCAGCTTATAAGGACGGTATGTTACACCATGTAAGACACTTTGTGTTGTTCTGCTGTGCTGTATGCTTTTATGGCCACAAAATGAAATTTTTGTTAAGAAACAAAGTCTCATATTATTTAGTTTGGTGTAAGAAACAAGAAATTTGTAATGTGCCCGTTAGTTTCAAACCAAACTCACTTGCATACATCATTTAAAAATTATTCAAACAATTTGGCACATACAGCATAGTAAGTGTATATACTGTTTTTGTACCTTTTAAAATAAATTGATAGTGAACTTCCAGTGATATTGTTCACAGCAAGGGAGAGGATGCAATATTTTATATGTACCTTGCCTTACAAAATGTACAGTTCAGTATTGAGGGAGTGCTGCATTGTTGGAGGTATCATTCTCCTGTGAAACAAACAAAAGTGCCATGTTTCTCTGAATGGAAGTATAAATCCTATGCTTTTAGATCTGACAGGATCATGGTCAGATTTCCTTGGTATCCTCTTTAATAATCTTCCTTGAACTAACATCAAAAAGACCCTATGTTGCTCTGTGTTTGCATTGTGCAAATTAAGTATTGCATATCCTACATAATAACACTTCAAGCCTACTTTATTGGTTATGAGGTACTAGTGAAATCCTAAAAGATTTTTAAAATACACAATTATAAATGTGTCTTCCTTTCCAGATTTGTTTTCCATTAAAGCCAAAAGTCCATTTACTGTGCGTTCAGGTTTCACAGGACCAGGAGTCAGAAGCAATTACATAGATAACAAAGAATTACATAGATCTTTGCCACTGAAACAAGGCATTCACCCCAAATAATCCCTGGTATTCATGTGCCACTCAATTCTCCTCCCACTTTTCTTAATCAGTCATTATAATCCTGTGTATCCTTTCTCCATCTTCTGCCTAGGAGAAAGTGAGGACTGTAGATGCTGGGGATCAGAGCTTAAAAATGTGTTGCTGGAAAAGCTCAGCAGGTCAGGCAGCATCAAAGGAGAAGGAGAATCGACGTTTCAGGCATAAGCCCTTCTTCAGGAATCTTCTGCTTGTCTAGCTTTCCTTTAAATTATTGGGAAGAATGATCCAATTAAGGTGTGGTAGAATAAAATTACTTGGTAACTTTTTAAAGAGTAAATGTAAAAGTGTGACTCAGAAATCATACAGGAAGTATCCACAACCACAATTATACAAACAAATTAATGAAAATTAAATTGCATGGCTCTTATAGTGACACTTTTATATGGGTAAATGTAGTCTAAATTTAATTGATTGATTTGGGAGACTTACTGAAGATAAATGTTTTATTGCAGCAGTTGTAATGTTAAGTATCTCCAGTGAAGATAAATTTGTAAACATGGGTGACCTTTCAAACAAGTTTTGCCCTTCAACTCATGCAAATGTGACTGTCAGTATATGTTGCAAACAGCTGTTCAATTTTTTAATAGACTCAACTTGATTGTTAATGAGAGTCTTGATTTTGACAATGGGTGCCTGTTTGTTTGACTCATTACTGGATGACTCTAGCCTTATACATTCCCATCTATGCTTGTTTATTTGTTTGTGCAGAGCCCTGTTGAGGCACTGGGAATAGGAAGGCATGAACTTGCATTTGAAAATTGTTTGCTAATTACATTTTTTTTTAATTTAGGTATCAGGACCACAGGTCAGAAGCTTTAAGCACTGAGGACAATTTTAACTTGTAATTCCAAAATGTGATTTTAAAAAGAGGTGTTGTGCCAAAAATGGCTGCAGATATAAGTGACTGTCAGAAAAGAGAAGGACAGCTCTTGGTTTCTTCATTGTGCACTGTACTCCAAAACATGAAACTTTATATAGAATCCAATGTTCATCCATCCTGTAATTGGATGCTTGACAAATGGGCCAAAAACTAAGAGCTGCCCTGCTTTCCTTTGTTCTGACATACTGCAGCTCTACTCAATTCTCTAGTAGTTATATAATAGGCAACCATAACTATTAAGACAGTATTATAGTTATGAGCAGTTTTTTTAAAAATGGAGTAAGGTACTGTAGGAAGTGCTATTCCCGAGTATAAAGAACATTGCTTTTCTTGATCTCTATCAACGTTTTAGTTGTGGGTGTGCAGGGCACAGTTTCAAAATTTGCAGATGACACTGAGCTGGGATTTTGGTAAACTTTAAAGAGGGTAGTGGTCGACTTCAAGATGGAACAGACAAGCTTATGAAATGGGTCAATAGATGAAACAAAGCAGTGAAATATGAAGTTTTACATTCTGGTAGGAAGAAACAAGAGAGGCAATGTAATATACAGAACTATAAAGGGGAACAGGAGTGAAGGAACATAAAGCAGTAAGTGTACAAATAGTTGAAGGTGGTATGGCAGGTTGAGAAGGTGATTGATAAGGCATAAGGGAGCTTTATAAATAGGAGCATTATGTACAAAAGCAAGGAAGTTAGAGTATGAGTTCAGCCTCAACTGAAGCAGTGTGTGAACTACATTTTAAAAAGGATTTGAAGGCTTTAGAGAGGATACTGAAACATTTATAAAGATAGATTCAGGGATGAGGAACGTTTTAGTTATGTGAATGGATTGGGCAAGCTACATTTGTTTTCATTACAGAAGATTTGATAATATTGCCCAAAGAAATGGAGGGTTTGGAAGTAGTTAGAGAGAAACTATTGCCAGAAAGGTTTATGCTCTGATTTAGGGTGAATAGCAAAACAACGCAAGGTGACTCAAGGAAAAAGGTTTTCATACAAGTGGTTAACAACCAGAACTAGAATGTACTACCTGAGAGTGTGATGGAGACAGATTCTTACGTGGCTTTCAAAAGGGACTTGGAAACTTACTCAAAGGGAAAAATATTTCAGGAAAAATGGTGAGGGAGTGGAAATAGTTCAAATGCCCTTACACAGAGCAGCTATGGGCAAAGTTATAGCTGGCACACAGGAAGATGGTTGAGATTGTTGGAGGTCAGTCATCTCTGCAGGGGTTTATTAGGGTAGTGTCCTAGGCCCAACCATCTTCAGCTGCTTCATCAATGACCTTATCTCCATCATAAGGTTAGAACTGGGGATGTTTGCTGATGATTACACAATATTCAGCCCCATTCACGACTCCTCAGATACTGATGCAGTCCATTTTCAAATGCAACAAGATCTGGACAATATCCAGGTTTGGGCTGACAAGTGGCAAATAACATTTGCATCACATAAATGCCAGGCAATGACTATCTCTGAATCACCCACTGTTAACGTCCTCGGGATTACCATTAACTAAAAACTGACCCGGACATGCCACATAAACACAGTGGCTACAAGAGCAGGTCAGAAGCTAAGAATACTGCAGCGAGTGACTCACCTCCTGACTCCCCAAACCCTATCTTCATCTACAAGGCACAAGTCAGAGGTGTGATGGAACACTTGGCTGGATTGGTGCAGCTCCAACAATACTCAAGAAGCTTGACACAGTCCAGAACAAAACTACCCACTTGATTGGAACCACATTCACAAACATCCACTCCCTCCATCACTGACGCTCAGTAGCAACAAGGTGCAGTGTCTACAAGATGCACTGCAGAAATTCATGAAAGATCCTTAGACAGCACTTTCCAAACCCATGATCACTTTCATTTAGAAGATTAGTGGCAGCAGATAGTTCCCCTCCAAGCAACTCATCACCCTGACTTGGATAGGTATTGACATTCGTTCCCTGTCGCTGGGTAAAAATCCTGGAATTCGCTCCCTAAGAGCATTGTGGGTCAAACCAATGCACGTGGTCTGCAGTAATTCAAGAAAGCAGTTCATCACCACCTTCAAGGGTAACTAGGAATGGGCATAAATACTGACCAGCCAGTGACACCAACATCCCATGAATAAATTTAAAAAAACCCAAATAGTCTTGTCTGTTCTGTAATTGTTCTATGATTATATTTTTCATTTAAAATTATAATTTTATGCAATTAAAGGCAATCCTAAATTAGATTTGATTGGAGATGCCATGGACATAATCAACATTACTTAAATTTCTGTTGCTAAACACTATGTACATATTTTAGAACAGTATTTTTGTTCAAATTCATCATAAATGATCAATTAACATAGGAACTAATTGAAAATAACATTGTGCTTTAAGGCTCCTGGTTAAAAAAGTCCAACTTTGTGATTTCTTAGCCACTCACAACTCAATTCAAGAAGAGGTATACACTCTTATTGCATACACATTGCTTCCTTGCTGCTTTTTCTGAGTACCTAATCATGGGATTTTCACTTTCCTTACTTTAAAATAGCATTATTATGCAAAGTAGGCGCTCTGCAAACAATACATTGATTAATTTATTTCACTAATGTCAAACTGAGTTCTTCACAGGAATATGAACGGAGCTAAAATAAGTGCAACACAGCCTCACATAAAGGCTCTTCAAAGATTAGCACAAACTGTCTCATTGTTTTAGATCAAGTCACGATATATATCAGTGTGCAATTCCAAGGCAAAGTGAAAAAAGTCATTGTATGTAATAAAGTTATTTTTGCAAACATATTTTCACCTGCCAAGAAACTTGTCTTCATATTGTAAACTATATTCTCTTGGCTCTGGAGTGCTTTTAGTGCTAGCTACCCATGTGGGAAAAAATCATCCAACCCAAAGCCAAAAGGAAGGTTTAAATATGCAGTTCAGAGAGCAATTAGGTTACCTCACTTCTAACTGTGATTAAAATATGCTACAAGCAGAAAACCATCGTGTATTCAGTCAGATGAGGATTGGGATTGAAAAGGCCCTGAATGTTGTTTACTACTATTCTTTGTGTGATAACTCACATTGGGACTCATAAGAAAGGCTTATTAATCCACTTTCCTGGATTATCAAGTCTGTTCCCTCCAACTCCAATTTTCCCCACACCTACATATGATGATGAGCAACCGTGGGTTTCTCAAACTCCAAAGATGAAAAATCCGCTGCTTGCACATTAATGAACATTTACCAACTCGGTCCTGATCTCTGTATCTGCATGTAAGTTTATATTCATATTTTCAGTGCTGGTTGCAAATTTAAAACCAATTTATAATAGGCCAAGTGCACTTGAGAAATCAAAATTGCAAACTTTTGAAGCAATGTTAATGTTGTTGTGATAAAGTAGGGAATCTATGTTTTCATTTTGGTTTCAAGTAACTGATGAAGGCTGTTCTCCGATTTAGATACAAAACAGAAGGCCAATGGAAGGCTACAAGAAACAATGCAGAGGACATTTGTTCAGAAACCAGTAAAGACAATGATGGCTTGATGGCCTCTGCTTTGGAATTTAAAAAACACTGTTGTGTGCAGCTTGACAAATCTCCAATTATAAAGTTGCAGACAGATTAGACTTTTTTGAATGACTGCACACGTCTTCATATTTCAACTAATTTTTACAATGACTTTCCGTTCTTAGCTATCTTTACCCTGTTTAAAATAAAATTAATCCACTTCAGATTGATGTTATTCAGCACAGTAGGCTTGACAGCTGGTTTGTGATGTAGTGATGCCAATAGCATAGGTTCAATTCTTGTACCAACTTAGATTACCATGAAGGTTCCATCTTCTCAACTTTGCCCCTTGCGTGAGGCATTGTTAAACCATCACCAGTTGCCTGTCTAATGAGAGTGGGATTATGGCAACTTTGTCTTTTTAAAAAATTTATATTAATGTACCAATGAAATAGCAAACTCAGCAGATTAGTTCAAAAGGACCTACATCCCATGAGATTGGAAGCAAAGAGCTTTCTAAAAAATGTGTTAATCCTTTGATTTAAAGCATTTTCTCACAATGGGTAATTAAGATATGGAACTCTTCCCTTGCTTTGTTGTTAGTGCTAAGTCAAAATGCAGAAAGTTATAGATTTTGTGACACAAGTTTATCAAGGCTTATAGAGTAAGGGCAGAAAAATTGAGTTTCAGGTTCATCTAACTGGATGGTGAAACAGGTTTGAGGAGCTTAATTGCCTCTGCCTGTTTCTAGAGTCCGGTGGCACTTCACTCGTATACTTTCGAAATGCTAGCTATTTCTGTCCTTTTACTTTTCTTCAATAATCCTTGACAGGCATTTTATAAACAAATACCATGTCTAAAGTACCCTGTTGAGATATCATTTACTATGGGAGCTGATAGGAAACAGAGTATGATTAAAAAAAAAGTTGTGGAATCCACAGGAATCTGTCTCATCCAATTCTGGCCACTTAAACATTTCCAATTTCAATCCTCCACCATAATCTTCCTATCTTCAGGTGTTAAGCTCTTAATCAATGGAATTACCTCCTTAAATATCTTTGTCTTTCTTTCCTCCTTTAGGATGACTTCAAAACCTACCAGAGTCAGAGATGTACAGCATGGAAACAGACCCTTCAGTCCAACTCGTCCATGCTGACCAGATATCCCAACCCAATCTAGTCCCACCTGCCAGCACCTGGCCCATATCCCTCCAAACCCTTCCTATTCATATACCCATCCAAATGCCTCTTAAATGTTGCAATTGTACCAGCCTCCACCACTTCCTCTGGCAGCTCATTCCATACACATACCACCCTCTGTGTGAAAACGTTGTCCCTTAGGTCTCTTTTATATCTTTCCCCTCTCACCCTAAACCTATGCCCTCTAGTTCTGGACTCCCTGACCCCAACACTTTGATCAAGTTTTTGATCATCCATCCTAATGTCTTCTCATGAGTTTGGTGTTATTTTTTGTTTGAAAATGTTGTAGAGGAATTAGGATTTTGAGATTAGTATTGGTGAGAACTTGATAAAAAACATTGTTTGGCTGAACTGAAGAATGAAGTACATCTCTAGGTATCCCATTATTGGAAGGATTGATTCAATATCCCTTGACAGGCTTACCTAACATGAACCTATCAATCTCAGGTTGTGAAAATTCCAACTGCATGAGCATTTGGGAAAACATTGGTGATGGTGGTATGCGGGGGCGATAGAGAAAATGTTGGCCCCTTGTTCTGGACTCTGATACCAGAGTAATGTTTCTGTCACTGAGCTACTGAACGTATACATGGTGGATTAGATGTGTCTGTATTATTGCTGATATTTGGCATAGTCTCCTTTACAGGTTGTATCAGCTGGTGAAATTTTGGTCACTTGATACTTGCAGTCAGTCCCTGAAACTGAGAAGACTGAAGTAGTTAATTTGTAACTTTTTCATGGTGGGCATGAGGGGCAGATTATTCTTGAATTCAGTTTTTTTCTGTTTTAATTTTTCATATATGGCCCATGGGACACCAAGTATGCAAGCAAATATTGATGATGAAAAAGTCAGATGTCCTTTCAGTTGGAGATAATCAAGTTCTCACCCATGCTAATCTCAATCTGAATATTTGGAATTAATAAAAAGGCAATACACACTTTGAGAAAGCGTTTTCTAAAAAAAAATCCTCAGAACTGACTTTTAATAAGAAGCTTGAAGTATATCTGTTTAAAAAGATATGGAAGCCATGAAACTTCACAAATCAGCTACCATTTTATGCAATCATTTATAAATAACTGCTGAATTCAAATTGATTTCTTAACCTACTTAAAGATTTTGTTTGAACAATTATGTCATCAATCAGCAATTTGAATTGTAAAGCATCTCAACAAAAAGGAGAAACAATTACACGGACTAACTTGCACAGATATCAATAAAAGGATAATCTCTGCCACTTGACAGAGGAGCAAAGCTCTGAAAGCTTGAGGTTTCAAATAAACCTGGTCTCATGTGATTTTTGACTTTGTCCACCCTAGTCCAATACTGGCACCTCCACATCATGTCTGCCAGATTAGAGTTGTTCCCTTGCATTAAGACTTATTACCATGTGTTCACCCTTTAATAGCAGAAAAAAAACATTAATTATTTAGTACCTTATATAACTTCTGAACTTCCCAATAAAATAACTGTGACTGTAGGAATGGAGAAAAAGGGACAGACAGTTTGTGCAGAACAAGTTCCCACAGCAGTAAAAAGATAAATGATCCAGATGTTTTTTTTTAAATGACTTAAGTCTTAGCATAAACATTAGTCAGGACTAATAAGTATGAGAATGACGGTGTTCTCCTTGGCATAGGTCTGTGGAATCTGATACATTCACCTGAGATAGTAGATTGGACCTCAGTTTAATGTTGTATCCACATGGAAGCAGCCTCTATAATGCCCTACAATCTCTCTCTATACTTCAATGAAACTTCAACACAGAAGATAGGTTCAGTTTCTGGAGAGGACAGGAATTCACAGCATAAAATTCCACTACTGTAAACTTTTTTCAATACAGATAATAGAATAAATTAGGAACATAATATTATGTCACATTGACTTGAATCACAAAATATGACATTCAAATCAAATCTCAGCACTTGAAAACAGGGTTGAAATTTTTGAGAGGTGCGGTTGCAATAAAAGTTAACTCAATACACACCAATAAAGAGAAATTTTGAAAAGTTATAAGTCAATAGTTATATATTGTTCTGTTTTCATGCTTGATGATTTTGCACCAACCGTGGAAATTTCTAGCTGTATCCTATTTCAGTAGGAATTGGATCGACTTCTTCTATTCCAGGTATTTTCCCCAGTGTGTGAAGTCCCAGCACAATCCGATTTGCAATATATAGTCATTATGAATGCTTAGCACTTTCATGAGGTTTGTGTTTCATTGGTAGCAATGTTGCAATCATTATTTTTACCTTTTATTTTGGCTAGTTACAAGTATTATATAACCAAAAAGAAGGAAACTGCAATTGTTCAAAGCTGTGTAAGCACTCATAACTCTCAGTATTGGCAGAGGATTCCCCTGCTATTAATGCTTTACAAGACACCTATAGAAAATAAACACGCAGCTTAAATAGAAAAGATATACAGATTGAAGTATAGTCATAACAAATGAGAAATGGATAAACTAATCCCTGTCACTGTCCCTGAGTAAGTTCAAGCTGACAGACTTTTTGAAGCCCAAGCGGGATGGTAGGCCCCTTTTGCAAATTATTTTGGTTAATTTACCTTTTTTTGTGACCTGGCAGAATTGCAAAATTAAAAGAGATAAATGATTACTGTTTACATTATTTTGAATTCCGTCTTTCAAATCTGTACCTGGATTGTTCACCGATATCGAAACAACTTGCTCTTGAACTTTTTTCTCTGTTGGCATACACAGGGATTTGTACAGTGCATTCAGTAACATTGCAACTTCTATTCTGTACATGGAATTGTAACTGCTTTAAGATTACAAGAATAAAAAGGACATTGTAAATGCAAGCAGCCAAGCTGTGCATTACAGTAACGTGAAATGACATGCCACCATGTGTCTGGTGTCTGGAAATCTGCAATCCAATATGTTCTTTCTCAGGTGCTAGTCTTCATTGCCACTGACTGTAATGTCTTTATTCTGTACATAATCTGTGTACGTGTCCAGCAGCTGCTCAGATCAGCATGAATACCATCAGAAGAACTTGACCCCTTTGCTGTCATTAAGAGTGATGATCTCTGCTTTTCGCTCAGCTTGTAAAGACTGCAATGCACGTAGCAGAAGCCACTCCTCCAAACCATGGAACTCTAAAAAGGACAGAATATAAAGTTGGTGATGAAAGCATGACTAGTTTCGTTCTTGACAACATAATTTTATGAAAATTTACTAGATGAATGAAGGACAAGCTAGCAAGCTCTTTATAATGACGGAAGGGTAAGGAAGACCTGTCCTTTAGAAAAAACGCAAACTATAATTTATAATCTGACCTTTCATCAGTATGATACTTTTGATAAAGGTCAAGCATTAAAAGGTATTTATCTTTTTTATTCACTAACTGCAGTGTTTGCTCATGTGAGATTCTAGCATTAGAATGTTTTCATTCTTATTGGATTACTCTACTCTCCAGACTGAAGGATGCTTTTGCTTGAATAATCATATTTTATTTTGCAATATGATGTTATTAAACATAAAGTTAATGGAATAGAAAGCACAGGATGACCACTCCTAATGTAGGATTGATGTGTTGCCACCAAAGGGATAGAAGAGAAACACAAAATTATTCCATTAGTTGATGAAATAACAAGACAGCACACAGGATGAATAATTGCTACAAGACTGTGGGAAAGGTTAGAAAATAGTACTTCACCGACAGAGTTGTTTGAATACACAATGTTTTACCACACTGAGGAAAAGATTTCAACGCCATTTAAATGGGCAGGGAAATGGGAAAATAAACAACTTCAGTTAAAGATTGCCACAGATATATCGGCCAAGTAATTTCCTCTTAGGCTGTAAACTTATTTGATTTAAATAAGGTCATAAATTGATAGAGCAATCTTTATCTATGTTTTCAAACTTTATGAAAATAGCATAACTTAAGGGACTTTGGTCTATTGCTTCTGGATTGTCCGAACAGCATATCTGGAAAGGTTATTTTTAAACAATTGTGTGGCTACAGGCTTGTCTTCATCAGAAGTAGGCAAACCAGTTTTATGAACAATACACAGAATCATGTATCAATGAAAAGAGTTTGTAGAAAAGTGATGGCATTTAAAGTGTAGAAGGATGCTTGGTTGCATTCTAAATGCGAGATGTCAGAATATACAAAGGGACAGAAATACAAGAACAAATAATTGGAAGGGAGGAGACTTGGTCTTTTGTTCCCTGTGCTCAATTAATGATCAGCAATTATCAATGTTCCTTACCTTCGCCTTCAGTATCGTCTCCATTACAGAGTTCATAAAATGTAAATACAGAATTTGTCATGGCATTCTTTGAAACCTGCAAGATCATTAATACCAACATAAGCAACTTTAAAGAAAACAAATGGCTCTCAGTACCGAAGGAGCACCGTTATGGTCAAGGTAATTACAAGTAAATTTTAAGATAATTGAATCCTTGTCACTGTTGAGATCGGTATAAAATTGGATTGTAATGAAAAACTGGTGCCAGCTCCATTTAAAACCAATTCATATACACATGCCATTTTGGTCATCTATAACATTCTGCCCTGCTTCACTGATATTTATAGAGTCAGAATTGTGCAGCACAGAAACAGACCTTTCAGTCCAAATTGTCCATGCCAACCCAATATCCCAACCTAATCTAGTCCCATTTGCCAACACTTTGCCCATATCACTCTAAACCCTACTTATTCATATACCCATCCAGATGCCTTTTAAATGTTGTAATCGTACTAGCATCCACTGGCAGCCCATCCCATACACACACACCATCCGTGTGAAAAAAGTTGCCCTTTAGGTCCCTTTTAAATATTCTTCCCCTCTCGTTCTGCACTCCCCCAACCCAGGGAAAAGACTTTCTCCCTCATGATTTTATAAACTTCTACAAGGTCACCTCTCAGCCTCCGACACTCCAGAGAAAACAGCCCCAGCCTGTTCAACCTCTCCCTATAGCTCAAATCTTCCAACCCTGACAACATCCTTGTAAATCTTTTCTGAGCTCTTTCAAGCTTCACAACATCCTTCCTCAAAGAAGGAGACCAAAATTGCACAGAATATTACATAAATGACCTAACCATAGTCCTGTACAGTTGTAACATTACCTCCCAACTCCTATACTCGATGCTCTGACCAATAAAGTAAAGCACACCTAACACCTGCTTCACTATCCAACTACCTGCAACTCCACTTTCAAGGAACTATAATGACTTAAGAGACAATTCTGGAGGATGTTGAACATCCTCATTCTAAAAAGCGTTGGAAGTCTGCTTTGCACAATTTGCCTAGATGAGTTCGGCTCTAACCACATTCAGAAATATCAACACCATCTAGAGGTAAACAACTCATTTAATTTACACTTCACCCACCTTAAATATTCACTTTCTCCACCACCAAGGCATGGTGGCAACAATGTGAACCAACTACTGTCCAAGAGTCCTTTAAGAACACCGCTCAAAGCCCTGAACTCTACCACATTGAAGGTCAAAGGCAGGAGACACATGAAAATACTACCACCTGCAAATTCGACTTCAAGCCACACAGAACCTTGACTTGCAATTATTAATCTCCATTCTGTCACTGTTGCTAACCTCCCTTCCTAACCGCAATGGGGGTGTACCTACACAAAATGGACTGCAGCTGTTCAAGAAGACAGTTCATCTCTATTCCTAATTCCCCTTGAGAAGGTAATCAACAAGTGCTAGCCTTGCCAGCAATGTGTACACTCCAGGAAAGAATAAAATATAATGCTACATTTGCTGAGAACAATAGCTATGCCTCAACAGAATTAATTGCATGAAAAGTGAGTTTAGGTATTGCGATACAATAAAGTGCTGCATAAATGCAAGTCTTGACTTTTCTGGGTCATTACTAAATTAAATTTCACATACTAATTTCCAGCTTTGGTTCATTGCTGTATTAACTGGATATATGTATTAGGTAAACTTTGAAACTCAATAGTTTTCAACAAGGATAAAACAACATTTGGAGCAGAATTTATTTTCTTGAAGCATTAAAATCCTAAATTACAAAAGCAAAATATTGCGTATGCTGAAAGTCTGAAATTGAACATGCAAGCAAGGAATAACAAGCCACTTGACTCCTACAAGTTGCTCCACCGTTCAATAAGATCATGGCTGATCTGATTTTACCCTCAACTCTACATTCCTGCATACACCCCAATAATCTTTCATTCCCTTGAGAGTCAAGAATCTTTCTTAAGGTGCAGTCTGATGAAGGATTGTTGACCTGAAACGGTTACTGTTTTATTGCACAAATGCTGCTTGTCCTGCTGCATTTTCCAGCATTCATTTCCTAAATTAGTTTTACCACAATATAATTTGATGCGGTCTTCTGACTTTAGAATAGGTTAGGAAAAATAATTTCTATCTTTACTCATTGAGGTTCAATAGCATAGGGTAAATAGGAGAATTTTGCATTTTTTTTTACAGCTTTTTTGAATACAATCAACATCAAGAATCAGACAACAAATAGAATAAATATCACCATACTCGGACCTAACTGCACCAGCATGGTATGTGCATTTCAAGTTAAATTGGGAATCAAAAGAAAACAAAAATAATTACAAAGTTGGTGAAAAAGTAATTTCATACATATCAAAAAATAAGCAGTTTGTATGTGTTCAAAACAATTGTTAGTGGTTACCAAATGGGTCTTTCACTTTTGGGAACCATGGTTGATTGGTGTGATGAAAGGCTGCTTTAATTGTTGGATGCAACAACTGAAGTGAAATTAATTTGAATAATCTCTCAGGCCTAGTTAATCCAAGCCCATAAAGAGAACTGATTATAGCCCTCTGGACAATTTTGGATTAGATTGAGAGTATCACTGAGAGAAGCTACAAGGATGGATGTAAATTGGATACAAAATCATACTGCTGGAAAAACCCAGTAGGTCTGGCAGCATCTGTGGAGAGAAAGCAGAGTTTACATTTCGGGTCCAGTGATCCTTCTTCAGAAATGTTCGAAGGAAGGGTCATTGGACCCAAAATGTTAACTCTGCTTTCTCTCCACAGATGCTGCCAGACCTGTTGAGTTTTTCCGGCAATTTATGATTTTGTTTCTAATTTGCAGCAATTGCAGATCTTTGCTTTTTTTTGTGAAATGGAAGGCTAGTGCAGTTAATACTGAAAACTAAAGAATTTCACAATGCTATCCTGTTCAGATATATTGCTATTCATAAAGGTTTTTGTTAAGGAAAGCTCTACCTGTCATCAACTACCCTACAAGATTGACAAAATAAATGCAACAAAAAAGAAAAATTTGAGGCAAATTGGGCAAATTTAAAAACTCTCTCTTCTGTATGTATTTATCAGGGTGTTTGCTGTTTTATGTGGAATGCGTTCAGAACACAGATGAAGAAAGAATGCAGCAAAACAAGTTCTTACCCACTGATACACAAGTTTCCCCCACTCTTCGGGTCTCCTCCACATTATGAGACAGCGAGTTTTATTTTTATCAATCCACTCTAAGTTTCCTAAAAGCAAAGCAAATTACAGATTAAATTCCTCAAACACAAATGTTGGGCTGCGTATCAGTGCTCTTGTCTGTTACCCCAGCAGTCATTCACCATGTGAGTTTACAAGATTAGATAGTGCTGGAAAATCACAGCAGGTCAGGCAGCATCCGAGGAGCAGGAAAATTGATGTTTTGTGCAAAAGCCCTTATCAGGAATTCCTCAAGTGTCTGATCTTGACTCTGACCTTCAGCATCTGCAGTACTCACTTTCGCCTTTACGAGTTTACAAGTCTAGTGTCATACTATTTGACACCATAATGAAAGTACATAATTTGTCAATGCTGGCCTCACTTGTTCTCACCGACTATGTTTCCTGCAAATAGGGTTAAGGAGAATCCAAAAGGGATTTTATAAATACATTAAGGACAAAAGGGTAACTACGGGCTGAATAGGACCCTTCAAAGATCAGCAAGGCAGCCTATGTGTGGAACCACAGGAGACGGGGGAGATACAAAATGAGTACTTTGCATCAGTGTTTACTGTAGAGAAGGATATGGAAGATACATAACATGGGGAAATAGATGGTGACATTTTGAAAAATGTCTACATTACAGAGGTGGTGCTGCTGGATGTCTTAAAACACAAAGGTGTATAAGTCCCCAGAATCTGATTGGATGTACCCTAGAACTCTGTGGGAAGTATAGGGAAGTGATTGCTGAACTCCTTGCTGAGATATTTGGATCATCCATAGTTACAGGTATGGTGCTAGAGGACTGGAGGTTGGTTAACATGGTGCCACTATTTATGGAAGGTGGTAAGGAAAAGCCAGGGAACTACAGATCAGTGACTCTGACATCGGTGGTGGGCAAGTAGTTGAAGGGAATCCTTAGGAATAGGATTGACATGTATTTGGATAGGCAAGGACTGCTTAGGGATAGTCAACATGACATTGTGCATGGGAAATCCTGTCTCACTAACCTGATTTGAGTTTTTTGAAGAAGTAACAAAGAGTATTGATGAGTGCAGAGCGGTGGACATGGTGTATTTGGACTTCAGTAAGGCATTCGACAAGGTTCCCCATGATAGACTGGTTAGCAAGGTTAGATTGCATGAAATGCAGGGAGAACTAGCCATTTCGATACAGAACTGGCTGGAAGGTTGAAGACAGAGGGTGGTAGTGGAGGGATGCTTTTCAGACTGGAGGCCTGTGACCAATGGTGTGCCACAAGGATCAGTGCTGGTTCCACTGCTTTTCATCATTTATATAAACAATTTGGATGCAAACATAGGAAGTCTGCAGATTACACCAAAATTGGAAGTGTAGTGAACAGCAAAGGTCACTTCAGAGAACAACAGGATCTTGATCAGATAGGCCAATGGGCTGAGGAGTGGCAGATGGAGTTTAATTTAGATAAATGTGAAGTATTGCATTTGGGAAAGGCAAATCAGGGCAGAACTTATACACAATGTGGAGTGTTGCTGAACAAAGAGATCTTGGAATGCAGGTTCATAGTTCCTTGAAAGTGGAGTCTCAGGTAGAAAGGATAGGGAAGATGGCGTTTACTGGCCAGAGCATTGAATATAGGAGTTGGGAGGTAATGTTGTGACTATATAGGACATTGGTTAAGCTATGTTTAGAATACATTATGCAATTCTGGTCTCCCTCCTATCAGAAGGATGTTGTGAAACTTGAAAGGGTTCAGAAAAGATTTACAAGGATATTGCCAAGATTTGAAAGTTTGAACTATCGGGAAAGGCTGAACAGGCTGGGGCTGTTTTTCCTGAAGAATTAGATACTGAGGGGTGACCTTGGAGGGATTTATAAAATCATGAGGGGCATGGACAGGATAAATAGACAAGATATTTTCCCTGGGTTGGGGGAGTCAAGAACTAGAGGGCATACATTTAAATCTTTCCCTTCTCGCCCTAAAAGGGACCTAAGGGGCAACGTTTTCACGTAAAGGGTGGTGCATGTATGTAATGAACTGCCAGAGGAACTGGTGGAGGCTGGTACAATTCTAAGGTTTAAATGGCATCTGGATGGGTATATGAATAGGAAGGGTTTAGAGGAATATGCGTCAAATACTGGCAAATGAAACTAGATTAATTTAGGATATCTGGTCGGCATGGACAAGTTGGACCAAAGGGTCTGCTTCTGTGCTGTACATCTCTATGACTCTATGATCCCACACAAGAAGTGACTTTAAGAATCCACACCTTGGATGATTTTGCCTTCCTGCCCAAATGTTTCTGAAATTAGTTAATTCAATTAAGAAGTACCTCAGTAAGCATGATCCCATACTGCTGTATATGTTGTGTGCATGTGAGCCACCTGACAGCCCATTGAGTAGTTTAGATAGTAATAAGAAAATGTACCTGTATAGAAACAATATGTATGAAGTGATGAAGCAATTTTTATTTAGAGCTCTTTACAAGGAAAAATCTAGCATGAGCTTAGAAGAAATTTTACAAGTAAATGCTTGTAAACTCAGTTTATCCTGTGCACCTACCTTTTTTCCGGAGTTCTTCGAATACAACTTGGATAGCTTCTATGGGAAGCTTTCCTTTAACAACAAAGTTAAGGGAAATATCTTGCTTCTTTGATAATACTGACTAGCACTGACCTGCCTTTTAGAGGCAAAACAATATTCCTCCACCAAGTGACTCTGTTTCCTAACACACAATATAGATGTAAAAATTGTCCACTACATTGCATTTAACTTGTGTTTTGAAGGGATGGTGTTGCTGAATTGGAGTGCTGAGAGATCCAGTCAGTACCTGCTTTGGAAAGTCCATTCACCAGGGTCAGTGTGTGCAGCACAGATAGGATATCTACGATAGCACAAACCACTGATTTGTGTCATACCAAAGCAGATATTATCAATAATTAGATACTGTCACTGTAAGTCTTACTGAGGTTAATAGTCCAATTTTCAGTATTGCTCATAACTCAGGACACATTTAACTGAGGGAACATTTGAGCCTTGGAGAGTGTATGAACTTAAGCAATTATATTGGCAAATGACATGTGAGTGACTGTGCACAAGAAGTGTACAAAGGAAGGTTGGAAAAATGGTCAGAATGGATTAATGAACAAGCTGTAGGATGAGGACTTAAGCATTTAAGCTTGGGTGCATAACTGTGAAACAACAAAAAAAATCTAGGCCTAACGTTTAACAAAGTTCAATCTTTCTCCATCACAGAGGCTGATGCAGTAAAGGATACGTTGGATCTTCTTATTGTGGAAGAGTGGGCTTTCTTGGACTTCCAAAACATCGACAGTATAAAGCTTGTGATAACGTAAGTAGGAGAGCACCAATGAACACCATGCTGCCAGCTGCTTACGCTGGGTATTAACATTTGGCTGTAGCCTAAAGTTGGACAAGGAAAAAAACTGTAGAGGTAACAATATTTCCTGCTCTCTAAATAATTTAACATGATTCACTTTAAAAATAAGAATATAGTTTGTTCTGATAAAAAGTAACACACCTAAAAGTAATTTACTATATGAGATATTTCAATACAATGAAACACATTTTTTAAAAGATTTCAGACATTTCTTTATTTCAGTGGATTAGTTGATCAACATTACTATGAATATCATATTAGAATTTGTGCATAGGACTCAGGATAATCCTTATCTATAACTATAAAATAAAGGTTCATAGAAACAATAGATAGAAATAATCACTCGATTAATAACTTAATGAACTTATGCAAAACCGATTATACTCTCAAACCAATAGCTCATTGGATTTTGTGAATGCATCCTCTGACCACTGTCACCTAAAAGTTCTTAAAGTATGCTATTTAAGACCAATTATGAAAGGTAAGCATGCATGTTCTGAGTAAAGTGCCAGGTTAATATGCAATATTAATATGCAATATCATTGTGAAACTACTTCCCTCATTCTGCGCATGTGAAATATGTATTCATTGACCTCCAGTCATTTTAACACATGACCAACATGCCCTTCAGCAACTTTGCTTCTTTATCTTATGAGATATTGATTACATCGAGACCTATTGTTCATTCACACTTCCTGCACACCTTTCCAACTGATTTCTTAATCAACACTTAATATTCTATTCCCAACTCATCCTACATTTAGTTTCTTAATCTGCTGTCCTTGTTTGACCAATGTGTGCTTTAATCCCACATGAAATGTATCACTACTCCACCTTAGATGAAACGTTTGTAACTACAATCTAGTATACTGACCCTTATCAAATCAGGGGGAAATGACTGACATTTGCTCACAGCGTTAACATTTGGAAAGACTGACCGCTATACGTGATGACAACATTCTGGAACTAATGCAACTCCTACTGAAGGTGGCTGTTTTTGACTGTAGTTTGGATACAGGAATCTGAAGTGGGAGTGGAAAAAAACCCTTTACAATTGTCTTTTTGTTGCCTGGAAGTAAGTATTTTCATCAATCAGCAAACCACAATATATATTAATTTCATCACTCCAACCTGCCTGTGACAGGTTGTGTACGCAAAATTCACAGAAGGTAAGATCAAACTGGAGATTAAAATAAAATATTTGGTGTTTAATAGCTTCTTGGTCGTACACACACACCAGAATTCAGTCAGGCTTTTATATTTCTGTTTACAGAGAGGTTTCACTTGTTTTAATACATCCATGGAAGATTCTTTCCTTGCCAGCGCTGGGGTAAAACATTGAATACTGGACCTTTCTTAAAATAAAACTTGCCTTTTGCAATTGAGCTATATTTAGCAGTCCAGCCTAACCAACAATCACTATTAGTGACTTAATGATGGGTAAAGTGAACATCCATTGACGTATGTGGTTAACTTTTGGACTTCTGTTTTTATTTAGCAATTTTTTTGTTTAAACTTTAAAATTACATTTCCCAATAAAGCAAGACAAGCAGTAAGAGATTTAATTATTTACATTCCCTCCCCCCTTTCAGCATTTGACTGGTCCAGGGAACTGCGCAACCCCCGTAAAGATCCTTCCAGAGGCTCCAAAGGTAGAACCCAATTTCAAAATCACAAATTGCAAAGCATGATTCACAATGCGTGTGGACTTTTCTGTTAAGTCTACAGCTAAACGTGTTTCATTGAGAAGACAAAAAAACATAAATACAGGTAACAGAACACAGACTTCTACTTTGATAAAAAATATTAAATTTTCTCCCTTTCACTCCAAAAGGGGTTGGCTCATTGCTGGAGTACAGTTTCATGAACATTAGCCACTCTCCAGTTTCTTGGTCATTTGATATGTGAAACCTGATAACTGCAGTTTATTCACCTGAAGGTTTACCTAATTTGGTGTTCATTGGACCTTCACATGCAAGAGTTGCTATGTGGCAATCAGGAATGGGAACTCTAGTGGATCTCCACCTGTTCTAACATCACAGCTAAGGCCAACTGTAGCATCCAGAATGTTGCCTGGACATCCTTCTGGTCTATGGGACTCAATTGTTCATTATCTTAATTAAGCTATTAGAAAAACTAGCCAATAAGTATCCAATAGGAGAAAGTGAGGACTGCAGATGCTGGAGATCAGAGCTGAAAAATGTGTTGCTGGAAAAGTGCAGCAGGTCAGGCAGCATCCAAGGAGCAGGAGAATCGATGTTTCGGGCATAAGCCCTTCTTCAGGAATGAGGAGGGTGTGCCAAGCAGGCTAAGATAAAAGGTAGGGAGGAGGGACTTGGGGGAGGGGCGTTGGGAATGCGATAGGTGGAAGGAGGTTAAGGTGAGGGTGATAGGCCGGAGAGGGGGTGGGGGCAGAGAGGTCGGGGAGAAGATTGCAGGTCAAGAAGGCAGTGCTGAGTCCGAGGGTTGGGACTGAGATAAGGTGGGGGAAGGGGAAATGAGAAAGCTGGAGAAATCTGTATTCATCCCTTGTGGTTGGAGGGTTCCTAGGCGGAAGATGAGGCGCTCTTCCTCCAGGTGTCATGTTGCCATGGTCTGGCGATAGAGGAGGCCAAGGACCTGCATGTCCTTGGCGGAGTGGGAGGGGGAGTTAAAGTGTTCAGCCACAGGGCGGTTGGGTTGGTTGGTGTGGGTGTCCCAGAGGTGTTCTCTGAAACGTTCCGCAAGTAGGCGGCCTGTCTCCCAAATGTAGAGGAGGCCACATCGGGTGCAGCGGATGCAGTAAATGATGTGTGTGGAGGTGCAGATGAATTTGTAAGTATCCAATGCCAGGAAACAGACAACTGCCCCATCTAGTCTATTAGAAATTTCATAGGATAGATATCGTTATATAGATATCATCCAGCCCACTACTTTAACTGGAGAGAAGTGCAGTATATCAGGGTAATATCACATCCTTACGTTCAACCTCTCCATGTCACTCCCTAAAAGATCTATGACCTTTCAAGAACTGTGTATTCTTCCAAATGTGGATTCCCTATGCCACTAGCTCTATTTCACCATTTCTTTCTCTTATTGAATACTTACTTCATCATGTTAGAATCAGTATTTCCCTTTTTGACTTGGTCTCAAATTTTGTCTGATTATTTCTTTGCAAATTTTCTTGGAATGTCTTTGAATGCTGAAGTCTCTAATCATTGATGTCAGGCAACTACAGGCAGATGCACCAATCAGCTTCAGTGGTTATAGCCATCGAAATAACATGAGGCCAAACACCAGCATTAACAGCATGTGCAATGAATTATTTGCTAAATGTAGCCTCAAAAGAAGTATATCAGAGGGCCCTTATTGAGGTGTCTAATACTTAGGGGTAGATATATAAGCTCAAAACTGTACTATCAGAAAGGAAAGGCAGTGGAACGTCACTGAACTAGTATCCAGTGGATAAAGCTAGTACTCTACGAACATGAATTTGAATCCCACCAAAGCGGGTAGTGAAATTTGAATGTAATTAATATATTGAAATTAAAAACTAATTTTAATGGTGACCATGTCCTTTACCTTTCTCCAGACCTCTGAACCTTTCATGACACGGGCTGCTTTCAGTAAAGCTAACCCATTTTCAACTAATTATGGTCCCCGTTAATAGCTTCTCTGTTTTCGTTGTTTACCATTATCCACCTCTTTGTCTGCTTAACTGTCTTTCTCTCCCTCTAGACTCCATTTCCTTCTTTACATACACATTCATATATAAACACACACACATCCTCCCTGTGTCCCTGCCAACAGAATGTATATCACCTTTTCTGAACTATTATCTATTTCTGAAGAAAGATCATTGGACCTGAAATGCTAGCTCTGCTTTCTCTCCACGGATGCTGCCAGACCTACTGAGTTTCTCCAAGAATTTCTCTTTTTATTCTCATGGCAATGTAGTTGACTCTGAAATAGAAGAAAGTGAGGACTGCAGATGCTGGAGATCAGAGTCGAGAGTGCGGTGCTGGAAAAGCACTGCAGGTCAGGCAGCATTCGAGGAGCAGGAGAATCAACGTTTCAGGCATGAGCCCTTCATCAGGAATCACTCACTCTGAAATAGCCTAGCAAACAAATCACTTGGGTGATATCAATGGAAAAAAAAGACATCAACCTGGGTACCAGAAACAGCAGCAGCACGTCCAGCCTGTTGTTCCTGCAAAGCCCTCCCTAACAAAATCTGGGACTTATACCAAAATTAGAAAAGCTGTCCCACAGACTAGTTAAGTAATAGACAGACACTGTGATAGTCACTGAATTATACATGGCAGATAATATCCAAGACACCTGACCTGTCCCACTAGCCAGCCAAACTGCTCAGAAGTAGAAACTGAGTTGCATACAGTTGAGAGAGAGTTGTCAACATTAACTTGACCTTTTAAAGTCACACGACATCATGGAAACCTTATGCTGATTACCACTGACTACAATCCCCTCTTTGGCTAATCAATCAGCACTTCTCCATGCTGAACATCCATTGGATGGCAAAGGTAGCAAGGGCACAGAATGTACTCTAGCTGGGGCCAAGTGTAACACCACTACTAACCGAGATGGTCCAGTCTGAAGAGTTGTGAGATTGGGTTTAGAAGAATGAGTGAATACCTACTGGAGCTTGTCTTCACCAGTCTTCCTTTTGCAGCTACATCTGTCAATGACCAATGCACAGCCCTTGTGGAGACTCCGGGCTGTCTTTGCATTGAAGTCACCCTCTACCTGTTGTGTGGCAGAGCTAACATACTAAATGAGCTGGGTGTCAAACAGACCTAGCAACTCAAGATTGCAGATGTTCTGCAGAGTAGTATCCCAACCATCTTCAGCTGCTACATCAATGACACTTCCTCCATCATAAAGTCAGGACTCTCAATGTTTGCTGATGGCTGCATAATATTCAACACCATTTGTTATTCCTCAGATATGGAAGCAACTCTTTTCCATATGCAGCAAGACCCGGACAATAAGCAGCTCAGGCTGATAAGTGCCAAGTACCATTCACTCCATACAAATACCAGGCAATGAGCATTTCATACAAGACAGAATCTAACTATCTCCCCCGACATTCAACGACACAAGGGTCGAGAGTGTGATGCTGGAAAAGCACAGCAGGTCAGGCAGCATCCGAAGAGCAGGAGAATTTACGTTTCGGGCATAAACCTTTCATCAGGAACACTCTCGACTTTGACCTCCAGCACCTGCAGTCCTCACTTCTCTATTCAATGATATATCCATCATTATTTACAACTTGGGGTTATGAGAATGTCAGAGGCAAGGAGTTCTGTGGCAAATAAGTTGTCTTTGTACCCCCAGTGTCTACCCTCCTTCTATAATCATGAAGGGGGAAGGACACTCTGCATTTGCCTGGGTAACTACAGCTCCAACAGCATTCAAACAGGTCAACATCACAAGGACAAGAGAGTCTGATTAATTGACAACTCATCTATCACCTTCAACATGCATCCCCACACTACGTCAGGTGCACAACAGCGGCAGTGTGCATCATCTATGGATGTACTGCATCAACTCACCAAAGTTCCTTTGGCAGCACCTTCCAAACCAACGACTTCTGCCACCAGGTAGGTAAGGATACTTGATACACCACTTGCAAGCTTTCCTCCAAGCCACCCATGTTCCTGACTTAGAACTATACTGTTGTACCTTCACTGTTGCTGCAACAAAATGCTGGAACCCATGTAATATCCATGTAATATGGGTGTATCTATATCTCAAGAATGACTGCAGTTCAAGAAGGTAGCTCATAATTATACTATCCTGTACAATTGGGAATTGGCAATAAATGGCCCAGTCAGTGGTGATCACATTTCATGAATGAAGTAAGAATCAGATATGCTGGGGAGGGCAAGAAGGATCATACATTTCAGGACTGTGAAAGATAAGTTTAGGATAGGAATACTGCTTTATACCCAGAGTGATCAAAAGCTGCAATGATTGGCCAAGAAGTGTGGTGAACAAAAATAGACTATGACTATTCTGTTAAAGCGTTTTGCATTACTGTTATATTAAAGGTATGACAGACTTTCAAGCTTGTGAAACTCTGAAAAATATGAGTTGATTAATGAGCCTCTCCAACCTCCTGTTAAATCAGCTGGAATGAGTAAAGCAATACTGAGTGATTGGTGGAATTTGGATGGGTATATGAATAGGAAGGGTTTGAAGGGATATGGGCCAGGTGCTGGCAGGTGGGACTAGATTGGGTTGGGATATCCAATGGACGGGTTGGACTGAAGGGCCTGTTTCCATGCTGTACATCTCTATGAACAAAATCCTGTGACAAATCTGATGTGTTTTGCAACCTACAACACAAGTCACATTCTACTTCAGGTTTTTACACTTAAACCACTCCCTTAAATCTTTTGTTGCTGATACCGTATACAAATACATCAAGCCTGCTCAACCGACCCATGTTGAAAACTGTGCAATGGTTGGTGATTCTCCTGACTGTACTGTAATTAAAAATAAAGTGCAAACAATGGAACTAGAAAATGGAGTGCAAAACATTTTTTTTGTAATTTGTAGGTTTGAACTTCAGGGACCTTAGAAAGCAAGGAGCATACAGGAAGCAGTCCCAGAGTTGAAACCAAAGTCCACACAGCACAAACAGAGAAAATTGATTCTAAGAAGAAAATTCAAGATGAAGTCACAGTACAAGTACAGTTGATAGGGACTATTTTACAGAACATGCCAGTTAACCTACTTCTAACTTAAGCTAGATTAAATCAATATTTTAGGAACTAACAAATAACTAAAACTTATTAAATGCATAAATTTTAATCATTGTAAATAAATAAAACAAAGTTGTACATGTTGGTGGTGCAGGTGGTGTACTCCAATGCAGCATGAGTGTGTTTGCGGACAGCATCATAATCCTGAACAACTGTATTTGCAATAACTGATTTCAGCTTGAAAAATGTCAGCAAGGGATGTTTACCTGGAGTCTGAGGTATAGACATTACATGACATCAACTGAGGAACATAGGAACAGGTGATGGCCATTAGTCCTTAGAACAATATTTCACCATTCAGTGAGACTATGCCTGATCTGTGGCATAACTCCATACAGACGTTTTGTCCCCTGTCTAGGTGACATCCTCAGTGCTCGGGAGCCTCCTGTGAAGCGCTTCTGTGATGTTTCCTCCGGCATTTATAGTGGTTTGTCTCTGCCGCTTCTGGTTGTCAGTTCCCGCTGTCCGTTGCAGTGGCCGGTATATTGGGTTCAGGTCGACGTGTTTGTTGATAGAATCTGTGGATGAGTGCCATGCCTCTAGGAATTCCCTGGCTGTTCTCTGGCTTGTCCTATAATAGTAGTGTTGTCCCAGTCGAACTCATGTTGCTTGTCATCTGCGTGTGTGGCTACTAAAGATAGCTGGTCGTGTCGTTTCGTGGCTAGTTGGTGTTCATGGATACGGATCGTTAGTTGTCTTCCTGTTTGTCCTATGTAGTGTTTTGTGCAGTCCTTGCATGAGATTTTGTACACTACGTTGGTTTTGCTCATGCTGGTTATCGGGTCCTTGGTCCTGGTGAGTTGTTGTCTGCGAGTGGCTGTTGGTTTGTGTGCTGTTATGAGTCCTAGTGGTCGTAGTAGTCTGGCTGTCTGGACCCAATATACCAGCCACTGCAGTGGACAGCTGGAACTGACAACCGGAAGCGGCAGAGACAAACCACTATAAATGCCGGAGGAAACATCACAGAAGTGCTTCACGGGAGGCTCCCGAGCACTGAGAATGTCACCGAGACAGGGGATGAAACGTCTGCAACACAAATTCCCAGCTCGGCGAACAGAACCACAACGACGAGCACCCGAGCTACAAATCTTCTCACAAATTTTGAATAACTCCATACACTTGCATTTGGACTACCTGCTTAACACTTTTGCTTAACAAAAATTTATCTATCACAGATTTAAAATTAACACTACCAATTGAGAAAGAGAGTTCCAAACATCTACTAAACTTTGTGTGTAGAAATGTTTCCTAACATCTCTCCTGAACATCCAGGCCCTAATTCTCAGACTATGTCCCAAGTTCTAGAATTTCCAACCAATGGAAATAGTTCATCTTTATCTATCCTGTCTTTTCCTGTTAATATTTGGAAGATCACCTCTTAGTGTTCTAAATTCTACAGAAAATTGCTGGAAGCATTAACCAGACATGTAGGAAGCAGCCACAGTCCTTAGATTAAGAAATGGTACAGGTATGGTTGGTGGTCAGGTACAGGAGGATTTCAGTTCCAATTAGACATAAATGGAGGCCAGCAGCTGTATGGAAGGAGCCTTGAATTTTGCCCTGATTCAAAAGATTAAGTTTCCTGAAGAAGGGCCTGTGCCCGAAACGTCGAATCTCCTGTTCCCTGGATGCTGCCTGACCTGCTGTGCTGTTCCAGCAATAAAGTTTCAACTCAAAAGATTAAGAATCTTATTGTATGGTTGATAAGCAAATTGCAGAAGGCTGTTCAAGAAAAGTGAAAATGTCATAATACAAAAATATGGTTCAAGGAATTGGGGAAATACAGTACAGCAGGGCAAGAACTCATTTGACGGATACAAAATACAGGCTAGAAATAAATGGCTCATTTTCAGGCTGGCTTTCTGTAACACGAATAAGTGCTTCAGCCTCAACTATTTATGATCTACATCAAAGAATTAGAGGAGGGAACTGAGTGCATCATATCCAAGTTTATGATACAAAATTAGGCGGCATAAAGGTACAAAGAGCAAGTAAAGAGGGTGCAAAGATTTTTGCCAGGATAACTGAGCAAACAAGAGTCTGGCAGATGGAATTGTAATGTAGAAAAACGTGAAATCACCCTCCTTGAACGGAAAACAGAATAGCAGATTTTGTTTTAAATGATAAGAGTTGAAAACAGTAACTTTCAAAACGTACCTGGGTATCAATGTACACGAATGTCAGAGAATTAACATGGAAATAGTTAGGAAAGCATATATTAGTCCAGACTTTATTACAAAGGGTCTACTCTTCAAGTGTGAAAAGGTCTTGATAAAACTGTGTAGGATTTGTTTGGGGGATGGAGGTGGAATCATTTCTTTCTCCCTATTTCCTCATTTGGGATTCTCCGGGCCGCGCGGGGAAGTGATTTTTCTCTCGGCCTCAAACTGCAGGAGCTTCTCCACATGAATCGGTTAATGTTTAACTCCGCGTCTCCTCGAAGATTAAACAATTAAAGTGCGACTTACGTGTAGAAAGGAGGAAAGTTATACTGCCAGGGCCACTCAAAGCTCATGGCGGAGGCCGGGACAGGAAGGTCCTGCTTCTTTACACCTTCCCTCCTACATCACGCACCAGCACAAAGAGTCCCACTTCAAACAATCCCCCCTCCCCCTCAGTCCTTTCAATTCCAACTTCTATCTCTTGCTTTCATCATAATATTTCCTTTTCTTTTTTTGAAGAAACATTAATCGATAGGAGGGAGATTTGTGACCAAAGAAAGTTTCAAACTTAAAAGACGTACATTGTCCTGTTATGCATTTGCAGTAATTTTTAAAAAACTTTCCCAAGATCTGTTTTCTTATTATTTAAGAAAAAAATACTGGATATTTTCTTTAGGTGTGAACAACCATATGGATAACTTGGTCTGGGAGCAGTATGCAAAAGCAAGAAGCATGTGTGAACTAGGAACCAATTAGTCTATCAGGAAGTAGAGGAGAAATTTGTTCACCCAGAGAATGGTTAAAATGAGTGTTGTCGTGTGTCTTGACAGTCAATATACATGTAGGAGAAAAGACCATTATCACTATTTCTACATCTGAGAGTATAAAATTGTCATACTCAATTTCAGCTGTGGCTTTATAGGAATTTCCTACTAATCAGTGTGTGATTACTTGTGCTGAGGCTACTAGAAGCATGCTTCTCAATTGTAATCTAATAGTTTAATGTTTACATCCATATTAATATGTTCTTGAATGTAATGTTTGTATGAATACCTAGTTATAAAGAATATCCATTGGATTCTTCGATCCACCATAACCACATCATTATATTAGTTATGTCACAAGGACAATATATCACACACACAATACTCTGTACCTGGAGCATTGTGCACAATTTTGGTCTGCTTATTTGAGGGAAGATGTAGTAGCATTGGATGCAGTTCAGAGGAGGTTCATTAGATTGATGCCAGAGATGAGGGGTTTGTTGTATGGAGAGAGATTGAACAGTTTAGGCCTGTACTCTCTGGAATTTAGAAGAATGAGGGGAGATCAAACTGAGGTATTAAAGGTGATAACAGATCTGGATAAAATAGACTTAGAGTGGATGGTTCCTCTTGTGGGGTGTTCTTGGTCGAGAGATTATAGTCTGAGGATAAGGTGTAGCAAATTTAAAACAGAGTTGAAGAAAAACTACTTCTCTCAAAGGGTTGCAAATCTGTGGAATTTGCTCCCCCAAAGTGCAGTGGATGCTGGGACAGTGAGTAAATTTAAGGAGGAGTTTGACAGATTTTTAATTGGTAATGGGTTGAAAGGTTATGGGGAGAAGGCAGGAAAATGGGGGTGAGGAGCATATCAGCCATGATCGAAAGGCAGAGCAGAGTTGATGGGCCAAATGGCCTAACTATGCTCCTATATCTTATGAATTTATATTGTTCAATCAGGTAAATTACCCTGCTAGAGCCAAAATCATATCAGTATGTAATTTTATAATGCAAGAAATAAATAGATGTGTAACATGGAGGGTTAGATAATGAGATATATGAATAGAATAATATGTTGATTGGGATTAGCTATATAGGGAGTAATAAGTCCAGATCTATATGTAGGTGAGTAAACAACAATTGTAACTGAACAAATTGAAGACAGATGATTCCCCAGTGGAGGGCTCTCTACGCGGGAGTCCTCCCCCTTTCTCTCGGGGATCTGGGGTGGAGGATGCTGCACGCAGCAGTCCCCTGCAACCGCAGATTGCGGTGGTTCACAGACTCCCAGCCCAACTGCTTGTTCTGTGGCGCTGTGGAGTCCGTGGACCATGTATATATTGGGTGTGGGCGTTTGCACTCCCTTTTTGATTTTCTTAAAAACCTTCTCCTCTGCTTTTGGCTGCACTTCAGTCCCATGCTCCTGATCTTTGGGCACCCGGTACGGAGGAAGGAGGGCAGGTCTGAAGACCTCCTCGTGGGTCTGCTCCTGGGCCTGGCCAAACTGGCCATTAACAGGTCTAGGCAGCGGGCTGTGGAGGGGGTCGTTAGGGCCGACTGCCTGCCCCTCTTCTGCGGTTACGTTAGAGCCCGGGTGTCCTTGGAGAAGGAGCACGCGGTGTCGACCAACACCCTGGAGTTGTTCAGGGAGAGGTGGGCGCTGCAGGGAGTGGAGTGCATCATTTCTCCCTCCAACTCCATTTTGATTTAGTCCCTACCCTCCCCTTCACTGTTTTGATCACACAGCACTGCCCTTTGATGTGAAGTGCAGTGTTTGGCACTGGCCACCTGGGTGTATTCCTATCTTCCTGGTGGTGGAATTTGAATAAAGATTCGTGCACTTTGTGTCTTTCAATGTGTCTCACACCTGCACACACACACCATGGGTGCTGGGGAAAAATAAGCACTAAAGAAAACAAAACAAGAGGTTCACCTGCACACACACACCATGGATGCTGGGGAAAAACAAATGAAGACAGATGAGAGAGAGAACATCTCTGGTACCCTATAAACTGAAACCCCTAGTTCCATGTGGCCTGACATCAGTTCATTAGGTTCATTAACCCATTCCTAGAATAAAAGTATAGTTAACCCTTTACCCTGAAAGGCTCATTTGAAGCATAAGTACCTGCATGAACTTGTTGGGCTAATTAGCCTGCTTCTATGCTGTAAGATACTTGGTTACCTAGACAAGGGAATAAAAGGTGGAAGACATAGGTTTTTCAGATTTTTGAAAGAAGGAAGGGAGGAAGTCCCAGGACAAGGCATAATTTCACACAGTAAAATGGACCAATTGAATGAATGGCTTCTAATGGTGAAATACAGAATGATCCACAATTGATGTATGGATCCTAATTTTAAACAAGAACAAATTATTCATAACACAAGCAGAAAACACTAGAAATACTCAACTAGTTTTTTATAAGTATATTATTCAGGCATGGGATGTGGACTTCACTGGCTGGGCAAGCATTTATTGTCTATCCCTAATTCCCCTTGACAAAGTCTTGGTGAGCTGCCTTTTTGTACTGCTGCAATTTACTTGTTACAGGTACACCAACAATGTTGTTAGAGAGGGAGTTCCAGGATTTTGACCCAGTGACAGTGAAGAAACAGTGATGTTTAGGCAACATTGGTGAAGAGAAAAACAGACAATACTTTCATCATTTTGCTTTTGAATAAATGAGACCTGATAAGCGTAAGTCGCACCATCCTTAAAATACAAATGCAGTTCAATTTCTTTAAACATAATTCCAACTGATTAATGATTATTACATTTTATTTGTACCATTTTCTCACTTACTGTCATCTTTTAATTAAAACTTTCGGGATTTGACGTTTAAACAACTTCTGCAACAGCAAATATATTTTGGCATCTCTTTATACATAAAATGCATTTGGAAATTACATATCCATATTCAAAATAATTATAGGCATGTGCACAAGGTCTTTGTATTCTGCAACATACTGTCAATATTTAACTTGGGAAAATGGTGAAGAGCAGACTTGAGTTATTGGTCACGTAATGAAAGCATCACACATGCAATTGGGCCATCAGTGTGGATGAATCTATCGACACAATGCTACAAACAGAAAGCAATTTTACAGGTGGTGACTCCTTTGTCCTCAACAATGCCTACACATTCCATTATCTGCCCCACCCAAACAAGACATCAGGGACATCGCTTATATGTTATATTGCTGAGTAGTATCTTGGCATTTCCCCTTTTTTTTTGGCATCTTGCTTCTGAAATAATTCCAGGAATGCTGATATCCTGTCACCACATCACCCTTTATTTACACATGGACAGTGCATGACACTGATCCAGCTAGCTCAGAGAGAGCTCTGACAATGAACAGAATGCCTGACACTCCTGTTTATATCTGTCAGCCATGGCTCCCTGATTAATAGCACCAATCAGGGAACTCATATTCTATGAGATCTACCTGTCTGATATCGTTCTAATCACTACAGTTTCCTTCAAGCATCTGACTGATGTTCATTCCTTTCATTTTTGATCCTCATTGTTTTCTATCTTTTCCAACCCACCGACAGTTTTCCCTTCTTCCCTCCTGTAGCCTCTACAAGACATGACTGCACACTGGATTCCTGATTAATAGAAGATTCCTATAAAGCCACTAATTAAAATACACTGATTTCTGCAAAACCTTTTTACTGTAAGTTGCTTGAGCCATTGAACAAACAGAGCTATCTGTTTCCTGGATTATGAAAATTTGTAGCTGCTGCAATGTTAAATCGCCTATGTATTTTTCTGGTTAAAAGGTATTTTCTTCCTCCTTCTTTCACGAAAGTTTCTACCTTTAACGGTTTTAAAAGTTCAAAGTATAACAAGAATTTTGAATTTATGAAATTTTGGAAGATATTGGTGCTGGTCACTAGGTGGCGTGAATATAGAGGTAGTGTCATGATTTTTCATAGGAAGAGTGACCATTTGAAGAACTTACATAAGTCTTATTGATATTTTCAAAACTACAGTTTTCATCAGTTCTATTTATTTGTATGATATTGGTAACAAATACTTTAATATGTATGTAGAAAGTTCTGCTCCTCATCATTTAACAAAAGTGTTAATACATTTTAAAAATTAAATCTTGGGTAAACCAGTAGGGAAAAATATCTGGTTTCATTGCATCAAACAGTTAGTAATAATCAGCAGGATGACAGATTTCCAATGTTCATGAAAATGTGGACAAAATTATGATGTGTAAGTTTGTGTTGCGAAGCAGCCAGGAATTATATTATGAAAATGGATCTTGAACCATTTAGACACCAAACCAGTCGCTCTGAATATCACAGAACATACTTTCAGCCACATGTTTTTGCACCAAGAATTGCAGCAACAATTGTGGAATTGTACAGATTCTACACATTTGTGTTTCGAAGGATGGGTTCAGCATTGAACTCTGAACTCAAAGTGCCTTTTTTTGAAGCTGTTTAAATTTACTTTCAATTAACTGAAGTTTGCTTACTTTCAGTTTTAATCCCTTCATAAAGATTATACCAAGTGAGATTCTTAAATACCATGCTGGACAGGGAGGATGAAGCAACCATGGTTGACCAGGGATGTCAGGGATGGCAATAAAAGCAAAAATGAAAGGATATAATGTGGAGAAGGGCAATGGGAACCAGAGGATTGGAAAGCTTACAAAGACCAACAGAAGGCAACACAAAAAGAAGTAAGGAGGGCGAAGATTATATTAAAGCGACTTTTGGATAGGCACATAGATGATAGTAAAATGTAGGATATGTAGATTAGTTTGATCTTAGAATAGGGTAAAAAATGGCACAACATGAATGGCCAAAGGGCCTGTACTATGCTGTAATATTCTATGTTCTATGACCTATGTTCTACGTTCTAAATATGAGGGTAAGTAAGATATATAAAGAGCAAATGAGAGGCAAAAGTGAACATTGGGCTGGTGGAAAATGACGCTGAAGAGATAGTAGCTGGAAACAAGGAAATAGCAGAAGAACTGAATAATTACTTTGTCAGTCTTCACGGTGGAAGGCAAGATTAATATCCCAAAAATTCAAGAGAGTGAGGGGGCAGAGCTCAATATGGTGGCCAAGAAGGCCTGAAGGTGGATAAATCACCTGGACCAGATGGACTACACCCCAGAGTTCATAGAACATAGAACATACAACGTTACACCGCAGTACAGGCCCTTTGGCCCTTGATGTTGCGCGATCTGTGGAACCAATCTGAAGCCCATCTAACGTACACTATTCCATTCTTACCTATATACCAGTCCAATGGCCTTTTAAATGCTCTTAAGGTTGGTGAGTCTATTACTGGTGCAGGCAGTTTGTTCCACGCCCCTACTACTCTGAGTAAAGAAACTACCTCTGACATCTGTCCTGTCTCTATAACCCCTCAATTTAGAGCTATGTCCCCTCATGCTAGTCATCGCCATCCAAGGAAGTAGGCTGTCACTGTCCAACCTATCTAATCGTCTGATTATCTTATATGTCTCAATTAAGTCACATCTCAACCTTCTTCTCTCTAACGAAAACAGCCTCAAATGCCTCAGCCTTTCCTCATAAGATCTTCTCTCCATACCAGGCAACATCCTTGTAAATCTCCTGTAAACCCTTTCCAAAGCTTCCACATCCCTAAGGGAGAGAGAATGGGGGTGTTAGTGGTGATCTTTCAGGAATTGTTAGAATCAGGGACAATCCAAGAGGACTGGAAAATCGCTAACATGAACACCCCTGTTTAAAAAGGGAGTAAGGCAAAAGACAGAACATTACAGACTGATTAGTCTAATCTTGGTCATGGGTAAGATCCTGGAATCTATTGTGAAGGATGAGATTTCTGAATACTTGGAAGTGTCTGGTAAAATCGGGCAAAGTCAGCATGGTTTCATCAAGGGGAGGTAATGCCTGACAAATCTGCTAGAATTATTTGAGGAAGTAACAAGCAGGTTAGACCAAGAAGAGCCAATGGATCTTATCTACCTGGACTTCAAGATGGCCTTTGACAAGGTGCTGCACAGGAGGCCACTGTGTAAGATAAGAGCCCACGGTGTTAGAAGCAAAGTGCTAGCACGGATAGAAGCTTGGCTGTCTGGCAGAAAGCAGAGAGTGGGGATAAAAGGGTCCTTCTCAGGATGGCAGCTGGTGACAAGTGGTGTTCCACAATGCTCAGTGTTGGGACCACAACTTTTCACTTTATATATTAACGATCTGGACGAAGGAACTGAGGGCAATTTGGCTACGTTTGCAGACGATACAAAGATAGGTGGAGGGACAGGTAGCATTGAGGAGGCAGGGAGGCTGCAGAAAGATTTGGTCAGGTTAGGAGAGTGGGCAAAGAAATGGCAGATGGAGTACAATGTGGGAAAGTGTGAGGTCATGCACTTTGGTAGGATGAATATAGGCATGGACTATTTTCTAAGTGGGGAGAAAATTCAGAAATCTGAAGTGCAAAGAGACTTAGGAGTTCTAGTCCAGGATTCTCCCAAGGCAAACTTGCAGGTTGAGTCAGTGGTTAGGAACGCAAATGCAATGTTGGCATTTATTTTGAGAGGACTTGAACATAAAAACAGGGATGTACTTTTGAGGCTCTATAAGGCTCTTGTCAGACCACATTTGGAATTTTGTACGCAATTTTGTGTGCCATATCTCAGGAAGGATATACTGGCCCTGGAATGTTCAGAGGAGGTTCATGAGAATGGTCTCAGGAATGAAAAGCTTAACATATGAGGAACATTTGAGGACTCTGGGTTTATATTCGATTGAGTTTGGAAGAATGAGGTGAGGCCTTATTGAAATGTACAGAATACTGAATGGCTTGGACAGAGTGTTTGTTGGGAACATACTTCCATTGGTAGGAGAGACTAGAACCTGAGGGCATAGTCTTAGAGTAAAGGAAAGACCTTTTAAAATGGAGATAAGGAGAAACCTTTTCAGCCAGAGAGTGGTGAATCTATGGAATTCATTGCCACAGAAGGGTGTAGAAGGCCAGGTCATTGAGTATATTTGATATAGATAGGTTGTTGAGTATCAAGGAGATCAAGGGTTACAGGGAGAAAGTGGGAGAATGGGGTTGAAAGACTTATCAGCCATGATTGAATGGTGGAGCAGACTCGATGGGCTGAATGGCCTAATTTCTACTTCTATGTCTTGCAGTCTTATGGTCTGTTGTGACATAGTGATAGCATCCTCACCTTTGAGCTAGTAGGGCTGGGCTCCAGTCCCACCTACTCCCAAGGTGTTGTAATAACATCTCTGAGCAGGTTGATCACTGAATATCACAGTATTAGTTTCTGGATAATGTGCAGGATGGTGGACAAATTGCTGTCTGTTCACTTTTATAGTACGTGTGCAATTGGAACACGATTTGGAGACAGAGCTAGTGACAACATTTGGTAAAATATCATCCCTGGTGTTGGCTGGAAGCAGCCACATTTCACCTGTTCGGCAGAAAGATAAAAGAAGACTATATTGTTTTGTCATGTCTCACCTCAAGTATTTTGGACAACAATGATTTTGAAGAAAAAATTTTGGAAAAAATCAAGATAGATTCTTGATCAGTTGGAGAAACAAGGGTTACGGGGAAAATGCAGGAAAGTGGATGTAAGGTATGCCAAATCAGCCATGATCCTATTGAATGGAGGAATGGGTTTCAAGTGGCTGAATGGCCTACTTCTGTTTCTATTTCTTATGGTCTTAAGGTGAACAATATTTGTTGTGGAGGTGTCAGTTGAAAGAGAAATGCCAGTACGTGAGTAAAATTTTCCTGCTGCATTAACCATTTTACAGTGGTGTTCATAGTAAGTTCTCTGGGCTTCAGATTTCTTATGTGAAGAACAATATCTTGCTAACAGTGCACTTTCTCAGTATTGCACCAAAACCAGCCTAAATTACATACTCAAATTATACAATAGGACAGACACATAAAGCTAAATTAGGTGATACCAACTATAATGCTGTATCCAGTCAACTGCTTATTATATCCTAGATGGGTCTTTTATCTTCCAACTCTTGCAACTGTTCATGCCAGTGCGTTTTGCAGGTTCTCACAACCTGCCACCCTTGAATTGCTCTCATCCTCTAAACTGATTTTCAAACACCTCTCCCACGTTTGCTCTGTTACTTTATCCTCAATTTCCAAGAGAAAATGAGGACTGCAGATGCTGGAGATCAGAGCTGAAAATGTGTTGCTAGAAAAGCGCAGCAGGTCAGGCAGCATCCAAGGAACAGGAGAATCGACGTTTTGGGCATAAGAAGGGCTTATGCCCGAAACGTCGATTCTCCTGTTCCTTGGATGCTGCCTGACCTGCTGCGCTTTTCCAGCAACACATTTTCACCTCAATTTCCAAGGTCCACATTGGTCTTTCCTTTGCCCATTTCATGCTGCCATATTCTCTCCCTACTGATCTGGTTAGTTATTGCGTCTCACACTGTTTCCAGCTCCACCTGCTTGTAGCTTTTCTACCTTTCCCAATGTCTTCCTTCTGCTCATTCAATTGCCATTTGTTTTCTCTCTTGCATAGCTGTACATATAGAGTCATAGAGATGTACAGTATGGAAACAGACCCTTCGGTCCAACCCGTCCATGCTGACCAGATATCCCAACCCAATCTAGTCCCACGTGCCAGCACTCGGCCCATATCCCTCCAAACCCTTCCTATTCATATACCCAACCAAATGCCTCTTAAATGTTGTAATTGTACCAGCCTCCACCACTTCCTCTGGCAGCTCATTCCATACATGTACCACCGTCTGTGTGAAAACGTTGCCCCTTAGGTCTCTTTTATATCTTTCCCCTCTCACCCTAAACCTATGCCCTCTAGTTCTGGACTCCCCAACCCCAGGGAAAAGACTTTGCCTATTTATCCTATCCATGCCCCTCATAATTTTGTAAAAACCTCTATAAGGTCACCCCTCAGCATCCAACACTCCAGGGAAAACAGCCCCAGCCTGTTCAGCCTCTCCCTGCAGCTCAAATCCTCCAACCCTGGCCATAATCTTATTCATTGATAGAATGCATCAATGGCAAGGCCATCATTTATTGCCCTTCCTTAGTTGCTCTACACTAAATGGCTAGCCTATGGATGTGTGGGCTAGACCAGGTAAGGCTGGCAGAATTCCTTCCTTAAGGGCATTCATGAACTTGGTGGATTTTTACAACCATCGTGGTAGTGTCATTGTCAAAGAATCATATAATCCCTCCAGAGTGGAAGCAGACCCTTCAGCCCATTGAGTCCACACTGCCCCTCCAAACAGCATGCCTCACATACCTATCCCTGTGACGCTGCATTTCCCATGGCCAATCCACCCAACCTGACATCTTTAGACTATGGGAGGAAATTGGAGCACCGGAGGAAAGCCATGTAGACATGGGGAGTATGTGCAAGCTCCACACAGGCAGTCACCCAAGGGTGGAATTGAACCCAGGTCCCTGGCGCTGTGAGGCCACAGTGCTAACCAGTGAGCCACCATGCTGCTGCTGTGCTGTCACCATTACTAAGAGTAGCTTTCAAATCCAGGTTTATTAATTGCATTTAAATTCCACCAGCAGCTGTGGTGAGATCTGAACCCATTATTCAGAGTATTAGCCCAGTGACATTACCACCAAGCTACCATTTCCTATTGTAGCCTTGGTCCTTCTGCTCTCCCCACACTAATTAGTACAGGTGATAGGAACTGTGGCCTCTGTATACTTTGGCTGGCAGTTCCAATTGTTGCAAGAGTTGTCTTGATCATACGGAATGGCTGCAGCTTTGGCTACTGTGCTAAAGGGGAATGAGGCATAAGGAAAGCATCTCTGTGCAAACGCAACTTGACTTACCTGGGAGAGAGAACTGGATGGGTGGACGGGGGAGAACATTAAAAATGGTGATTCGGTCCAGTCAGTGCCGACACACGAGCCAGGTCTCCACAACACAGCAAACGGGACAACCTGATAATTGGATTCAATCACTGATTTTTGGTGCAGCATTCAAAATGGCAATCTTTCAGATGCTGATTAACCTTCTGTGCACTTCCAGTCCTTTCTGTTTTTAATCCCCAGTTTTTTGGGGGGAGATGGTGGCAGAGTCCCAGGCGATTGTTCTGGGAACATAAATTCAAAAGAGCAACTGGTGATATTTAATTGAAATGAATAGATCTGCCATTGAGGTGGAAGTTCTTGTGACACAGTGGTGATCTCCCTATCTCTGGGTGAGGAGACATGGGATCAAGTTCCATCTGCTCCAGAAACACCTTTGAACAGGTTGAATAGAAAATATAAATCTGACATCGAAAGGTAGTCTCAGTGAATGTGACCATGAAACTATCATCAATTATCATAAAAATCCAACTGATTGGCTACTCCTCTTCAGGGAAGTAAAGCTGCCATCCTTATCTGGTTTGGTACATATCCACCACAATGTGGGAGTTGATAAAATGTGGAGCTGGAAAAAGCACAGCAGGTCAAGCAGCATCAGAGGAGCAGGAGAGACCTGATGAAGGGTCCTGCCAGAAACATTTGCTCTCCTGCTCCTTTGATGCTGCTTGTGCATTTTCCAGCTCCACATTTTATCGACTCTGACTTTCCAGCATCTGTACTCCTCTCTATCTCCCACCACAATAGAACATAGAACATAGAAAAGTACAGCACAGAACTTAATAACTTAACCTACACACCCTTCAATTCACTGCTATCCATGTGCATGTCCAGCAGTCGCTTAAATGTCCCTAATGACTCTGCTTCCATCGCCACCTCTGGCAATGCATTCCATACATTCACAACTCTCTGCGTAAAGAACCTTCCTCTGATATTCCCTCTATAGCTTTCTCCTAATATCTTAAAACTATGACCCTTTGTGCCAGTCAATCCTGCCCTGGGGAAAAGTCTCTGGTTATTGACTCTATCCATGCCTCTCATTACCTTGTATACCTCGAATATACATTGTATTTCATGGGGTTGGTTTTTATCTGCTGCTCTGAAATGACCTAGGAAGCCAACTCAATTCAAGGGCATTGAGGTCTGACCAACAAATGCAAGTGAGGCCCACATCTCATGATAGAATAAAAATAATTATCATTGTACACTCCAATTCTGAACCATTCCTTCAAACAATTGCTTCCCCTTTAATTGTGCCAGGAATTATTTTGTGATTTTCCAACATCAATGGCAGGCTCTTACTATGGACTGCTTGAAATGTAAATGTTTGGTAAATATTCAAGTGATTCCCTATTTAATACTGAATATTGTTCAATACTATTACGAACATACTTAGGCTCACTGATTACAAGGAGGCATACCCTTGGAGTGTTCACCCATGAAAAAGCTATACAAGAATATAAAAATCAATGGTTATATCTCTAGCGTGTGACTTAATAAAACAAGTTTGTTAAACATTATCTAATGTGGGATTGATTTTCTTTTAATGTTGTGTTCCAATTACGTAGAAGAGCAGTGTTATTGTCATGTTAATTCACATGAGATTAATTATTGAAAGACTCTCGGTTACTTTGGCAGAGTCAAGTCCAAACTTGGAATTCTGTAGTTAATACTTACCAATGTGTTCTGTAAAATATTTTGTTTCCACAGTCCTACACCTACATACCACCCTTACTGGCCATTTCAGCACCTACAGATATTTACTTTAATACAAACTCACAGAAGCTGCATGCTTCGTTGGTGTTGGTTCTTAAAAATGCATTGCCTTTCTATATAACCATCTACTTTCATTTGTCTGTAAAGAAGGAGATTATATTATTTTTCAGACAACTTTCTCTTCTTTACTTTGCTCTTCACCTGATACATTGACCTTGAATTTCCTCTTTGTAGTACACTCCCAGATCCTGTCATTATTCCTTGTGCTGTGATTTCCACAGTATTAGCAGTGATCTGTTTGGTAGGATGTTTGTTTCTGAGTTCAAGTCCCAGTCTGCAGCTTGATGCCAAAGATGAAGGCCAACATTCTGAGTGACACCAAGAGGGTGCTGTGCTGTCAGATTGCTGCCTTTCAGCTCAGCTCATAATCTGATGCACCAACTGTCTGTTCAGGTGGATGGATATAAAAGCACAACTGGCATTATTGTGTAGAAGAGCAGGAGACTTATCCCCAGTGTCCTGGCCTTCAATCAGCATCACCAAAACCAATTATCTTTATCACATTCCTGCTTGTGGAAGCTTGCTGTGCACAAATTATCTGCTACATTTCCTGCATTACAACAACTTCTACAATTCAAACAGGACCATAGTGCAGGATACTGCCAAGGTTCAAAGCAGTCGTAGATAATTTAAGAAAGTACATTTGAAGAAATAATTTAAGAAATGCTTTTGTCGTTTTCTTAGGGAGGGGGGTTTCAAGACTAGGCGGTATATTTTTAGGAGAAAGGTTTAAAAAGACATGAGGGGCAATTGTTTTACACAAAGACTGATTTGTGAGTGGAATGAACTTTCAGAGGAAATGATGGATGCGGGTTACAACATTTAAAAGAAATTTAGATAAGTACATGAATAGGAAATGTTTGGAGGGATATGAGCCAGGCACAGGCAGGTGGCACTAGGTTAGTTTGGGATTATGGTTGGTATGGACTAATTGAACCGAAGGGTCTGTTTCCATGCTGATGATTCTATAAAAAGAAAGACTTGCATTGATATACTGCTATTAATGAACACTAGACCTCTCAAAAGTGTTTTACATTGGAAGAGTTACTTTTGAAATGTAGTAACTGTTACAATGTAGGAAGCTCAACTGCTAATCTGTATTGAGCAAACTTGCATAAACAGGAATGTTCTCATGACCAGATGATCTGTTGTTGTCATACTGATTGAGGGATACATTTTTGGCCAGGACATCAGAGACAACTTCCCTGGTCATTTTCAAAATAGCACAATGAAATCTTTATGCCCTTCTGAGAGGTCGGACAGGAGCCTGGCTTAATATCTCATTTGAAAGAAGGCAGCTCTGACAGTGCAGCTCTCCCTCTGCACTGCACTGAGAGTGTCAGTCTTAATTTTTGTGCCCCAGCCCTGGAATCAGTCTTGAACAACTTGGTGACTTGAAGCAGGTGTGATTGACCAAGCCAAGGTCGTTGAGAGATACTGATTTAGATTTGGTAACCTTAGTTTTTAAAACCTGTAGATTGTGAGAGAGATACAACTCTGGACGATTCCAGACATTTGAGATTTGAGGTTATATAAATATAAGTTGCTGTTGGCCCTACAACATAAACCAGGTGATGGTGGGTGGAGTCTTGATTGCAGGGAATAATATAGATTCCGTAAGATGTATTTTCTTGGAACTTAGAATAGATTCCAATAAAAGGCAGAACGTTGACGAAAATAACGTATTGAAAATGGAGATTGAAGAAAGATTTCATTGGGAAGTATATTTATTTTGTACATTCACAGACAATTATCTCCTGTTTAGGAAGAGTGATGAAGTGTTAGAAAGCTGATTGAGTTAAAATCTAGGTTGATATTCTAAGAGAACGTGAGGCCTGCAGATGCTGGAGAGTCAGAGTCGAAAAGTGTGGCACTGGAAAAGCACAGCCAGTCAGACAGCATTCGAGGATCACGAGAGCCAATGTTTCGGGTGTAAGCCCTTTGTCAGCCCTTCCTGATGAAGTGCTTATACCTGAAACATTGACTGTCTTGCTCCTCGGATGCTGCCTGACTGGCTGTGCTTTTCCAGCACCACACTTTTTGAGGGTGATATTCTACTCTAGTGCTAATGAAACATTGTGTTATTGGAGCTGGTATCCTTTTTGGAATAATGTTAAACTGAAATCACATTCATTTAGTGCAGTGGTTCAGTTGGACGTTAAAATGCCAGGACGCTCCCTACTCAAAGAGACGCAAAAAGTTTTATCAGTGCCCAGTCCAATGCTGTTTCCTCATTTAGCATCACCAGGAAAAAACCCAAATCTGTTATTTATTCCCCTTACCAAGGTGAAAGCACTGTGGATGCTGGAAATCTAAAATTGAAAAAAATGGCAAGTGCTGTTCTCAGTTGTACATCCAACATTGTGGAGACAGAATCCATTTCCATCATTCTGTCACATTGATTCTGGTCCTCTCTCTGTACGGATGGTCTCTGACCTTTTGCTTATTCATTCATGGGATGTTGGGTGTTACTGGCTGGGCCAGTACTTACTGCCCATCCCTAATTGCCCAGAGGGCAGTTAAGAGTCAAACACATTGCTGTGGGTCTGGAGTCCCATGCAGGTCAGACCAGGTAAGGATGGCAGATTTCCTCCCGTAAAAGGCAGTACTGAACTAGATGTGTTTTTACAACAATTGACATGGCTACATGGTCATCATTTGACTGGCTTTTTCTAAAATTGAACTCATGGCAGGATTCAAACAAATGTCCGCAGAACATCAGCCTGAGGTTCTGGATTACTAGTCCAGTGACATTACCACTAGACCAGGGTCTACTAGTGAAGAGAATTATTAAGTGGATAAGTGCTAAATTAGCAGAGTGCTTTGTCCTGATGGCATTGAGCTTTGGCTGTTATAGGAGCTGTGCTTATCCAAGCAAATAGGGAACATCCATCATAGTGTTGTATTGTGCCGTGTCGATGGTGGACAGGATTTTGGGAATCTGAAGGCAAATTACTTGCTGGAGAATTCCCAGCCTGTCACTTGCTCTTGTAGCCAATGTATTATTCCAATTGCATTGAGTGGTTCCAGCATTTTCTTATTTTGTTCATCTTGGTGTTTGCATCAGGATGTCATTGATTCAGAATGGCTGTCAGGTTTACTTACATAAATGAGTTAATGTGTTTCAATTTGTTGGATGCTGCATTTTGAGGTGTTTAGACACAATAAGTGATTGTATAACTGTAAGTCTTCAAGGTTTTGAACATTTTAAGATCTTTTAGCACCTGCAGGTTAATCAACTACAATGAAGCCTGAAGATTACATTCAGTGTGTGTCTATGTGAATGTGTATGTGTGTGTGTGTATGTGAGTGAGAGGCACTGTTTACTTAGGGAGTCTGAGTTGCTGTGGCAATAACACACTGTCGTTGTGGATGGTGATGACAGACGCTCAAAAGTCACTGTGCAAGGATTTCTCCCACTCTCACTGCATGTCATTGGCAAGTGTTAGAAGGACTTGCAGATGCCATGAAGTCCCGAGCTGCTGGCTCAGAGACAGGGACACTGCCCACTGTGCCAGTATTGTGTCTTATAGGTGGCGGTTTTTGGTACATATCCACATGTTGTTATTTGTGGATTTGGTACACATGGATTGTGTACTTGCCTGGTTTACCCCAGACCTCATTTTTTAAAATCATAGACACTTCCATGCTGGCTATGCAGTCCTTCACATTGGATAGGAGAGCTACATTGGAGCTGTAGCTGCATCTTTCATTATCTGTGGGCAGTCTGTATCCTGATCCCTCGTGGAAAATGAAGGTTTGATGTACTGATGAAATTTTGTGGCAAAAACCATTGCCTTTCTAATATTCCTGTAGTTATCCACTTAGACTGAAGAGGGAGCTCTTGCTCTACCAACTAGGCAATTTTCGTATAAAATTGGATTGTAATATTATAGAGTATTTAAATGAAGCATGACACAAATTGCCATCTGTTTAGGATGGGATGGTACTATATCTGTTTAGTCTCTTCATCTGGAATAGGGTGAGACAAAATACCATGTGCGCACTTAGTAGGGCAGATGTTATGTTCTATAAGTTTTTCCCAGTAACTTTGCTCATTTGGTTTTGTTCAGTTTCTGAACATTATTTTAATCATTTTTGTAATTGTTGAAAGTGAGCACCTTTTCAAGCGAAGGAGCAACTCACCCATGCCTGTCATCTCTCAATAAACTCATCGGCTCACGATAGATCTTCTCGTTTTCTCAGGGTCGGGGTGGCATTTTAGTTACCAGCCCCCCCACTTTGATGTGGAATGGGAAAATTACACAGTAAATATTACAGTCTCTGAAGATATGAGTGTGGAAAGTTTTTAATTGTAAAGTAGCATGAATGTGCAGCTGTTGAAGAGTAGGTATTAGCAGTGGCAGCTGAAGGATTGTCCAGTGCTTAACGTGTGCTAGCTGTAAATGTGTGACAGGTTGACAGGCAATGCTTTTTAGAATCGTAGAAACTCACAATGAAAGCCATTCAATGCACTGTGTCTTTGTCAGCTCTCTGAAACCAATCAGTCTTCTTCCCCTGCTCTTCCTCCTTAGACCTGTACATTCTTCCTTTTTAAGCGAAGACACAGTTTCCTTTTCAAAGTTGGGATTGAATCAGCTTCACGATTTTTTTTCTGGCAATATATTCCAACTTGCTGCATTAAAAAAAAATGTAATATGCTCCTTGTTTCAGTGTGCGTCATGGTAACATCTCTGGTATAATGTTCCATGAGTGTGTTGGATCATCCCTTCTTTCTCTGGCTGTTGGGTTTCTGCATTCACTTTTTGAGACTGCCCCTTATACCTGGCTCAGTAGTCTATGCTTGCATCCATGTCTTAGGCAAAGCAGATAGGGAGCCATTGTTTCCACAGGCTGCTACCCTTCCCTGGGGTGGCATAGTGGTTAGTACTGCTGCCTGACCCAGGTTCAATCCCACCCTTGGGTGACAGTCTGTGTGGAGTTTCATATTCTTCCTGTTTCCTCTTGGTGTTCCAGTTTCCGCCCACAGTCCAAAGATGTGCAAGTTAGGTGGAATGGCCATTCTAAATTACCCATAGTGCTCAGGGGTGTATAGGTTAGGTGTGTTGGCCATGAAAAATGTAGGGTTAGAGGACAAGGTTAGATCTGGGTAGGATGCTCTTTGGAAGGTTGGACTTGTTGGACCAAATGGTCTATTTCCACACTGTATGGATTCTATTCAATCCTTAGCCTTTGACATTTATCCTTAATCCTTATTCTAGAGTCGGTCTCTCTTACTCTTTTCAGTGCTTTAACATACTTTACTGAAAAACGCAGGCGCACACGCGCGCGCGCACACACACACTCACACACACACACAAATATATATATGCATATACATGTTGCTGGACACAGCTCTCTTGTATTGTATCCAACTCCTGCTTTGTTATGTACTTCTCTCTGGCTGCTTTTTCACTCTGCTCTACTTATGTCAGTGTAACATCATTAGATTAGATTTAGATTAGATTCCCTACAGTGTGGATAGTTAAATCATAACCACATGCATATCTAAAGATACTCCAAAGATTTCTTCATTTCAATTTTTAACAATTATTTTAAATTTGTGTCTTCTTGATCGAACTAAAGCCAATGGAAACACTTTCTCCCTCTCTGCTCATCTAACCCATGAATCTATACATAGGCTACCTAGATACTAATGGGTGCAGTTTGCTAGCTATCTCAAGATATGCCATCATCTTCGACTCCACACAGGTAGTGAAATCTGACTCCTTCCATACGGTTTATTGGGAAAACGCTCTTTGCTTTCATTTCACTAGTCCTCAAGCAAGTTCAGGTGCTGAGGAGCTTTATCACTTGCCGACAGACTGTATTTCCTACAATTGTTTGATCTTCCGTTGTTTTTTTGGTCAGCTATTTCTTCCCTCCATACAGTGTATAGGCTGATAAATAAGTCTGGAGATTTTGCTCCCTTTAGAAAGTTTGCGACTATTTTTAGCCTCAAATTCTTTTAAATAGATGTCCATCTTTTTCACTCACAATGTGGAATTGTGTAGAGTGTGGTCTTGGCGCCATTTTGACATGATGTCATGGCCTGGCAGCATCCTCCCTATTTCCTGACATTCTAGAGGGGAGCAGGCTGTGATTCACTGCTGCAGATTTGAAATTTATGGGCTGATGCACTCTGTGCCAGCTACAGCAGCAGTGCCCTTGAAATTTGCCATTGAGAGAGAAGCTTCTAAATGCTGGTAGCCTTCCTTCATGTCTTTCACATGGGAGCGTTTAACGGGTTGAACTCACAGAGAGTAAGAGGAGAGCATCACATTCGTCAGTAAGTGGATGACGGTGTTGCAAAGCACGTTCGTTGATGACAAACAACTTTCTTTTTGGGATGAAAACTCTCAAAGAATGTTTTTGATAGACAACGTGAATTCTACTATTTTAGACCATAACATACAAGACAGAATTTGGCCATTCAGCCCACTGAGTCTGCTCCATCATTCGATAATGGCTGATGTGTTTCTCAACCCCATTCTCCTGCCTTCTCCCTGTAACTCCTAATCCCCTTACTAATCAAGAACCAATCTGTCTTTGTCTTAAAAACACTTAATGACTTGACCTCCATAGCCCTCTGCAGCAATGATCTCCACAGATTCAATACCCTCTGGTTGAAGAAATTCCTCCTCATGTCCGTTCTAAAGTTTCATCCCTTCATTCTGAGGCTATACCATTGGAACTTAGTCTCTCCTAAAAATGGAGACATTTTCTCCACGTCCATTCTATCCAGTATTCTGTAAGGTTCAATAAATTTTCCTCTCATCTTTTTAAACTCCATCAAATCCAGACCGAGAGTCCTCAACCACTCCTCATAAGTCAAGCCCTTAATCTCTGAGATCATTCTTGTGAAACTCCTCTGAACCCCTTCCAAGGCGAACACATCCTTCCTCAGATATTGGCCCAAGACTGCTCACTGTATTCCAAATGCGGTCTCTGACCAGAGCCTTCTACAGCCTCAAAGGTACATCTTTGCTCTTGTATTCTAGCTGTCTTGAAATAAATGCTAACATTGCAGTTGCCTTCCTAATGTTAACCTTAAGGCAATTCTGAACTAGGACTCCCAAGTCCCTCTGTGCTTCAGATTTCTGAAACCTTTCCCCATTTAGAAAATATTCTTACCTCTATTCTTCCTATCATACCCCACACTTTCCAACATTGTATTCCATCTGCTGTTTTTCCCACTCTCCTAGCCTTTCCAAGTCTTTCTGTAGACTCCCTGCTTCCTCAACAGTATCTGTCCCTTCACCTATCTTGTCACTTGCAAACTTCGCAGCAACGCCCTCAGTTCAGTCATCCAGATCACTATTCGGGCATTGATGCGTGTCTACATCGTAGAAATATGAGATTCCCAAGATGGATGTTTCAGTCTGCCATAGAATTTGGTTGTCTTACATTGGCCTTTAGTTTCCTACAAAGAGATGAACCCGCAGCAACACCCCAGCCTGACATCCACTGCAACCCCTCCAGAAATAAATGACTCGGGTCATTTCAGCTGGTACTTCAAGTTCCTACGTGAGGAATAGATGTGTCCATTATTTGCCACAGCAAAAAATCTAATCCCAAAATCATTTTCTGATGTTAAAATGATAGAATCGTAGAGTCATACAGCACGGAAACAGATCTGTCAGCCCAACTTGTTCATACCAACCAGATTTCCCAAACTAAACAATTCACAGTTGCCTGTGTTTGGCCCATATCCCTCTAACTTTTTCCTATATATATATATATATACCTATCCAAATGTTTTTTCAATGCTGTAGCTGTATCTGCCTCCATCTTCTTCCAACATTTCCTTGGAAGACACAAAGTTAGAACAATGCTGGACATAGAGTCAACCCATTTTGCACAGTGAGGAAGCGCATACCGTTATGCTGGGTGCAAGAAAAAAAACCCCATGTGATGCTCCCTGCATTTCCTTGTCTGATTTAATTCAGCTCTTCCTTTTTCACTGACCTGGCTGCAGCTTGCGTAACATTGAATGGGAAATAAGGATGAAGGAAGAAAGATGTTGCAATTCAAGGGTGGAATTTATAAATTCCTTCTCCAGCTCACCACCATGTTGGAATTTCCAGAAAACAACTTGGAATTTTGCAAAAGTCTGCTCTGATCAACTTGCACCAGGCATTGTCATGTGTTGTGACAATAATATCCTACATAATGAGCAATCATGCTGTTGTACATATATTCCTTCTACCGTGGGCACCAAATTAACAGCAGTGTGATAGAGTTGTACTGCCTTTGTCTGTTAGACAGGTGCTACATTGCAAGTGTCCTAAAAGTATGGTTTATTTAGAAATGGAGGGAGCAGCCAGCTGGTGTCTCTGAGTTTCACATGCCTGATTTCCCATGAGTCAAGGTGTTTGAGGTTATTTTCCTTGGGGTGTCAACTTTATTGGAAAATGAGACACAAGTGATCATGTGCACAAGACCTGGCTGTAAGCCAGTGGACAGTTTTTGCATTGTTCCACTGCTGCCCTGAGTTTGGTCCCATTTCTGAGTCAGGGTACGAAAATAAAATCACCATTAATGCCTTGTTTAAATCCATTAAACAGAATGTGTGCAGATTGCTCTATTACAAATTAGTAAGGAAGGCACTTTTGAACACTACCCCAGATGTAGTGCTGCTTTGACAAAATAGAATTTGAAGGTTTTAACACAATCATAGCATCACGTTGATCATAAGTACTCCTAACTTGGAGTAAGTCACATTCATAAATCACCTCTGTGCAGGCTGACTTCAACTGGTTCCTAGTCCTGCAAAGCATACATTTCAAAATTCTCATTCTAACCTTCAAATTCCTTCTGGGGCCTCTTCCCCCTTCCCCTCCTCCCCTCCCCTCCCCCAACCAGTCTCTGTCACCAACTCCAACCCTGCAATTCTCTGAGGTGTCTGTGGTCCTTTAATTGTGGCCTCTATTTTAATTACTTCAATATTAGCAGCGCTTCCTTCAACTGTTAGAGTCCTGAATTCACAAATTCCCTTCCTAAATCTCTCTGCCTTTCTGTATCTCTTTCCTTCTCTAAATCACTCCCTAAAATGTGACCAGGTTTTTGCCCTTGATTTCTGTGGCTCAGTGTCAAACTTTGTTTGATTATCTACCCATGAAGCATCATGAGATGTTTTACTGCTTTGAAGGTGCTATATAAACAAAAATTGCTGTTGTAATCTTGAATTATGTTGCTGCTTTTCTCTACAAATAGAATGAAGGACTGAGGCCTTACTCACCATGCACTTTCTAGCCTACATAAGAAGGAGGGAGGAACATGTATTTATACAGGGTCCCAAAAATACTTGAAAGTACTTTGAAGCGTAGTCATGTACCAGTCAGAGTAGAATCCTTGTCTAACTCCAGACTTGCAATGTGAGACTCCCTGAAAAAGGCCAATACACAACTCTGGGACTCCACTCAATCACTGCCTGGTTCAGTGCAGCATCACGCTGAGTTTTAAACGATGCTCAGCAGAGCCTCCGAAACCTCCTGGTCACTTTACAAACTTAAGCAGAATTATTTTAATGTTAGGCAAAAACAATCTCTCAGGAAATGAGAAGTCAACTGGCCTTGAACAGAATCTTTGTACGTAAGCTTCTGCACTGCCATTGCCAATGAGATTCACACCTTGAAAGTTAAAAATCACACAACATCAAGTATGATTAGATTAGATTCCCTACAGTGTGGAAACAGGCCCTTTGGCCCAACTAGTTCACACCGACCCTTTGAAGAGTAACCCAGCGAGATCCATTTCCCTCTGACTAATGCACCTAACACTATGGGCAGTTTAGCATGGCCAATTCACTTAACCTGCACATCTTTGGACTGTGGGAGGAAACTGGAGCACCCGGAGGAAACCCACGCAGACACGGGGAGAATGTGCAAACTCCACACAGACAGTCACCTGAGGCTGGAATCAAACCTACAACCCTGGTGCTGTGAGGCAGCAGTGCTAACCACTAAGCCACCATGGAGCAGCACTCTGAAAGCTAGTGCTTCCAAATAAACCTGTTGAACTATAACCTGGTGTTGTGTGATTATTAACTTTGTACACCCCAGTCCAACACTGGCATCTCCAAATCATGACACCCTGAAAGTGATGACTCGATGGGCTTGGCCTGGACCCCAGTGTCTTCCAATAGAAATATTAACTCAAGGAGCGAACTGAGAATTAAACTAAAGCTGATCTACATTCAGTGGATAATAGAGACTGTTTACAGCAACATAATAATAATTAAAATTTACACTGTTTTTCCCATTTTAAGTACTGACTCTAGCTATGAAAGAAACACCAAATCTTAATTGTATGTTTATACTTTTATGTTTATGTTTAACAATGCTCTTGTTTTATATATGTTTGTGTGCTGTCAGACCTCCAACAGTATTGGGAAAGGTGTATTGTTCAAATGTACTAAATATGTGTAATCATGTACAATGGAGGTATGGAGCCTTGCTGGATTGGCACATGTTAGAGCCCTTTGTTTTTTCTTAGCTCCTGTCTACCATGATGTTGTATTGGGAGTACAACCTTATAGCATTACTCATATGGATCCAAATGTTGTCACTGGATGGCATTACGTAGTTTATCAGTAGAAGATACATATATTCTGTATGTGAGAAATTCCTCTCCACAGAACCACCTCCATCCTTTGGCCATCACTCGCCAATGGAACTGTTCCAGGCAGCTACAAAGCCTGAGTGCTACACCCAATAAAGATAACAGGACAAATGAATTTTTAGTTCAGCCTGCAAGAGTAAGCTTGGAAATTTATGAAAGTCTATTGTGCGCTGTACCACCAAATTCATCCAACATGAGCCCTTAGGCTAAACAGAGACTTTCATTCCAACCATCAAACACAGCTTCTAGAGCTGAGTATATAGAGTATGATAACCCAATATGTTACTCAGTGTGACACTGGTTGGATGTTCACCATAAATTGAGGCCATGAGATACAATTATATTAACTATTGATAGGCTAGTATGAAATTTGTACCACAGTTATTTTACAAAGACTATTAACTCTTTTCCAGTGCAGAAGTTATTTATTGCTTTTAAATTGTGAAGGAAGGAATATAATGCAAGTATATTGAATATTGCCACGCTGTACATGCAGTGAAATTTAATGTCCTTTCCTGTGAGTTTTCTCTAAGTCTTCCCATACCTGGTGCTGGGTGGGTTTTGACTCCGAAGTGTTTGATATTTCATAACAATCTATATTTATATGGTGTTATCAATATAAACCATTCCAAAGTCCCTCACAGAGGCATAAAAAGTATAATACCAAGCCATATATTCTCTGCATTTTCTTGAGATATGCACTTTACTGACTGAACCAGCACTTGTTGTCCAGAACTGATAAGCTATCTCTTTCAGCCACTCCTGTCCATGGGAGGGTAGGCAGATCCAGGACTTTGATCCAGTGGCAGTGAAGAAATGACAATATTCTTCCAAGTTATCAATGGGAGTGGCTTGGAAGGAACTAGCAAGTGATGGTGTTCCTAACTACCTGCTCACCCTATCCTTCTAGATGGCAGACCCTGCAAATTTGGAAGGTCCTGCCAAAGGAACCTCAGTTATTTGCAGCAGTGCATCTTGTAGATGGTATACACTGCTGCAGTTGTGTATTGGTGCTGGAGGGTTTGAATGTTGAAGGGATGGGTCGTGCCTATCAGCTGGATGCTTTGTCCAGGATTGTGTCAAGCTTCTTCAGTTGGAATGTTACTCATCTAGTCAGCTGGACCGCATTCCATCATAGTCTTGACTTGTGCCTTGTAGAGGGTGGACAGGCTTTGGGAGTCAGGAGGTGAGTTACTTGCTGCAAAATTCTAAGCATCCGAACTGTGCTTGAACCCCTAGTATTTAAATGGAAACCAAAATGGTGTAAATCAGAGACAAAAATAGAAATTGCTGGAAAAGCTCAGCAGGTCTGGCAGCACAAGACCATAAGACATAGGAGCAGAAATTAGGCCATTCAGCCCATCTAGTCTACTCCACCATTCAATCATGGCTGATAAGTTTCTCAACACTGTTCACCTGCTTTCTCCCCGTAACCCTTGATCCCCTTGATACTCGAGAACCTATCTTCTCAGTCTTAAATATACTCAATGACCTGGCCTTCACAGCCTTTTGTGGCAACGAATTCCATAGATTCCTCACTTTCTGGCTGAAGAAGTTTCTCCTTATCTCCATTCTGAAAGGTCTTCCCTTTACTCTAAGGCTGTGCCCTCAGGTCCTAGTCTTTCCTACCAATGGAAACATCTTGCCAACATCCACTATGTCCAGGCCATTCAGTATTCTGTAAGTTTCAATTCAATCCCCCCCATCCCTCTAAACTCCATTGAGTATAAACCCAGAATCCTCAAAGGTTCCCCATATGTTAAGTTTTTCCTTTCTGGGACCATTCCCGTGAACCTTCTCTGAAAACAATCCAGGGCCAGTACATCCTTCCTGAGTTATGGGGCCCAAAACTGCACACAATACTCCAAATGTAGTCTGACCAGAATCTTTTAGAGCCTGGGAAGTACATCCCTGCTTTTATATTCATGTCCTGTCAAAATAAATTCCCTCATTGCATTTCCTTCCCAACTACTGACTCAATCTGCAAGTTTACCTTGAGAGAATTCTGGACTAGGACTCCCAAATCTCTTTGCACTCCAGATTTCTGAATTTTCTCCCCATTTAGAAAATAGTCCATGCCTCTATTTTTCCGACCAAGGTGCATGACCTCACACTTTCCCACATTGTGCTCCATCTGCCATTTCTTTGCCCACTCTCCTAACCTGTCCAAATCCTTCTGCAGCCTCCCTGCATCCTCAATGCTACCTGTCCCTCTACCTATCTTTGTATTGTCTGCAAACGTAGCCAGATTGCCCTCAGTTCTTTCATCCAGATCGTTAATGTATAAAATGAAAAGTTGTGGTCTCAACATTGAGCATTGTGGGACACCACTTGCCACCAGCTGCCATCCTGAAAAGGATCCTTTTATCCTCACTCTCTGATTTCTGCCAGACAGCTTCTAGCCAGGCTAGCATTTGCCTCTGACACCGTGGGCCCTTACCTTATTCAGTAACCTCCTGTGCGGCACCTTGTCAAAAGTCTTCTTGAAATCCAGGTAGGTAACACCCATTGGCTCTCCTTGGTCCAACCTGCTCATTACTTCCTCAAAGAATTTTGGCAGATTTGTCAGGCATGACCTCCCCTTAACGAAACCAAGCTGACTTTGCCCGATTTTACCACATACTTCCAAATATTCAAAAATTTCATCCTTCACAATGGATTCCAGAATCTTACCCATGACCGAGGTTAGGCTAATTGGTCTGTAATTTTCCATCTTTTGCCTTACTTCCTTTTTAAACAGGGGTGTTCACGTTAGCATCGCTGGAGAGAAATCCCAGTTATTGTATCAGGTTGATCTGCTGAACTTTTCCAGCAATTTCTATATTTGCCTTGTACTTAAATGGCAGTTCAGTTAGTTTTGGGTTAATGGTAACCTCCAGAACATTTGATAATTCAGTGGTGTTAATACTAATGAATATCAGGGGGTATAGTTAGACTCTCTCTTGAAGCAGCTGAAGGTACTTGGGCCTTGGACACAACCATGAAGAAATTCTGCAGCAATGTCCTGGGACTGAAATCATTGGCTTTTCACAATCATAACCACCTTCCTTTGTACCAGGTATGACTCTAAACAATGGAGAGCTTCTTTGATTCCCATTACCTCCAATCTTTCTACTGCTCCTTGATGCTTCAATCAGTTAAATGCGACCTTGATATCAAAGGCACTTCTTCTTGACGTCAACTATTTAATTCATGTTTGCAGCAAACCTGTAATGAAGTAAAGGGCTGAATGGCCTTGGCAGAACCCAAACTGAATGGGAAACACAATATATAAGGGTCAGAGGGCAGGTTATTGCATAACGAGATGTTAGGTCAGATGATCAAAAACATGGTGTTGAAGGAGGAAATATATGTTTTAATTTTCAACTGTTACACATCATTTGAAATGGAATAATCTCTGGCTATACTCCAGAGAAGTTCATTGCAGTTATCTAAACACAAACTACATCGGAGTGGGTAGAATTCACTGGGTTCTTCTCTTTCCTTGAGCCAGTATAAAAACTTTAATAAGCTATTTAACAAAAGGTAATTGGAACTGTGGCTTTCTTTTCCTGTGATCCATTCATCACAATACTTGTAAAAGCAAATAATTAAACCTTAAAACAACTTAACAGTTCAGTGGAGAATGTCCTTTAATTCATTTGCTCAGCTGGGCTCGACTGGATGCTAAACTTACCGATTAGTAAGTTTAAACTATCTAATTACACTAAGTTCATTTCACTACAGCCTTGGGAGCCAGAATATATTAAATGTTATGACAAGGCGTACAATATGAAAAATATCCCACAGCATTGCAAAGAATAGAATCAATGAGAAAGGGATGAGTATGAATGTCATTGGCAATTAATAGTGATAGGTTGAAGAAAATAATCCTATTGGAGGATGGGAAGAACTTACTGGGGGAAGGAAAGTGTTGATAGGTTTATACCTTTGCAAGCCACAGCTGAAATTACTTTCCGCATTTAATCTTCATCCAAGAAAATTACAGGACTTGTTGTATATTTGTCATTTTGCTATATATTTCACCTGATTTCTTCCAAACAACGCAGAGATGACACCAGCTGTAAGTCTGCACAGGTTTATTTATAATATTTAAAACACCTCTTTCTATCCATGCTAGCATCTTGCCTCTGATACCATGGGCCCTTATCGTACTCAGTAGCCTCCTGTGCAGCACCTTGTCAAAGGCCATCTTGAAGTCTAGGTAGATCCTAGGATTTCTGCGGACACGTTCACAGCTCAGACTTCACAGGTTTGTCTGGAAGCTACTTTTGATTTGTTTTATCAACTTCTTGTGCTCGACTTCAGCAGAAGCGTCCTGAAAATCTAAATATATCACATCATCTAGTTTGCCCCTTTATCAACTCTTGTTAGCAACATCATCAAAAACACCTCTATCAGGTTTGTCATAAATCCAATTTCTATTTACAATATATCTTTAATCTAAAGTGAAATAGAGTAATGAAGAGAGTTACATGATGTACTATAAGTTCTGCCTGACAACAATCTTGTTTCCCAGGTAATTTAGATTATTAGTTAGTTAAGTAACATTTAATTAATGTTGCTTTTGCTTGTTACAGTAAAGGTCTTAAAACTTGAAAATTTGTCATATGATTCCTTTACATTGGTCAGTGGAATTTAGATCTCTTTCTCGAAGTGATCAGTCTTGATGAGGATGATAACAAAGAAATCCACGTGATACCTGCCTTTCTCCCATATTTCTTCATATCTTTAGTGATCACAAATCTATTGATCTTAATTTTTAAATTAAAACCTGATCTAACATCAATGGTTGTTTGTGGGAGAGCATTCCAAATTTCTACCACCCTTTGTGCACACACTTGTTTCTTAATTTCTCTTTTGAGAGGCCTGGCTCCAATGTTTAGGCTATTGCCCGTAATCTTCGACTCCCCAACGAGCTGAAATAGGTTTTTTCTCTATCTGTTCCCCTGAATATCTTTTAAATTTTTCTTTTAATTCTCTGAGCCTTCTAAATTCCAGAGAATGGAAACTTGTTTGTGTAATGGCTTCCCATAATTTCACCCTGGGAGTCCAGTTCTCATTATTGTATACACAGATCTACCTTACAGATCCCCTGATCCTGCAATGCTCTATCCTGCAGAAGCTGATATTCCTCCTGCTTAATGTCCACACCTTCCTCCTCACAGATGGCTTCCATTCTCCAGTTCTTCAGAGTCCATCTGCAGAGCCAAATCCAAGCTTCAGAACATTATCTTCAGGAGGCCTATTATCTGCTCCATGACAACCTTAGTTGAAGAATGGGCTGCATTGCATCTACACTTAGTATCCATCAGGGGCCTGTGTAATGTGGAGTCATGTGATGTGTAGTGGCTTTTTATATGATGGAACAATGAGGTATACCAAAATACCTCAATTGGTGAAAGCAATTGAACTGGCAGGAAAGTAACCACTGAGAGTTTATTTTATAGCTACACTTGATATGGCATTTATGATCTGACTTGGAAACTATGTTGCTGATGTCAATAGGATATAACAGCACATTTGGTTACATCCAATCAGCAATTATTAGTTATCTTCATCTTCTCTTATGCTTCCATTGATTTTTTTTGCTCTCCCTGCCCCTTTCAGCGTTCACACTTCAGTTGTATTCCCAGGTTTTAAATATTATAAATAAACCTGCTGTCTCAAAGATTTTGTAACTAAAACAAAACTATGTTCATGTTATCATTATACAACACGTTAATGTGCAATTACACAATCATTCCCAGTATTTTCCACATTTTTCGAGTAATGTAACTTCCTGCCTAAGTAACACAAGACAGCATTAAAATCCAAATGGGAATACATAGATTTCACAGCCCTGGATAGATTACACCTGTGAGCATTTCTGCATGGCATAAATTAGAAAGAATATATTGGCCTTAGGTGCAACAAGCTAGACAGGACTTAGTTCCAACAGAGGTGAAATGGTGCAGTGATCACTCATTGACTGTAAATTGGTTGCTGCTCTAAAGACCATTATCTTTGCCAAGAAGAATTTTTATTTGTTTTTTTTTGCTTTATTTTTGCTGCTGCTGACTAAAAGTGAGTTTTCAACCAATAGAAATTTTTCCAGAATTTGATGGTCCCTCATTGAACAATAAGAAGATTTTAGGTTGCACTGAGCATTGGGGAAAGAATAGCGCTCAGTTAGACCGGGTGCTGAGATGGGACGGTTCTAAGGATGGCTAACCTGTGTTGCCTGATTCTTAAATAACTATATATTTATAAATGTGAATGTGTATTTGCAATGAATTGTTAGCTTTGCTACCCGTGTGCCCTGAAAAGCATTTCATTTTAGTTCCCCTGCCACTACGTGCATTGTGAAGGGCAACTCCTGGCTGGCACCTCTTGCTGGGTGGAGGAGGAACCCCAGGAGATCCCAGCGGTGGCAGTACTTTGACCTTTGCTGAAGGAAGATAGTATGAGCAGGGTTCCATTGAGGTGTGGTACAAAAGTCATGAGGTGAACTTAGGAGAATAGTTTGAGAAATCTTCCTTGGGTTTACAGAGAGAAACTGTTCATGAAACTCTTTGAGAAATTGACACTTTGCTGATGTCAGGTAAAATTCAGCCCAATGTTTCAGTGAGTAACCAACACATTAACCAAATTAAAAAATAACATCTGATCTATCAAACCAGATTTCAGTCTGGGATCTCATTTGTCCAGTAATACCATCAGCCGCGATAATAACAGGGGTAATATACTTTAGTAAAAACAAAATGTATTTGCACTTATAATTTTGAATGGTTTAGTGATATGCATTAGCAGAAGGATTTTGGTATTCAGGTCAAAAGGCATTAAAAAGAGAGGAAAAGACATGATAAAATGGTAACTAAATAGTAGGTTTCACAAGGTATAGAGTACAGAATGTATTGGTGCAGTTTTGAGCACGAAGCTACAGTCTATATACTTAAAAATAAAGGACTCTGAATGGATTTGCTATAATGCCTTCTGGTATGATCTAGTACACATACAAAGGTGATTTGCTTTCATTAGAATGCAAATAGGACCTTAACATTGTTTCAACCTGACTCTTTTTCTGACTAAGGTGAACTTACAATTTTGTTATGACTCCAGATGAGATTCAACAAATTGTCAAGCTTCTGGATGGTGAGGGATGAACAGACCTCCCTTTTTTACTCACTATCCACCCATGAATCGTTGGTTGGTTGCAATGAGGTGAATTTAGAACTGATCCCTTCCGTTATGGATTTCTTTCACCAAGACCCAAACAAACGTATGTTTTGAAAATGGTCCAATTTAACTAGGATTTCTGGAATGAATAAAAAGAGCGAGTCTAGTGAGATGTGAGAAGAAATAGGAACAATATTCACATTTACATAGATTATAAATAAGGTGTTCCCAAAAAATGCATTCTATGGCATGAATAAATAGTGTGGAATAGTGAAAGACTCAGCTGGTTACATAAATAAGGAAGAGCTCATCATTTCTGAATGGTGAAAGCTGGTTAACACACACATAGATACAAGTCTACATTTAAGGGAATCTATGTGGATTTTGCAGGGGCATCTCAGTCGGACATTCTTCAACCAACACCACCAAAAGGAGGTTAGCTGGTCATTGGTTCATTTACTGTATTTGAGAATTTTGGCCCTCTCCGATATTTGCTGGCATGAAATTAAAGACTGAAATTCATTAATGCAAAGCACTAAAGACGTTCAGAGGATGCAATGGATATTCCAAAAATGCAAATGCATTCTTTATTCCTGTCACTCAACTGTTTGGTTTCCTGATGAAGGGCTTTTGCCTGAAGTGTCGATTCTCCTGCTCCTCGGATGCAGCCTGACCTGCTGAGCTTTTCCAGCACCACGCTCTCGACTCTAATTTCCAGCATCTGCTGTCCTCACTTTTGCCTCGTTCAGTTTTGACTGAGTTTGGGGATTCATGATCTGAGGAATCCCAAAAGTGAAGTTGCATTTGTAGTTTGAAAGCGATAGTACTTCAGAACAGAGCACCACATTGAATAAGAGTCACGAAAGGCAAATTATCCAGTGAATGGCAATAAACACTAGTTTACCATCCCAAGGAGACCAACTTAATGTGATGCAGACATTCTGTTAGTACATGGGTCTTTGGTGATGTTATTAGATTAGATTCCCTACAGTGTGGAAACAGGCCCTTCGGCCCAACTAGTCCACACTGACCCTCCGAAGAGTACCCAGACCCATTTCCCTCTGACTAATGTACCTAACATTATGGGCAATTTAGCATGGTCAATTCACCTGGCCTACACATCTTTTGACTGTGGGAGGAAACCAGAGCACCCAGAGGAAACCCACACAGGCACAGGGAGAACATGCAAACTCCACACAGACAGTCGCCCAAGGCTGGAATTGAACCTGGGACCCTGGTGCTGTGAGGGAACAGTGCTAACCACTGAGCCACCATGCTCTATTAGTTCAGCATGTTTTGAAAATATGGAGGAAGGTGGAATTGAGGATCCCAAAATGAATAGGTTTGAACTGGGGGAATATGAAAATGAAAAGCACTTCATCCAACTCACCTCAAACCTGCCCACCTGTTGTTTTAACGGAGATAGTCCATGGAGCAGGATATCAACCCAATCCTGGGAGGCAGGCTGTTCATCTTAATACTCTGATGAGTACCTGTACCTCTAATATTTAGTTTATGCCTATACCCACCCAGGTATAGGAATTTAGAAGAATGAGGGGAGATCAAATTGAGGTATTTAAAATGATAAAAGGTATGGATAAAATATATGTGGAATGAATTCCTCCTCTTGTGGGGCATTCTGGGACAAGAAGTCATAGTCTTAGGATAAGAGGTAGCAAATTTAAAACAGAGTTGAGGAGAAACTACTTCTCCCAAAGGGTTTTGAATCTGTGGAATTCATTACCTCAAAGTACGGTGGATGATGGGACAGTGAGTAAATTTAATGAGGGGTTAGACAGATTTTTAATTGTTAATGGGTTGAAGGGAGTATGGAGAGAAGGCAGGAAAATTGGGATCAGGAGCATATCAGCAATGATTGAACAGCGGAGCAATCTCGATGGGACACCCAGAACACGCAGCCGGGAGGACACTGCTATTCCGGGAGGAGACCACCACGCTGGGCTACTGGAATACTGGGCTGGGATCCTCTGCAGAAGAAGACCGCTATGCTGGGCAAAGACACTACTTCCGGATGAGACCACTATGTCGGGCCGCTGGAATACCTGGAAGCTGGTGCCGAAAAATACTTACACATGGGGACAGGACCACTACACCGGGATGAGACCACCATGTTGGGACACGGCCATCACACTGGGACATGGCCATCTCACTTGACATGGACATCGCACTGTGACATGGCCACCACATTGGAACATGGCCATCACACTGGGACACAGGCATCACACTGGGACACGGCCATCACACTGAGACACGGACATCACACTGAGACACGGACATCACACTGAGACACGGACATCACACTGGGACACGGGCATCACACTGAGACACGGGCATCACACTGAGACACGGACATCACACTGGGACACGGGCATCACACTGAGACACGGGCATCACTCTGGGACACGGGCATCACACTGAGACACGGACATCACACTGTGACATGGACATCACACTGGGACACGGGCATCACACTGGGACACGGACACCACACTGAGACACGGACACCACACTGGGACACGGCCACCACACTGGGACACGGCCATCACACTGTGACACAGCCACCACACTGGGACAGAGCCACCACACTGGGACAGAGCCACCACACTGGGACACGGACACCACACTGAGACACGGACACCACACTGGGACACGGCCACCACACTGGGACACGGACACCACACTGGGACACGGCCACCACACTGGGACACGGCCATCACACTGTGACACAGCCACCACACTGGGACAGAGCCACCACACTGGGACAGAGCCACCACACTGGGACACGGACACCACACTGAGACACGGACACCACACTGGGACACGGACACCACACTGGGACACGGCCATCACACTGTGACACAGCCACCACACTGGGACACGGGCATCACATTGGGACACGGACATCACACTGGGACACGGACATCACACTGGGACACGGCCATCACACTGTGACACGGGCATCACACTGAGGCATGGACACCACACTGAGACACAGACATCACACTGAGACACAGACATCACACTGGGACACAGACATCACACTGGGACACAAACACCACACTGGGACACGGCCATCACACTGTGACACAGCCATCACACTGGGACACGGCCATCACACTGGGACACGGACACCACACTGTGACACGGCCATCACACTAGGACATGGTCACCAACTGGGACACGGCCATCACACTGTGACACGGCCACCAACTGGGACACGGGCATCACACTGTAACATGGACACCACACTGGGACATGGACACCACACTGAGACACAGACATCACACCGGGACACGGACACCACACTGAGACACGGACACCACACTGAGACACGGACACCACAATGTGACATGGACACCACACTGGGACACGGACACCACATTGAGACACGGACACCACACTGGGACATGGACACCACACTGGGACCCGGACGCCACACTGGGACACAGACACCACACTGGGACACAGACACCACACTGGGACACGGACACCACACTGAGACATGGACACCACACTGGGACCCGGACACCACACTGGGACACGGACACCACACTGAGACACAGACACCACACTGGGACACGGACACCACACTGGGACACGGCCATCACACTGGGACACGGCCACCAACTGGGACACGGCCATCACACTGGGACACGGACACCAACTGGAACACGGGCATCACACTGGGACATGGACACCACACTGGGACACGGACACCACACTGAGACACAGACACCACACTGGGACACAGAAACCACACTGGGACCTGGACACCACACTGGGACCCGGACACCACACTGGGACCCCGACACCACACTGAGACACAGACACCACACTGAGACACAGACACCACACTGAGACACAGACACCACACTGAGACACGGACACCACACTGGGACACGGACACCACACTGGGACACGGACACCACACTGAGACACGGACACCACACTGGGACACGGACACCACACTGGGACACTGACACCACACTGTGACACGGACATCATACTGGGGCAAGGAAACCACACTGGGACACGGACACCACACTGGGACATGGCCATCACAGTGGGACACGGCCATCACACTGGGACACGGACATCACACTGGGACATGGCCATCACACTGAGACACGGCCACCAAACTGAGACACCGCCACCAACTGGGACACGGCCACCAACTGGGACACAGGCATCACACTGTGACATGGCCATCACACTGAGACACAGACATCACACTGGGACACGGCCATCACACTGGGACACGGATACCACACTGGGACACGGCCATCACACTGGGACACAGACATCACACTGTGACACGGACATCACACTGGGACATGGCCATCACACTGGGACACAGACATCACACTGTGACACGGACATCACACTGGGACACAGCCATCACACTGTGACACGGACACCACACTGGGACACAGACACCACACTGGGACTTAGCCATCACACTGAGACACGGCCACCAACTAGGACACAGGCATCACACTGTGACACGGCCATCACACTGGGACACGGACACCACACTGAGACACGGGCATCACACTGCGACACAGCCATCACACTGTGACACGGACATCACACTGGGACACGGCCATCACACTGGGACACAGACATCATACTGTGACACGGACATCACACTGAGACACAGACATCACACTGGGACACGGACACTACACTGGGACACGGCCATCACACTGGGACACGGTCATCACACTGGGACACAGCCGCCACACTGCGACACAGCCATCACACTGGGACACGGTCATCACACTGGGACATGGCCATCACACTGCGACACAGCCATCACACTGAGACACAGCCATCACACTGGGACACAGCCATCACACTGGGATACGGTCATCACAATCACTCATTGCCACAGAAGGCTGTGGAGGCCAGGTCTTTGAGTGGATTCAAGACATAGATTCATTCTTGATTAGTAAGGAGATCAAGGGTTATGGGGAGAAACATATCAGCCATTATTGAATGACAGAGCAGATTCGATGGGCTGAATAGCCTTCTTCTGCTCCTGTCTGTTTTGGTTTTATGACTGCATCCTGGACCCTGAAGCATGTTCCGTACTTTGATACAATGACGAATCCTCAATTTCAACTCCACTTTCACTCTCCATATCCCTCGATTCCCAGAGAGATACAACATTGGGCAACATTGTAGACAACATTGATGACAGCATAAAATTACAAAAGGAAATTGCTGGTTTAGATAAATATGCAACATTGTGGCAGGTGGATTTTAACATAAGCAAGTGTGAGGTTATTCGTTTCAGAGTGAAAAAGGATAGTTCAGGGTAATTTTTGGAAGGCACCAAATTAAATAGTGGGCAACCAATGAGATTTGGGGATTCATATGTATATCTGTTTCAAATGCCACAAACAGGTGCAGAAAATAGTCAAAAAGGCTAATGGAACGTTGGCCTTCACACCTGCAGTGCCAGAGTATAGGGATGCAGAGACTATACCGCTGTTATACAAAACCCAGTTAGACCCCACTTTGAGTACTATGAGCAGATCTGGATATTACACCAAGGAAGGATGTTTTGGGTCTGTAGGGAATTCATTGCAGGTTTACAAGGGTGATAACTGCACTTCAGGGCTTAAGTTCTGAGGAGAGATTAAGCCTTTGTTCACTCGAATTTAGAAGGTTACGGAGTGGTCTAATCGAGGTCTATATGATATTGCCAGGGAAAGGTAGGGTAGATAAAGATGAACTATTTCCGCTGGTTGAGGATTCTAGAATCAGGGGCATAGTCTAAGGACTATGGCTAGGCCATTCAGGAGAAATGTTAGAAAGCACTTTACCCATGGAGATTTGAAACACTCTTCCTCAGATAGCGGTCAATGCTAATTCAATTGTTAAATTTAATCTGAGATAGATTTTTATTAAGAAAGGGTATCAAAGGATTATGGGCCCAAGGCAGCCAAATGGAGTTAGGCCATAGATCAGCCATGATCTTATTGAATGGTGGAGCAGGTGAAAGGGGCTGAATGGTTGACTCTTGTTCCTATGTTTCTAGGACAATTTGTTCATTAACAAAGAGGATGTTTTCAATACATTAACCTCTGCTTGAAAATGTATAAGCTACTCTCAATGCTTGGCAAACAACAATTTGTCTTAAATGTCTATTACCCCAGATAAATTCTGAAGAAGTCAGTGGCCTCGCAATGTTGTTTGAACCTCCCCCCTCCCAACTTGAAGCCAAGTTGTAGTTGTTGTGGGTATGCTCACCGAGCTGGGATGTTGGTTTGCAGACATTTCACCCCCTCTCTAGGTGACATCCTCAGTGCCGTGGAGCCTCCTGTGAAGCGCTGCTGTTCCTGTGTCGGTTGGAATTTGTTTGGTTTCGTTCCCTCTGCTTCCGGTTGTTCGTTGAAGTTGTCGCTATGTTGGGCCTAGGTCAATGTGTCTCTTCGGGGAGTCCGTGGATAAGTGCCATGCTTCTAGAAATTCTCTGGCTGTCCTCTGTTTGGCTTATCTTATTATTTGTCCCAGTTGAATTTGTGGTCCTTATCGCCTGTGAGTATACCTGATAAGGACAGCTGGTCATGGCGTTTAGTGGCTATATTAGACCCACTTTCTTTGAAGCCAAGTGATATGTGAAAACAGTTGTAAATATCATTACTAAAACTCGATAGCTCATGAAATGAATAATACACCTGATGGTTTGCAAACTATTAGTGCTTAGCAACATTTTATGATTAGAATTTCAGATTCAGGATCCAAAATTACACATTTGTTCAAAAATATGGATTTTGTGCTGTCCAAATTTCACAGGGGTACACAAAACCTAAATACAAATCTGACTCTTACTGAACCACTCCCAGATTTGAACATTGACACCGCTTTGAGGGTCTCAGCAAATGAAATGCAGATTTATTGCTAAGTTTGTCCCAAGCCAATAAATATATGACAAATGGATAACAGAAGAGAGTTACAAGGTTGGAATTCAATTGAATAGCCCTCAGGACGTCATAAAATTCAAGAACAAAGGTAAAGTGGATTCTTGAATGCCTGCAAAGCCCTGAGGTTAAGTTACAGTCTTAAAGGAATGAACTCTAGGATAAGGTTCCACAGTGGCCTCATCCTACACTTGCCTTGACAGTTTTACAGTCCCATATCAAGTTTTACATTTCACCTAACCAGCTGGAACATGAGGATCTAAAGTTCTGTCTTCATTAATTTTAGCAATTAAAAACTAAACATGGTTAGAAAGTATTTTAACTGCTTTTTGTTCACAGCTACTTTTCAGCACAATCGGACAAAACAGTCAAAATAATTTTCTCCCCTGTTTCGAAATGACTTCTTGATGTTGAAGTGGATCCCAAAACAGATGTTCAGATGAAGGCAGTGAAAAAGTTTCCAATCACAGAATCCCTACAGTGTGGAAACAGGTCCTTTGGCCCAGCAAATCCACACCAACCCTCTGAAGAGTAACCCACCCAGACCCATTCCCCTACATTTATCCCTGACCAATGCACCTGAACACTACGAACAATTTAGCATGGCCAATTCACCTAACCTGCACATCTTTGGATTCTGGGAAGAAACCATAGCACCTGGAGGGAAACCACACAGACATGGGGAGAATGTGCAAACTCCACACAGACTGTCACCTAAGGCTAGAATCGAACCTGTGTCCCTGGCACTGTGAGGCAGCAGTGCTAACCACTGAGCCACCGTGCTGTCCACTGAGCTGCAAAACATTGTGGAGGTGGGCTGCTTGTCTTTGAATTGTTCTGGCAGGAAAGGAAACAAGGAGAGCCATGTACTGACTCCATATGAATCTTTGTCATAGCAGACCATATACTGCTATACTTACAGAACAAGCCCCGTTGTGCAAATATAAGTGCAATTGGGTTACTAAAACCTTGACCCACCACCAAAGCCCCTAAGAAAGATTGCATTGTATGTGTTGAATATTTACAGGTTGGTGTAAGAAGGAAGGAGTTCCACACTTTTGAGCAGACTATGAGGTCTTGGAATGTCTTTGTGAATGGTGGACTGCTAGTGAGCCTTTACAATGTTGTCTATGATGACTTCTGCATCACAGAGATGACCATGATTAATTTGTAACGAAGATTGCTTGTGGTCAAGATTTGTACTTGACAGGTATTTTGTATTCATCCTGCTCAGAGGTCTTATTACACACCTCTGGAGTATGTGAGGCTTGAACCCAGGCTTCTGGCTGAGAGGTAGGGACATTACCTCTGCATCAAAGAGACTGTCCTGGCACAATTAGTCACTGAATGCATTTCACATGCAGAATTCTCTGCTTACCGATGTCTTTAACCTGTTCTATATAAGTGCCTTATTAATGCAGTGGCCCCTTGAATGGCCTCATATCACTCACAATAGGGTCCGCTCTCCCAGACGGAACAAAAATACATACTCCACTCATTCAGGGTGTGATGACAGTCGATTTCATTTACATTGCACTTTTGAAACTTGGATGAGTATGGAAGGCTTCACAGAATGAGGGTTGGGTTCTGCCTGTTAATCTAGGTGAACTCCCAAACCTTCCTGTTCCTTCTGGCCTTGCACTCCCTGTCAATCCCTTCAGGTATTAGCTTCCCAAATTCCAATCTACCTTTATCATTTAACTTTTCACCTCCTAAGCCCTGGGTCTACAACTTAGTTATTACCAAACATCATTATTGTTGCTCACCCCCACCATCGAAGCCAGGGTTGTGGTTACCATTGATGACACCTCAGCCCTCTCCTGTTATACACTGTGCCCTTCAATACTTTATCATCTCCCACCCTTACATGTTGAGTTGCCCTCTTCACAATGATTGCCCCCTCTGCATCCCAGCGTGCTGCCTTCAGTCCCCACAATTGACATCCCAAATTGTCCACCACAGCAGAGACACTCTGATAACCCACCTCTCACCTTGTCATTTAGTGAACAGACCTTCAGACTAATCATAGCCCATTTCCTTACCAGATTGTGACAGCAGCCCTGACTGATGACTGACCAGACCCTTGGCTGACCTTTGTGCAGCCTCCTGACTGGCTTACTGCTAAACTCCTGATATGGAACCCCTGGCCTTGAATGCTCCAAGTGGCTGGCTCACCATGTCCAAGCACCTGGATTGAAATCTAGTACTGCCTTTGACTGACTGTGGCAATATCCTCTGAATGATGACAATCACCCTGGATTTGACTGATGACTATTCCCCTAAACCATTGATATATGGCCATTTGGTTGGAGAACATGCAGTGTGTTTACAATGTAAGCTGCTGGCATATGATTTAGGTGTGACATTGATCTAGCCTGGTGCCATACTGTTCATTGCTGTCACCAGGTATACTACCCACCTGGTACTCTACCCACCTGGTACACTGTCCTCTTACATACACAATTGCAACCTACCTTCTGTCACTTAACTTTACACACTTCACTTTTCCTCAGACTCTGTCAAAGTGACTTTAGCTCATAAAATATGGCAGCAAGTGTGGCACATCTTGGCCTGCAACTTTACTCCTCTGCTGAGTAGATGTCTCACTGATTTGCTCCAATGGGCACATTTAAGACAGGCCAGAATGAAACATTGTTGAAACTTTATTGCTGGAACAGCACAGCAGGTCAGGCAGCATCCAGGGAACAGGAGATTCGACGTTTCGGGCACAGGCCCTTCTTCAGGAATGAGCAGAGAGTGTTCAGCAGGAGAAGATAAAAGGTAGGGAGGAGGGACTTGGAGGAGGGGCGTTGGAAATGTGATAGGTGGAAAGAGGTCAAGGTGAGGGTGATAGGTCGGAGTAGGATGGAGGCGGAGAGGTCAAGAAGAAGACTGCAGGTCAGGAAGGCGGTGCCGGGCTGGAGGGATCCGGCTGAGACAAGGTGGGGGGAGGGGGGATGAAGAAACTGGTGAAGTCCAAGTTCATCCCCTGCGGTTGGAGGGTTCCCAGTCGGAAGATAAGACGCTCCTCCTCCGACCGTCGGGTTGTTGTGGTTTGGCGGTGGATGAGTCCAATGACCTGCATATCCTCGGTGGAGTGGGAGGGGGAGTTGAAATGCTGTGCTACAGGTTGGTTGGGTTGGTTTATTCCGGGTGGCCCAGAGGTGCTCTCTGAATCGCTCCGCAAGTAGGCGGCCTGTTTCCCCAATATAGAGGAGGCCACACCGGCTGCAGCGGATGCAGTAGATGATGTGGGTGGAGGTGCAGGTGAATCTGTGGCGGATATGGAAGTTTCCTTTGGGGCCTTGGAGAGAAGTGAGGGGGGAGGTGTGGGCGCAAGTGTTGCACCTCCTGCGGTTGCAAGGGAAGGTGCCGGGAGTGGAGGTTGGGTCGGTGGGGGGTGTGGATCTGACAAGGGAGTCGCGGAGGGAGTGGTCTCTACGGAAAGCTGATAGGGGAGGGGAGGGAAATATATCCTTGGTGCTGGGGTCTGTTTGGAGGTGGCGGAAGTGACGGCGGATGATGCGCTGTACATGGAGATTGGTGGGGTGGTAGGTGAGGACCAGTGGGGTTCTGTCCTGGTGGCGGTTGGAGGGGCGGGGCTCAAGGGCGGAGGAGCGGGAAGTGGAGGAGATGCGGTGGAGGGCACCGTCGACCACCTCGGGGGGGAAATTGCGGTCCTTGAAGAAGGAGGCCATCTGTGTTGTACGTATTTTGAACTGGTCCTCCTGGGAGCAGATGCGGCGGAGACGAAGGAATTGGGAGAATGGGATGGCGTTTTTACAGGGGGCAGGATGGGAGGAGGTGTAGTCCAGGTAGCTGTGGGAGTCGGTTGGTTTGTAGTAGATGTCCGTGTTGATTCGGTCGCCTGAGATAGAAACAGAAAGGTCTAGGAAGGGGAGGGAGGAGTCCGAGACTGTCCAGGTGAATTTGAGGTCGGGGTGGAAGGTGTTAGTGTAGTCCGGGCCACCCGGACGAACCAACCCAACCAACCTGTAGCACAGCATTTCAACTCCCCCTCCCACTCCACCGAGGATATGCAGGTCATTGAACTCATCCACCGCCAAACCACAACAACCCGACGGTCGGAGGAGGAGCGTCTTATCTTCCGACTGGGAACCCTCCAACCGCAGGGGATGAACTTGGACTTCACCAGTTTCTTCATCCCCCCTCCCCCCACCTTGTCTCAGCCGGATCCCTCCAGCCCGGCACCGCCTTCCTGACCTGCAGTCTTCTTCTTGACCTCTCCGCCTCCATCCTACTCCGACCTATCACCCTCACCTTGACCTCTTTCCACCTATCACATTTCCAACGCCCCTCCTCCAAGTCCCTCCTCCCTACCTTTTATCTTCTCCTGCTGAACACTCTCTGCTCATTCCTGAAGAAGGGCCTGTGCCCGAAACGTCGAATCTCCTGTTCCCTGGATGCTGCCTGACCTGCTGTGCTGTTCCAGCAATAAAGTTTCAACTTTGATCTCCAGCATCTGCAGACCTCACTTTCTCCCAGAATGAAACATTGTCAACAGGTATGTGCACAATTTTAAAAAGGATTACATCAATCGGTTAGTTAGATGGTAATCAGAATATCTGGGTTAATTTCTTTGAATCTCATGGAGTGAAGACCGATAGTCACAGATTCTATCAACGGATTTCATTGCCACAGAAGGCTGTAGAGGCCAGGTCATTGAGCATATTTAAGATGGAATTAGATAAATTCTTGAGTATCAAGGGGATCAGGGGTTGTGGGGAGAAAGTGGGAGAATAGGGTTGAGGAACTTATCAGCTATGATTGAATGGTGGAACAGACCCGATGGGCCGAATGACCTAATTTCTGTCCTACGACTTATGGTCATATGGTCTTGTTTTTTCAGAGTTTCAGGTACTACGTCTAAAAATCAAATGTAACTTGTCCTTATTTGCTAACATGCAATAAACTACATCTTGTTAAGACATGAGCCCCTTCTTGTAAAGACTCATTAGTGGCCAATTCTCTATGACTGTAAACCAATTGGGGCTTACATCCAATCAAGGAAACAGGAACAGTGACAATATCCTTCAGTGACAAATTATATCGGGAAGATTTTAACTCACTCAAAACTCATTCACTTACTAAGAGTTAAAATCAGGCCCAATAGGCACACTAGGTCAGTGTTGGCATAACTTTCAACTTTCTTCAACATGCACTATTATTGGACAACCTGGTACATTGTGGTCAGTTGAGAAACTTTTAAAAATAACAAAACAGGAAATGCTTTCATTGTTCCAACTGATATAATCAGGTACCACTGAGTTTTAAATATTTTTATTGAAAAAATATTAAGCAGAACCAATTCTTTCTGAGTCTCTAAGTTTAATCCCTCCTGGGCATTTGATGTATTTAATCAGCAAGAACTCCAAAAATAAAATTAAAATTGTTTTCAACCAATAAGTATGTTGCCTTGTGGGGTTTATTTTGAAACTTAAAATGTTGGAGAAATGCAAAACAAAATAATTATGCACACAGCAAAGAATTGTTAAAACGTTTTTGTTGTCATGGTAAGTTGGGCTCACAGTCTCTGACATTATTAATCAGCTAAATGCAAGATGTCAATAACTACAGTAACAAAAAAAACAATTCTGAACTTAACAGTTAGTGCTTTGTACAGACAATCCTTGGGGAGGATTACTGTATAACTACATCCAGACATGTTATTTGTTCAGAATTATTTGTGTGGCAAAAGGGAAAATTGTTTCATACACAGCATGTTCAATGGCAAGTTTGCCAACTTATTCCAAAAATATCGCCATGCAGTTACAAAATAGGGTATATACAATTGGGAGAAAATGTAATCTAGTATTTAAAGTTGGAATGTTATACCTTAAATCAACTCTTTATGTCTCGGAATCAGGATGTTGCCTTCAGGGCTTTCTGCTGTGATACTCAAATTCCAGGATTATAATACCTACATGATTAATCCATGAGATTTAAGTCTCCTATATACTTTGTTTATTTCATAATGTCATCTATGCATTATATTATATTGCATGTCTGAGGGCCCTGTCAATGAGAGTTCCATTTCGTATGAAATTTTCAGTTACAGGGATAATTCTTCAGGTATGTCTCTGTTTTTTTCTTTTAAATAAGCCCTACATACTACAATGTTGTGTGACTACCACAGCTTAGTGAAAATATTGAGTTTGCGGACAAAAATTCTGAAATTTGGTATTGGATTGTGAACTCATAAAAAGACATAAAGAAATTATGTTCCCTTGGCACCTTTCCCAATCTCAGGACACCGTTGATGGTCTCACAGCCATACAAGTACTTTTGAAATATAGAGACTGATAAGTCACAATATACAGCTAGATTGAACTGCAAAACAATATGAAATGTATCCAAGACCATGAATCCTTTAAAGTGATTTTCCAAGCACAAATGACTTTCAAATGGAAATGAGGGATAGGCTTATTCAATACAGACTATATTTTCAAATTCATATTCCTGGAAGTGCAGGAAAATCACAAATCACAACCTGAACATCTGCAGTCAGTGACATACATATTTAGTAGATGCAGCTCAACAAAGGGTGACATTGGTAAGTCAATTCGGAAATAGTAGATAGTTTGGGCCCTCCTTGCTAATAATTGCATGGCAGAAATCTAATGGATAATGATTGATGGATGACCTATAACAGCTAATTTGGAAGCAGCTCGCAATCTGTAAAATTAGGCATTAGTATAAATTTTATAAAATTTACAGTTAAAATTCAAGGCAATGAGTGAAAGCTTTATTATTTGTGTTCAATCAATGTTCCCCTTGGGAAGGAATGAGCAATTTTGTAAGAATTACCATTGACTTGAATCAAACTTTTCACTGCAAAATTCAGCAAACATGTAAATCCCATGTTGGCACTCTTGTTTCTCAATGCAAAATTAATAAAAACTCCACCCAATTTTTCTTTCACCTGATACCTAGAAGAATTAAGTTTCACATTAACTACTGTAACAGAGACTAATCACAACATATGAAAAAGTAAGAGTACTGTTTAATTATCTTGATAATCTGGAACTTTATCATTCCTATGAAATAATAACAAACTTATTTGACACTGATCAATTACACATTTTAAAACTGATGATCTGCTGGCGTTTACATTAAATTCTCTCCAGTGGAAAAAGGAAAATATTGAAGAACTTTTTAGAAATTTAGAATTCAATTAGTTCTCTTCGGCAAAAGATTTGTTGGATTTTTGAGATAATGACACTGCAAAGCAAGAGTATGCTAAAGGGGCTAAGGCATCTTTTTGTTACTAATCCTCAAAGCTGTTTGCGATTTTGATCCATTCTGCTTTTTTCTATTCTAACTACCTGAAATATTAGCAGATAGATTCAAGGCAAAAACAGCTGTTATCTAAAGAAAATCAGGAAGTCACGATTGTTGTGCCTTACAGATAAATGTGTTGTATTGCTAAGTTAGTTGATCTCACTCAGGGTTCGTTGTCGATGCTATACTTGCTTCGTGGACCCTCAGGTATAGAATTTAAGAGCTACTTATGGTTTTGTAGTCAGTATTCACTTTGCCATATTGGAAAGTGTTGTCCAGAGCGAAGTATCTTGCAAAAACTTACTTTGGTGATGTATAGGAATGGTGCTAGTAGTTACAAATCAAATTAACATGATTTACTGAGAGGACAGCAGACAGAATAAAACATCAGGAAATTGAATTATGGCATTATTACCCAAATGTTCAAACATCCATAAAATCCCTTGGCCCTGTGAATATAATTCAAACAATAACATAACATTACCAGCTGAAAATAGATTTTGGGGGTTTTGGAATCCAAATCAACAAGGTGTACAGAATTTACAGACTGACTTGACCTCTATGTCTTCAATTTTTGATATTTTACAAAGCTCAGCCCTGGAAACACCGATTTGTATGGCTGTCATCCTTTACTAAGTAGGAAACCTTCTAAGATTATGTTAAAAATCACACAACACCAGATTAGAGTCCAACAGGTTTAATTGGAAGCACACTAGCTTTCGGAGCGACGCTCCTTTATCAGGTGATAGTGGAGGGCTCGATCGTAACACAGAATTTATTGCAAAAATTTGCAGTGTGATGTAACTGAAATTATACATTGAAAAATTGATTGTCTGTTAAGCCTTTCATCTGTTAGAATACAGTGATAGTTTCACTTCTTCCATGTGTAAATCACAAAACCTTTTTTTTAAAGTTGCATTCTTGGGTTAGCTGTTAATAATGGTGATAGCTAGACAATATGTTGAAGGTGTTAGCCCCCTGTGTTCTCTGTCTATGACCTGATGACTATCACCTGATGAAGGAGCGTCGCTCCGAAAGCTAGTGTGCTTCCAATTAAACCTGTTGGACTATAACCTGGTGTTGTGTGATTTTTAACTTTGTACACCCCAGTCCAACACCGGCATCTCCAAATCATGACTTCTAAGATTATGATATGTTTGTGGTATTTTCTAAGATGACCACCTGCTGGCACCCTGTGGTACTTGCCAACTCTTCTCAGTATGGGATACTGTTTGAACTAGTTCATGCTCCAGTCCTCTTGCCTTTGTTTTGACTTGTGCCTGTTAAATGTTGGTGGTAGAGGATACTCCACTGTGGATTATTTACAAAACAGGTACTGCTCTTGGTTAACAAGTAGGTTTCTTGCATGATAATAACAAATATAACTACATTTGGTCAGGCATAATAACTAGGAACTTATGGAATTGAAACAGATACTTCTGCTCCCATAAACTTTCTGCTCTGAAATCAGTTATACAGGGAGAAAGATGAAAGGCAGATAGAGCAGAGGATAGACAGACATGTGCACACATAGGAAAAAGTAAAATAAGGAAAAACTTGGATTTATAATGTTTCTTTCATGATCTCAAAATATTCCAAAACACTTTCCATTTCAAATGCGATCCCTGTTCTAATTTATGAAATTCTGTAACAATGTGGACGTAAATAGCGAGCTCCCACGAACATGAATGTAAAAGGTAAAGTCACCACAGACAGAGACATCGAGGGTCACCTACATCACAGATGAGCCATGATGTGAAGGTGCCAGTGTTGAACTAGGGTGGACAAAGTCAAAAGTCACATGACACTAAGTTATAGTCCAACAGGTATATTTAGAATCACGTGCATTTAGAGGGCTCCAAAAGCTTGTGATTTTAAACGAACCTGTTGGACTACAATTTGGCGTCATATGACTTTGTCCAAAGATGAGAGAAGAGCCCTTCATGGAATCAAACCCATACTATTGATGCTATTCTTCATCACAAACCAGCCACTCAGCCAACTGAGCTAATGAACCCAGTAATAGCCAGCTTATCTACATTACTGATGTCATTTGAGGGATAGCTATTGGCCAGTTTACAGGCAGAATTCCCCTTCTTTCCTTTGAAATGGAGCCATAGAAATATCTCTGTCCACCCAACAGGGCAGAGGAGGCCTTGGTTTACTGTCTCAGAAAGTTGATGATGCTGACAGAGGAGACTCTCCTTAGCACAGGCATGAGAGTGTCAACCTAGATTTGTAGCTCAGGAATCTGGGGTGGAATTAGAGTTTACAACCTCTGATCAAGAAGTGAGCGTTACCAGTGGTGCCAGCGCAAATACAAGTAGAAATGTAAAACTGTTTTACAAAATAAATGAAAATTAAAATGAATTAAGTGAACTCAGTAGTCAGTACAGGTAGTTCAGGGATAACGCACATTTCGGTAGCGCAATTTGGCTATAACATCAGTGAAGAATTAGGGAATGGTATTTTGGAGAGCGCTTACTTCCGTTCGCAATCGCTTGATTCCAGTAGGGATCGGTTCGCGCGCTTTGTTCTGCACATGTACTGACGTGCGTGTCGGACTCTCCGCACTGTTCTGTGCATGTGCTGATGTTCTTGCCGTTCTGTAACAGTGTCCGCACATGCACAATGTTGGTGCCAGTCTTCACGCTGTCCTACGCTTGCGTGATGTCAGCGCTGGTCTGCACATGTGCCAATGTCAGCTGCCAACAGAGCAGCTTTCTGTGAGAGGTTCTGTACAGACAGAAGCTTTCTTGCATTTTTTTAAATGTACCGAGTTAAATTTACTTTTGTTTCATTCATGAGAAAATGACCAACCTTCATTTAGGCTGTTCTATACTTTGCGTTAGACGTTTGGGTGATTTTTGAGCGATTGTGAGTAATATTTTTTGTTGGCCCGCCCCAACCCCATTTTCCCTTAGGGCCCATTATTTCTATGAAGCGATTTTCTGTTAAGTGAGGTTTCACTGGAGTGCAATAATGATGTTATAACTACCTGTAGTTTAAAAATGCAATGGCTAAATGTGATACCTTTCTAAACTCCACCGTACAGAGTACTTTGAGATAGCAAACCATGCTTGACATGTTAGCAGACAGAAAGAAAAGGCAAGTTTCTCACAAGACAAAGTAATTTTCCAATAAAGTGCCATTAAAAGAACTATTCTTATTGAGGGCATATTATTTTCTTAGAACATCCAACTCTGCTAAAAATAAACAATTGTGTTGATTCATCTATTTTTGAGAAACACTTTCCATGTTTGAGCAATCTTGTGGAGCATTTCACAGAGATGTGAAGGACCCAGTTACTCTGAACTATAGGAGGTTACAATTATCCAGCAGCTAGTTCGGATGGTAGGGAAAATAAACTAAATGGGGAAGTCCTTGTGCATCAGGAACGTTGATAACTTGGAAGAGCCAGAATTTTAGCCACAGGTAAGTGACTCCTGCTACTGGTTTGAAAATGAATTCACAGGGTTTCCAACTGGGGTCTAGTTACCTCAGAATGAGAACATTCCAAGACAGAACTCAGGGAGGAGAACCAACACTGGAACCAAAAGATATGCTGGTAAGCACAGACAACAGGTTTAAGATGGTTAGCAAGAAGAAAAGCTGGAGAGAGTTGGGATTGGGGGATGTTGAGTTTATTTCACAGAGTTATCTAATCATCTGGAATGCACCGCCTGATAGGATAAAGGGAGCAAAAGGGGGAAAATGTTGCATGGTTAAGGGGCAAGAGCAGGGGAGTGGGATTCATTTGGTAACACTTTCAGGGAGCCGGTGTATGTATGAGGGTAAATTACCTCCTTCTGTGCTGTATCATTCACTTGTGCTTTAAATACTTGATGCCAATATAAGGGAATATGACATTTCATTCTCCTGTAGCTGAAGTTTTACTCAACAGTCATTTACTTTGAATGTTTCTGGAGAAGAGAAGATTTAGCTCTCAAACTAACCCTCTTGAGGATCTGTATGAATCAAAAGTGCATTTTCTTCCCTTTAATATCAATAGCTTGATATGCTTATTGTCATAGCTTACATAGCTTTTCCAGCAACACATTTTTAAGCTCTGATCTCCAGCATCTGCAGTCCTCACTTTCTCCATGTTTATTGTCATAGACATACATGCAAAAAGTAAAACAGCAACAGCTGTAATGTTGCATGCATTGATGAATCAAAATCCAAATGTGTGCCTCCCAGACATTGTGTTCCAATACTAATGCTCCTTTGGAGAAATATACATACTAAACATTAAACACGGATCAAAGGCTCCACCATGTTCTGTAAGAAGAATGTAGTATGGCCCCTAACTCACTGGCCTCCGGGAAACACAGTCCCAGGAAGAAAATAAAAGTTTAGAAGAAAATGAAAGCCAGACCCAAAAAATCTTTGTTTCGTTCCTGGCCCAAACACTATAATAGACAGTGCTGCTGCCCATCCCCTGCTACCCGCACCCCTTGTGTTTTGACTTGGTGCCAAGACAGTACAGAGAAACTTCCTGTTTTAGTTTACATTTGGTTTTCATGACAAACATGCATCTTAAATATGTCAAGCATTCTTTGCATAGTTGCAGTCAACCCACATGTTAGCAATAGAATGTTGAGCCACCACTATATGAATCCCAGCACACAGTAACCAATTGTGCCATACAGCCGAGTAAACCCTCAATTCTTTGGTTAAAACAGAGCTCATTTTGCCTTTGTAGACTCAACATAAAAACAGTGAATGCTGGAAATGTGAAGGAAGACCAGAGAATGCACCATTGCTCAACCGACATCAGAAAACAAGTTATTGTAGGTCTAGTTCTCCGGGTGCTCCTGAATGAATATAGCATTGAACAGGAAATGGGGTCTCATGCCACCCACAGCTACCTGATGAAGGATAAACCTGTTGGACTATAACCTGGTGTTGTGTGATTTTTAACTTTGTCCACCCCAGTCCAACACTGGCACCTCCTCAGCATGACTATTTATTTAAATTGGTGAAGAGAGAATAAAAAGGTACTGAAGACCAGAGATTCCTCAAACTGTGTGTCTTCCTGGCCTGTGGAATCAACTCCATTGAGCCTTAGAGTCATAGATGGAGATGTACAGCATGGAAACAGACCCTTCGCTGGGAACAGAATGGATCCCAGGGGAAGTCCACCTGATACATTAATCTGCTTTTGGAGTCATAGAATCATACAGCACAGAAAAAGATCCTTTAGTCCAACCAGTCCATGTCGAACATAATCCCAAACTAAACTAGTCCCACCTCCCTGCTCCTGGCTCATATCCCTCCAAACCTTCCCTATTCATGTACTTATCGAAGGGTCTTCTAAACATTGTAACTGTGCGCATGTCAATAATTTCCTCTGGAAGATCATTCCACACGTGAACCACCCTCTATATAAAAAACATTGTCCTCATGTCTTTTTAGAATCTCTCTCCTCTCACCTTATGCCCCCTAGTTTTGAACTTCCCCACCTAGGAAAAAGACCTTTGCTATTCACCTTATCTATATCCCTCATGATTTTATAAATCTCTATAAAGTCACCTCTTGACCTCCTATGCTCTATTAAAAATAGTCCTAGGCTATCCAGCCTTTCTTTACTACTCAAACCGTCCATACCCGGCAACATTCTGGTGAATCTCTTCTTTTTTTCCAGCTTCCCATGTCCTTCTAGTTTATTTATGGTTTTATTTATTTGGCAACCCTTCATGCCAACACAACACAGCCAAACCAGTGTAACCTAGCCTTTCCACCTGCCCCAAAGTCTCTCAGGATTTAGAAGGACTCTGAGTGCTTCTATGAAATATGTCAGATCAAAACTGGCTTTGGTGCTTAGTTTATTGCTGGTACTCACCAGGCCATGTCCTTGGATGATATTTTCATGTTCTTTTAAAATTTTATCCCACACAAAAATTATTGGTGTGGCATCATTCTAACAGCAGAATATTAGGATAACAGTGTGAACGGAAGAAGTAGGAGTGTTTGTTTTGTGAGTGAGCTCACTTGTATGTTTACACTGCATTGCATTGAGTCAAACCCGATAACACATCCTGGCCCTGAAGTTTGTTTATTTTAAGCTGAAGTTGATTCAGAATACAATAGAAATTCCAGACAACTCATATCATCAGCTCCCGGTCCTACTTCAGTGATGATGATGTTATACTGCAGAAAGCCAGTTAATGAAGTATGATCACAGCTGGTTAGTGAAGTAGTGCAGAAAGAGGCCATTCAGCCCATTGAGCCTGCACCGGCTCTTCAAAGAGCATCCCACCCTCTCTCCGTAATTACCATGGCTAATTCACCTAGGCTGCACATCCTTGGACATTATGGGGAAAGTTAGCATGGCCAAACCACCTAAACTTTCGAGTGTGGGAGAAAACTAGAGCACCCAATATGGAAAGAATATGCAAACTCCACACAGTCAGTCGCCCAAGGCTGGAATTGAATCCATGTTCCTGTCACTGTGAAGCACCCTCCACACTTGACACCTTGCCTTGCTGCCACACCTCTCCCCTCACCTCCATCCAAGGCCCCAAACCTGGTAGAGATTTTCCTGCACATCCAAACACCACATCTACTGTGTCCATTGTACTTGATGTGGACTCCTCTATATCAGGGAGACAGAATGCCAACTCACTGAGTGTTTCAAGGAACATCTCTGGGACACATGCACCAAACAACCCCATCACCCTGTGGCCAACCACTTCAATTCCTCCTCCCACTCCGCCAAGGATGTTCAAATCTGGGCCTCCTTCACTGCCAAATCCTAGCCACCCAACGCTTGGAGGAAGGATGCCTTATCTTCTGCCTTGGGACCTTTCAACCATACGGCATCAATGTTGACTTCACTAGCTTCCAAATCTCCCTTCCCCCCACCTCATCCCAGATGCAATCCTCCAACTCGGCACCGCCCTCTTGAACTGTCCTACCTGTCCATCTTCCTTCCCACCTATCCAGTCCACCCTCCCCGCCGACTTATCACAACTATCCCCCCCGCCTGCATCCACCTGTTGCCTTTCTAGCTACCTTCCTCCCCGCCCTCCTATTTACCTCCCAGCCTCTCTTCATCCACCCCACCCTCCCAACATTCCTGATGAAGGGCTTATACCTGAAACATCGATTCTCCTGCCCTCGGATGCTGCCTGACCAGCTGTGCTTTTCCATCACTGCACTTTTTAACTCTAACCACTGTGCAACCCAAATAAAGTTATTGAGGGGGTACCTGAATTTGAACCAGGGACCTCTTGATCTGTAACTATATCACTGAGCTATACCTCGTTTAGATAGAGGAGCAGTTTAGCAGTCTTACAATTCTTTGTATGCGGAACATTACAAGAATCTATATGCAAACTCAACCTGCCACAATTTCATGAGGGTTTCTTTTTATGATCTCAAGTGAGTCCAAATTAATGTCCTCCATTTGCAAACTAATTACAGCAAACAATTTGACACAGCCCAATCTCAAATCATTTGGTGTACATCCTATTTCTCTCTTTCTTTCTCTCCGGGGAAATCTTAACAAGCCATGAACAAAATCAGCTTCAATGTGAGAAATTTAGGAGGAGCCTTTCTCAATGTTGTAAGCAGCTGGTTGAATTATAACGAAATTCCGATTGTTTAGATGAGATTCTCAATCAGGGGCAACAAGATGCCTATTTGTGGGCATTATTCCTTGTTATCACTTTCTAATTAACTACAAATCTCATTTCACTAATATTGAACTTCTGATCGCACTTGCTGCTGGAATGTAAGTCCGAGGGGGTACCTGGTGGCTCCTGCTCACCACCTTTATGCTTCCAGACTGCCCTTTTGGACTACCCTTCCTGCAGCAAGGTCTTAGAGCATGCTCCAGGGCAGCGGCTGGATATCTACAGATGCTGGCACTCAACATGTGCCAGCTTCTCTGTACCAGAGCACATCTCTGATCCACTTACAGTATTCTGCAATGTAATGGTGCACTTTGGATACATGAGAACTATGGTTACAATGTTGCTGCAAGGACACTTTGTGCATTCAGACTGGCACCCAGCTCAGGTTGTACCTAAGGGTTTTCTACTGCTCTCTTAGCACAAAATACACTGCATTTACACAAATGCTAACAGCATTCCTGCCTTTCCTTAGCTTTTGTACTTCATCCTCTCAAACAGAGCTTAAAAGATCATCGTACTGCAGTACTACCCTGTCTTTTACATTGATGTAAATCCAGGAAGTGTTGTTAGCAGCCATCAGTTAAGGAACTGAATAATTTACTGTACAGCTCTTTACTATACCAATCTCAAACCTGCACCATCATGTGCCGGCAGTGAATGCAACAAACATACTGTATGTGCTTCAAGCAAGTAGCCCTGTCTCAACGTCACGGATACAGTCATCCTCATTGATGTCCAAGGAAGCACCTATCAGTCAGGGAGTCCTGGCTCTAGATCAAGGCAGAGTCTGATATCTGTCCAGGGACTTGGCACAGTCAGGCGTCCAGTTAGGGTGTTAACGGTCAGGGAGTCCATATCTCTTCAGTCCAGGGAGTAGGTCACAGTCATCTCTGCATGTCCAGTGCAGTCTGGGGAATAGATTGTCAGCAGCACCCTGGCTTCTAGCAGGATTCCTGGATAGTAAATACAAGACCCGACCCAGCATCAGATGTAGACCTCCGGCAAAAGAGTTGGCGGGGGATAGGAGGAAGTGCAGTACCAATGGAGTTCACAAGAAAGGCTACCAGGAAAGGGATGTTAATCAGAAACAAAACCAGAAGTTGCTGGTAAAGCCAAATATTAAAATCTCTTTAAAAACTGAAAGAACTCTGGACGCTGTAAATCAGAGACAAAAACAGAAGTTGCTGGAAAAGCTCACCGGACCTGTAACATTACCACTGATTCTCTTCACCAATGCTCCCAAACCTGATGAGCTTTTCCAGCGACTTCTGTTTTTGTTTCTGATTTACAACATTAGATTAGATTAGATTAGATTAGATTACTTACAGTGTGGAAACAGGCCCTTCGGCCCAACAAGTCCACACCGACCCGCCGAAGCGCAACCCACCCATACCCCTACATTTACCCCTTACCTAACACTATGGGCAATTCACCTGACCTGCACATCTTTGGACTGTGGCAGGAAACCGGAGCACTCGGAGGAAACCCACGCAGACACGGGGAGAATGTGCAAACTCCACACAGTCAGTCGCCTGAGGCGGGAATTGAACCGGGGTCTCTGGTGCTGTGAGGCAGCAGTGCTAACCACTGTGCCACCATGCCACCCACTACATCTACAGTTCTTTCAGTTTTAGAAGAGATGTTAATGTTTGGGTGTTCACCTACACATTGTGACAGAACCTGCAACCTTAGGTCCAATGAGCAGCTTCACAAGTTCACATTGGAAACAAAAATGGCTGTGAGCTCTCTGGGAGTGGGCGGGGTAAGTGCTATGTGGGGCCCTTCGTAGAGTAGCAATAGCGGACACACACCCAGACAGTGAAGGTGAAACACACTTGCAAACTCAGCGTTCCTTAAGAACCTTAAACACTAGCTTTCAGTGTGAAATCCAACTCTTCGACCTAGAGTTTAAGTAGTGGCATGTGAATTTTGTTCTGTGCATCAGACAGGGTTTAATGATTAAGTTGTGAGTATCTCTGTCGCCATGGTGATTTTGTTTTTGAAATAACAGCTTGAGAGAGATGTTTCTTGGAAGTTAACAGGAATTGTTTATGGCAGAAGAATTTTTATGGTGACAAAGTAAACATTTTAGTACATTAGGCTTTCAGTTCAGAAGATCAGAGTTTTTTTTTCTTTTGATTAGGGTAACCTTCTGTGGCTTGGAAAATAATGTTTTGCTGTCAGTGAATTTTTGCAGAAGTCTTGGTTGAAGTTCAATGTGTAAAACAATTGCTTCTGATGAAAGGAGATGGTTTCAAATTGTTAAGAAATAGATTGCCTCAGAGTAAGCAATTTAAATTAAACATTCTAGACCAGATGTCTTTTGTTACAAACCTGAAGGAATTATTTGAAGCTGAGAAAGTCTCAACTCAATTTTATAAAATTTTCAAGAAGACACTATTAGGTTCTTAAGACATGGAATTGAATCCTTTGTTAAATAAAGCTCAATAGATGTGAACGCAAAGGGAGTTCTCTGTTTTGTGATTACTGGAAAAAATGCTTTTGAAATTAATGGGGTTATATTTTACCATGTGTTTTGAAATCTTTAAATTTATGTTTATACACAATTCTATTTTTTGTTTCTTTTTGCATAACAAACTTCTGTTTTATTGTTAAAGCAAAATCACGATGACGTAACTGATCACAAGACTCTGAAACCAGTAACAATGTAGAACGGGTAGGTGAATAGAGAGATCTTGGACACTACATTAAAGAGAGATGAATTTCGGAACCTACAATGTGCCAGTGTAATAAAAGAGTATTACAGTACATTTTGAAGAGATTTGAAGAGCCTTACTTAGAGATAAGGAGCAAGCAGCTTCAGGGACAGTATGTATGCAGACCTCCATAGTACAGAGATACTCCAGACTGGTAACTCAATGTGCAGTCATTGGCTTGAAGAATAAGATAAAGTAATCACAATGTGAAATTTTCAATTACTCATAGTTACACTGTTAGCAAAAGGCAAGGATGCAGATTTCTACTTAACACTTTTTAAATAAGTTTTCAACTTGAAAAAATACAACTGAAAACTAAGCAGAATGATTTTTTGAAGTGCATCTAGAGGAAAAATTCTAAATTAGTTGAGTTTTAAACAATTAGTGAATTGTTTTACATTAGTTATTTAACTGGACACCCAAGGATATATGAACCTCATTGTCCCTTTAACAGAAAGTGGTACAGCAATCATTTAATAATGCAAACTGGAATGGTTAAATTGACTAATTAATTTCAATGTTGAACTTTTCCCTTTGTTTTGACCAGTATCTTTTGTTCAAGTAAGTCATTTTCTGTGTCAACGTTAGTATGGAAGAGAAACAGCATTCAATCTCAGTGGGTCAATATCCACCTCAATCTCTGCACATCTGTCCCATTCAGTTCCGAGCTCAGGTAGAAGTACATCTGTCGAGATTCAGAAAATTCCTTCAGGATGTGAAGCTACATTTATACCATGTAAAATAAACTTTTTCCTTAAGAAACGCAAATATGCCAGAGTCATTTCTTGGTAAAATAAAATCTCTCCTCAAATAGAAACGAAGACTTCTAGGATCAAAGATCTTTATTACAGCATTAAAACCAGTTGAAGGTCAGATACACAGAGTAAGGCTGAGAGAGGTCTCACTGAAATGCTTAGGGCCCTTGCATCATATCCTCTACTGGAGTATAAATCAATTCCAGATTTGGATAAAATTCCAACAGATTAGTCTCACCACATAGGAATGGCAGTGAGAATGGTTCTCCATGTTGTTGCTTTCAAAACAGTGTTTGAACTGCAAAACAAACCCTAACTAATCCTGACTCTAAAATAGGATCTTGTATTTGTATTGTTAATCCGATCCTAAATCCAACTTCAGAATATCGGAGAAAGCTTAGCTAGTTGCCGCTTGCTATATTTTACACACTTTCTTCAGGCATTCTTACCCTATGGGAAAATCTGAGTCCTGTCAGTCACAGTTATTTTACACATTAACACCTGCATTCATACAGACCAGAAAGACAGATACAAGCATACATTCCCACTCACCAAATTGTTTCCTATTTTAGTCCCAATTTCAATTGTTCAGCTGTTAAACAGTATCTGAGAGCTAACTGCCTCTGTTACACTGATGATCTTCACCTTGAACAGCAATATATCTGAATTTTCTCTATGTGACTACACCTGAAGGGAACACAACAGTATAAGTGATGAACATGTACCCAATGGTTTGGCACACAGACACCCTCTGTCAACATCAGATGACAGAGACACAGCAGCGGAATCCCCATCATAAGCAACAACACATTTAAATAAATGTAAAAGCTATCACAATACATATGCAGACTTAAAAACATGTTGTTAGATATCAGAAGCTATCAAGGTGAAAGTCCTGCTTTGGTTACCTGCTGATTCTCAGCTGTTAAGGCTATCTTATCTGATCTGCCTTTTTAAGGTTGTTTCTGTCTTTGAGGCACAGGCACTGCCTGGTCTTCTGTTTAGTTGGATGAAAATGTCCACCTGCCTAGTGGCAAATAAACCTGATAAGAAAATTACACTGGGTAAAGCTAACATATACAACCCTGCATCCAACTGATAGCCCAAATAGTGCAACATTACTCAGTCATGAAAATTACAACTGACTAAGTTTAACCAGAAACAAATTAATGTTCATTTTTGCTTCCTAGCAGTTTTTATTCCTCTACCAGCATCAATAAACCTGATTATTTAATCAATATCACTTTGTTGCCACATTTTCTGCATTTGAGCAGAGGTTATTTGTAGGGCAATTGGGATAACACAGGAGAGTTGGACTAATTGATTTGCTCTTGCAGAAATTGAGCACAGGCATGAAGACTGAATGGTCCTTTTCTGTGCTATAGTGGTTTTATGATTGATTACAATTGTGACAATAGTCAAAGAATACTTTTACTGTGGATCTGGAGTTACATGTGGTCAGACTAGATAAGGATGGGAGATTCCCTTCCCTAAAGGTTTTGTGTTTTTATGACAATCAATGATAGTTTCATGACACTCTTATGTTAGCTTTCTATTGCAAATTTATTAATTTCATTTCAATTCCACGAGCAGCCATTGTATCTTGTCTGTACAGCTGAGGGAGCTGCATGGAGGAACCACAGTGGCCTTGACCCCTTGTAGAACAATCTTACACCAATGTTTGCTTGGCAACAGTAGACTGTCAATTGTGCAAGGTGAGAATCAAAACCAAACTCAACCATCTTCAAGTCAAAAACTTAACAATCTTCCAAACCTAAAGAGAACACTTTCAGGAAGATTTGTGAAATCTTAAGACTGCCCAAATTTGTGAAGTCAGAAACTTGGGAGATGGTATTGAGAAATAGGAAATTATATTTAGGTTTAGATTTGGGTCTGTTTCCATGCTGTACATCTCTATGGCTCTATAAGTACAGAGTACAAGAATATAGTGAAAAGTCTACAATGATGCCACACATGGAGCCATCTTAGATATAAAGTACTTAGGTACAAAAAAGGTTAGTTATGGAAGTAGAAAAATGAAGAAATAAGTTAGAAAGTTCAGCACTACAGTCTTCCTGGCATAAATGTAGAAAAATAAAGAAATAAAGTTAAAAAGTCAAACATTACAGTCCTTTCTTAAGCCATAGGTCTGCAGCTGCTCCCCAGAGAGGGCTGGCTCTCCCCTGTGCTGGACTCTGAGACCCATGTGTGTTCACCAATCACCTTTACTGCCAACTGCTGCTGCTGACCTCCATTGGGCATGCCATGTTTTGCTGCCGCTCACAAAGGTTTGGCCTCGACTGTTGCTTCTCTACTGACCGCTGCTGTGGCTATCTTTCACCACCACTGCTTCATTGCTGACCGTCATCAATGCATAAACATTAACTATGGGAGAAAAGCTTGGTGGGAGATGTTGTATAAGATAATGGTTTTGAAAGGGTTAATGTTGGAGACTGCATTAAACTCCATCCTATCTGATAATGTAATACAATCTTGGAGGAAATTGAGAGAATTGCTCTAGATCACAAAGGAGACAACTACCTCCCGATTGTCTGAGTAACAATGACGAACTAGTTAATGTAACTTGTGCCTAATTGCTATCATAAACTACATTTGTTGAGACAAGAGCCTTATTTTATTTAAGACTCATTAGTACTTGTTCCTCTCTCACCCAAATAGGCCCTTAGGCCCAGCCAAGGGAGCAGGCACAGAGACAGCATCCTCTGTCTACAATACTAAAGTAGCTGGTTGTTTAAGAACATGAGAGTGAGGGATTTCTGATTGTGAATGTTCTGCTGGAGGATGGCACCCATAGTTCCAAAGCTTCCCCCCAAAAAAAACAAACTGACACAAGCAAGAAAAGCCTCACAGGCTCAGTCTCCCACAGGCTGTCTTAGGAATAAGGGACAAAAAGCAATCCTTAAGGGATGCAGAATAAGTGGTCAAAATCAGGGATGGTCCCTTATAATATGGTACTGTTGGATACCCTGAAAATAACTCCCAGTGTCTGTCTGTCTGTGTACTCAGTGTTAAAATGCTCTCCCCCTCTGCATTGTTTCACTATGCACAACCTCATCGTGTATACACAGCTTAAATATGCAGAGGCTTAAAGATTACATATACTGTAACCATTTGATCTTTCTGTAATCCATTCTAGTTCAGAGTACATTTTCCGCATTTTGCAAAGTAGAGCGCACAGCCCAATTTAAAGTACTGCTACAGATCTTCACATCCTGTAGCATTTTAATACAGTCCATCCCTGAGACAGTGAACTGGCAATCATAATTTTAGTTTCAATGGATTTATTCTGGAAATCGAAAAATGCTTTGTATTAACACTGCTACTAAATGCTTTGATACTGCTTCTTTGTATCTCTGGACATTAGCTGTCTGCACACACTCTGTTCGAGGCTGTTTACTTTTCTCTAGTTTACCATTATTCTTGGTTGTGCCATCTGTGTTATCGAGTAAAGCTCTCTTATTACCTTCAGTACTATAACACACTTTACTTAAGTCTGAGTGCTGCTCTTTTACAAACGTCTCTTGAATTCTCTTGTATTTGATTCTCCCCTGCTCTTCTCTGCAATGTCAGAGTAAGATCATCAGGTACATCATCTGGATATTCCATTATACTACACAAAACTCAGGTCCCCTACCAGAAAACTTATGTTCACGAAGATGTTAAGTCAGAAATCTGACATTTATTAAAAACAAAATTTGTTTTTAATAAATGTCAGATTTCTGACTGCAACATCTTTTCGGTGCAACCTGCTCCATACTTCACTGTTACTCCAGGTAAGGTTGAACCATGAAGTAGTAACAGATGTATCATTCTTTCTCCAGATCTCCAAACCACAAAATATGTACTTTTTAAAATAAAATAAGAATGTAGGTTTGAAAATTATTTTATGTGAATTTGTTCCCTTTTGAAGGCCCAAATGCTGTTTGAATAAGAAGTGATGTATATGATGAGGTAATAGTCTGTGACACACATGTGTGCCATGAGAAGAAAGTCTCTGACATTTATATAACACTTTTCACTATCTCCAGCTGTTTCAAAGTGCTTTATTTCCAACAAAGTACTTTTAAATAGACACTGTTGGAGTGGAGGAAATGTCAGAGTCAGTTTACACACAACTCTCCCTAGCAGCAATGTGGTAATGACTAGATAATCTGGTTTTGTGATGTTGATTGAGAGATAAATATTGACCAGAATATGAATGATAAATCCTTTGTTTTTCTTCAATCAGTAACATAGGATCCTAAAGTCTGGCTGCATCTGTAGAGAGAGAAATCAGATTTGACATTTTTGGTACAGCGATCCTTCTTCAGAAATGTTCTGAGGAAGGGTCACTGAACCCAAAACGTTAACTCTGATTTCTCTCCATGGATGCTACCAGACCTGCTGAGTTTTCCCAACACTTTTTGTTCTTGTTTCTGATTTCCAGCACCCACAGTTCTTTCAGTCTTTATGAGATTCTAGGTTCACTTTGTAATCAGATCAGTTCTATACTCAGGTTATTGAACTTCAACAGGTTTAATTTAAGGGGTGTTAAGAGAGGACAAGTCTGGGATCTTACAGACTCAGTCCCCAGTTTCATGTAATCTAGCACCATTATAATAGTAGCTATTCTCAGAATAAAAGTACACTGATTTCTTTACTCTTCATCTTCCACCAGTTTGTTCTTCTGACCAATTTAACCTCTTGAACTATTTGCAGTTTTCATTCAACTCTTCTTTCTCTACATGCCCACCATCCTTCCTAGGAGTCTCTTTGGCCTGACATTAATCTCTGGCAATATTCTCAGTTCTCCTAAAGCATGCGTAAGAAAGATGTGCTCATCTTCAAAGGTGAACACACAGAAGTGGCAGGTGAAATAACTCCACAGCGGCCGATATTCCATCACCAAATCACCCTATAATTATACATGGAAAGTCCTTGACACTGATCAGCTCCCTTAGAGCCAACTCTCAGAGTGACAAGATGTCTGACACACCTGTTCTTTTTTTTCTTTTTCTCTTTTTTTAATCCCTGACACTCCTGTTTATTTATTTATTTTTCCTCTTTATAACTCCATAAATGCTGGTATCCCATCACTAAGTCACTCTTTATTTACATGAGGTGAGTCCTTCACACTGTTTCAGCTCTCAGAGTAAACAGGATACCTGATATTCCTTTTTTTTTCTTTTTCCTCCCCCTTTTTACCCCCACTCTACCGCCTAACTGCAGTAGAGCTTATTTTTTGCCCAGCACCCATGTGTGTGTGCAGGTGTGAGACACAGTGAAAGATACAAGGTGCACAAAGCTTTATTCAAATTGCCACCACAAAGAAGAAAGGAAACACCCGAGTGGCCAGTGACAAGCAGTGACTCCTGTTCGTATCTGTCAGTCAGGGCTCCTTGATTGGACCAATCAAGGAAACCATATTCTATGAGGTCCATCTGGCTGACATCTTTATAATCACTACAGCAGGCAGTTTCTTAGCCTGGTCCTAGGTTATTTCCAACAAAGTACTTTTGAATAGGTTGTCCCTCTTGCATTGAGTGTTATAGCAGTGAAGACAAATGCAGGGAAAACCATTGTGGTACTGACAATGGCATCTCAGGGATATCATAATCAACAGTAAGATGAATTTAAAGATTAAGAAAAATTACACCTCATGAGCTCTTGCATCAGAATTGGGATCGATAGGAAATTCCTGTCTTGTGCCCTGGTTTAGAGGCTTACTGGAAAAAATTCAACTTCAACATTAGGTATTTTCCAACGAAAGCCTCATTGGTGATGGGAAGAATAACTAACGTACTTGTTCAGTTAGGTGTTCTGTGACAAGATATCAATGTGTTGATTGTTAGACGTTTAGTTCAGCAGTCTCTTTTAGGCAGATAAACTTCTCCAATTCTTGAATTAGTTTAACACGCTAAATTGATGTTTGATCTTTTGCTTTTCTATGGCACTCTTCAGCTCTAGAAGCTGTATAATTTAGGTCACACCTTCTTTACTGAAAGAAAACTTGTTAACTGGACTCAATTGCAGCTTTAAACTGACCTTTTTGTAGATTAAGAATTTTAGAATATTCATAATTCGCTTGATCCAATTTGATGTTGGGGGTCTCCATTGCTCTAAACTGCTGTTTGCTGGCTGCTTGAAATAGTTGTAATTCATCAATGAATAAGCAGACAAATTTTGCGCTTTCTCACCATCTTCAACAAAAGGGTATGACCCCTCAAAATAGACAACAGAGACTTCACTATCACTGGGACCATAGTCAAAGAGTGTAGCAAGATCCTGGATATCTTCACACAATGGATCATGTCACTGTTGCTGTATCGCTCTCTTTCACTGTTTCCTGAAAAAGCAAATTAAGCTCTTGACTTCACCTTGTGCACTCTTTGTGCACCCAGCTCCCGCATCTTTTCACCTCACTCCAAAAAGTGAAAGATGCACAATATCTTGGAATGTGTTTCTTTGGTGTGGTCTGGCTCACAGGATAAGGAGTCAACTTCAATCTCTGCTGCAGCTGAAGAAAGAAGATTCAAAGCTACACAAGCATCTTTGTTTAATAAAAAGTGGTGCTGATTAGAATTGGCAGATAGGATAGCAATAATTTATTTTCCATTGACATGAAGAATAACCTTCATCCAGCCTTGTGTTCTTATTCTGATTTGTCCTGCCTCTTGGAATTTAGTAAAAGGTGGTTAGAGAAATTGAAGCTTCTGCCATGGGGTTGAATCTGAAAGAATGGATACATTTCTGTTTTCAAAAATTCTTTCTCAGATTAAATCTCTAATTGTTTCTTCAGCATTCTATTTGAAAATGGCTTTTCAAAAGGAACATAATGCATGCAACATTAGTGGTGGACAGATTTGGTGCCAAAATTAAACTTCCCCACTACGGACGAGTAGTAAGGCAAGAATGGCACCCTCTTCCCATTGTGGCTGCTGTTTTATTGGCACACTGGTACTTTCTGCTTACAAACTGGACTGAGTCAAAATTGATGGTCCAGCTCCAGGAATGTTCTCTGGCCCCACAATATAAATTTGCTGGTGAAGTTCAGCTTGTTATGTGAATTGCACTACTCTGAGCAATATAAAGTCTATTTTAGATTTTAAGAAGTCTGACAGACCTTCATCCAGCATTTCCTACTACAATACACTCCCTCATGAGCTCATGTCTTAATGCTCCAGTTAACAGTTATTCGTAAGGTGTGTTAGGTGAATTGCACTACTCTGAGCAATATAAGGTCTACTTTAGACTGTAAGAAGTCTGACAGAGCTTCGTCCAATATTTCCTACGACAATACAGTCCCTCATGAGCTCAAGTCTTAATGCTCCAATTAACAGTTATTCGTAAAGTGGCCCAAATTGATGGTAAAAGAATCAATGGGTTCCCACGGCTTCTGTTTTTATCAATTACAATAAGCAGGATCTATGATGGAGTACCACCTTAAATGAGATTTGAAATCAGAAGTTTTAATTACACAGTTGTAATTAGGGGTAATAGCAGTCTTTTCGTCTAAGCCATGTCAGCTGAGAATGGTACTGACACTGTTGTAAATCACATGGAATAATGCACTGACCTACTCCTTTTGGATCAAGGCCTGAGGCGATATAAATTCTGTAAAACCTTTGGTATCAGTTAATTCAAGACACAATTTTGTCACGGCTCTCCATGTGGTGCAGAGTTTCTGGTTAAAGTTGGGCTTTTTCCATAATTATATATTTTGTTTTTGCTGGGTAAGTGAAACATTTTTTTCCATTGTTTTTCATTTCAGCATCGTGCAAGGTTTATCCTCACTTCTGTGGTTATCTCTAGTTCCTCAATCTGGTGACTAGATTCATGTGAAATTTTTTCGCCTGCGGCACTATACAACTGCTGGCCTCCTCTTCCTGCCTTTACCCCAGACTATGATCTGATTGATGGGATGGCCTTATCCTTCCATCCAGTACACTGTATTTCTAGTAGGCTCATGAGCACTTCATGTAGTCCTTGCCACCTGCCTTTGCTTCCTCTGGTCTGGCCACTGCTTGTTTTCATGTTCTAAGATCAGGTCTGCACAGAGTTTAGTGAACATCAACAGTCTTTAACAAACAACAATATATTGAAAGGATGGTAAGAAAGGATATCTCTGGAACCCTACAGACTCAGGTCCCAATTCTGTATGTGCTGACATCACTACGACACAGCTCCTTGCACACATGCTCAGTACCTATTCTTAAAGTAAAGGGTATTGCTCATGGGGGTTTGGTTAGTTCAGGTAGCTGGCTACCTGGTTTGCAATGCAGTGTAACACCAACAGCACGAGTTCAGTTCCTGAAGTTTACCATGAATGACTCTCCTTCTCAACCTCTCCATTTGCCTGAGCCATGGTGACCCCCAGATTAAACCACCACCAGTCATCAAAGAGCGTAGGAGCATGGTGACTTTACCTTTATAGCTAATCGTTAACTCCACACATGCAAGCAGAAAAATAGATCCTCTGTTTAACAACTCATTTGAAAGATAGCATCTCTGGCAATGCTGTGTTCTTTCTGTACTGCACTCATGTCTCTGTCTTGATTTTGTTCTCAAGTCCTAGAGTAGCTCGTGACTCAGAGGTGATTAAAATCTGACTCACTGACCTATGGCTGACACATATTGCAACTGACTGTTTGAATGTGTTTTATGGGCACATGATACCAATACATGATGAAGAATTGCATGGTTGCTCAAGGAGCAACCAACAAAGAAAAGACAGGACATGAATCCTAGCCATGGTGACCCCCAGATTAAACCACCACCAGTCATCAAAGAGCGTAGGAGCATGGTGACTTTACCTTTATAGCTAATCGTTAACTCCACACATGCAAGCAGAAAAATAGATCCTCTGTTTAACAACTCATTTGAAAGATAGCATCTCTGGCAATTTCTTCCTCATTTCCCCTTCCCCCACCTCATCCTAGTTTCAAACTTCCAGCTCAGCACTGTCCCCATGACTTGTCCGGACTTGTCCGACCTGCCTAGCTCCTTCTCCACCTATCCACTCCACCCTCTCCTCCCTGACCTATGACCTTCATCTCCTCCCCCACTCACCCATTGTACTCTATGCTACTTTCTCCCCACCCCCACCCTCCTCTAGCTTATCTCTCCACACTTCAGGCTCACTGCCTTTATTCCTGATGAAGGGCTTTTGCCCGAAACATCGATTTCGCTGCTCGTTGGATGCTGCCTGAACTGCTGTGCTCTTCCAGCACCACTGATCCGGACATGAATCCTGTTGTGCACTAGAAAATGTTGTGAATTTCAGGAGTCCAGCAAGTATGACTGAGGATAAGGAATGAATCATTCATTGCTTCATAACCAGTTTGAAACATCACAGAATAAGGGCAAGAATTACCCAGATTGGGGCATTTTAATGAAATTTTCCTCCAGCTCTGCAAGTGACTTTTTCTTAGTTGAACCTGGAAACCTATTGTTACATAAGCCATTAGCACCCATTTATCTGCTCAATACCCTAAAAATGCTTTTAGTCAGGCTGTTTGTGTGACCAGTTCTCTTCAGGCATTAGCATCTTTTCATAAACTAGCAGTGCATTGTTCTCATCACTTTACAATCAGTTTATGATTAACTTGCACAACCCTCTCTATCGATGGGCTTTTTCAACTGGAGAAAAGAGCTTGTTGTGGCAGTTGCTCAACTTTATCTCACTGTTGTGACTGGCCTCATTCAAAGACCAGCTTGGCACTTCATCCTGTCATTTCACAACATCAGGGTTCCTGAATATTGGTGTTGAAAGGAGAACATCCTGTATCTTATTACAATAAAAGGTGTTGTGATTTTAAAGGATTCTGCCTCTGCAAGCCTTGTCTGGACATGCCATTCCAGGATTAGCTAAAACTGGCTTCATAGTGTGTGGAGAAATTCAGTCTGCAGTATCTTTGCACATCGTGTACCTGAATGAATTTATTCTATTATCTACAATCAAGAGAATGAGTGATTGTGCCAGAGAATAAGAATTATAATTATTTTATATTTGATGTAACTTTAACTTTGATTATATAAATTCCCTCAGGAAACCAGCAGGTCAACCAGTGAATTGGTGAGTTATGCTGAAAGAATCCTTAACTGGTTTTATTCAGAGGAGGGGCAGGACATTGCTCTCACTAGGTTCAGTCCCAATGAGTTCGAGAAAAGAAACCTGGGTTAGATTCTCTCTGCTGCTCATATCCCAGAGATCCCTGCTCATGATACATCTCAGATAAGAATAGGATTACACTTGATTGTGATTCTCCTGATGGTAAAGTCACACCCCAGCAAATCCAGCATGAAGAGGGGAAAGGGAGAGAATTAATTTATAAAATAAAACATTGTTCTCATATTTTAAGATAGGACACTTGTTGCCATCAATCCTACTTTTCTGACTAGTGTTACAATCCCAGCCAGATTGACAAATTTACATTAAATTCAGGCTAGGGACCAGCATCTTTTAGGTAGGGAAAGTAGGGCATCAGGAGATTTATGAAGAGATCAAAGCCACAAGATTCCATAATAATATTAAACTTTGCATGATAACATTGGAATAATAGTGCAACCCTCATTACAACTTACTTCTAAAGTCCAGAATTTGCATCAGCATATGGTCACATATGGGTAATAGACTGTAATTAAATGTGAGGCAGAAGTGGGTACTGCAGATGCTGGAGATTAGACTCAAGATTAGAGTGGTGCTGGAAAAGCACAGCAGGTCAGGTAGCATCCGAGGAGCAGGAAAATTAACATTTTGGGCAAAAGCCCTTCATCAGGAATCCTGATGAAGGGCTTTTGCCCAAAACGCCAATTTTCTTGTAATTAAATGCTCCACAGGGTACATCTTGATCAAGACAGAATCCCAGGGATTTTCCAACAATTTCCCCTCATCTTCAATGTCACAATGAGTTTTTAACTCACATTAAACTTCACAAGAGGTCACAATTCATTACTTTTGCAGACTGAGTCTTAAAATTCCCTCTTAGAATCATACCATCCTGGACAACAAAAATTATTCCTATTCTGGTCAATCTCCTCCTTTCCTAGATTAACACTCCCCCACATTCCAGAAAGTGCACTCCAACATTCACTCGCAGATATAACTCCAACTGCTCATCACTGAGCCAGTCACATCCCTAGGTTAATCCATGAACCCTAAGTGTGCTTAGTTACATCAAGTATCAAATACTGTTTGTAAACGTCACCAATTCCACTCTCTGAGCCGCACTGAAGTACAAATGTTTACAGATTCTTTCAAGTCCCCATTGGCTTCCCCCTAGTTAGAGCCAGTGACCGACTCACTTTGTCAGGTCTTCAGGACTGCTTCTGAGTCTCGGATCCAACAATTAGCTGCTTATTTATTACTCCTGACTTCTAACAACACAGAGCCATTCAACAACTCCAGACTCTTCACTGAGTCCCCTATGCTGAATTTATGTGATTCAGTTACCCTCCCAGCATCACAGCTAATTAACAGAGTCTCCATCTCTGATACTCTCTCTCTGTCTCTTTATCCAAATGCCTGAAACCTTTTACATCCTCTTCAGGGACCCCTGAACTGTCTTGCGTGACCTATCAAAAACCTTTTAATAAACCCTTCCCTATTGCTGGATAGAAATATCTCGAAATATGATGGTGAGTGATGAATGTGTTCAAGTTGGGTTTAAAGTCCATAGCTCCCTGAAAGTGGCCACGGAAGTAGATTGGGCGGTAAGGAAAGTGTATGGCATGCTTGTCAATATCTTGAAATAGTCAAGTGTTAGCACCCTTGGAATTGATTGTATCCTGAATATGCTCATAGAAATAGATTTAATCCCACAACAAATTCATTTTTGGGCCTTGATTAGCCTAAAGGTGGTTAGCTGCCCACTATTTCCACCCACTGCTGGTAAAATGCCAATGGAATTGGGAGGTTATGAACATATTATGCCCTGAACCATTCCCACCACCCCACATTCAAGAAATTGAATGTGTGTGTGAATTCACAGAAATTGAATTCATGAGTCAGGATGTCATGTTGCAGGTTTATAAGACTTTGGTTAGGCCACACTTAGAGTATTGCATTCAATGTGTTCAAGTTGGGTTTAAAGTCCATAGCTTCCTGAAAGTGGCCACGGAAGTAGATTGGGCGGTAAGGAAAGTGTATGGCATGCTTGTCATTATTGGAATTGAATTCAAGAGTCAGGATGTCATGTTGCAGGTTTATAAGTCTGCTCCCAGAGATGGATAGTATTTTGGACTGAGACAATTGTTACTGTAGTCACTTGCTATTAAAGGTACTTTGTGAAAACTGGTATCATTGACCATTAGAGCTCTTTAATTTATGTTGTGCTACCCTTCTGAAAGGTAATATTAACATTCCCCCCAGCATTTAATTGCAGGAGAGTGCTGGGAAATAGCATAGCTCTGAAATATATAAATCAATAAAGTGGATGTAATATCCTTGAAACAAAACCATCACAAGAGAAAATGATTTCTCAACTGAAAATTGTTACCATCAAGTGATGGTGAGTGATGAATGTGTTCAAGTTGGGTTTAAAGTCCATAGCTCCCTGAAAGTGGCCACGGAAGTAGATTGGGCGGTAAGGAAAGTGTATGGCATGCTTGTCATTATTGGAATTGAATTCAAGAGTCAGGATGTCATGTTGCAGGTTTATAAGACTTTGGTTAGGCCACAGTTAGAGTATTGCATTCAATTTTGGTAACTGCATTACAGAAAGGATGTGGAGGCTTTGGAGACGATGCAAGAGGGGGTTACCAGGATGCTATCTCAATTAGAGAGTATGAATTATAAGGATAGGCTAGAAAAGCTCAATTTGTTTTCTCTTGAGAGGCAAAGGCTCAGGGGAGACTTGATAGAAGTCTATAAAATAATGAGATGCACAGTTAGGGTTGATAGTCAGAATCTTTTTTTCCCGAGTTGAAATCTCTAATACTAGGGAACATGCATTTAAGGTGAGAGAGGGAAAGTTCAAAGGAGCTGCGAGGGGCATGTTATTTTCACAAAGAGAGGGGTAGGAGTATGGAATGCACTGCCAGGGGTGGTGGTGGAGGCAAATACAATAGGGATATTTAAAGGACGTTTAGATAAGCATATAGATATGCAAATAATAGAAGGATATCGACCTAGAGCAGGTTGTAGGGATTAGTCTAATTTGTTGTCATGTTCGGTACAACATCATGAGCTCAAAGGCCCATTCCTGTGCAGTGCTGTTCTATGTTCTATATTCTATGGTCTGTTATGGATCAGACCAGTCCCCCTCAAAATATTTTAAGAAGGTAGTCTCGACCCTTACTTTTTCTTATTTTAAAGGTAGGCGTGAATGTGTCATGTTTCAGATGCAATGTAACTGGTCAAACTACCCAATGCTAAGCAAAATGCAATTCATTTAAACACTGTAGTTAAAATACAAACAAAAGGAAGAGGAATTTAGAATAACTTAACTATTGGCAAACATAACTGAATAATAGATACAGTACCTATTCCTAATTAACTATTCCAATTTTGTAACATCCTATAAACACACCCCTTGGCAAAAAGGCAAATTCAGACACAGATTCTTAAAGCAGTTCTCCAATACTGGAAGAAAAATAGCAAGAAAAGGCTCAGACAGAATACCTGCTAGGAATTATTCACTGAAGCTTCCAACTCTTTTGAGACCCCAAAATCTTCTGATACTATCAAAACAAAAACCAAAATCCAGCAACCTCTGTGAGAGGTGGCCACACCCATTCAGGCTGCTTCAATTGTTCCAACTTTAAAAAAACCTATGGCCTCACAAATTGTTTACTTAAGTCGTCTTCAGTGGCTAGTTTCTCACCTCTGCCTTACAACCTCTCTTAAAAAAAAGGATGCAATAACCTTTTAAAGTGATAGCATCATCACAGTTCTATGTTGTGTAGATTTCAAACTCTTATTCATTGTGCTTGAATCAACTATGTGTCAATGCAAAGTACTTTAGACAACTTAGGATACTGAAAGGATGCTGCATGGGCTAGAGCGACTCAGTTACGAAGAGAGACTAGATTGGCTGAGGTTGTTTTCCTTTGAGCAGAGAAGGCTTAGGGACAACTGATTGGGGTGTAAAAAATTCAAGTATGGAGAAATTTTCTCTCAGTAGAGGGGCCAATACCAGAGGGCACAGGTAAGGAACAGGTGGTTTAGAGAGGATTTGAGGAAACATTTTTTCACCCAGAGGGTGGTAGGCACCTGAACTCACTGTCTAAAAGAGTGGTAGAGGTGAGGAACCTGCATGATGTTTAAGAGCTATTTAGATGAACACTTGAAATGCCGTAACGCAATACAGCTGGAAAATGGGATTAGAATAGATAGATGCTTGTCAACCGGCATGGACTGAAGGATCTTTTCTATGCTGTACAAACTCTGTGACTCGATGACTCTATAATGATTAGGCCTTTGACATTCATCCAGACATCACATTGCTCACCCCAGTGCTCCTGGTCATGGAGGCAGAAGCAGCTTCTGATGTTGAAAGGTGCAGAGAGTTAAGACACAGTTGTGACACTTCTTGGCACTGAAGGATCACATTGCAGGAGTGCACACTGGGAATTTTGGTGTTGACTGAGAGCCACAGATGATTTCCCATTCACAGAAAGTTCTGTCACACCTGCTGGCTTCTTAACCCGTGCAGCCAGAATGTCTCCTGAGTTGCAAATTCATAAAATTCTGGTGGGGGTGCTGGTACTGTAAGACCATAAGATATAGGAGCAGATATAGACCATTTGGTGCACCAAATCTGCTCCACTTTTCAATCATGGCTGATATGCTTCTCAATTCCATTCTCCTCCCGGTAAACCTTGATCTCCTCATTAATCAAGAACCTATCTATTTCAGTCTTAATTATACTCAACAATTTGGCTTCCACAGACTTCTGCAGCAAAGAATTTCATAGATTCACCATCCTCTGGCAGAAGAAATTCCTCTTCATCTCAGTTCTTCACCCTGAGTCTGTGCCCTTGGGTCCTAGTCTCTTCTCCTGGTGGAAACATCTTCTCCACATCCTCTCTTTCCAGGCCTCTCAGTACTCTGTAAGTTTCAATGAGGTCCTCCCTCATCCTTCTAAACTCCACTGAGTACAGGCCCAGAGTGCTCAACTGCTCCTACTATGACAAACTCTTCATTCTCGGGATCATTCCTGTGAAGATCCACTGAACCCCCTCCAAGGCCAGCACATCCTTCCTTAGATACAAAACGGCAATGAGGCACAAATGTTCCTAGGTTATATTCAGGAGATTTTTCTCCGATGTCAGTCCAACATGAAAGGGACCACAGATAGATCTTGATCTAGGGAATGAGGTAGGCCAAGAAGACCAATTGACAGTGTAAAAAAAACACATCGTTTTTATTTTTCTTTATTTTGGATTGTGGAACTAAGTGAGAAATGTACTATTTGATGCTGTGGTTCTGTTCGCCGAGCTGGAAGTTTTTGTTGCAAACGTTTCATCCCCTGGCTAGGCGACATCATCAGTGCTTGGGAGCCTCCTGCGAAGCGCTTCTTTGATGTTTCCTCCGGTGTTTATAGTGGTCTGTCCCTGCGCTTCCGGTTGTCTGTTTCAGCTGTCCGCTGTAGTGGTTGGTATATTGGGTCCAGGTCGATGTGTTTGTTGATGGAGTTTGTGGATGAATGCCATGCCTCTAGGAATTCCCTGGCTGTTCTCTGTCTGGCTTGCCCTATGATAGTAGTGTTGTCCCAGTCGAATTCATGTTGCTTGTTGTCTGCGTGTGTGGCTACTAAGGATAGCTGGTCGTATCGTTTCGTGGCTAGTTGATGTTCATGTATGCGGATTGTTAGCTGTCTTCCTGTTTGTCCTATATAGTGTTTTGTGCAGTCCTTGCATGGTATTTTGTACACTACATTAGTTTTGCTCATGTTGGGTATCGGGTCCTTCGTTCTGGTGAGTTGTTGTCTGAGCGTGGCTGTTGGTTTGTGTGCCGTTATGAGTCCTAGGGGTCGCAGTAGTCTGGCTGTCAAGGACTGCACAAAACACTATATAGGACAAACAGGAAGACAGCTAAGAATCCGCATACATGAACATCAACTAGCCACGAAACGATACGACCAGCTATCCTTAGTAGCCACATATGCAGACAACAAGCAACATGAATTCGACTGGGACAACACTACTATCATAGGGCAAGCCAGATAGAGAACAGCCAGGGAATTCCTAGAGGCATGGCATTCATCCACAAACTCCATCAACAAACACATCGACCTGGACCCAATATACCAACCACTACAGCGGACAACTGAAACTGACAACTGGAAGCGGCAGGGACAGACCACTATAAACACCGGAGGAAACATCAAAGAAGCGCTTCGCAGGAGGCTCCCAAGCACTGATGATGTCGCCTAGCCAGGGGATGAAACGTTTGCAACAAAAACTTCCAGCTCGGCGAACAGAACCACAGCAACGAGCACCCGAGCTACAAGTCTTCGCACAAACTTTGAGTACTATTTGATGCCAAGGACTGTGGAAATAGTTGCTGCACTCCTAAAAACAAGTTTCTAGAACTCATTGTGAGTTGTGTCTAGAATGTTGTTTTGCTCAAACTTTTGGGGAAGATTTCTAAAATGCCGCAGTTGGGGTTTGTGGTCAGAGTGAATTTTGCCTAGCGACAGAAAGCTGATTGGCTTGTGCAGGCGGTACTAGTTGTGGGTGCCAGAAGTCATCAGCAAGATCTCCACTCCTTGCTGGTTGCAACATAGATACAAAATCAATTGAGGGAGAGGGAACAGAGATTAACGTACAGGATTATGGGAAAAAGGCAGGACCTTGGCAACGATCAGTGAGTCGGTGCAGAGGGGAAGCGATAGGTTCTAATCCCATCATGGCAGGTGGTGGAAGTTGAATTCAATTAAATAAAAAGTGGAGTGAAGAGTCATATGATGACCACTAAACTATTGTTTATTGCCAGTGAAAAAAAGATCATCTGCTTCACAAAATATCTTTAAGGAAGGAATCTGCCATTCTTACCTGGTCTGGCCTACAATGTGACTCCAGACTCACAGCAATGTAGTTGCCTCTTGACTACCATGTGGGTAATTAGAGATTGGTGATAAACAGCCAGCGATACCTGTACCCCATGAATGTATATTAAAAAATACGATGGGTCAAAGGGCCCCCCCCCTGCAATAAAACAATCCTGTGATTCTGTGAAAATTTACTCTTTGGTATCCAAGCTAGGTTTGAGGAAGAGTCACTTGGATCAGGGTAGTCAAGTTCAAATCCCAGAATAGTCCTGAATCTCCAGGCAAGCAAAGGATGGATAATAAAGACACAAAAAAGCCTGCAGTAAAAATTACTAACACTTATATCTTTTCGGCAACTGGTGCATATTTATTGCATGCAGAAGTAAAGATTATTATTAAGCACTTACCAGTTCTGGCTCTAACAGAAGTCCACAGGGAAAATTTGGACTTGAAATTACATGCTTTTAAATAGGGGATTATCTTTACAAGAATTCACTTAAGTGGATGTGGCTATGAGGTATTTCTGTCCTGTTTCTAATTTATTTTTCTGATTAAGAAGTGGAACTATTGCATCGCTTTCTTTGCAAGGAAGGATTCCTTCAGCTGTTGTGACCATTTCCCTTCAAGCCTCCTGTTCAATGAAGCAAGTTCTTTACCATCCAACTATTTTGCTGTTTTCCTGAGTTCAATCCATTAATGCATTTCTTTTCAATAATTGTAAAAGATGTACTTCAGATGATTCAGATGAATTTAATGTTGGCCACAAGAGTCTTGCTGCTATGTAAAGACCTGCTGGCGATCCATTGAGAAAGGCCTGCCTGACTTAAGTCAAGAGTGTGGTGCTTGAAAAGCGCAGCAGGTCAGGCAGCATCCAAGGAGCAAGAGAATCAACGTTTCAGGCAAAAGCCCTTCATCAAGAATTAAGGATTTAACAAGCTAGCATTGGACATTTACTGGAATTCATGAACCCAGAGACTGGATTTCGACCCTTAAGAGTTGCCTTCAATCAAGGTCAGGCAGCTTACCATTGCCTATCACTTCCCCAGTGAGCGGAGGCTGTTGCTAATAATGCACCCACCACAGGCCTAATATTGACACGGGATCCAGACCGCCATGGGACTGAGGTCTAGGTATGGGTCACTGGCTTGAGCTAGGTTGGGGAGGGAGGCTATGTTTTTAGTGAGCTTATCCCTGCTTCCCAAGTACAGGTCCGTTTATCAGGCACTGATTTGCTTCAGAATGCGGGACTTCCCTCTTTTCGCAACATCCAAACGCAGAAGCTTACAAAGTGCTTGGGTTTTTAGGTTTCCTGTGTGGCGGCTCTCTCACCTGCTGGGCTGTGGCTACCAACCCTCTAATGGGCTGGCAGCTCTTGGCAGTAGACTTCTGTCCTTAAAAGGACAGACCCAGTGGCAACCTGTAAAACTCTGATTAAAAGTAAAATCCTTTTTCTTTATTCTCTTATGGCATGTGGCATCACTGGACAAGCCACCATTTGTTGCCCCTCAATAATTGCCGCTTGTTAGTTTTCTGAGCACAGTTAGGAGTTAACCATATTGCTGTGGGTCAGAAGTTACATGTAGGCCAGATTAGCTAAAGGTGGCAGATTTCCTCACTAAATGAAATGAACCAAAAGAGTTTTTTTTATGACAATCAATTAAAGGTTCATGGTCACCATTACTGAGACTAACTTTAGTTACAGAATTACCTAGTGAAGTTAAATTCCACCTGCAGCCCTGGATGGATTCAAACCCAACCATTAGCTAAACTAATGGATTACTAGATAGGAATGATTACCACTACATCAGCATGGCCAATGGTACAGGAAAAGGCAATTATCCATTTTGGAAAACTACAAAACTCTGGATATTTTCTAACCATCCTGTTCAGAGATGCTAATACACACCTCTGAGGCAGGTGGAACTGAACCCAGGCCTCCCATCCAGAGGCCAGGATGCTATCACCATGTGTATGAACTTTCAATAAAATGTCCTGTTTATTTGATTTGATTTATTATTGTCACATGTGCCTTAAGAACAGTGAAAAGTTTTGTTTTTGCGTGCATCAAAGCCTCACCCGGAGCCTCTGGCCTACTATCCAGCCCCAGCCTAACTGCTTTGTGAATTTCCTGGTCCTGCTGCCTCATCTCCAGTGGCTTTGGCCCGATCAGAAGCTGAGACTGTCAATCAGGCTGAGTACCTGTCAGTGCCCAACACGCACCAGGTGGAATTAAAACTCCAGCTTCTGGTTTTCCAGTGGCTTACTGGGGCTCCCCCTCCCAGAAGTCAAAAGGTTAAAATTCCCCACAATAGATCCTCTTAATGATCAAAGTCACAGATGTGGAACCCACGGGGGGGGGGGTGGGGGGGAATAGAAAAGATGGAATTTGGAATGCAATTCCCAAAGCCCTGGTATTGATTCCTGAAACCTCCGTAATAAAAATGGAATTTGACTTTTGCACTCACCCCAAACTAGTTTTAAATGCATGTAATGCAGTAATGAGGTCAGACTTGATTTACACCTCGTCTGGGCCTTAGCAATTTTAAGTTTTCTTGTGAGACCTTTTACCTCAGGGTCTTGTCTTAAAGTAACATAATTTGAAGTGAGCAGTTAAATTAGCTTGAGTCAATGCTTGTTACATATCTGAAGAATAGCATATGAATAGTCACAGTGTTAGGGAGAAAGAATCATTTGGAAGATCCCTGTATTTGACTGTGCATTGAACAATGTGACAAAATAGTTTATGATCAGGAGACCAACATCAGTGATAAGTGTTAGGGTCTGAAACAAGTACTCGGATATCCGGCTTCACCTGTTCACTTGATATTGTGCTATTCTGGAATTATGTTAGGTTTTGAAACTAGATACATCCTTTCCCATCCCTTATTTGTTTCTCAATTTCTTTTTCCAGACTTGTCTCACATTATGTCACTTCTGTAGCAAAGGGAATAGTCTTGCTCTCCTGAATGGGTGACTTGGAAATTGGTTCCGTGTGTGAGGGGATAGTTTGTGATCTGTTCTCTGCTGCAATTCTCGTCTCACACAGTGCTATACAACTTGTTTATTGTTGAAAAGGGAGACACTTTGTTAAAGCTTCTCGGAAAGTCCTCATGAGGACATATATAAGAACGATTATGACATTTTGTACAACGGGGAACGCTGTCTTGATTGATTGACAAGTTGATTCTAATTGGCTGAGCTGTTGCCATAGAGAAAGCAACAGGTAAACGAACACAGAATTTAATGTTCTGTTTGCACACAAATAGTAGGTTAGTCAAAAGCAATGGGGCAGCTCCCTGGTAATTGAACAAAAGAACAAAGCTCAAACATTTTGTTTTGTTTCGAGAATATTATTGCTAAAGTGGCATACATTCATACACATGAACCCATTCTCTGTTACTGTATGTTCAAACATGGGAAAGAATGTGGGGAGCTTGTGGAGATAACAACCAATGTCCCAAGTCGTGTGGGGCACCATACCATGCATTAGGCAGATTGTAATTTAATAACTAACCTCATGAAATGCAATGCAAATATAAAAATGATCTTAGAGTCAAGTAAGTCAACTGAAGCATTTTAATCAGGTGGCAACTTCTGAGCTGTAAATTATCCAATGTCAGGCATGTTCTTCAATCATACACTGACTGTGAATTCCCCAGAAATTCATAATAAGTGAATTAGGATAAAACCGGTTCCTGTTCAACTAATTTAGTCACAATTAGGAAATGCAGAAAGTGTCTATCAAACCCATGATAGACTACACAGAACAGTTCTCGTTAATAGGGTTATTGTCCAAATCTTATGGCAAAAACTGAAGTAACATAAAATTTTAGCATCAATCATAACAGAAATGGGTTATCACTTCCAATGGCCTAATTATGAGAGTGTTTTGAAGGTTACTGGGAAGTTACTTAGGTGCTCTTATCAAACAGTATCATGCCACATAACCAATATTAGTCATGGACATTTATAGGGGATTTTCTGTAGGAGGCTCAAAGGGAGAATTTTTGTCATTAAATCAGCAGGTTTTATTTAACAGTACAAGTGTACAACTTAAAGATAACAGCTAAATATTTAACTTTCTGATATTTAACATTTTTTCCACTTGATTTATTTCTAAGTTATGTTTAGAAAATGATCATGTGCTTGCAGTTGTTGAGAAATTATGAAATCAAGAATTAAGGAATTGGAACAATCCTCGCCATAGTACACTGGTCCCCAGGTCAGGGGCCCCAAATGCAGTTTGATTCCCAAGGCATTCCTTGGCTCATTGAAACCTATTCCTAATCCAAATGTATTTATGCTTTGAAAGGAGCCAAATTAAACAGGATTTCTTCAGTTAAAGAAATTGTGAATTTAATGGTTACTAAACACAAAGGTAGGTAATAAATTGGGATACTCGTGTACACTGAGTAGAAATGTGAAATAGTAAAAACACAACAATTAAAAAGATGCATGAATCAGTTTCTGAGTTCTGTAAAGAGTGAATGGTGAAATATGCAGCCGTTAAGTTTTATAACGCTAATTATGCTGACTGTGGCAGTGAAGCAGTTGATTTTGAGATTCTTGGCTCTGCAGTTTAGCTGACAGGTCTTTGTCCTGTTCCCATTTTGACAGAGTGGCTTGGCTTCCAGTAGTCAGAGTGATGATAATTTTTCTTTACCAGCAACACAAGGGTGTTTAATGATTGTCTTATGAAGAGAGATTGAGCAGGTTAGGCCTATTTTATGTGGAGTTTAGAAGAATGAGAGGAAATCTAATTGAAGTATGTACAAATCTAAAGGGGATTGGTAAAGTGAACCTGGAAAGGATGTTTCTTCATGTGGGGCAATCTAAAATGAGAGGTCAGGGTTTTATGATAAGGGGAGCAGGTTTAAACAGGGATGAGGAAAAATTACTTCTCTCAAAGAGTCATAAATCTGTGGAATTCAGAGTGTGGTGGATACTGGGACATTGAGTAAGTTTAAGAAGGAGATAGGTAGATTTTTAGTTAGTAACAGGTTAAAGGGTTATGGGGAGGGAGCAGGGAAGTGGAATTGAAGTCGAAATGTGTTCAGCCATGGTCATATCAAAGGATGGAGCAGGCTCACAGGACTGAATTGTCTACTCCTTCTCCTAGTTCCTATGTTCCTATCTGATCTTGACAGCATACTGGCTCACATTAGCACTCAGTCTACTAACACACTGATTCTAGGGATGCACTGATTTATTACCCTGTTCTTGTATATTCCAGGGAGGGCAAAACACAAACATAACTTTTTGATTTATAACCCCCGTCTGAGAGATAACCCACATGAGTTTGCTTTCTAGCTGAGACTACTAATTAATTTGCAGTAAAATCGATATTTCGGGCAAAAGCCCTTCATCAGGAATAAAGGCAGAGAGCCTGAAGTGTGGAGCGATAAGCTAGAGGAGGGTGGGGGTGGGGAGAAAGTAGCATAGAGTCTTCAGGGCAGAGGAAAAGACCTGGGAATTGCAGTGGGAGAGGGACTCCCTGAGATTCTTATAGAGAGAGGAGGAAAACTTCTCCAAGGCAGGCATTGGAATCTGGTTTCCAGCATCTGCAGTCATTGTTTTTACCTCGTTGATTTTAACCCTACTGTGAATCCTCTTGCAAGGATGCCTGCCTTGAAGAGGTTTTCCTCCTCTCTCTACAAGAATCTCTGGGAGTCCCTCTCCCACTGCAACTCCCAGGTCATTTCCTCTGCCCTGAAGACTCTATGCTACTTTCTCCCCACCCCCACCCTCGTCTAGCTTATCTCTCCACGCTTCAGGCTCTCTGCCTTTATTCCTGATGAAGGGCTTTTGCCCGAAACGTCGATTTTACTGCTCCTCGGATGCTGCCTGAACTGTTGTGCTCTTCCAGCACCACTAATCCAGAATCTGGTTTCCAGCATCTGCAGTCATTGTTTTTACCTACTAATTAATTTGATTCTTCCACCTTTTCCTTTAAGTCTCTTTATTGAAGTTTTCTTGACAGTTTACAGGTCTGACGTTCCTTGGGTTCACACAAGGACTTTCAGCAGTCAGTAAATTCTGTTCTTAGGATTTATATTATCCAGCCATTCTTAGATGGTGGCTCTTTTTTTAATAAATACGTCTTGTTTAAAAGTTCAATATATCTGCAAGTAATACAAGTAATAATCTGTTGTCATGACAACAGGAAGGCCCACAGCCTTGTTTAAGCCTGACTTACAAACAGAAGCTTATCGGTTAAATGGATGCAATTCTGATTAAACGCTGACAGTGTTATAGTAGTAGGAAGGCAAAGTAACTTGTACAGGAAATAGCAAATGGACATTAGGCTCCTTATTTCCAAATGCCAATGATTACACATCCTATCCATATAGGAACTTTAACATAAATGACATTCAAATGGTGTTGCTGGACATTCTCGGCATATCACAGAAGGACAAAGTCATGAATCCGGCAATCCCTTGAATGCAGAGCACCAGTTATGTGGGCACTCATCAAGCCAAGGGAACTTTATTGGTTCGGAAACATTCCCAGGGTGGACGACAGCTGCCCACCTAAAGGTTTTGGTGTGTGGCAAGGTAGCTGGAGCCAGGTGGCCCATAGAACATCAAAAGTTCTTCATCTTTGCAGATGTCACATAAAGACCTTAAAGATTAATTCTTACATTTGGAAGACACAAGCTGATGATAGAGAAAAATAGCAACATCACATGTGGACAGGAGTGAGCCACCATGATAATCAGTGGGTACTGTTGATAACAGCCAGCAACAGTTAAAGCAACATAACCACTTTATATGCAATACTTTTGGCAGAGCAGAATGCTTCAGGCACAAGCAAAAAGTGCACTCCAGGAATCTCCAATGATATGATTTATTGCAGGCCCATTATCTTATGTAGATGGAAGGATGGTGCTGATGGGACTGTTGGCATTTGGTATTGTTGTTGTTCACACTCAACTGGAGGAAATAGGAAGATTTAAAACAGGAAAAGAGAAAAGAGAATCATAAAGGATATGTCAATAAAGAGGGGAGCAACACTTGTTGGTTTATGAATATAAATATCTGTGGCTGAATAGGTAGAAGAAGCTATGGGAATTACTTGAGGTATGGCCTGGCCTGTTTTGGAGCTATTCATTAAATAATAATGGTCAAGTCTCTGCAGGAGCCCAGTGCTGATGAATCATTCCCAAAACAGGAGAAGATTTCCTTATCTGCATTTCTTGCCAAATTGTAAAAAAACATTCTTTTGGAATGATATTATGAGCTTGGTATAAATAATTAAACAAAGAAAAGCTAACCACTTTGTTTATCATGTTGTTAACACATAGCAACAGCAGCCTTTCTCCTCCCTTTATCTGTAGATTTTAGATAGATACTGGGAGTAGGTACACAGTTGGAAATGGTTGACAGAAAAAGCATACATCTGGTGAGGAAAGCAAGCTGAATTGCTTTCAGGCGTTTTTCAGACAGTGGAGGCATTGTGACCGAAAGATTATCTTTCAACATCATTAATGTCAAGGCTGGAGGAGCTGAGGCCAAGTCTTAATTAAGAGTTTTTGTGCGCAGTGTCCCCACCTCTGGATAAAAGGAGCCCAAATTCAAGTTCCTGCTGCTCCTTAGGTGTGTCATAAAATACCTGAACAGTTGATTAAAGATAACTGAGCATTAATTCAGATTACGAAGGGTGGAGGATTAGGCCTATGTGCCTGAATTTTCTGGACCCACTGCTGAGGGTTGACAAAGTTGCAGGATGAGGCATCAGGGAGAGGATCAATGTTTTCCCCACTGCTATACCATAATGCTCATGGTGGGAAAGTTGGCATCTTGGCTACTTATGGCCATGGAAGGAGAGTAATGACGCAGCCCAGCAGCACGATAGTCAGTCTGCTTGTTGTTCCAGTACAGCAGGAGAGATTGCTGGTCAGCTATTACTGACAAGATGATTTGTTAGTGCATAAGTACATGACAGAAATCCCTTATAAAGAAGGCATGAAATGGACTACATTATACACTAGTCAAACATAGTCAAAGGAAAACTGGGAAAGTGTTTTCCAGCTGAAAACAGTGACATTTGCTCCATCTCTGGGTTGTAAATGGATTTTCAGAGCCTGTAGTTCATGACTGCACCACCTCCTATCCCCCATCTAAAAAGCCTCTGGTGCTAATTTGCAAGCCAGTTACTTTGCAGCATTGTGCCAACAGAAATGGGTATTAGACCAATTGGCATCTGCAGCATTTTCTGGAGAAAAGGCTTAAAGTTCCTCATGGTAGACTGGTTAGGAAGGTTAGATCACATGGAATACAGGGAGACCTAGCCATTTGGATACAGAACTTGCTCAAACGTAGAAGACAGAGGGTGGTGGTGGAGGGTTCCTTTTCAGACTGGAGGACTGTGACCAGTGGTATGCCACAAGGATCGGTGCTCAGTCCACTGCTTTTCATCATTTACCAAAATGATTTGGACGTGAACATAGGAGATATGGTTAGGAAGTTTGCAGATGGCAACAAAATAGGAGGTGTAATTGACAGCAATAAAGGTTATCTCAGAGTACAACGGGATCTTGATCAGATGGGCCAATGGGCCCAGGGATGGCAGATGGAGTTTAATTTAGATAAATGTGAGGTGTTGCATTTTGGGAAGGCAAATCAGGCAAGACTTGTACACTTAATGGTAACGTCCTGGGGAGTGCTGCTGAACAAAGAGACCTTGAGTGCAGCTTCATAGCTCCTTAAAAGTGGAATCACAGATTGATAGGATAGTGAAGAAGACATTTGGTATGCTTGCCTTTATTTCAATGCATTGAGTACAGGAGTTGGGAGGTCATGTTGTGGCTGTACAAGACATTGGTTAGACCACTTTTGGAATACTGCATGCTATAGGAAGAATGTTGTGAAATTTGAAAGGGTTTAGAAAAGGTTTACAAGGATGTTGCCAGGGCTGGAGGGTTTGTACTATCGGGAGAGGCTGAATTGGCTGGGACTATTTTCCCTGGAGCTTCGGAGACTGAGTGGTGACCTTATCGAGGTTTACAAGATCATGAGGGGCATGGATAGGATAAATAGACAAAGTATTTTCCTCAGTGTGGAGGAGTCCAAAACTAGAGGGTATAGGATTAAGGTGAGAGAGGAAAGATTTAAAAGGGGCATAAGGGGCAACGTTTTCACGCAGAGGGTGGTGCATGTATGGAATGAACTGCCAGAGGAAGTGGTAGAGGCTGGTACAATTACAACATTTAAAAGGCATCTAGATGGGTCTATGAATATGAAAGGTTGAGAGGAATATAGGCCAAATGCTGATAAATGGGACTAAATTAATTTAGGAGATCTGGTTGGCGTGGATGAGTTGGACCGAAGGGTCTGTTTCTGTGCTGTACATCTCTATGACTCTAAGATTAAATTTAGAGTGAGACGCTGCCTCAGGCCTTAAGCAGCACATTCCAGACCCAAAGTCTACTTCATACCTGAGGGCCAGTGCAGTACCACCTTCTCTTGCCAATCCCATCAGTCACAGGGTGTGTTTTGATGAATAACAATGGCTGGTGCTACTGAAAGCAATGAATGTTTCAACACTCATTTGTTGAATTGTGTTTATGAAGTGAGAGGAAACCCCAGTCTGAGCAGGATTGGCTCGCATGCTGCAAGGAACATTTTTCCCAGGATAAGACAGGGAGCACTTCGAAATTGTCCCTGACCCATAACTGACCTGAGATATCTTACTGCTGTCACCTGATGCAAAAAGGAAAAGCTCTCCATTCGCCTGCATCGTGTCCATCCTTCATCGTGATCAACACAGAAACTCAAGTCAACACATTCCTCTTTCATTTAGCATGGGTCCTCAGATAGAAAGCTGTAGCACTATTGTAATGCGCAGGATATAAAGGATGTGCAGAGGTAGGCAGAAACAAACTAAATACCCAAACCATTCAATGAATGCCCCAACTGTATTGCTAATGAGTGATGGTAGAATTTTGTTGTATTGGTACAAGCCAAAGGTCAAATATTTTTGGTTTGCAGCTCCATCTGCTTGTTCTGTTTGCGCTGTATGTTTTGTACCACACACACACGTTTGGGTTACAGACTGACTAGTGCTGAGGGAGATGACATGAATTGATGTGCAGACTCCCCAGAGAGGTTTTCTGCTCTGCATAAAACTGGCCCCCACTGGGATGTAGTCAGTCCTTTGTCACCAGCGATTTATACTGTGGCTCAGAAACTGCAGCTAGAATTATAGAATTATATGGTGGAATCTCTTTGAGAAGCGACGGGGAAGTTGGGAATGATGATAGGGTGGGTTGGCGCTAGGCAGGTATTACCTGTTTTCCCACCATCATGAGAGTTAAGTTCTAGGTGGAGAGCTGTAAGCTTGGATTTCCCACTCCGGAGCCAAATAAGGTCCTTAAATGTTCATGTGATGATACTTCAGGGTCCGTTCACATTATTACCATGATTGACTTCATTCCTGGCAGCTGGCAATGGCCTGTCTGCTAGGCTGAGGTGAGGACGGGGTTGGGAGAGGCAAACTGAGGGAGGGGGGAATCCTCAATGTGCTGCCATCCGGGAATGATTGGGGCACGGATTGGGTGGGCCACTGAAAGTGACTCCCTGGCCTTGCCATGACCCTCTGTGTTGTGACCCCCAGTCCCACGATCTGTCTGCTGTGCCATATATCCTGGAGACCTCTGCCATGCCCTATTGCCAACAGCTCCGAGTGTTTCTACAACTCAAGTGGCTATCGGCCTCTGATTGGCTAACAGCTTAAAGCAAGGCAGGACATCACTGTCCCAGGGTGTGATACACCAAAACTGTCAACTGGGTGACGACTGATAGGCCCAAGGTCCTGTGGGCCTTCCTGTGACAGGATTGTCCCACGTGTTGTGATGCCAGTCACTACACTTAGGAAAAAAACCTGGAACATCCTGGTCATAAAGTCAGAGAATGGTTACAGCACAATAGAAGGCCATTCAGCTTGTCAAGTAAGTGCAGTTCTCAGAAAGAGCAACTTATCCGTCCCACTCCACTGCTTTCTGCCTGTGGCCCTCAAATATTATCTCAGTGATAATCTGATTTTCTTTTGAATACTTCAATTGAATCTGTTTGCACCATACTTTCAGACAATCCACTCCAGATCCTAACCAGATCCTAACCGGGATTCAAACCAAGTTCCCAGAACATTACCTGGGTCTCTGGATTTACAACCCAGCAATAATACCACTAGGCCATCGCCTCCCCCTTAATGAGTGAATTGTGCCAATAATGTGTTTAACAAGCAGTAATCCCTCTTATTCGGTAGCTCACTGCTGCCTATTGAGAAAATGGCCATGCCACTTGACAGATACATAAAAGATGCAGCAAGATGCAGCTGATATCGAGATAGGCCTCGCCTGATTCTGACACAGTTGCTATAAGATTGTATCATTATCTCTCTATGTTAGACATTCACAGTAAACAGAGTTGGAGCAGGATAGCAGGGTTTAGTTTTACGATGCCTTCTATTGTGGAGATAGTTCTGGCAACAACACAACACAGTAAACAATAATTGACTATTCTTCATAAATCAATATTGTAAGTCACATGACACAGGTTCCTGTCTCTCAAGAACAAAGCTGTGATTTATCTGGACTACTGAGGTTTATTTAAAGTTAAGAGCAAATCAAACATCAAATCACAAAACATACAGAAGACTTACAAGGAACTTGTCAGATCATAAGATGTGCCCTTGTATATTGACAGATTTGTTTGACAAGTTGTTGCATGTCAGCTGCATCTTGTACTTTGTGCAGGGAAATATGTATGAAAGGTCAGAAGACACAAATGTTGCCATGTGAGCATTATTTAAAACTATAACCTCCTCATGGTGGCTGTAACTTACAAAAGGTGAGCTTGGGTCATAAGGAGTTGCTTCTCGGAATTATTTACATTGTGTAAAAATATAAACTAAATTCAAAGTAGTTTTGTTTGTGTGCTAACAATCATCAGGGTGTAATACAGAGGACCTGGCTTAAACTCCAGCCTGGCCTCAAACTGAAACAGACGTAAAGTAAAATCAGTGCGTGAATTTTGCTTGTTCTCAGTTAAGCCATTAGCTACGAATGCTCCATATTGGAGGAGCATTCAATCCGAGCTGAGGCAGGCCATGCCAACAGAGGATGGCTGGTAAACTACTAAACAATTCATCTGTGACTTATGGACATCTTCTAGATAAAGAGATAATTGCTGTGGATGCTCGGGGAAGGGGGACGTTTTATATGCATTCGGCCATCTGAGGAATGATGCAAATTCTAGCAAACTAGGAATAAATAGTGCGAGAGGATTGAATAGAATGCAGGAAAGATGATTGACCTTTTACCTCTGCCACTGAGAGTTATGGTTAGATTAAGACAAGTGAAAGTGCCCTGTTTGTGCTGGTCGAGAAAGTTTAGCAATGAATTCTGACTGGAGCAAACTGTTGGTCAAGACCATTCCCCCATCCCCCCTCACCCTTAACCCCTACCAACTTTCAAATTAAAGTTCAAATCCCTCAGAGAAAACACCAGCAAGGCTGGCTCCAGTGACCTCCACAGACGAAGGCATTGACACCTTGGTGAGGACGTTAGCTTAGTTCGAGTCGGGAGCACATTCTGGTGAATGTTTCTGCAGCAGGCAAAAGGACAAATGCTGCCCGGTTGCTGTCAGAGCTTGCTGGAGTTCATGCAACTGCTCAGACCCCCTCTGCATCCCAGCGTGCTGCATGGAAACCCTGAATTGACTTCCTTGGCTTCCCTGCTTTAGTAATAGCGAGTGTCAGTGGACATACCCTCAAGACTGATGATGGCCCATTCCAATCCCTTCCCTAAATGACTGCAAGGAACAGCCCAGACTGATGAATGAACACCCTCCTGGCTGGTATCTATACAGCTTTCTGACTGATTTACTACAAATTCCCAGATCACTAGGGTGGCATGATGGCTCAGTGGTTAGCACCCAGGGACCTGGGTTCGATTCCAATCTTGGCCAACTGTCTGTGTGGAGTTTGCACATTCTCCCCGTGTCCATGTGGGTTTCCTCCATGTGCTCCAATTTTATCCCACAGTCCAAAGATGTACAAGTTAGGTGGATTGTTCATGGGAAATGGAAGGTTATGGGTATAGGGTAGGGGGCTGTGTCTGGCTGGGAGGCCACTTAGAGGGTTTGTGTGGACTTGATGGGCTGAATAAGATTCTATGATTGAATTAGAACTGACTGACCGTGGCCCAATCTCCAGATTATTGGGGTACAGTGTCTGACCCTGGATGTCCCAAGCACCTTAAAGACCATGTTCAAGCCCCTGAACTTATATTTGACACTGCTCTCTGTTTACTGGGCCAGTAACCCCTGACTGAAAGCTGTCACCCTTCGCTTGACTGAGGTCTACTCCCCTTAGACCTGCCTAAGGGCCTGCCTGCTGACTTGCTTCACATGCAGTGTGTTTTTCAAGCGAACTGCTGGTGTGAGATTGACATTGCACACTGCCGTACAGCAAGATGTCCGCCCTATGGACTGTCCACTGCTGATGAGCTGCCTGGCTTTGCATTCGAGCTAAACAGCAAGTCAAGTCAGTGAGCTGCTCAGTTCTGAACAAGGTGGAATGCGCATGACAGAGATGGTGCGAGAATGCAGGTAGGTGCAAGATGAGTGAGTGTTAAGTGAGTAGCCTGAGATGTCCAGTGTTCCACTAGTTGGATGCCTGACCCTGTGCTGAATGTGTCTTGGCAGTAGCATTCCAATGAAAGACAACAGTGAGTCCCAAAGTGCAGCACTGAAGTGCAAGACTGTACATTCAGTGGGTCAGAGATGTACCATGATGATGTGGAAAGGCTAATTCATGCCCAGTGTCAACATCTGTGGAGGGGGAGGTATTGGCAGCCGCTGCCTGGGGACCATGCTCGGAGCTGTTGGTGGCTGGTGTCCAGGATGGAGCTCTGCTAGAACAGGCAGCGAGCTGTGGTGGCAAAGTGCTCACTCTGACTCTCACGTTGGGAATTGCTTCTGTCCAGTGTGTGGGCAAACAGGACAGTCTATCTCGATGACACAGGCTTATGGTCTAATGGCAAGCAAATAGGTCTGTCACCGCTCACTACTGATGACCTTGTCTTTGTCGTTCAAAATAATTGAATTTGATTTTTTTGACGCTAGGAATCTCACTTCTGCTGATTGCACCATATTTTGGGGCAGTGATTACCTAGTATTATTATTACTATATTGTTAATCTAGCGGCCCAGGTAATGTTCTGGGGATGAGGAGGTTCAATTCTCACCAGGGCAAATGGTGAAATTAGAATTCAATTTAACAAAACAAAAACCAGGAATGAAGTGTCTCGTAATATCCATGAAACTGTTGCGGATTGTTGGGGAAAGCCCCGTCTGGTTCACTGATGTCCTTTAGGGAAGGAAACTAACATTACTGCCTGGTATGGCCTACATGTGACTCCAGACGCGGAGCAATGCAGTTGAATCTAATTGCCCTCTGGGCAACTAAACAAAATTTCCCAAGTGACTTGATATTGTCCACATTTTTCAGGGGTTGGTAAGATTTCACCTGTTATTTCTGACACTTTTTATTTCACTGCAACTGTCTACATTTGCCTTTCCGTGACTTCTCTGGTGAGTTTTGTTTTCATTGAACTCAAACACTGTTTCCAAATTGGCTTCCAGCACCAATGGAGTCATTGGATTTAAGATTCAATTTGAAGTAAATCGCCCACTTATTCTATGTCAGGAAAGTGCTCATGTTCTTTGGCCTTTCTGAATGAGACCCTAAATAAAATTAAGGTGTCATGTTCGGGCCCAAGTGAATTGAGTCTAGCCAAATTCATTACCATTACAAGTTAACTAAAATGCCTTGGGTCACTCTCACCTGGAGGAAATCAGCGAATATTTAGATCATTTAGTCCTCCTTCATTCAGCCAGCTTCCAAATTATTTTCCTGATTGTTTTTGGTAGCAATTGTTTTGAGGTCACAGCCATCAGAAGACCAACTGCCACATTTTAGCCTTCTTGTTGCAACCATCTGCTGAATGTTTGATTAGTGCTGTCTGCTGTTGGTTCATGTATTTGATTTTCCTTAGAGTAAAAGATACAGTGATCATCATCCCAGTAATCATAGATCTGCTCTCTCATAAAGACAAAAAATGTTGCGCTGGAAAAGCATAGCCAATCAGGCAGCATCCAAGGAGTAGGAGAGTTGACATTTCGGGCATAAGCCCTTCATCAAGAATGGGCTGATTGACTTTTCGACTCTGATCTCCAGCATCTGCGGTCCTCACTTTCTCTTTCTCCCATTAGAAAGACAACTAGTGGTGAGTTTAACCAATGAATCAGGTGAGAGGTGAGGTTAAGAAGGTGAGTCTTCATAGTAACTTCAGCCAGTGTGAGAATTGAACACAGGCTGTTGGCCTATTCCGTAACACAAACCAACCATCCAGCCAACTGAGCTAGAGATGATACTAGATTCTAATTTTCTAAGAACTCTATTTGCAGCATTTTATACATCTGTTTACTCCATGCTTCCAACACTTTCTATTTCCTTATCTCAGAGTCCAGTGAGGCTTAACCAATCAACTGCAGTGAGCATCAATAGTAAACAGACCTACATAATCAAACTAGAATAATTGAATACAACACTGTCAGTAGTGGCTGTTTGCTCTTTACAAATTATTAGTATTTGGGGGACTGCTCAAATGGAAATAACTTCCTTTTTGCAGTTTCCTTCCTGTTATTATTTAAAGGCCTGCACATTGTGAAGGCAAAGTTAAACTTGGAACATTATCTCTTTAATAGGTGTAGGATATTTTACCATTCAAATGCAACTTTGACCTTGTAATAACCTTTACGCAACTTCAACTTAGATTCATGCCGATGTAAAGAAAAATTCTCCCCGAAAACATTTGTAATTCTGAAATAGGAACATGATGATAATGTTAGTCAGATGGTGTTAGAACTGAAAATACCACTGGAAAGTCCAAATTTATCATGTTCATGACGGAATATGGGCCGCCTGAAAAATGCATTTTATTAAAAGCACCAATTGCATAACATTCATTTTAGTATGGATCTCTTTACTGAAGAACAATAGCAAAGACTAAATTCATCTCCTAATTTACTAAATGTCTCCATCTCTAGGAATAGAATTACAGAATTAGAGCACATGGTTATTAAAGGAAAGTAGGACTGTCAGTTAATTGCAGTCAATTTTGCCAATCAGTATATTTTTTTTTGGTGATAAATACCAGTATTTAAACTAAGTTAATTTTTTACGTCACAGAATAAAACCAGCTTCCAATAAAATGAAGCTCTCTTGGTCAATAATAACTATAGTGAAGGCTGCAGCAGAGAGCTGACCAGTCAACATCTGAGAAGAGAAAGTCAATGACTCATAGAGTCAGAGATGTACAGCAGGGGAACAGACCCTGAGGTCCAACTCATTCATGCCGACCAGATATCCTAAATTAATTTTGTCCCATTTTCCAGCATTTGGTCCCATATCCCTCTAAACCCTTCCTATTCACATACCCATCCAGATGCATTTTAAATGTTGTAATTGTACCAGCCTCCACCATCTATTCTGACAACTCATTCCAGACATGCACCACCCTCTGTGCAAAAACGTTGCTCCTTAGATCCCTTTTAAAACATTCTCCTCTCACCTTAAACCTATGCCCCCGAGTTTTCTATTCCCCTACCCTTGGCAATTTACCCTATCATGCTCCTCATGATTTCATAAACCTTTATAAGGTCACCCCTCAGGCTTTGACTCTTCAGAGAAGGTAGCCCAAGTCTATTCAGCCTCTCGCTATAGCTTAAACCCTCTAATTCTGGCAGAGCCAGCTATCAGAGTGACCAGGATGTCTGACACTCTTGTTCTTCTCTGTCAGCCAGAGCTCCCTGAATGGACCAGATTAACAGCCCCAATCAGGGAACCCATAATCTATCAGGTGCACCTGGCTGACCTTGTTATAATCACTCCAGAAAGATTCAATATTTCCTGTTTTTATGTTAGATTTCCAGCAGTCATCGTATTTTGCTTTGAGTTTGATGTTGCTTTTGCTTTCTACCACCACACAAAAATTTAATTAAAAATAGCACATTACTTCAATTTCCCTCAGGCTGATCCTAGCATTTTTCTCAAAGCAATGTCAGTGGAGCACTTATTATATCTAATAGATTATTGTGTCATAAATCTGGGGAGCTATTAATAGGTGCTTGGATTGAATTATTGAGCAGTAGACATTAATGCCAGAACATTAGCCGTAAGTTGTTTGACATCATGTGAAAAAGTTGGAAAAACAATAAACCTCATAGTTCACTTTGTTAAATCTTTCTTCCCCATGTCCTGCCCGATACAATGGCAGTCTCCTTGGTCAGTTACAAGAAACAGTTCTTTTTAATAAACATTCCAGCTACATCAGTATACTGCTTTATTAATACCTGTAATGATTAGAGTGAAAATTCGTATGCACAAATATAATGATGCAAGACTAGCACTTTCCCTTGGGGGTGACTTCTTCCCATCATCCAGATGTTAGCCAATTCAAACACTACACCATTAATTATAAAGCTCATGAGGAGAATATATTTCAGGCAGAAATACTTAAGTCATCTTGTTGCTTTGTTTTTGTAATGTGCAACCAATTACACCATGTATTTATCGTATTCCTCAGTAAGCAAAATGGCTCCCCAGGGAATTTCATTAAGGGGCATTTTCTTTATGGAAACAAGGACAGCAATTCTGAGGAGGAAGTATTTTCTTAAGGATACTAATTTACTAATTTGTCCATTTTTCTCCTTTGTCAATAAGATGCCCTATTTTTCAGTGATTTCTGCTGCTCGAGAAACTTGTTGCTCCAGGCAACTCCACTCACAAAGATATTTGGGGTGAAGATGATCTCTCCATCAATTTAAATGGGAAAACACCTTCATTAATATTAGGGATTAATGCATCTTTTTATGGAAGTTCTATTTATAAAGATGGAAGAAAACAAGCATCATTAAGGGTTGTCCGTGGACTCACATTTAATTGATTACTTCATGTCATGGGCTTCTTAATTACAGTACAGATGGAAATCATTCGATTCTCTGACCCTAGACATTTGATAATCCTGGCACCACTGAAAAGGTAATCCTGTGCTTTTTTTCATGAATGCTTGAATATTTTTCTCTTTAAATGGATTAAAAATCTAGCTGCATACTTTAGAGTTAGGCCTTTTAAGCTGAAAAGAAAGAAAAAAAGGCAGTCTTGTCCTTTTGATGAGCTAATTCTCCTTTTAAGTCTCATGACTGGCATACTTCAATATAACATGGCAAGGCATTCCACACTCTGGCATGAAAGGAATTCATACCTTTTAGATATCTTTAATCTGTTCAAACAAGTTAGGACACATATCTAGAGCCTAACAGGTTGATAGAGGCGAGAACCTCAAGATATTTAAGAACAATGAGGATAGATATTTGAAATGCAATAACATATGAAGCTCTAGACCATGTGCTGAAAAATGGGATTTAAAAAGATGGATGTTTGATAACCAACATGGACATGATGGGCTGAAGAGCCTCTTTCTGTGCTGTGAAAACTCTGTGGTGGACGGATTTTGAGCCCAGACCTTCTGTGCCAAAGATAGGAACAGAACCATTGTGCCACAAGAGCACTGCATACATACCTTTCATGCTTCTAATACCTAAGTCTAAATTTATCTTCCCTTATTAAAAGTTCACTGACCAACTGAATAATGTTTCAGTATCTACAAACTCAAATCTAGTAAATATTTGAATCTACGGGGAGTTAATGTTCTGAAATAGTTTCTTTTTAAACAACTCACTGTTCCTTGGCATTGAGTAATGCTCATGAACAGAGCAGCTAGGCACAACATCATTTATCTCATTGATGTTTGCAGGACCTTGCTGAGTGAAAATTAGCTCATTCATTTTCCTGTGGTGTTTATGTTACAAGAAGCATGCCACATACTATGAAGTTCTTTGGCATATAGTGAGGTCATGAATCATGCTATATGTATGCAAATTCTTTCTTCATCATATCTATTAGAAACATCTCAAAATACTCCATTTGTCAATTGCTGGCTTTGCTAACAAAGTTGACCTCTGTGAAATATCTGTTCAAAAAAAGGTTATGAATTATAATGAATTATGTCACCAAATACAGCAGCCATCTTGCCGGCAACATGGTCCGCCCAACAGACCAACAACTTCATCCATTTGATGGTGCTGCTGAAGGAGAAATGATGGTTAAGAGAGAGGGAGAATTCCATCCTCTTCAAATAGGGCTTTGAGCATTTAAATATCCACCTCAACTAGGATTGGGATATAGGCCGTCACTTCGACTGGGCCAACACATTCATCCTAGGACAAGCCAAACAGACATGCATGACAATTCCTAGAAGCATGGCATTCCAACCGGAACTCTATTAACAAACACATCGAGTTAGACCCAATCTACACCCCCTGAGAAAACAAACAGGAAATGACATTGCCACAGGAACTGATGTCACCACAGGAAATGACATCACCAACCCAAAAAACCCAAACATATAAATAGAAAGCAAGAATTATCAACAGTGCTTTGACTGGAGGCCCACTGAAGATGTTACCTAGTGTGACGAAATGTCTGGAAATGAACCTTCCAGGTCAGCGAGCAAACCTCCATCCAGAACCTCAACCTGAGCTACAAATCTTCTCAAAACTTGATATAGGCCAACAGTTTAATTTCTCATCAATGGTATGGTACTGGAGTGTCAATTTGAAAATGCTGAGAGAAAAATGTGAGAAAAGACAAAATATTAGTTGGGCCCTGAATTGCTGCAATGTTTGTAGTCAATGATTAATAATGCATTTTTTGTGATTTATAGAGGTTACAATGCTGTAGGAAAAGTATTTACAAATAGTTGTCTTCTGAGCTGTTTCTCCTTTCAAAATCTGTCAACTTCCTGATGAAGGGCTTTTGCCTGAAACATCGATTTCAGTGCTCCTTGGATGCTGCCTGAACTGCTGTGCTCTTCCAGCACCACTAATCCAGAATCTGGTTTCCAGCATCTGCAGTCATTGTTTTTACCTCTGTCAACTTTAGTCTGATAGCATGATAATTGAGTTCAGTAACATTGAGGCTGTTGTCCTGCCTGAAACCAAGTAACTCCAAATGCATGGAAAGTTGAATCAGGGATCAGATTCCTTCGTTCATCAGTGTTTTTACCTGTGAGGTCACTTGAGTTCCTCTGGCAGTGCAGTACTCTGTCAGTATACTTGCAATGAATGGATTGTCTTATTAAGAAAGGTTGGAAAGGCTAGGCTTAGATCCACCGGAGGCTAGAAAAGCAAGACTTTAGGATGGCACAGTGGCTCATTCTTTAGTACTGCCAGAGACTCGGGTTCGATTCCACCCATGGGTGACTCTCTATGTGGAGTATACACATTTTCCCTGTGTCTGTGTAGGTTTCCTTCCACAGTCCAAAGGTGTGCAGGTTAGGTGGATTGGCCATGCTCTAGACTTGAATTGATCCTCTTCTTTCTAAGATTTAGCCATGCTAAAATTGTCCAAGGATGTGTAGGTTAGGTGGATTGGCCATGGGAAATGCAGGGTTGCTGGGATAGGTTAGGGGGAATGGGTCTGGGTGGGATGTTCTTCAGAAGGTCAGTGTGGACTTGTTGGGCCAATGGCCTGTTTCCACACTGTAGGGATTCTATTTTTTTTTTAAAATGACGTGATTGAAATATATAAGGCAGATGTGGGTACTGCAGATGCTGGAGAATTAGAGTAGGAAAATTGATGTTTCGGGCAAAAGCCCTTTATCAGGGATGAAGGGCTTTTGCCTAAAATGTTGATTTTCTTGCTCCTCGGATGCTGTCTGACCTGCTGTGCTTTTCCAGCACCACTCTAATTTTAACTGAAATATATAAGGCCCTGAGGATTCTTGACAGGGCGGGGAGGATGTTCCTCTTCTGGGAGAATCTAGAACTAGGGTTCACTGTTTAAAAATCAGGGACTGCCCGTGTAAAACAGAGGCAAAGAGAAGTTTTCACTCCCACTGGATAGACAGATTATGGATCTCTCTTTCTGGAAAGGTGATGGAGGCAGAGTCTTTGTATCTTGTTGAGGTAGATTGATTCTTGTTAAGCAAAGATGTACAAGGTTATTCGCGATAGGCAAGAATATGAAGTAACAGTGAGATCAGCCATGATCTTATTGAATGACAGAGCAGGCTTGAGGGGCTGAATAGCCTACTCTTGCACTGAGAATATCAAGTCTCTGAAGTGGAACTATACCCACAATGTTCTGACTTGAAAACTTTTGAACTACTACTGATTCATGATGCTGAACAAGCTCATGCATAATGAGACTTGATTGGAATTTTAGGAACATGTACTCTGTAATTAAATTATGGTCAATTGATGTTTTTGACCAAATTACCATAGGTCATGTCACCCAGTTCCTGCTTCATTATTTCCTCCTGCTTGTATCATGTGCTGCAATGTAATTAAAAAGACATACACACATAATTATCCTGAGATTGCATTTTCATTAACCTGGCTTGTGCTTCACCAGGACATTTTTACTCAGATGTTAAACAATGTGATCTTCATTAGTGTTAGAGTCTTCGTCTTTGATAATGCATTTGTTCCTGTTCGGCAAGATCACTTTACAGAGTTGGTTTTGTTTGTGTCCTAATGAATGGACTTTGATCCCATCAGGGTGGTAAAAACAGTGACTGCAGATGCTGGTAACCAGATTCTGGATTAGTGGTGCTGGAAGAGCACAGTAGTTCAGGCAGCATCCAAGGAGCAGCGAAATCGACATTTCGGGCAAAAGCCCTTCATCAGGAATAAAGGCAGAGAGCCTGAAGCGTGGAGAGATAAGCTAGAGGAGGGTGGGGGTGGGGAGAAAGTAGCATAGAGTACAATAGGTGAATGGGGGAGGGGATGAAGGTGATAGGTCAGGGAGGAGAGGGTGGAGTGGATAGGTGGAAAAGGAGATAGGCAGGTAGGACAAGTCCGGTCAAGTCATGGGGACAGTGCTGAGCTGGAATTTTGGAACTAGGGTGAGGTGGGGGAAGGGGAAATGAGGAAACTGTTAAAGTCCACATTGATGCCCTGGGGTTGAAGTGTTCCGATGCGGAAGATGAGGCGTTCTTCCTCCAGGCGTCTGGTGGTGAGGGAGCAGCGGTGAAGGAGGCCCAGGACCTCCATGTCCTCGGCAGAGTGGGAGTGGGAGTTGAAATGTTGGGCCATGGGGCGGTGTGGTTGATTAGTGCGAGTGTCCCGGAGATGTTCCCTAAAGCGCTCTGTTAGGAGGTGCCCAATCTCCCCAGTGTAGAGGAGACCGCATCGGGAGCAACGGATACAATAAATGATATTAGTGGATGTGCAGGTAAAACTTTGATGGATGTGGAAAGCTCCTTTAGGGCCTTGGATAGAGGTGAGGGAGGAGGTGTGGGTGCAGGTTTTACAGTTCCTGCCATGGCAGGGGAAAGTGCCAGGATGGGAGGGTGGGTTGTAGGTGGGCGTGGACCTGACCAGGTAGTCACGGAGGGAACGGTCTTTGTGGAAGGTGGAAAGGGGTGGGGAGGGAAATATATCCCTGGTGGTGGGGTCTTTTTGGAGGTGGCGGAAATGTCGGTGGATGATTTGGTTTATGGGAAGGTTGGTAGGGTGGAAGGTGAGCACCAGGGGTGTTCTGTCCTTGCTACGGTTGGAGGGGTGGGGTTTGAGGGCGGAGGTGCGGGATGTGGGCGAGATGCGTTGGAGGGCATCTTTAACCACGTGGGAAGGGAAATTGCGGTCTCTAAAGAAGTGTGTTCGGTGGTGGAACTGGTCCTCCTGGGAGCAGATACGGCGGTGGCGGAGGAATTGGGAATACGGGATGGCATGTTTGCAAGAGGTAGGGTGGGAAGAGGTGTAATCCAGGTAGCTGTGGGAGTCGGTGGGTTTGTAAAAAATGTCAGTGTCAAGTCGGTTGTCATTAATGGAGATGGAAAGGTCCAGGAAGGGGAGGGAGGTGTCAGAGATGGTCCAGGTAAATTTAAGGTCAGGGTGGAATGTGTTGGTGAAGTTGATGAGTTGCTCAACCTCCTCGTGGGAGCACGAGGTGACGCCAATGCAGTCAAACGCTAACACGAGGCCTCACAACGCGCAGCCCTTCAATCCCTCTGCTCCCATCCCAATCTCACCATCAAGCCAGCGGATAAAGGGGGCGCAGTGATAGTCTGGCGCACTGACCTCTACACTGCTGAAGCCAAATGCCAACTCGAGGACACCTCTTCCTATTGCCCCATTCACCTATTGTACTCTATGCTACTTTCTTCCCACCCCACCTCCTCTAGCTTATCTCTCCACGCTTCAGGCTCTCTGCCTTTATTCCTGATGAAGGGCTTTTGCCTGAAACGTCGATTTCACTGCTCCTTGGATGCTGCCTTGACTGCTGTGCTCTTCCAGCACCACTAATCCAGAATTTGTTCCCATCACCTCACCTGCCCTGCAGCTACAAAATAGTGACCTGTAGTTGATTTGGGATATTTGAGTTCACTGTCAGGCTGATAGGTAGCCAGCATTACTGGGGCTTCTGTCAAAGTCTGCTTTTACAAGTACATTAACATTGTTTTACTGACTTGTGCCACTGTCACTTGTTGATCAGGGCTCTTCAAAGGGCTGCTTGGTAAAAATCTGATAAACTCCAACATAATAAGAAGCTGAAGCTTCTTCGATGAGTTTCATGGAGATTTTCCCTCCATAGAAACTTAAAAATAGGAGTAGGAACAGGCCATTTGGCCCCTTGAGCCTGCTCCACCATTCAATATGATCGCTCTAACCATCCAACTCAATCGCCTATTCCTGCTTTTCCCCATATCCTCTGAATGCTTTCACCACAAGTACTCCTTCTTGAAATTATACAATTGATTTGGTCTTGACTGCTTTCTGTGGGGGTGAATTTCACCTGCTCTACTCTCCCTGGGTGAACTCAGTGAGGCCTAGTGAGTTTTCTCACACAATAATCCCGAACCCACCTCACTAACTACCCCCCAGGTCTCAGTGGTGCACCCCTTGTTCCAAGCCAGCTTTATTTGGAAGTATTTGTCACTGTTGGGATATTATGGAAACCATCTTAGATAACCACTTACATACCAGGTCAAGCCTTGGCGGTCCAGAGTCACCCTTCACTCTGAATTCAGGACAGCAGCATTGAACAACCCTGATGACACGTAGGTGACACCTCTGACAGTTCCTGGCACTGCACCCTCCTACACCTACCGTTGTTTAAGGACCAGGCCACAGAGCTTAGCCATCTTTAGTCACATTCCCTCCTACAGCCCTTGAAGTCATAGCCATTCTTTTCCTGGTGTCCAATATGACTCAGCATTTTATCCATTATTCAATGTGGGACCATCACATTCAGGAAAGTCTCCATTTGCTTTAAAACAGACACTTTCCATCAACACTAAAATTGAACAGCAATTAAACAAACAGAAACTGCATTTATCTCTCAGAACAGGTACAAGCTGCCTGCATGTTCAGTGCCAATAATTTAACGGTCATTGAATGATTATTACATCCAGCTCTCATTTACTGAAATCAGGTGTTAAAGGTGGACTTGAAAAACATTACCTCTGCTTTCTCTCCATAGATGTTGCCAGACACGCTGAGTTTCTCCAGCAATTTCTGTTTTTGTGTCAATTGATTCCAGTCGCATCTAGTATTGTGGCTGCATTGCTGTAATCACGCACACAGTGACGGTCCTCCTGCTTAACGTGCTCACCTTTCTCCTCAGAAGATGCTCCCGTCACCAGAGGAAGTTGTAGAAGTAAATACAATAGTAATGTTTAAGAGGCAACCCACAGATATAGGAACGGGCAGGGAATAGAGGGATATGGAAACACATTGAAGCAAAAGGATTTTAGTTTAGAAAGGTGTCAGTACAGGCATGATGGGCTGAGGGGGAGGTTCCTATGCTGTGCTGTTCATTGACCTTTGTTCTATATCTGACCCCTCAAACCCAACAGGATTACAAGAGTTCTCGAACATACAGGCATCATAGCAGCTTCCAGGGTACCTGGTGCTAACTTCTAAGAAGCTGACTTGTGCATTGATGAAATGCAAATCTTTCCTATTGATAAACTCAGCCAACGTTATGATATGGCCCTTCAAACATGACATACGTATTGCCTATATTGAAAAGTGTGATGCTGGAAAAGCTCAGCAGGTCAGACAGCATCCGAGGAACAGGAGAGACGATGATTCAGGCATAAGCCCTTCTATGGGAATGCCCAAAATGTCGGTTCTGCTGCTCCTCGGATGCTGCTGTGCTTTTCTAGTGCCACACCTTTTGACTCTGAATCTCCAGCATCTGCAGTCCTCAGTTTCTCCATGTGTACTGTCTATGGCAGCCTGCAACAGAGGAAGTCAGCTATGTTGCTGAGTCTTACTGACTGGGCTGTAGTACCGATCCCATCACGGGGAAATGAAATGAGGCATGTGATGTGGTAAAAATGGCATCATGATAGCCTTGAAGCATTTGTGGGTGGATGATTGAGAAATTTCGCACAGATTCCCAGCTTCTCCTCAAAAGGAGCTAGTCAGCTAGAAGTTCTATGTTCCTGGGTCACTGTGGTGGCCACTGTGATAGAATGGTCACCCACTCCTTCATGTTGCAGGTCCCTCTACAGTACCTCATTTAGTTCTATTATAGTATTTCTGGACATCATCGATACTATGCCTTGCTCATTCAGAGGAAATGACACTGAGGATGATAGACTCTGACCCTCCTGAGTTTTCTATGGGTATGACCTTCAGCTGTGACCTCCTCATAAGGAAGCTGCTCCTCTGTAGCTTGTTGCTAGCTCTGGGCTTGTTAAGCATCTGTTCCTCCTCCATTTCACTGCAACATTGCAGGAATAGGCATGATAACTCCTGCTGTGGTTTGACCCATCTGTCACGTTTGCAATGAGCCTGTGAGGAGAGTATCAAGAAGAGAACAGGTTCTCAGGTCAGCATTCAGATCACTCACAAATGACAGCTTCACATATTCCTCTACACAGAGGAGCATGAAGATCTCTCACAAGGAGGGTCATGAACTGAGTCAAAATGGAACCTGACATTCAGCTTTATTCCAATGAAAGCACTACCAGTCACACTGCAAGGACAAAGTAGGACCTTGCAAGTGTTTCATGTATCATTCCTTCTCCTCCCAGCCACCAACTGCACAAGTCATCAATGTACAGTTAAAGCTGTGAGGGAATCAGTCCCATGCTCCTGTGCAGCCTATGAGGTTATGTATTAGCTTTTCACAGATGCCTCTTTTAAGGTCACCCAGGATTATTTCTGATTTTGCAAGGATCAATGACATGATCAAAATTGTTTGTAACAGTCTTTTGCACTCCAAACATTTGCATGCTGCATGCATTTCACATGCACATTGCTATGCCTGGATGGATGCAACTCCAACAACACTCATTTTGATACCATCCAGGACAAAGCGGCCCACTTGATTGGCACCATATCCACAAGCATCCATTCTCTCCACTACCAACGCTCTGTAGCAGCAGTGTGTACCATCTACAAGATGCACTACATAAATTCACCAAAGATCCTTAGATAGCACCTTCCAAACCCATGACCACTTCCAAATAGAAAGACAAGGGCAACAAGTACATAGGAATTCCATCACCTGTCTGTTCCCCTCCAAATCACTCACCATTCTGACTTGGAAATATATTTCATTCCTTCAATGTCTCTGGGTCAAAATCCTGGAATTCCTCTCTGAAGGGTATTATGGGTCCACCTAGAGCAAGTGGACCGCAGTGGTTCAAGAGGATTTGGGCTAGAGGGAATAGGTTGGGGCTGTTTTCCCTGGAGCTAAGGGATGACTTTATAGAGGTTTATAAATCGTGAGGGGCATGGGTAGGATAAATCAACAAAGTCTTTTTCCTGTGGTGGGGTAGTCCAGAACTAGAGGGCATAGGTTTAGGGTGAGAAGGGAGCGATATAAAAGAGACCTAAGGGGCAACTTCTTCACGCAGAGGGTGATGCGTGTATGGAAAGAGCTGCCAGGGGAAATGGTGGAGGCTGGTACAATTGCAACATCTGGATGGGTATTTGGTAGGAAGGATTTGAAGGGATATGGGCTGGGTGCTGGCAGGTGGGACTACATTGGATTGGGATGTCTGGTTGGCATGGCTGAGTTGGACCAAATGGTCTGTTTCCATGCTGTACATCTCTATGACTCTAAGAGGGTAGCTCACCACCACTTTGTCAAGGGCAACTTGGCATGGGTAATAAATATTGGCCCAGCCAGTGATGCCCCTGTCCCGCAAGTGAATATAAAAAAACTTTCATCATGAATTTCCCACTTTCACTGTCCTTGTCCTGCTTTCAATCCCCAGCACTGAGTTCCCCTCTTTACCTTTCTACAACAGTGACCCTGATATTGTCCCCCAATTGACATTCATCGAGCAAGCCTGCAGGACTGCCCTTCACCCACACCCCTGACTGATTCGGATGGACAGCCTCAGCTGTTGACTGACGGACTCCTGAATGCTCTCTTGCAGGTCTGAAACTGAGATATAATTGTGCCATACAGCAACACGATCAATCCCTTTGACTGATCACTGCTGAAAGACCTGACTGGTTTTGCGTCTGCACTAAACAGCAGGGCAAGGCAGACATTCTGTGAGCTTCCAATTTCTGTCTGCAAGGCCAAAGTGCATAAATGCAAAGTGAAATTAGGCAAAGTCAGGCAGGGGGGAGGTGGCGTGGGGTGGGGTGGGGGTTGGTGTGGGGGGGGGGTGTTAGGTGTGGGGGGGGGGTTGCTGGGAGTATCCAGGTAAACACAAACTACACTGTGTGCTAAGAGAGGGAGCGAACAGCCCTGACATACAGCTTGGTCAAATCTATGAGCTGGGTGCTTGTTCCTGCATGCAAAGCATTCATACAGTAGCATTGTAAGAGCATATGACATAGAAACAGAATTCAGCCCATCAAGAGGGTGGCACGGTGGCTCAGTGGTTAGCACTGCTGCCTCATAGTGCCATGGACCTGGTTTCGATTCCAGCCTCAAGCAACTGTCTGTGTGGAGTTTGCACGTTCTCCCCGTGTTTCCTCCCACAGTCCAAAGATGTGCAGATTAGGAGAATTAGCCATGCTAGATGTGTAGATTAGGTGCATTAGTCAGGGATAAATGTACAGTAATTGGGGAATGGGTCTGGCTTGGTTGTTCTTTGGTGGGTTGGTGTGGAATGCTGGGCCAAAGGGCCTGCTTCCAGACTGTAATAATTCTAATTCTAAAAATTCTGCTTTGTTACGAGGTCATGGCTGATCCGATAACCCTCAACTCCACTTTCCTGTCTTTTCCATTCCAGTGAAAGGTGTTGGTGAGCTCGAAAGTGCAGGATTAACATGCAGAAGCATACTGGAAGTGAATCAGAAAAATGCCATGATGATGTGACACTGGTGCACATTGGACACTAATGTCCAGAAACATGGATTGTGTGTGGTTGCTGCTCATGGAATCTGTTCCTGAGACATTAGTGATGGGTGTCCAAGATGGAGGTCCAGAGAAGTGAACTGGAGTCGCTAGTTACCTGCTCTCTCATGAGAAATTCCTGGTGTCTAGTTCTAGCTGGTGGGTGGGAGAATTGGAATTTGCATATTAATGAAGTGAGGTTAGGTAGCAATGATGGTGAGAATGAGCAACAATCCCATCGATAAGCCTTGAGCTGCCCTTTTTTGTGGATCTCATTTTGATATCTGGGACTTGATTGGAAAATGCAGCTTGTCAGTCTCAATGCTGGGAAAGCACTCGCTCGACATATCATGGGATCCCGCCAAATATCTCCCTATAGCCATCTCACTTAGGGCTGGGGAAGAATCCGTGTGAAGATTATTCACTTATTAAGGCAAACCTGATGCTGACCAAAACAAGCATTTTAAAGCCAACTAAGAGTTGGTTGAATCAAAGATTAAGATAAGTACATAACACTTTCAATTTTTTGATGCGCAAGGGTTGTGAACAATAATTATTTCAATGTAGGTGAATCACACAATAGAATAGCACTACAGTATATGCAAACTCTCTCCTTCAATAGCACATTGGCAATGGTACAATCAGCATAGTGTATGAAAGAGGCTGCACATGGGCCTTTTCACTCTTGGGCCTTCTAGCTCAATTGGCAGATCAGCTTGTGGCACTGTGCAGGTTCAATTCCATTCCCATTATAGTTACCCTTTAAAGTCTGAGAGTACCATAGAGGTGCTCTTTCATTAGAGAAGGACAACTGATGGTGGTTTAACTTGAGGGACACCATGCCTGAGGCAAGGGGATGAGGTCAAGAATGTGGGACTTCATGGTGACCTTCAGTTCATGGGAATTGAACCACACTGTTGGTATCGTTCGATATCATAAACCACCCATCGAGCCAACCAGTACTACAGTCCAATTGTGCAAGTGGGTCATGACTTAATGGGTTGCATTCTTGTAACAAGGTTCCAAGTACCAAATGTTTGAGCACAATAGCCAAGGCTAACTCTCTGGTGCATAGGGAGGTGCTACACAGTTGGAAACATTGGCTTTTCAATTATTTATTAAACCAAAACCCTATCGACCTGATGGTCAAAGTTAGAAAAATGCCCCTGGAATTATCTCAGGGAAGAGTAGTGGTGTATCTGGGGAATAGAAATGCTTCAAACAACATCACAACAAACAGATTATTTGGATATTATTGATTTGGAAATGCCGGTGATTGCCTGGGGTGTACTAAGTTAAAAATCACATAGCATGAGGTTAAAGTCCCACAGATTTAATTGGAAGCAATAGCTTTTGGAATGCTGCTCCTTCATCAGGTGGTTGTCAATTAAACCTGCTGGACTATAACCTGGTGTTGTGATTTTTAACTTTGGATGTTATTGTCAGTGGGAATTTGTTGCCATGTTTCCTATATTACGCTCTATTTTGTGGTATTATTTATTTGTGTTTCATTGATTGTAAAATGCTTTGAGATGTGAGGTGTTCATGAGAAGTGCTCTGTAAATGCATGTTATATTTTAATTATTTGAACAATGCAAGTTGTTTCATACGTGGTATGCTGTCCTTTAACCTGAGGGATGGGTGAAAATTCAATGGAGTTTTCAATGTGAAACAATTGGATGTTTGAGCAAACTGGGGGCTGACTGACGTTAGCAACATGCCAAAGCCATTGTTGAAAGACATTCCAAACAAAGAAGCTTCTGTTGAAGTATCACACCATTGCTAACCGCAGCATGCCGAGATGTGTTTTGTGCCTTTTAAATGAGCTGTGTCGCATCTTGCTGCTGTTTTCATTCCCATAAACCAGGATGTTTTATGAATATATGGTATGTATGAAAACCAAGAGATTCTCAAATAACACAATCACCTCACACTCCTGTTTAAAACATTTGGCTTCAGCCCTTGTCCTCACATGCTGCTGATGGGTCAAGATACTTATTGAGATTGTCAAAGGTTGTTTCAACCTATACCTCTCAATAGTGACAATATTCTTTACTTCTCCCTTTACTTTTAACTTGCACAGAATTTTCTACTTCTATAATCTTTCCCTCAGCCCTCTATGACTGCACATGCAGTCTGGAAAGAAATCTAAGTGTTAGTACTATTTTAATCAGCACCATTTGATCCTAACTTGGATCTGTGGGCAAAGGAATTAGCCTTTGAATACAAAAAAAATAAAACCACTGTGAAAGAACTGGATTATTCAATGTAGGAATTAAGTGGTCCATTGGCTTTATTGTATTACAATAACAGTTTTTTCTAATTAAATGACAGGCATTTATAAATTAACTTATTAATTATTGTCCTGTCTGTGCTTGCCACGAGTATATTCATGGAGGCATTAGTGAGTAAAACAAACAGATACTAGTCAGAATGAAGGCTGACAGCAGATAACCTTTACAGTAGCTAACTAGGTATTTTCTGCATTAGAGTGTGAACGACATTGGAACAGTTACATGCAGCACCGATGAGTGAGGAAAGAAAGGCTTGTTTGGTCCATTTTATCCTATGCAGTGTTGCTGTGAGGATGCATTGAGTAGACACTTGTCATAGAGGGGAGGTAAAGAGTTGACAAAACTAAATGGTTTTGAATCTATTCAGACACACTTAAGTTTCTAGTACAGGGCACTGGCAGAGGCCTGTTAGTTGGTTAAATTTTTGAAGCTGTAAATACACAGGACAAATGAAAAGATTTAAGATTAAATACTGTTCCTGAAGATACAAAGAAGTAATTTCAAGGCTCTAATTTCATGCAGGAATTTAGAGAACAATTATAAACATTTCCGGCTGTACACAGACTTCGTTCTTTCAGCTTAATTTAAAGCCCTTGATCAGATTACTATCATATAATCATTCCCAGGTGTCCATTATTTTTTTTTTGTTTTTATTTAAAAGGAACAAATGTAAAACTCTTCGTATCAACCAGCACGCTTTTTATAAAATATTTAGGTCAGAGATGGAATTCAACCATGGAAGCTTTCCAGTGTGGAATTTCCTGCCATTTTATGACAACGTAAACATTGGAACACAAGAGGTCATGATCAGTGCCAAAGAACTGCCACAATGATAAGCTACTGAGATCGGGAAAATAATCCAGTTTCCTATATTGTAAATCTGAAAACGCATGAACTCATAGCAAACCTCCTTCACTGTATAAGCAAGTTAACTAACGGATATACTTGGAGTCAAGGTCAGAACAATGTCTGTTAAATGTTTGACTCTGCCAAATCCAACACCCCGTTACAATCTTTAAAGAGGGCAGCATTTATTTTAACTGTCATCACCAGTTAGTAAGCCATATTAGTAAACCCCAGAAGCTGTTAAACAGGTAGAAAGAAACACTTAACTGGTCCAAAGATGGAAACCCAATTTACCAGCTCACTTCTCATTCACTGCTGTTGTATCACACAATGTCAGCATGTGTGAATCTGAAGGCTGCATTTTCAAACCCTGCACACAAAGCGTAAGTTATAATATATGCTGTTAATTGAGTGTAGTACTCAGTGAAAGTTGTCTTGTCAGGTACCAGCTTTTAATATGTTAAGCTGATACAACCTGGCTATCTGTTCAACTGGAAATAGAAGTTCCCACAACACTATATGAAAAACAATGACATTCTCTTAATACGCCCCATGCCTTAAGCGATATCATTGAATTCAGATCATTTATCCCTTTATACAAATTGGCATACCTATTTTCTAATGTAGCAGTATTAACTACAATTATAAATCAATTAATTGGCTGTGCCCCTCCTCAGGTTGTTCTAAAGGATGTGACTGAAAGCAAAACAAAGCTCATTTGTTTCTTCTTTTCATTCTGTTTCTTTCTTATCTATAGATCACGATTCAGAAACAATCTTTAGAAACGCAATCCAGATTCAAAATGGTTTTCCTCTTACTGATATGTGTCGTAATTAAGCACAATGAATATTATCGTCCCAGTACGTGTTACTCAATTTTCAGACAATGTTAACTTGCAGTTCAGACATCATGGATCCAATTTTCGCAACACCATTAAAACTCCATTTTAAATGGAGTTAGTTTGCAATTCATTCCTGTGCAGTTCACAGAAACTTCTGCATACTTAAATCATCAGGTCCCTCCACTCTTATGTGATTCAATTGTGGTAAATGTCTAAAACTTGAAGCATAACAATTAAGCTAGTTAAGGGCAGGTCTGAACTTTGTGGATTCATTTCAATAGCCATGGCACTCTTTTGGGGAATTAACGTACCCCAGTGGATGTGGTCTAATGACACCCTTCACAGGAGATAAGGCATCCTGTATAAGGTACAACTGTGAGAGAGGTCAGATGCCCTTTGGGTTTGTTAACAGTAGAAATGTTTGTACAGAAAATGTGGATAAACTCATTGTAACCATCCAGCTCACAAAGAACTGTCAAAGCTATCAAAGAACTGTTAAGATGTCAAAAGACCCTGTCAATACCAGCAGAGCTAAAATAAGATTTTGTTCTATTTCAATCTGTTAGTTGACATTATCCTGAGGCTGCTTTTCATTACTGGATAAGTGCAACATGGCTGATATCACAAGGACCCATTATCACAGCAGGCTGCCTTCCATGTCACAGTTTGATTGGAAATTACAAGTAGTTTTAGATACTTTAATGTGGGACTATGAATTCCATCACAGTTTTTTCACATGAATAAAATGCTTTAATGAGCTGAAGGAATTTTAATGTAGTGAAAGTGTTTTTATAAATGTATTTTTTTTCTCAATATAGTGAAGTTTACAAAACACTTACTTTATTGAATAAGCTTTATTTTTCTCTTTTGTGAATGGGTTCTGTAAAAGGTTCCTGCTTCCATTCCTTTACAAATGGTTCTTGGGCTGTAGGCTTTATTAAAGAACAAAATTACACAAACACAAACATAGAATTTGGTTCAACCTGAAACCTGACATTTTGTTGAATCCAGTGAAGTCCATAAAACAGGTACATCCATAATAATTGCGATCACACCAACATATAGTTAAAATAACTAGCCCCAATTCAAATCTTTTTGCAATGAGCTGTAAAGGACTCCTCTAGATCCCAGCTGTGATTTGACAACAGCTCCTGGTTAACCCAACAAAATCACCATGATTTGTTCACACCCAACTAAATACAAGAGAAGCTCTACATTTCCATCCCAAACTCTCAAAAAAATCCTCAGATCCATCTCATGGTGAGGCATCCTTGGCTTCTAAGTTGATGAGCACGCAAGTTATTTTCTCCTTCCTTGACAGAAGTTAATGGGTTCTGAGCATTGGCTGTTGTTTTACAATAATGGTATTCTCGATTTCCTAATTGAGTTATATGATGGTGGTTGCTCGATATCATTGTTTATGATCCAGTGTCTTTGCTGCATCAGGCTTTAGTAGTTACCTTGAACCATTGTCATTTGATTTTCCTGTCCTTGGTTGTATCTTTTGAGTTACAATATTTGAATTAGACCCTAGACTGACAGTGTGCAGATGATTGACTTTTATTTCAATGTACTTATGTCAAGGGGCCAGTCAGCACCAAACTACCCCTTCCAGTCTTCTCCGGTCACCCACTCCAGCTTCCAAACCAACCCACTATTACCAACCACATCGAATAACTCCCCCACAACCGCCCCCAGCCATCAGTCTCACAACTGGGATCCAGTGACAAACTTGCGCAGCTTTTTAAAAACTTCATTTATTGTTGTTACATGTATCGAGATACAGTGAAAAGTGTTGTTTTGTGTGCTATACAGGCAGATTGCACCATACATCAGGGTAGCAGAACAGAATGCAGAATGCTGTGTTACACCCACAGAATAGGTACAGACAGAGAGATCAACATTATAATTTGAGAGGTCCGTTCAAACGTCTGATAACAGTGGGGAAGAAGCTGTTTGGAGGTACCTCCAAACTTTTATGTCTTCTATCTGATGGAAGAAGGAGAAGAGAGTATAGCTCGTGTGGGAGGGATCTTTGATCATGCTGGTTGCTTTCCTGAGGCAGTGGAACCACCACCACCCCAATGGTACTGACATTTAATAGCTCTTGGCAGACACTAAAAGATAATGGGAGTGAAATTAATCTACATATAAGCAATGTGAATCAGATTTATATTGAGCTGACCACTAGAGTGATTGAGTCACAGAGATGTACAGTATGAAAATTGACCCTTCAGTCCAACTCGTCCATCCTAACCAGATATTCTAAATTAATTCATTGCCATTTGACAGCACTTGGGCCATATCCCTCTAACCCCTTTCTATTCATATACCCGTCCAGATGCCTTTTAAATGTTGTAATTGTACCAGCCTCCACTACTTCCTCTAGCAGCTCATTCCATATACACACCATCCTCTGTGTGAAAAAGTTGCCCCTTAATCCCTTTTAAATCCTTCCCCTCTCACCATAAAACCTATGCCCTCTAGTTCTGGACTCTCCCAACCCAGGGAAAAGACCTTGTCTATTTATCTTATCCATGCCTTCTTTAAACTTCTATAAGGTCACCCGTCAGCCTCTAATGTTCCAGGGAAAACAGTCCCAGCCTGTTCAGCCTCTCCCCATAGCTCAAACCCTCCAACCCTGGCAATACCCTTGTAAATCTTTTCTGAACCCTTTCAAGTTTCACAACATCCTTCCTATAGGAGGGAGTCCGGAATTGCACACAGTATTCCAAAAGTGGCCTAACCAATGTCCTGTACAACCACAACATGACCTACCAACTCTTGTACTCAGTGCTGTAACAAACAACAGAAAGCATAAGTGCCTACTTCACTATCCTATCTACTGGAGACTCCACTTTCAAGGAACTATGAACCTGCATTCCAAGGTCTCTTTGTTCAGCAACACTCCTCAGGTATTGCCATTAACTGTATAAGTTCAGCCCTTTCCAAAATGCAGCACCTCACATTTATCTAAATTAAACTCCATCTGCTACTCTTCAGCCCATCAGACTATCTGATCAAGCTCCTGTTGTACTCTGAGGTAACCTTCTTCACTGTCCACTTAACCTCTGACTTTGGTGTCATCTGCAAACTTACTAACTATGTCTCGTATGTTCATATCCAAATCATTTATATAAATGATGAAAAGCAGTGGACCCAGCACTGATCCTTGTGACACACCACTGGTCACAGGCCTCCAGTCTGAAAAACAACCCTCCACCACCATGCTCTGTCTTCTACCTTTGAGCCCCCAGTTTTGTAACCAAATGGCTAATTCTCCCTGTATTCCATATGATCTAACCTTGCTAACTAGTCTACCATGAGGAACCTTGTCGATACCTTACTGAGGTCCATATAGATCACGTCTATCTCTCTGCCCTCATCAATCCTCTTTGAAACTTCTTCAAAAACCTCAATCAAGTTAGTGAGACATGATTTCCGACAGACAAAGCCATGTTGACTATCCCTAATCAGTCCTTGCCTATCCAAATATTTTAAATCCTGTCCTTCAGGATTCCCTCCAACAGCTTGCCCACCACAGATGTCAGGCTTACTGCTCTATAGTTCCCTAGCTTTTCCTTACCACCTTTTGTAAACAGTAGCACCATATTAGCCAACCTCCAGTCTTCCAGCAGCTCAGTGACTATCAATGATCCAACTATCTCAGCAAGGAGCCCAACAATCACCTTTCCATCTTTCCACAGAATCTGAAGTACACCTGATCTGATCCTGGGAATTTATCCGTCTTTGTGTTTTAAGGAGCACCTCCACTCTGTAGTATGAACATTTTTCAAAATGTTACCATCTATTTCCTCCTATTTTGTATCTTCCTCATTCTTCTCCATGATAAACACTGATGCAAATTACTTGTTTAGTATCTCCCCATCTCCTGCGGTTCCATACATAGGCTGCCTTGCTGATCTTTGGTCCTATTCTCTCCCTCGTTACCCTTTTGTCCTTAATGGTATTTATAAAATCCCTTTGTATTCTCTTTACCTTACTTGCCAAAACTATCTTATGTCCCTTTTTTGCCCTCCTGATTTCCTTCTTAAATGTATTGCTATTCCCTTTATACTCTTCTAAGGATTCACTCAATCTCTGCAGTCTATACCTAACACATGCTTCCTTCTTTTTCTTACCAAAACCTCAATTTCTTTCGTCATCCAGCATTCCCAACACCTACCAGCCTTTCCTTTCATCCTAATGACCATACTGTCTCTGGACTCTTGTTATCTAATTTTTGAAGGCTTTCCATTTTCCATTCATCCCCAAACAACTTTTGAAAGTTCTTGCCTAATATCATCAAAATTGGCCTTCCTCCAATATAGAACTTCAACTTTTAGATCTGGTCTATCCTTTTCCATCACTATTTTAAAACTGATAGAATTATGGTTGCTGGCCCCAAAGTGATCCCCCACTGTTACCTCAGTCACTTGCCCTGCCTAATTTCCCAAGAGTAGGTCAAGTTTGGGCAGCATAGTGGTTCAGTGGTTAGCACTGCTACCTCACAGCGCCAGGGTCCCAGGTATGATTCCAGCCTTGGGCGACTGTCTGTGTGGAGTTTGCACATTCTCCCTGTGTCTGCATGGGTTTCCTGCGGGTGCTCTGGTTTCCTCCCACAATCCAAAGATGTGCAGGTTAGGTGAATTGGCCATGCCAAATTGCCCATAGTGTTCAGGGATGTGGCGGTTAGGTGCATTAGACAGGGGTGAATATAGGGTCTGGGTGGGTTACTTTTCAGAGGGTCAGTGTGGACTTGTTGGGCCGAAGGGCCTGTTTCCACACTGTAGGAATTCTAATTCTTTTGCACCTTCTTTAGTACGTACATCCACTTACTTAATCAGAAAATGTTCTTGTACACCCTTAACAAATTCCTCTCCATCTAAATCCTTAACACTATGGCAGTCTCAGTCTATGTTTGGAAAGTTAAAATCCCCTACCATAACCACCCTACTATTCTTACAGATAACTGAGATCTCCTTCCAAATTTGTTTTTAAATTTCCCGCTGACTTTTGAGGGGGTCTATAGTACAATCCCAATAAGGTGAACGGTTTGAATTGATTTATCCTACGCCCAATTTTAATTTTCATTAAAGCATATTTGTTTGAGTCTATTTGAAAAGTCATTTTCACCTTCAATATTCCAAGATCTGTCAACTTACCTTTAAATATTGAACCTTCAAAATCCAAGGAAGCAAATGCAGCTTAAAGAGCTAAATAACATTTGAATAGGAAGAAGATAACAAAGATGATCAAAACCAAAAGTCCTGGAATCTCACAATGACTCAGGCAGCAACTGTGAAGAGAGAAGCAACATTTACATTTTAGGCTAGCTATTTGAGGATTATGGGAAGGGAAGGTCACTGTGAACTCTGCAGTGAATTACATTAAGAAATTAAGAATTCTCAATCTTGCTCTAATCATCATAAGGCAGTAGCCTGTGGTTAGAATGGATGTTCCTATAATTTTACAGATTATTTCTTAGTTGCTAATATTAAAAACTAAATAATAAATTTGAATTTCTATTTCTTTCATGCCTAGGGCTTTCCAAAGCATTAACGGACAATGAAGTATTTTTGATAATCACTGCAAATAATGCAGTGAAATAGATGGTTTTAATTTCTGTGTTGCCTATTAATGTGGTCAAGCTGCATAACACTGAGCAATAAAAAGCTATCCTGGCCTATGGTCATTTTTTGATAGACCATAACCAATATAAGTTAACAGAAAGGCTAATCTTTTCTTATGGAAAAAGCAGGCAACCAGTTCTAAGTTCCTTAAATCCTGTAATGACTGAACAGATTCCAACTCATTGTTGCTGTAATATAGCCGGGGCCCATGGAAGAATCCAAGAACAATATTTTTGTGAGAGTTAAAAGGCCTGTACTTGTCTTTTCCGATTAAATGTTAGTATTTGGAATGAGCTATGATCCATCCAGTTGCAGAAAGTTAGAGCCAAATAAGCATTAAATGTACATTCTGCCTATAGTCATTAGTTCTGGAACAGCTACAGCTTGTCTGGCCTGGAGTAATAACTTCTCTGTCAGTTGATTATACCATGGTGTTTATACACACTGAAGGTACACATTTTCAATCCATAGAGTCATAGAGATGTATAGCATGGAAACAGACTCTTTGGTCCAACTCATTCATGCAGACTAGATATCCCAACCCAATCTAGTCCCACCTGCCAGTATCCAGCCCATATCCCTCCAAACCCTTCTTATTCATATACCCATCCAAATACCTTTTAAATGTTGCAATTGTACCAACCTCCACCACTTCCTGTGGCAGCCCATTCCATACACGTAACACCCTCTCTGTGAAAAAGTTGCCCCTTGGGTCTCTTTTATATCTTTCCCCTCTCATCCTAAATCTATGCCCTCTAGTTCCTGACTCCCTCACCCCAGGGAAGTTACTTTGTCTATTTATCCTATCCATGCTCCTCATGATTGTATAAACTTCTATAAGGTCACCCTCAGCCTCCGATGCTCCAGCGAAAACATCCCCAGCCTGTTCAACCTCTCCCTATTGCTCAAATCCTCCAATCCTTTACATCCTTGTAAATCTTTTCTGAACCCTTTCAAGTTTCACAACATCCTTCAGATAGGATGGAGACCAGAATTGCATGCAATATTCCAAAAGTGGCCTAACTAATGTCCTGTACAACCACAACATGACCTTCCAACTCCTGTACTCAATACTCTGACCACTAAAGAAAAGCATTCTAAACACCTTCTTCATACCCTATCTACCTACTCTACTTTCAAGGAGCTATGAACTTGCACTCAAAGGCCTTTTTGTTCAGCAACACTCACTAGGACCTTACCATTAAGTGTATAAGTCCTGCTAAGTTTGGCTTTCGCAAAATGCAGCACCTCGCATTTATTCTCGCATTTGGCCCATCTGATCAAGTTCCCATTGTAACCTTCTTTACTGTCCACTACACCTCCAATTTTGGTGTCATCTGCAAACTTACTAACCGTACCTCTTAAGCTCAATCCAAATCATTTATATTAATTTGAAAAGTAGTGGACCCAGCACCGATCCTTGTGGCACTCCACTGGTCACAGGCCTCCAGTCTGAAAAACAACCCTCCACCATCACCCTCTGTCTTCTACCTTTGAGCCAGTTCTGTATCCAAATGGCTAGTTCTCCCTGTATTCTAGGACTTTTGGTTTTGATCATCTGTGTTATCTTATTCCTATTCAAATGTTATTTAGCTCTTTAAGCTGCATTTGCTTCCCTGGATTTTGAAGGTTCAATGTTTAAAGGTAGGTTGATAGTTCTTGGAATATTGATGGTGAAAATGACCTTTCAAATAGGCACAACATACAGGGAGATCTAACCTTGCTAATCAGTCTCCCATGGGGAACCTTACTGAAGTCCATATAGCTCACGTCCACTACTCTGCCCTCATCAATCCTCTTTGTTACTTCTTCAAAAAACTCAATCATGTTTGTGAGACATGATTTCCCACGCACAAAGCCATGTTGACTATCCCTAATCAATCCTTGCCTTTCCAAAAAACATGTACATCCTGTCCCTCAGGATTCCCTCCAACAACTTGCCCACCACCGACATCAGGCTCACTGATCTATAGTTCCCTGGCTTGTCCTAAGCACTCTTCTTACATAATAACACCACGTTAGCCAACCTCCAGTCTTCCGGCACCTCTGCTGTGACTTTCGATGGCAAAATATCTCAGCAAGGGGCCTAGCAATCACTTCCCTAGCTTCCGACAGAGTTCAGGTCCTGTAATCCATTTTCTATTCTTTTTTGTCCCCTCAGAAAATTTCATTCAGAAAATTATTTTGGGTGCATTGTTCTTTAGATGTAAAGGAAAGCAATAGATAAAATAAATTATTCTAATTAAAATATTAAATTTATTTGAGATATGTATGAAGGATGTTCCAGTGTAATTAGAATGATCATTCAGTGAGTCCACCCTGAGTTCATTTCCTCATTCATACATCAGTGCTTGCTAAGTGTTCTTGTGGAGAAGGTCACAGATGAGTTCTGATTAGTCCAGCATCTGAGGGACTGTAGTCTGCTGTCTCGGTACACCCACCATAATACTGAGACAAGAGGTGACCCTGGGTGTTTTTGCACTCTGTAATTTCATTAAAATTCTTCAACCGCAGAATTCATAAAGAGAGATCAGTCCATCAAATACCCTTCCTTCCTGTTTTACTAATCTCTTTACCCTTAAAATGTCCATTTTCCTCAGGCAGCCAAACCAGGAAAGGCTTTCAAATATGATAACAATCTCAATTATAAAAGGGTTTCATGATTGTAGGATAAAATTGAAAAGCTTTTAATTTTCTGAGATAGTAGAGCCATGTGTGTCCTTTGGCCACCACATCTCAATATTAATCCTTCCAACACATCTACATTGGCACATATACCTGTGGTGATTAAATGTTTTAGTGTCCACATCTTGAATCTTCACAGAAACGATATCATTAACAGGCTATTTCCTGAAGTCGTTAACTAGTTCTTTTGGATTATCTTTGTTCAGTTTAAGGTAATTGCTATTAAATCATTTTATAAGCTTCTCCACTGAGTTTCTGCATTTGACTTTGCAATTCTCAATAGGATCCACAAGTACTGTACCATCAGCAGGTTTGGAGATCATTATACAATTGTAATTTGTTGCATATTATTTGTGTACAGGAAGGAAAGGTAACAGTACACAGCCTTGAGGAGTATTGGTGTTCATTGACATTGGCTCTGAGTAAACCCTAGAAATGAACACCCTCCAGATCCTATTGTGCATTTCTGCTTCTGAATAGAATCTCGCAGAGATGGTTGATCGACAAAGTAGCTTTTTGATTGTTAAGTGATTACGTGATTACTTATCATTGAGATTTTCTATTTTTGATTTGCAATATAAAAGAGAGAGAGGTCAACAAGTTGGTGCAATATTGGAAGTTCTTTTAATTTTTTGGCAAAGGAGTAATGTAATTTTCATGCAGTAGCTTTTTTATTTCACAAAGAATATATTAAATGACATTCTCATTTCTGGAATTGTCTGACCTTCAAGATTTCTCAGTAATTAAAATGTTTAAATTATTCATATGACATAAATGTGCCTTGGTGGGACAACATAGGGAGTATCATGTACTCTGTGGAAGGGTGTTCTGTCAATGGATGAAGTACATGAAGGTTTACCAGACTGATTCCTGAGATTGAGGTGGGAACACAGGCTGGATTGGTTGGATGATATTCATCAATGTTTAGGAGAAAAACAGGGGACCTCATTGAAACCTACAAGATTTTAACAGGGCTAGACACAAGAAGTGTGTTCCCAATGACTGGGGAGTCCAGAGCTACGGGTTTCAGTTTAAAGATGTGGGGTAGGCCATTTAGGATTGCAATACGGAGATATTTCTTCACCCAGAGACAGCTAAGCTTTTGGAATGACTTGCCACAGAAAGCAGCTGAGTCAAAACATTAAATTAGAAGGAGTTACATAGAGTAAAGGAACGAAAGGGTATGGCGAGAAAGCGTATACACGAGGCTGGGTTGGATGATCAGTCATGATCATATTAAAGTCGTGGAACAGGTTCAAAAGAACCGAATACCCTATTCCTGCTCCTATTTTCTAAGTTTCCACGTACAAATTTGCACTTGCATTAAGGTTCATCTACATTATTTTCAACATGCTCCACTTGATCCTCCTCTCCCTTTGTCAACAGCATAAAAATAATAATTTTCTAGCCACCTTCGATTCTGAAGAAAGTCATGTTGAACTCAAGGCATTAACTCAGTTTCTCTCCCCACAAATGCTGCTAGACTTACTGGGTTTCTCCAGCACTTTTCTTTTTTTTAATTAAAAGTGTTTCTACCTTTGCCTTAAAATATTCAATGTCTCCATCTCCACTGTCTTCTGAGGCAGGGAGTTCCATAGTTATAAAACCCTCTGAGAGATGAAATTTCTTTTCATCTTTATCTTAATATGCCAATCCTTCATTTTAAAGCTGAATCTGGAGTCACCCAGAAAAGGAAACATCATTTCCACTGTCAAGATCATTTGGGGACCTTAAATACTTCAATCAAGTCACTTCTCACTGAATGAAAAAAAGTTCAGCCTCATAAGGAGACCTGCCCTATGCCCTCTAAATTTGGAATCTGCTTCCCTGGGAAAAGACCTTGCCTATTTAAACCTATCTATGCCTCTCATGATTTTATAAACTTCTATAAGGTCACACTCCGCCTCCAATGCTCCATAGAAAATAGCCCCAGCCTATTCAGCCTCTCCCTATAGCTCAAACCTTCTAACGCTGGCAATATTCTTGTCAATCTTTTCTGAACTCTTTAATGTTTCACAACAGAACTGCACATAGTATTCCAAAAGTGGCCTAACCAATGTCCTGCACAGCCTCAACATGACCTCCCAACTCCTACACCCAATGCACAGACCAATACAGGAAAGCATACCAAACACCTTCTTCATTATCCTATCTACCTGTGACTTTCCTTTCAAGGAAAGATGAACCTGCACTCCAAGGTTTCTTTGTTCAGCAACACTTCCCATAAACTTATCATTAAGTGTATAAGTCCTGCCCTGATTTTGCTTTCCAAAATGCATCCTTCATTAACGAAAGACACCAAAAGTGCACACGGCATTCGAGCCATAGTTTCAACAATGCTCTATGTAACTGAAGCATAATGTCCTTACTTTTATATTCAATTCTTCTCTTAAGAAAGGATAGCATTCTATTAACCTTCTTAATTATTTGTTGTAATTGCATATTAACCTTCAGTGATTAATGCACTAAACTACTTAAGATTTCTTTTGCATATTGGAATACTGCAGTTGTTCTCCAGTTAGTAACACTTTCTATTCTCAATGCCAATTTTATATTTCCCACATCATATTTCATCTTCCTGATTTTTGTCCTTGCAACCAACCCATTTATATCAGTCTGAAACCTCTTCACAACATACTTTCCTATTGATCCTTCTGTCATTTGCGAGCTTAGCTATAATGCCTTCACTCACCTCATCCTTGACATAAATTGTACAGTTGAAAACCTAACAATTTGGCCTTCTAATGCTAACTAACTCCCTGGTTATCATGCAACCAACAAAGGAGGAAATTAAAGTGGTCTGGCATTAATCAATAAGGCTTCATCCAGACTTCAGCTTTGACCCTTGTGGGATTCCAATGATCACATCCTGCCAACGAGAAAAGGACAAGTTTTGCACACTCTGTTATCTGCCATTGCCTTCTAGAAATCCAAGTATAGTACGTCATTGTCCACAAGAACTCCAATAAATTGGTTAAACATGATTTCCCTTTCACAAAACATGCTGACTCTAATGAATTAACTTGAAGTTTTCTAAGTGTCCAGCTATAATCTCCTTAATGGTCAATTCTAACATGTTCTCCACAACACGTGCCAACCTCACTAGTGTGTAGTTCCCTGTTTCCTGCCACAGTCCCTGCTTGAATAGAGAACATCTATTTGCTACTCTCCAGCCTGATAGAATCTTTCCAGAGAGCTTGGACAATTAACACCAATGCATCTATTACCAGTTGTCCATTTCTTTTGCACTTGTGCTGTGTGTTTTTCTTATACTAATTAACATAAAAGGATCTTGCACAATATGAACAAACTGTCATTTGTTGCGTATTTCTAGTTACCTCAAGAAGATGGTGGAAGCTGTTTCCCTGAAATAATAAAGTCCTGATTATGATGACACTCATATGAAGTTGATTGTTACAGAGTTTGAGGAGTAGATGACAGCAGAGATGAATGATTTGTGCTGTGAGGTGAACTCAGAATGGGGTTTGAATAGGGGAGAGCACATGGGAAAGTTCACACACCTTTAAAGGTACTGTCCTTCTCATGATTAATATTGCAATTGGTTGAGGTGGTATTGTTACTACTGTGGCCTGTGGCGACTGAAAGTTAAGAATGCAGGGGACTCAGTGTAAATTCAGTCTCGACTGGGACATCCAATGAGACTTTTTTTTAGTAAAGGGGCACATTTCAGTAGCCATATAACACTCGGTGGAGTGTTTTGTTTCTGCTGCTTCTGTTTATCTTCTGAATGAACAATTATTTTGTCTGTGACAGAGGTTTGCTAATTGCGTACGTCTGTTTGGAGTTTACAGAAAATCTGATCCAAGAATATAGAATCTTGGCAAAGCAAGACCATATTTTTCTTCAAGATTCTAGACATAAGTATTACAGGCTTTCTTTACTGGCTGTATTTTCTGTACCATGGGTGTGTCACATCCTTATCTCTGCTAACAAATGCCTTGATGTTAGCCTAGATATTTTGTATCAGAGAAATGATTTTATACACCATTATATACAGTGTTAAGAAAGCTTTTCTCAGGCAATAGCTGGAGTAGAACTCTGCACTACCTTCGAGTGTCCTTTTTGACCTTTTTGATTATGGTCGTAGTCATAGAGTTATACAGCATGGAAACAGACCCTTCGGTCTGACGCATCTGCACTGACCAGATATCCTAAACTGATCTAGTTCCATTTGCTAGCATTTGACCCAGATCCCTCAACCCTTCCTATTCATGTACCCATCCAGATGACTTGTGATTGTTCTAATTGTACCCATTTCCACCACTTCCTCTGGCAGCTCATTCCATACATGCACCACCTGATGTGTGAAAAAGTTAGCCCTCAGGTTCTTTTTAAATCTTTCCCTTTCACCTTAAACCTATGCCCTCTAGTTTTCCAGACCATTTTGATTACCTTCTCATTTGTTTGCACAATAAACAGGGAGTTTGTTAATATTATAAGGGCAGATTGTTAGGATTTTGAGCTGTACAACTGGCCCTGAAATGACACCAGTTGCAACGCCAACCACTCTCTGCATTGGTCATTTTGTTAAATAGGGTGGTACTGAAGGCATGCTGTGCATGTGCTGGTCGAGGGGGGAGAGGTCAGATTATAACATGAATCTTCACTGACCTACTGCAGGAATCTGAAATGTCAGCATCACAGGCTGACACAAAACCTCTATGCAGGGGGGAGCAGGGATCTAACTTCCAGTTGCTGTGATTTTTCCTGCTGCAGTGAAGATTGTGAAAGTCCCAAAGACTGTTTTTGATACTCTGTTGGTGAGTTTTTGGATCTTTTCAATGAGGATGGAGGGTTTTGCCATTATGTCTATGGGTGCACAGTAAGGCCAGCAAATGGATAGAAGCTCTGCACGGGAGGGCTGTCACAAAGGGCTCCAGGTTTTCCGAGAATGGTGAAGGGAAAGCAGGATGAACAGTTGGTGGATTCATTAGGATAGTAGGATTGCCTATGGAGGTGAAAGACTTTCTGTCAGATCTAGGAGAAAGTGAGGAATCCAGATGCTGGAGATCAAAGTCGAAAAGTGTGGTGCTGGAAAAGCACAGTAGGTCAGGCAGCATCTGAGGAGCAGGAGTGTCGACATTTTGGGCATAAGCCCTTCATCAGGAATATGAATTTCTGTCAAACTTGTTATTGCACTGAGCATCTTGGTGTACACATTCATCAGCATTTTCCTGCTTCACTGAAGATCTCGTATCTTAAGCTGATGCAATCACGCCATCTGACAAGGTGGCACATGAGCTCGCCTTGCCCACTGACCTGGTTGCAGCATAGTCCCTGTGAATCACCACTTGCTGGTTAGCTATCAAAATGGGCAAGGAGCAATCTAAAGTTGAAGAACTTATTGAATCAGAGCCACTTACATTGAGATGCAAACAGATCTGTCCCACATTTAAAAAAAAAGGAATCAAAACTGTAACAAACAAAGGCATCCTTACAGAGGAGATTGCTTCACCACAAATGAAGTACATTCCCAGAAAGAGATAAAGAAACGCAAGCAAAACCAGAGCTCACTTGATGAAAAAAGAATTAAGGCATGAAGATAAGATGAAGCAGAAAATGCAAGTGAGAAGCAAGCTGCAGATAAAAGCCTCAGAAGGAAAAAGAGAAAGGAATTAAGAGAGTCAAAGATAAAATATGAGAAAAGACAGGCAGCTAAAATAAAAGGGGTTTCAAATACCTTCTTTAGGCAGTTAAATCGTTAATGAATATAGTGAGGGAAGGTTTGAGGCTGTTTGGGGACGCAAAAGACAGGTCAATGTCTAGAGGCCGAGGGCAAGCCAACTTGTGTGAAAACAGAAGTTTAGTTGCAGCTTTGCAATCAGTAAGAGGTAAGTTGAGGTTGTGTAGCTTCATTCATATCAAAGGATAATCTTACCCCATTAAGTAAAGATGGATTTTCTCCAGTTTCCCCTTAAAGGTTTGGAAGTGTGATGGCTAATATATGGTTAAAACTGGGGTACTGAACTGCACACCCAATTCCACACTGCAGCTCTCAATGATACAAACAATCAAGATCTCAAGTTCACCTGGACCATCTTGGACACTCACCTCCCCTTCCTGGATCTCTCCAGCTCCATCTCCGGTGACTGACTCACTACAGACATCTGTTTCAAACTCAGTGACTCCAACACCTCCCTGAACTACGTCTCTTCCCAACCCCCCTCCTGCAAACACAAGATCTCTTACTCCCAATTCCTCCGCCTCTGCCGTATCTGCTCCCAGGAGGAGCAATTCCTATCCAGGACATTCCAGATGGCGACCTACATCAAGAACTGCAATTTCCCCTCCTGCGCAATTAACAATGCCCTCCAGCACATCTCCTCCACTTCCCGCACCTCTGTCCTTGAACCCCACTCCTACAACCACAACAAGGACAGAGCCCCCTGACCCGGTCCTCACCTTCCACCCCAGTAATGTCTGGATACAGTATATTATCCTTTGCCATTTCCACCATCTACAAACAGATCCCACCACCAGAGATATATTTCTCTCCCCACCCCATTCTGCAGAGACCATACCCTCCGTGATTCCCTAGTTAAGTCCACACCTGCCACCAACCCACCCTCCACACCTGCCACCTTCCCTTGCTGCCGCAAGAGGTGTAAAACCTGTGTCCACACCTCCTCCCTCACCTCTGCTCAAGGCTCCAAAGGACCTTTTCACATCCAGCAGAGATTTTACTGTCTATCCACACATCTCATCCACTGTGCCCTTTGCTCTCAATGTGGTCTCCTCTACATCAGCGAGACATGATGCCAACTCGCGGAACTTTTCAGGGAACATCTCTGGATACACACAACAAATAACCCCACCACCCTGTGGTTGAACACTTCAACTCCCCCTCACATTACCCCAAGACATGCAAGTCCTGGGCCTCCTCCATCGCCAAATCCAAGCCATCCAACGACTGGAGGAAGAACGCCTCATCTTCCACCTTGGGGCCCTCTAACCACACGGCATCAACATCGACTTCACTAGTTTCCAAATCTCCCTTTCCCCCAACTCATCACAGATCCAATGCTCCAAATCAGCACCGCCCTCTTGAACTGCCCTACCTGTCCATTTTCGTTCCTACCTATCTGTTTTAACCTCCCAACCGACCTATCACCATTACCCCTCACTTGCATCCACCTAACACTTTCTCAGCTACCTTCCCCCCAGCCCCACTCCCACCCTCCTATTTATCTCTCAGTCCCCTTTCACCCCCTCCACATTTCTGATGAAGAGCTTATGCCTGAAATGTCGACTCTCCTGCTCCTCAGATGCTGCCTGACCGGTTGTGCTTTTCCAGCACCACACTTTTCAACTCTGACTTGTCCAGCATCTGTAGTCCTCACTTTCTCTTAGTCAAAGGAAATATAATGCATTTCAAAGAAAAATATCAATTTTTGTTTACCTCGTTCCCCAAATATTCTTAGGAAAAGCTTGTAATATACACAAGCTGCCTCTGTAGGTTGTAGAGATGGTTAATCAGATCTCTTATGAAATACAGTAGGTCATGAATGCAAATCATGATCAACATTAATCTTATATTTTTTATTTTGTTGCTCTGAGCAGATAAATTTCTATGTCTCCTTGTGGTCTACTGTCATCTGGAGTGCATCAACAATAGGAAATGACATTCTCAGTACCAACGAGAAACCACAACATCTATTTTGTTTGTGTGTGTGGTTCTGGATTTTATCCAGTATTCTTTTGACTGATATATAAACAGAGGAGCCATAATATTCTTTACTGTAAATAAAATATATAATTACCAATGAAAGTTTGAAGACTATTAATACATCATGCATTAATCCTCTGTAACTTTGTATGTGCTTGTGAAAGAGACAGAATGATATTGAACTACTGACATGACCAAGCATTGTAACTTTCCCTCCAGTTTACTAAATCTGAAAGAAGGCTTATCTTGAAGTTTTTCTACTGTTGGTAGCAACTTGGTAAAAGTGGGAATATAGATGTTAGAATTTTAAAGTTCAATTCACTTGCATATAATTTGAGCTAGTTACCAAAAATCTTTGTCCAAATAAAGTTATATTCATAGAAAGGTTTGCTTAGTTTATAGTTTTTTGACTTTCCAATGTTGTTAATGTTTTTGCTTTGAGTAGTGTAGGCTTTATAGCGTAGTGGTTAATCTACATCAAGGAGTTTTGGTAGACGCACATCACGACTTGAGTGACTTCAGGCATTGATCCAATTCAAAGACTAAGATCTTATTTTGTCTAGCATTCCTTCTTATACTTTTAAATTCTTCACGCCTTGACTATCTTCTCTCATGTCCCTCTATCTAAAGTGTTGACTTTTATTTCTGTTCTTTTGTTTCTCATTTAACTTCTGTTGGTTCTGCCTTTAATTATGGGTCTCTGTAAAATTGCAATTGTACTTTTGACATTCCTCGCTATCGTAGCTGCCACCTCACTGGTGGGCCCTCTCTGTACTAACAACTCCAGTTCATTCCAGCGTTCAATCGTATGGCAAGCCCTTTCGTGAAATAGATGTTATTTGATGAAAAACTGATTAAGATTGGAGATCAAATTATGCTTAAGCGACTAGTGTAGAGGGTTGCCTGCCCGCCTGCAAGTTTAACAAAGCTGTATTCAAAAATCAGAATGAAAATTAGAAGCAAGTTGAGTTGGATAATTCAAAGAGTTTCCCCAAACCTAAATGACTGGTCACCCATAAATCAATCCATAGATCTCCTCAGATTACTGAAACATATTTCTGTTTCTAACAGAGAATGTAATAGCAAAGAAGAGAATGTAATCCAGAATATAACACAGAATATGATAGGCTGTGATCCATCGCTTCTTCTTTCCTATGTCCTTTTTCCCAATCTGCTTAATATCTGTGGTTGTAGCCATTGTGGAGATTAGAAGGAAATCAATCTCGAGCTAAAATATTAAAATTGTAATGGGTATAACTTCTATAATCCTAATCAGGTAAAACTTGATTTTGGTGTATCTGAAATGGTCTGAACCAAAGGTTTAGTTGTTCCTGAATGTTTCACTGAGTTCCCTGATGTTGATTTTCAGGTAATCAAAAGCTTTTTTCATTTGTTTCCAAAAATGTAAAGTGCTGAGAATAGACCTTCGCATTGCAACTGAGTTCTACAACCATATGGGGGCAGTTTCTCAGGCCCAGGAACATTGTTGTGTGACTGAACAGAATGGCCCAAGGATTGACGGAAACTGATCCCTGGAGCTCAACAAGATACATGGTGCAAACTGTCATTGCTGTGCTACCACAGGCTTCTCACCAGAACCACGATTTCAATGTTGGAAGTATTGGCCCCCATGAAAGTCCCAATGCTGTGGTTTGGGTGGATTATGGCAGAATAGGTGTTGTGGAGAAGGCGGTGACAGTCATCACTCCTGTGAAGTTGGTGGAGCAGATTCATTTACATTTACCCCTTGTTGGCAACCATGGGGAAAACACAGTGAGGCAGACTCAATGCTATTCACTGGTATATTTCTTCATGGACGTTATTGACTATGCATTAGCTATCTCATTTATATAGGTAAGGGATCAGCACTTTTATCAGCCATCCAATTTATTGACTCAGTTTGGACGTAGGAATTCTCACTGCTAAATTATTAAGCTTTCTGCAATTTATTCCTGGTTCCATCCTGGGATGATTCAATAAGCCACACACTGTCCTTTTGACAATTCTGAAGCACTGGTGTAAAATCCTGCTAGAGTTAGAGAAGACTCGCATCAATTAACCCCAGTTACCTACCCTATTAACTATCTACAGTGATAAACTCATGTACATTTGGAAGTAACCATTGGATTGTGGGTGAAGTGAAGAACTTAATTCTTAAAGATTCGTATGCACTATCACAGCAGCACAAATCAGCTTGCAGTGAATCGGTAGTTGATTTTTCATCATGTCAATTTTTATTTTCCTTTTGTATAGGACATATTGCCAATTTTTAAAAATTTTAAACTAAGCAATTGTGACAAGGAGACTAGGAAACATGTCTCCAAAAAGAAATTAAACTACTGTTCTGTGAATGCCAATTGAAAGAATGAATTGAGTGCAAGAGATAAATTAATTCATAACTTCAGAGTGAAGAAACCCCAAGGTAGTAGGGATCATAACCTTCAGTATATTAATATGAGGAGCCCTAGCAAAATTGGAGTCAATGCGAATCAGGAACAAGCTCTCTGCTGATTGGAGTTATACCGAGCACAAATGAAGATGGTTGCACTTGTTGGATTTTAATCATTTCAGTGCCAGGACATCTCTGCAGGAGTTCCTCAGGATAGTATCCCAGATCTTACCATACTTGACTTCTTCATCCATGATGCTTCCATCCACCATAAGGTCAGTAGAGGGGATGTACAGCACTGATTGTGCCTCTTCAGATATTGAAACAATCTCTGCAGTCTCACCATCCTGGGAATAAATCTGGTCAACGTGCATTTCATTCTGTCTATAGCAATAATATCTTTCCTGAAATAAGGCGACCAAACCTACACAAAATACTCCAGGTGCAGGCCATCCTAACTCTAGTAGGAGTGAAGAAAGATTTCATTATGCCTGTACTCAAATCCTCAGAGATTAACAGTTGCTGGAAAAGCTCAGCAAGTCAGGCAACACCTGTGAAGAAAAATCAGAGTTAACGTTTCAGGTCTGGTGACCCTTCCTTAGGATTGATAATAGCTAGGGAAATGTTGGTTTATATGCAGAAGATAGAGTGGGGGGAGGGGGTAAAGAGTAAACAATAGATGGGGATAGAACCCAAAGTGAGGGAAGAGAAGGCAAAGAACCAAAAGAGTTGGTAACAATCTGGCTGGGAGGGTGAATAGCTTTTAATGCAGACTGTTAGTGGCTAACAATAGGTAGTGTATAATGGCAGATAATGTGATAACAAGGCCCAGTGTGTGGGTTTGGGGCGAGGACATGCGAGAGTTCAGACCCCAAAATTATTGAACTCGATATTGCATCCAGAGGATTGCAGGGACCCCAAGCTGAAAATGAGGTGTTGTTCTTCCAGCTTATGCTGAGCTTTGCTGGAGCACTGCAGTAAGCCTGAGACAGAGATTTTGACTGGGGAGCAGAGTGGTGTGTTAAAGTGGCAGGCAACTGGAAGTTCTGGGTCTTTTTGCAGGCAAAATGTAGGCATTGTGTGAGGTGGTCACCAGTCTACACTTCATTTCCCCAGTGTAGAGGAGACCACAATGTGAGCAGAGATTGCCATAGACTAGATTGTGGAAAGTACAGGGAAAGTTCTGCTTCACCTGGAAGGTATGTTTGGGCCCTTGGATACTAGGAAGGGAGGAGTTAAATGGGCAGGAGTTACACCTTCTGGGATTGCAGGGGAAGGTTCCGTGAGGCTGTTGGGAGTGAACGAGGAGTTGACCCCAATGTCACGGGTCCCAGCGGAAGGTGGACAAGCGAGGGGAGGGAAATATTTGTCAGGTGGTAGCATCTCACTGGAGGTGGTGGAAATAGCAGCTGATGATCTTGTTGATGTGGATGCTGGTGGGATATTAGGTAAGGACAAGGGGAACCTTATTGCTGTTGCGGGAGGGAAGAGAGAGGGGGTGGGTGAGGGTATGGGAGATGGGTCGGACCCAGTTGAGGACCCTGTCGACAGCGGATGCTAGGGAATCTTCAGTTGAGGAAGAAAGCGGATACTTCAGAGACTACCTTGTCGAAGTTGGCCTCATCGGAACATACGTGACAGAGATGGAGGAACTGGAAGAATGGTATGGAGTCTATATAGGGGGCTGGGTGCAAGGATGTATAGTCCAGGAAGCTGTGGGAGTTGGTGGGTTTATAGTGGATTATAGTGGCCAGCCTATCCCCAGAAATTGAAACAGAGATATCAAGGAAGGGAGGAGTCAGAGATAGATCAGGTGAAAGTGAGGTCAGGGAGGAAATTGGAAGTGAAATTGACTAACTTTTCCAATTCCGAATGAGAGGGGGAAGCAGCACCAATGATATCATCGACATATTGGAGAAAGAGTTGTGGGTGGGTGTCTGGAATAAGACTGGAACAAGGATTATTCCATGTACCCCACGAGGAGACAGGCATAACTGGAGCCCATGTGGTTACCCATGGCCACCCCTCTGACCTGAAGGAAAGAAGAGGAGTCAAAAGAGAAGTTGTTGAGGGTGAGGACAAGCTCAGCCAGGTGGAGGAGGGTGATGGTAGGTGGGGACGGTTCAGGCCTTCACTCCTAAAACCCAACCCACTCGTCCCAACAGGTGAAGCAGCACTTTCCCTGCACTTAACACAAGCAAGTCTACAGCAATCGCTGCTCACAATGTGTTGTCCTCTACTCTGGGGAAATGAAGCGTAGACTGGGTGATCGCTCCACAGAAAACCTACGTTCTGCCCACAAAAAAGACCCTGAGCTTCCAGTTGCCTGCCATTTTAACATAGCACCCTGTTTCCTGGTCAACATCTCTGTCTCAGGCCTCCTCTAGTATTCCAGTGAAGCTGGAAGCACAGCACCTCATTTTGCGCTTGGCGACCCTGCAGCCCTCAGGATTCAATATCAAGAGTAATGTTAGGGCCTGAACTCTTCCATATCCTAGCCCCCTACTCCACACACCAGGCCTTGTTATCGCATAATCTGTCATTACACATTACTTATTGTTAGCCACTAACAGTCTCCATTTTATAGCTATTTACACTCCCAGATTGTTATCTACTCCTTTGGCTGTCCAACTGCTCTTCACTCTTTGGGGTCTATCTCCGCCTTGCCATTACTCCTTACCTCCTCCCCCCACCCTATCTTCTGCATATAAACTGACAATTTCCAAGCTACAATCAATTCTGAGGAAGGGTCACTGGACCTGAAACATTAATCCTGATTTCTCTTCACAGATGCTGCCAGACCTGCTGAGCTTTTCCAGCAACTTCTGTTTTGTTTCTGATTCATAGCATCCACAGGGCGGCACGGTGGCACAGGGAGATCAGGGCGGCATGGTGGCACAGTGGTTAGCACTGCTGCCTCACAGCGCCAGAGACCCGGGTTCAATTCCCGCCTCAGACGACTGACTGTATGGAGTTTGCACGTTCTCCCCGTGTCTACGTGGGTTTCCTCCAGGTGCTCCGGTTTCCTCCCATAGTCCAAAGATGTGCAGGTCAGGTGAATTGGCCATGCTAAATTGCCCGTAGTGTTAGGTAAGGGGTAAATGTAGGGGTATGGGTGGGTTACGCTTCGGCGGGTCGGTATGGACTTGTTGGGCCGAAGGGCCTGTTTCCACACTGTAATGTAATGTAATCTATAATCTAATCACAGTTCTTGCGGTTTTCTTCAGAGATTAAGACTTTCTTTTCTCTCAAAAGGGTCATGAGCCTGCAGAACCTTTCTCCCCAGAGAGTATTGGAGGTGGGATCATTCAATATTGCTGAGGTATAATTAGATAGACTAACAAGGAGAAAGTGATGACTGTAGATGCTGGAGATCAGAGTCAAAAAGTGTGGTGCTGGAAAAGCACAGCCAGTCAGGTAGCATCCGAGGAGCAGGAGTGTCGACATTTCAAGGATAAACGCTTCATCAGGAATCACCACATTCCTGATAAAGAACTTATGTTTGAAACATCAGTTCTCCTGCTCCTCGGATGCTGCCTGACCAGTTGTGTTTTTCTAGCACCACAATTATTGCACTTAGGCGACAGAGTGGAATTGAGGGTATGGTCAGATCAGCCGTGATCTAAATGAATGGCAGAGGAAGCTTAAGGAGCCAAAAATCCTAATCCTTTTCAGAATTCATTTGCTTGTCTGTAAGTAGATTGGATGCAGTGAAAAATGAGCAGCAGCCCATTCTTGGTGTAGACTTATTTTATTACTTTTATATTTTATATAGAATACTCAAATTATATTGGAACAGCCTTTAAAATTCTATTCCAGTATGGGCTGTGGCCAGATCTGCTAAACATGTGCAGCCTAAACCAAAGTCTGTGGAAATCAGTTCTGTTGCTGATAAACTTACTGAATTAAACAGGAAAATAATTGTCATAGAAAATACACATGTATAAGGCAATTAACCAGGCCCTTGTTATTAATATGTCAAATGAGTGCTGTAGTTAGGGTGCAAAATTACATAGCGATCTGAAGTGTGGGAGCAATGAGCTCAATCAGGAAAATTTCAGAGGGTTGACAGTTGCAATAATTGGCAGGCTGTTCATTAAAAGTTATCTTGAACTGCTTGGTAAAGGATAAATTAGGTCATTCTGAGCCTTACTTTGCACTTTCTCAGGTTTCTACCATTTTTCCTAAAAAATGGCTCTTGTTGATGGAGATTTATCTTTTGCAGTCAGATTGGAATTAAATAAAATTCCACATACGAAAGGATTGTTGATTGGTGATGGCAAATAGTCTAATTTCTTACAAGCTACTAACAGAACATGCCTATTAAATTCTGGGATGTACTATTTACACTGGGATAGTACATATTTTGTCAAGTATGTAACTATCCCTATATACCTGGCTTCCAGAAGTGCCAAGAAAATAACCTTAGATATATCGATGCTGACCTTCTTTTGGCAGTCCCCCTGTTACGTCATTAATCTTGAATTCATCAATTCTGATGATGTCCACTCATGTTGAAAACCATCCTCTAACGTTTGCTGGGTTAATAGAAGGAGACAGTGGAAAGCTTTGCCACTTGCAGTATTTCACTGGCACCTGTCTTCTCTAAGTGTCAGGAAATTAGAATGACTTCTGAAGTGTCAGAGGAAACTTCTACAGGTATAAAATTTTCACCAGGTCTGGAGTCCACACACAGAAGCACACGTACCTTTGTAACAGTTAGCCCCTCTCATGCAATATTGACATCCTGACTGGAACTGAAGTCCTCGATCCTGACTGGAACTCAGCAACGAAAACATCGATCTTAGGAGGATTCTGATGACTTAGCTGCACAGGAGGAAGGGAAATGTGGATCTGTCAATCTGGTAACTTCTGTGATCTGTAATCGTGCCTCATGAGATCTGCTAAGTATTTCCAGCATCTGATTTTGCGTCAGGGATAACTCCACTGCTTTTCTTCAAAATAGTGACAACTTCTATGTCCACCAGAGAGAACCAGTGGTTTAATATTTAATTCAAAAGAGGGGAATGTGAACCCACAACCAGCTGATTGACCAAGAATGGGAGTTATCAACGGAGACACCAGACAGTCCTTTACGAAGAGAATCCCGAAAGATTCCTGCAGCAAAGTCCTGCGACTGAGGTAATTGACCACCCAGACCAACTCTCTGTCTCTGTGCCTGAACTCCAGCTGGTGGAGAGTCAGCCTCCCAGACGTCAATAACTTCGAGGACTCCTTGGTGCTGTACTCATTGGAATAGTGCCTTGATGCTTGGAATATCAGTCTCACCTCACTTCCTGAATTCAGCTCTTTTTGTCCATGTTTGGACCAAGATTGAATGATGCGTGGATGCTAGTGGTCCTAGCAGAGCCGAGACCGAGCATCAGTGAGTAAGTGACTTTGGATAGCATTCGCAACAATTCCCTCTTTGATATTGATTTAGATTAGACTAACAGGTGGTAACTGGTGTCAATGGTAGTCATGATTTGGAGATGCCGGTGTTGGACACAATCACCTGATGAACAAACAGCACTCTGAAAGCGAGTGCTTCCAAATAAACCAGTTGGACTATAACCTAGCGTAGTGTGATTTTTAACAAGGTAGTAACTGGCCAGTTTTTTATTCATTCGTGGAATGTGGGTGTCGCTGGCTGGGCCAGCATTTATTGCCCATCCCTAGCTGTCCTTGAGAAGGTGGTGATGAGCTGCCTTCTGTGGGTTGACTCACAATGTCCTTAGCAGGGGATCTCCAGGATTTTGACCCAGCGACAGTGAAGTAAGGATGATATGTTTCTAAGTTGGGGTGGTGAGTGGCTTGGAGGGAAAGTTGAAGGGAGTGCTGTTCCCACTTATCTGCTGCCTTTGTCCTTCTAGATGGGGGTGGTCATAGGTTTGGAAGGTACTGTCTGAGGTGAATTTCTGCAGTGCATCTTGTAGGGAGTACACACTGCTGCTAATGAGTGTCAATGATGAAGTGAATGGATGTTGGTGGATATGGTGCCAATCAAGCGAGCTGCTTTGTCCTGGATGGTGTCAAGCTTTAAGTGTTGTTGGAGCTGCATCCATCCAGACAAGTGGGGAGTTTTCCATCATACTCCTGACTTGTGCCTTGTAGATGCTGGACAGACTTTGGGGAGTCATGTGAGTTACATGCCATAGTACTCATAGCATCTGACCTGCTCTTGTAGCTACTGTGTTTATGTGATGTGTCCAGTTGAGTTTCTGGTCAATGATAACTCCCAGGATGTTGATAGTTGGGGATTCAGTGATGGTAACACCATTGAATATGAAGGGGCAGTGGTTAGATAGGCCGTTATTGGTGATGGTCATTGCCTGGCATTTGTGTGACGTGAAGGTTACTTGCCACTTGTCAGCCCAAGTCTGAATATTGTGCAGATCTTGTTGCATTTGGAAATGGACTGCTTCAGTATCTGAGGCGTCGTGGATGGTGCTGAACATTGTGCAATTATTGGCGAACATCCCTAGTTCTGGCTGTGTGATGGAGGGGAGATCATTGATGGTTGGGTCGAAGACGCTAACCTGAGGAACTCCTGCAGAGATGTCCTGGAGCTGAGATGTCTGACCTCCAACAACCATAATCAGCTTCCCATAACCTGGTATGACCCCAACCAGTGTAGAATTTGTCATGATACCCATTAATTTCAGTCTTGCTAGAGTTCCTTGTCTGCAAAGGTATTGGTGGAACTGTCTCACGCCGAAGAGGGCCACCAAACCTTTATTCCATTTCAGCCAAAGTCTGAGAAGCATACCCCATCAGCTGTTCCTCCTCGCTAGACCATTGGTGAGCCAGCACTACTCACTATAACTGGCAGGATTTGAACTCCAGGTGAAATAACTTCATAAAAGCCAGTATTCTGTCACTAAGTCACAACCTTTATTTACGTGTGCATAGTTCATGGCATTAAACTCGCTCAGAGCCAGCTCCTACAATGAACTGAACTCTGACACTCCTCTATTTTTTCTTTATTTGCTCTTTTTTAAATCTTTTTCTTCCCTTTTGCAAGTGTGAGACACAGTGAAAGACACAAGATGTACAAATTTTCATTCAATTTCCATCACCAGGAAGAAAGGAAACACCCAAGTGGTCAGTGACAAGCAGTGCCCTTCTTAGAGGGCAATGCTGCGTGATCAGACACTCCTATTTTTTCTTTAAATTCTTGACTGTTGTTGGAGCTGCACGCTTCCAGGCAAGCGGATCTTTCACACTCCTGACTTGTGCCTTGTAAATGAAGTAACTTCACAGAGGCCAGTATTCTGTCACTTTTTATTTACACGTGGAAAGTCAATGACACTGATCCAGCTCCCTCAGAGCCAGCTTCAGAGTGAACAGGATGTCTGTCACTCCTGTTTATTTTTTTATTTTTTTTTCTTATGAACAGAAGCTTTGACACTCCTGTTTTTTTTCTTTTTTTCCCCAGCACCCATGTTGCGTGTGTGCAGGTGTGAGACACAGTGAGAGACACAAGGTGCATGAATCTTTATTCAATTTCCACCACCAAGAAGAAAGGAAACACCCAAGTGGTCAGTGACAAGTAGTGCCCTTCTTAGAGGTCAATGTTGCGTGATCAGACATTCCTGTTTGTTTTTTTTTTCTTTTTTTAAATTTTTTTTTACCTAAGTGCGGTAGTGCTTATTTTTTCCCCCGCACCCATGGTGTGTGTGTGCAGATGTGAGACACAGTGAAAGACACAAAGTGCACGAATCTTTATTCAATTTCCACCACCAGGAAGATAGGAAAATACCCGGGTGGCCAGTGACAAACACTGCCCTTCACATCAAAGGGCAGTGCTGTGTGATCAAAACAGTGAAGGGGAGGGTAGGGACTAAATGAAAATAGAATTGGAGGGAGAAATGATGCACTCCACTCACTGCGGCGCCCACCTCTCCCTGAACAACTCCAGGGTGTTGGTCGACACCGCGTGCTCCTTCTCCAAGGACACCCGGGCTCTAACGTAACCGCGGAAGAGGGGCAGGCAGTCGGCCCTAACGACCCCCTCCACGGCCCGCTGCCTGGACCTGTTGATGGCCAGTTTGGCCAGGCCCAGGAGCAGACCCACGAGGAGGTCTTCAGACCTGCCCTCCTTCCTCCGTACCGGGTGCCCAAAGATCAGGAGCGTGGGACTGAAGTGCAGCCAAAAACAGAGGAGAAGGTTTTTCAGAAAATCAAAAAGGGAGTGCAAACGCCCACACCCAATATATACATGGTCCACGGACTCCACAGCGCCACAGAACAAGCAGTTGGGCTGGGAGTCCGTGAACCACCGCAATCTGCGGTTGCAGGGGACTGCTGCGTGCAGCACCCTCCACCCCAGATCCCCGAGAGAAAGGGGGAGGACTCCCGCGTAGAGAGCCCTCCACTGGGGATCCCCACCACCCGGTGGCAAATGGACACGCCAAGGCGTGTCCGGACGGTTGATGAGGGAGAAGAGGTGGATGGTGTGCAGCAGCAGTCGATACAGGGCCTTTCTCTTCACCTCCTTAAATGAAACAAAATTAAAATTTCGGAGGCGGCTCAGGTTGTGGGGCACAGGCTCCCGTGGGAAGTACTGGACCTTGGGGCCATTCCTGTTTATTTTTTTTTCGACCCCCTCCACGGCCCGCTGCCTGGACCTGTTAATGGCCAGTTTGGCCAGGCCCAGGAGCAGAAACATTCCTGCTTATTTTTTAATTATTAACCCCCACACCACCACCTAAGTGCGGTAGTGCTTATTTTATCCCCAGCACCCATGGTGTGTGTGTATGTGTGTGTGTGTGTGCAGGTGTGAGACACAGTGAACCATTCCTGTTTATTTTTTTTTAATCTTTTCTTTTCTTTTTCTTTTTCTTTGGGGAGGGCAGGGAGAAACCCCTGTTTATTTTTTTTTCCTTTTTTTCTTTTTTCTTTTTTTTTCTTTTTCTTTTTTTTTGATCAATGTCCTGTTATTTTTCTCTTTTTATCCCCTTTAACCCCCACACTACCACCTAAGTGTGGTAGTGCTTATTTTATCCCCAGCACCCATGGTGTGTGTGTGTGTGTGTGTGTGCAGGTGTGAGACACAGTGAACCATTCCTGTTTATTTATTTTTTCCTGGTTATATATTATTTTATTAAACAAATTACAAAAACAGTTTACAACAAACAGTTACATTTACAGCTGCATACAAGAGACAGCAATTTTACAAGGGAGAGGAGCAACAAAGCCAGGCCCCAAACCCTACCATTCAAACAGTTTACAGGGACATGAGGACAAACCTCAAATCCCAGTTTCACAAAGATATAAAGAGACAACAGCAGTGACGTTGTACATTAGACAGTACTGTTAACCATTCCTGTTTATTTTTGTCAGTCAGGGCTACCTGATTGGACCAGATTAACAGCTCCAATCAGGGAATCCATATTCTGTGAGATCCACCTAGCTGACCTTGTTCCAATCACTAGACCAGGCATTTGGATAACTAGTTCAGTAACATATAAACTATACTATCATAACTGCTCCAAACTCCATACAGTCAGGAGAATCAAGTCATGTTCAAATAAATCAATAAACAAATGTATGTACTTGCTCTCTCCTTCTCTCTTACACATAGTTAGATTAAGAATGGAGGTATGTACTTTCAGATAATGGGATTACAAAACTGGTCTCATAATACTGCTGTAGAATCATTAATTTTTCTGAGTAGATCATATCCTATCCTACAAGCTACTTGTCATGCAGTGCTACTAGGTCATTCTGAAAAGACCGAGGCTGTGATGCTGGTGCAGAAGCCAGAGTGGCAATTTACACAACTTCAGGAATATAAACATTTCCTGGGACTGAATGTGTCAGGTGGTAAGCAGACTGTTGAGTATCTTCCTGGCTTTAGAATGGAAAACACCGATAAAATGCAGATCAGACCCTCGTTAATCTCGAATTCATCCCATCCCTGAATGGACAGAGTGCACATAGCAGTCCTCTTGCTGGATGTGCAGATTCATTCATTGACTAATGTTAATGTTAAAGCTGAACTCAGTCTTGGTTGGCATGTCTGCAGATCACTTAATCATTTAGAAATTGCAGCATGCCTAAAATTAATTGAATCCAGCTACTCAGTAGTGGTCTTATTTACTGTTTTTCTGCTGCTTTCGGGAAACCATTGCTGACATTTAAAACCCATGTCAGAAACTGCCAATTTCCATCCAGATTGAATGACATGTTATGCATAGCATAGAATTGACTGCCGAGGTTAGTGGCGTACTCAAAGGTCTCCTCAGCTGCGTGACCTTCTCCCACCTTCCCCACAGAAGCATTTGGAATAGAGGAGCAGATCAGTTAGCCCCTTGAGCTTATTTTGTTTTCCAATGAGACCATGGCTGATTGTACCTCATATCCAGTTACTTGCCTTAGCTCCATATCCCTCAATATCCCAACCTAATCAAATCTCCATCACTATCAAACTGGACAGCTTTGATCCTCTACCATTTGGCAGACATCTGACACTTAAACTCGCATTCATGTGGGAAATGTACCTCCCAATTTCCAATTCTATGTGGCATAACTCTAGTTTTAAGATAAGAGGGATAAGAAGTGAGTGCCAAATAATTGGGTGAGTTGATCTTGGGAAGAGTCATCTCCTCCCCACCACCCAACTTCATTCAAGTCCTGGGTGAGAAGGTCCATGGGGGGGGGGGTCATTTATTTTTCAAAACAATATTTTCGAATGATCCTGTTCAATCCTTCAGCAGCCAGGACATGAACCCAGGCTTCCTGGCCCAGGAATAGGACTACCACCACTGCACCACAAAAGCCCTACTGTGGACATTCTCAAATCACCAGCAATTAATGCCCTTAAGGCAATCAATGGCCTCTTAGGAGCCTCAATTTACCACTGGCCTCCTCATCCGCCTGCCCGGCAAGCCAAAGAAGTGACTGGTTTTCCAATTGGGAAATCAAGAGACCTGGTTGTTGGGTTTAGTGGGAGGGGCTAGGCTTCATTTGACCCCCATTTTGGAGCCATTGGGGCAGGGATGGAGGCAAGGGGATGGCTCCCTTGCCTCTGGCCTGAGATATGAGTGAAGGAGGCAATATCAGTAAGTTTACAGCTGGCACGAGAACTGGTGGCAATGGTAAATAGCAAAGAGAAAAGCTTTTGATGAAAGGGCCTCACTCTATGCTGTAACCTCTCTCTAACCTATGAAGGCACCCCTTTTGCAAACTTCACCTTGTGAAAAGTGAAACAGGAAACTAACCTTCTCAACATCGGATCCCTTGATGGCCTTTTGGACCCGAATTTGCCAGGTTCTGATTTGTCGGGGACTCCTAGTAATGTGGTATTTCACGGTTGAGGCCTGTGGTTGGCTGGGGAACTCACCAATCACCTCTTTGGATGTTGATTGATGCTGCAAAATTTCTTGGTGATGAAGACAGCGAGTCAGTTGTTGCTGAACATGCCTGTCTTCCCACCCTGAGCCTAATGATGGGTCAATTGCAGTCCAGGTCCCTTATTGAAAGCTTGCAGCACTTTAAACAAATGTAATCTGATGAGCTTTCAATTTTCTTAACAGAATTGTTCATTTCATTGGTCACTCCATCTGATGGGTCACAAAACAAAGATAGAAGCTGCTCTTCTCCATCTGGTTGATCTGAATGCCAAGCAACTTTGAAACATGAACCTCTTCCCCCAGGGAAGAGAACCATTCCTTAGCCACCGTGCATCTCATCAGCACATATGGAACCTTTCAGATTACTACTTCCAATTCAATTAAGGGATTCTAGGGATCTTATGTGCACCATGCTAACTGAAATCAAATATTTATTGGTGTTTAGTTGAAGTTGCTGTTTTAAATAGGAAACCATGCATTAAGGTGGCTGTGTTGGAAATATGTTTGACGATATGATTAAAAATGCATAGTTTCTAGGAATTTAAATTCATATTGGTTTGAAGTATAAACTTACATGAACTTCATATAAAGAATGTAAATCAACCACATGCTGAACATGTGCCAGTGAATCCAAAGCTGAACAAGTTTTGCTGGCCAAGAAAAGTACATCACAGAGTCTACGCATCCAGATGTCAGGATATAAGTGAATTGTCATGGCTGCTGGTAATCAACCAGTTGCTCATTTACAGTGTGTAGATCTGTCGCTAGGTCATATCCACACATTTACCCACCAAAAGGCTGAGACATTATTACAGCCATATCTGAAAGAAAAGGCCTTTGACCTGGTCTAAATGTAGGCCTGAATGTCTGAATTGGAGTTCTCTCGTCAACTTGAATCTAATATTCTGCTAAAAGATGCCTATGGACCGCTGGTTCTCATTCACTTAAACAAAAACTCATTTTTCCATTGAAAATATCTGTGCTGCGCAAAAGCTTAAAATGCATTGATAACATTCCATATTTTTGTTTTTGGTTAATTCATGGGAGGTACACGGCCCTCACCAGGCTACCATTTATTATCCATCCTTAATTGTCAGAGTCAACCACAATCCTGGGAGGTATGGAGCCATATGTAGGCCAGACTTGGTAACGGTTACAGATTTTCTTCCCTAAAGGGTATCGTCAAACCAGATTGGCTTTTACAACAATTGACAGTGGTTACATGGTCACCATTAAGCAATCGTTGGAATCAATTCAAATTTCACCATGTGCCTCAGAAAATCAGCCTGGTGTTTTGGATTATTAGTCCAGTGACATTATTTCTACACCACCAACTTCTGTAATTTTAATTTAGGTGTGAGTTTGTTTAAAGCAAAATAGTGATTAGCAAGCTATTCAACAATGTTAACACCTGTCTGGTAATATCTTCAATGCCAATTTCTTGGCTCATATTGCACATAACTCAGGCCTTTTGCTACTGAGTCACAGTGACATACAGGCCCTTTGACCCACCATGTCTCTACTGACCGACAAATATAAAACTACACTAATCCCATTTGCCTACACTTGGTTCATAACCTAGCATGCTCTGGCATTTTAAGTGCTCATCCAGATGGTGAATATCAGGTGGCAAACAAAATATATTCTAGTCCTCTGTCCTGAGCATGAGAACATTCATGGCGGTATGGCCTGATCATTGTTTTGAGGCTTTGGTGGTACCAAGGCATAGGTAATGATACTATGGCTTTAAGAGGTATATTCCGTCCTTTTTCTTTGAAAAGAGGTTTTAAGGCAGAGGTGATAAGCTATCTGTGGAAAGCCCTTACAGTGAACATCTTGTGATGCCTTGAGATTTTTTTTTTAAGTTGCAACAATAGAAACAGGAGAAAGTGAGGACTGCAGGTGCTGGGGATCAGAGTCGAGAGTGTGTTGCTGGGAAAGCACAGCCGGTCAGGCAGCATCCGAGGAGCAGGAGAATCAATGTTTCGGGCATAAGCCCTTCATCAGGAATGAGGCTTGTGGGCTTGGGGGATGAGAGATAAGTAGGAGGGGTATGGAGTTGGGGGAAAGGTAACTGAGAAAGCGATAGGCGGATGAAGGTGAAGGAGGAGGTAATAGGTCAGAGGGCAGAGTGAGGGACAGGTCAGGAAGGTGGTGCCAAGTTGGAGGTTTCCCAATCCCAAGCCGCCAACTTGGCACCACCCTCCTGACCTGTCCATCACTCCCCCCTCTGACCCATCACCTTCACCCCACCTTCATCGATCTGTCACTTTCTCAGCTACCTTCCCCCAGCCCCACCCCCCTCCCATTTATCTCTCAGCCCCCGGCCCACAAGCCTCATTCCTGATGAAGGGCTTATGCCCGAAACGTTGATTCTCCAGCTCCTCAGATGCTGCCTGACCTGTTGTGCTTTTCCAGCATCACACTCTCGACTAACAATTGGGGCAGCCTGGATGATTGGGACCAGTTCGCACTGAATCAGGATTTTTAGTTTTTTTAGTTGCAGTTGCTGCTTGAAAATGTGGAAGCTGTTTTACTCCTCTCTTGGTTATAAGCTGGGGATTCTCTTCCTGTTGCTGGAGTTGCATGTCAGGCAATCTGTTTTTCTGAATTTGCCTTTTTTGAGGGCATGTTTATGGCATATATTAAAACAGTCAATTAGTAATAATTACAGTGGCTATTATTTGTTTAAGCATTTTGATAGAGTTGCAGTGAAGGCATTCTTTTCTTTTTGTGTTGCATTTTATGATAGTGTATCAATAATGAGTGGCACGGTGGCACAGTGGTTAGCACTGCTGCCTCACAGCGCCAGAGACCCGGGTTCAATTCCCGCCTCAGGCAACTGTCTGTGTGGAGTTTGCACATTCTCCCTGTGTCTGCGTGGGTTTCCTCCCACAGTCCAAAGGTTAGGTGAATTGGCCATGTTAAGTTGCCCGTAGTGTTAGATGAAGGGGTAAATTAGGGGAATGGGTCTGGGTGGGTTGCTCTTCGGAGGGTCGATGTGGACTTGTTGGGCTGAAGGACCTGTTTCTACATTGTAGGTAATCTAAAAAAAAGTGTGCTTTGCTTCAAATCAGCTAGTTGACCAGTCAAATTGCACATGGAACGCAACACCTTACATTTACTTTTAAACTAAGAAAAGGGGAGGGTCTAGACTACTTTCCTAATAAATTTTAAGGGGGTTTGGTCTGGTCCATAACCAAGGTTTATACTCCCTGCTAATATCATTTAGTAAAGGTTTGGACGTGAGTGAGGTCTACAAAATCATGAAGGGTATAGACGGGGTAGATAGAGCCAAGTTTTTTCCTGCAATGAGGGATTCAATAACGAGAGGTCATGCGTTTCTTGGTGAGAGGTCAAAAGTTTAAGGGGGATATACATGGCAAGTGCTTTACACAGAGGGAGGTAGGCGCTTGGAACGCGTTGCCAGCAGAGGTAGTATAGGCAGGCATGATAGATTCATTTAAGGTGCATCTGAACAGATGTATGAGTAGATGGGGAGCAGAGGGATACAGATGCTTAGGAATTGGGTGATAGGTTTAGACAGTGGTTTTGGATCAGCTCAGGCTTGGAAGGCCAAGAGGCCTGTTGCTGGGCTGTAAATTTTCTTTGTTCTTTGTTCTTTATTCACATCATTTCCTGGTGGAAAAGTGATGGTCAATCTTAATGCTTGGCCAATATTTTGCTGCTATGCTGCATTGCTCCTCTTCACTCACACTGCTGGGGCTTTTTATTAAATATCGGGTGTTAAAGTATCTAAGTTTTAAGACAAAACAAATGTTAATGTTCAGTTCTAGCAGTAGAGAACAGTTATCAAAATAAACAGGATGCAGGAGTGTATTTTTAAATGCTTATCTTTTAATAAATGAATTAAATTCTGATGTGGGGGAGTCAGTGTTGGACTGGGGCGGACAAAGTTAAAAATCACACAACACCAAGTTATAGTCCAACAGGTTTATTTGGAAGCACTAGCTTTCAGAGCGTTGCTCCTTCATCAGGTAGCTGCCTGATTGGACTATAACCTGGTGTTATGTGAATTAAATTCTGACAGCACTACAAAGGTAGCAGATTTTTTTTACAAAGCAATGTTGAGTTCCTGAATTTACCATTAATTGTCTCAGTCAGGTATACTCCGTATAAGTTATAATACTCAAAGTATCTGAGGTAAAACATCTTTCTGTATCACTTTTATAAACGTCTAATCCTTGGCTTTCTATCCATTTATTTAACAGAAGTCCACAAGTTGGGCATTGTGTGTGTGGGTTTCTTTAAGCCTGAACTGTTATAGTATGAATGAAGATAGTCATCTTTCAGGTTTAAGGAGAATAATTCCTGTTGAGTAAGCAAATGGAAGTTCATTGCATTACTACACGGAGGAAGTCCTTCAGTGTTACACTCAAGACCACAGTGACAAAGTACAGCATTCACACAGACATCTGGGAATCACTGACCCAAGACCGTCAAAAGTGGAGGAGGACCATCTGGGAAGATGTTGAACACCTCAAGAATTGCCGTTGCGGAAAAAGCAAAAGCTGAGGAAAAAGCAAACAGTGAAGGCAGCGCACTGCTAGATCAACACTCCACCCATCCCTTCCTGCCACCACCTTTTGCCCTAAGTGTAACAGAGCCCATGGTTGCCACGTTACAGCCACCTACAGACTCACCCTGACAATGGAAGAGAGTCATCCTAATCTGCGAGGGACCGCCAATGAATGAATGACAAGTTTCTTGAGTATGACCTACATTATCACAGAGACTTAGAAAAATACTAACCTCCAGTCTATACCTTACAAGTTTTGGACCCTGACCAAGTCCCTCTGACATCATGACAGTGGGTGGTGTTTAGTGTAATCAATTGAGTGCAATTAACTCTTTCAAACTCATATACAATTCTAGGGGTATTGTTTTCCTTTCTCTGAAGATGGCAAGGAAGATGGTGAAAATGTAAAATACTGGTCAAGACACCATTGTGAACAGAGTTTATTATATATGTGATTCCACCAGCAGAAAATGACGATGTGGCCAATTATGTATTGCAAGCCATGACCGTTAAGGACAATGTTGACATCAGAAAGGTGAAGGAGTAGGGAGGGAACTAAATCAAAATGGAGTTGGAAGGGGAGATAAAACACTCTATCCCCATGGTGTCCATTGCTCTCTAAATGCATCGAGAGCATAGGGACCTTTTCAACTCCTCTGCAAGTAAGGCCCTTTAGTGGTCAATTAGAGGCCACTTAAAGTCTCAGTTTGCTACCATCCTGATTACCTTCCTTCTTGGCAGGTGAGAAAAGTGGCCGTTTCTCCCCATTCCCCCCCACACCCCTCCTGCTGGAAATTAGTACAAGCCTCCTGCTGGCTTTGAGAGGTGGTCTCCAGTTACTCCAATCCAAACGGGAAAATTTCAGTTTCTAGGAGTTAAGTTTTACAATATCTGCTTCCCATGTTTGCTGACTCCTTCAGCAAGGTGTCCATACACTGAGTAATTTTCCCAAAACACAATCCTGTGTTGAAATTGAAGTTTGTAAAGTGGTCAGTGCAGTTTCATGTTACATGAGTAGCATTAGACAATCCTAGAATTAGAGGATTATCTTGGAGACTGAGCAGACTTAATGCAAGAAGGAAACAGGCCAGTGCAAAAGGATTACTGAGTGTAACTTCTTGTAAGTCTGCACATCATCTTCTGCATTTTGCACTTAGGACTTAATGCAGAAATATCTAATGAGAATCCAGTATTTGACTGAGATTTAGTCTTTTCTTGTCTCCACTTTCAACTATTTGCAGGCTACACAACTCTCAAGTTACCTTAGACTACAAATAGGAGAATCTCAGCCGAAGTGTGGGGGGGAGTCAGGCAAGTTCAGTGGCGACTGACTTGCTACCCCCACCACCCCAAGAGGTTGCAAGCCAATCAGTTTGTCAAGACAACATCAGCCAATTGCAAACTTCAACAATAGAGTCTGCCTTTCCAGAAGATGCTGGCAAATTAGACCAAAGCAGCTCCTGGGTCCTAACGACCATCGGTCAAGATAAAGACTTCACAGGAGCCAGTAGCCAATTGGTAAGTTGCCTTTCATAGTGTGGCAGTCACAGAGGGAGGGTGGGTTGACAACAGGGGCTGAGGTTGCTTTCACTTGTCTCCCCAGTGCCATCTATGAAGGGTAAGTGGAGCAATGGAGGCCCACCCCTAAAACATGGCAGACAGACAGGCTACCTCAGTTTCACGGCTGGGAAAGCAGAATTTTCCTCACCTTGCAGGAAGACAGGTAAATGGGAACATGCTGAGCTGAGATTTTTAGGTGGCTACTAATCGATTACTTAACAATTTAGGGTGCCAGAAAACATCCCCAATGGACCATCTTGCCCAGCACTTCAATAGTGAGTATTGCTTCAGGGTCAACTCTCCCAATTATTTCTCATTCATGCCACCTCCAGAGAAGATAAATTCCACCTTAGGGTTTTTTTTGATGAAATACACATGTTTCGGTTATTTTTCTTGTGTAAACACGTTATCTTTTTGGTATAGTTTTTAATATTAGAAATATTTTTAAGTTCTTGGAATTCTGAAACTTTTGATTAGTCTTTAGCTTCACAAGATGTGGAGGTGCCAGTTTTGGACAAGGCCGGACAAAGTTAAAAATTCCACAACACCAGGTTATAGTCCAACAGGTCTATTTGGAAGTACAAACTTTTGGAGTGCTGGTCCTTTGGCTAGCAGCACTCTGAAAGCTAGTGCTTCCAAATAGATCTGTTGGACTATAACCTGGTGTTGTGGAATTTTTTAAATTTAGCTTCAAAATAGTGTTTTCTTTTCAAGTTAATTTGTGAAAGCACGTCAGTTCTGATTTTGCTCATAGAACATGGTGTTTGTGTTCTTATACAACCTCGCATTGTAGAAAAATTGATTTTTAGAAACAGCACTTAAAGTGTTGGCGATGTAATCATGTTACAGCCAACACACGTTTTTAAAGTCTGCCCTTTAGAGACAGCGTTCCCAATTTGTCAATTGCGGTATAGCGAATTTGCTTTGACCAAACGCATGTTGTAACAGTACGACCTGGACTATACAAGATGAAAGAAGGCATGCAATGAAAGTGAACAGGTACGAAGGTGTGTATAAATCCTGGCACATATGCTTGCTTTGAAAAGGACATCTGCTGGAGGTTGCTTCAGCCCAGTACAATGGAGCCACGCCATCTGCAGCAAGCAGTATATATCCCAAAGCTTGGATGCGTCAAGTTTGTGGAAACTGTGACATCTGGATTGTGGCCTCTTCCTTTGTAGCTGTTTTGTGGTGGGAAGGAGGTGGGAATGGGGAGTTGGAAGAGCAAGTAGCCACCTGGGCAGGAGAGCTTAGGACATTCCTACAGGTTAAAGAGGAGCACTCCTGTTTTCTCCTTGCCTTGCTGAGGAAGGTTTTTGGCTTTGATGGGATCACCACCTTTTGCACATCACATAAATCCGACCAGCTCGCATTAATGAGAAATCTGATGGAATGAAAGAGATGCCTCGGCTGACTATAAAGGCTGCTTATGAATGGGACCATGAAATCTTTGCGTGGCTACTTTAATGACAAATCCTTCCATTTCTACTAAGCGAGGTGTATTGGAATTTTCCTCATTGATGTGCATGAAGATGGTTTAGAAAAAAAAAAGCCAAATTGTTTGTTAGTATTAGTTACAGCACATTATGTCCAGCCCCAGGACAGCATCTCTCTGGAGCTGCTCAATACTATAAACAAAATGCTGAAGAGCTACAGTGAAACAAATTCCGGAATCAGGGCTTTCAACATATTTCCCATTAAATGCTTGATGTTCAGGAAATGCCTTAGAATCAACAGGGGGATTTTGGTCTATTTTTACATTCATTTTTCCACATGTTTCTGAACAATATGTTCTGAGCTGGGATGAGACCAGCTTTTAACTTGAATTCAAGCCAACATTTAAATCATGTAATTAACCACAGATTAATGTAGACCACGGACAAGGACACATAAGGATGGTATCTGGTTTATGTGCAGTAATAACCTGCAGAATATTTTGGTAAACAATTTTGTACAGCTTTAAATGCTTATACATTCCTATCTTTATTTCAGTCAATATCATCTGACTTATTACAAATAACACCACTGAAGGTCTGTTAACAATGTACTGAGAACAATACAATAGGGTACATTTTATTTCTGTCATGAATGCTTTGAATACCATGCACCAAGTATCAATTATTGGTTCAAACTTATATTTTCATAAAATTTTTTAGAAATGAAAGAATTGTTCATGCCGGAAATCAGAAAGAAAAAAAACCAGAAATTGCTGGAAAAACTCAACAGATCTGGCAGCATCAGAGTTAACTCTGATTTCTCTCAATAGATGCTGCCAGACCTGCTGAGTTTTGCCAGCAATATCTGTTTTTGTTTTATATATTTTCACAACTTTGGGGATATAGATTTGTCCAATCCAAATCACTAGTCTTGATTTGTTATTTTCTTTTCCAAGTCAAAAAAATTTGAACTTGACTACGTGTAATGACTGACGTCTGATGGAAAGTTGAAGCAGGTGAATTTTTCTTGCCGCTGAGATCACTACCTCTTTGCAAGCTTTTAATTGGCCTATCCCAATATATTAACTGATTAAACTCATGTGAAGCATCTTTAAGAGCAAATTCCTATATTAATGGTGCTACATAAATGCAAATTATATTTGTTGTAATGAAGCCAGCATCCTCATTTTGTGCATGAGGAGCACGTGAGAATTGACATGTGTGCGGAAAGGACTGTAGCTGGTGACATACTGGGTTTGTTAGAGGCAAAACATGCAAATGGCTGAGGATTATTTGTATTCATTTATTCATTTATACAATGTGGGCATGACTGGTTGGGTCAGCACATGCTTCACGTCCCTAGCACCCATTGCATGGGCCTCTAAGGCTTGTCAAGGCATTGGCTTCCAGAACCATGAGCTAATGCTGCAACCAGCCGGTACCAATCGCTGTGAGTAGATTGTTGGAGCAGCTGTATGCTTGTGCAGCTTAGAGGGACATTGATCCCTTGTTGCCCTTGAGAAGATGGTGCTAGATTGCCTCTTTGAACTGCTACAGTCCATTTGATGCAGGTACTCCCGCAATGCCTTTTGGGAAGGAGTTACAGATTTTTGACCTAGTGACTTGGGATTTGCAAGTCAGGATAATAAGTGTCTTAGAGGGGAACTTAGGGTGTGGAGTATGTGTATGTGTGTGTGTGTGGGGGGGGTGGGGGGGGGGGGGGCAGGTGATGGGGTGGAGGTGGTGAATGGGGTTGGAGGTGTTTCCATGCATCTGCTGCCCTTGTCCTTCTTGATGGGAGTAGTCATACATTTGAAAGGTGCTCTCTAAGGAGCCTTGGTGAATTTCTGCATCTTGTAAATGTAACTGCTGATATTGAGTGTCAGTAGTGGAGGGAGTAGACATTTGGGGATGTGGTGCCAATCAGGTGGGCTGCTTTGTTTTGGATTGTGTCAAGATTTGTAAGTGTTGTTAGAGCTGCACACCTCCAGGCAAGTGGGAAGCATTCTATTTTACTCCTGGTTTGTACCTTACAGATGGTGCACAGGTTTGGAAAGTCAGGAGGTGAGTTACTCGCTGAAAGATTCCTAGCCTTTGACCTGCTCCTGTAGCTACCGTATTTATAGAACAAGTCCAGTTCACTTTCTGGACTTTGTTACGTCTAGTATGTGGATAGTGGAGGATTCAGCAATGGTAATACCATTGAACATCAAAGGGTGATGATTAGATTATCTTTTGTTGGAGATAGTCATTGCAATGTCATTTAAAAACTGTTCTGGACCTGAGATGACTGACATCCAACAACCACAACTATCTTCCTTAATGCCAGGTATGACTGCCACCAGTGGAGAGTTACCCCACGATTCCCATTGACTGTAGTTTATCTTGTGTTCCTTGATGCCACACTTAGTCAAATGCAGTTTTGATGTCAAGGGCAAATACTCTCACAACACCTCTGGAATTCAGGTCTTACGCCCATATTTGAACCAAGCCTGTCATGAGATTACAAGTAAAGTAGTTCCAGTGGTTTCACTGAGCAGGTTCTTGCTGAGCAAGTGCTGCTTAATAACATTGTTGATGACCCCTCCCATTACATCCTGTAGAAGGCCAATGCTCCAAAGAGCAACAGGCACGAAGAGCTCTCCAGATAATTTATTTATACACTGGATGTCACTGGCTAGGTCACCATTTATTACCCAGAGGGTCATTAAGAGTCAGAAGTCACAAGGATGGCAGTTACCTTCCTGAAAGGGCAACAGTGAACCAGCTGGGCCTTTCCAACAATCAACAATGGTTTCATGGCCATAATTAGACACTTAACTCCAGATTTTTTTAAAATTAAATTAAAATTCCACCAAGTGTCATTGCAGGATTTGAATCCATGTTCCCAAAATCTTACCTAGGTCTCAGCTTTCCTATAGAATGGATTGAATTAATATTATGAGTGGACTCCTATCTTAGATTTCAGGTAATGAATAGCAACAGTTTGAAATTTGGCTTTGACATTTTATGATGTCCATCAACTAATGGCATTCCTCCTATAATCACTTGGTGTGTCTTGTTCTCTATTTCATAGAATCCCTACAGTGTGAAAGCAGGCCATTCAGCCCATTGAGTCCACACTAACCCTCCGAAGAATATCCCATCCAGACCCACCCCCCTACTTTATCCCTGTAACCCCATATATCCCATGGCTAACCCGTCCAGCCTGCACATCACTGGACACTATGGAGAATTTAGCATGGCCAATCCATCCTAACCTGCACAGCTTTCGACTGTGGGAGGAAATCAGAGCATCTGGAGGAAACCCACGCAGACACGGGGAGAATGTGCAAACTCCACACAGACAGTTACCTGAGGGTACAATTGAACCCAGGATCCTGGTACTATGAGGCAGTAGTGCTAAGCACTGAGTCACTGTGCTGTCCATTTATAATTTACTGTGTTCTAATAAGCTGACCATGTTTATATGTATTCATGGTGCCAAAACCTTATTCTAATAAATCCATACCAAATACTTCAGATACCATAATGATTCTTATCTAGTATTTGCCTTTGTTAGTACATGTCAGGTAGATTTTGAGATTAGCATTTTCAAAATCTCAGTGACCCATCACTTAATGTAAAAGATAAAGCATTTTATGACATTGCTGAAGGTGAGTTTTGATTTTAATGGGATACAGCATCTTTCTGGGTATATTTATGTGCTGTCCATCACTGATGAGTGTTCTTATGAACTTTGCCATTCAGGCTAAGGTTTTTTTCTTCCCAGAGAATCAGTTCAAGAAGGTATCACTTTGCACAAAACATTGAGAAGCTATGGTGTAAATTCACAGTAAAGATGGAGTTAAGTGGAGTGACACTTCCTCATGATCACTCTAGGCTGAGCCTGCAGTTATAGTACACATACGGAAATACATAACCACCACTTGAATGCAGCAAAATTCAGAATCCAAATACAGCTGCCACAGAATGCCCAAAGAGCTAAATTCCAAAACACACTCTACTTAGGAGTCAGTAACCATAATAAAGAATAAAAAAATAGCTAATACAATGATGTGATCATAGTCATGAATTTTACTACAGAAAATATTCAGAAATAAATTACATTCAGTTGTTTGAGTCAATTTCTCATCTAACACATCAACTGGTTTTAAACTGAGCTCACAAATTCAAGAAATTGTTTTTCAATTAAAGGTTTTCTATTATATTGATATTATGTTTGCTTATTGATAATTAGGGAGCTGAATTAACTTGCCTGTTATGCTGTCAGAACATGATACCTGGGGAGAATATCGGGACCAATACCTGATTTCTCTACTTTTTGAAGTTGCTTTAAGAGTCTTATGGGCAAAAAGTGACACTATAACATATTTCCTAATTTTAAGATAGGAACTGTTGAATACATTAACAGTTCTAAAAGGGTTCCTGTTGGAAACTATGTTAGACAGAAGAGGTCATACATTCTTGGGTGGAGATTCAAAGAATCTAGTTTGAGATCCTGAGGGTGTCAGTCGTGTTATTCCTGAGTCTTGATAGTTTTAGTAACTGTAACTACCTACCTCACATACCTTGTGCTTTTTGCTGTCACTTAGTAAACTGCATCTTCTTGTTAAGGCAATTGCCTCTTCTTATTAAGACTAATTCATGGTTCAGTCTCTGTAACCGTTAGCCAGATAGTATAGAAAGGAGGACTGATGACACCACTCTACCCAACCATTAGCTGGTTGTGGTTGGTTCCACAAAGACATGACAATAACAACACTGGATACAAGAACTTGGGTGCAGGAAGAGAAATTAAGGTAAATGCTCTGAGCCTGAGAATTCAGAAGGGGTCAGGGGAGCTTGAGACCAATAGGTGGAGGTCATTTCCCATCGTGGGTACGAACTTCAAAGCCTGGCATTCCAGCGTTGAACCAATATCTGTTTAAATCTGACTTGTGATTGTCAGTGTAAGTGCAGAATATCCTTCCCTGCAAATCTATCATAATAATAAGTGCAACATGTCAACATATGCAATAGAAAAAAATACTGTTATTATAAAACCTAATTTTGTTTTAAGGACATTAAAATGGAATGTTGTCGACAGTGTTTTCTGAATATAGTAATATCATAGTCAGGAGGCTTCAGCACAACTGAGACAGTAATGTATGCTTCAAATAAAGCAATTATCTTTTGGATTGCTTTTACTATCGCCTTTCACAGAGTCGTGTAGATTTACCAGGATGTTCCGGCATCGTAAGATAATAACTAATTATTTTATTTACTTTCTCTTCTCTCATCTTAATGTTGTTATCATTCGCTTCATATTTTTCATTCCACATTCTTTAAAGTTGAGTTTGGCAATATCAAAATCGCTATTCTACATGTTTCTCCCTGAACCTCAGTTCTGTTGTCTTCTGAATTGTCTTCCTTGGTTTCTTAATTGAGAGTAAGTGTAAGAGCTTTCCACTTTCTCTTCATCGAAGCTTACCGAAGGAAAAGGAGTTTGTGGGATATAATGCAAATATTCCAGGGTGGTATGAGTTCAGCAACAGTCTTGAAGCTGTTGCCAAAATGAGTCTCTGTGATGAGATATACAGTCATACAACCATAGAGATGTACAGCACAGAAACAGACCCTTCGGTCCAACTTTTCTATGCCAACCAGGTATCTTAACTTAATCTAGTCCCTTTGCCAGCATTTGGCCCAAATCCCTCTGAACACTTCCTATTCATATACCCATCCAGATGCCTCTTAAATGTTGTAATTATCCTAGCCTCCACCACTTCCTCTGGCAGCTCGTTCTATACACGCATCACCCTTTACATTAAAAAAATTGCCCCTTAGTCCCTTTTACATTTTTCCCCTCTCACCTTAAACCTATGCCCTCGAGGTTTTGACTCCCCAACCTCAGGGAAAAGACCTTGGCTGCTCACCCTGTCCATGCCCCTCATGATCCTACAAACCTCCATAATGTCACCTCTCAGTCTCCGACGCTCCAGGGAAAACAGCCCCAGCCTATTCATCCTCTTCCTTAGCTCAAACTCCCCATCTCTGGCAACATCCTTTAAATCTTTTCTGAAGCCTTTCAGTTTTATCTGTGGTTTTTCTCCCTTCCTACAGCTGCCATCCATCACACTCTCTAGCCTCTGTAAGTTCCTCATTGCCTCTAACTGCCACTCCGACCGATCCATGCGATCCGAAGGATTTGTAACCAAGTACACTTCCTGGAGACATAATCATCGATAACATCGAAACTCTCCCTAATTTCCCACATCCAACATGAAGAGTACATCACTCTACTAAAGGCCATCTTTACACCTTAATTATCCACAGATCCAGAAAATAGCACAGTCTTACTGCTCTAAAAACATTGCTCAGGCTAACTTAGTATTCAATATTCCATATTTTTGAAGTTTGATCAAGAGACAGATCTCAATAAAACATATAATCTAAAAGGAACCCATTATACTTAGAATTGTAGCTTACAAAATATATAGTAAGGTGACAGATTAAAAAGCCACTTAGCTGCTCCCCTCCCTTACTGTGAGCTCTCCAACACAGGTTTCTCCAAGGTCAGCTGTGAATTTTGCTGTTTGTTAATTTTTCTTGTATGAACTCCGATGTCCAGAGATACTTGAAATCAAACAGCAGAAACAATTTGCTGTGCAGGTTCACTGCTGGGTCAGACAGCAGTGCAGATTTCTTTCTCTGTTTGAATCACTTCCCATGTGGTCACTGCCACTGACTTCATCTGTCTTCATCCTTTTTTGAAGTGCTGTTATTTTGATTTTCTTCCCTCAACTTCCAAAACAATGCAACAGCTTATAAAATAGCAATTACTGATCCTAGAACTCGAGGAAATCAGCTCCAACATTGAAAATATCTCAAAAAAGCAGCAGCTCTTATAGCCACAACCTTTTCCCATTTTCCATCTTGGATTAGCTAGAATTCTGAAATGTTCCAAGTCCTTTGTGGTCTTCATTATCCTAAACTTGTATATTCCATTTTCGCAGATGATTTTATAATGAACTGACACATGATGCCTTTCTAAACTAAAAACCTGCTGCCTCTACGTGATCTGTATCCCTCTACTCCCTGCCCTCATCAATTATCTTTGTCACTTATTCAAAAAATTCGATAAGTTTGTGAGACATACCCATCTCCCACACAAAGGTATGCTACCTATTGCTAATAAGCCCATCTTTTCCCAAATGCATGTAAATCCTATCCGTAAGAACCTTTACCAGTAATTTCCCTCCCAATGACAGATGTCTTACTGGTCTGTAATTTCCCAGATTATTCCTGTTGCCCTTCTTAAACAAAAGAACAATGTTTGCTATTCTACAGTCCTCTGGGATCCCTCATGTGACTAAGAAGGATACAAAGATTTCCTACAAAGTTTTATGGACCTCACTCACTTCCTTTGGTTTCACAAATAAATTTCCTCTTTTCTTCTTGAATGGAACTCCCCTTTCCCTAACTATCCTCTTACTCCTTCTATACGTAAAAAATGCCGTGGGATTTTCCTTAATCCAATTTGCCAAGGACATTTCATGATCCCTTAAAAAGACCTCCTAACTCCTTGTTTAATTTTTTTCCTGCAGTCTTTGTATTCTTCAAGGGTTCTGTCGGTTTCAGTTTCTTTAATCTTACTTACGCCTCCTTTTTTTGTGACTAAGCTCACAATTTCTCTAAGGTGCCCGAATCTTGCCATGTTTATCCTTCATTTTGATAATGGTCCAGAACTTCATTCAACTGGCTTTTAAAAGGTCCCTGCGTGCCAGATGTGGACTTACTGTCAAACAGTTGCCTGAATCTGCATTCCCCAATTCCTGCCTAATATTGTGGGAGTTAGCATTCCCCAATGTAATACTTACACCTGAGTATTCTTATCCTTATCCATAATAACTTAGACTTACGGAATTATGGTCACTGTTCCTGAAATGTTCCCCACTGAAACTTCAATCACCTGATGGGGTTCATTGCCCAATACCATCTAGTATGGCCCCTTCCTTAGGTATTTCTTCAAGATCAGGATGCACCTAATAAATTCATCCCCATCCAAGCCCCTTGCACGAAGGAGGTCCTTGTCAATATTGGGGAAGTTAGAATCACCTCGACAATAACATTGTTCTTTTAACATTTTTCCATAATCACAATCCTGACACTTTTATATTTTTCCACAATCAGCCTGTATTAACTTATAATAAAGCCACTTGTTTCTCAATAACTCCAATTTGATTTATATTCATCTTAAAATTATTAAATTTCATTTCATTAATCTGGTTGAAATTTAAATTTGCCCACAGTTTTGTAAGACACAAAATAACATTTGAAAGGTAGTATATTTTAAAAAAATTGACCTTAAAGGTTTCGAAGCACATCCCTCAGTTTAATCCACCTTGTTAACAGATTACATTATTTAATATTTTAAAGGCTCTTCGTTATATAGTTGTTTGTGTGCAATATGTCTTTTTCAACTCTCACTCAGTTGGTAGCATGCTTTTAAGTCAGGAGGTTTTAGGTCCCATTCCAGTCATGTATATAAAGACCAAGGCTGGAACTCCAATGCAGAGGATTGCTGCACTGTTGTAGATGCCATCTTTTTGGATAAGCCATTAAACTAAAGTCACGCCTGACTTCTCAGGAGGCATAAAAGATGCCATGGCACTGTTTTGAAGAAAGGCAGGGAAACTTTCCTTTGTATCCTGGTCAATATTTCTCAAACAATGTTTCAAAACAGATTAAATGGTTATTTTGATAGTGCAGCTTGTGAGAGTCTACTGTAGGCATATTGACAGACTAGGTTTCCTAATTTACAACAGCGACAACACTTCAAGAGCACTTCATTGATTGTGAAGTTTGGTTTGAGATTTTCAATGCTTTGAAAGCCGCTTCATAATTGAAGGATAGTATGGTAGCTAAGTGATTAGCGCTGCTGCCTCACAGCACCAGGGACCTGGGTTCAATTTCTAGCTTCAGGTGACTATCTGTGTGGAGTTTGCACATTCGCCCTGTGTCTGGGTGCTCTGATTTCCTCTCACATTCCAATGATGTGCAGGTTAGGTGGATTGGCCATGCTAAATTGCACATAGTGTCCAGGGATGTGCAGGAAAGGTGGATTAACCATTGAAAATGCAGGGTTCAGGTAGTAGAGTGGGTCTGGGTAGGACACCCTTCAGAGTGTTGGTGTGGACTTGATGAGATGAATGGCCTGCTTCCACACTGTAGGGATTTCATGATAAATGCAAGCGCATTCTTCTTTCTTACCAGAGGCCTGAACATTAATGGGCCAAATAGTTTTTGCTATCCTTGATGTTATTATGTTCTTCTTGTAGTCTTGCCTTTGCACAGGCGTGACACACCTTATATCACACATGAACTCATCATTTCCTAAAGTTACATTACCAGTTTTACATGAACCTGACATCAAACTATGTAATATAAACTATTCATGGAATATTTTGTTGCCATCACCACTCTTGATTTACATAATAGCTCTGAAAAGGCTTACACCAGTGAGAATTAGGCAGATCTTTGGAGCAATTCATATTAATGTGGTCTAAGCATGTGCCCTGTTCCATTTCTCCACAATCTGATTCAAGGAGCAGCATTAACTTGGCACCTCTCCAGTCAGAGATCTTGAAAGGGACATAATGACACACTGTGTTTGGATTGAAATGCAAGCATGTCTGAATATCCTTCCTGTAATCAGGTACCATTTACCAAGAGACAGCTGTTGGGTTGTTGTGAGATTTTTAACTTTGTCCAACCCAGACCAACACCGGCACCTCCACATCAAGAGACACATGGACAGGTATCTCCATGCACAATACAGATCATACCTATGTCAGCTGTGAGCACAAAACACATTCGATCCTGGAAGCTGAAACTCACGGCTGCTGTGGAAGATTTAAGAGTAATGATTTTCTGTTGACGGACACGTATCTTGCTAAGGGATGGACTTGGCCCAACTAATGACTTGCCCTGATAATTCCAAGTGGCTTCAGATTAGGTTAGGCACAAAACTCTTCAGGTGTCCTTCAATACAGGAAGCTGACACCAGGGGAGGCAGGAAATGGACTGCAAGACTGATCTTCCCTTTAAATTTTCTACCAATTCTCAATTGGTTGAATGGTCAACTCATTCACAGTCAGAGATAATCTATTACTTCTGAGGGTATGTAATTGTGAATCAATAAATACGGAACGCTGTATAAGCAGAATTAATCGCACACTAAAACAGGTTGTCTCTGAGTTTTAGTTTAAATGTTGAAAACACTAATCAGTGGAGCAAGTAATCATGAGCAGACACTGATTACCCCGGGAATCTATAATACTGAAACTATTATCTCCTAGCAACCATGTTTCCTACTACCAAGGAGCATCATTGTCTGATCCTCAATGACCTGCAGCAGAAGCTAGCCTCTGTTTGTGGTGAAATTCAGGAAAAAGACTAATTTCGGTATTGACATAGCTGTATCCACATAACAATCAGGTTTCCTTTTTGAGTTGCTACATGAATGATTGAACCCTTGAGTGTATCATCCTCTGAAGTGCTGTGGGGATAACATAAAATATGCCGAGTTTGAAATCCTGGAGGTTTTGAGGAGTATTTTCTTGACATCAGAAATGAGTCAAAATTGATTCCATTTGGACGACATTAGGAAGAGAAAGGATTCATTTAACATTGTGCAGCTACAAAACACAATGCAACTTTTCTTTTACAAGGCATCTGTCAAAATGCAGTTAATGGGGGTTATGATAGATTTCAAAAATATTTATAGTGTGAAAAACATATTTAAAAAAGATAATTTTTAATTCACATACTTCTTCATCAAAACTAAATAAAACAGAAAAAGAAAATCTCAGAAACATGCAGTAGATTTGTCAACATTTGAAAGAAAAATAATGTATAACTGTTTTGACAGAACCTTTTCATCTGACCATTATTGGCTTCCCCAAGGAATTTACCACACTTGATATTTTGTACCCTTTTTAAAGTTCAATATCGTAGGGTTTACAAGTTGTATTGTAATATGAAGTGGAAAATTTACATCATGTTTACCTTTTGTTTTATCTACTGATGCATAGATGTGAAATTGGCTTTATGTATTTTTGTAAACATGCACATAAAACTTAAGGTAGTATTCAGGGACAGTTAGCTTAGAAATGATTGTGTGTCATATTGACATCTATGAGCACTTAACATTATTTTAAGCAGGTTAATGTCTCTGTAAAAATACTATGCTCAGCATTGTAGAAAAGCTCATTTTGTATTTACGTGTGAAGTTCATAGACTGGAAGTTTAATGCTTTGCTTTTCATGCTGATACAAGTAAACCTTGCAAATTATTCATCATAAAATATAACCATAAAAATGTCATGATTAATAAAGGAATCTATACAGTGATATATAGCAAGGTCATTATTAGAACAGTATAAAGCAACATATTATATACAAAAAGTTTAAATTCTCAAAAATTGCTAAGTTTAAATCCATCAAATCAATAAACCTTGTGCTGAGTTCTTTCTGAAAGTGAACTTTCTGTCTAGATCTCTTCATTGTGCCTCTCATGTACTTATCATTAGTATGGTTTCAGATGATCAGAGAAGCTTTTATTTTTAATAAAAAGTAAACATCAGCAATAAAAATGACTCTTTCTTAAGTTTTAAGCACTACTGTTATTTTCACTTGCAAAGTCACACAAATAAATGTTCTGAGTCAATTGGATTACCAGGGCTGACCAATTCATACACTGGAATATTGTCAGTACCTCATTCACACATCATGACAAGTTTTATTTTGACCTTGACTGTTAACAATGAAAATGGATGCAGCAATTTGCTAGCAATGACCCACAGATGAGAAACAGGCTCAATTCACGAAGGCTGAAAAAACATTGCTTATTGCTGCATAGGCAAGTCTTATGATGATTTATGTGAAATTATGATTTGTGTGGAATGTAAATGTTGAAATGACTTCTCCAGGAATGCACTTAATTAGAACTCAGCTTCACCACCACATTTACTTGCGAGTGAGTTGCCATTATTGATTCAGCATGATGTCAACTAGTCTGAGAATTGGCCAAGATAGAAACCTTTCATATAAAGGCAAACTATTAGATGCAGAAAATCTGAAACAGAAGCAGAAAATTCTGAAAATAGAATTAACATTTCACGTTTTTTAATGCAAAATGTTAGAAAAATAATAGAGCTTAAGCATCCCTTTTCCTGTTCTGAAGAAATATCATGGACCTGAAATTTTCACTCTGTTTCTGTCTCCACAGATGCTGCCAAACTGTTGGGCATTTCCAGCATTTTTTGTTTTTATTTTAGAAACGATTCATGTTGTTGTTGTTTTACTTCTTGATGGTTCAGAATGGTAGTATGACATGATTTATTGACTGCCCTGTACTCTGTGGTTTTCTATCTTTAAGCAGAAATAAACAGAATGTCTGCATCATCCATATGTATTAGCTGTCGTCTGTTCTTCCTGAAGCAAGACAATCTTTGAGGATTGCAGGGCACACCACATCCTGCAATTCTCAGGAATGTTCAGAGCCTTATCAAATTTTAGCAAACAGATTTGTACCTTACATATAGGGAGGATTATTTCTTTGGGCCTAGATTGGGTGAAAATGATTTATACATCACCCATTATACATGTCGCCCAATTTTCATTTTAGAACAGCTGAATCAATACTGCCTGTTTTGTGCAACATTGTGAATTATGCAAAAAAAATGCAAATAATGTCTCCGTGGATTTCCTCCCAAAGTCCAAAGCTGTGCAGTTTCGGTGGATTGGCCTTGGGAAATGCAGGGTTACAGGGATAGGGTAGGACGCTATTTGGGCTGAATGGCCTGCTTCCACACTGGAGTTGTTAACATGAAAGTCAGAATGCGTACCTGGAGATTCCAACTCACCATTTGCTCCTTTGGCTCTTCACCTTGGGCAGCAGTCACCAACACCTCAGGGCATGCTCTATGGTTGGTGACCGCACATACCACCCAATCTCAGACTCTGGAACCCGACACATACCAGCATTGTTGCACCTCCGTGGCATAGCTCCAATCTACCGACAGTATGGTTCTGCATTTTGGAGAGCACTGGCAACTTTCATTGGGATGCTGCTGTAAGGGACACACGCATTCCTGAAGAAGGGCCTGTGCCCGAAACGTCGAATCTCCTGTTCCCTGGATACTGCCTGACCTGCTGTGCTGTTCCAGCAATAAAGTTTCAACACACACTTGGTTCAAGGATTGGACCAGACTGCATTCTCAGGAATCCTTGCTAACTCTCTTCGAGCTCCCCTTGCTGGAGTGAGCCTTGTCAAAAAGGATGAAGGAGTATGTTAATTAATGTGCCACATGGGTGCAGCAAAGCTGGTATGTGTCGAGTGATTGAAGGCTGTCTGGTCACATTACTAAGGACCTGCTGTATTTCTGATTTTCCCCAAATAGGTTCATTTGAAGCATGACCGGTGGATCAAATGCCAGCAGAGGTTATCTTCGCTGTTGCTGCCATGTAACAAAGGCACAGAGAACCGAGTTTCAGCAAGCCGAGGGCCAGAAGCAACCTCTAACAGAGGCCAAACAGCCTCCACATGCAGAGGACGCAGTTGAGGATCCCCTGCAGGTGAGAAAGAGGTCTACAGTCTAATATCGTCCCAATGAGTGCGCTGTGGGGGTGCTGCAGATTGAGGATGTCATAGGATGCTGTCACAGACCTACACAGTGGGACCTGCATCCCGAAGGATTGGGTGGCCATCCTATGCCAGAGGCTGTCAAGATGACAAATGCCCTAAACCTTCAAACAACTGGCTCCTTCCAACGCTCCACCGGGACCTGTCTGGAATCTCTCAATACTCAACACACAGACATATCAAGGCTGCTCCTGATGCACTTTGTGCCAGGTCGCATGCTTTGTCTCGTCCCCCCTATGTCGAGGTCAATACTGCAGACAGGCAGTTGGCTCTGGCAACATCACTGGCTTCCCCCCAGGTGCAGGGCACTCCATATTGTACCCACGTCGCATGGAGAGGGCCATATCATAACACAGCCGAACTCCTCAACGGAAAAGGGTTCAATTCCACTAAAGTGCAGATCAGCTGCTAATATTGGTATGACATCTTAGAAGTTGGTGCCAGGTATCCTGAAAGCTTATGTTCTGAGAACTCTCATGTTCCTGTTTCCTTTCAGGGGCCGAATGCCTTGCCAGATGATTATGTGAAGACAAGAGCCACCCTCTGTGACTATAGCTGATTACTCCACTTTGCAATCTCCTGACTGAAATCAAGTGCTGATGTAATACAGACCATTCTTCAACCAGGGTCATCTTTAGCCAGTCACTAGATCCTGCTTAAGATGCAGTTTGGATGCTTGTCTCCGTCTGAGATGGGGAAGTGGGTCACAGCATATCTCGGACATCTACGCCCCATCATCCTTGCGCAACAAGAGCAAGTGACGAGGGGATGCGATGGATGCTGAAGAGCTGGGAGAGTGATGGGAGGCTTCTCAAGGAGGGAGATGATATGGAGCAGGAGGAACATCACCTTCAGCATGTAAGGGCACTACAGCACAATAAGTCAAAGGTAACATCCAAAATCATTCCTGCAGCTTGGGCACAGCCAATCAGCCAACTGGGGCAACTTGGATCTGGGGTTTCTCCACGTCTACTGTTCAGGAAGTGGGCCACACTTAGTCTGAGGAACAGAACAGAGTTAGCTGCGAAACTGCACAGCAATCAGCCATGGGTCAGACCAGTCATCAATCAGAGCTGTCCACCAGGGCAGCTGGAACACAAACAGTCCTCGCAGTCCATCTGAGACCAAACAAGAAACCACAAAGTAACATTTCATAGAAACCATTGAACATTGTACTGGATTGAGCAGTCAACTTCTCTGTCTGCAAATGACCTGCAAAGATTCCTTTAACAAACTCTAGTTAGGTTTCTAGTTAAGCTGGAGGAGAAAGTGAGGTCTGCAGATGCTGGAGATCAAAGTTGAAACTTTATTGCTGGAACAGCACAGCAGGTCAGGCAGCATCCAGGGAACAGGAGATTCGACGTTTCGGGCACAGGCCCTTCTTCTGGTTATCCTGCATGCAGTCTTCCTGCTGTTGGTTGGGTTCAGTATCGTCTTGTTTTCCCAATGGAGCAAACTGCCCCAATTCACATGCACAAAGAGCGTGATGTTTATTATAGACATGCGGCTTGTTTAATGTTGTGGTCACTCCACCGTACTGAAAACTTACACCTGTTTTCAACTTCATGGGTGCATCATCATTGAATTTTTTAGACATTAATATCTCAACAGTAATTTCTGACTCTCACTCCAAGAATGTTGGAAAATCCCAGCTGCTATATTAGCTGGAATCAGTTAATGCATCAAGATGATTCAAAGTTAATTTATATGTAATTAGCTTCTTACAAGAAAACCAGGAGGGAAAGATTGTGTGGGAATGTTCCTTCCCCTATCTCACTGACTAACCACAAACATTTTCTTTTGAATGTACAGTCTGCTCATGCTCTGACGGTCATGTGCTGCAAAAGTCACACCCCAATCAATTAAAAACATAACTCTTGAGGAGAGCAATAAGATAAAGCAATGACTGTACAATGAGCTTTGTAGTTAAGTGCATAGCACAGGAAGATTTAGGATCTACATGGCCCTGAGTCTAACAAAGAAAATGAAATTTTCAATGAAACCGTTGTTCATGGAGGCATACAGAGTAAGGAAAGTAAACCCCAGGCTGTTTGTTTTTGTCTTTTTTGATTGGCATTCAAATGAAACTTCTAATACAGAATACGTGTATGTCATGGTGACTTTCTCCAGCATGCCTGTATGACAATGGGTAGACACCAGGTTATACATAAAGTTACATCATCCCAAAGAGCTGTTCTCTCATTAGAGCGAGGTAACTGGTGTTGGTTTAACTTGAGGGCCATTGTGTTGCAGGTGAAGGGAGAGGTTGAGTAGGAGAGTCCTTCATGATAACCTCAGCTGATGCAGGAATTGAACCCACGCTGCTGGTATCTCTCTGGATCACAAACCAGCTGTCCAACTAATCAACCTACTAGTTGTAAGTATGGCTCAGTGGTAAATGCAATACTTTCACTGACCCTTTTATGATTCTATAATTAGACAAATATTAACAAGCCTGCTTATGCTGGTAGATGCTTTACAACACAGACGATAGTTCTCAAATAGTGTCTTCATTGAGCTGGAATTTTGGAATCCATTGCAGACGCAAACCAGAATCTGTAATTGAATTCCTTAACAAGGATTTGCCTATTTATAGATTTTAAATATTTTTATATCGAAAGCCTTTCCAAATATGTATTTTTGTGGTTTTAGGAGAATGCATTCTATGATAAACTGAGCACCTTATGTCGGTTTCTTCGGAAAGAGATATTCATCAAGACCTTTGCATTCTCTAACGTCACATTCACATGCCACAGGAATTCAAACTAAAGGATCAACAGAATTAAGGTGTTGTGGTTACTAAAGTGAAACTTTGGGTTGGGTTGATTGGAGGTTCCCAACGCTGAATCACTTTCATCATTTCATCCCTACAAGAAAAACAAGTTTCAAAGAATCTGTTCTCCACCTAGAAAGTCCCTTCACAAACTTTACTTTCAGATACCATTGAAGCTTTCTGCTTCAACATTACAATAAGTTCCCAGAGTTCCTAGAGTCAGTGTTGAACAACAAATCCTCCTGAATTTCCTGTTGCAAGTGAGTAACCTCTTCTGCTTTAGCCCAGGTGCAGTAAGTTTTGGATTGGTATAATACTGAAAGTACAATATTCTTCTAGATGGTTACTTGGTGACAGGTCTTTATTTGTATTTGATTTCCATTCACTAAATGGCTGCAAAATGCAAAGACATTTCAAAAATAAACATTCCAGGAAATAAAAGACTGAATAGAAACCTTCCAACAGGTGCATTGCTGGGATATTTGAGGTCATTGTTATTTCACTTTTCTTGGTCCAATAACTTCACGCCAACACATTTTTACATTTTTGTCAACTTTCTCATGATCAATTATCTCCCAGAAAATAAAATCAACAACCCTATCGCTGATAGACAACAATTCACTGTAGAGTTAAACAAGGACGTTGTAAAAGAAAATTCAGGCATTTTGAAACCTGCCCATTGAAAAGCAGAACTGAAAATGAATTTAGTAGTTGCTGCGTCCTGAATATCAAGTCATCACTCTTAAGATTAGATCAAGATCAATGTGGTTTTGTTTTCATTCTTTTGAATAGGAGTCAGTTTTACTCTCTCACAGTTAATAACTTTAACGAAGAACTTAAATAAAGTTACTGCCCTCTGCTTATTGATACCCTTAATGTTGGTGTATGGATGAGATGGGTAACAGATCAAGGAAGTTATATGTTCTGTCTATTTAGGGCAATGCTTCTTTAAGGCTGCACTGGTGTGAGGATTACGTGCTACATCAACCCTCTTCTGTCAGAGATTTAAATCAGCAGCTCAATCAGGAGCGCTTTCTAACTTCCATGGTGTTCACCTCTAATCGCAATGTTTATTTAATTGATTGGCTCAGTTTTATTCCTATTGTAACCAGTCATTGTATCTTTCAAGCCTTTACTCTCCAAATTAGTCTCCAACTCTCACAATCCCACTCCTGCTCCTTGAACAACTCTACATGACAACTACTTCAATATTATGAGAAAGAACCTGCCCTTCCAGTTTGGCCTTCCATCCCTTATAAGGCTCATTTATTGAAGGAGAAATGGACGTAAGAGTTGAACTAAGTCCCTTGGTTAAACAGGCGACCCAGCTTCAAGCAACAGATTCTTGGATTGCTGTACCAAGGATCCAAGTTTGAAATGAGTCGAGGGAAATATTGACATTGAATGAGGCGCCGTGACTAAGTCTTGACAGTTCTCAGCTCGTTTGTTGAATAGAAGAACAGAAACATTGTTCTTTGCCAATACGGTGCGTGACAGAAGACACAAATGAAAAAGATAGTGATGGAAAAGAGAAAATAAAAGTAACCAAAAACGGCAAGCAAGCTGCATTCTGGACTCAAAGAGTTTGATGAATATACACATGAAGTGCAGTGGTAGTTTGTCTGCCTCTGAGCGAGAAACTCTGCTTTTGAGCTCTCCTTTCTCTCACCCAGGACTTGGTGGCTAAGGAAGGTCGATTAAAAAATGTTTGCATTATGTAAATTCCCATGCAACATTGCATTTGCCGCAGTGGTCTGGATTCTCTGAGTTAACTGACCACCACCGTAACTCAACTTTAAACGTGTCTTATCTCTAAGGTGAGCAATACAAGCAAGCATATGCCTGCACCCACAACTGTTATTCTTTCTTCGGCGGATATGGTGGTGTTCCTGGTTTTTTAAATCAATATTCTGAATTTCACTTCATGTGCATTTCTAACTAGTAAATGTGTATTATGTTCTCAAGGAGAAGACCCTCATTTTCCTAGAATGGCACCAGCTTTGAAGGAGTAAGAGAGAGATCACAGACACCAGGTTCTGAATGTATGCTAGTGATTCAAGTAAATCCTCACCTTAAATCTTGGACTAAGCATATTTTGTCTGCAACTAAAATTCAGTCCATCACATTGAAATTTGACTTTGGTCATAATGTGAGGTGGCCAATTGTGAATTGGAAAACTGTCTTGCTCTGCCTGAATTTCCTTTTCCATTGAAGTCTCATTATGTATTTCCTTCACCTACATTTTAAAAATCTGGGCTGGGATGTTTGTGGTTGACCCTAGGGACATACAGGAAGTTGAACAATTCAAAGGCCAGTTTAAATTGCTGAGAAATTGATTGCATTGCAAAAACCAATAAACAGACTTCTGATGTGCCTTAAGTGACCATGACTGTGATATTGAAAGGGGTCAGCAACATTGTCTGTTGCTGGGTGGATATCCTGCTCCATCCAAGATCCCACGTATGGTCCCTCGGCCTTTCCAAGAATTTAAATTTGTTATTTTCCCATGTACCAGTTTACATCAAAAGGAGGAACGAGGCATAACTTGGCTAAGAGTCCTTTAGGCCAGTCAAATCATCATTCAGCCATTATTAAGGTTGGAGTTTCCCAGAGGATTAAATGGGATTCATTTTTCACAGCAAAGTTTTATATCAAGTATGTGTGCTACATTATCAAAAATTACAAGATTTTTGGCCTTTATTGCTTTGGAAAATAAATTGATGGTAGATTTTTTTTGTCCTTATTGCCTGACTAATAAATTTATGGAACAGATTATAGAGTCATAGAATCATTTATGGTACAAGAGGTCATTTGGCCTATCAAGTCTATGCTGACTTGCTATAGGTTAAACCAGTGAATCCTGTAAAATAATGGTTTAACAGCATGAACCACTGGGATTATAATGCAATGATGAATTGATTCGAATCAGCTAATTGTCACATGTACTCACATGAGTAAATTGAAAAGTTTACAAGTTGCCATTTACAGTGCCATCTTAGGTACAAGGTATTTTGGTACAGATTCTTCAATATAAGTTCTTAAGAGACAAAAGTCGAAAATAAAGAAATAAAAATTCCAGCATTCCAGATTGTAGGAATAAGTTAGAAAATAGAGAAATAAAAAGTTCAGAACATCAGTCCTTCTAACCCAGTCCACACTAGGCCTTGACTCCAGACGGTGCCTGGCTTCACCCTGAGGCTGGGAGACGGCTCTGAAATCACCTCAAGTTCATACTGAGGTCACGCCAGACTGAAAGACCACCATGCTGGATAAAAAAGACTGCCACCTTCTGCCAAAAGGCAACCATGCCAGGCTGAAAATCCACAATGCCAGGCTGGGGGACCAATGTGACAAGCCAGGAGACTTCCACGCTGGCTGAGGGAATGCCACACTGGGTTGAAGGACCACCACACCAAGCAGGGAGATTGCCATGCTGGGCTGAGAGACTGCCACGCCAGGCTGGGAGACTAACATGCCAGGCTGGGAGACTGCCATGCTGGTCCGAGAATTTGCCACACCAGGCTGATAGACTGCCACACCAGGCTGGGAGACTGCCACACCAGGCTAATAGACTGCAACACCAGGCTGAGAGACTGCCATACCATGCCGATAGACTGCCACACCAGGCTGAGAAACTGCCACACCAGGTTGTGACGATGTAATGTTATGTGACTAAGAGAGATCTGGAGAGAGATCTCGTGGAGGTGACATTACTGGTTGATGTAGATGAATGATGATATTTATTTAGTGTTGCTAAATAGTACCTAGACTCCTGCAGAATCCCATTAGCCCAAAAATGAAATTAGTCCTTTTCCTCAGGTCTATCCCCAGGATACTGCAAATTTATTTCCTTCAGGAGACTAATTTCCAATTTAAATTTTCCAATTATTATAGAAAATGTCAGATTCTTATTCCATTTTGAAGTATTATAACTAAACAAAGTATTTTATTTGTAAGCTTACTGCTCTATCTTCCTTCTCAATTAACTTATTCATAGTTTTAGCCTTGTAAGTGTTTATAAATATTCTCTGCCAATTGGAAATATAAGGGGTATATGTCGGGTAGGAATTCACAGTGTTTACTTCATTGACAAATCATCTAATGTTCATCCTGCAGGTAGTCTCTCCAAATTACTTCATGTGTAAGGCTATGTTTCATTTCATCAAGACGGAAGGTTGATCAGACGGGCGTAATGTTACTTTGCGCATGAGAATAATATTGAATCAATTCAACTGAAGACTTGCTAATGCAGCGATTATTTTATCTCAGGTGATTTTTGTGTTATGTCTCATGGTTAGTCTGTCAACATACCTTTAAGAAACATGCTCAAAATATCGTCACATGGCATGTGATGAGAGGATATAAAGACCTCATACTCTACCTTACCTCAGATCACATGAAGTATGATATTCTTCTGGATAGACATTATTCTGTTGTAATTGTAATAGATTAATGTGTGAGCCCAGATCCCAGATGAGGTTTCCCAATTTGTTACAGTGCTAAAAGGGATACACCAAATTTGGTAAGGAAAGACAAACTGGTTTCTCTTTATTTATTCATCTGTCCCCTTAGTTGGTCATACCAAGGTCATAATTTAAACCAGATCCCATCCTTTATGTGGATATCCTTCTCCCAGATTAACTTAATTTTTAAAAAGAGGCAATTTAACCAGACTCTCTTATGCTAACAAAGAGTGATTTTATTAATTACTATGCACTCACACAAAGATTAGAAAGAAGAGGCAAAGTCCAAAAAAGATAAATGCCAAAAAAAATCAATCAGCCTCTGAATTGTTCTTGAAGCGCAGATAGGTGAGTGTCACAGCCATTGAAGTGGAGATTACTGTGACGTTGATAGTTGAACAGTTGCTATCAAGATTCACATCCTCTGTGCAAACTATCTATTCCATGGTTGAGTGTGAAACATTAGCTATGGTGTTCTTCATCATAGAGTTTCACACATACTTATTCAGCAAGAAATTCACAATTGAAATAGATCATAAACCATGAGAAATAATATGCTGCAAACTCACGATGTGTGCATTGCCATGTTTGGGTGTCAAATATCAAGGTTTGAAATGAGATATGAACCAGGATGCTTAGTTCTGACACACGGAGCAGATTACCCAATCCAGACAAAGACCTAGATATTTCTTTTGATCTACAGGTTGATGCTCTTTACTGTGAAGTTGAAGACATTCTCAAGGTTTAGCTGTTGTACCTTTGGTCAGAGCCAGTGTGAACAGTTGCAATCAGCTTCTGCTGAAAATGAGCAACTACAAGAGTTGCAAAAAATCACTATCCTGGGATGGCCTGACAGGGTTAAAAAGTACATCAGAAAGCTTGTTCATTTTGGTAATATGAAAATGAACATGGTATATCAGTGACATGAATTTTTGATGACAAAGAAGTCTACAACTGAAAGCATTACACCAAGATATCATTCCCATGTTACACCAGGGTGGTACGCATGGGTATTGGACTGTCAAGACAGCTAGCATGTGAATTTGTGTACTGGCCAGGTATAAATGTGGATACTCAACACATCATGAAATGTATGTGAAGCACATGAAACATATTAACCCCAGGAGCAGAAGGAGCCTCTATATTCACACAATGGGCTGAATTTCCTGATATTTTGTCAAAGTGTCAATTTCATCATGTTTCACAGAAGGATTCTCTCAGCTAGATCTTGTGAAACTTCTCACCAGATCATCCCAAGCTCACTTCATTAACCACATGTCACACCCACATAGTGCCTCTTTTGCCCGAAGCTAGCTCGCTTCTACCACCTGCTGCACTCAGCAAATCCCAGCATCCATTGGTATCTTGGAATGGACTGGTATCTCTGATTCCAGAGCATCTTCAAAAACAGCCAAACATTCAGCCAAGCATTGACATTCCAGATTTGCCTGTTACTGGCAATGTGATGGCACAGCAGCTCCACTCTGCTCACAGCAGATAGCTGACATGGCCGACACCTCCTGGCAGCTCCATTGTCTTGCCCCGGTTGCTGTCTGGCCATCAGGCCACACAGCTTCTTCATCCTGAGCCACATTGCATCTGACCACATCACCCAAGTCCCTGCTACTCTGTCCGCAGTGCCTAATGCAGATCCACATCTTATCATTGCCCAGTTGAGGGGCATCACAGGCAGATAGGCAGACAGACAGACTGACAGGCAGACAGGCAGGAATGCTAATGATGAGCTTTTATTTGTACTCATCAAAAATGAACATAAACAAAATGAATGGAAGATGTGGTTCTCCCTTACAAAGCAAATGGATTACCGGCATGGTGGCCTATGACTATTTTATATTCCACTTTTGTCACCTGCTCCCAGCTTTCATCTACAGGAACCACATATCGACCAACTCCTATCAGGCTTGTAGCTCCTGGCACAGTGGAGCTCTGTCATACACAAGAAGAGCTTCCTCCTCTTACAGTGTTCTTGTCCTCCTCCTTGGAAAACGGCTCCCATTCTCTCAGATGCTCAGCATCTAGTACATGGCCTCAGTGCCCACTTTACCACAAAGAGCTCGGGGCAGCATAGTAGCCCAGTGGTGAGCACTGCTGCCTCACAGCACCAGGGACCTGGGTTCAATTCCAACCTTAGATGATTGTCTGTGTGGAGTTTGCATGTTCTTCTTGTGTCTGCGTGGGTTTCCTCTGGTTTCCTCCCACAGTCCCTGGATGTGCAGGTTAGATGAACTGGCCATGGGAAATGTGGGGAGAGACTGAATGGCTGGTCTGGGTGGAATGCTGTTCAGAGAGTCATTACAGACTCAATGGGCTGAATGGCATCTTTCTGCACTGTGGGGATTGAACGATTCTATGAGCTCCACCTCCAATATTCCTCTTGACAGCCTGGGCCCTGAAATCTAATTTTAATGATACCCATTATGGACCTGTACACTCTCCCTGTGAAAGTGGGAACTGCAGATGCTGGAGATCGGCGTCGAGAATGTGGTGCTGGAAAAGCACAGCAGGTCAGGCAGCATCTGAGGAGCAGGAGAATGGATGTTTCAGGCAGAAGAAGGGCTTTTGCTGGAAATGTTGATTCTCCTGGTCCTCGGATGCTGCCTGACCTGCTGTGCTTTTCCAGCATCACCCTCTCGACTCCCCCATGGAGGTCATGGCGATGTTCAGTGCTATTATCCTCCCCTCTGTTTCTTTTCATTTCCTCCAACTCCATGCCACTTACCTTTATAATGCCTTGACTTTCCCCCATCACCTTCCTTGTCCCTATCTCAACAAATGATTCTGTGTTTCCCCTGCACCCACTCCCTCTCAACACAGAGCCACCCTTTGCCCCTCTAGCTGACCTTTACCCCTGCCCAACACTCAGTGCATGGACCCCTTGGGCTAACTGATCTCCAGCCCATGAATGACTTTGAGGGACAACCTTGGGAAAGGATTGATAGACCACAACCCTTGCAGCTCCCTGATCAGTACACTGATCCCCTCACTATTTGCGATGCTCCTCCAGGACTGACTGTAATGCACTTCCAGGATTGCAATTGGATGACTATGACTACCCCAAGCAGACAACTAATCATGGCCAAGCCCCTGGTGTGTTTGTGGACTCCACCCTCAACAGATGGTATTGAGTGACTCTGACTCTGACTTGGAACATAGGACAGCACAGTACAGGCCCTACAGCCCACAATGTTGTGCCGAACATTTATCTTAATTTAAGATCAACCTAACTACACACCCCTCAATTTACTGCCATCCATGTGCTTGTCCAGCAGTCACTTAAATGCCCATAATGTCTCTGACTCTACTAGCACCGCTGGCAGTGCATTCCACACACCCACCACTCTCTGCGTAAAGAACCTACCTCTGACATCTCCCCTATACCTTCCTCCAATCACCTTAAAATTATGACCCCTCATGACAGCCAATTCTGTCCTTGGGAAAAGTCTGGCTATCTAATCTATCTATGCCTCTCATTACCTTGTATACCTCTATTAAGATACCTCTCTTCCTTCTCTCCAGGGTGAAAAGCCCCAGCTCACTCAACCTCTCTTCATAAGATAAGCCCTCCAATCCAGGCAGCATCTTGGTAACTTTCCTCTGCACCTTCTCTAAAGTATCTACATCCTTCCTATAATGAGGCGACCAGAACTGGACACATTATTCCAGTGTGGTCTAACCAGGGTTTTATAGAGCTGCAACAAAACCTCACAGTTCTTAAACTCAATCCTCTTGTTAATGAAAGCCAAAGCACCGTACATCTTCTTAACAATCTTATCAACTTGGGTGGCAACTTTGAGAATCTATGTACGTGGACCCCAAGATCCTCCTGTTCCTCCACACTGCCTTCCTTTGACTTGATGGAGGACTACTCATCACACACACCGAGACATGGCCATTTAGTTGAATTATGCTGCAGTATGTTTGCCACATGGAAGCTGGCATATGCTCTAGGGGTTAGATTGGCATCGCACTGTGTGCACACCAACCAATCATCTAACCATTCTGAGATATGGCACATTCTTCTTTAAAGACGGAGAATGAAGGAGCTACATGATGAGTGAACAGGCAGAGAACAATCAAAACTGTGTGCTGTGCAGAGAGTGCAAGTTAGGAAAACGGATACACATACTTGGAACAGAGTAAAGGTTTCCAGACTATGACAGAAGCCCAGATTATAGAAAGTCATTATGGATCATGGTGCTACATTCCGAATAAACAGAAGTCAGCTCAGACACATCAATTATACATGAAGATTGCATGGCAGAACAATGAAATGATGATGATTGTGCTGTGACATTGAGTGACAGTTACCAGCAACAAGACAACCATGTTGTTAAACAATTGAAACAAAAGGTAATATGTACTCCCCCATGATCTCTGGAACAGGATGATTTGATGCTTGAAGTGTTTGTCTTGTAAGTTCTGTTGACCTGTTTGTAAAGTCATTGAATTGAAAACACATGCCTACACTGAACCATATATATCTATTTGCGATCAATGTTTATCGATGGAAACAGAGGATGTTATGCTAAATCTTACAGTCAGTATACATTTCAAAGATACATTTCCATATCATTACAACATCATGACAGATGACCTGAGGATATAAAGAGTTAAATTGCCCGTCATATCTCAGCTCATTTGAAGCAGGGCTCTCATCTGGGTTCATTCTCCACTGTTGTTACATAGTATTTTTAATATTAGTCCAAATATTTATTGGCTTGAGCAACATAATACATAATAACACATTGTAATTAATATCTATTGGATCGTTCATTACCATGATATTCACACCCAGTTTATCAAAGTATGGTAGATAACTGTCACCGTTTCAAGAAAAACACTCTGTTGGAAGTAAAATCACACCATCACCTACTTTGCATTATCACCTATGATGAGTTTCACCCCTAATAACGTTGAAGTATAAAACCACAGTAAAACATCCTGAGACCAGAATGAGCAGAATGTTATTCTGTCGAGGTGAGATTTTCTTGAGATTTGAAATGCAGGCAAATATCTCTGGGAATATTTTTTAAACATTAAAAAAGCAACACTGTTACATGTAACACACCACAAATTAAGTCACAAATATTTCTCCAGTGAAGTATTTCTTCTTGAAGACATTTACAATATTGGTTGAAACATCCATCATAATAGCTTCATAAATGCACCAAAATCTAACATCAAAAATCCCCATCTGAATAAAGCGGAATTGAATAGCAGAAAGCTATTATCATAGGGAACAGCCACAGTTTGAGTACATAACCCAAGTAATTTTATCAATTCATAACTTATAGTTTGCTTATATATTCACACAGCTCAAGTATAAATGTGACAATTAGAATTAAACTTTCCAATTAGCCTTTGTGTAATTCAATGAGGTTAAATAAACTGCGAGGAGAAAGTGAGGACTGCAGATGCTGGAGATCAGAGCTGAAAATGTGTTGCTGGAAAAGCGCAGCAGGTCAGGCAGCATCCAAGGAACAGGAGAATCGACGTTTCGAGCATAAGCCCTTCTTTAGGAATGAGGAAAGTGTGTCCAGCAGGTTAAGATAAAAAGTAGGGAGGAGGGACTTGGGGGAGGGGCATTGGAAATGTGATAGGTGGAAGGAGGTCAAGGTGAGGGTGATAGGCCGGGGTGGGTTGGGGGCGGAGAGGTCAGGAAGAAGATTGCAGGTTAGGAAGGTGGTGCTGAGTTCGAGGGATTTGACTGAGACAAGATGGGGGAGGGGAGATGAGGAAACTGGAGGGAGTGGTCTTTTCGGAACGCTGATAGGGGAGGGGAGGGAAATATGTCCTTGGTGGTGGGGTCCGTTTGGAGGTAGCGGAAATGATGGCGGATGATACGCTGTATATGGAGGTTGGTGGGGTGGTAGGTGAGGACCAGTGGGGTTCTGTCCTGGTGGCGGTTGGAGGGACGGGGCTCAAGGGCGGAGGAGCGGGAAATGGAGGAGATGCGGTGGAGGGCATCGTCGACCACGTCTGGGGGGAAATTGCGGTCTTTGAAGAAGGAGGCCATCTGGGTTGTACGGTATTGGAACTGGTCCTCCTGGGAGCAGATGCGGCGGAGACGAAGGAATTGGGAATATGGGATGGCGTTTTTACAGGGGGCAGGGAGGGAGGAGGTGTAGTCTAGGTAGCTGTGGGAGTCGGTCGGTTTATAGTAAATGTCTGTGTTGATTCGGTCGCCCGAGATAGAAATGGAAAGGTCTAAGAAGGGGAGGGAGGAGTCTGAGATGGTCCAGGTGAATTTGAGGTCAGGGTGGAAGGTGTTGGTAAAGTGGATGAACTGTTCAACCTCCTCGTGGGAGCACGAAGCAGCGCCGATACAGTCATCGATGTAGCAGAGGAAAAGGTGGGGGGTGGTGCCAGTGTAGCTGCGGAAGATTGACTGTTCCACATATCCTACGAAGAGGCAGGCATAGCTGGGGCCCATGCGGGTGTTCATGGCTACTCCTTTGGTTTGGAGGAAGTGGGAGGATTGGAAAGAGAAGTTGTTCAGTGTGAGGACCAGTTCAGTCAGTCGAAGGAGGGTGTCAGTGGAAGGGTACTGGTTGGTACGGCGGGAAAGGAAGAAGTGGAGGGCTTTGAGTCCTTCATGATGAGGGATGGAGGTGTACAGGGACTGGATGTCCATGGTGAAGATAAGGAGTTGGGGACCGGGGAAGCGAAAATCATGGAAAAGGTGGAGGGCGTGGGTGGTATCCCGAATGTAGGTGGGGAGTTCTTGGACAAAGGGGGACAGGACCGTGTCGAGGTCATCCGGAGTCTGTGCGGGATCAGTCGGTTCCGTAGGCAGGTGCTGAGAAAGGAGATGTGGCTGTGGTAGCGAGTCTGTTTGAGAACGTGGCTGAACCAAACAACCGTACAATCCAGATGGCCTCCTTCTTCAAAGTCCACAATATCCCCCCAGACGTGGTCGACGATGCTCTCCACCGCATCTCCTCCACTTCTCGCTCCTTTGCTCTTGAGCCCCGCCCCTCCAATCGCCACCAGGACAGAACCCCACTGGTCCTCACCTACCACCCCACCAACCTCCATATACAGCGTATCATCCGCCGTCATTTCTGCCACCTCCAAACGGACCCCACCACCAGGGACATATTTCCCTCCCCTCCCCTATCAGCGTTCCGAAAAGACCACTCCCTCCATGACTCCCTCGTCAGGTCCACACCCCCACCAACCCAACCTCCACTCCCGGCACCTTTCCCTGCAACCGCAAGAAATGTAAAACTTGCGCCCACACCTCCCCCCTTACTTCCCTCCAAGGCCCCAAGGGATACTTCCATATCCGCCACAAATTCACCTGCACCACCACACACATCATTTATTGCATCTGCTGCACCCGATGTGGCCTCCTCTATATTGGGGAGACAGGCCGCCTACTTGCGGAACGTTTCAGAGAACACCTCTGGGACACCCGGACAAACCAACCCAACCATCCCGTGGCTCAACACTTCAACTCCCCCTCCCACTCCACCAAGGACATGCTGGTCCTTGTACTCATCCATCACCAGGCCATAGCAACACGACAGTTGGAGGAAAAGCGCCTCATCTTCCGCCTAGGAACCCTCCAACCACAAGGGATGAACTCAGATTTCTCCAGTTTCCTCATCTCCCCTCCCCCCACCTTGTCTCAGTCAAATCCCTCGAACTCAGTACCACCTTCCTAACCTGCAATCTTCTTCCTGACCTCTCCGTCCCCACCCCACTCCAGCCTATCACCCTCACCTTGACCTCCTTCCACCTATCACATTTCCAACACCCCTCCTCCAAGTCCCTCCTCCCTACCTTTTATCTTAGCCTGCTGGACACACTTTCCTCATTCCTGAAGAAGGGCTTATGCCCGAAATGTTGATTCTCCTGTTCCTTGGATGCTGCCTGACCTGCTGCGCTTTTCCAGCAACACATTTTCAGCTTAAATGAACTGCAACAACTTTAACAGCAGAAATCTGATCCAAATGTGCACTTTGTTAACAAACCTTTAAAATATCATTGCGATTAAGATCTGAATATGCAGACAAAATACAAATGAGGTTAATTAAATGCAACAGGAAATCAAATTCACATTTAACCACACACAGCGATGATTGTGGTTTTGCTGTTCCCTTACCAGCCATCATCATTTTTTCCACTGTCATGGCCTCTCCAAATTCCAGGTGGCTAATGGTCGCCTTTAGTTTGCAATTACACCTGTAACATTTGACTAATTGTTTCCCTGGTTATGATTATTGTACAGGCTTCATCAATAGTCTTTATTGGCTATACTTACCCTGTTGTTTCCAGTCTACATTCTGTAATAGTTGTACCTGTATTCTTTCATAGTATATTTGTGCTGTGTTCCAAACTCCATAGGGAAGCAAACTTGATCCCAAAGAAGCAATTTATCTACAAGAAAGGCAATGAGCCAATCTTAGAATCCCCCACATTGTGGAAACATGCCATTCAATCTATCAAGTCCACACCAACCCTCAGAAGAGCATCTTTTACCCTATCCTTGTAACCCTACATTTCCCATGGCTAATTCACCTAACCTGTACATCTTTGGTCTGTGGGAAGAGCATCTTTTACCCTATCCTTGTAACCCTACATTTCCCATGGCTAATTCACCTAACCTGCACATCCTTGGACACTAGAGGCAATTGACCATGGCCATTCCACCTAACCTGTACATCTTTGGTCTGTGGGAGGAAACCGGAGGAAACCCATGCAGACATGTGGAGAATGTGCAAACTCCACACAGTTACCCAAGGGTGGAACTGAACCCAGGTCCCTTATGCCATGAGGCAACAATGCTAAACACCGGGGCATCCTCTGTTGGAAAATGGGACTGAAATAGTTAGGTGTTCATTTTTGATGTGTGCAGAAGGACTTTTTTGTGTACTGTAGACCTCTCTGACTCCATTCTATATTCCATCTTTTGTTTGCACTTGCAAATGTCTGGTTCCTATCACTAATTTGTAAGACCATCAATTATACAAGCCAGTGGGATTCACTTTCACAAATACTTCAGTTAACTCTCGTCAAATTTACAAAATACTTGACCACGACTTATAGAGTCATAGAGTCATAGAGATGTATAGCATGGAAACAGACCCTTCAGTCCAACCTGTCCATGCTGACCAGATATCCCAACCTAATCTAGTCCCACCTGCCACCACCTGGCATAGATGTAAGGGAGTGAGAATTCCTCAATTAGGGTACTATAAGAATCCTGGGAGATACCCATTTCTGGTTTATGTTCTAACGAAAAAACATTAAGCACAAGCACCTATTTATTCCCAATTTTGTTTCATTTTTCTGGTTTTATTCTCTGCTACGATGACTCTCTCGGTGTGGATGGGTGACATGCTGGGAGACTGTGGGTTGGGCCTTGATCAACTGAATGGTTTATTGTTCCGGAAGGTATAAAAGGGGGTCAAAGCTCCAGCAGAAATCCAGCAGAAATCCAGCAGAGCTGAGAAGAGACTGACATTTTACTCTGTGGAAACAGGGAGATCAACAGACGAAAGAGAAATCAGGACCTGAAATCCAAGCTGACACCAGACTACCATGTTATCAGTGCTTTGATTGGCAGTGCTTCTACCGTTACCTTGCTTCCTATTTGACTAGAATGCCACATGAAGTGGTTTAAGATTTACCAGCAGTAAGTAAAGTGTGCTGAGCGGAGAGCCTAGTGAAGGGTTAGGTGGATTTTTGAGTTAAACTGCTCATTTGTGTCAGGCTCCAACATTGTATTTCCAACGCTGTGCATCAGAAGGAGCGGTGAATCAGTATCTGGTCTCGCTAGAAGCCTTACGATTTTCAGTACTGCAGGTATTGCATTGTTTCATCAGCATTGTAAAGGTTACTGGCAGCAGCGGGAGGTGTGGGCTATATTCACTAGAAATGATTAAGCAGTTAGATAACACACAGATGAGAAGGCAGAGTGGGACTTGTCTTTCAATTTGCAGAAGATGGGAGGTTCTGGGAGCTGTGATCCAGGACAAAAATAAGTGTAGAAAATCTTAGAAGCCCTAGTGTGGAAGCAGGCCATTCAGCCCCTCAAGTCCACGTTGGCTTGTCCAAAGAGCAAGCCAATTGCGCTCCCCATCCCCCCGCTGGTGGGTGAGATTAGGACTAGAGGTCATGGCCTTGAGATTAGAGGGAATTGGTTTAAGACAGAGATGAGGAGGAACTGCTTTTCTCGGAAAGTAGTGACTCCATGAAATTCTCTGCCCATGGAACCAGTAGAGACAGCTTCATTAAGAATATTCAAGACACAGTTGGATGGGTTTTTGCATGGTAGGGGAATTAAGGATTGTTGGGATAATGCAGGTAGGAGGAGCTGAGATGATGAATCGATCAGCCATTATCTTAATGAATGGCAGAGCAGGCTCGACTACTCCTGCATCTATTACTATGAAACTATAACCCTGCATTTCCCATGGCTAACCCACCTCACCTGCACATCCCTGGGCAATTTAGCATGGCCAATCCAAATCAAAGCAGGTGAACAATGTTGTGATGTGAAAATGAACATCAGAGAATGACAGAAAGGGACAAGGAGAGTAAATGTACCAGCAATCAAAGCTGGATTCCAAAGATCATAAAAATTGAAACTGAAGACTGTGTGTCTGAAGGTGTGCTGCATTGTAACAAAAGTGAATGAATAGACTGCACACATTGAACAGAATAATTATGATCTGAGACTCCTTACAGAGACATGGCTTACTTGACTTGATGCTGTCGCAGGATCTCTGTAAATTTCTTACTCCAGTCTATGTGAAAGTCAGCTGGTCACTATCTATCATTATTCTGTGGGAATGTTTTGTGGATATGCCTGAACTAGCCACCTGAAGAGGCCTGATATGTCAGTTGGATATTTAAATGCCATCAAAGTCAATGGGATTAAAAATGTGAGGTTTAATCAGATTGTTGCGTCTTGCGACTGTCTCTTTAATTTAGAGTAAACTGGAGGAATGAAAGTATAATGATTTTAACGAGGTCAGTTAGATGGATCTCATAGATTGAGTTCCCTGATTGAGACTTTTATACTGGCCCAATCAGGGAGCCCTGGCTGAGAGATATAAACTGGAAGGAGGTGGGAGGGATGGGGGCTTGCTGGGTCTGTATTGTCTGCACTTTTTTTTAATGTAACTGGATTCTTCTTTTATGTACAAATGTCATTGTCACTGTCTTGTCATATGTGGAACTGGGATTTGAGGTTTGGCCTCATTTCCCTGTAAACTGGTTGAACGGTAGGGTTTGGGGCCTAGCTTTGCTGCTCCTTTCCCTTGTAAAATTGCTGTCTCTTGTATGTAGCTGTAAATGTAACTGTTTGTTGTAAACTGTTTTTGTAATTTGTTTAATAAAATAATATAACCAGGAAAAAAAAACAGGAAGGAGGTGGGAGGGATGGGGGCTTGCTGGGTCTGTATTGTCTGCACTTTTTTTTAATGTAACTGGATTCTTCTTTTATGTACAAATGTCATTGTCACTGTCTTGTCATATGTGGAACTGGGATTTGAGGTTTGGCCTCATTTCCCTGTAAACTGGTTGAATGGTAGGGTTTGGGGCCTAGCTTTGCTGCTCCTTTCCCTTGTAAAATTGCTGTGGTATACAGCTGTAAATGTTAAGTTTTTTTTATAAATTGTTTTGTAATTTGTTTAATAAAATATTATAAACAGGAAGGTCAGACATCCTGTCACTCTGACAGCTGGCTCTGAGGGAGCCTGATCAGTGTGAAAGACCTCCCATGTGTAGATAAAGGGTGACTTGGTGACCAGCCTCTATGGAGTTATTTCAAAAGGAGGTCATGTGATCTGCTCTAAATTCAGCTGACAATAAGTACAGGTGGTATTATTGTTAAAGATTGAAGTCGGTGGGGGGGGGGGGGGGGGTTGGTGGGCAAGGCAGGCAAGGAGACAGGGAAAATGTTGCTTTATTGGAAACAAGGAGCAAAGTGTAAATAATGACCAAAATATGTGCTAGTTATGGATAAATTATTAGTCTCCAAAAGGTGCAAGAATATGTTAGGAATGTTTTATAAATAGTTATACTTTAAATTGTCTATCTAATTAAGATAGAATTAATTCAGGAGTCTAAAAATAACAAACATGTATATTTATCTGGATATAAGATACATGTGATTCACATTGTTAAGGAAGTCGGTTTTGAGAGTGACAAGTCATTTCCCTGTAGCCATTACAGGAATGGGTTACATATTTTTCTAAAAATATCACTGAAATCCATACACAGGTTGAGTCAGCAAGAATCTGAGGAAGAGATAGAAAGTTGAGAGATAGAGGCAGCAAGACTCAATTGTGCACTGCAGAAGAATACAGATAGGACCTTGCATATGGTTAGAAGAGATCAGGGTCACTAGAATTTAGTCAAAGCTGGACGATTCATCTAACCTTGGCTAGAAGAAGGAGTGTCACCAGGGTAATGCACATCTTAAAAAGAGAAATTGAGAGTAGATATTGTCCAACGAGGAGAGAAAATTTTATCAATCAATCACTTTGAACTGGATTTTGGAGAATGAAATGTCCTCATAAGGGATAGGTTAAAGAATAATCATAGAAGGAGATTTTCAGGTATTTTAATTGGGGGGCATTTTCTACAGTTTAAAATATAAGTTGCCAATTGAAATGGTGATTACTTAATGTTGTTTTAAGTGGTATGGTATAGTAACTATCAAAAAATTTGAAAGCATGTCAAGTAAATCCTTTAAGTTAGGCTATTGAGGTTTAAAATTTATTTTTGTAAGTTATCAATCACTATGGAGATTGCACCAACAGGCTTTGGAATACTATGTTTAAACTGAACTGGTTCTATGAGCTAAATGACTTCCTTTAAGACACCACCCCGAATCAACATCTTGACTACGAGCTTGGTCATCTATCGTAACGTCTCCAACTTTGACCCAATATTTGTTTACGTGAGGGTAAACTCCAGTGAAATGCCTTGAGATATTTTACTATGTTAAAGGCATTATGTGATTGCATGCTGTTATTGGTGCTACATTTGCCCTGTAGTATTTTTTCATGGTTTGATCATGCAATATTGGTTTAATGTATCTTTGCAGAGCTGAATGGTATTCTCTGACATTCATATTATATAAATAAAGTTGTTAATAAGTTCTTCTTGCTCAAAAACATCGAATGTTGACAGTTTATTTATATATGGAACTCAGGCCCATTGGTTAGATTGTCAAGAGGGTAGTTAAGAGTCCACTACATTGATGTGAGTCTGGAGTTGCATTTAGTCCACAGCAGATAAGGATGTCAGATTTCCTTTCCTGAAGGACATTACTGAATCAGTTGGATCTTTACAGCAGTTATCATAATTAGGCTAGCTCTTAATTCCAGATGTTTATTAAATTTAAATTTCAATATCTGCCACAATTCTAATTGCTATCCCCCAGACCATTAACCTAGGGTATTAGATTACAAAGTAACATTACAAGTAACATGGAACTAGCTCTCCATGTGAGTGTTTATTCCCTTCCACTCACCTTTGTTGTTCCCTGCACTTGTTCAACTATTAAAGTAAACTTGTTTCCTAAGTTTGTGAAATTGCTTCACTCAGGGAAAAATCTGAGCTGTTCTGTTACTACAATTTAATGTTGTTTTCACAAAAATAACACCCCTTCAAATATGAGGTTAGACTGCCTGTTATTGTCTTATCCTAATGTTCAATGTCAAGGACGCCCCATTTGGCATTGGAGAATCAAACACAACGAAATGATAGTGATGACCTTACAACAACTCGGTTGTGGATGACGCAAAATTGCTTGTAATAATATGGTATTAAGAGAAAAAAAAGCAGAAGGGATCAAAAGTGATAGATCAAAGGGCGCTTCTCATAAATACCCAAATCAGATAAAAGTGGTTCACTCCCATGAAAACACCATGAATGAGAAGCTTTGCTTTGCACCTGCTTGGGTCAGTACTTTGGAGTCTGAGTTCAACTACAACGAGAATAGAGCAAATCACAGACTAAAATAAAGTGAGGTGAAACAAAGTGAAGCTGATTGACACAACACTGTATTATGGCATTAAACCTTTGCTCACTGACTGGTGAATAAACCCAAGCAGACGTTGAATACTAGTGAAGCAGTGAACTGTATGGTTGAAGAACATTTAGAAAAAAATCCACATGTAGATGAATCTGACTGTATTTGAACACATCAGATTGAACGCAATATTGATGTTACACAGGATGGGAGTGACATTATGGGTGGTAATGAGCTAGAACAAATACTTTGTAGTGGAAACAAACAGGAACCAGGCAACATCCATTTTATGAAGTTTCATATGGAATCTATTTAATATTGTACCTCTAATAATGTCTCACTATGTAACTGCTACCTTAAGTATTCCATCTTCATTGCTTGGAGAACTCACATATTGGACAAAATGTAGAATAGTAGAACAGACATATCTTAAAATTTGGAATATAATGTAACACGATGGCAGGGAACTCCATCAAACTTGAAACCACACAAAAAAGCGCGCACACACAAAACAAAGCGTCTGCTCCTAATTACTGCAGAATAGTCATTTAGTTACATCTGAAAATAAGTCTGTGCAACTTAAGGGAAAAAATAATGTTTCAAAGTAAGCCAGATGCTGTTAAATGTGTTTGCTCAAATGTTTGAAATCATTGCCAATATGTAGATGGGTTTTTGAATAAAATAATCAGCAGATTCTTCAATAAATTTCAAGAAAGAAAGTGGATTAATTCAAGTCCTTGTTCACAGGCTGCATTCCTTCCTTCTCTTACTTGTTGCCATGACAACTTTCACGTGGCAATAAGATGGTTCTATATAACTCTGAAACAATTCGACAGTCAGCAGCTGTTTGCTAGATACTTATTTTGCTTTTGCAAAATGAAATTGGCCAACATTTCTGTCATCATTCTTGAAGAGACGAAAGGGTCTATAGTTCTCAGCAACAAAGATTCAAAAAACCTAAACAAGAGCACACTTATTAGCAAGCTCTTAAATCAAGATAAATATGAAAAGGCCGTTTTTGTACTCTGAGAGTGTTCACTCATCCTCTGGGTTTTGCTGTAGGGGTAGACACAGCAATCACCTTTTTAGTGAAGTTCTGTTACCCAGAGTTAAGATAAGGCAAATTGAGAGGTAAATCCTAAAATGCTGCACTCAGACAGCAGAAGAGGATGAGAGTGTTTTTCTTAAAGACTTCAACACAATTTGGTAATCAAAACATGATTAAAGTAGGCAACCATGAATAAGTTAGATTAAACACTCAATGTAATGGTCTACTGTTTCTTCAACTGACTGGACCTTAACCAAATGGTGTTTGTTGACTTATTTTGCCAAATGACCAACAGTTCTCTGAGACACTCAACGAATGAATAATGAATGTCAAACACAGATTACTGCATTTGTCATTTTACAGAAGCATTCAAACTAATTACAGTCACAGAGATCTACAGCACTAAAAAAGACCCTTTGGCATCCACATTGGCCAAAAATAATCTTATTCACTAGCATTTGGTCAATAGCCTTGGCATCACTGTGCAGATCTAAATACTTCTTAAATGTGAGGATGGTTTCTGCCTCTATCACCCTTACAGACATCTCCTTTAACCTTCTACTCATTACCTTAAATCCATGTGTCCCGGGCATTGGTCCCTCCATGAAGGGGAAATGTTTCTTTTGGTCTACCATATCTATGCCCCTCATCATTTTACACATCTCAGTCATGTCACAATCTCCTCTGTTCTATGGATAACAGCCTCAGTCTGTCTAATCACTCTTTATAACTGAAACTCTCCATTCGAGGCAACATCCTGGTAAATCTCCTCTTTACCCTCTCCAGTGCTATCACATCCCTCCGATAATGTCGATTCTGGAATTGCGCGTAATACTTTATTTATGGCTTAAACAATGTTTTATACAGTTTCAGCCGTTAAACTCTATCTCTCAGCTAATAAAGGCAAGTGTAGCATCTGGCTTCTTAACCACCTTATCCACCTGGACTGATCCCATTAGGGACCAGCGCATCAATAAAATCTTGAAAAAGAAAGAGGATGAATTCAAATCTGGACACTATGGGGCAATTTAGCATGGCCAATCCACCTAACCTGCACATTTTTCGACTGTGAAAGGAAACCAGAGCACCTGGAGGAAACACTGGGACAACATGCAAACTCCACACAGACAATTGGCCAGGGCTGCAATCGAACCCAGCTCCCTGGCTCTATGAGGCAGCAGTGCTAACCACTGAGCTACCATGCCATCCCACATCGAGCAAGATGGAGGCCTTAAAGGATTGTACTGTGGAAATTTCCTCTACAAGAAATTTCCATTTCCCATCTGAGGTGTTCAAAGCCAATCTAGGAGACAGTCTGGACCAAGTGCTAATTCCATGCCACGTGTGCACCAGTCAAGAAATGGTCCAGTTCTCCCCTGAAAGCCCCCACCAGGCCCAGTCAGTGATGTATTTAAGGAGGTTACTACACTCAGAGTAAAACGACAAACTGTCTACAATCCATCTTGACCGTGTAACGGGAGATTCAGCCTGAGTAAGCAATTGTAATGGGATAAGTTTGCAACTGAGTGAGAACAGAGCCTCCTCAAATTGCTCTACTTTTCTGAATTCCAGATTAAATTTAGTTCAACCGACCTCTGGATGCCTGTCTGGTTTCTGCTGGGAAGAAACGAGAAACAGCAAACATCCAGAGCATTACAATTATGATCAGTCTGAGCAAGAACAGCTGAGGATTAGGCATGGCTTTAGCATTAAAATGATTCTGTCCTTGTCTGTCGAAAATCTCATTCTGTATTGCCAGGGAATTTATGCTAAAAATTATTGGAGCTAACCTCATGTAAACCTTTAAAAGAAACTGCCACATTGGCTGCACCAAGCCTTGCAATGCATTTCCTGCAGTTAATTTTAATTGCTGTTGCCCACAATTACTGCATGTTATTACATTTTCTTTGTGCTGTCAGAATGTTGTAAGTTGAATCTTTTAATGTGCAAGATTCTGAAGAGATTTTGCTTCATATTACATTTTGGCTAAGTCATATCTCTCAGTTTAATTCTCAATGGAATTTGCAATTAATTGACACATAAGTTATGATGCTATGCATTTGGGATTTAATCCTCCTCTCTCAAAGACATTTCTTTTGTGATTAGCAGCATTTAAAACCCGTGCTGCTAAACAGCACAGAGGCAGCCTGCCCTCATCTTCCTGCTTTGCCCAGTGTTTGAAGATTTTGTTTTGAGAAAAGCCACAGGACACTGAAAGCAGTGTAACAGTTTTATTATGATCTACCATTTCCTCAGTAAAAGCTCACTGCCTGCTTTCACACTTCTTGACGAACTGAATCTCTCACCCATCTTTCATCCAGATACTTTCTAAATCAATGTAAAAACATGGTATGAGCAAAACAAGCACAATGATATTTCAAACTTCCAAATATTTCTTTAAGTGACAAAGCTGACTGCTTTCAAGCTGGGTATCGAACAGGCAGTTGATTGGCAAAGAGCATACCAAATGAACTACTTTTTGGCTAAATGGTACTTGAAGAATGAATCTATAGGACCCATTCATCATCTGAGAGGCAAAGGGGTGGGCAAAGGTTTGGAAGACAACTTAAGTGGCTGCAAAGATTAGGCTAATGGAAGCTGAAGGCTTCTTTATTCAGGCTTATGAACCGAATTAGTGAAAGGGGCGTGAAAAAACAATGAAGGTGCGTTTGAAAAGAGGACCCCACATGAAGCAATGATGTAAGACTAAAGTCCCTGCTTAAACTCCAGGCTCTTGGGCTGGACTTGAAAACATTTACAGAGAAAAAGCAGATGACAGTGAAGATGTGCAAACGCTCACGTCCAGCTTGCTGTTATGCCTCCTTCTATAACTGGGCAAGTCGGGCAGACTGGGTGATGTAATTCAAGCTGTCCACATTGGGATCTGTGCTGTCTGGGGATTTGACAAGATCAGGTATTTTCCGAGGAACAAACAGCTTTTCCTCAATTTTGTGGATGAAGCTTCCTCTTTAACATTCTTAGATTTTGCTTCCTTTGATGCATTCGACCCAGCTGTATACACCAGGCAGAAAACATGCTGGAAACATCCCTAAAAACATTGGGGACTGGAAATATGGAGTTGTGAAAGCAAGTGGCTTGAGACAATTCTGTCATTGGCTCCTATCCCTCCCTATGATAAAGAATTTGGCACAGGGGTCCATAAGCCCAGCCCATTGAGGCGGTCGTGAGGTTTTAGGGATATTTCTGACACATTCACGTCATGATTGGCAGCAGGGCTGCACGGTGGCTCAGTGGGTAGCACTGCTGCCTCATAGCGCCAGGACCTGGGTTCGATCCCAGCCTTGGATGACTGTCTGTGTGGAATTTGCTCCTTGTGCTTGTGTGGGTTTCCTTTGGGTACTCTGGTTTCTTTCCACAGTCCAGATGTGCAGGTTAGATGGATTGGCCATGCTAAATTGTCCATCATGTCCAGGATGTGCAGGTTAGGTGGATTGGCTCTGCTAAATTGCCCACAGTGTCCAATGATGTGTAGGTTAGGTGGATTAGCCATGGGTTTATACAGTAGAGGGTTGGGTCTGAGTGGGATGCTCTTCGGTGGGTAGGTGTGGACTCGATAGTCTGCTTCCACACTGTAAAAGAAAAAGTGAGTGTGATGTAGTTAGCTATGGCCTGACCAGTATTGAAATAAGATGATAATGTCATTATAAGCAGTCTTTTTCAAGGATCTGTTGCTCTGGAATCAGAAGCCACAGTGATGATTTTTCAACTATTGTAGAAAGGTCAGTTTGTTAAATGCTCCAAGGTGTTTCTCGTGAATGGAATCAAACAAATTTGATACAGAGACAGTTAAGGAAATAGTAAGACAGTTGACCAAACTCTTGGTGAAAGAGAAGGGCTTTAGGGAGATCCTAAAGAAAGGTGGCAGACAGGTGGTGAATTTGCGGAGGGTATTCCAGAGTTTTCAACCTTGTCAGTTAAAGGACTCACCACCAAGGATGGAATAATGATAATCAGGGGTGCCCAAGCAACCATAATTAGAGAGACTCTGTTGTCTCAGAGTGTTGTAGGTTCGGAGAGGTTTCAGGAGGAGAACAGCACAGACGGATTTTGAAGACTAGGATGAGAATTTTAAAATTGAAACATTATTGAACTAGATGCCAATTTAGGTCAGTGAGCACTGGGAGTCCTCTCACTCAAAGAGTCTACTCATCATTGCCTACTGAACACAATGTTTTGCTAAGAGGGGTGTGTAACCCTCAAAGATCAGTAAGCAGCTATATGTGGAGCTGCAGGAGATGGAGAGATACTAAACGAGTATTATGCTTCAGTGTTTTTCTGTGGAGAAGGACATGGAACATATGAAATGTGGGGAAATAGATGGTGACATCTTGAAAAATATCCGTATAATAGAGGAGGAGGTGCTGAACGTCTTGAAACGCAAAAAGGTGGATAAATCCCCAGGACCTTATCAGATGTACCCTAGAACTTTGTGGAAAGTGAGGGAAGTGATTGCTGGGCCCCTTGCTGAGATATTTGAATCATCAATAGTCACAGGTAAAGTGCTGGAAGACTGGAGGTTGGCCAATGTGGTGCTACTATTTAAGAAAGGTAGTAAGGAAAAGCCAGGGAACTATAGACTGGTTAACCTGACATTGGTGGTGGGCAAGTTGTTGGAGGGAATCCTGAGGGACAGGATTTACATGTATTTGGAAAGGCAAGGACTGATTAGGGATAGTTAATGTGGCTTTGTGCATGGGAAATCATGTCTCACTAACTTGATTGAGTTTTTTGAAGAAGTAACAAAGAGGATTGATGAGGGCAGTACAGTAGACGTGATCTATATGGACTTCAGTAAAGCGTTCAACAAGGTTTCTCATGGTAGACATGGAATACAGGGAGAACTAGCCATTTGGATACAAAGCTGGCTCAAAGGTAGAAAACAGAGGGTGGTAGTGGAGGGTTGTTTTTCAGACTGGAGGCCTGTGACCAGAGATGTGCCACAAGGATCTTTGGTCCACTGCTTTTCGCCATTCATATAAATCATTGGATGTGAACATAGGAGGTATAGTTAGTAAGTTTGCAGATGACACCGAAATTGGAGGTATAGTGTACAATGAAGAAGGTTACAGGATCTTGATCAGATGGGCCAATGGGCTGAGGAGTGGCAGATGGAGTTTAATTTAGATAAATGTGAGGTGCTGCGTTTGGAAAGGCAAATCAGAGCAGGACTTATACACTTAATGGTAAGATCCTGGGGAGTGTTGCTGAACAAAGAGACCTTGGAGTGTAGGTTCATAGCTCCTTGAAAGTGGAGTCACAGGTGGACAGGATAGTGAAGAAGCCGTTTGGTATGTTTTCCTTTATTGGTCAGAGCATTGAGTACAGGAGTTGGGAGGTCATGTTGCAGCTGCACAGGATATTGGTTAGGCCACTTTTGGAATATTGCGTGCAATTCTGGGCTCCCTCCTATTGGAAGGATGTTGTGAAACTTGAAAGGTTTCAGAAAAGATTTATAAGGCTCTTGCCAGGGTTGGAGGATTTGAGCTATAGGGAGAGGCTGAACAGGCTGGGGCTGTTTACCCTGGAGCGTAGGAGGCTGAGGGGTGACCTTATAGAGGTTTATAAAATCATGAGGGGCATGGATAGGATAAATAAACAAGGTATTTTCCCTGGGGTGTGGGTGTCCAGAACTAGAGAGCATAGGTTTAGGGTGAAAGAGGAAAGATTTGAAAGGGACCTAAAGGGAAACTCTTCCACATAGAGGATGGTGAGTGTATGGAATGAGCTGCCTGAGGAAGTGGTGGAGGCTGGTACAATTACAGCATTTAAAAGGTATCTGGATGGGTATATGAATAGGAAGGGTTTAGAGGGATATGGACCAAGTGCTGGCAAATGGGACTGGATTAGGTTGGGATATCTGGTCGGCATGGATGAGCTGGACTGAAGGATCTGTTTCCGTGCTGTCTATCTGTTATGACTCTAAGTGAGTAAGTCACAAACTGCTCAACAGCTCATGCCAATTTTTTTTTTGGCTGATTAATAACAGTGAATTACTAAGGTGGGGAATTGGGGGGGCTAGTGAGGTTGGAGCATTGGAAATGTCACTGTGTCTCCATCCAGCTCTTCCTTTGTCACACAACAGATGAACTGACAGCTGTTGATATGTCAGACATTAAGTGAATTTGAGTGACAGTCAACAATGGTGCTTTGGCTCCAGAAGAATCTTAAGCAGTTTACAAGGACCACTTTATTGGTGTTTCAAAACCTGAAATGTCACTTGTGTACAAAAAAAACTTTAAACCAGGAAAACAAGAAATCAGAAAGGGTTTTTAAGCTCTTAGTGAGGTAGAACTCAAAGTTCCAAGGTGCAAAACACATGAAAGAATACATGTAACTGGAGCCTTGCTGTCAAAGAGAGAGGAAGAGGGACTCTGATTCCTCTCCCTTCTGACTCTATAAATCTTCCTCTCAAACACACTGACAGCTCAGCAGACAGCGTCGCCCTACAAACCCCGCTTTATCTGACTACACAAACAGTACTAATAGTGTATTTAGCTACAGATGGTTTAACCTTTGAATTCAGGTGACAGATGGTCAGTTGCTAGTGGTTTTGTGTGACCCTCATCAAAGAAGTTTTTTTATCTAAAGGTCAAATCAGCACAACACAGTACAGCTGCTGGTTCATGATAATTTCATTAGTGGAGATGTCCATTTTAACTCAGTGATTCTTGCAGTCAAGGGCATTGCCTGAAGTAAGTGAACTCCTTGTATATTCTTCACTAACAGTCGGGAAGCAATGGAAACATATCAATTATCTGTTTCATTTTTGTTACCCAGGCAACTCTGACTTCAAGTAGCCAATGATAAAATACTCTTTAGTCCTTGAGCAAAATTTCCAAATAAAAATATAAATATTTGGGCCACTTTAGAAACAATAGGAATAAAGATATCTTGGGTCTACTTTTCCTGGAATTTACAATACCGTGTACACAGACACTGGGAGAAAATGAGTACTGCAGATGCTGGAGATCAGAGTTGAGAGCGTGGTGCTGGAAAAACACAGCCAGTCAGGCAGCATCCAAGGAGTTGGAGAATCGACGTTTCAGGCATGTTCCTGATCAAGGGTTTATGCTTGAAACGTTGATTCTCCTGCTCCTCGGATGCTGCCTGACTGGCTGTGCTTTTCCAGCATCACATTCTTGACTTAGACACTGGGCACAAGTTTTAGGAAATATGATGGAGATCTCTCCTCTCCTTTTAATGTTGCTTTGGGACATCTAGCGATTTTCCTGAGTGACAGAGTGAAGGTGAAGTTGTTGCAACTACAGCAGGTCAAATATAGTCTTACAAATGAAGTGGGAGTGAGCATTCCTATATTTTGCTTGCATTTTCCTACTTGTTCACTAGTATAAACATATATGAATATAGGAATCAGGAACAGAATTGGGCCGTTTAATCCCGGAAACCTGCTCCACCATTCAATAATCTGATCTGTTTGTGTTCTTAATTCCATCCTCCTATCTGTTGCCCATAACCATTGATTCCCTTGCCTAACAAAGATCTATCCACTTCTGACTTAAATTATTCAATGACCCACTTCCACCTACTTCTGAGGTGAACAATTCTAGTTGAGTGCACAAATGTAAGACTAAAAAGCAAATATTTACATTACATAGTATCATTCACAACCTCTGGATGTCCTGAAGTGTTTTGCAGCAAATTAGATATTTTAAGTGTAGTCATTGTTGTGCTACAAGATCTGCATCAACCAATGTTTGATGCTGGATCCCACTATCAGCAATATGGTAATATATACAAGCAATCTATTTTTGTGATGTTGATTGAGGAATAAATATCAGTTGGGATGTTGTGGATGTCTTTGCCTCTTTTGTATGGCATAGTGTCACCTATTCTTTACAACTTCCAGACAGGATGGAGCCTCCGACAGTGCCGCACTCCCTCACTATCTCATTACAGAGTCAGCCTCAATTTTCATGCTACAGTCTGTGGAGTGAGACATAAATGCAAAAGAGGATGCTTTTCTGAGCACTGCTGTCAGTCACTGTGAAAAACAGAGGAAATTGGTTCCAGTTTCAAAGGACTCAAGAAAGAAAAAGCCCACCATTAAAAAAACAATAACCAGGAAGTCAGGAGATCAGGAAGTCTCTGTAAACAGCGAATAGGAATGCATTGGAAAACAATAATATTTTGGCCAGCGGAATTCCAATTCTGCTCTCAACTTAAACTAACCAATCGAGTTTGGAAAGAGGGCAAATGGATCACATTGGGGCAATTAATTGACAGGAATGGAGACTGGCGGCTACGACAATGAGCAATGCTGTGGGCAGAAAAAGCCATGTAAGTAAAAATAAATAAGGAATGTGGGAGAGAGACTGACAGACTATGAACGACTTGGAATAGTAGTAGTTTGTGTCTTGAGAGTGAGAGTGAAAAGAACTTCATCAGTGATCTAAAACAGAAAGGAAACGGCATGCCCAGATTTGCTTTGATTTACAAATAATATTCAAACTCATGGAACTCCTTTTATTACAAAATGGAATTTTTTATTAGTCAATGGTGGCAGTGAGAGAGTCAATTAATGCATCATAGATCATGGGTACGTTAACCAATAAGTGACATGACCATGTTTTTCCATCTCCCACCCATCCAAAAATGATACATCTGCATTTTCTCTGGGTAAATGTCGACCCATTTTTAGACTTGTTATACTTGCATTAATAATCAGCCTCAAAATTTCATTCTACAAATGGATGTTTTATTTAATGCTACCTTGTAACTGGGCACAAGAGAAGAAGTAAACAGTATGGGCTGGATTGTAAAGATGCCTGGGAATTTAAGACATGCCCACATACAGCAGAAACAAAAACAGAAATTGCTGGAGAAGCTTAGCAGGTCTGGCAACATCTGTACAGAGAAAGCAGAGTTAACATTTCAGATCAGATCTAACCCTTCTTCAGAACCCACATAGAGCAGACCCTGTGGAGCGAATTATAAAGAGGGCAACTACCCACTGGCAGTTCACATTTACATTTGGTATATCGTTAAGGCACAGAAAGAGGCCATTTGGCCCACACTGGTTCTAGTAAAGGTGTGGTCTCACCAATGTCCCATATAACAGAAGCACATCATCCTTGCATTTATGTCCATTTCTCTGATGGGCATGATGTCGCTGGCCAAGCCAGCATGTCATTGCTGATTCTTATTTCCCTTTGATTTGAGAGTCTTTTTCCATCATTTCAAAGGGCAGTTACAATTTTTATGGGTGTAGAATCATATATAGCCAGATAGGGTCAGGACATCAATTTAGTGAACCAGATAGTTTTTTTACAACAATCAGTGATAACTGCCATGGCCACCATTTCTGAGATGAACTTTTTTATAGGTAATAGTTGAGTTGAATTTAAATTTCATCACCCACCAAAAGCCTGAGCTACTGAATTACTACTCCAGTGACATTATCATTAACACACCATCTCTCTCCAGCACTTTGCAATTACTGCAGAGGGACACAGAATTGGGAACACAATGCCCAGTGCCAATTTCTTTCTGAATTTGTGGACTATGACAATCCAATATTTTTCAAAATGTATTGCAGGTGAAAAGTTCCCTTTGGTCTGGTACAATTCCACATTGTATTTAAGACTACTGAAATTGAGACCTTTTGAATACATTTTTCAAATTTTCCAAAATAAAACAAAACTAATAAATGGCCTCGCATCTTGCAGAACATTCACTGTGGCACTTCTTAATCACAATTTCTATTAAGCATTAATGTGATATTGTTGAATATACACTCAAACAATATTGATAAAATAACAATATTTACATTCTTACATGGAATGCATGACGCTGGCTGTCATTCAAGTCCTGCCTTTCTCTAAAGAACAAATTACAACATACTTCCAGACAAATGTCTATTGAGTTGTCCTTGCAGGATATGACTGAAGTGCAAGAAATCATCTATAATTTGATATCAACAAGGTCATCTGAGCCCTGACATTTGCAGAACTAGCAAATATGCAAAAAACAGTGAAAGGCGAGAAGCAATGCATTTCCAAATAACTGAGCCAATTAAAGTATTACTTCAAGTTGTTTCTGTAGTCTATCTCCAATCACTTAGTGACAGTACCAGTTAATCAGAGTCATTAGAATACAGAGGAAGGCTTTTCAGCTCATCAATTTTATGCCAGCTCTGTGTAGAGATTCTTTGCTTTATATAGATTGACTAAACTAATTCAGAAAGTACCTGGTATTAAATAACATGTTCTCTGGTGCTATTTCCTCATGTAGGACAAAGCAAGTTATGTGTTACATAAGGCACAAGACCAAATGGGCTCTAAGGCCTTAACTAACTACATTAGTTAGACTCACTAGCTACCAAGGGCAATGTTACAGGATTGGCAATCTTAAATTTCAAATCTGGGGACATGTATTCAAATCCTATCACCCCAAAAGGTGAAATTTAAATAAAGGGAAGTGAAATTGAAAGCTAGCTGCTCCATCAGAGACACTCTCTAATATAACAAAAGTGTCCTGAGATTTTTAAAGGTTGGGTTCACAGAGCTGGGAATTCTCTTGTCTCTATGGACCCAACCCAGTGATGAAAATCAGGCCCTGGTCTTGGTAATGATTAACAGAAAACTATCAGCCACCATCATAAAAGATCACCTGGCTCACGAAAGTCCTTTAGGAAAGATTTAGGGTTGGTTAGCTTAGTTGGCTGGATGGCTGGTTTGCAATGCTGAATAATGCCAACAGTGTGGATTCAATTCCCACACTGACTGAGGTTATCATGAAGGACTCTTCTTCCCAACCTTTGCCCTCACCTGAGGTGTGGTGAACTTCAAGTTAAACCACACTAGTCATGTTTCTGCAGTAACAGAGAAGATCTCTAGTGACTGAGGGAAGGTTGATTGGCAATGCAGACTTGATGGGCTGAAAGGCCTACTTCTACTTCTACATCTATTATGGCCTGAAGGAAATCTGTCATTCTTACCTGACCTGGCTGATATGTGACTCCAGGTCCACACTGTAGGAGAATGTGTACGCATGTGTGGTAAAAACGTATAGACAGATAAAGCTTTGGGGGTCAGTGAGGGATCATGTATATACAAAGGCAGCTATCATAGAATCCCTACAGCATGGAAACAGGCCTTTCAAGCCATCGAGTCCACACCAATCCTCCAAAGAGCAACCCAACCCCCATGTAACACTGCATTGTCTCATGGCTAATCTACCTAAACCGCATGTTGCTGGACACTAAGGGCAATTTATCGTGGCCAATCCAGCTAACCTGCACATCTTTGGACTGTGGGAGGAAATTGGAGCACCCAGAATAAGACACAGGGAGAATGTGCAAACTCTCACACAGTCAGTTGCATGAGGGTGAACCCATGTCCCTAGCGCTGTGAGGCAGCAGTGCTAACCATTGAGCAACCATGCTGCCCAATGTCAATGATGATGTCATAACTAAATGACGGTGACAGATTGATGAAGGAGCAACAGTTTAGACCTTGTGCCGATTTAGGGTTAATATAGTTAGCATGGTGTAAACATAAAAAAATTAAAATATCTGAAGACAGAGCTTCTTATTCAAGGGCAGTTATTGGTGGACAATGGACACTGGTATTTCTAGTGATAGCCACATTCCTTGAAAGAATAAAGAAACAATATCCTGTAAAGACATTAATTGAGGTCACAATTTGGTTCTGAATTCAGTTTGGCTCCTGACTTGGCCATCAATTCCTTTTGGGAACCTTCCGCAAGATGTAAGCTTAAGCATGGGACATTGAGTGAGACTTATTGAAAGATAGTTTTTCATATTGCAGAAATTCCAATTAACCAAGAATGACTTCAGTAGCTGCCAACCTGAAATAGCCATACTTGATATCTAAACTACTGCCAACCTGATGGTTTTCATTATCCATATGAACAGAAGTTCCTGCCTCTGGGAAAATCCATTAACATATGTCTTACATTTCTTTTGATTCCATAATATCTGTATCCCAATTCTATGCAAAGTGCCCAGGCAAAACATTCTGATTGTAATGCTTTGCATGTGACTTAAAATTCTAACTGGAATTAATTTAATGCCTGTTGCAGATTTGTAGCCTTGCTGACAGTTTTACTAGTTCTGGCAATCTAAACATATTTATTAATCACTGAATCTTATCTGGAGCTATTAATAAACAAGGAGCTTACAATCCTCTCATCCCATACATTTTCATTTTTGGTACATCAAATATTTCAGGATAAACCTGGAATTTACTGTTGGCAACAGGGTCTTGCCTGCCAGATAAAAAGCTGATGAAAATCTAGTCCTTCCCACTGTTAGTAAGGCTACTGCATTCAGGCATTCAACAGGGCAGCTGGGGTCTTCTCTGGGATCAAGAGATCTACTCCTGTGGCAGAAACAGAGCCACCCTCTCTCCTCCATCCTCAAGAAATGCTGGTCAGTTAGAGACTGGCTCTTTCTGAACAGCTCTGCCAAGAAGACTGAGGCTGCTGGTGTTAACACATGCGTCCAAGACCCAAGCTCACCACGGATCAAGATCTGAGGTAAATATGGCTGGGAGGGATTTGCAGGTTTGGAGTTTGAGGGGAAGGAGTCAGAAACAAGGGCAGAGATTCAGCGAGTGCCCCCTGCCAATGCTGAGTCCCTCAATGTCAAGCAATCAATGAAGGACAGCACCCTAAAGACTTCAAGCAACCCCGAGAGGTTTGTATGGCCCAGCCCCAGCAGGGGTAGGTTAAGGGCCTTGCATGTCCATTAATTGCCTTGTTTGGCCTTCCTACCTCAGACGTATTTGGGCTGCACGCAAGAACGTGGCAGGGTCCCCATTCAACAACACCCCTAAGTGATCAAATCTCTCCATGACCAGCCCTGCCTCAAGGGAGGGCATTTAATTCAGCCCCTAGTACTGAGAGTGCAGAGGAGAGGACTCCAAGGCATCATCCTTAAACTGGTCATTGGCATTTAGATGGCTGGATAAATAATGTTCAAACTTTCATTTCAAGGGCTGTGAGCCAAATCTTTGTGTTTACTTCTTCATTTTTCTTCCTCACATTTGCCAGTAAATCAGTTGCTCTTTAACTTCAAAGACAAGAGTATTTCACAAGGCAATGAACGCACACAGGTCAGGATCGTATTTGAGGAGATGCAATGTTTATTTAAAGAACAATTTCCTGAAGACATTTTCTTTTAGTTAAGTACACGAGGCCAATAGAAAGTTACCTCTGCCTCTCCTCTTCATTCGCTGTGCACTAGAGATTCATAACTCCATCAGAGAGTGTTGTCCTCACTAGAATAAACATTCTTTATGTGTGAAACAAACACAGTAAATGAGGTTGAAAGCTTATGGGGAGCAGGCAGGAAAGTGGAGTTGAGGCCAAGTTGAGATTAGCCATGATAATATCAAATGGTAGCCATGATTTGGAGATGCCGGTGTTGGACTGGGGTGTACAAAGTTAAAAATCACACAACACCAAGTTATAGTCCAACAGGTCTAATTGGAAGCACACTAGCTTTCGGAGCGACGCTCCTTCATCAGGTGATTGTGGAGGACTCGATCGAGCCCTCCACAATCACCTGATGAAGGAGTGTCGCTCCAAAAGTTAGTGTGCTTCCAACCAAATGGTAGAGCAGGCTCAAGGGACTGAATCACCTTTTCCTTCTCCTAGTTCTTATATTCTTAGGTTCTAAATTGCTAGAGAAACTCGGCAGGACTGGTAGCATCTGAGGAGAGAGAAACAGGGTTAACACCAGAGTTCACCAGAACAACAAAAAACCTCAGACTGGACTTGAAATATTAACTATGTTTCTCTCTCCACTGATTGTGTCAGACCTGCTGAGTTTCTCCAGCATTTTGTATTGATTCTTCAAGCATGAGCCCAGTCAATGAGAAGAAGGGAATTTTGATCCAGTTCTTACCAGATACAACAACATATTGTTTTATGTGCAGCACCCTGCAATTAGCTGTGCCCTCAATTTAGTCTCAATAAAATTCATTCTCATTTCTATTTACCTACATAGAGTCGTAGAGAATACAACATGGAAACAGACCATTTAGTCCAACCAGTCTATGCCGAGCATAATCTCAAACTAAACTAGCCCCACCTGCCTTCTCTTGGCCCATATGCTTTCAAACCTTTTCTATTCATGAACCTATCCAAGTATCTTTTAGAAGTTGTGATTGTGCCCACATCCACCACTTCCTCAGGAAGTTCATTCCACACACGAACCAGCCTCTATGTAAAATATTTGCTCCTCATGCCTTTTAAAAATCTCTCTCCTCTCGCCTTAAAAAATGTGCTCCCTGGTCTTGAAATTCCCCATCCTAGGGAAAAGACACTCACCATTAAAACTGTCTCTTGATTTTATAAACTTTTATAAGGTCACCTCTCAACCTCCTAAACTCCAATGAGAAAAGCCCCAGCCTATCTAGCCTTTCTTTATAACTCAAACCTTCGATACCCAGCAACATCCTGGTAATTTTTTTCTGAACCCTCTCCAGCTTGATAACATTCTTTCCATAACTGGCAACTAGGTCTTGACACAGTGTGGAGTTTGCATGTTCTCCCCGTGTCTGCGTGGGTATCCTCCGGGTGCTCCGATTTCCTCCCACAGTCCAAAGATGTGCAGGTCAGGTGAATTGGCCATGCTAAATTGCCCGTAGTGTTAGGTAAGGGGTAAATGTAGGGGTATGGGTGGGTTACACTTCGGCGGGTCGGTGTGGACTTGTTGGGCCAAAGGGCCTGTTTCCACACTTTCATGTAATGTAATGTAATGTAATCTAATCTAATCTAATGCAATTTAATCTAATCTAATCCAGAAGAGGCCTCACCAATGTCCTGTACAATCCCAACATGACTTCCCAACTCCTATACTCAAATCATTAAAGTAATTTGATGAGAAAGAGGCTGTTTAGAAATTGGCATATTAAATATACAGGGAGGAGTATATGTGTGAAACAGCAGTAAATCTTATAGGCATGAGAACACTTGGAAAGGAAACTGCACAGTTTCTAATTCAAGCTAAATATGAGATGGCTTTTGTGGTGATATGGTGTAATATCACAAGAAACGTTAATTACATTAAAGGAAAGAAGAGCTGATTTTTGACAAAATCTTATAAAAGGATATATGGCCATGTGCTTTTGTGCATATACATCATGATTTCAGAGGTGTAGGTTTCAATGACAGCCTGACTCTTGTGTAGAATCTTCGCTGCAGGAATTTCACAAAATTGTTTGAGCAATATTGTAATGAGTAGGCCAAGCTTCTTTCCTTTGACTATCTCATTCCTGTTTTTAGAAGCCTTTGTTCAGTCTCACCTGGATAGGCTCAAAAACTTGTTCCTTGGAGAATTAGGCATCTGAACCCAGGTTGTATCAGAGCACAGGGCAATGCATTTGGTAGCAGTCAGTCACGGTCAGGCGTGAATCCCTTGGTGGCCACCATACTGAGGAACCTTAGAGAAAGAGAAGGAAGCTAGTTTGTGCCTCTTGGTCCTTGGCAAGAACCATCCAATTACTTTGTCAAAATACAGTGACAAGGGTGAAAGGTGAAGTCAACTGACAACAAATAAACTCCAAGAAAATAAGGTGAAGAAAATAATAATGACTAAAATGAAGAGTGCAGGATTCTATGTATGTGGAATCCATATTATAACCAATAGAAAATACAAAACTGCAAGAAGGTATTTGCAAAAAGTAACAACTTTTCAGTTTGGATGAAACAATTCCCATCATTAATTTGCAATCAATGAAACATTTGTCTGCCAGTGAAATAAGTCTCACTTGGAGTCTAAACACATATCATGGTTATGTCTAACCTTTCATTTCAATTGTACAGATCAATTTGTCTTGCTTCTACAGCACTGTTAATGGAATACAAAATGGCGTCTAAGCAAAATGCTAAGTTGGTTCATTCCTCCTGTTTCATGGTGTTTCAGAGAGAGGGGTAAAGGAAAAGAGCTGAAAGGAAAATAATCAGCAAATCCTTGTTTCTCCTCCTGTTTCTGCTACTGTCTATATTTCAGCACTTGTCCCATGTCCAGGTGTTTTCAATTTCAGCAGCACATTTCTCAAAGATAAAGTGGATACTATAAGTGATCTATTTTCATCTGCCACATTAATCAAATTGGTCATTACAAATGACATATTGTTTTCTGTGTTCACGCTATGTGATGCATCAAAAGAGCTTTCACTGGCCATTTACAGATGTAACATAATGCTTTGCATTTTAATCTGATTGTCAGAGATTTATTACTTCCTGCCTATGGTTGTCATTTACTCTGCTAATTCTGGGAAAAAAATGTAAAAAAATGTCCTGTTATGAAAATGTTTTGCATGTATTTTCCACAAAAGGCAGGTTTTCTCAGAAGATTTTTGACATTTGCTGAGGATTACCACATGATTCTTTGAAGTGCCAAACACATTCTGGAAAATAAGGACAGATGTTCTGTTTAATCCATTCTTCTCTGTATCTCTCTATTCTATCGAACATCTTGAGCATCGTGTTTGTAGAGGAGAGATTAGAAAGGCTTTCTTCTGTTCCACAGTGAGTGGGTAGAGGAAACTTATGTGGACCTGGTTTGAAAACCCTGCCAAACTTTGGCATGGTGGCTCAGTGCTGCTTCACAGAGCCAGAGACCCAGGTTCGATTGAGTGACTGTCCATGAGGTGTTAACACGTTCTCCCTGTCTCTGCGTGGGTTTCCTCCAGGCACTCCGGTTTCCTCCCACAGTCCATAGATGTGCAAATTAGGTGGATTGGCCATGTTATGGGGATAGGTTAAGGGAATTGGGTCTGGGAGGGATGCTGTTTAGAGGGTCAGCGAAGATTTGATGTGCTGAATGGCCTCTTTCTGAACTGGAGGGATTTTATGATTCTATCTCCTGGCTTAGCTCCCTTTGGTTTAAGCAATTGCCATGAGGCATGCCAGGCCTATTAAGGGTGGAGGCTTCTCTCCAACAGCTGCCATCCCAATTAGATATGGCTAGTGCTGGGGTGCACTTGCAACGTAAGGGTATATTGAAGACCTTGTGTCCTGAAAGTCAGGGAGTACTGCTGTCAGTCAGTCAGGTGCCTGAAAGGGCTATAGTGGGGAGTGGGATTCACTGGGGATACAGCAGAGACTCACTGTGGGCTGAAGAGTGCTCAAAATGGAGGCATCTCTCTGGACTATGAATAGGAGGCTAGCAGCAAGCTTCCAAAAACTGGCAAAATATCAGCCAAGTTAGGGAACACCCAACTGGCCTTATAGTGGCTCACTGAGCTCCACTGGTGGCAAAATGGCATGATATTGGGAAGATGTCAGGCAGGGTATTTAAGCCTCACCCACCACATTTTACCATCCTTCAACATAGAAATTGTAAAATTCAACACACACAACATTGTAAAATAGCTTTATAAATAAAACTCTGTGACTTTCTAATTGCTAAAACAAATATGAAACAACATATTTGGAATAGGTCATTCTCACCTTCTCTATATCATAGAGAGTAATGTAGAACAAAATGAATATAGTATCATGGCTAAGTAACTGAGGCTGAATTATGATAACTGTTGCTGTTTAGCTCAAAGGACGAAAATTCAGAACCCCAAATAAACCTGAATGATGATCTCACTTCAAGGATTGCTTACATTATTTATATCCATTCATGGGATGTGGGTGTCACTAACTGGACCAGCATTCATTACTCACCCCGAATTGCCCTTGAGAAAGTGGCTGTGAGCTGCTTTCTTGAACCTATTCTCAATCTATTATAGAGTGATAGAGTCATACACCACCCTTCGGTCCAACCAGTCCATGCTCTCCGTGTTCCGAAACTAAACTGGTCCCACCTGCCTGCGTTTGGCCCATTTCCCTGTTTCCTTTTCAGCAACTTATCCAAATGTCTTTTAAATGTTGTAACTGAAACTGCATCCACTACTTCCTCTGGCAGTTCATTCGACGCACAAACCACTCTCTTTGTAAAGAATTTGCCCCTCAAGAACTTTCTAAATCTTTCTCTTCTCACCTTAAAAGTTTTGAACGTCCCCACCTTAAGGAAAAGACCTTTGCTATTCACTTTATCTATGCCCCTCATGGTTTTATAAACCTCAAAAAGGTCAACCCTCAACCTCCTACACTCCTGTGAAAAAGTCCGAACTAATCCAGCTTCTCCTTATAACTCAAACCCTCCATTCCTGGCAACATCCTGGTAAATCTTTCCTGAATCCTCTCCAGTTTAATAATATCCTTTCTATAACAGGGTGACCAGAACTGGGCACTGTACTCCTGAGCAGGCTTCACCAATATCCTGTACAACTTCAATATGACATCCCTATACTCCTATACTCAAAGGTCTGAGCAGTGAAGGTAAGAGTACTAAATGCCTTCTTAAAACCCTGTCTATCTGTCATGCAAAGTTCAAAGAATAATTTACCTAAACCCCTAAGTCTTTCTGTTTGCTTGATACAACAACTGCTCTTGTACCTAAGCCCAACCTTGGCAGCAGTTCTTCAGAGATCTTGAGCTGAAACAAGAGTGGTGAACCATAATTGGACTTCAATTACTCTGCAATAAGTTTCAAATTGATATTAAAAACAAAAAAATCTAGTGTGATCAACTGATAATAAACTACATTATTTATGCATACTGGTGTGGGCAAACTAAATTACCTTATCCTTTGAGTTTCCTTAGTGTTCACTTGACTCAAGATTTATGTAAGCATTTAAAATGTTACCCCATGGAGGAAATGTCAGAAGTAAAATGTTAAAAAAATGACAGTTTTCAAATTTGTAGAAAATAATTTTCCAGCAAACAATTTCTGTCAAAAAAAGTACTTCTGAGATAAACTTCAAAGTGTGAAATTGCAAGTGTGTTGGAAATTTATAATTTGGATAGTCCCATTCCTCCTGTTTTCAATGGAGACTTTTAAGAATTCCAGCAGGGAGGGTGATTTAGAAACAAGGGTCCCGAAATGAAGGAAGATCGCCAATAAATAAAGTAGACACTTCAGGAGAAACTCCATTAACTAATGAGTGGTTAATAATGGACTGGGTTTTATGGAGGTAAAAGTAGTCTGATGGACAGCCATCGAGAGACCACCTTTGCCTCTTGTTTCTTAAGTGGCAACTGGCAGCCTTTTTCCAGGATCAAAGATCCCAGGGACAGAAACCTATGCTGATCATACAGAGCAAGGGAAAGTGGGCTGGCTCTCGATGGTCAACCATGCCCTTGAACCTACCCCATTTCTGAAGTCCTGTTCCTTGATCATGTACTGGGTACCACCTTTGACTCCCCTTGCGTAGGGAGTCCACAAGTAGGCCATGCAGTGGTACCCACAGATATCACATGTTGACAGCCCTGACGACCTCAGAGTCAATAACAGAAGGTGGTGAAGTGAGGCTTGTGTGCTCATTCATTGCCCAACTTAAGAGTCTCAATTGGAGACCAAGCTGGAAGTCTGATCATGGGCCTTTCTGCTGCTGTTGACCTAGTTCTGGCAGAGGTGGTAAGATGGTAGGGTTCAGGCACAACACCACCATTCTTAATTGCCTTCCTGCCTCCAACCATGCCACAAGAGGCCAAAACATTCTACCCCAATGAGAAATACACTATCAGAAACAGCATTTGAAAAAGTAGCATCAGGTAAGGGGACGTTGGATAAACATGCAAGGAAAAAGGAATAGAAGATTTGCTGATGGCTATTGATGAAAAAAGGTAGATGGGAGTTGGTGTGGACTAGTTGTGTTAAGGGTACTGTTTTGATGCGATAAAATTTTTGCAATTCACGCAACTGTTGAGGTGAACAAGACAAGAATGAAAAAAGCTTTAATTTACAATTTTTTTCACACGCCAAACTAATGGCTTAGTTTAAAAGGCCTGACTCTTTTAGTTGTTTTACCATTTTGCTCCTCAGAATTTTATTTCAGATATTCTAATAAACATAATAATTATTCATGCTTCTATAATTGTTAAAAGAACAAAGTTGTCAATGAAATGAATAAATGATGTGATAACATGTTGCTTTGCAAACAAAGACAGGCAGAAGAGAACATAATGAGAATTACCCAATTATGTTTTTATTGGTTTTATTTGTAAAAGAATGATGTGAGCGAATTAGATTGTAAATAGAAACAAGATTCATATCAATGATGCAGCCTGAATCAAATGAATTTCTTGTCTAATTTGGATACTACATATAGGGAGAAAAGCCTGACCGTAAGTCAAATGGCATCCTCAATAAATATTTCCTAATTGTTTCATTTTTGCGGTGAGCTGCCTCTCATTGTCCTGACTCATATCTGCAATCAAACTTCAGTCGCTAAGGTAACAGATTAACACTAAACCAAACAAACAGCTAGTTCAGACACGTAGAACTATAACCCCTCTACTATCCATACAGTTTCCAAGAAACAGTCAGCTTCCATAATGGTTATAGGTGAAGTGCAACTGAATGTTCCTTGTTGCCTCCTCAGTCGGTTTCGTGTAGTTTGCAAACTTCTTTTTAAAGGCAGGAATAATCTGCTATGCAAAGTGACTTCCTTCCAATTTAGAGAGAAAATTGAACTTCAATTACTCTGCAAAAATGTTCAAATTGTAGTTTTAAACAAGAATCTAAAATCAAGTAAAACTGATCATTAGCTCTTATAATTAGGTGCACCATAAAACTGAATTATCCACATCTGTTGACTTTCCTTGACTCAAGATTGATGTAAGCATTTAAAGTTTTACCCCATGGAGGAAATGTCACAGGGAGAGGTAAGATATTTTAAAAATGCACGTTTTCAAATTTGCAGACAATCTTTTTCCTGCAAAGCATTCCTGTAGAAAAGAATTCTGATCAATTTCATGAACTTCAGAGTGAAATTACAAGCATGTTGGTAATTTCTTATGATTTATGATGCCATGAGGCAAAATCTATTTGATTTCAGAAGTCTGCAGCTCCTTAACCTTCACATTCATAACTCTTTTATGTCAATCTTCATTTCTTTACCTGTGTTTGCTGCTCATGACAGCCATTTTTGCATTTCTCTGTCCTGTAGGATTGCAGATGGTTCAGAATTCTTTTGAGGAATGGCGAAAAGGAAGTTTGCTGAACAATAAGATGCATTCTGAAAAAGTAAAATTCACAACATGGCAAATTGGGAATTTCGCAATTTTGGGAATTTTCACAGTCACATTTAAGCCCAGTTTACATGGCAAGAAACATGAACTGGTCACATGAACACCACTTACACACAAATTATCTCACTGATGGCCTTATCTTCCAATATTGCCTCAGAAATGTTTAGACAAAGCCTCTTGAGCTTTCCTACAATAACAACATGGACAATTGCTTTGTAAAGCATTGAACAAAATAACAAGCGTTGTTTCTATCAATGTTGACATTTGCCTTTGAAAAGGGAGAACCAATTCTAAACTGAATTTAGGCTAAAGAGGTTGTCTTATCTAGGTAAGGGCTCTGTATGAAAGTGAGCAAATATGGCCGATAGGAGCATAGAAACTTGGAACATAGGAGCAAGAGTAGGCCATTTGGCCCATTGAGCCTACTCCTCCATGCAACATGATCATGGTTAATCCTCTTTCTCCATACCATACTCCCTCTCCTTGAGAGATTTAGCCTCCAGAAAACTATTTGTTTCTTTCTTAAACATGTTCTGTGCGCAGGCCTCCACAACCTTCAGTAGCAGAGGGTTTCATAGGTTTACCACCTTCTGTCTAAAGAATTTCTTCTCCACTCAGTGTGGAATGGACTACTGTATTTTCTCTGGAGTGGAGTCCAGAACTCAGGGTCATAGGTTCAGGCTGAGAGGGGAAAGATACAAAAGGGACCTGTGGGGCAACTTCTTTGTGCAGAGGGTGGTGCATGGATAAAATGAGCTGTCAGAGGAAGTGGTGGAGGCTGGTACAATTACAGCATTTAAAAGGCATCTGGATGTATGTATGAAGAGGAAGGGTTTAGAGGGATATGGGCCAAATGCTGGCAAATGGGACTAGATTAGGTTAGGTTATCTAGTCAGCATGGACAAGTTGGACTGAAAGGTCTGATTCCATGCTGTACGTCTCAGCATGTTCTGGTCTGCCCAGCAAGGAAAAATATCATCCCTGCATCCAGTTTACAGATGCTTGCTAATATTTTATATGTTTCAATGAGATCCCTTCTTTTCTTTGGAACTCCAGTGAATACAGACCCAGTCAACCCAATCGCTCCTCATACTACAAGCTTGCCATCCCAGGAATCAGTCTGATGAGTCTTCACTGCATTTCCTCTAATGGCATGTGTAGTTTTTCTTCGGTAAGATGACCAAAATTGCCACAATACTCCAGGTGAAGTCTCATCAAGGACCTGTATAGCTGCATCAATACTTCATTGCTCCTGAACTCAAAACCTCTTGCAATATTGAGCCAACATAACCATCTGCATTTCTAACTGCTTGCTGCAGCTGCATCTTCACTTTCAATGACCAGGAAAATATGGAATTACCGCAACTACACACCAGACTATAATTGTTGAATTGACAAGAATTTCTGTTAGGGATTTCTCTTCTTTGGAAAGCAGGAGATGTTGAGTCATATCTCGCAGCAGATATGTGATATACCTTTAAGGTCATGCTCATGATGTAATCATTGTATTATGATAGATGACCTTTAATGGTATAAAATTCTGAGTCTCTATCTTACTTAGCTCTGTCTTCTTGTAGTTTGAAATGGTTAGAGGAAGTGCCCTATAGTATATCCACATCATACAGCGTGAGCCCAGACACATACAAGTGCTTGTGGTTGTATTGTACATGTGTAAAACCAGACACTGTAATATAAATTCATTGATTTCTTCAGTAGTATGTGATCAACAGCTCATTTGCATGTTATGGGAACTAAGCTAAGTATCACTTTCTGCTTACTTTCGCATCCTTGTTGTGTTTATCTCTATTTTCCTGTTTACTGCCACTTACTACCCCACCACTATGGTATGGAGGCTGGTGGGCAATTCCCCCAGTGTTTCCCACCTCTTGTTGCTGCTGAGCTCCATGTAGACTGATTCCATGCCTAGATATTCCACATCAATATCCCTTCTTACCATTGCACTGATTTCATTTTTCACTAATGACACCATCCTATTTCCTTTCCATTTTTATCTATCCTTCCTAAAGATTAAATATCCTTGGCTGTTCAGTTCCCAACCTTGGTCACTCTCAATGATGTATCTGTAATTGGCATCCTAACATACCCAATTACAGCAGTTTGCCCTGTTAATCCATCTATTTTATTGTGAATGCTCTAAGCATTCATATATAATGTGTTTAGGCTTGTCTTTTTTGATATTTGTACAGTTACAGATTTTCATTGCTTTCCACTATTGATTTCTACTTTTGTATCTTGCATTTCCATCTTTGTTTCCTCACAATTGTCTCTCCACTGATGTTTCCATCCCCCTGTTCTCTATTTTCACTCCTCTTCAACGGAATTAGCACAATTAGTCCCAATGAAAATAATGGTCCTGGTCTTGCAATTTGTACAGATCTCATCATCCCCATGAATTGGTCCCACGAACCTAATTCACTCCTATACCATCTTTCCAGGCATGCATTCAAACAGTCTGTATACCTTTCTTATTCACACAAGCATGTGGCACTGGGATCCTCCTCTTTAACTTTATTTCCTAGCTCCCTATATTCTGCTGGCAGAACCTCATTGCTCCCTTCACCTATGATTAATACTGACAATAAACCAGGATCTGGCTGATCTCCCTCCTGCAGCTACTCAATAACAGCCTTGACCCTGGCACCAGTGAGACAACTTGCCATCCTGGTGTCATGTCTGCGGTCTCAGACACATATCTATTCCTCTTACGATAGAATCCCTTATCGCTTTTAGTTTCCACTCTTTGTTTTTTTCTATTGTGCAGGTCAGCTTTAAATTTAAATAACTTACCTCTCCTCTTGCCAATTTGCAGTGTTTGCACTCTGCACCAGGGCACCAATGATGAATAGTGTGTTAGCTTGGTAACTCATTGGAATTCCATATCCTATTCTGAAACTGGGTTGACAATTATAGAAATGTCTGTTTTCCAGGCTATTGGGAAAGAGAAACTGTAAAGTACTGCAAAAAATTATGAATTCTGCAAAATAATTTCAGCTGCTCAGTGTAGTGATTGTAACAAGGTCAGCCAGGTGGACTTCATGGAGTATGAGTTCCCTGATTGGGGATGAAAATCTGATCTAATCAAGGAGCCTTGGCTGACAAATAATAACAGGAGTGCCAGACATCCTCTTCACAAACAGGAGGCTGGAACAGCAAGCCAGACAGCATCAGGACTTGACATGGGGGTCCTGAAGAAGGGTTAATAACTAAAACATTGATCTCTCCACTTCCTGATGCTGCCTGGCTTGCTGTGTTCTTCCAGCCTCCTGTTTGTCTACTTTGAGTTCCAGCATCTACAGTTTTATTGTCTCTAGATATCCTGTTTGCTTTGAGAGCTGGCTCTGAGGGAGCTAGATCAGTGTCAAGGACTGATATAGAGTGACTTGGTGATGGGATACCAGCCTCTGTGAAGTTATTTCACTCAGGAATGATTTAATATTAGATACAAAGCAGTATAATACAGTTTCACATCATTCAGCCAGCTCCAATTTCACCAGATCATCTGAAAAAAAGCACTTGTCCATATAGAGGTGGGAAATGATGAAAGGCCATATTAGATAATGGAGAGTCTCTTTCTCCTCTTTGCTATGACTACTGCTCTGGCTAGACTAGGAACAGCAAGTGGCACTGCAGTTTCTTTAAAGGAGAAATCTACTCTAAGGTGCGTCACAGAAATGTAATCAGTCAAAAAAATTGATGACAATTTGATATTTGTACATGATAGACAGATGGAAGTAAAACATGCAATGTTTTAAATAAATTAAAGAAGAATAGATATTGGAGTCCAGTATTCTGACATGATGGCACAGTCATTCACACTGCTACCTCACAGTGCCAGGAACCTGGGTTAAATTTTAGGTGATGGTCTGTGTGGAGTTTGCACATTCACCCCATATCTGTGTGGGTTTCCCCTGGGTGCTCCACTTTTCTCTCACAGTCCTAAGATGTGCAGGGTACGTGAATTGCCCATGGGAAATGCAGGATGATGGGGATAGGGGGGAATAGGTGGTCTGGATGGGATGGTCTTTGGAAAGTCAGTCCAGACTTAATGGGCTGAAAGGTTTCTTTCTGCACCAGATTCAAAGATTATGGGATTATTTTATATACACTTCATAAAAACAAGTCAACTTAAATTCAGTAACCATGGTGAACACAGCTAATCCTTTAAAAACATCTTAAAACTTTCAATCAAAACATAAATCTATTCCCCTTTTTGAGCTAACTGGATTTTTTTACATTTTGAAACTCAGACAATCATTCATAACAAGCTGCATTATAATAGCCTTTCGAAATGTCAACAATGATCTCTATTGAAACCATAGGAATTAATGGTAATGCTGTTTTCTCAGCTATACCAGATGGCCTGTTGATGTAGTCTGGCATAGGATGGATTTCTTTTATTCTAACTGACAGCTGCAGCTTGGTATTTCTTCATGTTTAAAGGGCTGGGATTTTAAATAACTTCCGACTATGAAATTTCAAACAAGTCTCAACCACCTTTCAAGAGTGATTATGTCTCCATCATCAACTTGTGAATCCTACTGTGCAAGTTAAGGCCATTGGAACAGCAATAATGGGGGCAGTGCCAATTTCAATTGGCCCCGCTGCCTTCCTGTGTGATTCACGTTCTGCCCCTTTCCCCTACTGACAACAGTTGGATATGGAAGAAATGGTGGATTGCATTCATCATTTTAAAAGGCCTGCAAACTTGACCCAGCTCCACAATGAAACAGGCCTTTAATCTTCCATACCTTGGTGTATGGAACAATCATGTAGCAACAACACAATCTAAAGCATTAGATCCCAGCTGGCAATATTATCCAACTGATGCACATAAAACACACTCAGGCAATTCTGGAATAACATATCACAGGAACTAGCCATTTAGACCATTATATTGATGCCTGCTATTAATAGGGCTGTTTAATTAGTTTTGCTCTTTTCCCATAATGCTGTAAGTGTCTCTTTTCCATGTGCATAGAAAATGGATGCACATTTTCATACTTTATCAGAAAAATATTAATTTAAAAATAACCTAAGGGCAGATTTAAAATATTACTATATCCAAGCTGTTAGTAACTTGCCAAAGGTGTAATGTATCCTAGTCATTAACTTCTATCAGGTACAGATAATATAGTATATTCTATACTTATAATGCATAGAGACAAGAGAAACCTTCTATATTGAATTTCTGCCTTTGAATGTTTAAGCAGAAATGCAAATACGTAACATTTCCTAGCTGCTGAATGTGTTGAGAGTTCTTGAATCAGCAGGGGTTTGAGATTTTATACTGATTAAATTTGAATAAGAGGGTAACAGCAGGAAGTTGTGACCTCAGGAAGAATAGCAACAGCATGGGGACAAGACTGGATTCTAAGGAATGTGTTGGAAGACTTTTCAACGTAGCATTCTGGTTCAAGTAAACTCAGTTGCTGTTCATCTATTTATCAAGACAAATCATTTTTCGAGAATTTTTAAAATAATTTATTGCTATTTTACTTGGGAGGTGTGCTTAATCTCTGCAAACCTGGGTAGAAAATTAGTCTGAAGCTTCAGAAAAATGCACTGCATGGGTGTGAACACAAGTCCTGGTCAGGGGTCAATGCTTTGACCTTTAACCTTTTCTTCAAAGATGAGAGCCACCGTCAACTGACAGGTCACTTTTTTGAGTCACATTAACATCGTCATTATCAGTTCTTTCAATCTGTTAAAACCTCTGTATTTTCCCAGTTTAATCCTTTGGACAATTCCATTTTGAGAATAACTCATCAGGGCAGGACTAATGAATCTGGCTGCCTGTCTTGGGCTCATCTGGTTTTAGATCATACTTCACTTTCTTTGAAAGGAAGCGATTGGCTTGAGTAAAATGAACTGGAAGGACCTGAAGCAATGCCAGCTACATTTCAGGGTAATTCTATTCAGATTTCAGAACAACAATAAGTTTGGGTCTCAGATCAGATGACAAATTTGGAACTACTGTTTAGAAGTTATTGTGAGCAATGTTACCGTCTAAATACTTTGCATTCCTGTATCAAATTTCTTTCTTCACTAATTTAATATAGATATTAAGCAATTTGATTTAAATGATTAACATCTAAATTGAAAACAGGGAGGTATTTCTTACATGCCTACGAAATTTCTCAATTTTATATTTTTAACTTGCGAAAAGATTTTCAATCTTTTGTATAAATGCATGGAAACACACACACATATTTTACTTACCTACAGATGCATTTGCAGGGATACTCTTAGATTTCTTCACTGGTTGGTCAGCTACGTTACATCATTTCTTACCAAGTCCTTCTCTTGCTTTAAAATCAGATACTGGGAAATGCAGAGGACCAAGCCAAGTTGATTTTCGAGTTCCTTCATTTCCTTCATTTCTGTTGTCCCCATGTTTCAAGAATCAGCACTATACCACCTGAGGAATTATAGAGAAGCTGTATCATATATCTGATTGTCCCATTGGTTAACAAGAGAATATCATTTTTGATAGTTCAACTGTACACTTTTTAAACATTATTTCTGAAACTATACAATAAAATTCAAAAGAAGCTGCTCTAGCAGTTTCAGCAAAACTCCACTACTGCACTTGACAGAAATACCACAGTTCGACTTAGTGATAATCACTAAAAGTTTATGCTGAATTCAGTCTGAGCAGCAATTTTGTTCCAGAAATGTCCCAATAAATGGTAAAGTCCTTTCAGGAGTGAAGTAGTTTGCAGCCTCTGTATGAAATCAGCTGGGTAGCAAAAAGTAGTTTGTTAAGCATATGACCGAGTCTGTATGATCTTATCTACATACGCAGATTTGTTATAATGGCTTGGCCTATGGTTAACCTAAAAAGTATCCTTTTGAGGTCGTGAAGGGGATTTATTGACATGCAGATTACATGCTGCAAATCACCACAGTTCACCATGGTGCTATCGAGACCATTAAAATCAGTGGTAGACTGTTTCTTTATGTTTTTAATTATTGTCCATTTCTCAGTTGAGGGTGCTGAAGAGGATAAATCATTCTGAATGTTTTTATTTAACATGAAATAAAACAGCATCTATTTTTACAATCTATGCTTTTTATTAAATGTTTAAAAATGTATTAATTTGTGGGATGTGGGTGTTGCTCGCTGAGCCAGCATTTATTGCCCATCCCTAGTTGCCCTTGAGAAGGTGGTGATGAGCGGCTTTCTTGAACTGCTGCAGTTCTGTTGAGGGTTGACCCACAATATCATTAGTGAGGGAATTCCAGGATTTTGACCCAGCGACAGTGAAAGAAGAGCGATATATTTCCAAGTCAGGATGGAGAGTGACGTGACGGGGAACTTGAAAGTGGTGGTGTTCCCATGTATCTGCTAGCATTGTCCTTCTAGATGGAAATGGTTGTGGGTTTGAAAGGTGCTGTCTGAGGATCTTTGGTGAATTTCTGCCAACGAGCATTGGTGGTGGAGTGGATGGATACTTGTGGATTTCTAACAAACTATTTATTCTATCATCGATTATTTATTTACTGAGATGTACCATACTGGATACAGTATTTTGGTGAGATCAACAAAGTAAAACAGTGTAGGCTGTTTGGGCACAAAAAGCATTAAGGAAGTTGTTTCATAACCCTGGTCTGCACATGTCCATGGGGCACACACGTGTTAATCACTCTCAGCTGAACATGGATTCAGCAGCAGACTGGGACACCATCGGAAGAGCTTTTTAACCAATGTTAAGGTGCAGCCCTTTTGACCTCTACCATGGCAGGATCTTTGGAAATGTTGTACCTAACTTTGCAGCTTTTATAGTGAGCTCTGACATATATTCAAGGAGGACAAAGGGTCTGATACACAAAACATATGCAAGCTGTGATTGTTGTGAGTCTGGGTCACGGTAATGCTAATAGCAATCTACCAGCACACAAAATCTACTCAAATGACTAACTGCACTGCTAAAATAACACTCCTCTTCAAACATAACCAAGCTCCCTGAGTTACCTGCATACTACAATATCGAACCAACAAAGTCTGAAGCAGATGTAGTTAGTTGCACCAACCCAAAGTCTGTCCAGCCTTTCTGGGTACCTGCAAAGTCTTGTGACACCAAGGGACCTTAGGCACCCACATGCAGGAAGTCTAGTTCCAAAAGCCAAGCCAGACCCCACACTGAAGTGCAGGGGAACGACAAGACAGTAGAACACCACAATACTGGCTGCAAGGAAAGTGTCAGGAAGATATACAAACCCATCAAAGAGTTTTGGACTCAACCAAGCAAAAGGCAAATTTCAAAAGATGACTAAGTTTTCCATATTATTAACCTCACACACCATGTTGATGATATAAGGCAATCAGAAGTTTTTTACTACCACTAATATCACATGTCCTGCAAATTCTGAATAACATACACTTAAAGCTAAAATCTATGTGGCAGTTGATGCCAACATATTACAACTATGCCTTCTGAAAGACATGTACTTCAGCAAATGCTCCATGGTTTAGCCCAGGAGAGATAGTATGACAGCATATAGCAGATCTCCAATCCCATGGTGTGGCAGAATACACAAGCTCATTTTAGCTTCTTGAAATCTTGTGAGGGGACTACCAGTATAGCCACAATTCATAAAATTCAAACCACACCCTCTGTGGTAGAACAGACCACAATTGATTCAGTCAATGACCTGCAAGGTACCAGAATGATTACATCTACACACTCAGCAGATTACCTAACTCATACAAAGACCACAATATTCCTCTTGAATTACATATTGATGTCTGGATTATGAAATTGAAGACATTCTCAATGTTGATCTGGTTTCGTCTGGAGCCTGTGCAATCAGTTGCAATTGGCAATTGCCAAACACGAGCAACTATAAAAGTTGTAAATGATCATTATCCAGTGATGCCTGACATTGTTAAAGAAGAGCTGAAAAATGTGTTGATGGAAAAGCGCAGCAGGTCAGGCAGCATTCAAGGAGCAGCAGAATCGATGTTTCGGATATAAGCCCTTCTTCAGGAATGTTAAAGAAGAACCTGAGAAGATGTGTTCATTTTGGCCATACAGAGATGAACTTGGTATATCACAAATCATTTTGAAAAGCAAATAAGTCCTAATACCAATGCTTCTTAGAATCATTTCCATGTTACATCAGGGACACATATGAGCATATGAATTACAAGTAGGAGGAGGCTATTCAGTCCCTCAAGTTTGCACCACCATTCAATAAGATCATGGCTGTTCTGACTGTAGCCTGAAATCCACATTCCCAGCTACTCCTGATAATCTTCCAACACTTTGCTGAATAAGAATCTATCTACCTCCACCTGAAAAATATTCATCGACTTTGCTGCCAATGCCTTTTCAGGAAGTGAGTTTCGCACATTCATGGCTATCTAAGATAAAATCTCTTAGATAATTGCTATCTCAAATGGGTGAGCTCTGTGTTTAAACAGCAACCCCTAGATCGTGATTTTTTTTCTACCCCAAACTGCTTCCACATCTTGGTTTCCTGAATCTTGGCCATGTCTCTCTATTGTATTAGCACTGTTAATGATTAACTGAGTCACCTTCCACCCTTTCTTACTTTCCTGACTCTTCCACATTCAGGTCCCAGTCCTTGTCATTATTGCAGTTATGTCTCTATACTGGATACCAGATTGTATTCTACTGGCACTTTGAATTGCTCTGTTTCATTTTAAATGTAATGTGTATTTGGATACAGAACCCTTATTTTTATCCTTTTACTTTGTTTGTCAATTCTAGTCTTATCTGTTGGTTAAGTCTTAAATTCATACTCTCTGTCCCATTCTGTTTACCATTGGTCTGTTTACCATTTCCCTGATTAATATATTTCTCTTTGATCTTTCTGCACTTTTTGGTTTGCCACACCTTCCTATGTTTGATCCCTTGCCCCCATTATTCAGTTTATTCAGAATTTTAAGAGAAATGTATTTGTGGGCTGTGTGGGGCTCGGGGACCATGAGGTGGAAAGCTGTGGACGAAAAATCTCCAGAGGATACAATACAGTGACAATCCTGGAAACATCAACTCCATGTTCAGAGGCGGAGTCATGAAGCAGTGGGGAAAATCAGAGGAAGTGTCTGTGAACTGGTACTCAGCCTCTGCAAAAACTTATTAGCGTCTTAGAACAGTTTAAGAATGGCAGAACGGATTATGAGTCAAAGTTGCAGCAGGTAGAAGTTCCTGCATGCTAGTTTGGGCCTGAGCAAACTGGTCTGTGGCAGGTGTTTGAAGTTTGAGCAGCTTTGGCTCAGACTTTAGGAGCTGGAAGCTGAACAACAAGAGATGTGAAGTTATGAAAATTATTAGGGATGAGAAGACTTATATAAACATTAAGAGATTCACTTTTTTTCATTTCTCTGCTGTGAATTTTAAGTATGTAGTGTTTATGATTCTGAATGCCATTTGACTGAGCTTAATTGTCGTTACACCTCAGATGGGAGAAAGTTTGAAATCTTCTAAACACTGACTATGAATTCATTGGTAAGAAGTGTAAGAATCTCACTAATCACACACATGCTGCTGCCCCCCTGCACAGTTTTAAAACCTATTTTTAAAGGATCATGAAATACGCAGGCATCAGTCAGATTAGATCAACTCACTTGGCTTTAAACTTTTCTGATTTTCTGCAAGGGTTTGACCATTTTGCACTGATGTTGCTGAGGTAAAGAAATGAAAACTTTACCCCATAAAACTATTCTTGAGCAACACAGGATCCCTTGCCCCCATTATTCAGTTTATTCAGAATTTTAAGAGAAATGTATTTGTGGGCTGTGTGGGGTTCGGGGACCATGAGGTGGAAAGCTGTGGACGAAAAATCTCCAGAGGATACAATACAGTGACAATCCTGGAAACATCAACTCCATGTTCAGAGGCGGAGGCAGTGTGGCAAACACAGGAAGACCAAATCCAACATCACTGCTGAAACTCTGATGTTGCTACTGGTTAATCTAAACTGTACTTTAGATCTAAACCTATTTTGTATTGTTTGGATTCAGTTATAAACTCTCTATGTTCCAGTTACCAAATGTTTAAACCATCTTTATGAAAAATGCATGCACAATAAAACTTATGTTGAATGTATTGAGGCATTTTCAAAGGTACGGCGCTACATAAAACATTTCAGGAAATATTCATGACCTTTAGAAGTGCTGCAGATTTCAGTGTCTTTGTAAAAATGCAAACACTTCTAAATAGCAAGTGAGTGTTCAAAGGCGATCAAGAAGGAAAGTTTGTAGCTTTAAAGTACAGTTTAGATTAACCAATAGAAACATCAGAGTTTCAGCAATGATGTTGGATTTCTACATTGCTTGTTAAGCTTTGATCTCCAGCATCTGCAGTCCTCACTTTCTCCTAGCTTTCTTATGAATGGAAGGATTGTGGATTAGCTGTTACTCCAGTGCAGTACTGTGGGAGTACTGCACTGTCAGCTGTAATGCCTTTTGGATTGATAAAGTTAAAAATAACATGACACCAGGTTAAAATCCAACAAGTACTTCAACGCGAGGAGCATCTGAAATAAAGTGGGTGAACTGGCAGCGTGGGTTGGTACCTGGGACTTCGATGTTGTGGCCATTATGGAGACATGGATAGAGCAGGGACAGGAATGGCTGTTGCAGGTTCTGGGATTCAGATGTTTCAGTAAGAACAGAGAAGATGGTAAAAGAGGGGGTGGTGTGGCATTGTTGATCAGGGGCAATATTACAGTTGTAGAAAGGATGTTTGGGGACTCGTTAACTGAGGTAGTATGGGCTGAGGTTAGAAACAGGAAAGGAGAAGTCACCATGCTGGGAGTTTTCTATAGGCCTCCGAATAGTCCCAGAGATGTAGAGGAAAGGATAGCAAAGATGATTCTCGATAGGAGTGAGAGAGACAGGGTAGTTGTCATGGGGGACTTCAACTATCCAAATATTGACTGGGATCACTGCAGTACGAGTACTATAGATGGGTCAGTTTTTGTCCATGTGTGCAGGAGGGCTTCCTGACACAGTATGTAGACAGGCCTACAAGGGGCGAAGCCACATTAGATTTGGTACTGGGTAATGAGCCTGGCCAGGTGTTAGATTTGGAAGTAGGTGAGCACTTTGGAGACAGCGATCACAATTCTGTCAGGTTTACTTTAGTGATGGAAAGAGATAGGTGTACTCCACCGAGCAAGAGTTATAGCTGGGGGAAGGGAAATTACAATGCAATTAGGAAAGATTTAGGAAGTGTAGAATGGGGAAGGAAAGTGCAGGGGATGAGCACATTAAAAATGTGGAGCTTATTCAAGGAAAAGCTCCTTTGTGTCCTAGATAAGTATATACCTGTCAGGCAGGGAGGAAGATATAGAACGCGTGAGCCGTGGTTTACTAAGGAAGTAGAATCCCTGGTCAAGAAGAAGAAGAAGGCTTATGTTAGGACAAAATGTGAAAACTCAGGGTGCTTGAGGATTACAAGGAAGTCAGGAAAGACCTAAAGAGAGAGCTCAGAAGAGCCAGGAGGAGACATGAGAAGTTGTTGGCGGATAGGATCAGGATTTACCCTAAGGCTTTCCATAGGTATGTCAGGAATAAAAGAATGACAAGAGTTAAATCAGGGCCAATCAAGGATAATAGTGAGAAGTTGTGTGTGGAGTCAGAGGAGATAGGGGAAGCACTAAATAAATATTTTTCGACAGTGCTCACTATAGAAAATGAAAATGTTGGCGAGGAATATACAGAGATACTTGCAACTAAACTAGAAGAGATTAAGGTTCACAAGGAAGAGATATTAGAAATACTGCAGAGTGTGAAAATAGACAAGTCCCCTGGGCCGGATGGGATCTATCCTAGGATCCTCTGGGAAGCAAGGGTAGAGATTGCTGAGCCTTTGGCATTGATCTTCAAATCATCATTGTCTACAGGAATAGTGCCTGAGGACTGGAGGATAGCAAATGTGGCTCCCTTATTCAAAAAGGGTAATAGAGACAACCCTGGTAATTACAGACCAGTGAGTCTCACTTCAGTTGTTGGTAAAGTGCTGGAAATGGTTATTAGAGATAAGATTTATCACCATCTAGAAAATAATAATCTGATCAAGGACAGTCAGCACGGTTTTGTGAAGGGTAGGTCGTGCCTAACGAATCTTATTGACTTTTTTGACAAAGTGACCAAACAGGTAGAAGAGAGTAAACTGGTTGATGTGGTGTATATGGATTTCAACAAGGCGTTCAATAAGGTTCCCCCACAGTAGGCTATTATACAAAATGCGGAGGAATGGGATTGTGGGAGACATAGCAGTTTGGATCAGTAATTGGCTTGCTGAAAGAAAACAGAGGGCTGTAGTTGATGGAACATATTCATCTTGGTGTCCAGTTATTAGTGGCATACCACAAGGGTCAGTGTTGGGTCCACTGCTGTTCGTCACTTTTATAAACTACCTGGATGAGGGCTTAGAAGGTGGGTTAGCAAATTTGCGGACGACACTAAGGTCGGTGGAGTTGTGGATAGTGACGAAGGATGTAGTAATTTGCAGAGAGACATAGATATATGCAGAGCTGGGCTGAGAGGTGGCAAATGGAGTTTAATGTGGACAAGTGTGAGGTGATACACTTTGGACGGAGTAATCGGAATGCAACGTACTGGGCTAATGGTAAGATTCTTGGGATGCAGATGAGCAGAGAGACCTCACTATCCATGTACACAGATCCTTGAAAGTTGCCACCCAGATTGACAGGGTTGTTAAGAAGGCATTAAGTGTTTTGGCCTTTATTAATAGAAGGATTGAGTTCCGGAACACTGCAGCTGTACAAAGCTCTGGTACGGCCATACTTGGAGTATTGTGTACAGTTCTGGTCACTGCATTATAAGAAGGATGTGGAAGCTTTGGAAAGGGTGCAGAGGAGATTTACTAGGATGTTTCCTGGTATGGAAGGAATGTCTTACGAGGAAAGGTTGAGGGCCTTGAAGCTGTTCTCGTTAGAGAGAAGAAGGTTGAGAGGTGACTTAATAGAAACATACAAGATAATCAGGGGGTCAGATAGGGTGGACAGGGAGAGCCTTTTTCCAAGTACGGGAACGGCAAACACGAGGGGACACAACTTTAAAGTGAGGGGAGATAGGTATAAGACAGATGTCAGAGGTAGTTTCTTTACTCAGAGAGTAGTAAGGGTATGGAATGCTTTGCTTGCAACGGTAGTAGATTTGGCAAGTTTAAGTGCATTTAAGTCGTCATTGGACGGGCATACGGACGCACGTGGAATAGTGTAGGTGGGATGGGCTTCAGATTAGTATGACAGCGTGGCGCAACATCGAGGGCTGAAGGGCCTGTACTGCGCTGTGATGTTCTATGTTCTATGTTCTGTGTTCTATGTTTTATGTTCTATAAATATAGGATTCTTGCCAAGAAGTCTAATGGGAACATTGAGAGAAACCACTTCATCAAGTGTGTTAGTAAAATGTGGAATTTTATGTCACTTGGGGTGATTGTGATGATTAAATTGGATGTATTTAAAGGGACACCAATGAGTTATGCTGTTAGGGAAGATATAAGAAAGGGCTTTTGTCCGAAATTCGATTTTACTTCAAAAAAAGTTTATTTGGAAGTACTTCCAAATCAACTTGTTGAACTGTAACCTGGTGTTGTGTGATTTGTAACCTTGTCCACCCCAGTCCAACGCTGGCACCTCCTCATTTTGGACTGATGCAAGAATGAGGTTTTGTTTGATTTTTCAAGTGTGCATAAAAGATGCAAAACCATACTTGATGAAGAGCAGGGGAGATATTTCTGTTGCCCTGGACAATATTTCTCCTCAAACAACATTCCTAAGTCAAATCATCTAGACATTTTCACTCTAGACATTGCTGTTCATGTGTGCTTGCTGTGCACAAATTGGCCGCATGTTTTCTAAATTACAATAATGAGTATGATTCAAAAGTATTCACTTGGTTGCAAAGTGCTTTTTGGCCTTCTAAGGTCATAGAAGATGCTATTTAATACAAGACTGTCTTTATTTATTTCCATTAGGAAAAGATATGCAAAAGATATGTAATTCTTTCTAATAATTTATTTCCATTAGGAAATAAATTATTAGAAAGAATTACATATCTTTTGCTGTAGCTCATTGAAGGTGTTTTGTTTGTGATTATGCAAAATAAATTGAGCAGAAACATAAACAGTAACCTAACTAGTCTAATTTCTGATGCGGGTCAGCACAACTTCCCAACACAATCTTGAGTGGACCTCCGCACTGTATATATGTTCATTGTTGCATGCTGTCTTATACGTACGGGGATAATGTCACATAGATGGGTGATGTTGTTAGAGCAGGTAAAACAGATTAAACGTTTATCTAAGCTTATTAGTTCTGAATGGATACAAGATTACTTTAAAGGATAGAGAAATGAAAGCAGAATGCGGGAATCTGCCAATAAGCATTTCAATGTGGTGCAGAACATTTGTTATTTTGCCTCAATTGATTTTTTTTTGCACTGTTTGAATCCTCCTGAGCCATGTACCATTTCAGAGATAAAACAACTTAGCTGGCGATCTGTTCAAGGACTGTTGTAATACTGCTCCGAATCCAACTCTAAGGAATTGCACTATTGTACCATGGGATCTTATGGCCTTCAATCCCCTTCTCCCAAACAGAGAAGTACTTTGTTCAAAACATGCCCAATTCTCTGAGATCATAAAGCTGCAGTGCAAGGAAAAGTGGATGTCGGATTTAATTTCCCATATTGAAGTGCTTGCCTGATGGCTGCTTTTGATCCTTTTGGAGTTTCTCCTTTCTTGGTGATTAATGACCTTTATATTGGAATGCCCATTCTCTGGGTGCTGCATTCTGTCAATGATATCTTGTGGCTGTTCAGACTTGCTTGTTTTAACTTCTTTATCTTTCTTTCTATTTCTGTCTTGGCAATTCATCCAATTTCTTTAGTTATTTTTTCCCTTGTTCACAGTTTCTTTATTTTGACACTTCCATCTTTTTAACATCATGGAGAAAACTATAATAGTTTCAAGTTTTGGGCATTTGGTTGGGAGAAGAGCTGTATGTCACAGATATTTGATAAATAATAGAATTTAAGTGGAGGTCCATTTTCTGAGTTCTCCTGGGATATTCCATTGCACAATTTGAAAGTATATGTAGAGGAAGTGCACAGAGGACAGCTAGAAGACAATAAAATTCCCAAATTCTCGTGTCAGTTTTTCTTCTCGTGGTCTTCTTCATTACTTAGCTGCCCAAGTTCCCCAGAGATCATCAGCAATACAAAACTAAAGGATTTTCTGGGTTATTCTATCAATGCCCATGAAGGTGTGGTAACTGAAAATCATGCTAATTGGCAGAATAAGACCCAGATTTTCTCCATGAGTGAGGTAGTGAAAATGGCAGAAGTGTCTGGAAATCTTTGTTCTGCCCCAAACAGAGCACTGCAAGAGGAACAGGTGAAATCAAGCTGGGTTTTGCATGTTTGATGGTGGTAGCTGACCAGCATATTTGCCAGCTGCCTCAATTGAAGAGGGTTTTAGACATTCCTGTAGCTGACTGTGCATATTGGAACTGTTAAGAACAGGACTGAACCTTGTATGTGCATTTGGATAACCACAGTACCCATTTGGAGTTATAGGGTACCTCTTTGGTTGTGGTCCTATGGCACATTTTGCTGAGGGGGGGGGAGCAGTCAGGTGCTCTTTGGGGTGTCTAGTACCTTTTTTGGGGGTGGGAGGTGCTTAGGTGCCTTTCAATGGAACATCAAATACTAGTTAGAAACCAAAAGCACATGAGTGTCTGCAAAATATCAGAAATCCACTGAAACTGTCAAAACTGTCAAAGAACTGACAAGACTATCAAGAAATTTATATCTGTGAGGCTTATTTTTTAAAAAATCTACATGGAGTTAAAATATTCATTGCTAGGTATTTCAGTGTATCCATTGATATAAACCATTATAGGATTTCTGCTGCACAACTGATTTCCTGCCCTATCATTTTCAAAGTGGGATGCCTATGAAGTGAACAGTTTGCTGTACTGCTTCAAGTGTTTGTACAATAAAAATGTTTATTTCCATAACAGTTTCATTGAAGAAGATTCATTTCAATGTAGTGCTTTTTCTTTTTATCAATTGGAATTTTTAAAACAGTAATAGCATTAATAGACATGTAATTTTATTTTATGTCTGATTGGCTCCAGAGATTTTCCCATTGCAAATAGTAAGGAAGTTGGCATGGAGAGGAAATGGTTAAAGGTGATGGGTGAGAGGTATGGATTGATTTGAGGGTTGAAGAGTGTGGTGCTGGAAATGCACATCCAGTCAGGCAGCATCCGAGGAGCAGGAGAGTCGACGTTTTGAGCATAAGTTCTCATGCCTCTCGGATACTGCCTGACAGGCTGTGCTTTTCCACAACCACACTCTTTGACTCTGATCCCCAGCATCTGCCATCCTCACTTTCTCCTAATGGATTGGTATGAGTTGATCATGTTGGTATAGAAGGTATAAGGACCACAGAGATGAATATGGGGCATTGATTAGCATAGGGGGTATGAGGGTATACGGGTGATAGGTAAGAGTGGCAAGGAGTGGCATAGGGGCTCAAAAGAGCATGGACATGTGCAGGGGGCATACAGTAACACAGGGTATATGAGGGATACTGGAGGTAAATAGGAGCATAGGTTTGCATTGTAGGTGGGGTGCAGTCATGGGTTTGGCATAGGTGTGAGATGGCATGGATTATCATGGAGGATCATCGGGAATGTGTGTGGAGAAAGGAGGGAATATGAAAGGTGCAATCTGGAAGATTTTGTTCAATTCTTATCTATCTTTCACAGATTCCAGGTACATGGGTGCAGGCCTAGCACTTAGGCCACATCCACAACGAGCAGTCCTGGGTGACCAGCTCGAGTCCCAGGGAACCATGACATGAATGAAATTCCAGGCAGCCAGGCCAGTTTTTCCAAGTTTGCTCCCTTCTCTGTGAATGGAAATTGAGGCTTTTGTCTCTGTTAAGTAGAAATTTAACATTATATTGAAAATAATTTATCTGTGTAAAATGGTCCACCGTGCATTTACACAGCACCTTTAATATAGTAAATTATCTCAAGTACTTTAAGGAGATATATTGAACAAAATTTGACACTGAGCCACAGGGTATTTGGACAGGTACCTTTTAAACGTGCACTTAATGGAGGTGAAAAGGCATTAATGTGTACAGAGGGAATTCCAGAATTCAGAGAATAGACAGCTAAAGGCATGGCCACCAATGAGGAATATGGGAATGCGCAAAAATTCAAAACTGAAGATGCACAGAGATCTCACACAATTGTAAGCTGGAGGAGGTTACTGAGAAGGCAGGGGTGGATGGCATCAGAACACAAGGAAGAAAAGTTTTAAATCAAAACAATTCCTGATTTCGGTGCTACACAGCTCAGCAAACACAGAGTAATGGTGAGTGAAACTTGGTGACATTTAAGATGTGAGCAACAGAAATCTGGAGAGTGCACATTTACAGACGATGGTAGGCTGGGAGAATATTGCAACAATGTAAATTCCAAGCTATAGTACATATAACATCCCTTTAAAACTTCCTCAAAGTTTTAACAAAAATCTTAAGCTCAAATATTTCATCACAGTTTGTCAGTTTTTCTCTCATTCCCACAAAAAATAATGTTAAAATTAGTTCATTATCCGTGTGAGATCTGATTTTAAACAAAGGCATTCACTATTTTTATTCTTTTTTTATGTATCAGTTCTGTGTGGCTTTTCTTCAAATAAATAAAACATAATTTTGTTTCTGACATGCTAAGGCTCACTAAAATCACCAAATTTGTAAGTTTGGCATTCAGATCATGATGTACAACTTACATAAACTGAAACTCTGATACAAAGATTCTGGAAAGTGGTGGTTACCCACAACCGAAAGGATCTATAAAGGAAGGCACAGTAACTGCTTACAGCTCAGTTCCTGGAACCGCCTATACTTCAAACTTCATCAGAATGTGACTTTGTGAAAGGTTACCCTATTTATTCCAGTTTGAACCATTTTACAAATAATTTCTGTTCAGAAGTACCATGTTTAAAGTATTTTAACCTCTCTAACAATTGCATGCAGTGGAAGAAGGCAACCCACTTTAACCAGCCTTACCTACCAACCATAGGTAGAAAGGAACAGGAGTGGTCATTCAACTCTTCAAGACTGTTCCATCTCTCAATGAGATCTTAACTGATCTGTACCTTAACTCCATCTAGTAACTTGACATGATAACCCTTTGCCCTTGTCTAATAAAAGTCTATTGCATCTGCATTTTAACATCCTAGTAAGGAACATCAACCACTCTAGAGATGACAGTAAGGGGACCCAAATTGCAAATGAAAGCACCTGAGGAAACAGGAGTGAAAATTACGCTTCTCCATCCTTTTACAATTAATTTATAACTAAAGTGTTGATTAACTACAAATTTGGCAACAAATAACGAGGTTGAATTAGCTTTTAATTTGGAAAGCTTCTAATATCTGATCTATATTCATGGCACAAAAAGTACATAATTCTATGCAGAAGCAGCCAAAATATGTAAATTGAAATAGGAATGCACTGGTAACCAATTTTGTGATCTTGTTTCATTGCCCTAGCTTTTCATATCTGGAGCTAGGATTCTTTAACAGTTTGGAGGACAAGCAGGACTTTGGAAAAACATGCTTCATTGCAAATTGGATGCAACACTTCCCATTGCTCTCTGAGTTAGCAATCCCTCTCTGTCTTAGTTACCAATTACAGCTATACAACTGTGAGAAAATGTTCAGTAAATTCAAACAATTGCTCATTTAACTGATGAAAGAATCACTGTGGGCCATATAAAAGCACTTCTTGGTGGTTGGTTTCTCAGCTATGCTGTTAGAAACCTTTAGAGCAACTTCTCTGTCTGCCATCTAACCAAAGGTAACATGCAGAACGGGAAGGCTGATAGAAAAAGGAAGGGCAGAAACCCAAATGATTAATCAAAGAAGTGGCTCAGTGGCTATTACTGCTACCTCACAGTGCTAGGGACCTGAGTTTGATTCCAGCCTCTAGTGACTGTCTGTGTGGTGTTTGCATATTCTCCCTGTGTCTGCATGGGTTTCCTCCTGGTGCACCGGTTTCTACCCACAGTCCAAAGATGTGCAAGTATGTGATTGGTCATGCTAAATTGTCCGTTGTGTCTAGGAATGTGCAGGCAAGATGGGTTAGTCATGGGAAATGCAGGGTTACAGAGATGGGGTGGGTCTGGGTGGAATGCTTTTTGGAGGGCCAGTGTGCACTCAATGAGCCAGATGGCCATTGTAGGGGTTGTATGCAATAGGAGCTCCCATTTTCAATAAATTATGGACATTGTCCATCATTTTAAGGACTTCACCCAGTAATTTCATTTTTGACAAATTAATACAATGGGACAATGCAGACTCCAGTATCAGGAAAGAAATCAAGAAGGAAAATGCTGTATAAACACCTGATTAAGGATTCGGATGATTTGTCAAATTAAACAAGCAATAGATACCTGGGAAAAAAACTGTCTGATAAACTGCAGCAACTAAGTCCAAGCAATTTTTATGCATCTTAACGACTGACTGTATGGAGTTTGCACATTCTCCCCGTATCTGCGTGGGTTTCCTCCGGGTGCTCTGGTTTCCTCCCACAGTCCCAAAGTGTGCAGGTTATGTGAATTGGCCATGCTAAATTGCCCGTAGTGTTAGGTCAAGAGGTAAAATGTAGGGGAATGGGTCTGAGTGGATTGCGCGTCGGCAGGTCGGTTTGGACTTGTTGGGTCGAAGGGCCTGTTTCCACACTGTAAGTAATCTAATCTAAAAAAGTGTGCAACTTCAACCACAACGTTTGTTCAGCTCTAAGAAATTACACAGCCCAAGCCATTTCCTCTTCCTCCAAAAAAAACATATGCTGTGTTAAACCCCCACCTTCTCCTTCAATGGGTAATTCATTATCCATCCGGCTGTAGCAGTCGCTTTGCCCCAGGTGAATAAAGATAGTGGGTGAATAAGTTTTCTTTTACAAAGGCGAGACCAATACTCCATGATGTGGAAGTTCCGGCGTTGGATTGGGATGGACAAAATCAGAGGTCACACGACACCAGGTGATAGTCCAACAGTTTTACTTGAAACCACAAGCTTTCAGAGCGTTGACGAAGGAGCAATGCTCCGAAAGCTTGCAATTTCAAATAAACCTATAACTTGGTGTCATGTGATTTCTGACTTTGAGACAAATAAGGGCTGAGCATTCCTCTCTGGATAAAGATTGGTACTGGAGATCTGTATTTTCATATCATTGACGAGCTGATAAGCCAGATTAAGGACTTAGTTATGATCGAGGTCAGGTTTTTAAAAATCTGTTGCACTTGAAAAGGCTCTTTGGGTTGTGCCGGTATTGAAATAATCGTTTGGGAAATCTCAAATGATTTGAGCATTGGCTGTGCTATGTTTATGCAATATTTCAAGTTCATCAAAGGTAATTGAATAAAGTTTTGCTACCCGCTAGTTTTTAATATCAACAACTTGCATTTTTATAACACTTTTAAAACTACAGAATGCTTCACAGAACAAAAAAAGTCACAGAATGAAATGAGCAGACATATGGACCGATGGTCAAAGAGGTAATTGTAAGAAACACCTTCATTCAAATGCTACCACCCAGAGGTTACGCAGGAACAGAGGAACCTTAAGGTACATATTCATAAATCGATGAAAGTAGCAGGACAAGATGATATGTCAAGTAAGAAAGGACATGGGCTACTTGCCTTTTCACTAAAGGCTATGAAGAAAAAAAATGAAATTAGAGGAAAGTTCTGTGAATTCTGGAGATATGAAATAAAAACAGCAAGGAAGGGAAAATCAGCAAGTCTGGCAGCATCTGTGCACGTAGAGAAAGAATTAACATTTTGAGTCCAAAGGAGAGACATACTGTGAAAGGGAGGTGGAGGTGATCGATCTGGACTCAACTCAACCCTTTCTCACTCAGCATGTCAATTTAACATTGGATGGGCTCGCTGAGATGGTCTTTTTATATGTCACATTCTTGACAATCCCATACAGGGTCCTGCCATTGATGGATTTCGCATCTAGATTTCAACTGGCTTTGGCCTCAAGATCTTGGAGCAATGATTCAGACAACATATAGCGCTGAGTCTTCTCAGCTATAGATCAGCATGAGTGAAATGGTGATAAAATTGGGAGAATCGTGTGAGTTTGACAATAAGGAGATTCCAAATGATAAATGGACAAACTGCTATTTTCCAACCAACCATGAAGTGACGAGATGAGATTCTCATCTATGAACAGTAAGAGGTCAATTTGCAAGCATGAGCATATATTGACATCTCGTTATTACATCATCTCCCTTCACTTAGATATAGTTTCCCGTTCTCTCACCTGCTGGATGGAAACTAGATGTCAACCATTCATGACATGAAAATCATTCTGATTACCCCAGTTCCTCTGACCCTTCATCTTAGACACAAGTGTCACCAACATATGTATGTTCCAGAGACAATCAACTATAGGCACTCCCAATACAGTCCAGCAGGACATCCAGATTCGTGTCAGCAAAGTGGAATGCCAATTACCTTCTGCTTGACATGTCTGGGGTAATTGACAGAGCCGTGCAGGGTAGTTCCAGACTGCTCAATTTGGTACGTGTCTGTGCTTTAAAGATGGCACTGATGCATTGGCCAGTACTTGGCGAGTGGGGACACACAACAGGGGTCAGGGTTGGGTGGGTGGGTGCGGTGGGGTACAGAGAGTCGTGATGCATTGGTATTGAGGTGAATTTGGGAAAATCACATGGGAAAACTAGCTAGACCTCACAGGGAGAAACCTTCCATGAAACTTGCTAAAAATAACATATAGCTGATTTTGCTAAAGTTCACCCCTTAATTCTGCTCCCCAAGGTGTTTCTATGACTCGTTTTAGCAAATAGGGCGTCCCTGAGGGTTCTGAAGAAAGATCACTGGGCTCCACATGTTAACTCTGCTTTATCTCCAAACCTGCAGAGTTTGTCCAGTCGTTTCTCATTTGTCACTCAGATTTCATTCATTCATTTGTCCATTGCATCAGCAGTACTTTTGTTTTTATTTTAGTCCCTGGAGATTATTGATCCTACTCTTAATCTGGTTTGGGTTTGACAATAAGTAGAGAAAACCCCAACTTCATATTCAAGAGTTTGTAAAAGAGACCTACGGGGCAAATATTTCACACAGAGAGTCGCGATGCATTGGTATTGAGGTGAATTTGGGAAAATCGCATGGGAAAACTAGCTAGACCTCACAGGAATGTATGGAATGAGCTGCCAGAGGATGTGGTGGAGGCTGGTACAACTGCAACATTTAAAAGGCATTTGGATGGGTAAATGAATAGGAAGGGTTTGGAGGGATATGGGCCAGGTGCTGGCAGGTGGGACGAGATTGGGTTGGGATATCTTGTCAGCATGGATGGGTTGGACCGAAGGGTCTGTTTCCATGCTGTACATCTCTATGACTCTAAAAGTGCACAGTTTGGACTGCAGCCTGGTGCAGTTTGCAACTGAGCCTGAACAGCTTTGGTGTCGCTCCTTTGCAGCGGTTCCGCAGCTTTCTGTTGAGGCTGTGATTGGTTCTCTCGGGGTGATGTCGCTTGGATCTCCGTGTTTTGATGCCTGGCCACGGCTTGTGTGTTGCTAGAAATCTTGGAGGCGTTGAGCTGAATGAAACCTCAGCTCCCAGACGTTCATTGCGCCGCGGACAGAGGCTGTGCAATTTCCCCATCGCCTGAAATTACAAGTCAGCAGGACTCAGAAAGTAAAAGACAGAGAGAAAAAAAAGCAAGAAAAAAAAACCCAATTGTCAGCTCCCACCTAGTGCACGAGTTGAAAAAGTGGAAGCTACTTGTACCGAGAAAAAGAACTGAATTCCCCATCGTATTGGACTGTCTGCAATCTTTACTTTGCTGAGACTGATACGTGGGAGGTTTTCTTTTTAATTTTGTATTTCGAGAGCCCGCGACCGGTGGTGAATGCCCGAGACTACAATGATGAACCGCAAAGGGATGGTGGCCAAGATTTTGTCCCGAATAAGGACCGACTCTTTCCACAGTAATTACACTCTCCTGGGAAAAGAACTGGGAAGGTAAGGGTCAAAGGGATCCACCCGTCGGAAGTTCAGGTCTATCGATATTTATTCCAGTCAGACCATTTAGTACGTACCTGTGGTGCCCGAAATTCGACCTGACCGATTGCTGTAAATAAATCGCTGGGATGTATAAATAAATATTAGCAAGATGTATCGATATTCACTTGTGGGGGAGGACAGGAGTTTATACCAAAGGGTTAATTAATGACGATTTTTTTGGGGGAGTGGGTATGGGTATGTTATGCAGGAGTGGGCATTGTTTCTGAATTAATGTTTTGGCTAACGCAAATGAAAGGGTTATTTTTCTAGGTTGGTCTTCAAAGGGTTAAAAAGAGACTGCAGTATGAGGCGCCTGGAGAAGTTGCACGGGGTTAACTTTGCAATGTAGTGCCAGTAAATGTAATCACCAGTTCAGAGTCTTAATTGTTGTTTAGCATTTTGCACAGCCGTAGGTAGTGAACATTTTTTTTTTAACAAGTAAAGCACCACAGCTACATTTAATCATAGCTCAACATTGAACTAGGATGCAAGCAAGCATTGAGGAAAATAGAGACTCTGGTCACTTTATGACTGGATAAATGCACTTTTTGAGAACAACCTTTTACATAATCATCCCTGGTATTATCAGACTTCAGAGAATATGTATTTTTTTTTAGATTAAATGCAACGAAGAATATAAATGTAACTATTTTTGCTCATGGCAGACTTACCCCTTTCATCCTTAGCAATAGTCAGTCAGATTGTTTTCGGTGAAGGCAGTTTTTTAGATGGTGGTCAAGTCAGTGACATTAAGCCTGCAGTATTTAGGAGTACATTTTTATTGGTGTTATGTGTTTTGTATCTCTATTGTACAAGAATTGATGGCTATTTGATTTTAAATGCATAATGTTTTCTTTATATTTGCCTTTTTTAGGGAATAATTGCTGTGAATTTGGACATAATTCCTATTTTCTGCAGATATTTGCTCAGGTGCTGTTCTGTGCACTTGTAATTGCAGTAATTTTCCCATGATTTCAGTCTCTTTGCTGTAACCCCAAGGGTGTTGAATGCCAAAGTCATTTGAGTTCAAATTGATCGAAGTTCTCTGCAGGATATTTGAGTTCACCCAGGTCAGGCTGATTTATCTGCAGACATCCAGATGAAGCTAAACTGCTCCTTCAAGTACCTTGAATAATTGCGAGTTTTTAGATCATTCAATCTGAGATTTACTTTAGAAAATCAGGGAATGATGCTTGAGACATGATTTTGTGTATCCCCAAATTAGACACCAATGTTATAGCGTTAATAAATAGACAGCAACCTTTCCCGAAGAAAAAGTGTAAGTCAGCAGCACCTCAGATTCCAGTGGTCTGTCTTTTGTCCTGGGATCTGTAAACTAACAATGCAACATTGGTCAGTGTATACCTTATTAATTGTCAGTTTATCTATTGTCTCCTAACCCTTCATAATTAATAGCTGTATATGGATTGACAGCAATGTCTCAAGACTAACTCTGACAAGAAACCTGTTTGAGAATTGGAGAATAATGATATGAAGCAAGCTTAGGCCATTCAGCCCTTTTGAGTCTGCCCTGCCATTCAATAAACTCAAGGCCGATCTGATAGTGGCAACATTGTATTCCCACCTACCCAGTAGCATTTGATCTGTTATTGTGTTTATATATTATTATTGTGTGTTGGGGTAGGAAGGGATGGCTTTGTTGGAAGCCTTACAACAAGTAATGAAAGTTTCATGGTAACAGTTTATCTGGTTTTGTTAATATCTCTTCAAGATTTGATTGTCTGAAGTACTGAAACTGAATAGATAAATGATAATAGATAATTATGTAGCCCTGTTTGGAGGATGAGCATGCATTTCCCACTTATACATACTGGGATACATTTGTAGCTCAAAATAAACTGTGTTTGTGATGTCCTCATCTGAGCAAATCTACTCTCTAGTGGAACTTGCAACTCCTTCCCTTACGCTTTCTTCTCACGTTCACGGAAGGTCCGAAGTCTTGCTGGGACATTGTTGCAAATGTGGTGTTCGAACAGTGACCTAGTATCCCATCACATCATTGTTCTTCACCTCAGAGTTGAAGGAGTCAACTATCAGGAGCTGAAAGGCCATGGCATTGAGATTGTTTTCATTTTCACTGCCATCAGCAATCCAATTTGGCAACTTTTAAGACTCTAATCCTGTAAGACCTAGAAGCAGAAATAGGCCATTCAGCCCGTTGAGTCTGCTGCTACGTTCAATGAGATCATGGCTGATGTGATAATCCTCAACTCCACTTTCCTACCTTTTCTTTATGCTCCTCGACTCCCTTACTGTTTAAAATCTCTGTTTCAGCCTCAACTCAGCCTTGACAGCCCAATGTGGCAAAGAATTCATAACCAACTGAGAGAAGAAGTTCCTCCCTAATTCTGTTCATACATACCAATCAATATAGTCGGGAAATAGAAGCACAGATTCCTATTAGTATTCTGAACTATTTTGGGCTTTTTGAATAATTCAGTGGAAATAATTGTCCAGTTTAAAAAAAATTCCAACAACAATTATGCAGTATAAAAGATCTGTCTGCGCATGTCTCTGAAGTGTTAATGAGGTATAAATAATAACCAGGTAGATTGACAAAAATAATATGTGGAATAAAATGAGGAAATATCTTCAAATGCAGCATAGACAATTTTTGATCTAAAATGTAATGGGAACGCACAGGCAAAACATGGATTCTGCACTTTGTTTTAAAAATGGTGTTGTATTACTTTAATAAAGATCTTCTCAAAATAAGAATTGCATAGCTGGGGTTATCCAGCAAGGTGGTTTTAGAGACACCAGTAGCTTTTACAATAACAAAGTATTTTGGAAAGTTTCAAAAATGCTGACCGTATTGCTCAGTTTTCCAGGATGACGCACCCTTTAAAACAATTTAAATTTGTATTAAAAAGCTGAAAGTATTCTACTTTTCTGTGCAAACTGAAAAGAAAAACTTAAATGTTATAAGGGTATATATCTCTCTGATTTAAAGTTATTTCCTTGTGGTCAGACTGATTTAATTGCTAATGTGACTGAGCTTGAAGTATAGATTGTCTGTCTATCTCCAAAGCGCAGTTTGGAACTAAATCTTTATCCTCCAGTGAATCTCTGCAGTGTTACTTTTGTTGATCTCATTAACGCTCTGAATAAATCTGAGAAAATCTTTCAGAACATCTTACCACAACTTTCTTGTAATTCAGTAAAACCAGAATGTTGCTAAACTAAATAGAGCTTTGACACTTTTTAACCTGAATGTTTGGTGAAGATTACTAATCTGCAGAAGAAATTTGCTGCTGAAGAAGGGAAGGCAGGTATATTTATGGAGAGTAGCCTCTTCACAATAACACAACCTAAGAAGTCTTGCATTGTGCGTCTACAGGATTCCTTCCCATTCTGTGATCCGTATTATCCTCTACACAAGTTCTCTCTGTTGGAGCAATCCCCAGATTGGAATCTGTGGTGACACTGCCAGCTGTCAGCTTAAGATCAGCCACAGATTTGCTGGTTAGATCTGGGCGTTGCGCCAGAACAGCTCCTGTATCTTCCTGCCTCTGACTGCAAAGGCAGATCCTTGTAGATGAAGATGTAAATCAATTAATCTAATTAAAGTAGAATTGTAGCCCTTTATTCAGTCATCTTAGGGATTAAAACAAATAGCTTATAAAGTTAAGTACAAATCTGTAATATTATCACCAGTACAGTCGACGATTGCTTGCACTAATGTATATTTTTATTAGCTCCCATAGCAGGAAATTAGATTTTCTGCTTTTAGTTAATTTCCCAAAAAATTGACATTTCATATTTTTAACTCCAGTCCTGTCTAGGAACTAAGTAACGCTTTCAAGAAGTGGATTAAATGTACTGCATGTGTATCATCTCTTCCTTTTACTTAATACAGATTTAATCTTGCACATTGTCACACTCTAGTTAGTCCTATTCAGGGCCAAACAAGAGGCACAGATTTTGCTCCTGAAAGCTTGCAGATAGGGAACAAAACCTGAAAGAGCCCTATTTAGGCCTTCATTGCAAAATTAGCATCTGTTTTGAAGTTTGCTGCTGCATGTTAGACAGAAGCTGTTTCTGAACATCCTGCTCTTATAAAGCAACCCCCCTCCCCAAATCTCTCCATATTGGGGCATGATGTAAGCATTTATTTGCATTTAGGTCTAGTACTGTGTTTGGAATTGCAAAAGAATGTGGAATTAGTTTTCTGGTTTGCTGAGTCTAACATCCTTTTGGAATGCTGAATAATCCAGTACAGTTGACCCATGAGTTGTTCAAGACCTAAAAGATCTGACTTGCCAAAGGGTATGCTGGAAAGTGGAGTTATTAATGAATCCCATGCATTTTAAAAAAAAAGCAGATGCTATCTACTCAGACTGTGATCATGTATACATTTAGTGCTCAAATTTACATTGCCCTTTTCTATCTCCTCCCCCAATTTGGCTAAGCAAGGTACTTGAGATTTCAAGAAAACCAAAAACACTGTAAATGCACAATGCATTGTTAACTCATGCACAATGACCTTATGAGGAAAACCCCATGCAAAACCAATTGTTTTCCTGCTTAGTGAGGGAAAGCACTGGGAAAAAGCATGAGCTGACTGCAGAGTTGGTGGAATGGACCGAGGAGGAACTGCTATTTTCCATCCACCTTGTGAGCTCCCGAAACCGCCCGCAGTAGAATTTGGTTCTTTCAGCTACAACGGTGTCAAAATGAACAGGAAATCTGCTTGCTGTTTTTCAATGCAATGAACAAGAACATGACGATAATAAAGACGTAGAACTTATTACAAAATCGCAATTGAAATTAAATTGTGGACAGTTGGTACAAAGAGGACAAGATATATAATGATGTATTTATGTGTTAAGAATACAGATGCAATAAAGTTTCTTCTATACATGGTGGTCGGTTTATCGTGAAATTTCAGCTGAGAATCTGTTGACCACAATCTGTGGCTATGAGGGAGAAATTGATATGCTGACACCAGACCGACACACCGGCTCGATGCAGATAGTATGTGGGGGAAAAAGAAATCTGCTCGATCCTGGCAGGCAAATCATTTAACACTTCCTCACTGCCCCAGAGCTGAGATCTAAGGAGATCTGTGTCCATATCCTGGGCAGTCTCTTTCATTGTAGCATGTTCATGTTTCGAGTTGAATGCACTCTTCACCAGGATTGCTGCTGGGACAAGTCAGCTGAATATTTACATTAAACACGAAGATTGAAATCCTCTGACAAATACGTTCTTCAGAGCAGTGCAAACTTCTCCACAGATGAACAAAACACGACAGAGAAATGTTTGAGCAATGTAGGAACTTAAAGAGCATTGTTGTTGGGCTGGGCCTTTTGCAAATTGACTTATTTTCTGACAGTGCCTGCCAGAGAGCTCATGGTGAGTGGTAGTGGAAGTAGTCTGCCTGTTTCCTGATATCTTCTGTCTTCTGTCAGCCCAGTATTTTCCCAAGGTGCTTTCATTTAAAACTCACCCTTTCATTCCTGTGGTGATGGCTCAAACTGAAGTGCAATTCCAAGGAGTTATCAGCTCCTTACATCTTTTCCAAAGCAATCATTTTTCCCCTGTCCCATTAGAGCATGAATCATAATTCTCTCATGCACATAAGATCTCCATCAGGAGTATTTGATTCGTGATTAGGAGTTGGAATATTGACCATTTTTCCCTTCCTCTGAGACATTGCGGCATTGTGACCAAGAGACAACTCCACAGCTGACCTGGCTCTGATTACTTACCCACTCAGAGGAAGTGAAATTAAACTTCAAGATTCAATCATTTTCAGGCTATGCAGTTTCCCATTGACCAGGATGTTGCAAATTGTATGTTGCTCCTAATTCTAGTGGAGTCCGCATGCGATTAGTAAACACAGTGTTGAATGCCAAGATTAGGATTCTTGTGGTGCAGTGGTAGTTACCTCTGAGCCAGAAGATCCAGGTTCAAGTCCCAACTGCTCCAGAGATGTCATCACAGCCCTGAACAGGTTAATTGGAAACTATCTTGAATGCAAAAATCATGCCAATCCTTCAGGGATTTTTCTAAGACTTCACATTGAGGGTTTTTCTTCTTAATATTTAAAACTTAGGTTATATGAGCTGTAAAGGTTGCCTCCATTAGTACTGTTTTGTGATAAATGCTGTGTCATTAGATCATTCTTTCTAATGGTATAAGAGGTCAGCCCATGATATGTTCCAGGATTGTAATGAAGTGGGTGGCACGGTGGCACAGTGGTTAGCACTGCTGCCTCACAGCGCCTGAGACCCGGGTTCAATTCCCGCCTCAGGCGACTGACTGTGTGGAGTTTGCACGTTCTCCCCGTGTCTGCGTGGGTTTCCTCCGGGTGCTCCGGTTTCCTCCCACAGTCCAAAAAGATGTGCAGGGTCAGGTGAATTGGCCATGCTAAATTGCCCGTAGTGTTAGGTAAGGGGTAAATGTAGGGGTATGGGTGGGTTTCGCTTCGGCGGGTCGGTGTGGACTTGTTGGGCCGAAGGGCCTGTTTCTACACTGTAATCTAATCTAATGTAATCTAATCTAAAAAAAAAAGTACCAAATGTTTTAGTAATGTTGCACTCATTCTCATTGCAAAACTGCAGTCGCTATGTCTTAAACATTATTGAGTCAGTTACTTAGCCAGTTTCCTGTAGAGGGAAATTAAGCAGCAGCTAATCTGTACATTTCAATCATTGACACATAGCTATCCCCACTCTTTGACCTTCTGCCAGCCACCTGCATTGAAAATGTCTTGAAGACTCTCTATTGTCGCAGTGTTTGCTCCCCTGCTTGTAATGGATATTTGAAGAGTAGTTGGGGGCTGTTTATCTTGAAGTAAGTTGCAAATACCCTCACAATGCTTCGGGAGACCTGAAATAAAAAGGATTAGACTTTTAGTTTTGCCATTCCTGGCACCTTAGTTTTCTTTTGAGCGTTTAAACAATACTTCACTCAAATTGAACTCTTTGCATTGATGATCATGCTAGGGCTCCATGGCTAATGAATTAGGAGGTGTTTTGCTACTGAACTATTTTGATTCTGTTTAGGCCTCCACAACTGGCAATCTTGTCATTTTATGTCAAGTCTAATTTCTGGAACTGTTGATGACTTTAACAAGGTTATTAACAGTAAAAAAAAAAGTCACAATTGATATTATTCTTCATCAGGTTTAAACCCCTTTGTTCAGCTTTTCCAAGGTTTTCAGTGATTTTTTTTTCCATCAAAATTACAATCGAAAAAGAAAAATCCCTATGGAAAATTTCTCTCTAGAAATCGTAGTGATGCAACTGGAATTATCAGTTGAAATGCAAAAGTAAAGTTTTGTCAAGAGTTTAATATTCCAGAATTCTGGAAGCTTTAAAATCATATTTAGTGTACAAGATTAAATTCTTTAACTGGTTGGATTAGGACATGTCAACTTTACTGCCTGCAGCTCTCACTAGGGCCTTTTATGCTCTAAGCTACATCAAAGAGAAAGTGCCTGTGTGTGTCAGCAGCAGAAGAGATGCACACGTGGAACACAATTATGTCAAACTGATCACTGTGCCTGTTCAACAGAATTGTGTCATGGCATTAGTGTGCGAGACATATGTATTATTAAACAATTGCCACCAGTGCAGTGGTTTCATAAGGCACAATCCGGTCGAGACCAGGCACTAGGACCCAAGAGGTAAAAGGAAGTGGGTATTCTTAGCCTAAGCCTGAGACTGCAGGTGGCCATCAGAGCCAGGAGCCAAAGGACAATATAAAAGCAGCTAAAGTTACATTGAGTGTCACTGACCAGTTTCCCTCATTAACCTTCTGACCTTCCTTCAAAAGGAGCCAGACCTTGTGTGCTCCCAATCCAGCCTTATATCTACCATCACCTTCTGTATTTAGTCCTAGGAAACAACTGCAAATTAATTGTGTAAAGCTGGCTGTAATTTAATAGCAATTGCCTTCTTGTAATGTGCAACTTAGAGTGGTGCTTAATTTAACAAATTAGATAAAATAGTTCTAACCAGTCTGAAAATATGAATTGTCATCATACATTTTCAATGGCAATGGAGGAAGTCCCTGCATCGACCTAGAACAGTCAACTCTGTAACCTCTGTTCAAAGTCTGTCATATGAACAGGCTGCAACTGTTATTTGTGTGTTGTAAAAGTTTTTTGTTCATGTATGTCAGGAGGACTATTCCAAAGGCAAAATAGATTCTTAATCTTTGAAAGGGGGGAACAGGCAGACGAATGAGCCTAACTGAAGAGGTCTTTCAAAGAGCTGTCACAGATATGATGGTTGAATGGCCTCCTTTGTGCTGTCATTTCTATGATCCCAACCTTGCCTCTGTATAGGAAAACACCATTGGTGATCCTGATATTTAACTTCGATTGTCACATTAAATTTCTGTGTATGTTATAAATGAATTTTTTAAAAATGTTTTTGGACAGGTTATGATACACCTCTGGGCTGGTGAGACTTTAGCTCAGATGTTCTGGCCCAGAGACTGGGTATTGCCACTGCAGCATAAGACCCTCTGTTTGCATATTATATCCAATCATGGTAATTGTATTTTAATTTGTCTCAGTAGTATAAATGTGATGTTTTTAAAATTTCACCCCATTGAATCCTGATTGACTCGCTAATAAGTTGTGCAGGAACCTTTTCCCAACACTGGGGAAGATACTGGCTTCCCAGAGTTAATCAAACAAATATTCAAACAAAGCTGCTTTAACTATAGGACTATGATATGCTCAGAACATAAGCAATTCAACTTAGCAAATGTACCCTTTCTTGCTCTTGTTAATGAAGCAGGGAGGTGATGGCCTAGTGGTATTATCACTAGACTCTTCATCCAGAAATTCAGCTAATGTTCAGGGGACCCAAGTTTAATTCCTGTCATGGCACATATCTGATGACCTTTAAACCGTTGTCAGAAAAACCCAACTGGCTCACTAATGTCCTTTTGGGAAGGAAATCTGACATCCTTGTCTGGTCTACTTGTGACTCCAGACCCATAGCAACATGGTTGACTCTCACCTCCCCTCTGAAGTAGCTTAGCAGGCCCCTCAGCTGCATTAATCACTACAAAGTCTCAAAAGAGAAATTAAACCAAAAGGACCACTAGCATCGACCTAGACATTGGAAAAGACAATGATGGCAGAAATAGCACCTCCTTACCAATATTTGGAGGTTAGTGCCAGAATTGGGAGAGCTGTCTCACAGACGAGTCAAGCAACAGCCTGACATTGTCTGTAATGTATGATTCAATGAGTATGATCATGTCCCAGACACCATTAACACCATCCCTGGATATGTCCTGTCCCACTGACAGGACAGATCCAGCAGAGGTGGTGACACAATGATATGTTTTTGGGAGGGAGATGCCCTGGGAGTTGTGAACATTGACTCTGGATCCCATGAAGTCCAATGGCTTCAGGTTATACATGAGCAAGGAAACCTTCTGCTGATTATCATGTACTGTCCTCCCTTGCCTACAACACTCGAAGGATGTACTGGTGGCAAGGGTGCAGAGTGTACTCTCAGTGGGGATTTCAGTGTTCATCATCAAGAGTAGCTCAACAGCAGGGCTACTGATTGAGCTGGTCAGACCTTAAGGGGCATAGCTGCTAGACTAGGTCTCCGGCAAGTGCTGAGGGAACCAACAAGAGGGAAAATTTACTCAATCTTATCTGTCTGTGATAGTATTGGTAAAAGTGAACACTGTACGCCTTCGCATTGAGAATATCTTCCATTGTGTTGTGTTATCACTGTGCTAAATGGGAAAGACTTCAGACAGGAGAAAGTGAGGACTGCAGATGCTGGAGATCAGAGCTGAAAATGTGTTGCTGGAAAAGCGCAGCAGGTCAGGCAGCATCCAAGGAACAGGAGAATCGACGTTTCGGGCATAAGCCCGAAGTGCTGAAGAAGGGCTTATGCCCGAAAAGTCTATTCTCCTGTTCCTTGGATGCTATCTGACCTGCAAAGACTTCAGACAGATCTAGTAACTCAAGTTTGGGCATCCTTGAGATGCTATGGGCCATCAACAGCAGATTTGTACTCTAGCACAATTTGCAACCTCATGCTCCAGATATTCCCCACTCAACCATTACCATCAAGTCAGGGCAACAACCCTGGTTCAATAGACAGTGCAGAAGGGCATGCCAGCAGCAGCACCAGGTTTTTCTAAAAATGTGGTGTCAACCTGATGAAGCTACCAAACAGGAATACTTGTGTGCCAAACAGCACAAGCAGCAAGTGATAGACAGAGCTAAGTGACCAGTGGATCAGAGCTAATCTCTGTAATCCTGCGACATTCAGTCTTAAATGGTAAGTGGACAATTTAAACAACTCACTGGGTGAGGCTCCATAAACCACCTCATCCTCAATGATGGAAGAGTCCAACATATTAGTGCAAAAAATCATGCCAAAGCATTTGTAGCAGTCTTCAGTCAGAAGTGCCAAGTGGATGATCCATCTCTGCCTTCTCCACTGGTCCCCAGCATCATAGATACCAGTCTTCAGCCAGTTTGATTCACTCCACATATTATCAAGAAAATGTTGAAGGCACTGGATACTGTAAAGCTTTTGAGCCCTGGCGACATTTTGGCAATGGTACTGAAGACATGCTCCAGAACTTGCCCCTCCCCTAGCCAAGCAAATCCAGTACAAATCCAACACTGGCATCTACCTGACAATGTGGAAAATTGCCCAGATGGGTCCTGTACACACAATACAGTAGAAATCCACCCAGCCACTTACCGTCCCATTAGTTACTCTCAATCATCAATAAAGTGTGATGGAAGGTATCATCAGCAGTGCTATCAAGCAGCACCTGCTCAGCAATCACCTGCTCAGTGACGCCCAGTTTGGCTTCCACCAGGGCTATCAGCTCCTGACCTCATTACAGCCTTGATTCAAACTCAAACAAAAGAACTGAATTCCAGAAGGGAGAAGAGAGTTACAGCCCTTGATATCGAGGCTGACTTCGACCGAGTGTAGCATCAAGAAGCTTGAGCAAAATTGTTCCAGGGGCAAACTCTCTGCTACTTGGAGTCATAGCTGGCACATAGGAAAATGGTTGTGGTTGTTGGAGATCAGTCATCTCAGCTCTCGGACATTTCTGTCAGAGTTCTTCAGGCCAGCCAGCAACAATCACAAGTAAATTAGAAAAGTAAGTTTCTTTATCTGTCTAAGAGCTGATGATAGAACAATTCTTCTAAGGGTCCACATGTTAATTAGTTGTCTAGTTTCAATTGTGTTGACTATCAAAATACTGCTGGGGAAAGAGTCTGTGTGGGTGTGTGTATACAGACAGAGAATCAGGGTTGGGTGTCACTTCAGATCCCTAATTGGCAGAAGTGTTATATTTTCACTGCAAACAATTTTAATGTTGCAATATCTAAAGCTAGTCTATTTTTGTAGTTATTCTCTATTCATGCTGGTGATCATAAAGCATTGATAATGGTTAATTGGGTAAGTAGTATTAACATCACCCAGTTTTTGGCAAATGGTTGCTCAAATATATGTTGAGCAATGATCTGTGGATATGTTGAGTAATTTCATATCTGTGCGAACTTCCTCTCAAGACTTTGCAAAGGCTTGTTACATTTGCTGTGCAAAACATGATGATTTTACAAATAATGCACTCCTTTTCCTTTCAGGATCAATAAGCTCACCATAACCCACTTTCGAGATGTTGTTAATGGTGGTCTGATGGTATTCCCATTAATTGGACTATGTGTTGTAGAATGTGACACAAGACCTTGAGTGTCCCAGTGGTTTTGGAGACATGTATTTAGTTGGAGATGCATTGGATGTCCTCTTTAAAAAAAAAATATAGAGCCATTTTTGAAATTTCCTTGTCCCAATCAATTATGTGTCTCTCGCCTGCAATAACCTTCATACCAGATTGAAAGCATAAAGAGGAAAAGCCCAACATTAGATTAGATTAGATTCCCTACCGTGAGGAAACAGGGCATTTGGCCCAACAAGGCCACACCGACCTATTCCTCTACCCTATATGTATATATATATACCCCTGACTAATGCTCCTGACATGCAGCTCATGGGCTTCCAAATAATTTGTGCCACATGGAATTGCTGCTGTAAACACTAACATGTCTTGTATTGGGTTCTGACCTCCATTTAATTAAGTGTCCATATCCTCCTCTTTTATTCCTGATTTCTCCAGTATGTTTCCCTCTCTATTGTCAAATGGTTGTTTTGTAAATTGCAATATCAATTCTGTAATTTGACTTTGTAATGCAGATGACAGGACGTGCCAAGGAAAGCTGATTTTATTCATCTAATTATTAAAGTAGAGTTAAGTAAAAGAAGTTGAAACTTCAACCACAGAAGCCCAGTTATGAATAATGTCTAAATTTATTGGAAACAAGTTACTGTCCTCTACATGTCAACAGGTTTTGTTCTGATATAGAATAAACATGTCAGTTAAAATGGAAATATTAGACTTTTCTTAGAACCTGAATAAGCAGTTTTGAATTTTAATGCACATCTGTTATTCAAAGATGTTGGTCAGAAGTGAGCTTGTATAATCATGTCATCTTAAGTACTTGTTCATTCTGAATGGATAGAAGGGAACTGGGCTTACATCATAGTAGCTTCAAGTTGCATAAATTCACTGTCAATTCATGTGCCGTGCCTCATCTCCTTGTCTTTTTAGGATAACTACATAATCCAAAAGGAACCAAAACCGTTCTCCTTATTCTGTCCTTGAGATTCGAAACTTAGATTGACCACTAACAATCCTACACTCACGGAAAAAGGCCCCAGATTTTCTGGTTATAAAACATGACAAAGACATACCAATTCCTGCTTGTAAACATAGGTGAGGACTTAGGGTCACAGAGTCATAGAGATGTACAGCACCGAAACAGACCCTTCAGTCCAACTCATCCATACCGACTAGTAATCGGTAATTGCTAATCTATTCCCATTTGCCAACATTTGCCCCATATCCCTCTAAACCCTTCCTATTCATATACCCATCAAGATGCCTTTTAAATGCTGTAATTGTGCCAGCCTACACTACTTCCTCTGGTAGCTCATCCACACACCACCACCAGTAAAAGTTGCCCCTTAGGTCCCTTTTAAATCTTGCCCCTTTCACCCTAAACCTATGCCCTCTAGTTCTAGACTCCACACCTCAGGGAAAAGACCGTGTCTATTTATCTTATCCATGCTCCTCATGATTTTCTAAGCCTCTATAAGGTTACTCCTCAGCCTCTGACACTCCAGCCTATTCAACCTCTCCTTATGGCTGAAATTGGGATTTACTTCCTTGTAAATCTTTTCTGAACCCTTTCAAGGTTCACAACATCTTTCTGATAGGAGGGAAGTCAGAATTCCAATATTCCAAAAGTGGCCTAACCAATGTCCTGTACAGCTGCACCATGACCTCCCAACTCCTGTACTCGATGCTCTGACCAGTAAAGGAAAGCATACTGAACACTTTCTTCACTATCTTATCTACCTGCGACTCCACTTTCAAGGAGCTATGAACCTGCACTCCAAGGTCTCTTTGTTAAGTAACACTCCCCAGGACCTTACCATTAAGTGTATAAGTCCTGCTCTGATTTGCTTTTCCAAAATGCAGCACCTCATATTTATCTAAATTATCCATCTGCCATTCCTCCGTCCACTGGCCCATCTGATTAAGATCCCATTGTACTCTGAGGTAACCTCCTTCGGTGTCCACTCCACCTTCAAATTTGGTGTCACCTCAAAACTTACTAATAATATCTCCTTTGTTCACACCCAAAACATTTTAAAAAATGATGAAAAGCAGTGGACTGAGCCTCATTTGTGCACATTATGTATGGTACCCACAGAGATTTTCACTTAAACTACAGTAGTCTATAAAAAAAATCAATTCTGATTTTGTTTGTTAATCTAATTTTAATTTTCAGCGTTGGACTTGTTTAGTTAACTTTTCCAGTGGGCCTTTTGGATGAGGAGATGTGTATGTTAAAAACTCCATTTAAAATGTTCTTCTAAAACTTTGTGCAGACTTGTGATGACCCAATAGTTTCCAAAGATAGTGTTGTCATCAGTGACACAAACGTAACAGTAATAGAGATCTTATCAACACTCTTATCTGTCAATTCATTCTCATGTTACAGTAAATTGTTCTATTATTGCCCCGTACAGCTTGTTGCAAAGATTTGAACAATGTTCTTTGCCACACTATTTAAAAAAAAAGAACTTGCTTTCACTCTAAATTACCTCTAGATGTACTGTGTCCTTTTATTTTTAGATTCATTCCTTGGAATATCCTGAATATTGTGATTTGTTCCACAGCATGTGCAGCCCATCAGTACCTCATTCAAATGCTCAGGCTATGTGTATTAGCCAAGACCATGGGTATCAGCTCCCTGGTCAAGTGCAATGTAGTCGAGCCCTTACCTGTTCTTTCATGAAGTCTTGAATTCACTTCTCAATTGGGATCACAAAAATTCCAGACTAGATCTGGTGTTTCTTTTCTCTTCCTTTGCTCTCCTTTCCTCACCTAGGGATGGTTAGGCATGCTTTAATTGTTAAGTTTTAAAACCAATTAGATTGAAATCCGTTAACTTAGTACAGGGTGCTTTAAAAAAAACATTCCTCTCTCTTTCAATCTCCCCAGTATTCCCATGAAAGTCATAATACTAGACCACCGCTGTCTTTTGTAATGCTTTTTGAATCATTTCTTGACAGTTCTGTCCATTGAGGCATCTTTTCATTCCTCATCCCAGTTTTGAGTCGTTAACTTAAGTACAGTAAAATGACATAAGGCACCACTACTGCAATGAAGACTGATGATATGCTTAATTTATTAAACAGTTGTACTATGCATTTGGAGACTGCAGGTCCTTTGTTAATGCAGCACTGCATGAGCAGTTCAATTACAATTTCAGATTTCAAAGTGCGTTCATGTTAATTATCTAAAACATTTTGCTTGGGGAAGGAAAACAATTTTGTAGGCTTGTAAGGGCAAAGTCACAGAAGGGTCTGTGAGAAATCATGCTCAGCATCATTGATGCCCAGCCTGTGCTATCCTTCAGAAGGATAATCAGGCAGACATCCTGACAAACTGGCATTTCTCTGCAGCTGACTGTCCTCTTTGGTTTAATCCAAGTAAATGCAAATTCTATTTTTGTAATTTTAAGGAGGTAGAAGTAACCTGCGTTATCATTTCAAAATAGACTCAGAGCAAATCAGTATCTAACTTTATTTTTTGTTTCAATTCACCCTATCTTCTTTACACTGAAATTCACCAAACAATAATTTGTACTTATTTGGTTGACTAACTTCTGTCTCACTCACTTTTACTTGATTTGAAATTGAAAGTGTTGAAAATATGAGCCAATGGAAAAGAACCAGAGAGACTAAAAAAATCAGCTGTTATGTCCCTGTTAAATTTCACCCCCAAATGGAGATGATGTCAGGTGACTAATTAGATCTGCAAACATTAGAGGTTAAACTGTAGATCAGCATATTTTAAGAATTTTTAGTTTGTAATCTGCAGAATCACTTATTAACCTAAGACCATAGCTCACTGCACCTGGGCACCCACTGTAGAAGGCACTAGAATAAGATTATCATAGTCTGTATAATTTCATTTCGACAATAGACACATAGATGGGAGTTGAGGTGTAAACTCACACTGTGAGGTTCTATCACGGTGTGATAGAATGGCAGAACTGATTTGATGGACTGAATGTCATACCTCCTGTTTAAGCATCCACAATATGCTTGCCCATCATGATAAAGCCAAAGACAAAGCCCTTTCTAAGTGTCATTGGGTATACTGACCTTAATTTTCCATTCTGTTTGTATGTTGGATTTGGGCAACATAAAATTAACCTCTGTCACAACAATATTACAAGACTGTTTTAATACTAAGCAACCAGTAATTTATTTAAAGTGAATTTCCATTTTCAGACCTTGAAACATGCATGGTGTTGGGACTGGTGTCCTGGCTTTAGAGAGAAATGAGCTGTGTATGAAAATCTTTCGCTTTACTTCTGAGCTCAGCATTTATTATGAGTTACAGGAAGTGCGAGCATTTGTAATTTGACGATGGTTTCCACAGAATTTAGATAATCACTTGAAAAGCACACAAGCTGGATTAACACTCACCTGCAATTCTGACAGGCATAGCAACTTAAGACCAGCTTGGTGTTCATTAGCCAATTACCAGTGACCATACACACACACACACACAAGAGCAAAATACTGTGGCAGTTGGTGTCCAGAGTAGTGTGTGTGTGTGTTGGAAGTGCTCAACACACCTTGAAGCGTCTGTGAAGAAAGAAGCAGTACAGTTCTGAAGTTTTATGAATTGAGCATTGATTCTGTTTCTCACTCCCTACCTGGTGCCAGGCCTGCTGAGTATTTCCAACACTTTGTTTTATACCAGTCATTCCAATGTTCTTATAAATGATGGTGCAGTTCTGGATCATTGCCACTCTCATCATGTATTTTTCATTACATTTAAGTGATATCATGTGTATTGAGTACAACTGTGGAGTGTAATTGGTTGGGCCAGAACAGTGTAAAGCTTCGTGAAATCACCATCATTATACAATTGACTGACAGTCACCTCTAGAATTGCGATAGCTCTTTAGAAAACTGAGTCTCTTTCAACATTGGTTTAGTGTAGTAGACACCCTAAAGACCTTGATTTTTGTCCTTGAATTCTTGCAAAACCGTGAAATATACCAACAGGTATGTAATCTAGATGGTTTCCATTTTAGTAAGAGGGCAATAAGCAATAAAACCTATTTTGTTTAATGCTTCAAGTTCTGCTTTCCCCAGAGATGAGTTGAATTTGGGTGAACCAGTGTGGACCTTCCCAATTACCTCATGGACCAGAGCAAAACCCTGTTAGATTTTCAGGGCCCATTTTCCTTTTGTACGGTGGCAATTTTTTTTAACTCCCCACTTTCCTGCATTTTAAACAGGTGAACATCATGTGAACAGATGTTATTCATTTTGTGCACAATCTAAACTGACTGACTGAGTTCCATAAACATTCAACAAATATCAAACATTAACCACAGTTATGAAGCCAAGGTCCAGTTAAAGGGGTAACTGGGACTGAATCTGAATGCCTCCTGGGAATAATTTTAGCAAGATAATTATGCAGGATGTTTTAACTATTCCCAACATGTGCTTGCTGCAAGGTAATTTGTCTTGTCTGCTTCATATGCCATCTTGTGGGGTCCATAATGCGCTATTAACTAACATGAGAGAGACAAATTAGTGTGAAGCCAAAACTATGCTGTGGTGGTTCTTAGTTATATTTTCAAGAGGATATGTTTTTGAGGCGAGCACCCAAAACCTGTTTTGTATCACAATATCAAATAAATCTAGTTAGCCATGAAAACCTGTTTGCTCCTTACAGTATAAACACAGCTCTGGAATTTGGCTCCCAGGTCAGATGCACAAAGATGGGATTCAGATGCACAATCTCTTGCAACAGCTACCATTGGAATTCACAGTCCCCTTTGTAACTGTCAAATATGAAATAGCAGGAACCCCACTGTGATGAAGGTTGGTTTTGAATTCAGTCATGCAGCAGTAATCCAGCAACAGAGCCCCCAGGCTTATGACAACAAATGTTGGGAAATAGCAAAAAAAAATTAACACTTTAAACATTTTTCACAAATCCAAGGGGCAGGATGTTTAAGTCTCTTAACAGTTTAACAGCTTCTATTGTTGAGTCCCTTTAACAAATCCTGTTAGCGCTTTCGATAAGTCCCTTTTACAGGTGTTCTTGACGCTTGAGTTTGATAGGTCTGTTGGCCATTCCAAAGGATTTAACAGTAGTGAGTTTATATGCTTTTTTTGCATTTCTTACCAGGTCTACGCATGAAGGCTACCAATGTCCCATTTCCTTGGAACCTGTTGATCGTTTGTGGCCAACTGCTGCTGTGAACTGCACATGCTCAACCCTCCACAAAAGTGCAAAGTACTGTTTTCGAGGGAAGGGGCCTCCAGTTTCTGGGCTCTTGTTATTGTTGCTACAATGGAATGGCTTTCCATTTTGGCAAAAAGTGCAGACTACTGTCTCCTTTCCATTACTGAAGTGCAGAGGGAGAGTCTTGACCTATCAAGCTGGAGAACCTCTGCTGATCTATCTCAATCAAATAGGGCATTCAAATCTAGAAAATATTCCAGATATTGTTAACACATCATGCTGTCGGGCACATGGGAGGTTAAATTGTTTCTGAGTAGAACCAAACAATGTAAATTAAGGAAACATCACATGCACACTACAGCACTTACTATAAAATAACCATTCCTGGCTGTCCCTAGGGCCCTCTTTGAATCAAGAAATATTTGTTTAAGACCATGCCTTCAAAAAAATTCCTCAGTGGAACATTCTTCCTTTAAGATAACAGACTTAAAAGAAATTTAATTTCTCTTTGTATTCCAGCCATGCCAATGCTGCCCTGATATGTGGAGTTTGCTTCCACATCTTGTACTACTTATAAAACTGTGAATTGTATGCGTGACAAACTGTGACAGCTAACAAACCTGCCCTAGCTTGTATTCGTGGGTGGAAAGTTTATAGGTGGAAAATTGCAACAAATAACTTTGTGTTCATCGTTTGTCACCAGTGGAATTTTACTGTTGAAAGGTGAGGAAATAAACATTTGACTTGGAGCCAGGAATTCCACATCTGCAAAACTCATCTAATTTGTCAGTGATTATGAATAAGTAGCACCACCACACCAAGCAGGTGGGATATGGCGGTGGGTTTGAGCTGATGAGCATGGGTCTTGACTAGAAATGCCATTAAGATATGGGAAAAGTAATGTCAGACAAGAACTGATGTACTTGTAGCTTTGATAAAACTTGGAATTGAGGTGACAGTTTTAGTGAGAAGCTCAATCTTGACTCCTGGTAATCTTAGAGTAAAAAGACTTTGGAGGAATGAGTTGTGAGTCACGATCTCTCTGGACCTGATTTTCCATAGAAGTACTTCAGCTACTGAATTGGATGTTTAATGACCAGTATTTGCAAAGTAGAGTCTGAACATTGACATTAATTACCAACTGCCAACAGCGGGGCAGAACATGTCATCCAAACGTTCTGTTGAGATGGTGGATTTGCTAGTGGTCTTTGTTGGATGGAACAGCTAGAACTGCCGACAAAAGAATAAAAATAAATGGATGCTGGAAATCTGAAATAAAAACTAAAGCTTCAGGAAGCGGCCTGGACTTTCAACATTAACTCTGTTTCTTTCTCCACAGATGCTGCCAAACCTGCTGAGTTTCTTTTCTTATTAATTTTGTCTTTTTTTCCCAGTTTCCTTTCTTTGAAGCAGGCAGGGTCTGGCCACTTTGATTCAGCTTGGCATCTGACCCAGTCAATATTTTTGAGGCCCTGCCCTCCAAGCGACATTGGAGAACTCATGTTGCAGCTATACAGGACATTGGTGAGGCTGTTTCGAGAATAATGCATACAGTTCTGGTTGTCCTCCTACAGGAAGGATGCTGTTAAATCTTTTCTGCACCCTCTCAAATTTATGAGGATGTTGCTGGAACCGGAGCGTTTGAATTCTAGGGAGAGGCTGAATAGACTGGGGATTTTTTTCTTTGGAGTGTCAAAGGCTGAGGGGTGACCTTTATTGAGGTTTATAAAATCATGAGGGGCACTGAGAGGGTAAGTAGACAGGTCTTCTTCACTGGGTGGTTGAGTCCAAAATGAGAGAGCATACTTTTAAGGTGAGAGAGCAAAGATTTAAAAATGACTTGGGTAATTTTTTCATGCTGAGGATGCTGTGTGTATGTAATGAGCCGTCAGAGGAAGTGGTGGAGGTGGGTACAATTACAACATTTAAAAGGTACCTGCATGGGTATATGAATAGGAAGGGTTTAGATAGAGGGCAAATGGGACGAGCTCAGATTGAGATATCTGGTCCATGTGGACAAGTTGGACCAAAGGGTCTATTTCCATGCTTTATGACACTATAAAGACCATCCATTCAGCAACCTGTCCTGTTCTCCCTTCACATTGCAGTGTTCCTTCTCTGAGATTTCCACTGTCCTTTCTCTGAACCTTTTCTCTTTGACTTCTCTCTCATTTCCTTGCATGCTGCAGTTCCATCCACAAGATCACCCTCCCTTCCATAACCATATGCCTATTCCAAGCTTTCACTCCTCAGGTCCTGACTTTTGACCACCCCTCCCAAAACCCTGCCTTATTGGCCAGTGATGCTAAGGAACGGCATCAGACACAGAATCTCCATGTTCTGGGAATTTGCTTCCTCACCTTCACCTTCCTCTTGCCCTGTACGAACTTCCTATAAACTGACCTCTTCAACCATAATTTGGTTACTTATCCTCATACTATCCTATTCCCATCTCTCCTACTTTTGATGCACCTTTTCATTGACTCTTTGTGAAATGCCTGGCAATGTTTTTGCTTGTAAAAGGCTATATGTAGATAGACGTTGTTGGATTAAAGAGATACATGCGTGAATGTGCACACACTGTAGAGATGTTAACAAGAAAATCTCACACAGGCCCAACTTCTCCACCACATTGCCATGCCCAACTGAATATTCCAACAATTAATACAGTTCAAATGTTAAAAGAGTCTATCTGTCCCATATGTCAGACCGGAAAGGGTAGTTGGTTCTCCAGGTACAAAGAATAATGAGCAATAGCAGCTTATCCAATTTTTATTCAGTTTTCTTCATCTCCAGTCCAAAGAGGTGAATTGGCCATGCTAAATTGCCCATAGTGTTAGGTGCATTAGTCAGACAGAAATGAATCTGGGTGGATTATTCTTCGGAGGGTCGGCATGGACTTGTTGGGCCAAATGGCCTGTTTCCACACTGTAAGGAACCTAATCTAATCTATTCAGGATGGCCATTGATTTGGCTACAAGTTAGTTTACAATCCGCGAAAGAGCAGATAGTTTAAAATTAAAACCCAAGTCGGCCACAGGTAATTTTCCCTTGCAGTTTTAGTGAGGCTTGAGGTTTGTAACCATCTCGACATCATCATCCACTCAATGACTCAGGTGCCTGACCTTTTCTTTGTGCTAAGAACACACAGACATGGAAGGGAGCTTGCACGCAGCTACTCCCGTCACTTTATCTTACAGAGTGATTATAGAATAAACAAATTGTGCATACATAACAATCTCAAGGTCTGTTAATAATTTACTGATTGCTCCTATACTTCTGAAGGTTCAGAAATGGGATTTGACATAATTCTGAAGAATGATTAATCAGCATTTGTTTGGTTGAATTCAATTCAAATGAAGCAAAAAGTAGGCTTGAATAAAATGTGAAAATCGTCTAATATGGCTAGTATTCACTTCATCCAACTATTGTACAATGCTACTCAGTCTTGTCCTGGAGATAAACATATGGATTCCCTGCAACTGAATAAATAAGAATAATGTGATGTACCTGAAGTGAAATATATATAATTTGAATATTCAGTTTAATGCACAGTTGGCAACCAGTGACAAGCATGGTATGTCATATGCTTTAAATTAGGTTTTAACTGGTTCTATGAACATTGAAAAATATTCCAATTGTCTTTCAACCGGTGTTTCTTTTTGCAAGAAACCCACTAAAAAGACCCTGAAGATTCAATACAGTGTTGCCAAGTGTGAAGCACAGAAACATCTCTTAAGGAGCTTTCTTACAAAATAGCGTGAGATTAAGGTAAATGCTGAATCTTCATGTATGATTTTAGACAAGTCAGTTGATTAAAATAATAATTAAAACAGATGGCTGTAGAAAGTGCCTCACATAACTTGCTTCTCAACTTGTTTTGCTTTGAACTATTTGCGTCCCTCAAAGTACTACATTGTACTTTTGAGGAAATTCACCTACTCAGTTCTGGTTTGGGGATGCCTTCTTTGCCTACACACATTCACAACTAGAGAGCAAATGGGTAAAGACTTTAAGAGTAAAACTGATGACTCACGAGTCTCATGCTTGGACCAAATGACCTTGGGCTGAAACCTTAAAGTTTTCCTGGTGCTCAGTAACCCGATTAAACCCCTAAATGGATTCAGTGCCAAGTGCATAGCACGTCAACTAACTCGGGTAGATTCTGCCAAAAGTATTAATGCTAAAGTAAGAAATAACGTGTTGGCTCTGTCCTGTTAGGTGGATGCTGATGGAGGTTCAAGTTGTAATTCTGAGATTATTGGACCAATCTTTACAATTTTGAGAAGGTTATGCTGTTAGCAAAGCTGTAAAATTGGATGTATATTTGGTCTTTTTGTAATCACATCTGGATACTTAGCCATAACCCCACATAACAGACATTGCACATAAGTCAGAGCAAGTTGTGGCAGCTAAACCAGGGTTTAATATATGGAATGTGTTCCTCTGTCTGTTGTAATGCATTCTTGTGAATATTCAAACAAACCTTTTTACAATCCCTGTATCCATATGACATTCAGACTTTTAACTCAACGCATGTGAAATCTTTGTGTTTGCATAGTTAACGTTTGTGCCCAGTTTAAGAAATGAATTAAGTTGTTAGATAGAGTAAATGCTCTTTGTTTTTAACATTTTTATAGCTATTTTTAATCCCCCTGTTCAGAAATTTTATGAACATTGATCCCATAATGTGCAATGCGTTGCTAAGGTTGAGGAGTTTCTTATTCAATCACTGTTTAAATTTCTCCTCCCCTGATCAGAACATAACCTGATATAAAAAGAATGGTAGCACTTTCATTTGGTTAACAACTGTACAGCAGTGATGAGCTATTTAAAGTGCTCGTTAACCTGTTAATCCTCCCTAAGGACAGTTTAGCTGCCTATTAATAAAGCTGCCAATTTGCACTTGACTTATTAATAAAAATACAACTATGGCAATTGGCTTTAAATAATGAGAAACTGCCATTAATGTGGTCAACATAATGAGACTGCACTTACAACAATCTGTGATGGCAGGAGCAGATGGGGTTCTGGCTTTGGAAAGAAGCGTTTGATTTTTAAATGATTGAAAATCACAAACGCTGTGTGAATATATCCAACCTACTTGTAACACTTTTTAAGTAGGATTACCCCAAGCAGATATGCAAATAAGTTCATGATTGTGCTGCACTGCAGTTCTGATTTACATTCACTTCTCCCTCGTGTCTATTTGGGGTAATTTTTGTAGCCCTGGTTTTTCACTTTGTTAGCACCTCTGATTATATTCTTGATGCTTGCTCTGCTTCCCCTCATTGATTTCAAGGGTATTCCTTTCAGGACTGTTGTGTATACCTCCTCGATTGTTTCTGTTTGTCCTGTTAACAGCAGCCTTTGGCTGTGATAGTCACACCATTGCTATCAAACACCATAGTTTGAAAGATGTGTATGAAATTTACATGAGCTCTGCTTTTGATAGCTGCACCACTACCTCTATTTGTATCTCGACATCCTGTTGATGGCTTAATCAGACCTTTTTAAAAGTTGCTAACATTTATGGGTCTTCTGGTACAGTGGTAATGTCCCGGTATCTGGGCCAGGTTCAAGTTCCACTAGTCCTGAAAGTATGCCTTAGCATGTCAGAACGATTGATTAAAAATGTTTGAGCGGATCTTGTATCACTTTGGTAGTGGCCCTACTTCTGCAGCAGAATATCCGGGTCTAATCACCTCAGCACGTGGCAGCAACAGTGAACACATTGAAACAGGTTGGCAATACATTTTTCATTGAAATATAGCAACTTGGGGCTCAATACATGCTCTATTTCAAACTATGCCTTTTTAATCCTGGTAAATCATTTGTAAAATGTGTATCTCATTCTGCATGTTGTAACTACTGAAAGATTGACAATGCTAAACTAAATAATTAAACCCGCATGCAAACATAGCTGTTTGCCACATGCTGATAGGCAATTGTTTATCCCAAAAATATTTCATTGCCAAGGATGTCAGATTAGCAAATATTAATTTACATAAAAATACTGTAGTTTAGGCAACTAGCTGGTAATGCCATTTCTCTTTTTTTTTAGTTACTATTGACTGCTGGATACTTTCTTTAGTTCTTAAATAGAGGAAGTTATTGCTATCTGGTATAGCCTTTCATGCTTTGTCGTGCCTATTTAACTAGCCACAACTTGACTAATGCATAATGAACCATTAGATTGAGGCGAGCTGTGTGAATGATTGATTGAAGTCCTGACCATACAAAGGCCTGTGGTTAACATCTATATCCATAAGACAATGCCGCACGCATCACCAGTCTAAACCAAAAAGATCACGCTACGTGATGGTCAACCATTTTCAGTACTTAACTTGATCAACCTTTTGCTAACTAGTTAAAAACATGGATTTTAAGAGCAGGAGGAGGCCATTCATTCATTTTGATTCGCTCCATTATTTGATAAATTCGTGGCTGATCTGATTGTGGTCTCAACCCTGCCGCCATGTGTGGCCACTGAAAAGTTACCAAACTTTTAACCTGGAGAAAGCAACATTCTGTTGCCAGTCTCTCATCCTCCACCAGACTGAAACAAGATGGATGGTTGACGAAGATAATGAAGGGAGAAAACTTGGCATTGGGTGGGCTAGCCAATGAATATCAAATGGAAATATGAAATAAATGCAACAGAACTTTTTTTTTGTCAAACCCATCCTCAGGCAGCATAATGTAGAACAATGTTCTGCAGCTCCCTCCTCTTCTGTGTTTCAAGTTCAAAGATATTTGAAAAGGTGCCAAGCCACCACATTCTACTGACTTGTGCAAAAGAAATCTTTAAGATGTTTTAAGGGAAAAGATATGGGGGCTTTAGGGAATTTGCTGCATTCTTCAAAAGCCAGTATGCAATACTTTGAGATGTGAAAAAGAACAACAAAGTATTTGAGCTGGGAATATTTTATTTTCGAGAAACTGCTGTAATCATTGCAAAATTATCACTGAAGTGAATTGCACAATTGACATACATCCTTAAAGGACTGTCTGTAATCTTTCTTACTTAAAACAGTATACAAAATCCGAGATTAATGGTTTCCAGAAAAAACCACAAACATCTCAAGCACCTTGGTATGAGCATAATCGAGGTCTCATATGCATGAATATTGGGAATTTCCAGCCTATTGAAACAGCCATTAATGTAAATGTGAAAAGATACTATCTGTAATTTCTGGCCTGTCACTGAAATGAAAACATGCTTCTCTGCTCTCCATTCCTGAGGCTTGGTTCTAAATGCACAGCCACATGATAAAGAGTTGGGTTCAATGCCAAAGAAATCCAGAGTTTGGAGCAGTGAATCATGGATTGTATTAAAAATGAGGAGTGAGACATTTCCTTTTTCCTCTGCTGGTTGGATATATTTTTGCAAATGTTGCCAGACTTTTAGCCATCTCAAGCCAATTTTACCCAGTTCTAACGGTAGTCTGTTGCAGTCAGAGTAGCTCTCATTTACCTTTCCTTCAGCACAGTGAATGGTATGCCTTCACAGTTGTACAGTGTTGATGCACAATATTTCACTGTATTCTGTTGGGATGGTGATCAGCTATTTCTACCACCAATGTTTTCAATTAGAATAAATACGTAAAATTTTGGACAAGTTTAGTAATTATTGAAAATTATAGAACTTTCAGCAATATTACTTTGACACTTTCCCACAATGAATGATAGGAAAAGCTTGATGGGCTGAATGGTCTACTCCCATTCCTATATATTTAACTTCTGTAAAGTGTGATCTGTAAATCTATAAGTCTTATGATAAATTGCTTGTTGTTGTAACAACTGTGTGTCCAGAAAGTATCAGTGAACTTAAGAGTAGTGACGCAGTAGTTCTAAATGTGATAGTTTCAACCTGAAATTTGGATGAAGACAATGTTGAACATGATTTTTTAACCCACAGACAGTACCTAATGCAAGAATAATTTTTGCTCACAGGGGAAAATTTGCTGTTGTCAAGAAATGCGTGGAAAATCCTTCTGGAAAGGACTATGCCGCCAAGTTCTTACGGAAGCGAAGGAAAGGACAGGATTGCCGCATGGATATTATTAACGAGATCGCAATTCTTGAGATCGCAAAAAGCAACTCTCATGTGGTAGACCTGCATGAAGTGTATGAGACAACTTCAGAAATCATCTTGGTGCTAGAATAGTAAGTACTCTGCCATAATCTCCTTGTATGCGAGTGCGAAATGTTTGAGTGTTTTCTTTTCAGTGATATATTTCGTCTTCAGTCTCACGATGGAAGATTGCTGTGGTGTATGGTACTCCTGTTACAAAATAATACAAATATTAATGGTTTTGCTCATGATCACATAAAGTATGATATCTGCAAGAATGATGAGTGTAAAATCTTTTTATTAATTAGGTCAATGAGTTGACGTGCATCTTGCTGTATCATCAGTAATTTATGGACATTTTACCATTCAATGAACATATGATACACATTTCTGATAACATGGAAGGGAAATACCCTTTTGTGTTTCATATTCAAAGATTCTGTTGGCTTGGCATTTTTACAAGGTTGCTAAAATGCTTGTGACAGCAAAACCTAATGGAGCACTTGAAGTGGCAAAGCATTTAAAACTGCAGGGGTCATTCATTAGTCCTTGAGCATACACTTCTGGAAAAATCAATTCCTACTTGAGAATCAGAAGGCAGTCAGTTTAAATTATTACTCCACCACTTGACCACGTAATCTAACCTGATACATAAGTGTGTAATGATAATAATGATGTGTTGTAGGAAGTGCTGCCATTTCCAGTGAATTTTTTAAACCAAAGTGCATTTTGCCTGTCCACATGCTTCAGAACAGCTGGGAGTTTTCCTGGTATTCTTATCACCCCATTAATCATCTTTAATCTGAACAGGTTGGATGATTGTTTCTTTCTTTACCTGCCAGTATTAACTATATGACAAAAGTACCTAACTTTCAGAAGTAATTCAATGGATGCTAACCTCACCAAAGCTGCTCTAACAGCAGCTTCCAAACCCAGAAACTGTACCATTTAACAAGATGGGAGCAAGAGATGCACGAGGACACAATTAAGTTCTATCCAACCTACACACTGTTCTGATGTGGAACAATATGGCTGCCATCCCTTCACAGCACATGGCCTGCAACAATTTAAGAAGGTGGCTGAGCATCAACTTCTGAAAGGCAATTAGAGATGGGGAGCAAATGCAGGCAACATCCCTTGTAAGAATAAAAGCAACATCTTGAGATAAAATAATGAGGTATAGGTACTGTATGAATGCAAGTCCTATAGTTCTTTAACTATAAAATGATTCTTGCCTAACTTGCCCTTACTTTTGAAGTTTGCAGATAGGACAGATCTGAGAAGTGAAACATCCATGACTGAATTCTCTTAAGGATTGAATGAATTCCTTAAAGAACAATATATCTAAACTCTGACTATGATTGTACTTGCACAGTATTTAAGGAACTTGAAGCAACATTTACTCGTGCATGATGCGAGCTTTATAAATCAAAGTCTTTGCAACATGATGGGTGACACATTCTGTTGGTGGTCATGTTCATCACAGAATTAATTGAAGTTACAAAATAAGTGACATTGCCAAAGGTTATGAGGAAAAATAGTGATAGTAACACAGATAGCTTTTTAAAATTCCTGTCACCACAAAATGTGTTTTATTTTCAGTTGGCATTTCTTAAGCTACACGCCAGCTCTCTGGTTAATCCAACATTTGTTGCTTTGTACAACACTACAAGAAAAGTGGGGCATCTACAATATTGCAGATGAAGTTCCTAATCAGCAAGGCTATGACCCTTTGATGGCAAAGAGTGGTTGCTGTTATCCGCCTAAGATGTAAAAAATATGGTGGAATTAATTTTTGCCTTCATCTATTGGAGAGTAATGTAACAGGACTGATAGCAGTTCATTAAAGTATCCATTATTGAAATCAATGAGCAAAAACTGGTCAGGACAGAGGATCCAACATTTGCAGTCCAGGCCCTGCAGGTAAACATCTAATCCAGTGAATTGAAGGTGCTGCATTTTTGCAGAGTGAAAAAAGTCAACTCTGTGGCCTGAGTATCAATGGAGTTGGAGTTGAACACAAAACTTCAGTCTTGTTTGGAAGCTATTCAGAAATTATTGATATTTCTTGCCTTATTTACTATTTCACTAAGATAATACTTGGACTTTTATTCATTAAAATGCTAAAATATAGAATTGAGAGGCTTATGAGAACTTTAATATTAATTACTTGAAACAGCTGTAGCTTGCACGCATTTCCTGTTGCAAAAACAGGCAGAATTGTAAAGCCACATCCTCAGTCTGACTTTATTGGTCAGACTATCTCCGGTAACTGTCAACAGATGACTCCAAATGATATTGACTGCAAATCATACAGACTGTTGTCCGTATATGGTTATGTGAAGTGATCGTAATTTAATGCTGGTCCTTAACTAGATTTATGAGGTTTTCTCTGGTATTGCTGGGAGAAAAAATGGTATAACATTTGTAAGCTATGATTGAGCTGGACAATGTTGAAATAAACTGAATGCAAATTGCCTTGGCTGATATTCCTGGACACCACTTCAGCATTGCAAGGCCATGTACATGGATTAAAACATTAAAGGAAAATATTTAGAATTCAAGGGTATAACAATAGAAGGACTAGCTCCTGATGGCAAAATGTAGGTTGGGTGGTGGAAAAGCAGTAAATCAAAGGGAAAAGAAGGTACAGTATATGACTGGGCATGGCTAGGATAGATGTGGCTAGGCAGAGGCCATGAAGTTGGTTGTATGGGATTCAGGGATCCTATGTAACACAAAAAAAGGATAACTGACTCTGATCACCCAGTAATCCAGTAGTGAAAATGTGAGGTAAGTGGTTCACTATCAGTTCATTCTATAGATTGAGCTATTTCTTTGTTTTCAATAGAATCCTCCCTATCGACTTCAGAATTCAATGTAATTCATATATGGGAATGAAGTTATCCATTTTATAAGCATACTGCAGATATTAATGTAAAAACAAAGTGACGTTATTGTATCTATTTGCTACATTTTAAGATTTTTTAAAAATTTCAATGTCTTACTTTTTCTTTTGGAAGTCGATTCTGGAGCACAGTTTCACGTGCTCTGAGTTTGCACTTCCTCAGTCAAGTGGGAGCAAACATTGACTGTCAATTTGGTTGTATTTGAGAAATTAAAACCTAATCTTGCCCTTCACTCACCAGTCTACGTACAGCTTTCAAAGGCATTCAGTTGATAGCCATCATTTGTTAGTACCTTTGCACACTGTAGGACTCTTACTGCCCTGAAGTCATTTGATGTAATTTTGACCAAGAATTAAGGCATATGATCAGAAGCAAGCCATTCAGCCCATTGAGTCTGCTCCACCATTTAAAGAAATCATGGCTGATCTGATCCCCAATTCCACTTTCCTGCCTTTTCCCGATTAACCCTTGATTCTCTTACCGATGTAAGGTTTGTCTATCTCAGCTTTAGATGTACTTAAGCCTCAACAGCCCTCCAACTTCCTAGTCTTTATTGGCTACATCTACATTAGTCAGTGCACTTATGAATGGATAGCAAGGGGAGTTAAAGGATTATTTCTAAAGTTGTTCATCAAGATAGCTTCTAACATTAAAATTTATATATTGTTGAGATTACTAAAACCTTTTTTGTGTATAGGATTTATTTTCCAGTCTAAGCTGCAGTATTCAGACTGCACACTCTCTGGATATAGTCTTTCCATTTTCTGTGTCTCCGATACAATATTCTTTCAAGCTTATGGTCTCCTGTGTCTTACTTTGAGCTGAAAGTACCATCTAAAACTATCTAAAAACAGAACGATTCTTTATCTGGAGAGGTACACTTGATTGGGATTGCCTTCAGGTCTTTTTCTTTTGTTCACTTACATAAAGTAAAAGTTACATTTTCCAGTCTCCCAGTCAACATACTGACAGTACCATCAGTCCCTATCTTTTACAATCAGGTTGGTAGAACATTAAAAATGGCATCTTTCAGTCTTGCCTTTAAAATTTAAGAATGCATCAGATCAGCATTTTTCAAGGTGATTTACATTTTGAGAGAGAAGTTTATAAAGTAATGCACTGAAAGGTAGGTGTGTGGTTATGTGGTCTGCCTAGACATTCATTCTAAAAGCTAGCTTGAAGCATAAGTTCTTGTTTCACACGTAACTTGTCATCCGGTGGTTTCATCTGGTACCTCAGCAAGTATCATTCGAGAAAATGTGCTCAAATAATGAGAATTTGCACGCATCCTATGCACCAGTTCTTTGAACTTCAGCATTTTGCTGTAAGATTCTGAACTTTACAAATGTTCAGCAACATGCTAACCAGTGAAGTGATCTGACTTTAAAAGGAAGAACAATTGTATGGTTATTAATGGTTAGAACAGGGAGGGTTTCTGAAAGGAAGCAAATTGTTGCAGGGACATATGGATGGCCTTATTGCATTTGGATGAATTGTGTTAAGTGGGCTGACGTAAGGTTCGGTTTAGATACATGAGCCAAACTGAGCATGTCCTCTCATGAAACTTTCCTTTTCCATCATTCCTTAACCCCATCGTTGTCAGCTAGATCACACCGTCTAGATGATCATGCAGGAAGTACCTGAAGGGAGGAAGCAGATTGTAAGGGTAGTATTCTGGAGCTGGATATTTCTGAAAAGTCTCAGCCAACAATTTTGGAGCAGCTAAAATCAGGAATGTACAAGCTACCAGAATTGGAGAAGCCCCTCTGGGCTAAAGGTGGAGGAGGTTACAGAGATGAAGACAGACAAAGTCATAAGAGAAATTCTTCTCCTCATTTTCAAATTCAAAAGCTGAGGTATTTCTAGCGTCAATGTGAAACCGGTGAGCAGAGGCTGATGGGTGAACAAGACTTTGGTGCAGAGCAGGATAACTGCTGCAGAATTCTGTACGAGTAGGAGTTTATGGAAGGTGGAAAGTAGAATGAGGGTGCAGTGACAACAGCATTTGAATAGTGATGTCTAGAGGTGGAGAACTTGGGATTGAATGTTTCAGCAGTTGTTAAATTGCGGGAGGAGTGGAAATCTGCATTATTAAGGATGTGCAAGTTGGGAGTTTTGTTGGGAAGGATATTGGGTTGAGAACTTGGCTCAGCGTCAGATAGGATGCTAGGCATGATGATCCTTTCAGTTGATGTAAAATACATGCGTTTTAATGTTTGGTATTTATTTCATCCATTAGTGACAGTAATTCTCTCTCTTTACTGTCTGCTGTAACTGTGTCCTGGTGACTCTTGTGCATATTTGAAACCTGTCACTCACTGCGATGTGCATTGAAAATATATAACTGTAGTTCAGTTCACATGCTACCATCATCAGATATTCTCATGAAAATAGCTTCACATGTATATGGAGAGTTGCATAGGCTTTTTATATTGCATTTATATCACTTTCAAAGACCTAACACACCCCAGGTTTCATACGCCAATCATAAATTTCTAAATTCACTCTTTAACTTTATAATGCCATCTGAACATGTCAAAGAGTGACACACCCCAATCTTCACATTATCCAGGGCTAATTAGAAAAAATGTTTGGCACGAAGTAGATACCATTTCTTTTCCAGCACAGTTAATGACCTGCTAGTGAGGCGTTAGAGCACACGCTGCTACATTCACAGTGATACTTAATACATGCTGCTGGCTGATAACCATGCAGCAAATGATTGCCTGCCACTGACTGAAAATAACTGCTTTAATAGGAGAGTGAAAGCCAGCACCTGCAAGATTCAGGAAATGAATCTCACTTGGGCAACTGGCAACCATCTCTACTGCTTCAAATAGTCAGATAAAATGTCTTTTTGTTCACCAGTTGTCTCAATAAAAAAAACGTTTTGCATTTCTATCATGACTACTGGCTGTCTCAAGTGCTTTATTGGCTATGAAGTGCTTTTTTGAAATACAGTCACTGCTGTGAAGTAAGAATAAAGCAGGAATGTAATGGAGTTTGACTGTTTATGAAAGTTACTAACTTTTTTTTTGAAGCTCAAATGAAGACTATTTATAAGCTGCTGTTGCACTGTCCTGACTTTGCTTTTGGATCAGAACTAAGGAATGGTAGAGACCAGGAGAAAGTGAGGTCTGCAGATGCTGGAGATCAGAGTCAAGAGTGTGGTGCTGGAAAAGCACAGCAGGTCAGGCAGCATCCGAGGAGCAGGGGAATCGACGTTTTGGGCAAGAGCCCTTCATCTGAAATGGTAGAGACAAGTTAGGCTATTTTAATGTTTTCTCGTTCTGATCAGGCAAGGGGATCTGAAAACCTGTTGTTCTCCCTCCACTGGGCCTGACCTGCTGAATCTCTCCAGCATTGGTTTTCACTTCAGCAGTGGTACATTGGTTAAATATTGCTGTGGATAACAAAAGTCTCAGCAGGTTTCCAAAGGTTGATGCTTTGCTCCTGGTTTTACCGAGAAAATGGAATCTCTGACCTTATGGTATATATGATTCATTTCTGTACCACCTCAAAACCTGCCAGATCATTGGAAAGCCTAAATGTTACATTTCTTTCCTGTTGAGAATTAATTCACAAGTCTAACTGTTTTGAAATAGTACTAAGACAGTGCTACAATCTCAAGGACATGTTCAATGCATACCTACAGCTCCATGATTGAAAGCCCTCTAAAGCAGTTGGTAATATTGATAACTTTTTTTTAAAAGAAATCCAGTATCAAATATACCAGAACAGGTTTTGCAATATTTGAATACACAACTGTAACTTGAAACAAAACAGAAACTCCAACAACAGGATTATTGAGCCTGTGATTAAGTATGTCAGCTGTCTTAAAAGGATACGCATAATTACAAAACACTTGAATAAGGATGTTGACCATTTTTAATACAAAATAGAATGTCACGGCGGTTTTCCAGTGTATAAGAGATACTTTGTTCATTACTGACTTCTGATCGATCAAGAATGGGGCCAATTATTAAAAACCTAAACGTGTGACCCATGTTAACTGCGCTATGACCAAGCCGACTACATCCTGTCTACATGGGGCCTGCTCTGCCACTTCAATAAATGCACTGCCAAAGGGAAAGGGGGTCTGCCTTGGTTAGCATTTAGTGCATTGTTAAGGGCACAGTGTATTAAGAAGCAGCACTCGTTTCCTTTTAGTCAACTCTTCCAGGGCACAGGTAGCCACACTCTTTGGTTTTTAGAAATGTAGAAAATAGGAGCAGGAGTAGACATACTGTAAATTACCCTGTATCCTCAACATTTTGTGTGTGCTGCGGTGCTCTCCTTGTTTAATTGGTAATTTAATTCTGTGAAACCTGTAAACCACGATTTTGCCCAAGCATTAGAAGTGTGAAGGAATATTCTCTAATTGATGCGTACAACTCCAACAATCCACAGACACTTAACACATCCAAGTCAATGCAGCAGCTCATCCACTACCTAATACATTCACTCCCCTCTGCCAGTGGCATGCAGTGTGTGCTGTCTGCAAGATGTACTGAAGCAACCTGTCATCAAGTTCCTTGAACAGCACCTCCCAAAGTCATGTCCTCTACCACTTAAAAGGTCCATGGCAACACCTCCACCTGTTACCACCCTGGGAATGTATCAATGACGTTATCAAAATCCTAGAGCCCTGTCCCTAACTAAGATTTGGAAGGTGATGTCTAAGGAACCTGGTGTGTTATTGTAGTTCCTTTTTATAGACTGTATAAAGCTGCCAATCAAGCTGGCTGGTGACAGCTTCCTTGTGTGTTGTTGAAGATCCACTGCTCCAGGTAGGTGGGAAGGATTTCATCAAATTCCTGACTTGTGTCTTTTAAATGATGGACAGGCTTTAGGGAGTCAGGAGGTGAATTACTCAGCACAGGATTCTTAGCCTCTGACCTGGTTTTACAGCCACAGTATTTACATAGCCAGTGTCATTCATTCTGTGGTCAGTGGTGACCCCAGGATGTTGATAGTGGAGGAATTCAGTGATGTTGATGCCATTGAATATCAAGGGGTGCAGGATCGATTCTCTCTTGTTGGTGATATTCATTGCCTGGAACTTGCGCAAATGTTATTTATCAGCCCAATCCTGGGTGTTTTTTGCGTCTTGCTGCAGGTGGACATGGACTACTTTTAACAAAATAAGAAGCTTTAACATGCATTTTGAAAAGATGATTTCTGAGCAAGTTAATTTGTCCCTTTGATTAGAAAGGAAGTGGTGTCTATACTTAGCGGTGGCTAAGCTTTATATGAGGAAGCGAAGTAGACTAATTTTGTTCATTCTGTATCATTTGATTTCTGTTTGCTGTTTCCACACTCTGGTCTGGTTTTGGTAGTTGATAGTTGAAGTGATCTCTCTGCATTTTGAGTACATATCTATGTGCAAAGTCAGATTTTTAGGTGGTGATATCCCAATAGTTACCATTGATATGAGATTCTGTTAATTGGTGGGAGAGAGAGAGAGAAGGAGAAGTAACAAACTACCTAATTAATCATTCTTAAATGAGCAGATAGCATTTGAAAATACCATTTTGTTTTTCTCATTTTCCCGTAACATCGCTGAAGTTAACTTGAGGTTTGCATCTATTTTGGCTTTCAACAATTGCACAAACGTCATTTTTTGGAATTGCTTTTCCATAGTAACTTTGTGCTTGGATGATAATTCTCTGCTGGAATTATGAAGCTATCTGGAGTCTGACGTATAATTTGGGGTCGAGAATCTTGACAGAAAATTTGCTTGGGTTATGATGAAGTTCAGTGAATTGGTTGAGTCAACGTAAAGTTCCCAGACACATTAATATGTACAGATGAAGATTAAGGAATTCATCACATTGGGTCTTGAGTAGAATTGGATGATAAAGGGCCAAGTGGTGTGTATCTTTTTCTACAGTCTTGTATTTGCATTCGGCACTTTTTGCCTACAGAAGCCACAATGTATTGCAGTAGTACATTAAGCTCTTAAAACCAATGTATTCTGTAGCTCCTTCTATCCAATTCAGAGCCATTGTTTTGACAGTGTGCCAGTGCAAGCATAGTACTTCAACTGGCGAAGTTTCTCCTGTAGTTTTTACTGTTTATGGCTGGCATTACTTTCCATGTGGGACTAACTTTTGTTGAGTTACATCCAAGGGTAAATACCAACAGAAACCTCTCTGTGAAGAGTATTGAAGACTGAAAATTGTTGTATAGATTTTGTGGTGAAGATAGCTATGTTCTTTCAAATTTAAGTAGATGGCAAGGTGGAGACCATTGTAGAGATTTTTCTGGGTGTGTAAATTGATGTGGACCAAATAGCCTCCCTCACTTGTATTTATTTAGGAAACACCAGTCTCTGGTGGTGCCCTGTCTGTTGTTTCTGTAGACAGTTTACAGTCAGATAGTGGGTGCGTTGGGGGTAGGGAAGGAGTGGATTTGAACATTACGACAAGAAATGACCTTGTTATCTAATCCAGTGTTTGTTTTTCTAAGTCACTAAGACGTATGTTCACAGCAGCCATCTCACCAAACTCCGCAAAGTGTAATTAGTGCAATTTTGTGCAGCGATTGATTTGTACTTTACATGAGGACACTGTCATTCAGGACTCCAGCTAATGAGCCAGCTCAGAACAAGGTAAACTCAGCCAGCGATTGGCCAAGTTACAGAATAAACATGCAATATGTTTACCGGAAAGCCTGGTTTCCTTCTGCTATTGGCCACGGTGTTAATCTGTTGAGTGAACAAATGTCACCACTAGAGAACAGAAAGAAGAATTTAGTATTAATGCAATGCCATTTATTGCTGCTAACTTCACAGGATAATTTCACTGCCTTTGGAATAAGAATTGTTTCCTGCTGGGTAGGTCAAATAGAAATCTGTGGTCTGTTTTCGCTCAGCTGAAACTGCATTCCGACTGCTAACTGATTCCCAGCCTTTTGAAAGCGACACCACTCTTTCCCTGAGAGAGATCTCTGCAATATCCAGGTAGCTGCAGAAACATAGGCCTATAAACCCTTTGTCAGTGACTGTTAAGACATAATCTGTTTGTGACCAAAGTTTAAAAATCGAAGATGGACGCCTATAATACCACAGAATGCACATTCCTGAGCGAAAATGATGGCAATGTATCAACCAATGAAATGTTCAAGGAATTCTGCCTTGGGTAAACATCCTACTTCTATCAGCTTGGTAGCAGATTAATAATCTTTTAATACCCTGCACAGACAAGAGCCTGTATTTCAGGATAAGCCATATCTGAGCAAAAACCACAGCCAAAAACAATAAGACCAAAAGATCTGCGGTGCTATTGATTTTTTTGATGGCAGGCAACAGCTTTATATTGCCTGCAACTTTATCCTGTTGAAATATTTTATGAAAGCTCTTTTCTTAAGCTATAATTAACTATTTCTTTCCCACCCCCTGAAGTTTGTTAGTCTTCCTTAGTGCAACTACTTTGTGGTATTTTTCTGCAATTTAGGCCTATTTCCTAGGGACGTTGCTCCCTTTTTATGTAAAGAATCTGAACCTGGAAAATAGATGGAAGTTGACTGGTTGAATTCCATGCTGGGTTACTGATGTACTGCACTGTGCAGTGTTGAGATACAGATCTTAAACAATCAATCAAGTATTAGGAAAGCTGATACGCCTCCTGCCTTCAAGCGAGGAAATAGGTGACAAATCTATATTTTTATTCAGTGAGAAGCCAAGGTGAAATTTTCGAGGCAAAGATATCGCCAAGCTAGTAATAAAATCAAGGACAACATAAGTCTGACAGTAGGGTTCAGTGACTGTCAGGTTTGGGTTTTAAGGAGCTCGAGGAAGGGAAGACTGTGGGATGTATAAGGTTCCCCGATTTTTGAGCAGGAGATTATGGAATCGACCCCAATTTCAGTACAGTTAGGATGTGGATCCTGTGGGTGGGACTGTCTTATCTTAGAAGGACGTAAGAGGGACAATCAGAGGAGTGTTGACTGTAGTTGTGGAGCTGTAGCACAGTTGGTCTCACAGTAAGCCCTTGGTCAGAAAGTTGAGAGTTCAAGTCCCATTCCAGGACTTCGTACTTTACTACACCTTGATTTTTGTGCTGGTGTGTTGAAGGTGCCATCTTTTGGCTCCCTCTGTCCTCTTGAGTGAATGTAAAAGGTCCCTTTGTCACCATTTTGAAGAAGAGAAAGGTGTTTCAGGTGACCTGACCAATATTGATCCCTGGGATTAATTGGCTAAGAGCAGGCAGCACTGGTTCAATTTCTTTGGTGACTTGGGGTTTATCTCACCTTGCCGCATGGCGATGAAATGGTACAAGGCACAATTAGCAACACTAAGTGGACTGTGGTAAAGGGCAAAAGCAATGAAACAGCCAGTCCTGGGTGTCTGCTGTAGGTGTCCAACTACCCAGCTATCTTGGCTCATCCTTGCCACTGGGATCATGTGTAAATAATCAAGGAAACGGAGGCAGCAACACAAACCTTTCCTCCAGATAATCAAATTCCTTTAGCTGCAAAAGGTGTATGCTGTGAAATCACTCACTGCTGGAGCATGGAGCCTACCACTATTTATTTCTCAATCATCAGAAAAGCAGAATATCTGGTCCTTGCTATTTGAGGGAGCATGTGGTTGTACTTGCTGCATTTAAAACAGAAAACAGACTTCAAAAGCGTTCATTTTGCCTTCTGGCTGTGAAAGGTGTGATATAAATGCACTGACAACAGGCTGTTCTTATCTCCAGACCATAAATAAATACATATGGTCATTCCTTTGAGTGGGGGTGTTTAAAAAGACCAAAATGGATTCGGTAAATCACTACAATGGACTGGCGTGCAGAATTAAATTGAAACAATAACCAGGAGAAATCTTTGGAAAAAAAAATACAAAAGCACCTTACACCATTTTTTGCTGCAAAGATGTGGCATTACATTTTCAAACAGGTGATATTCCTTTAGTTTCAAGCAGCTTCTGTTCCTTGAATATTTCCCACCCTAGTCACTTCCAATTTCCCAGCACACTGACACAGGGACTGCGACATGGAAGTTGCCATTGGTCAGTCATTGCCAGCAAAATAATCCAGTGGGTGAGCTTGGAGAAGATTTGTAGCTCCGGTTGAGGTCCTGGATGTAGGTTTGCTCACTGAGCTGGAAGGTTCATTTTCAGACGTTTCGTCACCATATTAGGTAACATCTTCAGTGAGCCTCCGGACAAAGCACTGCTGATGATTCCTGCTTTCTATTTATATGTTTCGGTTACTTTGGATAAGTGATGTCATTTCCTGTGGTGATGTCAATTCCTGTTCTTTTTCCCAGGGGGTGGGAAATAGGGGCCAAGTCAATGTGTTTGATGATAGAGTTCCAGTTGGAATGCCATGCTTCTAGGAAGTCTCATGCGTGTCTTTGTTTGGCTTGCCTTAGGATGGATGTGTTGTCCAGTGGGTCATGACAGCTGGGTCACACCAAGTTGACCATGTTGCCAGGGTTGGAGGATTTCAGCTATAGGGAGAGGCTGAACAGGCTGGGGCTGTTTTCCCTGGAGCGCCAGAGGCTGAAGGGTGATCTTAAAGAGGTTTACAAAATTATGAGGGGCATGGATAAGGTAAATAGGCAAAGTCTTTTTCCTGGGGTCGGGGAATCCAGAACTAGAGGGCATAGGTTTAGGGTGAGAGGGGAAAGATATAAAAGAGACCTATGGGGCAACTTTTTCACACAGAGGATGGTACGTGTATGGAATGAGCTGCTAGAGGAAGTGGTGGAGGCTGGTACAATTGCAAATTTAAGAGGAATTTGGATGGGTATATGAATAGAAGGGTTTGGACGGATATGGGCCGGGTGCTGGCAGGTGGAACTAGATTGGGTTGGGATATCTGGTCTGCATGGATGGGTTGGACCGACGGGTCTGTTTCCATGCTGTACATCTCTATGACTCTATGACAGTTTCAGGATGCAAATGGTCAGTTTAAGCCATTTGAAGACTGCTTGCATGTTGTGAATTGAAAGAAAGACTTGCATTTAGGTAGCATCCTTCACGAATACACACACCATCCCAAAGTATTTTTTGAAGTATCCTCACTGTTCCAGTATTGGATTGGCAGCAGGCAGTTTGTGCAAAACAAGCTCCCTCAAACAGCTCTGTGATAATGACTGGACAGTTTACTTTGTTGATTGAGGGATAAATATTGGCCAAGGCTTTAGGGATAGCCACTACTCTTTGAAAATAGTGCTGAAGATCTTTTACCTGAATATGGGGGGTATGGGATGAGACATGATATGGCCTCCGTTAACCCTCTCATTCAAAACAGTGGATGTCTAATGTGCAGCACTGTCAGTGTATGAAAGTGTCAGCCTTATTTTTTGTGTTCAAGCAGTAATATTGAACCTGTACCCACAACCCTCTTAGTCAGAAGTGAGAGTCCTGTCATCAGTGATGTGGTTTGAATCCTGTATGGGTGTGTGTACCTATTTGCAAGGTGAAGAAAGAGACCACATTCTGCAAAAAGGTGTCTGTGTCTTGCTTGAGCTTATCTTAAACATCAAAATTATCAGATTAACTGCTTGTTAACAGCAAGATGAGCATTTTCCATGCATTTAGGTTGACTGTACATTGCAAATTGTTATAACTTTGGATAATGAAAACATTTTAAAAAGTTATCTTATCTAATTTTTATAGACCCAAAAACTGAAGATACTGGAATCCAAAGTAGACAGGCAGGAAGGACACAGCAAGCTGGGCAGCATCAGGAGGTGGAGAAGTCAATGTTTCGGGTTATGAAGAAGGGTTGACTTCTCCACCTCCTGATGCTGCCTGGCTTGCTGTGTTCTTCCAGCCTCCTGCCTGTCTACTGTCTAATTTTTACAGCATTGTACTGATCTTGATTTAGATGTAGAATTTAACAATTAATCAAGATGTTCTTGATTAAAACGAAGGTTTCCACTTTCACCTGTCACATGATGTGATGGTCTGCATTTGCTCAGCTTGCATTGTTGACCATTCATTTATCAGGGCCAAGTTGGCCCAGGAACCAAGGGAACTTGAGATCAGTGAGTCAGATTTGAAATTTGTCCCATCACCAAAAGTGCATTGTCCAGTCACCTATCACTGCCAGTAACCTTTAGCATATCTACACTTCTGGGAAGCTTCTGTGTTCTAGGAACATAAGAACAAGAGTAGGCCATTGAGCCTGCCCTGCTGTTCATAGCTCAAGGAATGCCTCAATGCCTCCATGCCTTTATGCAGCCCAGTCCAATAACTGTGTATGGACCACTGGCAATGAAGTCATGGGTTCCAAACCGGATTTGAAGATTTAAGGATGGACACTGTGTTTTCCCCATTAGAAAGGAAATGGATTATCAGTTGCTAATGGAGTAGGGCATTGCCTTTTTTGACCATGGCATGCATTAGCAAATGCCTTGATTTCTTCAATAAAACATGTATAGAATTATCTATCATTACACTAATCTTGGAGAAATTTTTTAAATTCCTCTAGTGGCTGTCAAGCAATTCCGAAGGACATAATCAGTCTATAATCAAATCAAAAATAACTGTTTTTTCCCCTATTTTGATGTTTCCATGAAAATATCTTGTTTCTTAAATTTTGCCACAAGTATTTTAGAATCTAGTGTTTACGCGGCCTTCAGCTGTATAGTTCTCATCATTGGCCAGAAAATAGTCAACATTTTTGAAGTTCTCCTCCATTCATTGTGTATGGGTAGATTTGTCAGGGTGAGGGAAAGGGAAGAGAACATATGTGAAAAAGCAAACATTTACAAAAGTCTTTTGTTTCACGATAGTTAGTTGGTAAGTCGAGCAAAGCAGAATATTGCACAACAGTTTAAGGCATTTCTACAGAACAACACCAATAAGCTAAATAAAATCAGTTACAAATAATAATTCCTGAAAAATGAAACACACCATTTGTTTGTATAAATACTGATGGATGATTCAGACTCTGTCTTTCAGGAGGTACTATTTGCCTTCAGTTATTTTAATCAAAATTTTGGATCAGTGATGGAGGGGAACTAGCCAAGATCATGGTCTTAAAGAAGCAGCTGAAGATTGTTCACCTGTTTAATAGTTCACATCAAATTGCTTCTGTACTGTGCCCCTAATGGAAATTAATTTTTCAATTTTTGATTAAAGTCATCTTCTCCTCTCCAGTAATCACGAGGTCGCTGAAGAATGTTTGTTTGTGGTGACATATCTCTCTCAAATGGAAGAGTTAGCTTAATGGGGAGTGTAAGGTGTGACAATTTTTCCACATCAACATTTTAAAATGCAGGGTGTGGCTTGTTTGCCATTGATGAAGTAAAGTATACCTTTGTCACTGTTCTGTGAGCTAAAACATCTAAGCCTGGCATTTACTGTTGATGATACTAACTGCGTAGTATGTTGGCAGAACGTTGCATCCAGTCAAGAGAATCTGAAGAAAAACTAGCTCCTATGCTAAGCTTACTAACATACTTTAAGGTTGAAAGTAGTTTGACAAGTGATAAACATTCGGTACTTATTAAGTTGCCATCAAAGCGTTTCGATATCTATGCTGTACATCAGGAATTTTGAATCCCTTTATGGGAGGGCAGGAAAACAGTTATGAATAACATCCTTCAGCATTAGATTTTGCTTTGTTCATTTAATAAGCTTGATGTTAATGATTACTTTACCTTACCCCATTTACAGTGCTGCAGGTGGAGAAATCTTTAACCAGTGTGTTGCTGATAAAGATGAGGCTTTCAAAGAGAAAGATGTCATCCGTCTTGTGCGTCAAATCCTAGATGGAGTCTCCTATTTGCATGGGAATAATATAGTGCATCTAGACCTAAAGGTAAGGCTATTCCTCAGCATATGAAACTTGGAGTAATTTGATGTCTAGAGTTCTTTGCTGCCAATTCTGAACAACCAGAAAGCACAGGTTCTGTGGTTTGAGTAAAATTGTCACCTTTGCACCATATGTTGCAATTATGCAATGGTTGATGTGTTTTTGCACGATTCTTGCTTGGGCTGTACCAATGAAAACAGGAACCCATTCCAATAATTTAAAAGCTGCTGAGATTGAGGAAATCTCTTGGTTTACATCTGAGAATTATCTATATTGGCCAGGTATTGCTTTCCAGATTTTGTGGTGATTACCAATGAATGAATGGAATGATAAGGCCATTTGCTCTCATTCAGTTGTCAGAAGTTTAAAGCAATGGCCTCACAGTGCTGCACTGTTTCATTAGACAAATCAAAATGTGCCAGCAGAAGCTTTCTTTCCACAGACAAGGAGCAGCGGGATCAATATACATCATGACATTTTATTTTGTACGTATGAAACCTTTCCCTAATTTTCTTAAGTATGTTCCACTAAAGGTGCTTTATGCTCAAATACTAACCTACATGATGTTGACTAAGTTTTCGTAACATGGACGTCAACTCACAACATCACATTGAGATTATAGAGGCATCTCAATCAAGGCTTGATAGTGTGCCTGCTTGTACATGTTACTTAATTGATGGATTTAATGATCTAGTGGTACATTATGACACATTTGTACAACAAGACACCACATTGACTCTCTCTGACTTTACAAGATTGCTGCCTACTCATTTCATTTCATCTGTGGCTAAGTGGATTTTACCTGAGGTTCCACAGGATACTCGCCAGATTGTAATTAGCTGCTGATTCCTTGTTTTTTTTTATTTGGCAACTGTTCAGCAACTACAGATACAAGTGCAGGTCTTGACTGGTAAACAGTATGGATGCAGTTCATAGGAGTTAACAGTAGACCATTTGTCTTATGTTTTCCTATCTTGGCTCGTTACATGTTAGTTTAATGCTGCAATTAAGAATGACTTTTTATTCATGTTAGTTTAAAATTGACAATATACCTGGAATTGAATCTTTTTACTTTACTCGACTGTCATCTGTTGAAGAAAATTCCCCTTCAGAACAAGCAGCGTAGGGTTAGAATGAGTGAAAGAATGACTCTGTATGCACCTGAACTTCAGATGTTTCAAATGCTTTCAATACATTTATCAACTGAGAGTCCATTTTGAAGCTTGAAAATTGCCAAGTTAGACCTGAGAGAGTCAGGTGGTAATGAGCTGGGACGTGGAGGGATGACCAAATGCTTAACCTACGGACAGCATTTCAAATCAAAAATCACTAGCTTTGTGAGCAGGAATCCAACCTCAAAGATTTATCTGTTGTCCAGTGCCCATGATTCTTCAAAGAAAAAAAATCAGGATTTAAATGGACCTCTCAGCTGTTGATGCTCGGTCAGAGGTCACAGCAGTCATGGCTGCCTTACAATTCTCAACCCCAGAATGTCACTTCAAAACCCCAGTGAGTGTCGCGACCTGTAATCTGGGATGCCCTGAACTAATGGGTCAGATTCAGGTCTGTATTTGTGTAAAGTGGAACTGTGTTATGGTGTAACCAATGTATGCAGCACCATCATGTGCAAAATGGGAATCCACAAAACATTGCCAGTGGCTGTGGGGAACTGATCTTTCAACGTGCATGTGCTTCCCTATTTTGTTAACATACTGCATTCTGAGGAGATTTAATTTCGCAGTAGTCCATTCTATTAATTGAGTATTAATTCTTCCAAAATATAAAATATCATAATTCCAAGAGGCAGAGATCCAGAAGGAATATTGATCATTTTGATCGTGATTACTTGAGTCATTAGTAGCACAATCTTTTGTTACCAATTAAGCTTGCAACATCACATCGAGATGGTAAACAACAAAAGAATTTCCAAACTTTTTGTTCATGAAGAATGTGCTCCCTTAAACATAAATAATTGTCAATACACATCAAGTTTGTAGTTGACAAAGCGATTTGTCATCATTGCTCTCATACGATCCAGTTCAATCAGTGTCTAGCACACTTTACCCATTCTTTCACTGCCCTGTTTGTAATTATAAATCCACTTTGAACTGAAGCTCTTTTGTTAAGATGCCCTTGATGCTCTATGGGTTACAAGACTGGACCAGCAACACAGATCTCAAGGGCAAGTTGTGAAATTAAGTCAGTAATTCTGATAACCAGCAAAAGAAGCAGAGGAGAAATGCCTTTTTATTATACATAAGTAAGTTATAGTGATCTGCAATCTACTGCCTGAAAGAATGAAGACAGCAGTTCAGAAATAATTTCCAAAAATAAAATGGATAAAAAGATTAGATGCAAAAAGATCAGGGGTGTGGAAAGATTCAAAGTGAGTGCCTTAGGCAGAATGGCTTCCTCCTGTATTGTGTAATTCTTTGATTCTGTGTAACTCTAGCCCGTGCCTTTTGATTAAAATTATTTGGCAAGGTGTGTAGTTGTTTTTAAAGGTCCAGAGTGACTCAGGATGGGCGATAAGTGTGACTTTTAATGTTACCTCCATTCCAAGAGCAAATAGGTTTCTCTTGAATATGTTTTGCTAATTAAAGTTGCTAAGTCTGGTGTTATGTGACCTTTTATTACTTGCAAGCAATCTTTACAAACTCAGAAACTGTAAAATTTTGACTATAGTGTTCCTATCAGCGTGCTAACTATATAATAGCTTGGCAGAGCAGTCATACATTTAAACACCTATGTCCTATGTTCTTGACAGTATTTGTGCTCTGAACCTGAAAATCAGTGAACAGTGTACTAGAAACTTTATTTCTGTTCTGTTCCCCCTCTCAGCCTCAAAACATCTTGCTGACCAGCTGCAATCCATTGGGCAATATCCGGATCGTTGACTTTGGGCTATCCAGGAGAGTGGATAATGTTGAAGAGATTAGGGAAATTATGGGCACTCCAGAGTATGTAGGTAAGTGCCAACTGACAACACATGTCTTCGCAAAACTGTTAGCAGTCTGCTAAGAATTGAGAATTAATATTAAAATGTATGTTTGCCTAAAATTCAGGTAGCATAATATGCTACATTTACAGTAGCTAATATGTTTAGAAATAATTGAATTCTTGTATTTTAATTGAATCACATTGTGCAGAGGGTGAAACCACTTAAAAGTGTTGTTAAATGGTTAGTCAAGTGTGCATAGACAACAGATCCTCAACTTCCAAGGTATCTAATTGTGTTTTCAATTCCATTAGCTCCCGAAATATTAAATTATGAGGCAATCACAACAGCGACAGATATGTGGTAAGTGCTCTTTTTTGCTGTATTGGTAGGTGTGGATTTTAGTGGTATTTTCTGACCAATATGCAAATTGAAATTCATTTATATGTGTACCTAGTCACTGATATATAATACCTATGGGCTTGGGTAGTTGCCAAAAATGTAAGGTCAATATTTTATTTTTAAGTCATTCTCTGGATGTGAACATCACGTTATTGCCCACCTCTAATTGCTTCTCAAAGGTTGTGGTGCACTGTAGCCTTGAATACAACTGAGTGACTTGCTGGGCTGTTAAGGATCGACCATATTATTATGTCACACTGTAGATTAGACTGGGCGAGGATGGCGGATTTCTATCTGTAAAGGACAGTTGTGGCCCAAAATGGGTTTTTATACCAATCCAATAGTTGACCACCGTAATCTGCTAATGATGGGATTTGAATTGCTAACTACATAACATTAATCCAAGCCTCAGGGCCAGTATTCCACTAGGCTGTCATGTCCCAATTATATATTTAACCTGGGTAGATGTGAATTATGAAATAAAACAGCAAAGCCATTCAGTTAACAAAGGCTTTTGTACAAACTAACCTCAAAGCACTTGATGGAAAATTCAAAACTTGAATATTCTTGCTGCCCTGACCAGCGTTCTCTGCAAGTGCAACACTTCATGATAAACAGTCAGTTAAAGAAGTGGCATCATTAAAAAGGTTCCAATATAGGCTTGCCTGAACGTTCCATACCATTCGTCCAAGTTTCTGCTATAGCCTTGGCAGAAGATGGGTGCATCACTCAAGTCTCATGTCTCTCCTGACATTGCAGTATGGATTTCCACATGGATTTCACATTTACAGCCAAGTGAAAATAGCTCTACCAAAGTTGTTGTGTCAACAGTAATGTTGAATTGTTTGATTCCTTCGTTACCTTGATTTGGAAACAGGAGTGTTATTGTGGTTCATGCATTGTCATCAAGGATTGGTTTATCTTCAAATGAAGAATAAGAGCTCCATTATGCTTTTTGTTTGCTGTTTTTCAGGAGTATTGGGGTGTTGGTCTATGTCATGTTGACGGGCATTTCACCTTTTCTTGGAGATGACAAGCAATCCACGTATCTCAATATTTCCAAAGTGGACATTGATTACTCTGAAGACATCTTTGAAGGCATCTCCAATTTGGCTTTAGACTTCATTCAGAGCCTTCTTATTAAGGACCCCAGGTATGAGATTAATATGCCTTTGAATAACTGTCTTTGGTGTTAGCTGGTCATGACAATAATATGGAGTTAAAAAGAGACAGAAAATCAAAACTTGTTAATCAGCAAAGTATCAGATTCTTGGAGTGCTTGGGATTCTGCATAAATCACACTCTCTGGTAAAAATAGGTTGGAACTGTAATGAAATTACAAGAAAACAAACTCTCCTCCTTTCCCTATCTGTCACTGGGAATTTACTGCCAGTGGACCTCATGTTAAAAGAGAAACTTTACATCACCTCCAATTGGAAACAACTACGTAAAGCTTCTTTAGCAGTACCTCCCAAACCCCTGAGTTCCTCTGTCAAAGGCAACAGATATCTCAGAACACCACCATCCACAAACCTCCTGTCTAAAACATGCACCATTCTTACTTAGAAACACATTGCTGTGCCTTCATTTTTTTGCAAAGTCAAAGCCCTGGAACTTTCTCCCCAGCAACACTGTGACAGTTCTTTTTATTTCATGGGATTTGGGCATCACTGGCAAAGACAGCATTTAACACCCAGAGGATAGTTAAGAGTCACCCACTTTGCTGTGGGTCTGAGGTCATATGTAGGCCAGACTGAAGTCACATGTAGCCAGACCTGGTAAGGATGGCAGATTTCGTTCCCTAAAGGGCATTAGTAAATCAGATGAGTTTTTACAAGTTTAGATAGTAATTACCTGGTTAGCGCTTCATTCCAGATTCTCAGAGGCGGTGAGAGATGGACAACAAAACTACACATTCTCTGTGCATAACTATAAAATATAACATTGTTTCTCAACCAAATTGTCAGAATTTAGGTTGTCAACCATATGCCAGATGGACCTACACAGAAGCAGAAATTAGACTGTGCAATCCCGTGGTCTTCACCCAAAATGTAATACAGTAGATACGCTCTATTGGAATTGGAGCTTATTTTTACTTTGACCTCCATTTTGAGGTTCAATGATTGATAGATGAGTAATGGAAAATATTTTCTAATGTCCCCTCAGGCCCAATTACTCATTGCTATAAGTGAAATTTAAGGACCTTTTGGAAACATTAGTTCATTTGGAACCTGCTCTGGTACTTTGCTCAATTTCTTGATGTGTCTCACTATTTTCATGTTGTAGAGGATCAGTAAGGCAGAGAGATCTAAAATCATTAAGTTTCTATGCAATAGAAAGCTATACTTGATCAATTTTGTGTCGCTATGTGGCATATTGAGCATAATATCTTTTGCCTGAAACAGTCTGACTGGATAACTGGTCACTGATAAAGTTGCAATTGCATTCTGGCTTGCCAATTTAAAAAATATCTCGTAAGGTTGCTGGCTAGGAAATATTTCATTTCTAGCAAGCGTACAGTCCAAGTGGACATTTGACTGCACATCACAAGGTCCCTGGTTCAAATTCATCCAACTACTTTGTCCATCATTTATTTCACCTCTGTCATTCTACTGAGTAGTAAGGCCCCTATCTCACTGATCTGAGCAGTGCAGGGTGCCTCTTATTGAAGTCCAGCTCTTGTATTCATACATCATTTTTCCAAGTTAAGTTATTGTTTTAATAAATTTACAAGTAGGCCCATGTAGAATTATTTGAACGGTTCAGGTGGAGAAACAAATCAACCCTGAATTGGTTGAGCCAAATGTCATTGGCACAATATATTTCTGTGTTGTGATCAAACTAAATTAATGAGTATCTTTGTAGTTCTTAGAAAAGCAGTTGGTGGTCTTATTTTTATCTTTGACATCTCATAGAATTTTTTTGCATTGTTATTTCTCCAAGCAAAATTCAAAACAACACAGTAAACATCCACAACATATTTTAATGGGAGTCTATTTAGCATCAATCAAAAAGAAAATATTCTCTGAAACAAAGGTTAGCCGTGAAATTGTGTCTTCAGTGTTGAATACTTTTCCCCCCTGTATTTCTTTCACTCATTGCTTATTTGGAGTAACACCTCCATTAAAATAGCAAACAAAGGAATGTCATACGGACACTTGTAGTATTAATACTGTAATTTTCATCCAGCAAAGTCTAAGCACTTGCATCAGTTGTTTGGGATTTACCTTTGCAATGGAATGCATTAAAATTAATTTTGCAAACTACAGTAATTTTCTTTCTCTCTGGTAAACTTAAATCTGCATACAGATTAAAGAACACAAAATTGTGAGTAATTAGATAAAAGTTTGGAACACAACAGTATCTGTATTAATTTTCTGCTTTGTCATTAAAGGAAACGAGCAAAAGCAGAACAATGTTTAAACCACCCGTGGCTTTCATCCAAACTAGAGGTGCCAAAATCCATAACTGAGTCGGAGGAGGAACAGTCTGAGTCTGAACAGAACAGCCCGGATTCCGAGGAACTAGTGCTCATGGCCTCCTACACCCTGTGTAGGCAGTTGGACAAGGACATTGAGATCGAGCGAACAGCAGTGCGCAAACAGTTCAAATTTGAGGAGTCTTTCACGACATTGCGAGATTTTCTGAGTGCTTAATGTAAACTGGACTTGAGAGTACACCGGCTTCAACTAGCTACACCAAGCACTGCATTTTTTCGCTGCTCTGAGTGCCACATGGCTGAATGCTCTGCAGGCTTTCATTACTTAGGGCAATTAATTTTTTATTGGGCATAAGCCTGGTGTAATATAGAGCGGATGGCCTGAATTGAGCACCTGGTTTAAGAAGAAAAGTGCAGTTTTTCTGGAGAAATAGTGCCCTCTGAGGTTTGCTGATAGAGTTGAGAGATGTGGTTAAAACCTTTGCTAATTAAATCTGTGAATTCTGCATCTCATTATTTAACCAATGAAAGGTAAATTTTGCGATGGTTCGAATGGGCAACATGGAAATAATTGTAACAGAGAGCACACTGTAGACTGCTTGTGGAAGTTACAATCTTGCATTCATCCAGTGTTGTTGGGTTTTCTCTGGCAACTCTGTATTGTCACTCTGTGGTTCGAGAAACCTTTCTTTGGTACTGCTCCTTTAGGCTTTTAAGAAAAAGCTTGCTTTATTTGAGTTTAACTCACCTATTTTGTGGGAGGGATCTCTCTTCACAGTGTAGCTGCAGAAAGCTTCTTGTTCGGGTATACTGATGAGAACGTCCCCGACTATTCCACATCCACTTTACCCCCTTCATGAGACCATTTCATACTTGCCTTGATTCTAGTTGGAAATGAAAAATGAGAAATTCAGCAAAATAAAATTGATCTTCTAAAGTTGTCGAGAAAATGCCGAAATTGATAATAAGTATGATTTTTCATTTGCTTTGAAAGCATGCAATGGTAATTTTGCATGTTTTGTATAGTAAATAATTCCACATTGGTTCTCATTTCAATTCTATTACAATGTCTGACTTTTCACCCTGCAATTATACAATATCGAGCTTTTAATTCTTTATTGAATTGAAGGAGAATCCTAAGATTTGGGTTGGGGGGGTTGGGGGGGTCAGTGGAGTCTAAAATTCAAATCATGAAGTTAAGTAATAATTAGAGTTCTGTGGGCTGCAGGACATCTTAAGAAAAATTCCTTGCAATACTATACATTGGAATGTGTCAGGCTGCAATGAATTAATGGCACATAGAGCATTAGTGCACATTTTTTTTGTCTGTATTGGGTTTAGGGACTAAGTGTATTTTTTTTTCCTTATTTATTATATCACGATTATCAAAAGAATTTTGTCAGGGGTTAGAATGTAGTCATTTTCTAAAGAACATTCCAGGAACATATCAGAACAATTATTGAAGCATTTTTGACATTCATCTTGCTTATTCACTTGTGCGTCCCTTCCTTTAGTTGTGCATGCAAGCACATGTTGTAAAGTTCTCGTGACGGAGAGACATACAAATATAGATATATAGTTTAAAAGATTTACAGTGCCTTGATACTTGGTTAAATATTGAGACCACGTGTATTCAGATGTTTTGAAATTTGATGTGAATTTTTGAGTATCATTGAGCATCGCTAGACACAAGAAACATAGGAAAACCCTTCAGGGTGGGAAGATGAGACCGTGACAGTGGGTGGTTGAGAGCAGTGAGCAACTTTTCTGGCACATGTAGCAGACACACAAACCGTCACTTTATTTTTCTATTGATATAATATAAGGAAATTCAAATGTGGGCTATTGGAGTAATCTAGTCTGTGCAGTAAACTGTGTGAATGCTCTTTCCAACAATTGAATGATCAGAAATGTAACATTTTGCTAGTAATGTGCTGTGTTTTACTTTTGGTTTCTGATGTACAAAGCCTTATTAACAAAAGGCTACTGCCTGTGCTTCCTGACAGTGGTCTAATTCTGACATTCATGTTTGCACATTTGACATAGACATAGTCAGAGGAGGGAGGGTGGATAGAGGCACATAATATTGTCTTTCTGTAATGGAACAAATCATTTACTTTCCATTACACCAGCCCATGTTGTCTGCATAAGAATACACAGCGCCTTCCTTTGGTTCATTTTGTTTTGAATCCTGACTAATTTAGATCACAATAACATGCTGCACTGCAAGAAGTGTTAAGGCATTTACAGCAAAACTGAGTTAAGCACACAGCAGTGTGACCTTCAGAAGTCAATTGCCCAACACAAGTGAAAAACTGTTTCACACAGTATTCCTGTTGTACATTAGAGTTCAAAGATTTTTGAGATAAGGAGTATTGTATTCTCAACAATTGATTGGAGTTATGAAATAATTATTCAGATGTGTTCTTCAGATGGAGACTGTTGGCCAAGTGTAAAGACTGTGCTGAACTGATAAGGTGTAATTTTGTTTTATGTTTCTTTGGGCAGCTCCTGTTTTAAAGTGACATTGGGGTTATTCAATGCAAAAACTGGCAGCCAGTGCTATTATTATTCATTTTCTCTTGGATCACTTCTGTTCAGTAAAGAACAGCATTTCCCAGAACCATATCAGCATTCTAACATTCTATAGAGGTGCTCGAATGTATCTGTTTTGCACTGTGGGAAGAACTAAGTTCATGTGATGGAACATTACTGCCACATTTCAATGCCAGATCACCGCAGAGAGCATTATGGGCAGAATTACTCAATCATATTGGTCTTGTGAAAATGAGATTTATTAGGAAATCTTTTGAAGTCTACCTGGAAGTCTGCCATGTTTTCAGAAGTTTTTGACAGGACAATTGGAGGGATAGGCCATTGTTGTTTAATTGTGTAAAAAAAGGTTAGATAAGGTAAAGCATCATTTTCCAAGTGATGCCACTTGTTTTGTGAATGTTGGCGCATTCGATCTACTGTTCTAATGGTCATTAATCCAGTTAAAATAAACAAGTTAATGATGTAATAGTATGATGTAATGATGTAATAGCAGCCAGATGTGGGCTGACTGTTGGAGGCGTCTGTTCCCGTCTCCACCTCTGTCCAGGTTGCAAAGTGAATTCTGCTCTAATTTGGACTCTTAGCACAGACATTGCACTCTGCACCACTTCAGTGACATTATTAACACATCTAGGTATTTGTGCATCTTTAAACACTGAGGAACAAAGAATACCCAATTTCAGTGCTTAAATGGACAAAATCTGAAGATAGGAGAATAGAGAGAGAGAGAGAGAGGGAGGGAGAGCACAATGGTGAAGGAAAAGTGTGGAGCCGAAGGAGTGATTTTGGGATTGAATGAATGGAACATGTGGAGAATAACTTTGCATTTTTGACCCTTTGCTTGAGTGGTTTGGAGTTAGCAGAAAACATTCCTTACCTTCACATTGCTATTATAAAACATATTTGTTTTGTATGATAAGTGTCACATTTTGGTGTACAAAGCAACAGCATGGACACAGGCTTTATAAAGAGCATAACCATTATATTAAATAATCAGATGGATAAATATTAAAACTTCATAAACTACTGTAATTTCACTGGATGACTGTGTAGTTGATAATTCCTTGAAGTGCGACGTTACTTGGACTAGACTTTTGAAATGTAATCATCGTAACTATTTGTCTTCTGAAATGCTGCCAACTTTATCAGTACCTCCCCAAACAAGAATATAATGTACAGTTTCTTTACTGCGATAGTTTTGACAGCCAAACTGATGACAAAGGTACTGTTTGACATTGTCCACATAATGTGCTTTTTTTTTACAACAATAAAACATTATTATTTAAGTTCAACAACTGCCTTTCATTTATTGAAAATCAATTGTCATTAAACCATTAGAAATGACACTGGGGACTAAAAGAATGATTTTTGTGAACTGGGTAGTTAGTGTCATACACGGAAACAGTCCATGGTTACCATCATCTCAGACTGCCTGGCTCATATCCCTCCAACATTTCATATTCTTGAACTTATCCAAATATGTTTTAAATGTTGTACCCACATCCATCACTTCCTCTGAAAGTTCATTCTGCGCATGAACCACTCGATGTAAAAAGGATTGCCCCTCGTGTCTGTCTTAAAATCTTCTCTCACTTTAAAAATATGCCCCTTAGTTTTGAAATCCCCCACCTTAGGGAAAAGACACCTGCCATTCACCTTACCTATATACCTCATGATTTTGTGAACCACCTAGGCTCCAGTGGAAAAAGTCCCAGCTGCTCCTCATAACTTAAACCCTCCATTCCCAGCAACCTCCTGGTAAATCTCTTGGAATCCTTTCCAGCTTAATGTCCTTCCTATAACAGGACGACTGAAACTGAACACCGTACTCAAGAAGAGGCCTCACCGACATTGTATACAACCTTGGCATGATATCCCAACTCTTATCCTCAAAAGGTCTGAGCAATGAAAAGGAATCATACTAAACACCTTAACCACCTTGTCTACCTGTGATGCAAATTTCAAAGAATTATGCATCTGAATCCCTAGGTCTCTCTGTTCTACAACACTACCCAAAGCCCTACTTTCAATTGCATAAATCCTGCCCTTGTTTGCTTTACCAAAAGGCAAACTTTATATTAATCTAAATTAACTCTAGCTTCCATACTTGAGCCATTAATCCAAATGATCAAGATCTCTTTGTAATCTTAGATAACATTCACTTGTCTACTTTTCAGATGACACCATAATAGTTGGCATAATTATTAACCATGCCTGTATATTCACATCTGTAATCCACTGAAGCTGGAAGATTAAGGGATGAATGATGATGAAATGCTTAAAGCATTTGATGGATTGGATGGAGCCAAACTCTTTCCTTTCGTTAGGTGAAATCCAGTATAAAGAAGCGCAATGCTAAAATTACAGCCAGATCATTTAGGCTGATGTTGGAAAGTATATGTTACCAACAGGTATATGTACAGTGATAAAAGTATGACATCCTTGGAATTGTGATCATCCCAGATATTGGGTTTTCCTGGATTTTGGACATTAAAACTGGCGTGTTCGCGTAACCCATCTTGTTGCCACGGAATGGATTCAATCAGAGTTCAATATATTCTGTTTGCATTCAGTTCACATGCAATATCAATCTTGAGTTAGCAGTTTGATAACATACTGTATTTTTTTAACTTAGTGCATTGCCAATCAGAAACAATCACAAATTGAGGGTATAAGCAATGATTATCTCCTTGCACTGGTAATCTAGAGTTAATTCTGTGTGAGATTCGACCTGTAGTGCCTGACCAGTGAGTGAATTCAAAACTATCTACTTACTGAACATCCTTTACTCAAATTGATGTATTGTTCTCTTTGTGGATAGTCATGACTGAGGAAACACCATCACCTTCTCTTCCACCACCCATCCACGCACACACAAAGGCACCTGATATTGGTGAGCATGTCAATTACCAGCCTTTCAGCATACTTGTTCCTGTTTAATTCCAAGAAAGCATTTTCAAGCGAAGAATGTTGTGCAATACCTCAAACAGTAAAGTTCTCTATTTCAAAAATGTCCAATTATTGCACAGCTGGATTTTTGAGTATGATATCTGTAGCTGAAGTCGGGAACACTTTCCTCCAAACCCCTGCTGAAGCTGCAGTTACCTGAACATTTCCAAAACATAATTGCCAGTCATGGAGTCATACAGCACAAAAACAGACCCTCTGGTCCAATTTGTCGATGCCGACCGCCTTTCCCAAACTAAACTAGTCCCATTTGCCTGCGTTTAGCCCATATACCTCCAAACCTTTCCTATTCATGTACCTGTCCAAATGTCTTTTAAACATTGTAACTGTAACTGCATCTACCACTTTGTCTGGCAGTCCATTGCACATACGAACCATCCTCTGTTTGAGAAAGCTGCCCCTGATGGCCCATTTTAAATCTTTCTCCTTTCACCTTAAAAATATGTCCCTGGTTTTGAACTCACCCCAACCAGGACTGATTCCAGTCCTGCTAAGGCCTAAGTGTTCAGCGATATTTCTTCTTTTGGTCTGAAAACTAATAATCGTTTGGAGATTCAATAGTGGAAAAGGCTGCAGATTAAAAGCAAATGGAATTCTAACATTTGATTATTAAAAGCAAGAAAATGCAATTGATTTAGCACAAAATATCAGTTAAGCCACACTTGGAATACTATATGCAGTGTCAAAAAGCCCTTCAGAGGAAATATCTAAGTCAATGAAATGAAGGCAGCGAAGAATCATTTAGAATTTATTATTTAGCACATTCCAAAATCTCTGTGCATTCAGCCATTTTAGAATATTATCATCAGATACATAATATTTTCATCAGATACGAGGTGCTGGAAGACTGGAGGTTGGCAAATGTGGTGCCACTGTTTAAGAAGGGTGGTAAGGACAAGTCAGGGAACTATAGACCAGTGAGCCTGACGTCGGTGGTGGGCAAGTTGTTGGAGAAAATCCTGAGGGCCAGGATGTACATGTATTTGGAAAGGCAAGGACTGATTAGGGATAGTCAACATGGCTTTGTGCATGGGAAATCATGTCTCACAAACTTGATTGAGTTTTTTGAAGAAGTAACGAAGAGGGTTGATGAGGGCAGAGCGGTAGATGTGATCTATATGACTTCAGTAAGGCGTTTGACAAGGTTCCCTATGGGAGACTGATTAGCAAGGTTAGATCTCATGGAATACAGGGAGAACTAGCCATTTGGATAGAGAACTGGCTCAAAGGTAGAAGACAGAGGGTGGTGGTGGAGGGTTGTTTTTCAGACTGGAGGCCTGTGACCAGTGGAGTGCCACAAGGATTGGTGCTGGGTCCTCTACTTTTGTCATTTACATAAATGATTTGGATGCGAGCATAAGAGGTACAGTTAGTAAGTTTGCAGATGACACCAAAATTGGAGATGTAGTGGACAGCGAAGAGGGTTATTCCAGATTACAACAGGATCTTGACCAGATGGGCCAATGGCCTGAGAAGTGGCAGATGGAGTTTAATTCAGATAAATGTGAGGTGCTGCATTTTGGGAAAGCAAATCTTAGCAGGACTTATACACTTAATGGTAAGGTCCTAGGGAGTGTTGCTGAACAAAGAGACCTTGGAGTGCAGGTTCATAGCTTCTTGAAAGTGCAGTCACAGGTAGATAGGATAGTGAAGAAGGCGTTTGGTATGCTTTCCTTTATTGGTCAGAGTATTGAGTGAAGGAGTTGGGAGGTCATGTTGCGGTTGTACAGGACATGGGTTAGGCCACTGTTGGAATATTGCGTGCAATTCTGATCTCCTTCCTATTGGAAAGATGTTGTGAAACTTGAAAGGGTTCAGAGAAGATTTATAAGGATGTTGCTAGGGTTGGAGGATTTGAGCTATAGGGAGAGGCTGAACAGGCTGAGGCTGTTTTCCCTGGAGCGTCAGAGGCTGAGGGGTGACCTTATAGAGGTTTACAAAATTATGAGGGGCATGGATAGGGTAAATAGGCAAGGTCTTTTCCCTGGAGTTGGGGAGTCCAGAACTAGAGGGCATAGGTTTAGGGTGAGAGGGGAAAGATATAAAAGAGACCTAAGGGGCAAATTTTTCACGCAGAGGGTGGTACGTGTTTGGAATGAGCTGCCAGAGGAAGTGGTGGAGGCTGGTACAATTGCAACATTTAAGAGGCATTTGGATGGATATATGAATAGGAAGGGTTTGGAGGGATATGGGCCGGGTGCTGGCAGGTGGGACTAGATTGGGTTGGGATATCTGGTCGGCGTGGATGGGTTAGACCGAAGGGTCTGTTTCCATGTTTGTACATCTCTATGACTCTATGACTCTTTGACACATCACTGGATATGATTCCAGGATGTGGGACATGGCTTGTATTTATTTACAAGAAAAGATTTACAAGGATGTTGCCAGGGTTGGAGGATTTGAGCCATAGGGAGACGTTGAATAGGCTGGGGCTGTTTTCCCTGGACTGTCGGAAGCTGAGAGGTGACCTTGTAGAGGTTTATAAAATCATGAGGGACATAGATAGGATAAATAGACAAAGTCTCTTCCATAGGGTGGGGGAGTCAAGAACTAGAGGGCATAGGTTTAGGGTGAGAGGGGAAAGATATAAAAAAGTTCTAAGAGGCAATGTCTTCATGCAGAGGATGGTATGTGTATGGAATGAGCTGCCAGAGGAAGTGGTGAAAGCTAGTACAATTGCAACATTTAAAAGGCATCTGGATGGGTATATGAATAAGAAGGGTTTGGAGGGATAAGGGCCGGGTGCTTGCAGTTGGGACTAGATTGGGTTGACATATCTGGTTGGCATGGACAAGTTGGACCGAAGGGTCTGTTTCCGTGCTGTACATCTCTATGACTCTATCTATGACTCTATGGAATGTTTCATTATCACCTCAAAATTGTAAGTAAAGATTTGAGGCACAATCTTTTTACTTCAAAGGCTTTTGAGAAAAGCCCAACTCTGGTGAATCCTGATTGGCTGGTTGTAAGATCAGATGTGATATGATTACCTCGGAAGAGTAGCTTTCAGCTAGCCCACAGGATCAAGGGCAAATTGGATCTACAATTTGCTTATAGTGGCAGGTGACATGAAAATTGATGGTGTGATAACTTGTGAGGAGGCAAACCAAAGATTATGGGAAGACATAGACTGACTGGTCAGATGGACAGAACAGCAGCAAATGGAACTTAATTCTGAAAAGTGAGGGTGGATGAACTTTGGGAGGACTAATAATGAATGGCAGAACACTAGGAAATACAGAGGATCAGAGTGACCATGGTGTAAATGACCAAAGATCCTTTAAAAAGACAGAACAGGTAGATAAGATGGTTAAGAAGGCATATGGGATATTTGTTTTTATTAGTCAAGGCACTTAATACAAGAGCAATGAAGTTAAGGTGGAGCTGTATAGTTAGGCCACATCTAAAGTACTGTGCACAATTCTGATCACCACACCATAGGAAGGATATGGTGCTCTGGAGAGGACACAGATGTTGCTTTGGCTGGAGCAATTTATCAATAAAAAGGAATTAGATGGTCTGGAGTTGTCTTCCTTACCTGATTTGAAGTCTGCAGAGTTATGAGGGACATAGATAGGAAGAAACATTTTCCCTTGGTGGAAGGATCAATCAGCAGGGAACATAGATTAAAAATAAGGGGCAGGAAGTTTAGAGGGGATTTAAGGAAGATTCTTTTCTACCCAGAAGTTGGTGGGTATCTGGACCTCACTGTCTGAAAGGTTGGGAAAGGTAGGAACCATTGCAATATTTAAGAACTGTTTAGATTAACAATTTAAACACCATTGTATGCAAGGCTGTAAACTGAGAATAGAGTCAGTTGGTGTCTGATGACTGGTGCAGATATAATGAGCTGAAGAGCCTCTCTGTGTGCTTCAAAACTTTGGAATGATGTGTATGTAGTCATGGAATCAATATGTTGACAAGAAGCCAAAGAAATTAGGAGAAGTTGACATGAATTGGCCAAGGGAAGGTGTGCTTTTGGTGGAGACAGAAATGAATGCCAAAATGTTGAAAAATTGGTGTTTATTTTTGCCAGGCAATAAAGATTGTGTAAAAATTGGACAATGCTTTTGAAAAGTCTGAGTGGTTTAAGATGTTAATGGTAATCAGTTTCTGCTGTTTGGCAGGTTGATGATAGTGGGGCACAAGTTGAGGATTATTACAGGAAGAACAAAAAGGAAAACACAAAACAATTCTTTCTTCATGGATTATTGAAACCAGAGACGATAATATTTTAAAGGGATTTAAGCAACTACTTGGAAAAGAAAACTATTAAAAGTCACAATGAGATGGAAATAGGAGGAGATAGCTCCAATCTAAGCTCCAGTGCTGGTATGGTCTAGATTACAATACTGTTTATAAGCCAATTACTCTGACACAAACCTTTGAAAGAAATAATGTTGAACACCACCACTTTCCACAATATCAGGCAGTGCCAAAGCATTTTGCAAACAATTAGTTATCTTTGAGGAGGTGTTGTTGTAAGGTTGAAAATTGTAACAGTTGTGTATGGTATAGTCTCAAAGAGCAAAGAGATAAATGACCCATTGCTTAGCCAGGATACTGGGTTGATATCTCTGCTCCTCTTCAATTATGGGAGGTTTGTATCCATGTTAGAGGATAGGTGGAATCTCGATTTAGCATCTCATCTGAAATACAACATGTCCAACAATGCTTTCTGATGTTATCACCTGAGGTAATGTGTTCAAATCTCGAGTAAATCACTTCCACTTGGGGACCAGATTAAGGTTTTGTGCAAGAGTTACAGGGCTGATGTGAGAAAGGACTTTTTAAAATTTTTAATGCAGCACTGGTATTTACTGGAACTCATAGTCTTTAAGGGGGGAGGTGAAAACAGAAATTATCAATAATTTCAAAAGGAATTATGGTGGACTCTCGAGGGAAATGTACATGCAGGGCTCTGGGGTCAGGATAGGAGAATGGGACTGACTAGTTGGCTCTACAGAGGCATGATGGGCTGAATGGCCTCCTCCTTTTGTGTCATTTCACTCAAAGGTATGTGCAACCATTGAGCCAATGCTGCTCTTTAATTTATCTTTGGGTTTTTTTCTTCATTCTATGAGCAACAGTTACATTTTTCTAGAAGACATTAAATTATGGTTTGTGGAATTGTCTACCAAATGAGTTTGCTATAAATTTAAAACACAGATTCACAGTATTATTTGTTAAAGCAGCCAGTCAGTGAACATAAATCAACAAAAAGTAAGCTATTTATAACAATACATAGAAACTGGTGGGAGCAGCTCAACCATGATTCATTGGACTCTTTAACATTTAGTTTCTGTTAAGGTTAATTTGATAAATAGATGATAAAATATAAAAATAAAACACTCTATATTTAATAATGAGAGATATTTTGCACACTGCAATGCAGCAACAGCATTCATTACTGATATTGAAGAAGGTTAAAAATTATACAACACCGCTGATGAAGGAGCAGCGTTCAGAAAGCTAGTGCTTCCGAATAAACCTGCTGGACTATAACCTGGTGTTGCGTGATTTTCAACTTTGTCCACCCTAGTCCAACACTGGCACCTCCAGATGTTGAAGAAAACTGCCTATAAAAATCTTAATTACATAAATGTTCTCTTTCCTGACAACAGTTTTCATACTGGTAATAAATCCAGATATACAGCAACAGTGATGTCAACAAACAGAGTGAGCAGCTGATCATACTGAAGTATGCTCATAGACAGCAAACCAGGAAATTAAAAGCACGGAAACACTTTAACTTTTAACTTAAATTTTCAGGTAGTGGAACAATTATTTAAGATTGGACTAATAGAAGTCAAAACAAAGGAAAACAAACTACTTTAAAACATTTTAAACATTAGAATTACTTTTATTATAATAGAATTAATATTTTACAAATATACAGTTAACCTTTCAGTGTCAGTCATGTTGTTTAGCAGTAATTACAATGCTCGGACACAGTTAAAAAATCCAGTTGCAACTTATTCCATAAGACCATAAGACATAGGAGTGGAAGTAAGGCCATTCGGCCCATCGAGTCCACTCCGCCATTCAATCATGGCTGATGCGCATTTCAGCTCCACTTACCAGCATTCTCCCCGTAGCCCTTAATTCCTCTAGACAACAAGAATCTATCAATCTCGGCCTTGAAGACATTTAGCGTCCCGGCTTCCACTGCACTCCGTAGCAATGAATTCCACAGGCCCACCACTCTCTGGCTGAAGAAATGTCTCCGCATTTCTGTTCTGAAATGACCCCCTCTAATTCTAAGGCTGTGTCCACGGGTCCTAGTCTCCTCGTCTAACGGAAACAATTTCCTAGCATCCACCTTTTCCAAGCCATGTATTATTTTGTACGTCTCTATTAAGTCTCCCCTTAATATTCTAAACTCCAATGAATACAATCCCAATATCCTCAGCCGTTCCTCATATGTTAGACCTGTCATTCCAGGGATCATCCGTGTGAATCTCCGCTGGACACGTTCCAGTGCCAATATGTCCTTCCTGAGGTGTGGGGACCAAAATTGGACACAGTACTCCAAATGGGGCCTAACCAGAGCTTTATAAAGTCTTAGTAGTACATCTCTGCTTTTATATTCCAACCCTCTTGAGATAAGAGACAACATTGCATTCGCTTTCTTAATCACGGACTCAACCTGCATGTTTACCTTTAGAGAATCCTCGACTAGCACTCCCAGATCCCTTTATGCTTTGGCTTTATTAATTTTCTCACCATTTAGAAAGTAGTCTATGCTTTTATTCTTTTTGCCAAAGTGCAAGACCTCGCACTTGCTCACGTTAAATTCCATCAGCCATTTCCAGGACCACTCTCCCAACCTATCTAGATCCTTCTGTAGCCTCCCCACTTCCTCAGTACTACCTGCCTGTCCACCTAACTTCGTATCATCGGCAAACTTCGCTAGAATGCACCCGGTTCCCTCATCCAAATCATTAATATATAATGCGAACAGCTGTGGCCCCAGCACCGAACCCTGCGGGACACCGCTCGTCACCGGCTGCCATTCTGAAAAAGAACCTTTTATCCCAACTCTCTGCCTTCTGTTAGACAGCCAATCCTCAAACTATCCCAGCAGCTCACCTCGAACACCATGGGCCCTCACCTTGCTCAGCAGCCTCCCGTGTGGCACCTTATCAAAGGCCTTTTGAAAGTCTAGATAGACCACATCCACTGGGTTTCCCTGGTCTAACCTACTTGTTACCTCTTCAAAAAATTCCAACAGGTTTGTCAGGCATGACCTCCCTTTACTAAATCCATGTTGACTTGTTCTAATCAGACTCTGCTCTTCCAAGAATTTAGAAACCTCATCCTTAATGATGGATTCTAGAATTTTACCAACAACCAAGGTTAAGCTGATTGGCCTATAATTTTCCATCTTTTGCCTTGATCCTTTCTTGAACAAGGGGGTTACAACAGCCATCTTCCAATCATCCGGGACCTTTCCTGACTCCAGTGACTCTTAAAAGATCTCAACCAATGCCTCTGCTATTTCCTCAGCCACCTCTCTCAGAACTCTAGGGTGTATCCCATCGGGGCCAGGAGATTTATCAATTTTAAGACTTTTTAACTTTTCTAGCACTATCTCTTTCATAATGGCAACCATACTCAACTCAGCCCCGTGACACCCTTTAATTTTTGGGATATTACTCATGTCTTCCACTGTGAAAACTGACGCAAAGTACTTGTTAAGTTCTCCTGCTATTTCCTTATCTCCCATCACTAGGCTTCCTGCATCAGTTTGAAGTGGCTCAATGTCTACTTTTGCCTGTCGTTTGTTTCTTATGTACTGAAAGAAACTTTTACTATTATTTCTAATATTCAACACCATACTGCATTTTACAGCAAGCCTAACAATGTCAATGTAAATATTTTAGTCAATATTGTGATTACTTGGGGATTGCAATCTTGGGGAAAATTGCACAGAAGATGTGCAATGGGTAGAATTACTGAAAGGAATTCCAGATTCTGAATTAATGTGCACACATGTAGGCTCCAAAGTTACTGTCAATTTCAATAAGAGCAATGATGGTAAATGTTAGCAATTTTATTGTTATTGCCACCACAAATTCCAAGCAGTTTAAGTTTTATGTTTTATACCATTTTGGCCAATGATGCCAGAATTAGGATGGAGTATCAGCTGCTGCTGAATTTGATCATAAACATCTGTGAGTTAAAGTGTTCCTTTTAAGTTTAGAAAATCATCTAATTTTTGAAAAGTTCAGCAAAAGGCTCATACAGGAAAAAACAAAAGTGAAGCCAATATAAACGTAACAAATTACAAGCAAGATTGTAACCAAACAATGACTTAACATTCCCAGGAGAATGCTGTACTTAACTGTACCACAGTTTACTAAAGTATATCTGTAGGGCCAGAGAAGTAACACAAATACTAAGGTAAAAAGTGAGCTTGAAGATACCTCTCCATCATCTGAAAATGGGGATTAAAAACTGAAAAAACCGCAGATGCTGCAAATCAGAAACAAAAACAGAAATTGCTGAAAAAACTCAGCAGGTCTGGCAGCATCTGTGGAGAGAAATCAGAGTTAACATTGTGGGGAGTGACCCTTCCTCAGAACAGGTTTCTCTCCACAGATGCTGCCAGACCTGCTGAGCTTTTCCAGCAATTTCTATTTTTGAATCTGTAAATGGAGATCAGAAAGAAATTTAAGAATTTCACCTCACCAGCGGTGTATCAGGAAGTAACACAAAGTTCCTTATTTTTGTCACTCTCGATTCAAATAAGCAAGTTCCAGGATCTGCCCACCTGAAAAAGGTGATGGACTCACAGCAAACAAACCTATTATAGGTGGAGTGTCTTCATATCTCACCTGTTTGCTGGTGACTAAAGAGGTAGGCTCTCCCATTCGTGCCACACCTGAAGGTACCAGGGTAGCTGTTTTTGGTGGTGATCTCTGTTGTTTAGTCACTGATGATCACAGTTCACCAAGAGTGTTGCCAATTTTCTCTGTCATCGGCTAGTGACTCCCAGGTGCAAAATGAATATCTTGGGCTTTCAAATCACCCTTGCAAGCATCTTCAATGTGGAACATTGCACGGGTGGCCTACAGTCTATCTGACTCTGGCTTTCTCACCACAAATAAGATACATTGCATCCTGCTTCAAGGCTCCTCTCTGCTGACAATGCTGGGCTAGTCACTCACATGGAAAATCAACCAGAAAGAAAGGGACTCTTCTGAGGAGGGGTCACCAGACACGAAACGTTAAACTCTAATGTTAGTTTTTCTTCACAGATGGTGCCAGACCTGCTGAGCTTTTCCAGCAAATTCTGTTTCTGTTTCTGATTTACAGCATCCGCAGTTCTTTCATTTTTGTTTTAGGAAAGATACACTGTCTATCGCATGTCTGTACCTGTTCTCTTTGACTACAAATGTCAAGAAACTGAGGTAACAGGGTAACATATACTTCTAGGAGAAAGGGAGGACTGCAGATGCTGGAGATCAGAATTGAAAAGTGGGGTGCTGGAAAAGCACAGCAGGTCAGGAAGCATCCTGATGAAGGGCTTATGCCTAACCTGCTGTGCTTTTCCAATGTGATACATTTCCTACTCACACTAAATAAGAGCCCCCTGGAAATGGTGCTACCATTTGAGGTCCATTGTAACAGGCAATCTGCCCCTGTGATGCAGAACATAATATTCGCAAAAGGAAAGCAGCTAACATGATTGGCCAACTCACTGGACTTGCCTGCAATAATATTAACCTGACCCACAAGGCCAAACTGAGGGTTGATAAGGAATCTCATAAAGTTCTGAATGTCATGCTGTAAGACTGGGGGACTTACATCTAGCAAGCAAAGAGCAAGTCATTACCACCAGAAAACATACAGCACAAGTCATCCTGCAGTGGTCATCTAGGTATGCACACCCGGCTACAGAGTGAATCTCACACGGACTGATGCTGTCAGACTGTCCCTTCAGCAATCTACTGAGAGAATAAATCAATAGAAAGTGAAAGTCTCAGAAATAAAACTGTTCAGAATTTTTGGCAAATAAACTAGATATAGCTGGATTGTCATAGACGTGCAATTAGACAACAGCTCCTCTGTGCTGGGATTGTTGCCAGTTTGAAGGTATGTGTTTTATACACAAATATAGCCTGACAAGTTGTGCAAATAGCTGGAAAATTGGCAGACGTAGACTGCGCATACATGCACTGAAAGAGACACACAGATATTAAAACTGCAAAAGCATAATATTGCAGATACAGGAAATCCTGCCCCTTTCCACTAGCTTCAAAACACATACATTTCTTTTTCCCTTTCGTTTTAATCTTGCAAGTCTTCTTTATACATTAATTCCTATTTTTGTGCAATAACAAGTTAGTATCAGTGATGGTGGCCACAAAACTGTCAGATTGTTAATAAAAACATTGAGTTTACTAATGCCCTTATGGTAGGGAAATCTACCATCCTTATCCAGAGTGGGCTTATGTGTAATTCAAACTCACAATAATGTGGTTAGCACAGCATGAGCCAACAGGCGCCAGATTTGGACATGATAAAGGTACACCTAGGCCAGTGAGCTGGGAGGTAAAATTGTTGCTGAAAATGTGTTGCTGGAAAAGCGCAGCAGGTCAGGCAGCATCCAGGGAATCCTGGATGCTGCCTGACCTGCTGCGCTTTTCCAGCAACACATTTTCAGCTCTGATCTCCAGCATCTCCAGTCCTCACTTTCTCCAGGTAAAATTGTTGTCAGCCATTGTTGTCACAGTCATTCTCACTGAACCATGTGCTTGAGTCAATACAATTCTCCATCACCATCTCTCGTTATGTCCTTTTCCATCAATATGGGCCCATTAGAGATGGGGGCACGGTGGTGTACATCAAAAGACAGCAGCTCTGGGAATCATTAACATTGACTCCAAAACCCATTAAATCATGTGGCATCAGGTTAAATAAAATGTGCAAAGGTGCTGTTCGCCAAATATGATCCTGCCTCACAGGAATGCATCCTTTTCCTTCTATGTTGAACACCTCTTGGAAGACACAATGAATGTAGCCAAGGCAAGTGTGGAGCACTTCAGTCTTCAATGTCCATTACCAAGAGTGCCTTGATAGTCCCTCTAATGACAAAACTGCCTGAGCTCTAAAGAACACATCCCTGGGGAAAATGGTGAGAAAATCAACACAAGGCAAAATCTACTTGACCCCATTCTCACCAAGCTAACCGCTGCAGATACATGTCCAAGAATGCTGTCAATTGGACTGACTATTGCACAGACCTTGTTGATGTAATGGCCTGTCCTCATACTAAGGACACTCACTCATCATGGCGTGTGGTACTACTACCATGTTAAATAGAATAGATTTGTAATAGATTTAGTAATTCAAACACGAACATTCATAAGAAACTCTGGGTCATCAGCAGCAGAATTATATTCCAATACAACCTGTAATAAGCCCAGCATAATCCTTATTCTACCATTACCACCAAGCCTGGTTCATTAAACAGAGTAAAGAACGTACTAGGAACAGCATCAGGTATTGTTAAAAAGTGAGGTTTTAACCTGATGAAGCTACAACATATATTGCATGCTAAACAGCAGAAACAGCATTCTCTACACAGAACTAAATGATCCCTTAGCCAATGAATCAGATTAAAGCTCTGCAGTCCTGTCAGGAAATGTAGTGGACAAGGAAATAACAGGGGATGGTTCCATGAATATCCCAATCCTCAGTGATGGTGGAGTCGAGCAAATGAATGCAAAAGACAAAGCTGAAACCTTTGCAACAGAATTGTCAAGTGAACAAACCAACATTGCATATTTCCCACTATCACAAAAAGCAAGTCTTCCACCAATTCAATTGACTCCAAAGGCTATGAGCCCCAATAATATCCAAACTGTAATATTGAAGACTTATGCACCCTAACTAGCCATGCTTCTATCCAAACTGTTCCAGTACAATACTGACATTTACCTGACTTAACAAAAAAAAAATGTCCAGGTGTTCCCTGTCCACAAAAAGCAGAATAATTCTTCTATCTTTCATTCCAGAAATCCTTGTAATTCGCTCCTTCCTTCTGACCAACATTATGTTTTAATTGCAGGGTGACAGTGGATTGCTAAAATTAAATAAGAACGTTAGTTAACTTGATTTCAAAATTCTTTGCAACCATGTTCTAAAATAGCTGAATTCTAAAAGTGCAGTAGGAATAAGACCATAAAACCTTGAGATATGGGAGTAAAATTAGACCATTCAGCTCATCACTTGTGCTCTGCCATTCAATTATGGCTCTTTTGTCTCTCAACCCCATTTTCCTGCCTTCTCCCTGTAACCTTTGATCCCCTCAATCATCAAGAACCTATCTATCTCAATGACTTGTTCCCCACAGCCCCCTGCGACAATTAGTTCCACAGATTCACCATCCTCTGGTTGAAGAAATTCATCTTAATCTCAATTCTAAAGGATAGTAACTTCACTCTCAGGCTGTACCTTCAGATCCGAGACTCTCCTAGCAATGGAAACATCTTTCATATGTTCACCCTATCCAGGCCTCTCAGTATTCTGCAAGTTTCAATGAGATTCCCCTCATCTTTCGAAACTCCATTGAGTGAAGATCCAAAGTTCTCAACCACTCTTTATATGGCAGTGTGACTATCTATGACATCAGAGTAGAATTTGATCATCAAGAATGCCTTCTTAAATTGAACTGAATAAGAATGTGTGCAACCTCTCCCTTGTTTAGAGTTAAACCTAGCTCAGTGGTAAAATAATTGTGGTGTTAGAGGTCAATTATCTCAACTGCAGACTGTGCCACATAAAATCCCAAGACAGTACATTATGTTCAACCACGTTTAGATGCTTCGTCCATGGCTCATCTGTCATCATAAGGTCAGAAGTGTAGATATTTGTGTACAGTCCCATTCATAACCCCTCAGACAATGTGCCACTGAATGCTCATATGCAATAAAACCTGGATAATTACCCAGACTTTGGTCAATAAATGCCAAACAAAATTCACAGCACAGGTAGTGAATTACACCAACAGGAGCGATTCTAAACACCTCCTCGTTAACATTCAATGGCATTTCCAATTCCAAAGTCTTAACCATGACTATAACCAGACCAGCCACCTAAATACTTTGTCTACAAGAACAGGTCATTGGCAAACCATTTTTTGGTAAATGACTCACCTCCAGTTTTTGCAATATCAAATCCACTACTTGAAAGGGATAAGTCAAGAATATCCACATCTCTTCAGTGAATAACCAAGTCTGAAAATGTTGTCTTGTTGGACTTGCACTTTCTTCAAAAGCATTACAATTGAGTTTTAGATGGCTTGTCTAAAATTGAAATTGTCGGGTGAGTTACTAATCTTCAAGGATATTTTTTTGGCTTGAAAGATATTTATCAAAACTAACATAGTTGTGGCCAGCATAATCATTAAATCTTAGCAGACTGTGTTATGAAGGTGGTTCTGGCACCATTACCATAACAGAAGCAAGAGGACATGTTGTTCTTGTTTTGAGGGCCCAGGCTGCTGATGAGTTCATAAGGTCAGTCAGAAGAACATTAAAGACTAAGCTGTGCTTTCTGTTCAATTCCTGTGACATTTCAGCCCTCATCATCCATGCATCAAGCAGAAATGCTAAAGGGAAACAACGCAAGGTAAAATAATTTGAGTAGCTTGTGATATTTTGCTGTTCCACTTCTAAATGAGGGAGTAGTTAATTCCTATAATGTAGTTTGCATTTATAACAAACCAAAATATCCAACATCAAATGACTAAGTTCAATGTTAAAGCTCAGGCATAAATGACATTTGGAAAAGGAAACAGAACGGGTAGCATTGTGGAAACAAACCCCAATGTAAATTTGTAATTCCCATTTAGTGAATAGAGACCAGTGGTTATTAATCCTCTTTATTGGTTAAGTAATCCTACAAACATACTGTGAAATTCTGAGGTACACCAGCCCTCCCTGTCTTTTCCCCTCTGATCGTGGATGTGCTGTATCATAACACAAAAATGAAAACAAATTAAAACACCACTGTATACTTTTTTAAAAAAAATGTATTCCTGGAATGTGGATGTCATTGGTTAGGCCAGTATTTATTGTCCATCCCTAGTTACGCAGAGGGCAGTTAAGAGTCCACCATATTGCTGTGGGTTTGGAGTCAAATGTAGGCCAGACCAGGATAGCAGATTATTTCCCTGAAGGACATTAATGAACCTGGTGTGTTTTCCAATAATCATCAACAGTTTCATGGTCCTCATTAGACTTCTAATTCTATAATTTTAAATGGAATTCAAATTCTACCATTGGAAAGAATAACAGGAAAGCAGAGTACCAGGTCAATGGAAACATTCTTGTAGTGTGGATGTGCAGAGGAATCTTGGAGTCCATGGACATAGATCCCTGAAAGTTGCCACCCAGGTGGATAGTGCTGTTAAGAAGGCATACGGTATGTTAGGTTTCATTGGTAGAGGAATTGAGTTCTCGTGCCGCAATATCATGCTGCAACTGTACAAAACGTTAGTGCGGTCACACTTGGAATATTGTGTACATTCTGGTCTCCCTATTTCGGGAAGGATATAGAAGCATTGAAAAAGGTGCAGAGGAGATTTACCAGGATGTTGCCTGGTTTGGAGGGAAGGTCTTATGAGGAAAGGCTGAGAGACTTGGGTCTGTTCTTATTGGAAAGAAGAAGGCTAAGAGGGGATTTGATAGAGACATACAAGATGATCAGAGGATTGGATAGGGTAGACAGTGAAAGTCTTTTTCCTAGGATGATGGCGTCAGCTTGTATGAGGGGGAATAACTACAATTTGAGGGATGATAGATTTAAGACAGATGTCAGAGGCAGTTCTTTACTCAGATGAAATGCCCTACCTGCCAATGTAGTTAACTCAGCCACATTAGGGAGATTTAAACAATCCTTGGATAAGGACATGGATGATGATGGGACAGTGTAGGGGGACGAGCTGAGAATAGTTCACAGGTCGGCGCAACATCAAGGGCCGAAGGGCCTGTTCTGTGCTGTATTGTTCTATGTTCTATCTGCTATGGTGGATTCAAATCTGGGCCCCAGAACATTATTTTGGGTTGAGGATTAACAGTCTAGCAATAATACCACTAGCCATTGCATTACTTTTGTTATTTTCCACGAAATTTAAAAATTATCTTGAAAAGTTGAAATATTTGTACGTTAATAAGGAACATTTATCATGCTCTGTGCAATTTAGCAGGAAGGGCCAGCAGTAGTCAAAAGCAATGCTGAATATTAGAAACATTGTCAGGTGTCTCATTCTATAGACACCATCCTGAGCATTCCTTCCCTGTCACCTCTTGGGAAGCTTGGTACTAATATGTACACAGATAAAGTGAACATTATCTAAAAATAAGGCCCATTGTGATGTGGGGGAACTGGATTAATTAAAGTGTTCAGTGACTGTGTTGTACTTTGAACAGATTTCCCTGCATATTTAAGCAGAGTCAGTACATTAATATCAGAGCCACATTTATGAAGTGTAGAAATCATTTTTTAAACACACAAGGTATTGTACACTCACTTACTAATTATGTTCATAAGCTGAAAAGTATTTTTGTATCTATGTGCCCGTTACAGTATTTTGAAACAAATTTAATTTTGTTGCATAACTGAAGCTTAATGAATATTTTGGATATTGCCCTGTTAACCTTCCTGTTTTCTGACTGACTCTAATTGAACTTCCTGAAAATTGCTTATGTTTAAATTGGAAAAATGAGTACGTGTAATTAAGTCACAAGAATATCTCACAATGTTTTATTTCACACTGGTACATGGCAGAATTGACCTTCAGCGGTGTTTTCAACTTTTCATAATTGAGATTGATGAGGGACAGTGTTGCAGAGCTGGATATGCAGAAGAATACACTATGTGGGGAAAATGGAGCAGGAGCAGACTCAGGGCCTCTCTGTCAACTGACAAACAGCTCACAAAATGGGTAGAACAGTCTGCAGTAATGAGGAGATCAGTTTGGTGCAAAATTTGTCTGATGGCGCCTCAAGTTTATTGTCCACAACAGTGAGCACTTGCACACTTTAGTATTTAAGGAAATGAAGATTTGATAAGGGATGAAAAGCTCTATTCCTCAGATTATCTGAGACATTCTGTTGTCAGGATGTCACAAATCTATAGCGGAAATTCTCTGACTCATGCTGTATTGGCGTGCTCAATCTCTGAATTCACCCTTAATCTTCCAGTGGAGCCAATTCAAACCCTCAGGTCATGTAACGGGAGATATCCCTTCTTTCATCTTCTGGCTGTGTTTCAAAATACAATTCCATAACCCTCAGGAGTATGATAAAAAATACAGAATCTCTGCATTTTAATATTCATTTCATCGATGGTGGATTCTAATGTTACACCTGCCTGAGGTGCTACATTGGAAAATGAGCTCATAAATTTTGTTCCAATGCAAAACAAAACTGCGTAACACTTGTCTTGTTTTGACTGCCAGATCCCAACCCCCTACAAAGCACCCAACAACAGCATACCATGCTGAAAAGTGCAAAGGAAATGAAATACCTGGAGCTCCTAAAAGATAAAAAAAAGATTGGAGTTATCCAATTTACTTTAAGAGCCTGTCTGTCTTGTATTATTATCTGGGCAAGTGCCAGCATCAACTTCCAGAACCTCTCTATTATAGACAATATGATCAGGCCAGGAACTCGAAAATGTTAGTCCCAAGATAAATCCCTTGATAAATATCTCCAAGAAATAAAATGAGGAAATCTCAAGGTCGACAATAAACAAAAATTCCTAACCCAAAGAGAGAAAATGCTGGAAAATCTCAGCAGGTCTGGCAGCATCTGTAAGGAGAGAAAAGAGCTGACGTTTCAAGTGTAACTGACCCTTTGTCAAAGTTTTGACAAAGGGTCAGTTAGACTTGAAACGTCAGCTCTTTTCTCTTCCTACAGATGCTGCCAGACCTGCTGAGATTTTCCAGCATTTTCTCTTTTGGTTTCAGATTCCAGCATTTGCAGTAATTTGCTTTTAACAAAAATTCTTAAATAGGTCAGACAAATTGCTCAGCGATATCAAACCGAGAGTATCTAATACATGGTGTTATCAGCTGGTATACATTGCTGAATGATCTTATGTCTGAAGACAACTTTTATTGGTAATTATAACCAATGTACCATACTAGGCGAAAGTAAGTACTGCAGATGCTGGAGATTACAGTCAAGAGTGTGGTGCTGGAAAAGCACAGCAAGTCAGGCAGCATCCAAGAAGCAGGAAAATTGATGTTTCAGGCAAAAGCCTTCATCAAGGCATCAGGGCTTCATCATTTCTAATGATGGGCTTTTGCCCGAAACGTCGATTTTCCTGCTCCTCGGTTGCTGCCTGACCTGCTATGCTCTTCCAGCACCATACTCTCCAATGTATCATACTGTCATGTGCAGCTCAGCAGGTGTCTCAATTATTTCAAAGCTGTTTAGACAACTTGGTGAGATCACACCTCTGTAATATGTCAGTGATATTGTTCTTATAGTAACTTCACTCAGTCAATTCATATCCAAATGCAACACTCATTACATCATGGCCACAACTTTCACGTGGTAACACTGCACCAATGTACGTCAGATGCAATATAACTCTCAAGTACGTAACCTGGTAATGTATCCATGGATGGCACCAGACAATACCAAAGCTGTGTATGTCACCCAGGGACACTCTTTGGTACAAAATTGGGTGTAGAATGATTATGCTGCATTTCCACTTTGGAGAGAAATCTCTGTCTTGTGTCGGAAGTGGGTGATATTTGCATTCAATCCCTTCCAACCTGATATGATATAAGAAATAAGGTGCCAATGTTGGGCTGATGTCAGGTACCAGAATTCACAATATTCCTGGCTCCTGGTTTCAAACATATTGGATACCAAGAAGATAGTGACCTGTATTGGAATGACAGAAGTAGGTTCGACAGGAGTGTTGCAGACTGGGAGCACTGCAAGAAATTCCAGCAAATTAATTTGAGATTAGTGTTTGCATAAAGGAAATCAGCAACAACTTGTTCTCTTTAGCACGACCATGCCTAACACCTTTACCCTACACACAGCAGGCATCCAAGGTGAACCAGTTTTGACTCAGATGTCCACCTGATAACATGCAAATGATCACCAACATGGCACAGAGCCTGTTCTGCTGTATGGTAACAGAGCTGAAGTGAATGTTTAATCACAGCTTACCTGCAATCTAAGAAGCTACTGTCCTAACATTATTAATACAGTTTACATTTGGAAAAAACATATATATTTCAGCTGACCATCGATAAAAATGAACATGGCATTTTCTTATAACCTGAGCACTGCTGGCCTTTCGTTTTCAAACAGATTAGTACCATTTTAAAATCTTATTGGATGTATACTAGTTTACTAAGAACAAAAAAATATTTTTGTGTGAGCACATTAGGCTTAACATTCATTGGTGATGCTGTGCACATATTTTTAGTTGATTCATGCAAAGTGGGCATCATTGGCTAGGCCAACAGTTATTGCCTTGGGAAGGTAATGGTGAGCTGAAAATGTGTTGCTGGAAAAGCGCAGCAGGTCAGGCAGCATCCAAGGAACAGGAGAATCGACGTTTCGGGCATAAGCCCTTCTTCAGGAAGGGCTTATGCCCGAAACGTCGATCCTCCTGTTCCTTGGATGCTGCCTGACCTGCTGTGCTTTTCCAGCAACACATTTTCAGCTCTGATCTCCAGCATCTGCAGTCCTCACTTTCTCCTCGAAGGTAATGGTGAGCTGACTTCTTGAGATGCTACAGTCCACATGCTGCAGGTAGATCCACAGTATCATCAGTGTGAGGATCCCAGCATTTTGCCCCAGTGACACTGAAGCAACAGCAATACGTTTCAGGATAGTCAAGATGGTGAATACTTGGAGGGGAACTTACAGTTAGTGGTGTTCCTATGTGTGAGCTGTCCTTGTCCTCCTAGATAGTAGTAGTGGTTATGAGTTTGGAAGGAGCTGTCTCAGGAGGCTTGGCGAATTTCTGCAAGACACCTTGTACATAATACACACTGTTGCTACTGAGCATTGGTGGTGTAGGGAGTGAATGTTTTTCATTGATGATGTCAAGCTTCTTGAGTGTTGTCGGAGCTGCACCCATCCAGGCAAGCAGGGAGCATTCCATCACACTCCTGACTTGTGTCTTGTTGATGGTGGATAGGCTTTGGGTGTCAGGAGGTGAGTTACTCGCTGCAGGATTCCTGGTCTCTGATCTATTCTTGTAGCTGAATTACTTATATGGCTATGTAAGTTTAGTCTCTGGTCAATAGTAACCCCCAGAATATTGATAATGGAGGATTCAGTGATGGTAATGCCATGGAATGTCAAGATACAGAGATTAATTTCACTCTTGCTGGAGATGATCATTCCCTGGCACTTGTGCAGTGTAAAAGTCAAAATTGGAGACAGGAATGTCTTGATCTTTGATTGCAGCACTGTAAGGCTGGATATAATTTCTAGCCTTGGATCAATAGGACTCTTAATTTTGAATTAGAAGATTATGGTTTAAGTTCTTCTCTAGGGATTTGAACACGGGAAGCTCGAATAATGGCTCAGCATAACAGCAGGTATGCTGCAATCCTAAATGCACTATTGTTCAGATGAAGTGTTGAAGTTCTGTCAGCCCCTCACATAGATATTTAAAAAAATACACTATGTTGAATAGAGCAGGAGGTTTCCTCCAATATTCTGACAAATATGTATACCTCAACCAATGTCACTACACCATAGTTTCTGATTACTCATGTCATTGCTGTTTGTGGGATCTTGCCATGCAGAAAGTGAGTGCTATACATCCTTCTGTTACGGGAATCACGTTTTGAAAGTACTGCAATTGGCTGTGAAACACATTTGAATAACTGGGGTCATGAACATTGCTCAAGATTGTTACTAAGAATATCGCTAATTTGAAGTAAAAGGAACAATCCAAGCACATAGGTTTTATTTAGCTAAGTATGACAAATTGGTACATCTGATCATTATTCCGACTTTACAGTCAAACCCAGTCCAACCACTTTCACGTATCCCAGTCCAAGGATTTCACACTGCCTCTCCATGTCAGACATTCAGCTGCTAGCATTTCTTGAATTAGTCCTTTAATAGTTACGATTACAGCAACAACCCCATCATTAAAACTGAGAAAATTATACAAGAATACTGATTCAATGCAACCTTATTATTAGCCACACTTAAGCTAACTACACAAGGCAGCTGCTTGTGCTTTTTTAAACTGAGTTGCCACAATCGTCACCATGGCAGCCGTCAATCGTCACATGTGAAGATAAACCAGATAGGTACTGTTCCATTCTATAAGCTGGTTGCTTTCCTTCTATTTTCACCTATTTCTTTTGCAATTTTCTTCTTCTTTCTCCACTTTGTTCTTTCCATGCAGCAGCAGAACTTGCTTGCTTTCCACTAATGTTTTGGACTCCCCTAGTGAGGTGACTTTGTTGAACACATGAGAACTGAGGTGTCTTGCCAGGGTAGGTGCTGAAAGGGTGTTTTCAAAAGCCAGAACTAGGGGTTGTTGTTTAAAGATGAATGTCTCCTGTTGAAGGTGGAAATGATTGAGGATTTCTCACCATTTGGAAAATCATCATTGAAATTCCCTTCCACAGATGATGGTGCGGCTAAACTGAATCTTTCAGACAACCACCACTGGCACCATTTTGTGTGAGAAAGCTGGAGTCTTGGCAACCTTAAGGTGGATTTGCTTCCACCATCATCTCTTTAAATTGGCACCTACAGAACCTGTTTTGCCTAGTGTAGTAGATGAAAACCACCAGGTGGTCCTGATGAGGTGAAATTACTATATTGTCAGGTAAATCAAGTAAATGTTACATTGGTGTAATATACATTATTATAAAGATTGTGAGGAGACCTAAAATTGAGATCAGTTAACTTACTGTTTCTGTTTTGTACTTAACATGGTAGCCAAAGTGTCTGTTTGAAGTTAAGTTGATTCTTGCAATAGAGTCACTGAGCTAATCTCATACGAACTTGCATAAGATGGTCCCTATGTAGTGACAAAATGATCATAGAATCATAGAGATGGTCGAGCATGGAAACAGACCCTTCGGTTTCTTCAAAACCCAAAGTTGTTCCAGAGTTGTTTCCCCTATCTCCACCCAATTTGTGATGACTCCATTAGGTGGATCCTAATACAGTCTTTGGTGTTAACTCTTTCAAAACCATTACCTTGAACAACTGATAACAGTGAACACTGAATATGTTAACGAGGTGTTACACAGACAATTGAATATATTAAGGTAGAGTTACAAAGATCTTTGATTGATAGGGTAATCAATAGTAATGGGGAACAGGCAAGAGAGTGACATAAAGGCCACAGTCAGCTGTGATGTTATTGAATGACAGGGCAGACTCCATAAGTTTATCCTCCCTTCTATTTCTTATGAGCTTATGTGCGCTGTTCCAGCTTTGAGAACTGAGCCTAAGCTGTCATCATCGAAGCAGGATGGCACTGGATATGGTCGACTTCTTGCAAGCTCCTGTGTGCGGGTCTAAGTTTCCTATTTCCTACAATTGTTCTACACTGTTTAAACTTAATAGACCTGTGTTTTTGTTTTTGCTGCTGTTACCTATTATTTACTATCTATACTACTTAGCTATGTGATCTGCCTGTATTGCTCACAAGGCAAAGCCTTTCACTGTGCCTCGATACGCGTGACAATAAATTCAATTCAATTCAATTCAATTCAATTCATGTTTTTGATCAGACTCATGAATTGGAGCCAGAGCAGGATCTCTGTCTAATTTATCTCCCTGGTCTATTACTGTAAACCAGTTGTTGTTATCGGAAGCATCGGATATCTCAGCCAAAGCAGAGAGTTGGGGCGGCACGGTAGCACAGTGGTTAGCACTGCTGCCTCACAGCGCCAGAGACCCGGGTTCAATTCCCGCCTCAGGTGACTGACTGTGTGGAGTTTGCATGTTCTCCCCGTGTCTGCGTGGGTTTCCTCCGGGTGCTCCGGTTTCCTCCCACAGTCCAAAGATGTGCAGGTCAGGTGAATTGGCCATGCTAAATTGCCCATAGTGTTAGGTAAGGGGTAAATGTAAGGGTATGGTGTGCGTTGCGCTTTGGCGGGGCGGTGTGGACTTGTTGGGCCGAAGGGCCTGTTTCCACACTGTAATGTAATCTAATCTAATCTAATCTAATTCCCACCATTTGTTCTGCAATCTGTGAGCATTTTTAAAAATATATTATTACTTCTAGAATTCTGGTCTCCCTGCTAGAGAACAAATGTTGTGAAACTTGAGAGGGTTCAGAAAAGATTTACAAGCATGTTGCCAGGGTTGGAAGGTTTGAGTTATAGGAAGAGGCTGAATAGGCTCTTTTCCTGGAGTGTCGGAGGCTGAGGGGTGTCCTTATAGAGATTTATAAAATCATGAGGAGCACAAATAGGGTAAATACTCTGGGTCTTTTCCCCAGAGTAAGGGAGTCAAAATCTAGAGGGCCATCAGTTTAAGGTGGGAGGGGAAAGATTTAAAAAGGACCTAAAGGGCAACTTTTTCATGCAGAGGATGTGTTTATGGAATGAACTGCCAGAGGAAGTGGTGGAGGCCGGTATAATTACAACATTTAAAAGGCATTTGGATGGGTATAGGAATAGGAAGGGTTTAGAGGGATATGGGCCAAATGCTGGCAAATAGGACTGGATTAATTTAGGCTACCTGGATGAGTTGGATGGAAGGGTCTACATCTGTGCTCTATTATCTCTATGACTCTATGATCATTTTGTCACTACATGGGTCTCTCTTAAGTAAGATCGTATGAGATTGGCTCAGTGTCTCCAATCCAAGAATCTACTTATCTTCAGACAGATACTGTGGAGAAAGTAATTCCCTTCGTCCACCATGTTAAGTACAAAATAGAAGCAGTAAGTTAACTGACCTGCAACATTCTTTTTTCAGCTCTCTTGGTTTTCTGACTTGTCACACGCTCCCAGGATGCTCAACAGCAACTTTGCCCTATCCTAACCCTTGTCCCCTGAACTTTGCACTCTGCCTTTCCTTGCCATTAAGGGTGTGCCCTCCCACTTGCCCCACAGCTGGTGATGCAGGAGCACGGGTGAATACAATTAAAATCTTGAGAACAAACACATTCCACCCACTTCTGCGAAAGAGGTTGCACAGTGGTAAACAACTTGAGAGAGATACACAAAGGAAAATAAGCAAGGATGGGAAATGTAAATTACACACACTTAGAAAGAAATTGTTAGCTTATTAATTAATCCTATTTCCTGTCCCATGACTTTGTATTGTACTGTATTGGATTCCTATCTGCATTGGAAGATTATTTTTCAGAAAATCAAGCCATTTTGTAATTATTGTTAATTTTCTACAGTTCACCAGTTCAATGAGGTTACATTCCAGACAGTGTGCAGAACCTGACACTACAATTTTAAACCTCATTTTGTGAAATTCTAGCTATTTCCTGGTGTGCTTATTTTATAAGGGTCGGTGAAGATAGCCAAATACAGTGCACATAGTTGGAAAATGGGGTTGGATAACATTAATTCTGTAAATCAGTGACCATAATATGTTTCAAGAATTTTTTAGATTAGATTCCCTACAGAGTGGAAACAAGCCCTTTGGCCCAATTAATGCACCTAACACTGTGGGCAATTTAACATGGTCAATTCACCTGACCTGCACATCTTTGGATTGTAGGAGGAAACCAGAACACCTAGAGAAATCCCATGCAGACACAGGGAACAGTGCAAACTCTACACAGACTGTCACCCAAGGCTGGAATTGAACCTGGGACCCTGGTGCTGTGAGGCAGCAGTGCTAACCACTGAACCACCATGCCACCCAAAGAAGAAAGCATTTTTTTGTTCAAAATATTCCCCTAATGTTACTATGAGAAAAACTCCCTCATTCAATTTGTTTGCTCATTTCAAAGGCCCTTTATATACTAATTTCTTGGTCTTTTATTTTTGTTGGTGATGGTTGCCATTGCCTTCTTCTGCGAGACAAGGCATACTTCTGCAAAGAGATGTGATACACTCACCGCACATTTGGCCCATTGTACACGTACTGCTTTTTTGCAAAAACTACACAGTTAGCCCCAATTACTTACAAAACTACAACACATTCCCTTTAGAAGGTTAGTATTGAGTCTTCTTCCTTTAAGTCTTCAAACATAATGGAATCTTGTCTTTTGCTTCTTTGATTCTCCTATGATGAGGAGATCTGCAAAGAAGGAATTGCTTGTACCCCAGACGTTTCTGTCAATATTCACTTTATGAGGTATCTTTGGATTTTCTGAGGGACCAATCCTGGAATGCATCTTGGAAAACGCACTATTATCTGTGTGCCTTGCTTATGTGATTGGATTCTGAAAATAACATTCCAAGATTAGATTGAACAGCAGCATAGCCAGTATCCAAGAATAAAATAAAAACAAAAGACACGAAAATCTGAAATCAAAACAGAAAATGCTGGAGAACTCAGCAGTTTGGCGGCATCTGTGTACAGAGAAGCAGAGTTAACATTCCGATATGTTCTTCTTCAGAACAGTTCCAAAAACAAGTCAGACAGAAACATATTTGAAATGTTAACTTTGTTTCTCTCTCCACAAATGCAGCCAGACCTGCTATGTTTCTCCTGTTTTCATTTCTAACCTGTGCCATGCCGGCAGACCAGAAAATGTACAAAAATGTTATTCCTGCCACATTGGGCAAAGATAGTTTGGCCTGCACACGATCAGCTGCACTTTTCATTGAGTACAGACAATAGAGTCTCTTTCATTCAAGTAACTAGTTGGGTGGTACTCTTACAAAACCTAAATCATAACCAATTAGATTATTTTAACTACATCCATGGATGTCGGACATTATTCTGGCATACTTGACCCAGATCAAAATTTGTTTCCTTTTCATTCCTCAGTTCAGTTGCCCTTATTAATACATAAATCGGAGGAGGAACAAAACTTTTGCAGATGTATTTAGTACCTTGTCAACTCACTCGGAGAAATCTCTACAATGTATACCTCATAAAGTGAATAACTCTGTTGTTCAGCGATTGCTGTTGTCCAGCATTAGCTAGACTTAATTGGAGGATTAACATGGACCACTGAGAACCTATTGGTGGTATCTAACATTGTAAAATGATTGAATTATCACTGAGAACTATTGAGATATCATTGAGTGGAATGCCAGCTTGTCTTTTAATAGACTACAGAACATCCTGTTTTTTCAGCTTATTATGAGACACTGCATATTTGAAATTTTAGCTTCTAATTATCATCTTCACAAAATACCAATAACAGGTGAGAGAATTGTAATGCTTAATTAACTGAACCCTTGGTTTTAAAATTTGCAGGTATCACACCTTTCTGTTTCCTGCTCATTAATACGATTTCAGGGTACTAACTGCGTTTTTCACATTCCTAATGGGTCTGAAATCATATCCCGCTAGCCCTTCTGAATTAAATATGCCTTTCACTCTGTAAGCTGGAGCAGCAGGTGCTGAGAGTTGGACAGGAAGTAAATCTGACGGGGAAAATAATGAGGAATGGCATAAAACAGAAGATTTCGAGCTCCAAGATGTTCTGATGCTGCACCGGAAGTCTTGGTGGAAGATGAATGAGGTCCAGTGCCCCCAGTAGACCAGAACCCCATCCAAACAGATAGCTGTGGGGATCAATTCTAATAGTGCAGTCACAAAGACTTAGAGGAAGTGGCAGTAGATGTTCAACAACACACTTGAGAGTTATAGTCAATGAACACATCTTTAAATGCCATATCTTAAACATCTCAATGAGTAAGGACTCAGGCCTGACATTTATATGGTTCACACCTTTAACATGACTGTAAGCCTCACACTCACATCTCACTGCTTGTACACACTACCAGGTATTTAACCATGAAAGCTGTATTCCCTGAAATGAACCAAGGGTCACTGATATACTGGTGCTGTCTTGCAGGACAGGGTAGCTCACAACTGAAAGTAACAGGAAGCAACTGGAGAAGGGCAAAAGGTGCATGTCTGAGCTCCCATTGAGAACATGATGTTGTTACAATGGCTCCTGTTAAAGATTTGTCTAGCAATGCCTAATCCTCTTCTAACGTTCCCCTAAGTCTCTTCTGAATGACAACCTAGAGGTGATTTCAACATGGACCTCTTACTTTCTCTCTCACTTCATCATAACTTTACTCTTGCATCTTTTACCTTTCAGTTACCCATGAATGTTAAACTGACTAGTACCAGGAAGATAGTGGTGAAGACACGCCATCATTTGATTTCACACTCACTGCCATCTGTTCTGATACTGGCATTGCATGAGTCTCAGAGGATACAGTTTCAGTACACATTGAAACATCAGTTACAAGTGTGCTGCAGGCAGTATAGGAGGCAAGCATGGTGGGGAGAGATCAGCTCACCAGAGGACAAGTTGCCACACAAGTTCTGCTGCAGAGGTCTCCCTGGACAACACAGCCCTCCTTCCATCTGTTCCCAAAAGAGTTGCTTTTTGAAGGTCCTCTCCAGATAAGGCCCCCCTGCTACATGTGGTGGTACCATATTGGTCCTGAACATCACCCTTATTGCACAAACAGTGGTCACTATCGAGCCAATTTCATGGATACCCATGCCACTATCATGTTCCATTATTTGCACAATGTTTGAGAATTTAGTTAATTCATCCTGACAATCTATGATCAATGGACTCCAACACAAAACAATGTGTATGATGATTCATTTATATTCTGTAAATTAAGGAGAACTGCAAATTGCAACAGATTGTGCTCATTTGCATGTTGAAATGATTGTAGTTATCCAATCCATTTATAATATTGCAAATTATTTTTATTTTTATTGGTTATCAATATGCTTTTAGTTATAATTATTTGTTTCATTAGTATTGCCATTACAATTTGATACCTACCTCAATGATGAATTTTCGATAAGTTGATTATCTACCTATTACATAAACTGTTTAAGGCCAACAACCCTCATGAATGTCTAGAGATTGTGGCAGTTATCTAACATACAAGAAAATGTGCTGTGTGCTAGAACAGCATCAATGGGCTTGACTATGCAGAATTTTTAACAATAACTTGCTACTTTAACTATCAGTGTGAGAGCCCCACAGGACTACCTGTGTCTTATTTAGGTCAAGCAAAATAATCCATCATACAATCCCCAAATGTGGCTGCAGACAGCTACTGGTGGTCTCATTGTTTCTTCTACAATCTATGCCAGTCATCCTGTTAATGGGATTGTTCATTTCAATGGAAATGTTAGCTGAGGGATCAATCTATTTCACCAAAGGAAAAAATTGCAATTTTACAGGAGCAATTCAGATTTCATACAAAGCATTTCTAATTGGTGCTGCAATTAGTCTTCTGTAACTCCGTGCTACGAAATACTACACAGTCCCATGCATTCAAAAATGAGGGGAAATACATACATTCTTTTCTGTTTTCCAGGAAGGGACTCAAAACGTCCCACCAAATAAAGCCTCTTTTGTTAGAGGAGTAAAAGATGACTTACTGCGGTATAACATGAGGCATACAGAGGTGCCTTGAGCTGATAGCTCTGTTTTTGCTGGTCATTTCCCATAGCACTGACCTGCTGCTCAGTATGACCAGACAGCCTTACTCAATAGCCAAACTAAAAAAGCATTTCATGGATGTGTTTAAGAGCGATGAGTTGCTGAATGATATTTGTGTTCTCAACTCTCGATGCACTGGCACACATACAGGTTACCAAGACACACTGAAATGTCCTAACATTTTTATGACCAATTCTGCTTTGACCAAATAGCTGGGTGAACTGCTACAACTAGTTTAGGGCAAGTTGTCCATTTACAAGGAGAAGACCTTACATGAGTTGTGTATCAGTCGCAATACAGTGTCCAACATGTTTGTTTGACATTGCTAGTGTGTCAGCAATATACGTTAATAGATGTCATAGATATCTGCACTAATTCATGGCTATCTAGACCTACCACCAATGTCTAAATCAGTACTAGTTCAAACTCAGCCCTGTTCAGTTTCAATGATACTATATATGTCCAAAGAGATGATGTTGTTATGTGATTCCCACTAGGCCACTGCTCATTAATTTCTCTGTTGGGTTCCATGAGAAACATGTCTTTGATGGAATGACAACTTACCTTGTATACTTTGCATATTTCCGATATATTGATGATATGTTTGATACATTGAATCTGTAGCTGAATGTAAAAATCCTAACGTCTTAGTGGAAAAGGAGCAGTCTAATGAGCTCCCCTTTTCTGATGTCTTATTTAATAACTCACAATACAACATCAACATTCAATGTGATTCTGCAGCAAGATAATATTTGTTGGATAATCCTGAATGTAACATGAATTATGCTGACAACTGATTTAGGATTGTCAGTTAGGCTCACAATGTGGTGCGCTTGTGTCTACTGAAGCTACTTACGTTAGTACACAGGGTCTTGTTCTTTGCAAACAGAAAGAACATGTAACCACACTGCACCTGTTTCAGATTAACAAAATAGGTGACAGCCATTCCCTGGCTCGTTTCTCACAGCAATTCCCTGCACAGTAAGAATCAACCTGCCAGCTCTAAGATTTAACAAGGATGGGCTGTTAACTTTCAATCAACATTAATAGGTGCGTTAAACATGGCAAGATCTCTACCAATCAGATTTCACTTTCCAATCAATTCAAGTTCTGTAGCAAAGACACTGCTTGTCACTGGCCACTTGGGTGTTTCCTTTCTTCCTAGTAGTGGAATATAAATAAAGATTTACACATTTGTTGTTCTTCACTGTGTCCTACACACATGACATGAGCGCTGGGAAAAATAATCACTCCCGCTATTAGGTCGTAGTGTTGGGGAGAGAAAACAAAAAAGAATTTAAAAATTTTTAAAAACAGGAGTGTCAGATGTTCTATTTGCTTTGAAAAAAAAATCAAGTTCTGTAGTGGCAAATGACTAATTTTCTACCTTTGATTTGTACAGGTCATTGGATTCACAAATTTCTTCCAAGCCCTAATATTTTTCAAACTCATCATTACTTTTTAAAGTTGACACTTTATAGAATTGCAACACTGTGCCCTGAAAATGAAACGTTCTTGCTCTGAAATTATCAATTCTAATTTCCTTTGTAAGTGCTGAAAGATGGATTAGCATAGAGGTCAACTAATCATTCGTGTGTATTTAAGAGGAACAAAATTAATATTTTGCCTGTTCTGGCTCATTGATGCAGTTAGCCAAACTAATCTGTGATCCTGCCGGATGAGTACTTCTGTTGATTGTTATCTTCATAAGTAAAACAAATTTAACTACAAGGATATAATTGCTCGAGTTGCTCTGTTTTAATCTGGTATTATTCCAAAGCAACAACCAACTCTGGCACATATATGCCTGACTGGTTTGATTGTGATGTTGCACTAAGTGTATTTAACAATGATTCGGAGATGCCGGTGTTGGACTGGGGTGTACAAAGTTAAAAATCTCACAACACCAGGTTATAGTCCAACAGGTTTAATTGGAAGCACACTAGCTTTCGGAGCGACGCTCCGAAAATTTGCAGTGTGATGTAACTGAATTGATTCTTCAATGTATAATTTCAGTTACATCACACTGCAAATTTTTGCTATATATTCTGTGTTACGATCGAGCCCTCCACAATCACCTGATGAAGGAGCGTCGCTCCGAAAGCTAGTGTGCTTCCAATTAAACCTGTAGGACTATAACCTGGTGTTGTGTGATTTTTAACTTTGTATTTAACAAGGTAACTTTAATGATGCTGGTCAACAACAGGAAGTTTAATAAAAGGAGTAGTGTTGATCACCAGCACAAACAAATGAATGAGGATCAGGCCCTTCCCGATAGAGAGCAAGTCCATCAGACATAATGAATGCTGCCACTTTTGAGGAAGATCTAGAAGCCAAGACCACTTTTTCAATCTTCCCATTCAGTTTCAGAAAACAGCATAGCCTAATGTAGAGGAAAAAAGACACCCTCTGACTGGGTGTCTCTCTTGGCATTGCCCTGTCTCCTTGTGAGGAAGGAGTGTGAGCCAGGTTCCCTGTGCCATAGGAGAAAGTGAGGACTGCAGATGCTGGAGATCAGAGCTAAAAATGTGTTGCTGGAAAAGCACAGCAGGTCAGGCAGCATCCAAGGAGCAGGAGAATCGACATTTCGGGCATGAGCCCTTCTTCAGGAACCCTTTTCCAGCCATAATGTGGAAGAAGTGATCATCAGCGCTTGGAGAACTTGCTCCATTTTCATTGAACCCATTGGGTGTGACCATCATGCATTTTTTAAGAGATATATGTATACCATTAGTGCACACAAAAAGAGCAAAGTTGAAAGTTAGATCTACTATCTCCACTGAATTATAAGGGAGTCTTCCAAACATTGAAGTTAATAACAGCAAAGTTATGGCACACGTCAATAGAGAGTAACTTTGCATTGCCAGTTTTGGCTCCTCTTGTGGTTTCCTGCTTTGCAGGCTCAGATTAAAGCCTAAACACACAGCCAATAGAAGAACTCATTGAAGACATCTTTGTTAATTGTATCTTCGGGCAAAATGGGAAGGTATCTTTTATTCTAGATTAAAATTGAACTGTTGCTTTGTTTGTCTGTCTTTGGGGAGTCTGATCAGCAGAAACCCATCACTCTGCTTGCAAGTCTCCAAACCAGGTTCGCTTTTAATGGAAATGGAGTACAAACATTCTCTGTGCTTTTCTAAATGTCAAGTCACATTGGTCTAGACTAACTCAAGCCAAGCAATTCCAAGCACTTCTTCTCTGTATCTTACAGCACAAATCTCATGGAGCTTTTAAAAATGATCTGCTACTGTATATTTTTCCATTTTTATAAATGTGTACATAAAACCTACAATTTGTTAAATTGATTTCCAAACATGACTTGTTTTTAATAAAATGACTGTATTTGAATAAGGTATTTTGATCATGTTCCAACAAAGTATCAGATTCCTGATACTGGACATGATTTAGTTTCTTCACCAACCACACCCCCTCCCCACCCCCACACTCCCTTTCTGACATGATTAGCAAGAAGAGAGTGCTTCACAGTTCTTTGCCTGAGGGCTTTCACGGACAATTATAACATTGAGTTATCTACTATTTGAAAGACTGTTTTCCTAACACATCACTTACCATTATAAATCTCATTCATGCGTTGCCTCTTCATGCAATAGTTCTGAATGCAACACTACAAAAAGTGATGAAAATCAATATTATTTTTGAACATTATTGTAATACTGTCACTGCAGTACCTTAAAAGGTAAACACTCCTAATTACCCGTTATGCTGTTGAATAGGTTATTATCCAGTTTCTAAATACTCTGAGTAAGCTTGCTTTCAATTTTGTATTTGCTATATACTGAATTAACTTTATCCTCTCCCTGAAAGACACAATCAACACATTATCAAATGTTCTCCAGAAAAAAAACAGTTTAAATGACTTCACGACTGAGACTAAAACTCAGGGACACACAATCCAAAGCTTTAAAACACTAGAAGACATGGATAATGTAGATTAGCTTCAACGGGAGCTTCCTGCCGAGTGTATACCAGTGTGCTGCTCCTCCTGTCCCAATGGTGGGACAGGTGATGGTGCTGTTGAGGATATTGTGTGTAAGGTACAATTCCATGAGTCTGAGGGCATCTGCTTGTTTCTTGATTAGTCTGTAAGACAGCTCTCTCCAACCCTGCATATGCTGTTAAAGAGGACTTTACAGAGTCAACGGGATAAAGCTTTCCGCTGGTGCTAGGTGATCAATTCAGTTTCATTCATTCTTCTAGTGGATACAGCTTGGAGCAGCTTGGCCATTTCAGATGGCAGTCAGAGTCAGCCACATCGCTGTGGGTCTGGAATCACATGTAGATAGACTGGGTAGGAGACAGCAGTTTTCCACTAAACCACAGTAGCGAATCTAGTGATGCTTTTACAACAAAGATTCATGATCATCATTAAACTCAAAGTTCCAGTTTTTTATTTAATTCCAATTTCACCATCTGCCATGGTGGGATTTTAAATCATATTCCCCCAGAACATTACCTCGATTTCTGGATTATTAATCCAACAACATTACAACTCATTACCATGACCATCATCACCTCCTCTCTTCAACAATTTGCCTACTTATTGCTTGCAATTCTTTGAGCTCCCTCAGGCATTTAGCTCATTTGGGTGAAATGCCTGGATCATGCATGTAGGATGCAGTGAGGTTGATTTTTAACTTGCCGCTGTCTTTGTTACATTGGTAAACCTCAAAGCAACCATTTGGATTGGACTCCACAGAATCTCAGAGCCACTCTCTGTATCTGAAAGATAACTTATCTGCTCGGTTTTCCTGGTCTCGTTTTTCTTTTCAGTACTTTCTCTCTCTTTCTCTTTATAATTCTCCCCTTTGTTGCTTTTAAAGTTAATCTAATTAACCTAAATTTGACAATGTGGACTGGCTGCATTCATTCCATAAAGTTGTATAAGGTGCCCCAAAGAACTCACAGCGTGTTTCACCATCAAGTGCTTCATAATCCAATACATGCTTTCAATGTTCGCGAGTTGTACATTGTTCAAAGTTATAAAAGTCCTGCCAAAACTTACTATCACCACAATAAATGCTCTATATTCTGTCTAAAATGCATCGAATTACTTCTCAATGAATCCCTCAACAGGCATAAGATTTCTTGAACTATTCATGGTTTTACTACTCAGAGCTCACATTAAAATCTGAGCTTGTGTAAGAGGCTCCACACAGACTGTGTTGTGACCTGAGCAGGAGAATCAAGTTATAAAACTCAAATTATGCAGTTTTCCAGAATTAAGTGGGCACCGGGAAACGGGACAAGAGCACATTAGAAAGACCAAGTCCAGAAGTAATAAAAGTTTGTTTGAGGGAATGTGCAATTTTATAATGAAAATGTAGAAACATAAGAATTAGAAGCATGAGTAAGCCATTTGGCCTATCGAACCCATTTTGTCCTTCATGGTGGATCCTCTATCTCAATGCCATACTCACGCTCTTTCCTAATACCCCTTGACACCGTTAAATTCCGAAACCCTGATGACACCAATATTTGCGGGTGCAAATTAGTACTTTTTCTTTTCTCAGATCACTGAGAGCCAGTGGAAGGGAAAGAGAGGTAGTGCCCCCTTATTTATTGTGCACACTTTTAAATTCCAGACAAAATCACAGGCTGAGAAGGGAAATAAAAATATATTTTGGATTGTTGTCTAAAACGTTGCAATAATAGAGTGCTCCATCTTTTCTCCCAGCTGAAGGAAATAATTCGAGAGGAGGAAGAGGGAACCAATTATGATGTTAAAAGAAATGAAAGCTTTAAACTTTTGTTGAAATAACATTGGGGAGCAAATGGCAAAGGCCATTCTAATCTATCACTCAGTTGGTGAGGACTAATTTTCACACACTCAAGTGTGTTGGAGAATGGAATGTTTTGCCACAAAGAATAGTCGAGACAGAAATTATTATATATTTTAAGGGATAATTGTATAACAAATATTTGAAGAATCTTAGTCAACTATGGGCAGTGAGACTGGCCTGACACTGACTTTGTGAAAAGCTGACATAGACACCAGTCCTTCTTGAACTGTTAATCACTAAAACAGGTTGCCTTTAATGAAATAAAATATCCCCAGGTGCCTTACAGCTAAAGTTTGGCTACGATACCAAAAGCTTGGCCAGGTTCGATTTTACGGAGCATCATAATGGAGGGAGAAAAAGGCAAAGAGATAGAAATAAGGCACTGCAGAGTTTAGGGCCGAGGCAGCTGAAGGCACAGACACCTCAGGTGAAATGGTGACACTTGGGTGATGAGAGTGGTCAAGAGGCCAGAATAATGGCAACACAGATCTAGATGGGCTCACAGGGCCAAGGAGGAAAAAGGCCATTGAGGAATTCAAAAATTAAGATCAGAATTTTAAAATTGAAAGATGGTTTAACTAAGAGTCAATGTAGATCAGTGAGCACAGGGGAGACAGGACAGCTGGACTTGATGTAAGTTAGGCCATAAGCAGCAAAAAGTTTGGATGGTCTCCAATTTATGAAGGTGGGAGCCTGCTCAGGTGTGGATTGGAATAGAGTGCGGTGCTGGAAAAGCACAGCAGGTCAGGCAGCATCTGAGGAGCAGGAAAAGCGGTGTTTCGGGCAAAAGCCCTTCATCAGGAAGAGTTTCTAATGAAGGGTTTTTGCCTGAAATATCAATTTTCCTGCTTCACGGATGTTGCCTGACCTGCTGTGCTTTTCCAGCACCACACTCTTGATTCTAATCTCCAGCATCTGCAGTGCTCACTTTCGTCTGTGCATTGGAATAGTTAGGTGCAGAGGTAACAAGAGCAACAGATGAACCAAAGTTAGGTCAATATTTGGTGGAAACAAAAGTAATAAATAATTTCTGGTTAAAGAATAGCCTAGTAGTATTGTTGCTCAACAAATAATCCTGTCTTGAATCCCACCACAGCAAATGCTGGAATGAATTCAAAAGAAATTAAAAGTCATTAATGATCTTAAAAACTGATCTGGTTCACTAATGTCTTTTAGAGGACAAAATCTGCTGTCCTTACCTGGTCTGGCCTATGTGTGATTCCAGACTCACAGCAATGTGGTTGACTCTTAATTGCCCTTGGAAATGGCTTGGCAAGGTGTTTAGTTGTATCAGCCATTAAAAAGTTTTTTAAAAAGGTTTCTCTGCACCTTCTCTGTAGTTGTAACACTGTATTCTGCATTCTGTTCTATTACCCTGACGTACTTATGTAAGGTATGATTTGTCTGGATAGCATGCAAAACAATACTTTTCACTGTTTCTCGGTACATGTGACAATAATAAATCAAATCAAATCCAAAGGAATGAAATGAGGAAGACCACCTGGCATCGACCCAGGCACCTCTTGAGCCTGTAAAGTCCTCGCAAGCAACATCTGGGGTCTAGTGCCAATATTCAGAGAGCTGTCTCATAGACTAATCAAGCAACAACCTGACACAGGCATACTCAGGAGGAGAAGTCTCTCCATGTATCCCCATCTTCAGTACTGGGGGATCCCAGCACATTAGTGCAAAAGATAAAGTTGAAGCATTTGCCACAATCTTGAACCAGGGGTTTTGAGTGGGTGATCTATCTTGGCCTTCTCCAGAAGATCCGGCTTCACAGATATCAGACTTCACCAAATTTGATTCACTCCATGTGATATCAAGAACCAGCTGGAGATACTAGATGGCTGCAAAGGCTGTGCACTATTACAGCATTCCAGTAGTAATAATACTGAAGGATTGTGCTCCAGAACCATCTGTGTTCTTAACCAAGCTCTGGAACAGCTACAACACAGGCCAACAATGTGGAAAATTGTCTGGCTGTCTTATGTGGAAAAAGATCAAATCCAGCTTCCAATTGCTGTCACATCAGCCTACTCTCAATCATCAGTCAACAGTGCTATCAAGCAGTATCTGCTCAGCAATACCTTGGTCATGGATGCTCAGTTTGGGTTCCGCCAGGGCCACTCAGCTCCTGACCTCATTACAGCCTTGGACAAACATGGACAAAAAAGCTGAGGTGAGATGAGGTGAGGTGAAACTGACTGCGCTTGACTTCAAAACCACATTTGAATGAGTTTGACATCAAGCAGCCTTTGCAAACTGGAGTCAATGGAAATTGGGGGAAAATTCTCCACTGGGGGAGTTACACTTCGCACAAAGGAAGATGGTTGCAGATGTTGGAAGTCAATCTCCTAAGGATATAGTCCTAGGGACAATCATCCTCAGTTGCTTCATCAATGACCTTCCCTTATCATAAAATCAGAAGTGGTGGTCTTCACTGATGATTGTACAATATAATGAAGTCATAGAGTCATACAGATGTACAGCATGGAAACATACTCTTCGGTCCAACTTGTCCATGCCGACCAGATGTCCCAACCCAATCTAGTCCCACCTGCCAGCACCCGTCCCATATCCCTCTAAACCCTTGCTATTCACATACCCATTCAGATGCCTTTTAAATGTTGCAATTGTATGGCCTCCACCACTTAACAGGCCATTTGGTCCTCTGAAGAGTAACCCACCCAGACCCATTTCCCTCTGACTAATGCATCTAACACTATTGGCAACTTAGAATGGCCAATTCACCTAACCTGCATATCTTTGGACTGTGGGAGGAAACTGGAGCCCCCGAAGGAAACCCACACAGACACGGGGAGAATGTGCAAATTCCACACAGACAGTCGTCCGGGGCAGGAATCGAACCTGGATCCCTGGCACTATGAGGCAGCAGTGCTAACCACTGAGCCACCGTACCGCCCCTTGGCAAGCGCACATAGACAAGAACAGAAAGCTACAGGGAAATGAGGTGGCCGGGGAGAACAGAATACACTGGGCACCACTCATTTTCTTACATTTTGACCATTGACCATGATGCCCTGAATGATCATCCACAGAACCCACCTAGACCTCTTGAATGTCTGAGAACACACAGAAGTTGGCAGATTCCAGTTTTCAAACCATTGGAATAACTGACAGGGAATGAAGTGAAGTTTTACAGTAATGTGCAAATGCAGCAAGGGTGATGTGAGAAAAAATCCTTTTCCCATTGCAAGTAGTTAAGATATGGAGTGTACTGCCTGGAAATGTGGAGGAGGTGGGGTAAATTCAGGCATTCAAGAGAACATTGGATTATTTTTGAACGATAGTGATATGCAGGGATATGGGGAAAAAGGCAAAAGATTCTAGTTGAAATAATAGAGCCACACTAGATAATAACATTTATGCCGGCAAATGACACCATAAAGGAAAATAAAAATAACCTTGAGTATAGGCTAAAATTCATCCCACCACTACTTACAAAAACCTACCAATATGCAATATCGACTGAGAATGTGGTTGTTCAGAACAAACAGAGGCCTTTTCTAGGTTATTTGTACATGGGCATCACTGGCTAGGCCACCATTTGTTACCCACCCCAAAAGGTTAGTGCTGGTTATCTTCTTGAAGCATTGCACTGTAGCAACACCCTCAGCACCATTCGTTACTCTTCAGACACTGAAGCAGAAAATGCCCAAATTAGCAAGATTGGAACAACATCCAGGATGGGACTGACAAGTGGAATATAACATGCATATCACTCAACTAACAGGCGATGGCTATTTTTAAGGAGGAGAAAGTGAGGACTGCAGATGCTGGAGATCAGAGCTGAAAAATGTGTTTCGGGCATAAGCCTTTCAGGAATGAAGGAGGGCTTATGCCCGAAACGTTGATTCGCCTGCTCCTTGGATGCTGCCTGACCTACTGTGCTTTTCCAGCAACACATTTTTCAGCTATGACTATTTTTAACAATAGTGAATCAAACCATTTCACCCTGAGATTCTATTGCACTACTATCCACCATTTTTAGTATCCTGGGGATAACCATTGACCAGAAACTGAACTGGATTTGCCATACAAATAGAAAATAAGTCTAAGGTTATGAATCCTGCAGTAAGCAACTCATCATTTGCCTCTCCAAAACCTGTTTACTATCTGCAAGGCACAAGTGAGGAGTGTGATAGAATACTCTTCACTTGCCTGAATGGGTGTAGCTCCAAAAATGCTCAAGAAGCTTACATTGGAACATAGGGAAGAGACAATTCAGGCCTTGAGCCCAGTCTGTCATTTGACATGATCATTACTAATCTTATCCTGGTCTCAACTCCACTTTCCTGCCAGCTCCCTCCCGATCTTTATCCTGCTTTCCATCAGAAACATATCAATTCTTTCTTGAATCTGTTGATTGATTCTCCACCACTGCACTCTGCCAGGGAGTTCCACAGATTCGTAACCCTCCGAGACCTTCTCCTCATCTCAGTTTTGAGTCTAACTCCTCTCACTTTATATCTATGATCTCCTGTCTAAGACAGTCCCACAAGGGGAAGATCTATTCAATGTCCACATGATCAATGCCCTTTAACATTCTATGTTCCTCAATCAGATCCCCCCTCATTCTTCTGAAATCCATCAATTCCAAGCTATTTAACTGCTCCTCTTACACCTGCCCTTTCATCAATCCAGTGAACCTCCTCTGAACTGCCTCCAGTGCCACTACACCCTTCCTCAAGTAAGGAGACAAAAATGAACACAATACTCCAGGTGTGGTCTCAGCAATGCCTTATCTAATTGTAACAACAGTTCTCTATGTTTATAGTGAAGCCATTTTGCAATAAATGCCAGGATTCCATTTGCCTTTCCTGTAATGTGTTGCATTGCAACTGCAAACACACTTTCTGAACTTCATGCACAAAGACACCCAGATCCCTCTGCACTGACACACTTTGGATCTGCTTCCTGTTTAGATAATTTTTATTTTTCCGGCCTAACTGGACAACTTTCCTTTCCTAGTTCATCTTTGTTCTTTCAATTTTATTTTTAGTAACCTTTTGATGATGTATAAACTTCTCCCAGCCCTCCAGAGTGCAACTAAAGTTTGCAGTATGATATGCTCTAGTTTTTGCCTTGATGTTATCCTTGTCTTCCTTGCTAAGCCAAGGATGATTTTTCACCTTTTTACCATTCCTCTTTGAAATAAATCCACAGAGGCCAGTATCCCAGCCCCAAGTCACCTTTTACTTATGTGTGGAAAGTGCTCCAAGGGTGTGTGCTCCTGTTTTTTATGTCAGCCAGAGCTCCCTGATTGGCTCAGGTTAACAGCCACAATCAGGGAACTCATATTCTATGCGGTCCAGCTGGCTGACCTTGTTACAATCACTACATCTTCCTCTGAAGAATATGCTTTATATAAGAGCTATTTAGGATCTCCCTAAACTTAACGCCATCCAGGACAAAGCAGCCCACTTGATTGCCATCACACCCGCAAACTATTTCCTCCCTGTACCACTGACACTTAGCAGTAACAGTGTGTACTATCTGCAAGATGCACTGCAGACATTTACCAAGACTCCATATAAAGTACCTTCAAACCCATGATCCTACCATCTAGAAGGAGAGGGCAGCACATATGTGAGAACACCACCATCTGCAAGTTCCCCACCAAGGTACCCACCATCCTAACTTGGAAATGTATTGCCGTTCCTTCACTTTTGCTGGGTCAAAATCCTGGAATTCCCTCCCAAAGGGTCAGCATGTGGACTGCAGAGGTTCAAGAAGGCAGTACACCACCTCAAGGGGAACTCAGGACAGGCAATAAATGTTGGCCCAGCTCGCAACGTCTATGTCCTCTGAATGAATATAAAATAGAAATCAGCTGGAAAATTAGCTGGTTGAAGAGACTAGGATTCAAATTGATCTTTTTCATCTAGATAATTTTGTACAAATGCAATCCACACATTTTATGAGGCAAATTGGACATTTACTTCATGATTTTGAGATGGGCATTAAATTAATTTAAGGACTTTTATATTTTTCTATAATTTGAGTGACACGACCTGACATCATTGACTGTTTGGCCTCTTTTACATTTAATCTTGACTTTAGAAAGGAAGAGAAAGTGGTTTTGGTTGCATTGGTATAGGTAGATGTCAGAAACAAATATTGTTACCTGATGGTCTCTGGATTTAATTTGCTTGAGACTTTGCCCGGGAGGATACAATCACACCTGCAGCTCTGGGGTGATATACAGAGTTATACATTTCATTGCCACTGATTAACAAACTATGGGCCAAGAGTAACTCTCCTTAGAAACCTTTCAGCGTAAATTGTGCCACGTTCCTGTATCCAGAAAACCCCAGTGGGCCTGAAAGCCATGAATGTGCTCAGGTTGGAAGAGGTTAAGAATTCTTTCACATTTAATCCCACTTTGTCAGATCACTTCTAATCTATCATAGCCCACTGAGAGGGAATTGTGGAATATTGAGAACCTGACAGGATAATCTGTTCAAGATGCTTTAGCTTCCTCAAGTCAGGATTACGTTGTCATGGTGAAACAGGAATCATCTGTAATCCTCATACATCTGTAATCTTTAGGCTGCCACTGAGACTTCCATTCACAGGTTTCATTCTGTTCAATGAAGGTATTAGTAGCTACAAACTGATGGGAATCTTTTATTTTCACTGTTTATAACAGACTATGTGGCCATTAGTTAAGCAAAATAGCATAATGCAGCATGAGTTGAGTCCAAGCTAGGACACTTACTTCACATACATTTCACTTCAGTTCACACCACATGGGAAATTGTAACAAACACCATCTTTACTGAAGTCTGTCTCCATAGCACAATGCTGAAAAATGTGTTGCTGGAAAAGCGCAGCAGGTCAGGCAGCATCCAAGGAGCAGGAGAATCGACGTTTCGGGCATAAGCCTTCCTGAAGAAGGGCTTATGCCCGAAACGTCGATTCTCCTGCTCCTTGGATGCTGCCTGACCTGTTGCGCTTTTCTAGCAACACATTTTTCAGCTCTGATCTCCAGCATCTGCAGTCCTCACTTCCTCCATAGCACAATCTCAGATTCAGGACATGTTCAGTGAGGTTCTTACTGTTCCATATCATGAAGCTGCCAAATCACACAACTTAAAACATTAATCATGAGGTGTTTTATGGCACAGCAGTAGTATCCCTACTTTTAGATGAAAAGGCCCTGGTTTCAAGTCCCACCTGCTTCAAAGGTTTGATATAACCAATCTGAATGGGCTGTTTAAAAATATCTAAGAAATTAATTATGGAGCTTACTCAAACTACTTCTAACTGATTGTACCTAACCTGTGTTGCCAACCTATTCAACAAACAGAGTCCCAGATCTTTGGTCGATTCATTGAAACTTATATTATTATAATTACATTGTCATTAAGAATTTTTTTTTCAGTATTGGATATTAGCTGATGATCCATCTAGAAGCTAACACACCAAACAGTTATTATCAAATCCTAAACTATAAACTTAACTTCTTGGTTAATATGTTCTTTTGAAATTCCTTCTTTGACTTCCAAAAGCACTGATTTATCCTGGAATAGAATGGAATTAGCCTTTATTGTCACATATACTCAATGGATATAGTGAAAAGTTTATACATTGTCCCTTACAGTGACTTATATCATCCTTGACTGTCAGCAGACCTTCGCTGTACCTTACACCATGATGGTAACAGACACAGCAATAACTGAAACAAACACAGAGAATGCAGAAGAAACTCAACAGGTGTGGCAGAGTCAGTGGAGAGAGAAACAGAATTAATGTTCTCAGTCTGAAGATGGCTGAGGCTAGTTCTCATCTGATAATCCACAAACATGTATCATCCATTGATTAGATTAGATTAGATTCCCTTCAGTGTGGAAATAGGCCCTTCGGCCCAACAAATCTACACCGACCCTCCGAAGAGCAACCCACCCAGACCCATTCCCCTACACCGAACACTGTGGACAATTTAGCATGGCCTATTCACCTAACCTGCACATCTTTGGTCACAGGATGGCATAAAACCAATTTTTAAAAAGGGTTAACTGAGGTGGCAGGAGGAGTGCTACAATTGAGTTGAATTTCTCCAGAGCAAGGATACCTGTTTTCGATCAGCACTCTTGAAAATGCCTGGGAAATAGGATTAAGTGAATGAGTTTTCAATGTAACACAAGAACAATGGGTCAATTAGTCTCCTGTGCTATAAGATTCTTGTTATGGTCTTTGGGAGATTGAATTGAGTTGAACTGTGATTCTGCTAAAGGGTTAAAACATTCTGTTTCCACCTATTTCTGGATTAGTGGTGCTGGAAAAGCACAGCAGTTTAGGCAGCATCCGAGGAGCAGTGAAATTGACGTTTCGGGCAAAAGCTCTTCATCAGGAATACAGATGAAGGGCTTTTGCCCGAAACATCGATTTTACTACTCCTCGGATGCTGCCTAAACTGCTGTGCTTTTCCAGCACCACTAATCCAGAATCTGGTTTCCAGCATCTGCAGTCATTGTTTTTACCTGTATCCACCTTATTGTCAAGGCATGCACATGAATGATAAACATAACTGGTAATTGTTTAGGCCAAATGAATAATTTGAACAGTGATATCTGCTGAACCAATCTGCTTTACAATTTAAATGCAATTTTGAGGATTGTTTAAACAAGGCAACAGCACTGTCAAATAAAAAATGGACAAATTCCTGACTCACACAATGGTCATGATTTTGTATGTGGGGGATTCTTGCAAAATAGTGACCCATGTCTGGGGATAGTTACCCACACCCAGAACTCACCTGCAAATCATGACATATTACCAGGGCCCAGTTATTACTGTGAAACATGCATGATTTTTGATCTTTTACTGGAGTTACCTGATGTTAGTTCTAAAAAGACAAAATCAGCTGTTCAGGCATAAACCATATTAACGTTGCTGAAAAAAACATGTTGTCAAAGCCTTTTATCTTGCACTCATCAGGACCATTTGCAAGAATACCAATGTATATAGAAGATTAAATGTATCCTTTCCTCAGAAATGTTCAAGTTCTGTACTACCAAATATTTATTGTGTTCACACCATAAAGGACATTCCTTTAAATGCAAAGGTACAAAAAAAGTGCACTTACATATATCAGCCAACAGAGAAACTACAGAAATCAGAAGACAGATGACCCAAATCTTGATGTCTCGAAGAGCCTGTGGAATTGCATTGTGGCTTCTCTAATGCTCCTGGAAGCTACTTTCAAAATCCAGGAGTAAGACGTGAGCATTGTCAAGGCAGAATGCTTGGCATGGATACTGGATGCCATGACGTAGAGGTGCCAGTGTTGGACTGGGATAGACAAAGTCAGAAGTCACACAAGACTGGGTTATAGTCCAATAGGTTTATTTAAAGTCATGAGCTTTCAGAGTGCTGCTCCTTCTTCAGGCAAAATCACTTCATCTGACAAAAGATCAGTTCTCCAAAAGCTTGTGATTTTAAATAAACCTGTTGGACTATAATCTAGTGTTGTGTGACTTCTGAATGGGTACTGGACTAAGAGCTACATGACTAGGCTATGTGATTGGACTAACCACAGTTTTCTGCTTCCAACATTATGATGTTATTGTCCGACAGCAGTATAGTGTGAGATTACTGTGAGTAGCAGTTAGCCTAACCAATACCATATTATTATGAAAGATCAGGAATTGAAAGAGCACCACAACTCTTCACAAGCACAAACTATAATTTGCAGCTCTGACAATACATCAGTAAATTCCAATACTACTAGTTTAATTAAAAAGAAGGTTGTCAATATTAATGAGAAGAGCCCAGAAAGATGAATTCTGGTTGCGTTTGCTCTGCCCCATTTCTGGGAAGTGGGAACAATTGTTGTTTCTTCTCAAGGAGCTATTGCAGAGAGAGTTCAGAGCAGGCCTTAGCCAGTCTATGTTATTGAGCATCACACCAGACACTGCAATGAGCATTAAGAATGTTGTTTGAATGCATTTTGTGTCTTAGGAAGTAGTGAATAATGATGTGATTGAGATTTTCCTGGTAAAAAGATATAATTCACACACAATATGGGACAAAATACAATAGTCAATTCCCTTTCAGTGTTACGCCTTCCAATCAGCAGTGTATGAAATGATTTCTTTATTCATGCAACCCACAAAATTAAACCAGAAACACAAACAGATCTTTAGATCAACAGACTACAATCTCCCGCACCCATGGCCTGCAAACTGGCCAGATCAATTTCGCAGCCTTGTACTCAGGATATTTTTCAGATTGCACACTCCCCATATTTATTTGTTGTAGGCCGTATGTGTCTTATTCAAGCATCAAAAATGGGGAGTGTCCGTAGCAGACTATTGTTTTGTTTTTATCTGGGAGTGATCTCCACAGCCACAGAATCCAGCTCACATGGGATCACGCAAGTTGTAGACCCATAAATTGATATTTATTTCAAAGCCATATAACTGCACGGCGTATATCAGATAGACGATTGTTGAGTAGGGAGGAATAAATCCATTGTAAGGCATCTGGAGTTTACAAGCCCTTGCTTTTAAAAAGCTTGCAGTTTATATATGTTCAATTCAGCAAGAGGGTTATACATTGATAAATCCCTGCAGAATGACATTTCTTTTCCATGTACTTTAGTAGTCTTTATGAATGATATACATTCTGTATGCACTGTGAAACCAAATTGTTTGAACCAGAAACAATTTGCCTAGAACTGTAAGTCTCATTTTGCTTTCATTTGGCATAATTATAGGTCTGTTTCTATTGGCTTTGCCTTGTGTCTTTGTGAAACTTAAAGAAGTCTCAATATTTTAAGAAAGCTTTGAATTTAATTGCATCTGATCCAGGTAAGCTTAGACTGGAGACATTACAGTATAAATAAATGATTGTACTTTGCTTAGCTAAGCCTACGTTCAAACAGTAGGCGATTAACATAAAATGAAGCATTTTATTATGTCCCATTACAATTTTCTATGATGGGCATAATGCTTTAAAAACTAACCCTTTATCACTTGGGTTAAAGTAAGTACAGCACAGACTGGATAATCAGGATTTTTTTTTGTTGTATTGTGTAAATATAAGAAGTGGCATGGATTTCCCAATTGTTACTTGCAGAGATGTTTATGCACCCACATTAGAACTCACCGATGATAACTGGGGTCATTAGCTACTGTTACAGCAATGTAACAGTAATACCAATTTCTGTACCAGCTGATGGAGCCAGAAAGGCTCTGCCTTCTCAATCTCATTCCTCACCTGAGGAATGGTGACTCTCAGGTTAATCGCACCATCTGTTGTCATGTTCTAATGAGAGAGAAGCCTGTGGTCCATTGGGACAATGGTGACTTTCATTGTAAACTGGTACCCATTTGATGACTTTTCTCAGAGAGTGCAAAGGTATGCAAGAATGGAAAATGGCTATGATCCCTATATTAAACTCCCCTTTTTATGGTTCCTCTGAGATAATTGAATCTACATTCAACCTACACTTAGAGCCCAGTGCATTGGATCAACTTTGTCCATTAGTAACAACTTCGAAGACCTCTTCTATTTCACACATTTCACAGATCGATCGCTTGAAGGCACATTTGGTACAAACTTTATAGACCAGTCCTTTGGTTTTTTTGCAATTGAGAAGCTCCTGATTTTGTTTTACCCAGCAATAGCTATGATGGGTATTTACCATGTGGGGATCTGCAAATATGGATGTGGTCCTATAGAAATACAGAAGGTCCAATGCATCATCACAGTTTACTGTCAAAGAGTGTGGCGCTGGAAAAGCACAGCCAGTCAGGCAGCATCCGAGGAGCAGGAGGGTGAATATTTCGAGCATCAGCTCTTCATCAGGAATGTTGGGAGGGGGGGGGGGGGGGGGGGAGCACGGAGGCTGAGAGATAAATGGGGAGGGGGGTGGGGCTGTGTGGGGAAGGTAGTTAGCAATGTGATAGATGGATGAAGGTGTGGGTGATGGTGATATGTCGGAATGGAGGGTGGAGCAGATAGGTTGGAAGGAAGATGGACAGATAGGACAGTTCAAGAGGGCTGTGCCAAGTTGGAGGGTTGGTACTGGGATAAGGTGGGGGGAGGGGAGATGAGGAAACTGGTGAAATCAACATTGATTCTTTGTGGTTGGAGGATCCATCTTCTCTTTCAACACAGTTTGCTGTCAAGTTCAAGGCAGGTTTTTGAAATTATACATAATTTAACCATGCCTATGAAAAAGAACACACTGCATCCTCTTGTTTTAACCTTTCAGTACATTTTAGTATTTTTGGATTTCCACCTGCTTCTGTTACCTATTCAATGGCATTTCAATCCATGAAAATCTATCATTTTCTGCATGCTCCCTGTTATTTCAACCTGCATTGCGTGATGTAAGTAACAAATATGCTCATGCGATAGTAAGTAATTCTCTGCCATTTTACCAAAGGCATTAATAGTTTATTTTAACAGGAGAATAGAAGAACATTATACAAATTGATTCTTTGTTGATATTGCAGCGTAGATCTGGTTTAGTCTGCTCTCTGTTTTCTTTATTAAGGATATGATTCTCTGTTGTGAAGTGATCAGACTAATGCCATTTACAAGTTCGCTGATGACACCACCATAGTCAGTCCAATCTCAGATGGCGACGAAACAAGACTACAGACGGGAGGTGGAAGACCTGGAAAAATGGTGCACTGAGAACAACCGAGCTCTCAATGCCAGCAAAACCAAGGAACTCATTGTTCACTTTCGGCGGGATGTTACTCATGTGCCCCCTACACATTAACAGCACAAAGGTGGAACAAGTGGAGAGTGGCAAGCTCCTGGGAGTGGTCATCCACAACAAGCTTTCTTGGATTCTTCATGTGGACGCACTGGTTACAAAGGCCCAACAAAATCTCTTCTTCCTCAGGCAGCTGAGGAAATTTGGCATGACGGCCAATACCCTTGCCAATTTTTATAGGTGCGCCATTGAGAGGATTCTGTCTGGATGTATCACTACTTGGTATGGCAACTGTACCATTCAGGATAGGAGACGGTTACAGAGAGTGGTAAGCTCGGCCCGGACAGCCACAAAGACCAACCTCCCATCTATAGAATCCATCTACCAGGCCCACTGTTAAGGAAAGGCCGCCAGCATTCTCAAAGATCCATGTCATCCTGGAAATGTTTTTCTACAATCTCTACCATCAGGGAGAAGGTACAGAGGCCTGAACACACGCACCAGCCGGTTTTGAAACAGTTTCTACCCTACTGCTGTTAGAATACTGAATGGACTCACAAACTCTTAACATTTGCCTGTACCTGTGTTTTTGTTTTTGCTGCTGTTTACCTATTATTTACTATCTAGGCTACTTAACTCTGTGATCTGCCTATATTGTTCGCAAGACAAAGCTTTTCACTGTGCCTCGGTACACATGACAATAAATTCAATTAAATTCAATTCAATTTAATCCATGACTATCCCAGATTCTGAAGAATTTGAATTGAGTTTAGCAAATCCACAATGTAGCACAAATTAGAGAACACTGATGTTGAAGGAAATGCAAGTGCCCACATTACTTCAGCACAGACTGATTACTGGAGCAGAATGGAGAGAATGTAATTCTATATCCAACCTACTCTATGGATCAACTGAAGAGCTGTGGGAAAATCATGCCTTAGAATCACACTTTGTAAAGTAATTAAAGAGTCAGACTCTCTAACACGTCTGTAAAGGTTTAAATATTGTCATATAGAACCAAAATAAATCTCTGTACCTTGGCTTGCATACTTACCCCTAACTCATGAAGCCATGTAGTTTGGTTAGAACTAGTTCAAATAGATAAAGTGCTTGGATGCATGAGAACCTTAATTTGGTACATAAGGTATGTTTAATTAACCTGTCCACATGTGTAATGACGCACATCTGGACAGGAACACAGACCTTCTGGCTCAGAGGTATGGACACTAAAAATGCAACACAATAACTGATTAGACTTGGAACAGATTAGGAGCTAACATCAGTTGCTTAAGGCTGATTAAAAGTTAGTTGCCGGCCCTAGTAACTGATCAATTGGCTTAAATGAATTGTAAAGGGGAGGACTAATTATGTGTCTAGTGTATTGAAAAGAAGGGGACTGCTTGTTATCAGTTCACTGGCCACACGGGTGTTTTCCTGATGATGGAAATATTGAATAAAGTTTTTGCACTTGGCATCTTTACTAAGTCACTGCACACATACACGGACGACATGAGTGCTATGGGGGAAAAATAAGAACTGCTGCTGTGGAGTGTATGGAAAAGGGAAAAAAAAGAGGGGATCACTCTTATCAGGTTTTGCTTGTTCACTAGCCATGTGGAAAATATAGAATAAAGTTTTAGCACAATAGCATCTTTTTACTGTGTTGCTCCACATTCACACATGGCTATGGCTGATTTGGGGAAAACGTAAGCACTTCCTGCTGGAACCCCTCTGGGTGCTAAAGAAAAAAAAGAAAAATTAAAAAAGAAGGGGAGCTCTCTGTCACCTCTGGTGGTCTGCATTACCCTTAACGGGCTTTGCATGTAACTGGATTAATTGGAAAACACAGTGATTTACTGGTGAGGGTTAATAAATTCCATGGGTGATATAATGTTAGAAAAAAAAGCTGTTCATCTGTATTTAAGAGTTGTGTATGAATAAAATGGAAAGAAAAGGAGAGGCTGTTGTGGTGCATTTGTAATGTCCCTACCTTGCAGCTAGGAGGTTTGAGTTCAAGTCCACTTGCTCCAAAGTTGTGCAATTACACCTCCTGAACAAGTTGTTTAGAAAAATATCAGTTAAGAGGGAGGGCTCAGTTCAGTAGTAATGTCCCTGCCTCTGGACTGGAAGGCTTTGGTTCGAGACCCACTTGCTTCAAAGATATGCAAAAGCATATCTTTGGAGCAAGTGGACTTGAACAGGTTACTATCAACAGGTTACTATCAAAAGGAGGTTGAAACCATGGTCTTTGCAGGAAAAAGAAACCACATCCAACAGAGGGATTACTTCTACTCAGAGTCTGAGAACTTTAAGAAGGTCAATAATTTGAAGCATTAGAATTTGAGAAGTTTACAAGAGAGACCCAGTTTGGGCATTTGTGCCATTGTCCTGGTCTGAAACAGGAAAGGTTAAGCTGTGTTAATTACTATATCATTTACAAAGTTATATTTTAGTCATAAAGTGTCGTGCTGGAAAAACACAGCCAGTCAGGCAGCATTCGAGGAGACTCAATGTTTTGAGCATAAGCTCTTCATTGGATATTCTGAAGAATTCTGATGAAGAGCTTATGCTCGAAACATAAATTTTCCTGCTCCTCGGATGCTGGCTGACCTGCTGTGCTTTTCCAGCGCCACACTTTTTGACTCTGATCTCCATCATCTGCAGTCCTCACTTTCTCCAAAGTTATATTTTATTCTTAGCAAATCTTTTCAACTTGCTCCAATTTGATGGTGTTGCTGTTGGCTTCTTTATCACACTCAAATTATTTATAGTGTTTGAAGACAATACCGACGTCAAAAGGTGAAACGGAGGTCCATTTCCCTACACTGACATCCTTCATTCTGTCAAGGGGAAGAGCTTTCATCCAAAATGTAAAGCTTATATACCCCATTTTCAGTGGGCACTGATGGGAGACAGAGAACCATTCAGCAAGTTTACTAGGTCAATCCAGAAAGACTTGGTATACCACGGGTTTCCAACACACATGACAAAGCATTACTTCTGACTGAAGAGCATGGACTTGTAAGAGCAATAAACAAGCGATTGACAGTGTCTGAGCTGCATGGCACCGCAGAAGGCGGTACAGAGAAGAAGGTTGTGGCTGAAGGGCATAAAACTCAAGGTGCGTCCTCCCAGCATGCTACGTGGAAGCACTGTATCTGTGAAGTGTTAGAACATTGGCAGATAAGGGAAGTGAGCCTTTCTGTGAACACGGAATTGCTGAGGTTGGCAGCCCTATGTGACAATTAAGTTCACTCTCTTCAGCCAGTGACAGTTTCTAATGCCAGGATTTTTTTTATATTGCATACCTTTATGGCAGTGTAACATCTTGTGATAAACAGTGCTGGAGTAAGGTAAATTCAGTCAAGTGAACATTATCAGGCTTTACTGAACATAATTATATGTGAGAGATGGTAACAGGATAATTCTGGAAATCAACAGATTCAAGACTCACTTACATGTGATGGGACTTTACTCTGACATAGCTTTGTATGTACATGCTCAGAGGAAATGAATTGTATGAGCTTCATTATCTCACATGAGTGCAGTGAAAAGTTTGCAAGTCGCCACATATGGTGCCATCTTAGTTACAAAGGTAACGAAGTACTGATTCTTGAGTACTAAGACTTAGGTAAAAAATAGAAAAATAAAGACATAAAAAGTCGAGCAATACAGACTTTCAAAAATACAAGATCATAGCCATATATGAGAAAAATAAAGAAATAAAAAGATAAGAAATAACAGCCCTTCTACGATAGTATAACTAAAAAAGAAAGAAATTTAAATAAAAAAGAAATTAGCCCATTTCACGGCTCTGGGTTCAAGGACCCAAACCCCTCATTGGAATCCTGGACCGGATCCCCCCATGATGCTGAAGAAAAGACATATGGAGTCACAGACCGACCCCAAAGAAAGCTGCCCCCAAAGCCCCTGAAAGCCGTCTCAGGCTATCGTTGAAAGAAGTCCGACGCCGGCCATTGGAATCCTGGGTATGGACCCAGCTCAGCTTCAAAGCCACTGTCAAAGCAGACTTGTAAAAGGACCCACCAGGACAGAGCCACCATGGTCTGGAACCCACATTGCTGCAACAGCCTCTCAGAGCCTCTGTCTTTTCTCAAAGCCACCAAAAGAAGTTAAGATGAACTTGATGTTAAAGCAAGTATCACAGTTATTGGCATAACAGAGCAGGGGAAGGAGGGTCCCATCAAGCATGGGTTGGCAACTCACTAAGGAGAAGGAAACTCAATCCAAACCAACAGCTTGTAAACCCTGATGCCACTCTCTGAGTTTACTGGGCATTGATGGATGAGCACCAGGCTCAAAAGAGGGGGTCAGTCAGTGCCAATGGTACCTTATCTTAAAGATCTACTAAAAAAAAAGTGCAACACAACTGAAACTCAATACAAACAGGCCCCGTAGCATTGGAAAAGAGATACAAGGTCAGCTATAAAAGCTAGCCACTGTTCCAATCCAGTATTCAGGTTCCTCAGGGCATCATTCAGTTCAATGGTGCTTCAGACTAGGAATGGCCTGAGCAGCCAAGGATAACAGTTTTTGCTCCCAACTTGGTGAGGGGTCTCAAAAAGGTAGCCTGAACAAATATGACCATCTCCCCACCACTTGGTTGGTATGCTGCAGTCAAAGGGCATCTCTTCATGTGACACAATGGCAGAAATGCAAATGCCACTAAAAGAAGTTAAGATGAACTTGAACTTAAAGCAAGTATTGGCTTTAAAGAGAGGGAAAATAAGAAAACTTCTGAAACTCACCCACTGGAAGGTGAGAACAATGATGGAACCTGGTGCCAACAGTTGCCCATTATGACACTTGGTTCTGGCAGTCACTGAGTTCGCTAGACGGGACATCAGTTTGGCAGCCCTGAATGAGTCCGCTCCTCGAGTGAAGCAGCCTGATGGAACACAATCCTGGCTACACCTTCTATTGACCAGGTGGACCGCCAGGTGAACAATGTCTCCTCGGTGACAGCTTTGTTATGAAGAAGACTATCCCCACTAAATGTTCAAATCTGCCAATTGGCCATCCCAAGTACATTATGTCCCTGTGCTTCTCCTTCAAGACCAGCAGCATCCAGCTCTCACCAGAGCTTATTTGCCAACCCTGAAGGCTAACCCAGCTGACAAGGATGGGTCCTTCACGGATCTCTGGGAACCCATCCAGAATGGCCCACGCAAGGTCTTAATTGTTATGCTTGGCAATGACAAAACCAGACTTGCCTGCGACAGCCTAGCATGGAAGGGAGTATTTGGAAACCGTGGAGCTGGAAATTCAACTGAAAACAGATGTCTAGTCTTAAAACTCCGTGCAGAAAACCAGCTGTCTGTAAGCAACACTTTTTTTCAAGAAAAAATCATTTCATGACAACATGGATGTTGCACCACTGTAAACACTGACACCTGATAGATTACATCTTGGTGGATCCATATGAGCTAAGGGATATCCTGCAAACTAGAGTCATGTCCAAGTGCTGACTGTCACACAAACAATTACTTTGTTCACTCAAAGTTGAACTTCCATTTCACATCTCAGCCCAACAGACATGAAGACGAAGGAACTTTGAGTCAGCTAGCAGCAAATCTTATCTCGCAGAGAGAGGTGTCAAGCAATCTTACAGACCAGATTGGTTCATCCCAATCTCACTGCTGATTCCACTCAGGAAGAATACTGGGAACACATCAATTCTGCAATGTTGGATACTTCCAATGAGTGCAACACAGCACCAAAAACAACAGAGACTGGTTCAATAAAAATGGCAAGGAAATCATAGATTTGCTAAGATCCAATAAAAAGGTCAGGGTTTCCTTATCCGAGGAAGGCTATGGAAGGAGTGTAAGAAAGGTTTACCAGACTGATTCCTAGGATGGCAGGATGGACATATTGGTTAAGACTACAATCACTGGAGTTTTGAAGGATGAGATAGGATTGCTATAAAATTCAAACAAGATTAAACATTGTAAACACAAGAAGGATGTTCCTGATGACTGGGGAGGTCAGAACCACGTTCCTTAACCTGAGATTAAGGATATTTAAGTGGACCACTTACATAGGAACATGGAAACATAGGAAAAGGAGTAGTCCATTCAGCCCCTCGAGCCTGTTCCACTATTTAAGGAGATCTTGGGTGGTCTGCAAGCTAAATTCATATGCCTGCCTTTGGTCCATTTAATAAGGATTGATTAAAAATAATTTAAGATTGGGGCAAGAAGAATATTCTTCACGTGGTGAGTGGTGAGTCTGTGTAATTCTCTACCACAGAAAGTTTCAAAGTGTTAAATATAGTTTTTAGGGCTAAAGACATCAAAGGGTATAGGGAGTGATGATATAGGGATCAGTGATGATCGCATTGAAAAGCAGAGCAGGCTCAAAGGGCCAAATGGCCTAATGCTGCTCCCATTTTCTGTGTTCCTGTGCACACTTGGCATGCTGTGCACAATTACTTATCATGTTTGTGTATTTTACATATTGTTGATTCTGATATAATGAAATAGTTCCATACTCGAGCGATCTCTCGTTATCAGAAAATCGTGCAATAACTATGACATTTAAACTAATGGGGCCGGAAATGTGTTTAACTATTACAGATAAGGAAAGTTCGCTTTCTACAAATGATGGTCTAAAATCTTCAATCGTATTAAAGCCAATTCGCCTTGAAGAATCATGGGTTATGGTAGAACTGACTGAAAAGGTAGTTTTTAGAAGAAACCAAAACATTTTTATAAATACATTATGATTTCTTTTTTAAACTCGAACTTGCAAACAGATTAAAATTTTCCAGTATCCTAGTTGGCCTTTCCTATTTTTCCAGGAGTGCTATGTTGTATTCCAGACACTGTGTTCATTAATTCAGGCCTGTTGAGTCACCATCCCTGATTTTCATTGCTCCATCAATGCTGGTCATGTCACCAGTTGCAAGTCCTAAACTCGAGACTTCCCTCCCTACTTCTCTCAAGCTCACCTCCCTCCTTTAAGACTATCCTTAAACTTTATCCATTTCACAAAGCTCTTGGTCACCTGATCTGATTTCTTAACATTTTTTTTTGCTTTATCATATTCCTGTGAAGCCTACTGGAAATTGTTCTTACTTTAAAAACACTTTACAAATATATGTTGTTGCTATTAATTATTAAGTAGCCTTCTTAATATGTAATGTAATTCTGCTTCAACTCAATTCCATAATCTTATTGGACGACAGCTTTGGTGACTTTGGTTTCTTTGAATGGTTTCCAGCAGTTGTATATAAAATTTTCTGTGCTTTGCGATGTGTGTGTCCGAAAGTGTGAGCCTTAAAATAAATGACAAAGATATTTATGGTGCCACTTGATGCAAGAGAATTTATCTATTAAACAGATAGTCTCCAGTTTTATATTTTGCATTAACAACATTAACTGAACTTATGACACTTTACAATTTCTCAAGCCTGTCCCTATTGTCAGTTATACTTTTGCTAAATCAACCTGTCTTTTTCATTTTGGTTTTACAGGTAGTCCCCGGGTTGGTGAATGGGTTGCATTCTGCAGTCCGCTCACAATTTGATTTATATGCAAGTCGCAGCACAATGCAGGATGATCTAAACAGTCATTCCTAAGTACAGGAATGTTCACATGTCAGACCTTTAAAATAATACCCCTGTACAGGATCACGCCAAATGTACAAGTATTGGTAACTCAGATGTTTGTAAATTTCGGACCCCTGTATTTGCTCTGTATGGGGATGTTGGTTAGCGCAGTTGGCTGGACAGCTGTCTTTGTGTTGCAGAATAACACCAACAGTGTCAGCTCAGTTCCAGCACTGGCTGAGGCTAACATGAAGGACTGACTCTCCTTCTCAATTTCTCCTCTCACATGGGGTGTGGTAACCCCTAGGTTAAACTTTCTTTTCTAACAAAAAGCTCAGACTATGGTGACTTTATCTTCTTAACTGTTCTATATAACAAAAAAATAAGTTTTTTCTCAGTTCAATAAACATTTGGCTGACCTTTTTGGATAAATTTGCTTATTATGAAAAATAAAATGTTAGAGTACATAGCAGTGGTATTTTTAATTTAATCCAGGTTTACTGATATTTCTTTGATTCCTGTAAACACCACACACATTATTGGTTGTAAATGTATATTCCGAGAAGGAACCAAATAGTTCAACATAGAGTCAAGCCAGTTGGCAGAGATGAGATGAAAATAAGAGCTGCTGAAACTGATACCATGCCACACCCTTAGAAGAGGCAAATTAATGTTTAGAATGAAGATTGCTAAGAAAGGGTTCAAATATCCAATTAATAGGTAAGGTTCTGTGAAAGTTGCAGCTTTGTGGAGAACCTGTTTCCAAAAATGTGCATTACTAATTGATTTGGTTTTCCTCATTAAAAAAAAGAATAATGGTTCAAATCTTCTCTAAACAGTACGGGTTCAGTCATTGAATGCCTCCGAAAGGTAACCTGTGTTAGTTCAAGACACATAGCAAACTTCTAATCTTGTCCAGCTGTCAGGAGGGAGGACAGAATGAAAGGCCAGACCAGTGAATTATTTTTCAAGGAGAAAATCAAGAGATGAAACTACCTTGAACCATCGACCATCCAACCCAGAAATACAAAACAGAGATTAATCAGAGAAGGGTGGCTACATATGTTATTTGTCTCTGAGAAGATTTACAAGGATGTTGCCAAGGTTGGAGGGCTTGAGCTACAGGGAGAGGCTGAAAGGATTGGGGCTATTCTCCTGGAGTGCCAGAAACTGAGGGGTGACCTTATAAATTTATAAAATCATGAGGGGCATGAATAGCCAAGGTTTTTTTTTCTAGGGTGGTGGAGTCCAAAACTAGAGGGCATAGGTTTCAGGTGAGAGGGTGAGATTTAAAAGGGACCTAAGGGGCAACTTTTTCATGCAGAGTGTGTGAATGTGTATGGAATTAACTGCCAGGGGAGGTGTTGAGGATTGGTAGAATTACAATATTCAGAAGGCATCTGGACAGGAATATGAATAGGAAGGGTTACAGGGATATGGTCAAATGCTGGAAAATGGGACTAGGTCAGACGGGATGGCTGGTCAATGTGGATGAGTTGGACCGAAGGGTCTGTTTCCATGTTGTATGACTCCATCACTCTATGACTCTAAGAGCATAGATTACTGAAATACTGAAAGAGGAAGAAATAAATCTAAATTAAGTAAGATAGTGGGGAAAAAGTTTAAAAAGAAAAGCCACCTTCCAACAGTGGAACAGGAAAACCTTCAATAAAACACAAAAAGGCACGGACTATAGTCAGACTTGGCTATGCAAATCATAGCATTGAATGGTCATTTATACAGTATACATGAGATGGGCTTCTTGCCCATAAAATGTTTGTGCAAAAGCCAAGTATAATTTGAGTATTTAAAACTCAACAGCTACTATTTTTATTTCATGGCAAATGTAATTGCTTCAGTGATTTGAAATCACTGGAAGCTTTTGTTACATTCTATCACAATTTCTGATTAAAGACATATTTTTCTTGGTTAATCTTCAGCTGCAATTTTACAGTGGCAGAAAAGTTTTGTGGAAGAAAGCTGTGTTTGTGTTTCATAAAACTTGATACTTCACAGTTTCATTTTCAAATTACCAATGGAAAAACTTAAATTGTAAGACCATTTTAAAGTTGATTTTTTCAAATGTCTGAATTTAATTTTCTCATCAAACTATATGATGTTAGTAGTTGTCCAAACCATTTTATATTAATTCCTGCTGATTATTATCATCTACATAATCAATGTGGGTATACCTACCCCATATGGACAGCTGCATAAGGTGCCCAACACTACCTTCTCAAGAGCAATTCAGAATTGGTAACAAATGCTGGCCGAGCCAGTGATGCTCAGACCTTGTTATGGAATATGTCTTTTTAAAATGTTTCAATTTGGGATGACTGGATTTACAACATTTCTGAACAGGTCACAGCATCGGAATTTACCCAGTTCCAGATCATGTTATAAACTTCTAAATGATGTATTAACTTCATGCCTTGGGAGATTAAAAATGGACAGTTTTTAGTAATTCCATAGTGGATAGCTTGGAATGCAGAGTCCAAGCTACGTCCTTTGAACCCACTCAGGTTGTCGATCTGCCCCCATCCCCAGATGATTTGTTTTGGCAGTTCCTGAAACACGGATACTTATGACTGACTTACATGTATTTCCTTGCGAGAGTTGGATAACACAAAACCACACAGTTATTGGACTATCAAGTTTCCCAATTTCATAAACTGCTACTTAGAAATTTATTCTGATTGATAGGTTAAACTTATTTTTTATTTTGCTTTTTATACAATTCAGAAAAGATTGACATGACATCAGATGGTATTCTATTAATAAAAACAGAAAGTGCTGAAGAAACTCTGCAGGTCTGCCAGTATCTATGGAGACATGCACGGTTAACATTTCAAGTCCAATATGACTCTTCTTGTACTCTGTTGGTGAGTTTGCACTTCCACTCTCTTGCAATACAAGTTAGAAGAATGAAGAGTTCTCTAAAGTTCATGTCCTATGCAAAGTTTCATATCAAGGAATGACACTCAAATATTAACTAAACAACTCCAATCTTTGTGTCTTTTATTATTTTGAAACAGGTAATGTAATTTTAATTATTTGTAATGCTTATTTGCTAAGTCACCCTCACTTCTGAATAATTTCCTGTTCAAATAAAAGTGGGTTAGTAGCTTGTTGCCTGAGTTACATGGTCAGAACGATGCTTTCCAATGGTTTAGAAATATCTGAAACACACTTTGATCAGTACACACCTATGTAAGTAGAAGTGTTAATTGATCATCTTAGATTATGGTTGTTATCAAGTCTGTAAGATCAACATTCTGTTAATTGGAAGCATGGAAAGTAACAAATGATCAGATAATGAAAAAGGAGAACAAAAAGCAACCCAAATTATGATATCTGAACTATTAGGTATCTGAATTCTAATTGTGTCTACTTGTTTTGCCAACATCTCAGTACTGAGATTACACTTGTTTAAATTGTAGGGTAAATTATTTACATAGAATCTTCATTCCCCCACCAGTGACACCTTCTGCCATTCATCTCCACATCAAAAATAAATTGTGAATAGACTGGAACCCATCAGATCCAGATGAGAAGACATTTTGATGCATCTTGCAATTTAATCTCTGTGTAGGAAAGGAGATAATTTTCTTCTACAGCTAATACACCCCATGCCCAAAGTGATAATGTTGTCACACAGCGACTTAGGCTTTCCTCAGACTGTAAACCACAATGGTGATGCTTTGGATGAACTGATGGAAGTTTTGGGAATTTGCTTAAAACTACATGATAACAAAACCACCATCTTAAGCCCATCATAAATGATCAACATTCAAATGGTGAAACTAGAGATATTGGCCTGGATATGAACAGAGTGAGTTACAAGTGTGGAACAGTGAATTCTCAAATGGAAAAACTAACAGTCCATGTTTCACTGCATGTTGTAGAGTTTCTGTCTTTTCTCTATATAGGCTTCCTACCTCGCAGTCCCCCTAATTGACAGGCTTGGTGTCTTATAAAGCAGTGTGAGTCACAGGGAAGTAACCCTGGGGGTGGAGTGGTCCAATCACTGACATGGATTGGGAGGTGGATATGAGGGGAACATGGGTACTGATCCTGACCTCAGCTGTCCTTGTATACTGAGGGTGATGGGGTCCAATGAGACCAGTGGAGTTGTGGGTAGGGGAAGTACTCCTGTTCTGCCTGGTCCAAAAACAGTGTTGTCATGACAAATACCTTCTCAATAGAGTTGTCCCCACTGCCCTTTAGCCACTCATTTCTGAAGGCTTGGAGAATTCATGTGCTAAACCTACAGAGCAGTTTAAATCCTAGCCTGTCAACACTAATAAAATATCTAAATTGTGAATCCAGCTCCTGGGAATGAGTCCACTTCACACACTTGTTCTGAATCCCCTGATCTCAGAAGTGCACAGGTTAGGAGTCAAATTTCAGCTTCTGAAAACTTTAACATCTTACTTAACCACAACCCATCTGTTTAATACCCCATTGCTACATAGTTAGGCTAGATATTAATTTACAGATGAAATTGTTCAAAGCATATATTTCCTCCTGTATCTATAGTAAATTAATTTGATTAATCCAATTGATTTAATTAATTAAACCAATAAAATTTAAGCTAAACATTTTTTTCTTTACCAAGTGACAATATCAATGTCATTTCCATATCCAAACATGACCTTCCCAGTCAGTCATGGCATTTGTGTCCAAATCCTATCTTAAGCTTTGGAACTAGAACTTAATATCTAGCTTAAGAAATGGAAATGAATCTTATTAGCTGGACAAAGTTACATTCTCAGCATAGTTAGGCTGTTGCAAGGGCACATTGTGCAGATCATTCTGTCAATTACATAAATCATTATCAGCTCATCTTATTGTGTATTGTACAAACACCATAGCTGACAATCATGTGCATTTTGACAAGGAACTGAGATTTCATGGTAAATGCAAGAATCACTTGCTCCTGACCTCAAAAAAAACTGTGCACAAAAATCTAGAGACCTCTGTGTCTTAGATGTCCCCTGTCCTGATGTAAGTTTGAAATTGTTAGCAAACCAAGGGCATCCAATAAATGTGATGTCATGGTAAACATTGAAGCATTCTCACAAATAGGAAACTGGGAAGTAAACTCCACTGAGTCTCCTTCACATTTAATTAAAATGATAAAAGAACAACATAAATTATTGGAACATATACATGGAATTAAGATGGAATTAAGATAGAATTTGAAATATCAATAATATGTTTAAAAAGCTGTTTAAAATATGTAGAATCTATAATCATTGTTGTAGTTCTGTTCGGCGAGCTGGGAATTTGTGTTGCAGACATTTCGTCCCCTGTCTAGGTGACATCCTCAGTGTTTGGGAGCCTCCTGTGAAGCGCTTCTGTGATCTTTCCTCCGGCATTTGTAGTGGTTTGAATCTGCCGCTGTCAGTTCCAGCTGTCCGCTGCAATGGTCGGTATATTGGGTCCAGGTCGACGTGTTTATTGATTGAATCTGTGGATGAGTGCCATGCCTCTAGAAATTCCCTAGGGAAATACAGTAAATGACCCCAGTTGTTGCTGTCAGTTCCAGAACAGTAATGGCAGTGAACATTGACAGTTTTATCATCATGGCTAGTAACAATATAATCATTTCTTATACCTCAATGTGTAACCATTGTCCATTCCTACAATTCTGGTGACCCTATCACACGACTATAATCTGAAGTGCGCTAACCTATTTTATGTGTCACATCTGAGTGCTTGGATAGGTTTGGAAAGCCTGAACTATGAAGAATCTCATTTGTGAACTAAGCATCACAAGTAATTGCTTCACACATCAGACTTATTAACTCAGCTCTCCAGCACTGGAGATGCAAAGGGAAGGTAGAAGGGTTGAAGGGATGTGCAAACAGAGTGGGTAAATGTGATTATAAGTACTTCATGAAAGAAGAGCAAATGCCAATAGAAACCTGCTGAGCTGAATTGACTTTTCCTGTGTTGAGTGCATTGTGCTCAGCTGCAGCAGAGATATAGTTTGGCTGTGTCAAAATCAGGATGTTCATCAAACAACCACTTGGAATGCCCAAGCATTAACGCTGCGTGTGTACTTGTAGATTGGTCTTTGCTATATTTCTCTTGAACCCAAGAAAATTGCTCAAAATAAAACGATTGAAGCAAAGGTCTTAGATAAACATGGTTGATACAACACAACAAAAGGTATCCACTGACAGAAGAAAGAGAAAGACTTACATTTATATAGCAATTTTCATGACCAGAGTTCTCAAAGTGTTGACAGGTAATTAAACATATTTGAAATGTTGTTGTAGTAATATAGGAAACAAGTGAACCGGAGTCTCTTATCTTAAAAGAAAAAGAAATGCTGTCTTCTTACATCATCATGTCTTTGAGGAACACATCAAAGTTCTTTGCATATCATAAATTACTTTGAATTTTGGTAATATTTATGATTCCTTTACATTAAAAGCAATTCAGTTTAATATAATTATTAAAAGTGATCTCATTGTACTTAATTCATTCCATTATTAGCAGCAGGTTTGGCCCCAGTACAGCAGAACTGTATTGTCTACAAGACATTTATTTAAATTAACATGTACACAGTTCAAACATAGAAAAATGTTAAAGTCTCCTAAAACATAGACTTATTATAAATTGTACTGGGTAGGCACTGCAGCTTCCTGTCTTGGATATACTATGTAACAGTCTGGGTGTTAACTATTGCTATGTTCCTGGTCATGCTGCACATTCAAATTTTTTATGTTCTGACCTCTTCCTGGATCACTTGGCATCTGTTAAATAAACAAGCAAAGGCTAAGCTTTGATGCAATTCAGTTCTTGGCAAATATAACATTTTAGAGAATATGTGTTCTTACATACTTCTGCTGTTAGATTTGCTAGAGGACTTGACAAAACTGAGTGTGAGCAGAGGCAGTCCAAAGTCTTACTGTATTACCCTGAAATTGCATCAGGATCAAGTTCTGACTGAGATTTAGATTCACTTCAATTGAAAGACATGCCAATCTAAATTTAATCTTAAGTTATATTCCAGGACAGAGTTCCCATTCACTCTGTTGTAAAGAAATCTCAACTGGTGCAAATGGGCACAAAAACTGAATCATTTTTAAAGAATCATTTAACGGGCACTCAGTCTCATAGTTACACAGTCACAATCCCAACACCTGGTTTAGATTTGCTCCAAAATACCTAAAAGTGGGCACTTAGCATGTAGCAGTTGGATTTGGCTTGTGCTAGATTCGCAAGACTTGTATTCAAAAAAATGGTCACAACATGATTGTGTATTTGTCGATTTGTTGGATATTTTATATTTGTCAGAACAATGCCAAGATGACACTAGATTTTAAGCGTGAACAAATTTCATTGACATTGCTTTCAAAATATCTCTTCAATCACAAAGTCTTTGCACCTTTGCTGGCAGCCTCTAGCTCTTTCTGTTTACTTTAGAATTGAGTCCACACCAAGGTTCAACCAGTCAAGCAGAGTGAGCATGGATCAGTTACCAGACTTGCATAATTGACCAGGGAACAATGCGAACAGGGGAATAATCCCTGGTACCCTAGTAAAATATATCCCTTGATCACACAAAAAAAAGACAGATTGCCTGGTCATTATTGCTATTTTAGGAAGTTTGCTGTATGCTGCAGTGTTCAATTGTTCTTTGTTTTGTTCACTTGGTTCGCTGATTATGTGAGTCTGTTTATTATTGCTGCCCACTATGTTTGATTAGTTGAGGCTAGATAGGGACTCAGGGAAGACTGAGCAAATGGTAAATGTTGCTGAAAGCAAAGAGCTATAAGCATGGATCAATCATTTTAAAGCACTATGAATGAAACCTGTTACACCTGGTGCACCAAAACACAAATAAGCTACTGTGTTTCCCACATGTGCACCGTAATTACACTCCAAAAGGAATTCACCAGCTGTAAAGTAGTTTGAGATATCAAGTGATATCAAGTCCTTTGGGAGCAATTTTCCCAGCTGCTAAAGGATATATGCCATGGTCGCGAAATTGTTGACCCCAGAAAACATTGAGGAGCTCAAAAGGGATTTATGCAGCTTGAGAATTGTGAAGCCCCTCTTTGAGTCTCTAGTGGACTGGTGGGAAATGGTCAAAGGGAACATCAAGAGGTTCTTTATCCTCAAAAGTGTGCAGAAGGTGAGAGAGAGGAGAGAGAGAGGAGAGAGAGAATCCAAACTCCAGAAAAATGTGCAGAACCCACTCCTGCTGCAGGCAATGGGGGCTGATATAACGGAGGACCTCCAGGAGATGAAGGGCCAGCAAGCCTTGTTGTTTGTCTCAGAGGCCTCCAAGGTAATCTTCTGGTCCAGGGTCCACTCCATGGAGCAGGATGAGACGCGCTCATGTTTCCTTTTCTAGAAGATGCACAAGAAGAACTCGGGGCTCGTTGCCTGAAGGAAGATGGTTCGGTAACGTCATCTCAGTCTGACGTCCTGAGGACCAGTAAATTCTTTTTTTTTAATGTATATATTTATTGAAAACATTTTTCACTCTTTCACATAAAAACCAAAAATGTTATTAAAGTACAAAAGTACAGGAAAGTAGAAATAATATTGTAGTATTATATTACAGTAACATTGACAATAAACTGCCTAGTATTCTTCAAGATACAGTGATCTCATATTTACTTAACTTAAACCAAATTAGCATAAACTCAAATTAAATAAAGATAGATTAGAAGATCAGAATCCCTACCGTATGGAAACAGGCCATTCGGCCCAACAAGTCCACACCGACCCTCCGAAGAGTAACCCACCCAGACCCATTTCCCTCTGACTAATGCACCTAACACTATGGGCAGTTTAGCATGGCCAGTTCACCTGACCTGCACATCTTTGTACTGTGGAAGAAAACCAGAGCACCTGGAGGACAGCCACACAGACACGGGGAGAATGTGCAAACTCCATACAGACAGTTGTTGTGAGGCAGCAGTGCTAACCACTGAGCCACGGTGCTACCCCAAAAGGATAAAATAACATTAAATTAAATTACAATCCACTAAAATTAAATTACACTACATTGCAGTATATTACATTACAACACTCACCGCACCTCCATCAGGGCTCCAGTCCATGGGAGCAACACTTATTATACCCGTATTTATTAGGTCTGCCCACACTGGGGTATCCGGACCACCATATATGGCCCTCGTGGCTATATAAAGGCCCTAATCAGTACTGCTGACAGATCCATGTCTATATAATTTAGGAAGGGTCGCCAAGTCTTATAAAATTGCTCCATTTGGTGGCACACCATACTTGTCAGGTAATCTTGATGGATGTGCTCCATCACAAGTCTGTGCCACCCTGTAAGACCTGAATGCTTTTCTGATATCCAAATCATTAGGATGTTTTTCCTTGCACATTGTGTAAGAATATTGAATAACTTCTTCCCATGCTCACCCAAACAGGGAAGATTCAGTAGTCCCAAAAGGAAGGACACCGGATCCTCCCTAACTTCCATTCCCAGGATCCTCTCCAGCTCATTCACTATATCCCCCCTCCCCCAATATCTGTGGATCTCTCACTATCACAAATGAACAGTGCGGCACGGTGGCACAGTGGTTAGCACTGCTGCCTCACAGCGCCAGCGACCCAGGTTCAATTCCCGAATCAGGCGACTGACTGTGTGGAGTTTGCACATTCTCCCCGTGTCTGCGTGGGTTTCCTCCGGGTGCTCCGGTTTCCTCCCACAGTCCAAAGATGTGCAGGTCAGGTGAATTCAGGTGAATTGGCCATGCTAAATTGCCCGTAGTGTTAGGTAAAAGGGGTAAATGTAGGGGAATGGGTGGGTTGCGCTTCGGCGGGTCAGTGTGGACTTGTTGGGCCGAAGGGCCTGTTTCCACACTGTAAGTAAAAGGGTCTCCTTTTCAAAGTAAAGGCTGATTGAATACGCTGATACCTGGCTAGTGCTCCACTGTCCATTGTATCTATCAGGGAGAGAACTGGCAATGTCACTCGTGAACTGAGGAAGGTCAATGCCAGATTCCGGGAGTTCTATGCAGAGTTATACCAGTCAGAGGGCTCTGGGGATGGAGAAGCAAGAATTGAATCCTTTTTTGAAAACAGAGTTCCGACTGCTTCCATCTTGAATCTCCCAGCAAATCCCTCTATTCCAGTCTGTATGACATGAAGCAGACTGACAGCGCAGCCTCCCGGTCTTTCCTGTCCTCTATCACTGAGATTTTAAATGACAGCATGTGGGAGAGGCTGGATCAGCCGCTATCTGTGGATGAGCTGACCAAGGCCCTCGAGTCCTTTGAAAAGAATAAACCTCCGGGAAGCTTATCGGTCAAGTTCTATTCTACTCTATGGTACTTGATTGGCCATGACCTGCTGGAGGTGTGTGACAGTATGCTTCTAGCAGATACTATGTGCAAACCCATGAGGAAAGGTATCACCACCCTCATCTACAAGCAGAAGGGGGAGAGGGAGACTGGTGACCAATCTCACTGTTAAATGTGGACTACAAAATCTTGTCAAAGGTCACTGCCAATCGGGACAGGCCTGCTCTGGGATAAGTGATTTACCCCGACTAAACCTGTGCTGTATCGGGCAGGAAGATCACTGAGAGTCTTGTGCTCTTCAGGGATACGATCTCCTATGTACAGGACAGAGGGGTGGACACCTGCCTCATCAACCTGGACCAGGAGAAAGCCTTTGACAGGATAACGCACATGTACGTGAGTGAGGTTCTGTCTAAAATGGGCTTCGAGGAGAGAATTTGCAATTGGATCGGTCTGCTCTACATCAACATGGTCAGTGCAGTTTTAATCAATGGGTGAGAAGCTTTCCAATCAGATCTGGAGTCAGGCAGGGTTGCCCACTCTCTCCTGCCTTGTTTGTGTGCTGTACAGAGCCATTCGCTGAGTCCATCAGGAAGGATATGGCGCACGAGAGGGGTGACTATTCCTGACAGTGAGGGCCTACAGGTTAAGGCCTCCCTGTACATTGATGATGTTGCCGTTTTCTGCTTGGATCCACTGTCAGTGCACAGACTCATGTGAAAAGTTTGAACAGGCCTAGGGGGCCAAAGTAAAACGAGTCAAGCGTGAAACCATGCTCTTCAGAAACTGGGGTGACCAATCCTCTATCCCTTTCACCATCAGGATAGACCATCTGAAGGTGCTGGGTATTTGGTTCAGAGGGGCTGGGAGTGTGCCTTGCCTTGGGAGGAGCCTGTCACTAAGGTGAGGCAGAAATTGAGCAGATTGGAGCACCAGTCACTCTCCATTGTGGTTAAAAACTTGGTCATCAGGTGTGGGGTACTCTCAGTGTTGTCATACAAGGTGCAGGTCTGGCCTATTCCTCGAAGCTGTGACGCTGCAGTCACTCAGGCCACCTTCCATTTCATGTGGAGATTGAAGATGGATCGTGTCCAAAAGGACACCATATATAAAGATCTGGACAAAGGGGGAAAAGCACACCCAACGCTACCCTCACTCTGTTGGCTACCTTTGTGTGTTGCTGCATCAAGCTGTACGTGGATCCCTGGTATGCAAACACCAAGTGTCACTACGTACTGAGGTTCTACTTGTCCCTGGTGTTGCAAAGGATGGGCCTGGCCTTACTACCACAGAACGCTCCAATTAGTTTGACCATTCTGTTACACCTGTCCTTCGTGGAGGAATTTGTGAAGGCAAACACCTTTGGCCACAAGTCCATCAGGAAGTGATCAGCATGTAGTGCCCCTGAGGCCCTTCGGGAAGAGGAGGGTGGATCCTGCTGAGCAGTTCCCTGGGCAGACTGTCAAAGCCTTTTAGCAGAATGCCTCATCGCTAGAACTTTCGAACAAGCACCAAAACATGGCTTGGCTGGTAATGAGAAAGGCTCTGCCTGGGAGACCCTTTATGCATGCCTGCACCCTCTGCACCAACGCTACTGACCTCGAAGCGGCTGTGGATGGGATGAAACTCTCACATACCTTCTTCTGGAATGTGTCTATCCAAAGGAAGTCTAGAGAGGTTTTTGTCGAGGTTCGTCCCGAGCAGCTCCGTGACACGGGACACTTTGCTCTACGGCCTGTTTCCCAGGACACACTGAGACGAACATCAACTGTGCCTGGAGGACCTCAATGCAGTGAAAGATGCTCTTTGGTCTGCCTGAAACCTGTTGATCTTCCAGTTGAAGGAGCTGACCTCGACTGAGTGTTGCAGACTGGCACATTCTAAGGCCCAGGACTCGGTGCTGAGGGATGCACTGAAGCTTGGGGCAGCTCTGCCAAGTCGCAGTGAGGAAAGACCACCATATAAGGTCCTTCTGTGGAAGAATAACAGGGGTCCAATCAGTAATTGGGCCCCGCTGATAGTTCAGTTAAATGCCAAGAGGTTGACTGTAAATATAGAGAATGGTGAACATCAAAGACTTAATTTGTTCTCATAAGTTAAGAGAGCATCGATATGAACAACTCCATTAACTGTATAGGTACCAAAGATTTCTTTCTATGAATAAAGTATATTTTTCCAATAAAACAAAATATGGGTCATGGTGAGAAAGTTGGGGAGAACAGGGGAGCTGTCCAATGAGGACCTTCTCAGTACAGAGACCAAAAGGCCCGATTTTCCAACCAAGTGTTGGATGGCGAGATGAGATCATCATTAATGAGCAGCGACTCATCTATTTACTCATTATCATCCTCATCACGACCCAATCTCACTTCATTAGTGGACTGTAATGTTGAACACTTTTGCTTTATTTTTCTGCCTTTAGATTCTATACTTTGGTTTATTTTTCTGTGTTTTAAGATGGCGCTAGAGAGTGGTAATACTACACAATACTTTCCAATACATTTGTATCAAAATACACCTGATAATAAATAAATCAAATGAAGAAAAAAATCATTCTCCTACCCACTGGATCAAAATTGAAAGCTGATAATTCCCAACATGAAAGTCAGAACAGGGAACTGGCAACTCCAGCTCACCGCTTGCTTTTTTGGACTTCAATCTCGAACACCAGGCGCCCAAATCTCCAGACACATTCTAAGGACAGTGACCGCACAGACCCTGCATCCACAGACGTGTACAGCCTCAGGGAACATCCATTTACAACAGGGTTTGACATGGACAATATTGCACTTTGGAGAGCACCGGCACCTCTCAGTGGACTGTGGCTGTAAGGACACTTTACACAGGGACAGGAGTGTGATGGAATATTCCCCACTTACCTGGATGGGTGCAACTCCGACAATACTCGAGAAGCTTGACACCATCCAGGCCAAAACAAGCTGCTTAATTGATCCATAAGTATCTGTTCCTCCACCATTGCCACTCAGTAGCAGCAGTGTGTACTATCTACAAGATGCACTGCAGAAATTTACCAAAGTTCTTCAGACAGCACCTTCCAAACCCATGACCACTTCCATCCAGAAGGAAAAGGGCAGCAGATATATGGGAGCACCACCAACTTCAAGTTCCCTTCCAAGCCACTCACCATCCTGACTCAGAAATATATCATCATTCATACACTATCACTGGGTCAAACTCCTGTGCTTCCCTCCAGAAGGTGATCTATCTACAGCATATGGACTGCAGTGGGTCAAAAAGGCACCTCACCACCACTTTCTCAAGGGCAACTAGGGACAGGTAATAAATGCTGGTCCTGCCAGCAATGCCCACGTCCCATGAATGGATGATAAAAAAAAGAGGCGTTCAGCTCCTGACTGCAGTTCAGGGCTCCTTGCTTGCTCCCTCAATGCTCACTTGCTCTGTGCTGACTTTGATGTTCTCAGAATCCCTCCCTTATTTATTGTGCTTTGCAATCTCAGCCAGAGTGAACAGGTTCATGTCCTTCTCTCTTGCCTTTTGGTGTAGACACAAAGCCACGCAGCTTGTCAAGCTGTCAGCACCAGCTTTCCCTCTAATGTTCTTCCCAGCTGCACAGCTCCCACTGGTCAGCAGTCATGCTGCTGTACGGCACCGTGCTACATTAATGTCACATTTATAGCAAGTGCTAGCTATATCCAGAATGTGCTACTACTGAATGACCATGTCTCAAAGTTTAAGATGCACAGGACATTGGTTAGGACATTTTTAGAATACTGCTTTCAAATCTGGTCTCCTTGCAATAGGAAAGGTGTTAAACTTGAAAGGAAAAGATTTACAAGGATGTTGGCAGGGTTGGAGGGTTTAAGCAATGGGGAGAGGCTGAATAGGCCGGGGCTACTTTCCCTGGAGTGTTGGAGGCTGAAGGGTGACCTTATAAAATCATGAGGGTCATGGATAGGGTGAATAGCTAAGGTATTTTTTTCCCAGGGTAAGTGAGTCCAACACTAGAGGGCATAGGTTTAAGGTGAGAGGGGAAAGATATAAAAGGGACCTAAGAGGCAATTTTTTAACACAGAAAGTGGTGTGCGTATAGAATGAGCTGCCAGAGGAAGTGGGAAAGCTGGTGCAACTACAACACTTAAAAGGCATCTGGATATGAACAGGAATAGGACGGGTCTCGAGAGATATGGGCCAAATGCTGGCAAAAGCGACTGGATTAATTTAGGACACCTGGTCGGATTGGACAAGTTGGATTGAAGGGTCTGTTTCTGTGCTGGAGAACTCTATCAGTCTAAGACATTGAAGCCACCCTTTACGGAGGGGGTGCTAGTACAGCAAGTCAATGGGTTAGTCAGTCAGTCATTTGGGGCAGTCACAGTCACCTCATATATGGCCAGGAGCTGAACGTCAGGCAACCCATCTTCCTGTGTGTCTTTCTGCACTTCCCAAGGCTGTTTTCTCCTGAAATGAGACGAAGGGAATAATTGAGTAGGATGTATAGCCATTAATGCTGGTTCAAGGGGAGCAAAGCTGGTGAGGTGGCCCGTGTGAAGAGGAGACACAAAAACCATGCAGGAGTCGGGATCAACTGCATGAGAGCAAATGAGGGATGACGCTACAGTATTGGTGTTGGTGCATCAGTGTTGTTGGGGAGGTGGGTGCAGTGGAAGAGATAGAATGAATGTGAGGCAGCAGATAGAGGACAGCTGACCCTTCCTTGGCACAGCGGAGGTGGTCATTGATCTTCTTGCAGCGCTGCTGGCTGTGGGTGTTTGTCCAAATGGTTGAGACCACACTGGCAACTTCAGATTTGGCTGACAAGATGTGGCTTGTGGCCTCCTCTTTCCATCCTGGGGAAAGAGGAATTGCCCTACCTGTACCACTTCACCTACCAGGACCTCGAGATCCCCATCCACAAAGCAGGTGAAAATCACTTTTATCTACCATGCCCAGGGCATATAGCATGAACGTTGCAGGGCTGTTGCAGACTGCTGGTATTGACCAGGCGCACAATGGCCTTTTAAAGATGGCAGACATCCCTGGATTTCCTTGTAGTGGTGAATATGCCTGCCTACAGTGAGTGGCAGAATTGGGTTAGTATCAGATAAGCCTAGGTGTATGGTACCTCATTAATGTTGGCGCCAACAGCATTAGAAATCCCATTAGGCCTTGCAGAGAGAAATCCTCTCGTGACACCTAATAGGTGATTGGGAAGATATAGCCCAACGAAAATACAAATCTTTCCTTCATCCAGAGGTCCAAGACAGCCTGCCTAAGCGCTAATGAACAAGAAGGCTACACATTTCCAAGAAAATGGTGTCATCAGCTGCAGTCAAGTACCTCAGCCGCACAGATCCATCTCAAGAAAGATTCACATGTGATAATACAAACAGAAAAGTTTCACAAACAGTAATACAGGCAGATCAGTGGCTGTACAATTAATTACCAACCTCACTTGCTGCATCCTTGTGTCATTGCATGAAAAGTAAGCAAAGTAGAAAGAAAAAAACAAGAGATACTCAAACATCTTGCTGTTGGTGGCCTACAGCCTCCCCATCATCAACACTGCCACTTGGGCTGATGACTACATCCGCCAGGGGTGTCAAAGGTGGCTCAGTGGTTAGCACTACTGCCTCACAGTGCCAGGGATTGGGTCAACTTCCAGCCTTGGGTGACTGTCTGTGTGGCGTCTGCACATACTCCCCACGTCTGCATGGGTTTCCACTGGGTGACAGGAGGATCGAAGATATTGAGGCCAAAGCTGGCTGGTGTGGGGAGAGTGAGAGAAATATGAAGCGTGCAATTCCTTGCTAGTTTTGGAGAGGACGTGAAATTTCTTTCAACGCTGCAGTCAAGTCCTTGGGAAAGTGCTGCTGAAATTGACCTACTTGGCTATTGGTTACTTCAAGAGGACACCTGCCACCTGTCGAAGAGAAATTAGACCTCCTTCAAACAACTCCATCAATGTATCAGAGATTTGTGCAGAGGAAAGGATTAGTACAACATTGTATTACCATGTGTTCTGCTGTTATGCTTTCCAGTGCCTGCCTTAGATGGCCACACTCTGTGTTAAGTGATCGCTGGATTTTCCATCATCTGAATTGCTGAGTTGCCTGCCAAGAATCTGGCAGCTAGCCTGTGACAGTCAGAAGTGGACCAACCACAAAATGGTAGTACGGTGGCTCAGTGATTAGCACTGCAGCCTTACAGAGCCAGGGACCTGGGTTCGATTCCCGCCTCAGGCGACTATCTATGTGGGGTTTGCACATTCTCCCCGTGTCTGTGTGTGTTGTCTCCAGGTGCTCTGGTTTCCTTCCACAATCCAAAGATATGCAGGTCGGGTGAATTGGCCAGGCTTAATTGCCCATCATGTTAGGTGCATTAGTGAGGGGTAGATATAGGGTAGGGGAAATGGGTCTGGGTGAGTTACATTCTGGAGGGTTGATGTGGACTTGTTGGGCTGAAGGGCCTGTTTCTATTCGGTAGGGAATCTAATCAAAAAAAAACCTGACACTTGAACAAGACATCCAACCTGGCCAGAGCAGGCTCAAAGGGCTGAATGGCCTACTCCTGTTCCTATAGTAGAATTTATGTCCAAAATATGCAAATCATTCCCTGCTTTTCCTTTCCCAACCAATGTGGAGACAATGAACACAGGGAATTCCACTTCTCAATATGACTTGTGCCAACAATCAAAACAAATTCTTCAGCACTTGGCTGAGGGAATGCCAAACTGTCGAAAGTGTTGTCACTAAATAAGGTTGGAAACTGAGACCGAGTCTGCTATTGGGTGGATGGAAATGATCCTACTTTGAAGAGCAGGTGGGTTTCCTTGAATCACGGCCAATAGTTATCTCTCACTATCACAAATGAACAGGGCAGCACGGTGGCACAGTGGTTAGCACTGCTGCCTCACAGCGCCAGAGACCCAGGTTCAATTCCCACCTCGGATAACTGTCTGTATGGAGTTTGCACATTCCCCCTGTGTCTGCGTGGGTTTCCTCCAGGTGTTCCAGTTTATTCCCACAGTCCAAAGATGTGCAGGTTAGGTGAATTGGCTATGCTAACTTGTCCGTAGTGTTAAGTGAAGGGGTAAATGTAGGGGAATGGGTCTGGATGGGTTGCTCTTCGAAGGGTCGGTGTGGACTTATTGGGCCAAAGGGCCTGTTTCCACATTGTAAGTAATCTAATCGTTGTCACACTTCTACATGTGGACTTGCAGTCTAAAGAAAACTGACTGCTGCATTTCTTACTTTACAATAGCTACACTTCACAAATATGTCATCTGTTGCAAAAAAACATTAATTGAGATGTGCTATGTTTGCGAAAGATACCATCAATGAATCTCAGAATTGTTGGCCCATCATGTCCGCAATAGCTCTCTGAATGTGCAATTTGCTTTGTGCCATTTTCCTGCTTTCTTCCTGTAATTTTGCATATCATTCTGTTTCCCCCTTTTAAAACAAAAGAAGCTGAGATTTGGGCATAGGAGAGGTGTAGGAGAAACCATGGATATCTTTATAAAGAGCTGAAAAGCTCCTTTCCAACTGTAGTTAATATTAGTTTATTTGCAAAATTATCGACCTCAACAGCTCCCCATCTATTGTCCATTTACATCCTGTTATTGAAGGAACCTATTTGGCAATTGGATCTTAATAAAATAAATAACCATAAATTACTTTGAAACTTTTACTACTTGAATGAAACAAATGTTTATAATACATCGAATATCAGACAAATAGATGTTACATGAGATACAGACACTCCTGCCACCAGTTGTTCACCATGTGCATTGCATGATTAGGAATAAAATCTATTTTTGAACCTATTTTGGTCAACGTTGTTCTTTTTAGATTAATGTAATTTTAATTGGAATGGATGTGTGATATCTAAAGGCAATATAGTTTCAAGCTCAAACTTCAGGATAGTGTCCACCTCTCATCAAACTCAACTTAATAATGAAAATAATAATGTTCCAGGATACAAATACTATAGGAAGGACAGAAAGGGAGGCAAGAGAGGAGTGGGAGTGGTGTTTTTGATATGGGATAGCATTACAGTTGTGCTGAGGTAGGATAGTCTCAGAAATACATCTAGGGAAGTTATTTGGGTTGAACTGAGAAATAAGAAAGGGACGATCACCTTATTGGGATTGTATTATAGACTCCCTAATAGTCAGTGGGAAATCGAGAAACAAATTTGTAAGGAAATCTCAATTATCTGTAAAAATAATAGGATGGTTATGGTAGGGGATTTTAACTTTCCAAACATAGATTGGGACTGCCATAGTATTAAGGGTTTAGATGGAAAGGAATTTGTTAAGCATGTAAAAGAAAATTTTCTGATTTAGTATGTGGGTGTACCTATTAGAGAAGATGCAAAGCTTGACCTACTCTTGGGAAATAAGGCAGGGCAGATGACTGAGGTGGCAGTGGGGGAGCACTTTAGGGCCAGTGACCATAATTCTATTAATTTTAAAATAGTGATGGAAAAGGATAGACCAGATCTAAAAGTTCTGGATTAGTGGTGCTGGAAAAGCACAGGCAGCATCCAAAGAGTCTGGTTTCCAGCATCTGCAATCATTGTTTTTACCTTGCAGATCTAAAAGTTGAAGTTCTAAATTGAAAGAATGCCAATTTTGACGGTATTAGGCAAAAACCTTTAAAAGGCAGATGCCCGCAGGTAAAGGGACTGCTGGAAAATGGGAAGCCTTCAGAAATGAGATAATGATAGTCCAGAGACAGTACATTCCTGGCTGCAGGTTTGCTCACTGAGTTGGAAGGTTCATTTTCAGACATTTCATCACCCTACTAGGTAACATCATCTGCGAGCCTCCGGATGAAGCACTGGTTTCCTGGCTCACTTTTTATTTGTGTGTTTAGGTTTCCTTGGGTTGGTGAGGTCATTTCCTGTCCTTTTTCTCAGGGGGTTGTAAATGGGATCCAAGACAATGCTTTTGTTGATAAAGTTTGGGTTAGAATGCTATGCTTCAAGGAATTCTTGTGCATGTCTAAGTTTGTTTTGTCCTAGGATGGATGTGTTGTCCCATTCGAAGTAGTGTCCTTCCTCATCTATATATAAGGACACCAGTGAGAGTGAATCATGTTTTTTTTTGTGGCTAGTTCATGTTCATGTATCCTGGTGGCTAGTTTTCTGCCTGTTTGTCCAATGTAGTGCTTGTTACAGTTCTTGCAAAGTATATTCCTATTAGGGTGAAAGGAAAGGCTGGTAGGTATAGAGAATGCTGGATGACTTAAGAAATTGAGGATTTGGTTGAGAAAAAGGAAGAAAGTATGTGTCATGTATAGACACCTAAGATCAAGTGAATCGTTAGAAGAATATAAAGGCAGTATGAGTATACTTAAGAGGGAAATCAGGAGGGCAAAAAGGGGACATGAGATAACTTTGGCAAATAGAGTTAAGGAGAATACAAATACATTAAGAACAAAAGGGTAACTAGGGAGAGAATAGGGAGCCACAGGAGATGGGGGAAATACTAAATAGGTATTTTGCATTGGTGTTTACTGTAGAAAAGGGCATGGAAGACATAAAATGTAGGGAAATAGATGGTAACATCTTGAAAAATATCCATATTACAGAGGAGGAAGTCTGGATTTCTTGAGACACACAAGAGTGAATAAATCCCCAGGACCTGATCAAGTGTACCCTAGAACTCTGTGGAAAGTAATTGCTGGGCCTCTTGCCGAGATATTTATATCATCGATAGTCACAGGTGAGGTGCTAGATGACTGGAGGTTGGCTAACATGGTGCCACTGTTTAAGAAAGGTGATAAGGACAAGCCAAGGAACTATAGGCTGGTGAGCCTGATGTCGGTGATGGGTGAGTTGTTGGAAGGAATCCTGAGGGATAGGATGTACATGTATTTGGAAAGGCAAGAACTGATCAGGGAAACTCAACATGGCTTTGTGCGTGGGCAATCATATTTCTCAAACTTGGAGTTTTTTTGAAGAAGCAACAAAGAGGATTGATGAGGGCAGAGTGGTAGACATGATCTACGTGGACTTCAGTATTCGTTCGACAAGGTTCCCCCATGGGAGACTGGTTAACAAGGTTAGATCTCATGGAATACAGGGAGAACTAGCCAACTGGCTCAAAGGTAGAAGACAGAGGGTGATAGTGGAGGGTTGTTTTTCAGATTGGAGGCCTCTGACCAGTGGAGTGCCACAAGGCTCGGTGCTGGGTCCACTGCTTTTCATTGTTTATATAAATGATTTGGATGTTAACATAAGGGGCACAGTTAGTAAGTTTGCAGATGCCAGTGAAGAAGGTTACCTCAGATTACAACGGGATCTTGATCAGATGGGCCAATGAGTGGAAGATGGAGTTTAATTCAGATAAATTTGAGGTGCTGCATTTTGGGAAAGCAAGTCTTAGCAGGACTTACCATTAAGTGTATAAGGTCCTCAGGAGTGTTCCTGAACAAAGAGACCTTGGAATGTAGGTTCATAGCTCCTTGAAAGTTAATGTCTTCCTGTAAGAAGTTGCTATGTGCAAAATGACCCATACCACAACCAGCACATTCCAAAACAATTCATTCTAATATGCTTTATTCCAGAGAATATTTTGAAGGATTTCAATTAAATGATGTGCTTATTGTAAGTAAGCTGTACATCTCTATGACTCTAAGTAGGAAAACTTATCCAAAACCATTTTATTGTTGAGTTTTCCTCAATTAGAAGACAAGGAAGCAGAAAGTCAGCATGCAGTACAACAGGTGAAGGCAACGAATGACCATTGGGAAGGGGGTGAAGGCAACAATAACAGGACAGCCTCGTGAACTGCTGCAATCCATCTGGTGTAGGCAACATATATTGCTGCTGGGAAGGGAGTTACAGGATTTTGACCAGAGACAGTGAAGTGACAGCAATAGATTCAAGTCAAGATTATGTGTTTGAAGGGAAACTTGCAGGATGTCCCCATATTCTGCTGCCTTTGGGTTGCTAGGTGGCAGAGGTTGCAGGTTGAAATTATGTCTTGGTGAGTTGCTATGGTGCATCTTGTATACAGTATATTGCTCCTTCTGTGCACCACCAATAGAGGGACTAAAAACAAAAGGTAGCAAATGGGGTGAAGAGCAAATGGGTTGCTTTGGTCCTAAATGTTGTTAAGACTCTAGAGTGTTGTTGGAGCTGCACTCATCCCGGAAAGTGGAGATTATCCCATCCCAACCCTGACTTGTGCCTCCTCAGGCTTTGAGGAAACAGGAGGAGAGTTACCCAATCGTCTCTGACATGCTCTTGTAGTCACAGTCCTGCATCCCAATGTGAAGTTGCCGCCACCTTATCAGACCATGGGGCTGCTCTCTCATTAGAGGGAGGGGACTGGTGCTGTTTTGAACTGAGGATCACCACAGCTCAGACAAGTGGAGAGGCTGAGGAGATTCCTTCATGGTAATCTCATCCTAATATGCTGATAATGGACATTACTTAAAAACTAAACACTTAAGGAGATAATTAGTTCACTTCTGCAACTACATAATTTAAGTGCATCAAACACAAACCTGTAAATGAAAGCCCTATATCCCAATGCCAGAGATGAAACAGTGTCTTAAAATCAACACTGGTTTCTTCAAGTTGATTGGGCTCATTTCCCAGCTTCAAAATTCACTAGAGTGTAGAACATCTCTTAGGAAACCTAAGAGAAATGCTGATATTCATGTGGAATCATTCTGATTTTAATATGACCAAAAAAGTCATGTATTTCAACAGACAGCAATGGGAAATAGAATGTATTATTGGCCTTTGTATATTTAATATTGCTTCTCAATTCCTGGAGCGCGCACACTTTTTCTTCAAGACACTCTCCATTCAAAACCAGAGCAAATAACCGATTGTGGTATTTGATTTTTTTTGGCTTATGATTTAAAGCTACAATGTTCCATATGTTTACATATTTACATTCAATTCACCTATTTTTCTCTCCCAACTTTTCTCAACATTTTTACAGAAAGAAATCTCAACTTCTGGGATATTTTTCTTAACCTTATTGTGGCATTTTTTGCAGGAGTATTGGGAGAAAGCCTGGGGAGTGGCATTAGGTACACTGCTCCACTGGTGAGTCAGCACAGAGTAAGGGGCCAAATGGCCTCCTGCTCTGTGAGGAGTCTTTCTGCCTAATGGCATTCTTTGTTTAAAATACCTTTGAAATACAAGATAACATGTTTTAAAAGTTCAAAACGTTTATATATGTATAACAGAATGCAAAATAAAAATGATTTCATGACATGGTTGCTTTCGCTTCTGCTATATATTTTTAGAAATGCATTATAATTGGGGAGATACAAAAGGAAGAACGCACTCCAATTTCAAAAGCAATAGTTAGGTTTTGAATTACGTATAAAATGGCCATACGTCAGGTGAAGCTCATATCAGTAAAGTGGACAAAAAGAGCTAATGGGTGACTTCTTCTGAACTCAAAAAGGGGAGAACTCTTACAATGCGAAATTGATGACTATTTATACTGTATTTGTATATTCTTGTCACTTGAGACAATAACACCCACATTCCATGAATTTTAGTTTTGAGGTATTGCTGCACTCAATACTGTTCTCATTTAGCTTTTTTTATATTTAACCTATTTGCTCCATCTAGTGGGAATTCTAGATAATACAAGAGGTCCTGTCATTTCACTCATCCATCACAATTTGCATGTTTTAATTTTATTTGCCTTCCTTGCATTTCAGTGCTAAATACAATGTTTATTTTACCATTCTGTATCATTTCAGTGCTCTTGGTACCTCTCGTACAATAAAAATTGTTGGTATTCACAATTATTTTGTTCAATTGGGATGCAAAGTGTCATAACGTTCTAGTGAATGGTAGTGTTTTGGTAGCTCCAGCACACATTAGCTACACACCCCAAGCTACACTTTGGATACAGGGCATCTCAAATATAAATAACAGGCCAATGGTGACAGCAAGTTAATGAGACTGCAGGATGCCTTCATCTCCTGATGTAAAATACTGCTATATTTTCATTTTGTTACATTGGAAGGGACAGGGCAATACTTTCAGCAAAACTATGGATGGACTCCATTTCATAGGGCTTGTATTCAAATCCCAGAATCAGCTATTGCCTAATTATCATAAACTAGATTTTCCAGTTATTTTGAATGGTGAATTTTAGTAAAGTTGCTTTCCATTGCAAAGGGCAGGACAATATGACACACCTTCCCTAAAAAGAAACACTCCCAGTTGGTTAGTCCAGAATGCAGAATGTATTGAAACATAGATCAATTTGATTTCCAGGTAGAGTTACCCATAATATCCATTTTCAGAAAGACTTGAGGTTATTTCACAGTGACAAGTGATGATTTCACTGCGTGGTTTAGCTGGCTCTCTAAAATCTGCCCACCATCTAGAGCGTAAACGTAAGAAGTGTGATAGAATAACTCCCCATTTGCCTGGATGAGTGCAGCTTCAATCACACTTGAGAAGCTCGACACTATCTAGGTCAAAACAGCCCAATTAATTGTCACCCCAACTACCACCTTTAACACATCAGTATCAAAAGTTATATTGCAGTAACCCACCATAGTTCCTTTGACAACATCTTTCAAACCCATGGCCTCTCCCATCTGGAAGTACAAGGGCAGCAAGTGTATATGGTGGTGTTCTCATGCAAGTTCACCGTCAAGTTATACACCACCCAGACTTTTTTTTAAAAAAAGGTCATTCACAGGATGAGGGCATTGCTGGCTCGGCAGCATTTACTGCCCAAGGACAGTTAAGCATTAACCACATTGCTGTGGGTCTGGAGTCACATGTAGGCCAGACCAGATAAGGTTGGAAACTTCCTTCCCTCAAAAGGGCATTAGTGAACTATTGGCAATGGATTCATGGTCATTATTAGACTCTAAATTCTAGAATATTTATTGAATTCAAATTCCACCTTCTATTGTGGCAAAATTTGAACCCAGGTCCCCAGAACATTATCTGGGTCTCTGGGTTAACAGTCCAGCAATAATACCACTAGGCCATTGCCTCCCTACAGTGCCATTCCTTCACTGTCACGGAGTCAAAAATCTGAATCGTGCACCACAACAGCATTATGGATCTACCTACACCGAATGGACCGCAGTGGTTCAAGAAAGCACTTCACCAACATCTTGACATGAACAGTATGGATAGACAATGAATTCTGGCCAGCTAGCAAAGCCCCCATTCCCTGGATGAATTTGAAAAAGTACTTAGGTAAAAGTAGGTAGCTAAATTCATGTTTACTTCATGTAATCTCAATCAAATTGGAACTTTTCATCTTATAAACAGAAGTTCGTTTGTATTCTGGGAGTTAACATTCCTTAAGCACCAAAGAATTATGGTGTAGTGGGAATATGACTGTACTAACAATCGAAAACCCCAGGCTAGTGCTCTGGAAATGTGACTTCAAATCCTAGAGGTGAAATTTGAATTCAATTAAAAATACTGACATAAAAGTGACCATGTAACATTTGATTATCATTAAAACCTATCGGATTCAAATGTTCTTCACAGAATGAAAACTGCTGTCCTAATCTGGTCAAGCCTATTTGTGACTCCAGACCCATAACAATACGGGTGGCTCTAACTTCCCTCTGAGCAATAAATGTTTGCCTAACCAGAGATGCTTTAAAGGACACTGCAGCAATTTTTGAGGCATCACTAAAACCTATGAACACCAGTAAATTTATATAGTGCCTTTAACTTGGGAAAAATGTCCCATGGTGTTTCATATGAATGTGAAGCAAAATTTGGAGGAAGCCAATGTTTAATTCCTTTCAGCCACACTGTACAAAGGAGCTGGAAACTCCTGGAACCCCTTAGCTGAAAAGACTGATATGGAATGCACATTATTCAATTTCAGTATTCTAGAGACTGATTTGAGTTACCTCAGAGTGGAACATGCTGTATGGAAAAAATAAGTTCAACACCGTGTAATTTTCAGTGAAAATATGTTTTGTATGTAACATTTACAAATTTTATGAAGGACATTTCTGAATGCAAAAGGTAGCAAAAATTCAAGACCAAGGCACACAAGGAGGTATTAGGACAGATGACTAAATACCTGGTCTTTTGCACATGCCACTTTACCACTGAAAGTGTTGGTCACCCCCTTGCTTCCATTTCACCTGTCTGCAACAAAGCTTTTAAAAGGAGACTCAACAACATACAAGCTCAAACACTGATCATCATGGAATTCTCTAGCTTGATATATCTTAGGAAAAGGAAGGGTACCGATTTTTAAAATCTCTTTCCAATCTGAAGTAACTCTACAAAACAAAAAGGCCGAGTCTTGTAAATAAAACAAATTGCTACAGTGGAGGAAAACAACTAGATTCTAACAAAACTGCTGTAAAATTACATGGTGAAACTAGTGGAAATCCTGAGTCAAGATGGATTCAGTTAAAGAACATTGTTATGTCTCTAATAAGAGAATAATTGATCAAATCTGGTTTTGTTCTTCTAATACATTTTGATTTAACAATGCATGTTTGATTTAACAAACATTCATATCACAAAATATATAAAGGCTACCTTTAACACAGTCTTCACAAATGTGTACGACATACTGCATGTAGCAATGTTGAACTTGGTGTGCTCTAATAAACAATTTACAAAAGGGACCCGTCATTCAGCACTTCCAGATCTGATTGTTTTAATATCATTTATAGCCACATGTCTATTTCTTTCCCCCAACATCAGTGTAATTTTTAACAAGTTCGATTTGCATAGTTTGATTTTTTTTAATGCTAGATATATGATGATTCCAAAATAGGACAACTGAATAACAAGGGAAAAACATCTGTTTCTATGGATTCTAGTCAATTATTAAATTCTCCACAACTTTTTACTTCCTGACTGTTCTCTTTTAAGGTGGCCCTAGTACAATTAGCTAAAAGATGATAAATTACAAAGAACAATGAACATCTTTACTTGCCTCATCTATAATTAGATGTCTTACATTTATCACCAAGAGTCACCTATTTAGTTATTACATTGCCATCAAGCAAGTTCATATACTATTGACATAAAAACAAAATCACTTGTTCAACAATGGAATAGCAGAAAGTCAGGCGACCAAAAAGGACAAGTTGCAAGTAAATACTAAACGACTAAAAAAAAGTCAGAAATTAATTCAATGGTCATGAGCATTTTTACATTCCACTATGTTTTTATTCTATGTTCAAATATACATTGACTTTATGCACAAGCTTCAACAGATTGGAATAATTCCTAAATAATCACAATAAGGTGACTAAAGAACTTTCAGCTTCAGTTGGGCACACATTCACTAACTGTAAACAGTCAAAACATGTAAACAAGAAATCACAACAGCAAACAAATATCAACAGACCTGGAGGATTCATTAGTTGTGGCTCAGCCATTATGAAAGTACATACACAAAATTAACGTGACATTTTAAAGTTGGAATTTAATGCTTGCACGATGTTTGAAACATTGATAGTTTGGTGTCAGGGGTCCAGGTTGGTTGAAGGACAGGGTAATCAACAAGATAGTCATTCCTTTTCACCCAGAACAGAATATATTGAAAAGTACAAAGGTTGACTTCTCCTGACAAAAAGCACTATATACACAAGCATAACTACAATATTATTTAATGCTGTTTCTATCCCTTCCTCCACACCATAATGACATGGAACATGATCATTGTGCAACAGGTCAAAGCAGTCCCATAAGCATACACTACTAGTTTTAATCAATGGACTTCTTGATCCATTGTATGAAGGAGTATATCAGACACTAGAGTAGCATCTAATTCTAAAAGCAAATATTGCAGCAGAGCAAGAAAGTGAAAGAGATTATAGTCGTCTAAATGTTTCAAGATATGCAAATATTTTGAGTGCAAATCATTTGATTAAAATAATGAGGACACATAGCTTTAATTTGGCCATGGAATTTTGTACACAACATAAAGAGAAATACCATGCAAGTTACAATGGCAATACAATTACTGGAACATATTCAACAACTATATCATCCCAATACCAATTTCAATACATAAAGTAAATGCCAAAGACAAAGGTACAGGGAGAAACTTGTATTAACATTCAGTTAAATTAACAGTCACGACAACAATGCAAATTATGATCCAAATAGAAAGACAAATCTGGATTCACTGACCATTAAGGTTTAAGAAGGGTTATTTCATTTACAAAATCTTGAAATTTTAATTGAACTAATTATCTATTAAGAAGATTGATCATCAACAATACAGAATTCAAACCAAAAACGGTGTCGAGAGACCTGTAAGAGGAACTGGCAGGGAAATAATGTTATTTTAATCTGCTAAAAATAACATTCAAATATAAATTAAAAACAGCTGCTGTATTGGACATGTCAGATTTATATCTGAAGAGTCTTAAACCTGTATGACTCTTAACCAAAGTAGTCCATTAATTTGGTCATTCCAAAAATATGAAATTTAACATTGGGTGCTACAATTTCACAAAAATAACCCAAGGACCAACGAAAGCCAATAATCATGAGAGATCTATTCAATTGATGCATAAAACTGCTCCATTTTTTTTCTAGATGCAGCCGAGTTAATCATTTTAGAAATCAAAGGCATACCATTTACAGAACCTTGAATTGGATATGCTATGTTCAACATGTTCAAGAATCCAATGCGTGCAATAATAAAAATAAAATCAGTATGAAGATTTCAACTTGATATTTTCTTGGAAATCTGGAGATACAAAGTTCAAATTGATTAATATTTCCAACTGAATCAGAGGGGAGGAAAAAAAACCAAAACAAATAAGTGAAACTGCACAGCAACCAGAACAATTCTCCTCCTGATACAATGTTGCTGAAGTGTTTTAGGAGTCATTTTAGAATTTCTTTACATTGCAAGATGATTAACTCTGGTTGCTAAAGGTGGGCATCATGAGCACAGTTCCAGAAAAGCCTTCCTCTGAAGTTTAGCAACAAGTCACTTTGTCGTCAAATTAATACATTTCCATACATTGTTGTGCTTTGCACACCAAACCTTCACCCTGATAGTGGCCACAGATGGTAATGCCTCCTACAATGAATCATAAGTTACACATCATAGTGTTTTTAATATTTGGTGGCCAAGAATACATTCCAAATGCTGTATTCTAATGCCCACCTATCTTTTCCCTGAAGTACATCTTGCCCTTCACTTCCCACAAAGTTAAATAAATAAATCTGTAGCTAGTTACAAGTCTTATCCCACATTGTATAGAATTACTAGGAGGTATAATACTGCAATACTGTCAGATTAGTCCCAGCCTTTCCAAGACACAAAAAGTGAACAGCTTATCTATATAAATGTGTTTACCAAAGTACAATTACACTGCAAGAAATCATTAAGTGAACATTGAGTGGGACAAATTCAGTTCAATGCAATAGTCACACTTCATAACTGCATTGATTCACACAAGGAAAACATTTGGTTTCAGTGCATGCAGAAAAGTAACAACAACGTCAGCTACAAGATTGCATTAGGATACAAAGGGCATAAATTACATGATCTAAATGCACATCACAAACCATACATTTACAAACCACAAGCAGACATCTTGAAACGTAATACACCTTCGGTTCTACTCTTCAAACTTTCCTTCAAGTATGCTTTCAAAGGAGAAGGGAACAAATTTGTAACCAGAACCAGAGTAGAATTTATTTTGGAACTCAACCCTGTGAAATCAAAAACATATTGGTTAATTATCTATAGATGGTAGTATTATGGCTGAAAAAAAAAATCAATTTATAATCACAATTAGGCACACACTGCTTTACCAATATACTGTGCTGGGTTAGAGTGGTGTTGGAAAAGCACAGCAGGTCAGGCAGCATCGATTTTCCTGCTCCTCGGATGCTGCCTGACCTGCTGTGCTTTTCCAGCACTACTCTAACCTCGACTCTGGTTCCAGCATCTGCAGTCCTCACTTTTGCCCAATATGCTGTGCTGTCCATGTAGCACAACATAGACCATGACTTCAAATACAACAGTGACTATAGTTGTTCTGTGGGAGATCCAATATGCAAATTTAAAAGGACAATCTCAAATTCCAGCTGATGCCTCAGTTGAAACAGCAGTGGAGTATCAGGTGAGTAAGGTAAACTATTAGACACAATGTAATTTAGAGGTAACGGAACAGCAGAGCTGTTGTACAATTACCCAGCAAAGTGATCTCACACACTACCCTTAATTAACAGGTGGCCAAGGACAAACCAGGGATTTATGTCCAATTTCTCCGACTATGAATAGTTTGCTTTAGATTTGGGGGCCTGAACTGATTTCAATAACCAGTTTAGAGACCAGCTGGTGAAAAACAGGTTTTATTTTTGTTAATATTTCAATTACTGCATAAAAATGAAAACTATATATTTTCTGGAAAATTGACTATGTCCAAATGCACACTATAACGGACACAAAGGCTATTGTGGGGGAATATTTGGCACATCCAGAATTGTCAGCTTTTCTATATCCTTTTGTAAATGTTTATCTAAAATAGAACATTAGTGAAAAACTGAGAATTGAACCTGACCTACAGGCTGAAGTGCTAACAAACAACATTGGTGGCTTGTGGTAAGTTCAATTTTGTTTTTGGAGTTCTACCACTTCTCAAACACCATCTCTAGAGAACTCTAAAATATATTTGATCTCAAAAGTATGGTGTCATACACCATTGTTGAAAGAACATTGATATCACATTTACAGGATATTTAAAAAAAGCAAGATAACATTAATAAAAGTACAATCTGTTCCACAAAACAATTTTACTGATGAATCAGCAGGAAGGGATGCAAATCCTGTAAATATTCTTCCAATGAAAGATAATCCTCAGCAAAATGAATGAAAATTACAATACAGCAGTTTTCCTTCAAAAACAAATCTTTTGCAAGTATCAAGGCACAAACTAAATTAACCTAGGTCACACTCCCTTACCATGTAATTCAGATTATTTTTATCTAAATTAATTTCTACATAGATCACATTCTCTCATCCCCCCAGACACAAACACAGCAAGAATGAGTATCACTTTAATTATGTCACCACAAGACAAAGATCATCCCATAGACCTTTCCTGGACTTTATCTGGACAAGACATGGCTGCACTAAGATATGCTTTCGGTCCATTTGATTCAAGCATTTTTCCAATATCCAGTCACTGTAATTTCTACAAAATTCCTGCAATTATGCAATAAAATCAACCCAGATTTTAGGAAAAGGTTTGATCTCAAATAGTTTGTTTACATTTTTTAAACAAACAGTTATTCCAAAAAGGAACTGACAGCACTGTTTTGAAGTATCAAACAGAAGACGCACTTTAGGCTTCACAGTAACTAAACTTTCAGAAGTGCAGGTAAAATAATGCTTCTTTGAGATTGCCAATTCTGAATACACAGATATTTTACAATGGAGTAGATAAACACCAAAATTAAAAATAAATCCCAATTACTGTAAAAATATCAACATGATTAAATTTAAAAATATTTTGGACAGTTCTTACGAATAATGCTTTATCATTCATTACAAAGAACTTTTCCAATATGCACAAATGCACAAGATTTGCAAATTGACTGATAGTACAACAGGAAAAAAATCAAGAAACATGGTGGCACATTAGGACAGCAAGATGTTTTTTCACTTGTGTTAGTCTACTGCAATGACTGATATATTAAAAACTTTCTGACAACCGAAAGGATTTAGAACTCCAAGATCAGTTCCCAGTTGACTGCATACACTGTGAGAAGTTTCTTCAAGGTAAAGTAACATTTGGCAGAGAAGAAAAAGCCTAAATACGCTTGCAAATACACTATAGTATCCTAAATTGAAACTTCTAGTCATTAGGATTTTCAAAAATAGAAACTTCCCCTTCACAAGGATTCTTCAAATTGCTCAGCAACAAGAGTTCATAAAAGTGAGTTTATAAATTTAGAGCAATATCTTTTGAATTACGTTTCCGCACAAATATTTAAAAAATAAACTCAACTTTATCCTTAAGACGAGGGGGGAAAGTAATCAACACAAACATATGTTGGTAACTTCAGTGGAAACCAAATATGTAACCACTGAGAAACAGGAACGAAATATCACAATGGACTACTATCGTACACAAAAGTATACCAACCACTTGCCAAGAGAACAGTGTCGGTGAATGCATGTATTTTAATCTCAGGGATGAGATCAACTTGGGGAACATTTGAATAATTACTGCAAATCATCCTACGAATTAGTTTGCCAAACAATTTTGTTTACAAGAAAATTGCCTTAATCACATGGGAAAGGCTAAATAGTGTTGATTTAATACACAAGCCAATTTGCTATCATCTAGTTTTCAATTTCTGCAAACAGTTTGGATTGACGTCAAATGGCTTCAGGAATTTCACGCTTATACTTATTCAAAAAGTATGATACAATATTGTACACAAGGAAGAGAAAATCTCATACATATTGGGGGGTTTTGCGTTATTTTAGCAAAAAACTAATCTGTTTATAGATGTTGCATTTCTCTGGAAAGACATGAAGCATTCCAACACACTCTGGATTATTGGAAGCTTTATGGATATCCAGTTGGCCTAATAACATACCCATCTTTTCTAAAAGCTACATATGATGAAATCTGCTCACCAGCCAAAACGTGTATGAATGCACAGCACTGTACAGGCCATGAATCAAGTGTGCTGCCAAGATAGGTCAATTCCTACTAACTGTCCACAATGTTCAATCATACTTTTCTCAAAAGGATAGTTTTGATGCAAAACACGTTTAGTACTTTAACTAGTACACTTAGCTCTAGAATGTTTGCTCTCACTTGAAAGTAAGTGTACATTAAAATTATTCTGAAATGCTACCTACTCAAAAAGTGAATTTATAAAACATCTTGTACATCCAATGAATTAATGTTTTTTTCTAAAATAGGGCAAATAGTAAGTAGACAGTTTGTGCGAAGATTTGTAGCTTGGGTGCTCGTTGTTGTGGTTCTGTTCGCCGAGCTGGAAGTTTTTGTTGCAAACGTTTCGTCCCCTGGCTAGGCGACATCATCAGTGCTTGAGAGCCTCCTGCGAAGCGCTTCTTTGATGTTTCCTCCGGTGTTTATAGTGGTCTGTCCCTGCAGCTTCCGGTTGTCAGTTTCAGCTGTCCGCTGTAGTGGTTGGTATATTGGGTCCAGGTCGATGTGTTTGTTGATGGAGTTTGTGGATGAATGCCATGCCTCTAGGAATTCCCTGGCTGTTCTCTGTCTGGCTTGCCCTATGATAGTAGTGTTGTCCCAGCCAAAAACGGATACCCGCGCAACTTCATCAACAGATGCCTAAGAGAAAGACCACGGAACGAGGACATACTACAACCAAAAGGACTAGCCACACTACCATACATCAGGAGCATCTCAGAACTGACAGCCAGACTACTGCGACCCCTAGGACTCATAACGGCACACAAACCAACAGTCACGCTCAGACAACAACTCACCAGAACGAAGGACCCGATACCCAACATGAGCAAGACGAATGTAGTGTAGGACTGCACTAATCACTATATAGGACAAACAGGAAGACAGCTAACAATCCGCATACATGAACATCAACTAGCCACGAAACGACACGACCAGCTATCCTTAGTAGCCACACACACAGACAACAAACAACATGAATTCGACTGGGACAACACTACTATCATAGGGCAAGCCAGACAGAGAACAGCCAGGGAATTCCTAGAGGCATGGCATTCATCCACAAACTCCATCAACAAACACATCGACCTGGACCCAATATACCAACCACTACAGCGGACAGCTGAAACTGACAACCGGAAGCGGCAGGGACAGACCACTATAAACACCGGAGGAAACATCAAAGAAGCGCTTCGCAGGAGGCTCCCACGCACTGATGATGTCGCCTAGCCAGGGGATGAAACGTTTGCAACAAAAACTTCCAGCTCGGCGAACAGAACCACAACAGTAAGTAGACAAAAATAATAGTTAGCGAGTTTTGAGAAGATTTGTAGCTCAGGTTGAGGCTCTGGATGTAGGTTTGCTCATTGAGCTGGAAGCTTCATTTTTAGATGTTTTGTCACCATACTAGGTAACATCAGTTAGCCTCCGACTTCATCCTGAGACTCACTGATGATGTTAACTAGTATGGGGTCGAAACATCTGAAAATGAACTTTCCAGCTCAGCCAGCACACCTACATCCAAAAATAATCAATTTGCATATAGCCCGTTAGCTTAAAACATGAGACATTCTATTACATTTAACAATTCAGCACACTGGTACTGAAATGGCAGTCAAGATTTTGTACCTAAGTCCTGAGTTTTCCAGTTAACACTGACCCAATATACCCCCTACATATTGTAGGTATGTAAGCCTATTAAAAAAGGAAGCAAGATCATAACAGAAAAGGAATTGATAGCCTTGCTAAATGAATACCCTCAGTTATTAAGAATGTTGCATGAAAACAAAATCAGTGGTAGAACAGGAGCTAGGTCAAAGGGAGAAACTTATATTAAGTCTTCCAGGAGAGAAAATAAATGGTCTCAGAAAATAGTGCTACTGGAGATAGACAAATCTCCAGGATATAATGGTTTCTATCCACCTGACTGAAATAAACAGGAGAGAATATACTTTAGATGGATCATGGCTATTCCAACCACCAAAATGCAAGGGTGCAGCAAAATTAAATCATTTTGAAATGTTTACTGAAATTTTATGAACAAATAAAACTCTATCAACGTATCTTATGACTGTTCAGCATTGTTCAGTGCAAAAGGTCACCAGTTAAAAGCTCACTGTAATAAGGCAAAAAATTAACAGAAAATGAAATTTTAAGTTATGCTGTACCTTTAGTTAACTATAGAAATCACAGTGCAGAAAATAAACAAATTAATCTGGAGTCTTCTATTTTACATATGGAAAATGCAATGGGGTCAGCTGATGTGGCCTCAGTTGTATCATTAATCCACAAGGTTAGTGTTCAATTTGGAAGCCAGAGAATTGGGAGTATAGTCTGTTCCAAAATGCTGAAGCAAATAGGGGGCAATAGTAAAATAGCCCAGAAGACAGAACTGAGAAAATTAATGAAACAATATATCAGACTAAAATAAGTTAAAATTTAAATGCAATGGGAACACTACAATGGTATCTGACATTTCAGCTTTTTTTAAACATTTAGTCAGTGAATGTTTCTTTGACCATGAGGACAGGCATAATTCAAAAGGTCAGCACAGTGGCTCAGCGGTTAATTCTGCTGCCTCACAACGTCAGGGGACCTGGGTTCAATTTTACCCTCGGGCAACTGTCTGTGTGGAGTTTGCACGTTCTCCCTGTGTTTGTTTGAGTTTCCGCTGGGTGTGCCAGTTTCCTCCCACAGTCCAAAGGCGTGCAGGTGGATTGGCCATGCTGAATTGCCTCATAGTGTTCAAGGATATGTAGGATAGGTGCCTTGGCCGTTGTTGTCGCATGGGGGTGGGGGAGGTGGGGTGGTGAATGGGTTTGGGTGGGATGTTCTTCGGAGAGTCAGTGTGGACTTGTTGGAGCGAATGGCCTGTTTCCATACTGTAGGGATTCTAATTCTAATGTAGATCATGCCACGGATCAGTTTAAAAGGGCGATTCTCTATCATTCTTAACATTCTTGTAGCATTTTTATTGCTTGCTACCAATGGATACTGTCAATCATTAGTTTCAGAGAGAATTAGCACAGATTTTAACTGCTTCAACTAGATTGAACTGAGGCATTGAAGCAGCAAACAAAACCTATGAGAACAGCTAAACACACTTCATGGAATGAGTTACCTGAATAATCACCAGTGACATCAAAGACAATTACTGTAATTACAGAATACTTCCAAAAATAATATTGCAACTAAAATGCTCTATCCACAAGACTATCTAGGCTTTGAAAATGTGCCCTACGATATACTCAACTCAGGTTATAGTCTAAAATAACTGAGCTCAACTATCGCTTCCAACAGTACATTTGTTGTTGAGAGGTTTAAAATACAAACACTATTTTAAAGCTTGGCAAATCATACTGGAAGTCTAGTCTCTATTTTGTAACCTTTTTCTTGCAATTAGATACTGATAACGGAATACTTTTTGGCCATGCTCGGTGGCACTACTGGGATTTAAGTGCTTCTTACCAAGACTATGACATCATATTACACTAATTAAATCTAATTATCCAGCTTCATTTACATTGCTCCCATTTCAAACTAGTTTATTTACTGCTTTAAAATGCATCGGCACTGCTTATTTTAAATAGCTAGCTGTCAACACTTTCTGCAGCATGCAACTCCAGAAAGGGTAACAAAATATTTTGTTCCAGTTAAGTTAGGAAAGCATTCAGAATGGTCTGGAGTTTGCAGTAGCAATGATGATCAACAGTCCATATAGAGAGGGAACTTGAGGAAAACCATTTTCACTCAGAGACTGTTACGATTCTGAAATATACTGCTTGAGAGGGTAGTTGAGGCTGGTAAGCTCACAACCTTTCAAAAAAGGTACTAGGATGAGCATTTGAAGCGTCATGATATTCAAAGCTATGGACCTAGTGCTGGGAAGTGGGACTAGTGTAGATTTAGTTTATTTTTGGCAGTGCAGACATGATGGACTGAAACACCTCTTCTGTACTGTATAATTTTATGAGAAGGTGTAGCCAATTTCAGGAGTCCAAGCATTGGTAGTTCAAGAGATCCAGAAGTTGCTGTCTGAGAGAGGGATTTCTCACTTCCCCCAGGATGCATTGTCAAGTTTCCCCAAATCTGCAAACAAACAGAAAGCACTGAACTAACTGAAATTATATGTGGATAGCTTTGTTCAGAAAACTGTTGAAATAACTGTACTGTTTGACCTGGTTTTGACTGGATTAACACACAAGTTCCTCAGAAAGAACAGCCTCAGTAGCTTTGTAAAATTAGGTTTTCTATTGGAGAAATTTAAAATTCTGCACTTTGAAAAATATTCAGTCCAAACTAATAAGTATTGTTTTACAAAACTTCAGCCTCATCTTCACTTGTAATTTAGAATTACAGCTCTGAAATTTCATTAAGCAAAAAATTCAGTTCATTTTGCATCATGGCTTTCCATCAGAGAGAATATTTCAATGTGATTGGCTATTTAACTTGCCTGAATACAAGATTGCTGCTGGTTGGGTGTGGGTACCTCAGACTGGCACCAGATTAAGTGTACATCAAAACCTCTATGTCTCACAATCATTAGAACATAATAGCGCAGTATAGGCCCTTCAGCCCTTGATGTTGCGCCAACCTGTGAAAATAATCTGATGCCCATCTAACCTACACCATTCCATTATTATCCATATGTATGTCCAATACCCATTAAATGCCCTTAATGTCAGCAAATCTAAAACTGTTGCAGGCAGGCTGTTCCACGCCCCTACTACGGAGTGAAGAAACTACCCCTAATCAATCCTAAATCTATCACACCTCAATTTAAAGCTATGTCCCCTCACGTTTGCCTTCACCATCTGAGGAATAAGCCTTTCACTGTCCACTCTATCTAATCCTCTGATTACCTTAAACATCTCAATTAAGTCATCTCACAAACTTCTTCTCTCCAACGAAAACGATTCCCTCAGCCTTCCCTCATAAGACCTTCCTTTCATGCCAGGCAACATCCTAGTATATCTCCTCTGGACCCTTTCCAAAGCTTTTACATCCTTCCTATAATGCGGTCACCAGAACTGTATGCAATACTCCAAGTGCAGTCATACCAGAGTCTTGTACAGCTGCCGCATGACCTCATGACTCCGAAATTCAATCCCTCTACTAATAAAAGCTAACACACCTTATGCCTTCTTAACAGCCCTATCAATCTGGGTGGCAACTTTCAGGGATTTATACACCAGGACATCAATGTCTCTCTGTTCATCTACACTGCCAAGAATTTTACTGCATTCTGTTACTTCTTCCGAAGTGAAATACCTCACGTTTCCCATTAAACTCCATGTGCCACTTCTCAGCCCAGCTCTACATCTTACCTCTATAACCCACAACATCCTTCGGCACTATCTACAACTCTACCTTAGCGTCATCCGCAAATTTACTAACCCATCCTTCTACGCCCACATCCAGATCATTCATAAAAATGACAAAAAGCAATGGCCCCAAAACAGATCCTTGCGGCACACTACTGGTAACTGAGCTCCAGGATGAACATTTCCCATCCGCCACCACCCTCTGTCTTCTTTCAGCTAGTCAATTTCTAATCCAAACCGTTAAATCACCTTCAATCCTGAATCTCCGTATTCTATGCAATAGCCTACACCATGCGTGGAACCTTATCAAACGCCTTACTGATTCTTAGAACAGCTGGTGCTGGAGCCTACCAGGGAGAAGGCAATCTGGATCTGGTATTGTGCAACGAACCAGAATTGATCAGGGACCTCGAAGTGAAGGAGCCATTGGGAAGTAGTGACCATAATACAATAAGCTTCAATCTGCAACTTGAGAGGGAACAAATCGGAAGTGACAATATTTCAGTTGAATAAAGGGAACTATGGAGCTATGAGGGAGGAGCTGGCCAAACTTCAATGGTGCAATACCTTAGCAGGGATGACAGTGGAGGAACAATGGCAGATATTTCTGTGTATAATGCAGAAGATGCAGGATCAGTTCATTCCTAAAAGGAAGAAAGATCCTAGGAGGAGGCATGGGTGGCCGTGGCTGACAAGGGAAGTTAAGAAACAAAGTTAAAAGAGAAAACGTATAACATAGCAAAGATAAGTGGGAAAATGGAGGACTGGGAAGCTTTTAAAGAACAACAGAGGATTACTAAGAAGGAAATACGCAGAGGAAAAATGAGATACGAAGATAAACTGGCCAAAAATATAAAGAAGGATAGTAAAATTTTTTTAGGTATGTGAAAGGCAAAAAAATGGTTAAGACTAAAATTGGGCCCTTGAAGACAGAAACAGGGGGATATATTACGGGGAACAAAGAAATGGCAGAAGAATTGAATTGGTACTTCAGATCTGTGTTCACTGGGGAAGACACAAGCAATCTCCCTGAGGTATCAGTGGCTGAAGGACCTGAACTGAAGGGAATTTATATTTGCTAGGAATTGGTGTTGGAGAGACTGTTAGGTCTGAAGTTGATAAGTCCCCGGGGCCTGATGGTCTACATCCCAGGGTACTGAAGGAGGTGGCTCGAGAAATCGTGGATGCATTGGTGATTAATCTCCAGAGTTCGATAGATTCGGGATCAGTTCCTGCAGATGGGAGGGTGGCTAATGTTGCACTACTTTCTAAGAAAGGTGGGAGAGAGAAAACAGGAAATTATAGACTAGTTAGTCTGACTGCAGTGGTGGGAAAGATGCTGGAGTCTATTATAAAGGATGAAATTACGACACATCTGGATTGTACTAACAGGATAGGTCAGAGTCAGCATGGATTTATGAAGGGGAAATCATGCTTGACTAATCTTCTGGAATTTTTTGAGGATGTAATTCTGAAGATGGACGAGGGAGATCCAGTAGATGTAGTGTACCTGGACTTTCAGACAGCTTTTGATAAAGTCCCACGTAGGAGGTTAGTGAGCAAAATTAGGGCGCATGGTATTGGAGGCAAAGTACTAACTTGGATTGAAAGTTGGTTGGCTGACAGGAAACAGTAGTGATAAACGGCTCCATTTTGGAATGGCAGGCAGTGACCAATGGGGTACCACAGGGATCAGTGCTGGGACCACAGCTTTTTACAACATATATTAATGATATAGACGATGGTATTAGTAATAACATTAGCAAATTTGCTGATGATACTAAGCTGGGTCGCAGGATGAAATGTGAGGAGATTACAGGGTGACCTGGACAGGTTAGGTGAGTGGTCAGATGCATGACAGATGCAGTTTAATGTGGATAAATGTATGGTTATCCACTTTGGTGGCAAGAACAGGAAGGCAGATTACTACCTAAATGGAATCAATTTAGGTAAAGGGGCAATACAAAGAGATCTGGGTGTTCTTGTACACCAGTCAATGAAGGTAAGCATGCAGATACAGCAGGTAGTCTAGAAGGCTAATAGCATGCTGGCCTTCATAACAAGAGGGATTGAGTATAGAAGCAAAGAGGTTCTTCTGCAGCTGTACAGGGCCCTGGTGAGATCACACCTGGAGTATTGTGTGCAGTTCTGGTCTCCAAATTTGAGGAAAGACATTCTGGCTATTGAGGGAGTGCAGCGTAGGTTCACGAGGTCAATTCCTGGAATGGCGGGACTACCTTACGCTGAAAGACTGGAGCGACTGGGCTTGTATACCCTTGAGTTTAGAAGACTGAGAGGGGATCTGATTGAGACATAAGATTATTAAAGGATTGGACTCTCTGGAGGCAGGAAACATGTTTCCGCTGATGGGAGGGTGCCGAACCAGAGGACACAGCTTAAAAATACGGGGTAGACCATTTAGGACAGAGATGAGGAGAAACTTCTTCATCCAGAGAGTGGTGGCTGTGTGGAATGCTCTGCCCCAGAGGGCAGTGGAGGCCCAGTCTCTGGATTCATTTCTGTCGACAATGATGACATAAAGATCTAAGCTAAACGCTTTGACAAAGGGTCAGTTAGACTCGAAAGGTCAACTCTTTTCCCTCCTTACAGATGCTGCCAGACCTGCTGAGATTTTCCAGCATTTTTTCTTTTGGTTTCAGATTCCAGCATCCGCAGTAATTTGCTTTTATGCTCAGAAATCTCCTCCCTGGCTTCCCAGAGAATCAGAGGATAAATCCCATGCTGCTCCGGGGTCATATCTATTTTCAGTTCTTCCAAATTTGCTAAAACCTCCTTGTCAACCTCAATCCCAGCTAATTTTGTCACCTGTATCTCTGTATTCTCACTAACATTGCCCTTTTCCAAATGAATACTTTTTGCCAGTATTCACTTAAGCGCTTCACTTATATCCTCAGATTCCACACACAACTTTCCACTACTATTTTCGATTGGCCCTAATCTTATTTTAGTCATTCTTCTATTCCTGATATACCTCTAGAAGGCCTTAAGGGTTTCCTTGATCTTATCTGCCAACAGCTTCTCATGTCCCCTCCTGGCTCTTTAGATCTTTTCTGGCTAACTTATAACTCTTAAGCCCCCTAGCTGAGCCTTCACACCTCATCCTCACATAAGCCCCCTTCTTCCTTTTGACAAGAGCTTCAACTTCTTTAGTAAAGCATGGCTCCCTCTCTCGGCAACTACCTCCCTGTCTGATAGGTATATACTTATCAAGAACGCGCAGTAGTGTTCCTTGAATGAGATCCAAATTTCAAGTGTGTCCACTCCCTGCAGTTTCCTTCCCCATCTTAAATCTTGCCTAATTGCATCATAATTGCTTTACCCCCAGTTATACCTCTTTCCCCGCAGTATAACCTATCCCTGCCCATTGCTAGTGCAAACTTAACCCAAATTATGGTCACTATCACGAAAGTACTCACCTACCTCCAAATCTAACACTTGGCTGGGTTCATTCCCCAGTACCAAATCCAATATGGCATTGCCCCTTGTTGGCCTGTCTACATACTGTAGAAAGCCCTCCTGCAAACTCAGAAAATCCTCCTGCACACATTGAACAAAAAACAGATCCATTTAAATTACTTGAACTATAGTATTCCCAGTCAATATTGGAGATGGCCTCCTTCTTTAGAGACCGCAATTTCCCTTCCCACGTGGTTAAAGATGCCCTCCAACGCATCTCATCCACATCCCACACCTCCGCCCTCAGACCCAACCCCTCCAACCGCAACAAGGACAGAACGCCCCTGGTGCTCACCTTCCACCCTACCAACCTTCGCATAAACCAAATCATCCGCCGACATTTCCGCCACCTCCAAACAGACCCCATCACCAGGGATATATTTCCCTCCCCACCCCTCTCCGCCTTCCGCAAAGACCGTTCCCTCCGTGACTACCTGGTCAGGTCCACGCCCCCCTACGACCCACCCTCCCATCCTGGCACTTTCCCCTGCCACCGCAAGAACTGTAAAACCTGCGCCCACACCTCCTCCCTCACCTCTATCCAAGGCCCCAAAGGAGCTTTCCACATCCATCAAAGTTTTACCTGCACATCCACTAATATCATCTATTGTATCCGTTGCTCCCGATGCGGTCTCCTCTACATTGGGGAGACTGGACGCCTCCTAGCAGAGCGCTTTAGGGAACATCTCCGAGACACCCGCACCAATCAACCACATCGCCCAGTGGCTCAACATTTCAACTCCCCCTCCCACTCTGCCGAGGATATGGAGGTGCTGGGCCTCCTCCACCGCCGCTCCCTCACCACCAGACGCCTGGAGGAAGAACGCCTCATCTTCCGCCTCGGAACACTTCAACCCCAGGGCATCAATGTGGATTTCAACAGTTTCCTCATTTCCCCTTCCCCCACCTCATCCTAGCTTCTAACCTCCAGAAACTCGATCCCCTGACCTGTCCGGACTTGTCCGACCTGCCCAGCTCCTTTTCCACCTATCCACTCCACCCTCTCCTCCCTGACCTATCACCTTCATCTCCTTCCCCACTGACCTATTGTACTCTATGCCACTCTCTCCCCACCCCCACCCTCCTCTAGCTTATCTCTCCACGCTTCAGGCTCTCTGCCTTTATTCCTGATGAAGGGCTTTTGCCCGAAACGTCGATTTTGCCTGTCCTCGGATGCTGCCTGAATTGCTGTGCTCTTCCAGCACCACTGATCCAGAATTGAATTCCTAAGTACCAACCCATGCTGCAAGTTCAATCACCTTATTACTCATGATCTTGGCATTGAAGTACACACATTGCAAACCAATATCTTGGTTGCTACTGCCCTCTGGTGACTTTGTAAACCTATCCATGACCTCACTACCCTTAACCTCCTGTACACTGGAACTACAATTCAGGTTCCCATCCCCTTGATACATTAGTTTAAACATTAGATCTTTGAGGACAACTTTCTCAGAGCTCAGCAACAACATATGCTGTTGTTTCACTGCTGAATAATATCTGGGTCACTATTCCAAGATAAAACATTGGAACTTCAAAAGTTTCAAGGTCATCTAAAAGATCTCTTTCCACATTGGTGTTCCTGTTTAGACAATTCACAGAAGCTTCTCTATACTGGATTACCACCACTGTACACATAGTATATCTCAGTATTCACACTTCAATCTGTCAGTTAAAAACAGGATATCATAAGAATGAGAAATATCTTGAAACAGCACTCAATTTGCCAGGTTTAGCTTTGTCTGAGAAAGTAAAGGCATAGTTGGAAACTATTAACAGCTACTAATCTAAAATCACCTTTGCTTCATTATGGAAGGAAGAATGGAGAACACTCCCAATGGCTTTTGTTGGTGATGGGGGATAGCTCAGGGGTAAAGGTCTGGTAATGTTCTCTTCCGAGGTTTGAACCCGGCCATGGCAGATGGCGAATACGAATTCAATTAATATTTGGAATTAAGAGTTCAATGGTGACCATGAAACCATTATCAGTAAAACATCATGCTGTTCATTGATGCTCTTTTGGGAAGCAAATTGCTATCCTTAGCTGGTCTGGCCTACATGAGACTCCAGACCCACAACAACGTGGCTGACTCTTAACTGTCCTCTGGGCAATTAAGGGTGGTCAATAAATGCTGCCCAGGACAGCAATGCCCACATGCCATGAATAAATAAAAGAAAACTAAACACAAATTTGGATTACATTAATCTGTGTTTTCAAAGCTAGACCAATTTGTAATATTGCCAGCAGTATGTTACAGGAAAGATCCGCTAAATAAAATTACAAATGGTAGCATTCCTGCCTGATCACATCTATTTCATGTTTCAGGACTTCAGCACAAAAATAAAGGGACACCTCAGTGCAGTACTTCTATCAGAGGAGCTTCTTTCAGACGCAACGTTAACCAGGAACCTTGTCTACCCTTCCACATGAATATAAAGGACCTGACACTATTTTGAAGAGGAGAAAGGGCAGTAAACCTGGGCGAGTAATTCTCCTTAAATCCACAATCAAACCATTTCATACTTCCTCTAATGCATTCAATCCACCCCCAATCCTTCCTTATCTACTAATTATCAGCATAATCCTCCCATTTCCTCTTTTCTGATCTGCTTACCCACTTCCCTCAAATGTATCCGGACTATTCCGTATGATAGAGAATTCAATGTTCTCACCGGTTAAAGAAGTTTCCTTTGAATTCTCTATTTGACTTCCTAGTAACTAACTTATTTCAGTCCTCTTAAGCTCTGCTCTTCTCCACAAGAAATCTTTTTCTAGTGAGTCACTCCTCAGTTGCCTTTTTGCAAGGGAGAAAAGCCTCCAGTCTTTACAACCTTGCCTAATAGGTATAGCATTTAATTCAATGTTTTAATAGTCTGCCATTTATATTTCATGTGAAATTTAACACCTCAAATTAAACCGAATAGCCACACCCTAAAGGTTTGAAGCACAAAATGACAGAAGTTTCGGAAAGGAAAAAAATCTGCAAACACTGCAAGATTCTTTTCCCCACCACATATCAAGTAGGTACTTGCAGAACTGAATTTTAAAAAGTGCTAGGAAGTTCCAAGTTGCAGTTCAGTTCCCAGGAAGAACTGGAGCAATTTTTAAAACATTTTTATTTTAAGAAATATAATTTAATCTTGGAAAAATAATCCAAAAGTATTAATTGTACCATCCATTTCTTGTAAGGGAGGCTAGTCAATAAGCATCTTCAGCAAATAGCACTATTTGTTTATGAAAGTTTCTGCCACTGTAATTCTATCGTTGCAGTATATAATTAAAACTGTAAAGTGAAAGGCTGCTTTAAATTTTCCCCATCTGGCTGTAATAATGAAGTTGGTAACAGTGGAACAAGGCGGGCTGGCCTGACAGAGCTCATTATCAGCTGCAGGCTGCATGTGAAGAAAGCTGTTTAATTGACTTTATTTTGTAGGTCCCTAAATTCTGAAAAATTTGTTTGCCTCAGACCCAAGTATAAGGACTATCAAGGCATTAAGTGCAAAGTTGTAAGAAATACAAAACCAGAAGAAATCTCCATGTTCAAATTCTGTTCTGTACTAAACCATCAGTTTCCTATCTGTGTATCAGGTCAGATGGATCTGGCTACAATATAACCAAGCAGAGGAAGAAGAAAATGGTCAGAGCTTCCACTTGTTCTAACAGCCAATAGTTTTCCTGCTGGAGATGTTCAGAATTTTATGGCACGAAGGTAATAATTTGAGTCTTTGCATTTGCTTTACAAGAGCTAACAACTTAATCCAATAACTGATTTAAAAGTTACTTATTCAAATATATGCTAAGTTTGTATTTTAAAAATAATTGTGTACTCTGTATTCATCACTATAAAAATGACTGATTCGTACAACATAGTCGCCTCCTCTTATGCCTGATCTGTGGACATCTAGTGGTATAAGGCTCAACCCTGACAGTCCCATGGAATCATCCTTCAGCTGATACTAAGATCCCACTGAAAAGAGCCACATACATGATGTATCCTGACAGGGGCAGTTCCACAGATCTGAATGTCATCATGATTCATATGAGAAGAAACCTAGGAGGTTGGGAGCAAAAATAAGATAAAATTATTAATGGTAAAAGGATGTCATTCGACTCAAAAGCCTGCTCCACCATTCAACATGACCATTTTAATGCCTATCGCTGTAATGAGAAGGTTAGACCAAGGACAGCCAATGGGTGTTAATTATCTGGATTTCCAAAAGGTTTTTTAATAAGGTGCCGCACAGGAGGCTACTGAGTAAGATAAGGCCCCATGGTGTTAGAGGCAAGGTACGAGCATGGATAGAAGATTGGCTGTCTGGTAGAAGGCAAAGAGTGGGGATAAAAGGGTCCCACTGGAAGCCAGTGACGAGTGGTGTTCTGCAAAGCTCAGTGTTGGCATCACAACTTTTCACTTCATAGATCAATGATCTGGATGAAGGAACGGAGGTCATTCTGGCTAAGTTTGCAGATGATACAAAAATAGGTGGAGGGGCAGGTAGTACTGAGAAGGCAGGGAGGCTGCAGAAAGATTTAGACAGGTTAGGAGAGTGGGCTAAGGAGTGATAGATGAAACAACACTGGAAAGTGTCAGGTAGAAAGAATAGAGGCATGAACTATTTTCTAAATGGGGAGAAAATTCAGAAATCTAGAGCAAAAAACGACTTGGGACTCCTAGTCCAGGATTGTTAACTGAAGGTTGAGTCAGTAATTAGGAAAGCAAATACAATGCTGTCATTCATTGCAAAAGGACTAGGATATAAAAGCAGGGATATACTTCTGAGGCTCTACAAGGCTCTGGATAGACCACATTTAGAGCACTGAGCAATTTAGGCCCCACACTTCAGGAAGGATGCATTGGTCCTGGAGCAGGTCCACAAGAATGATCCCAGGAATGAAAGCCTCAACATATGAGGAACATTTGAGAACTCGGGGACTATACTCAATAGAATTTAGAAGGATGAAGGAGGGGATCTGATTGAAACTTACAGAATACTGAATGGCCTGGACAGAGTGGACATTGGGAAGATGTTTCCATTGGCAGGACAGATAATGACCCAAGGGCGTAGCCTTAGAGTAAAAGGGAAGACCCTTTAGAACAGAGATTAGGAGAAACACCTTTAGCCAGAGAGAGTGGTGAATCTGTGGAGTTCATTGCCACAAAGGGCTGTGGAGGCCAGGCCATGAGTATATTTAAGACAGAGATAAATAGGTTATTGATTGCCAAGAGGATCAAAGGTTACAGGAAGAAAGGTTTTTCAGCACCATTTTCATACTATCAGTCATGATTGAATGGCAGAGCAAACTCAATGGGCTGAATGGCCTAATTTCCACTCCTTTGGTCTTATAATTCTCAACTCACTTGTCAATAGAATTGAAAATTCATTTAACTCAGCCCCGAATATACTTGATGACCAAGTGTCCATGGCTCTCTGGAAAAGAGAATTCCAGTGAGTAAACAACTCAGAAGAAATTCCTTCTCATCGTCATCATAAATGGGAGACTTTGCCCCATTGTTCTAGATTTCCCCAGAGGGGGAAACATACTCTCAGCACCTATCCTGTCAATCTACAGAATTCTGCACGTTTCTATAAGATCACTTAGCATTTTATGAACTATACTGCGTATAGACCCATTTGCTGAGCCTATCCTCATAATAGGGTCCTTTCATTCTTTGAATCAGCCGAGTCTCAAAATTTATACGTCTTCCTTAAGGAGTCTAAACAGTCTACACAGTACTCCAGATGCAATCTCATTAAGGACCTGTAAAGTCATAGCAATTCATGCCTGTTTTTAAACTCCATTCCCCTTACAATAAAGGCCAAAGGCTAACATTTTATTTGCCTTCCATTCAGTTACTGTACCCTGCATGATTTCCCTTTTGTAATTTATACACTAGGTCACCACTATCCCTTTGTAACAACGCTGATTGAGGGTTGAGAAGGGTTTAACCTATAATATTTAAAAACATGGATTTTCTATGCCTCCTAGAAATCTGTAGCATGCCAAGGTTGGACAACATTTAGCATGTTACCTTCGTATAAGTACAGCATTCCTATCAACTGTTTAGAGGTCACAATGATGAATTGAAAATCTAAGTGATTACAGCAGATGCACTTAAAGGAAAACACACAACTAGGATGTGCAAGAGAAAATATGAAAATATCGTTGAATGAGAGAAGTTGTGAAGAAGCCCAAGTGCAGTATTGTACACTGGTATTGGCAGGTTTGACCAAGCAGCCTGACTTCATATGCTATATTTAACCTCAAAAATCAAATGGAAAAAATGATGCAATTTGTTCATCCAATACAGCAATTTAGTACACCTATAATCATTCTTTATACAAAGGGACCTAATACATTGCTCAGTTTTACTTGTACCTAAAATGAGTGCATTGGCTAAGGATGTTAATTTCTACTTTTTGATAAGTATTCAGTTTCCTTAGCAGCCAACCACAGAACCTCCTATTTAGACTCGCGAGAAGGGTTAATGTGCGTACCATCTAAGTGCCAGATCGTAACTGTTTCCAACTTGAAACAGTTGGTCTTTGGTAATACTATCAACAGAGCTCCATCACCATTGACTGGCTTAGCCATCTTAACAAATGTAAATCCTTCAGAGGAAAATCTCTCTCAATGTCCCCTGGCCTCCATATGATGATGCTTCTTGTCATTAGTGCTCACTGCCTTGCACCTGCGTATTGATGTATGATAATTGTGGTGAGTCCCTCTCTCAAAATTTATCTCCACTCAAAAAGAGAAATTATAGGGTTTGTATATGTGGTATGAGATTTTCTTTTTAGATTTTTGAAATGAGTCAAAGTGCATTCATACATTTATAGTTGACTTGTGTGACTTTTTAAGTAAAACTTGATTAAATTTTCCATACAAGAAGAAACATTCTCTTTTTATTTATTCTACCGAAATCTTTTGTAATTTTGAAGACTTCTGTTAAGTCATCTCTCTGCTTTCTTTCTGCTAAAATCTTTTCTGCAAGATTTTTAGAAGAATCAAGTATATTATAAAAACAAATCAAAATCTCTGACCAGTCCTGGATTTGGTACTTCAACTGTAATCAAAGGCAAGGTTCTAATGGGTTTTCAGAAGATTTGTAGCTCAGGTGGTGGTTCTGGGTGTAGGTTTGCTCACTGAGCTGGAAGGTGTATTTTCAGATGTTTCATCATCATACTCTAACATCATCAGTGAGCCTCCGGATGAAGCACTAGTGGTATGGTCCTCTTTCTATTTATGTGTTTAGGTTTCCTTGGCTGGGAGACGGCATTTCCAGTGGTGACATCATTTCTGGTTGTTTTTCTCAGGGGTGGTAAATGGGATCCAAGTCAATGTGTTTGTTGATGGAGTTCAGTTTGGAATGTCATGCTTCTAGGAATTCTCGTGCATGTCTGTTTGGTTTGTCCTAGAATGAATGTGTTATCCCAGTCAAAGTGGTGTCCTTCCTCATCTGTATGTATGGAAAGTAGTGACAGTGGGTCATGTCTTTTTGTGGCTAGTTGATGTTCATGTATCCTGGTGGCTAGATTTCTGCTCGTTTGTCTAACGTAATGTTTGGACACTGACATTGACTTGGATTCCAATTACCACCCCTTGAGAAGAACAGGAAATAACATCAACACAGGAAATGTCACCAACCCAAGGAAACCTAAACACAAATAGAAAATGGGCCATGCTACCAGTGCTTCATCTGGAGGCTCACTAATGTTACCTAGTATGATGACAAAACATCTGAAAACGAACCTTCCAGCTCAGTGAGCAAGCCTACATCCACAATCTTCTAATGTTAGCCTGTATTTGAAACTTGCCATTTATATATGTCTCCACTTATTTTTAGATTTATCTTTTGATAATAGGATCATAGACCCACAAATACCAGCAACTTGCCAGTACATTTAGCTGTGATCCCAGAATAACAGCAGAAATCTGGCTATTTATATTTGGGGGGGGGGGGGGGGCAACAAAACCAAGCAGGATTCAGTCTTCAACATACTTTCCACATAGAATAATTCTAATATTGTCCATTTTGGGTTAATTACATTTCCACAAACAGCCTTTCGCTTTAAAATAAAGTGCACTATATGAATAAAAGCTGCTGTTGTTTAATGCAATGTAATTCCTAGCTATTCTTTTTTCCTTCTCTAGTCAATGAATGGAAACCAAATGTAATGACTTCTGCTGTCCTGCCCAACTTCTATTAATTCTGCAAAAAAAGGGGGGGATGAACCAACAAGTTGTCCATACTATGAGATCGTACCATGCATTACATTTCATCAATTGTGCTCACAGGTGAAAAACATTTTTTTTGTTTTTATAAAAAGGCTTGACTGAAAATGACAACTTCCATCAGATGCAGCAAACATTGGGAAGTAGGTTCTTACCAGTGCAAACGAAGAGCATGCAGAAATGCAGAAAGACCCTCCATGATGAGAAGAATTGCCACTGTCAGCACAGCAAAAGCAGAAAATATGAAGAAAAGGAGAAAAGATCCACCAAAGTTGTTTATTGACAGTCCAATGTGCATAACCATTGTCCACAACACTTCAGAGAGCTCTGAAACAGGGAACAAACAGTTTAACATTCATCAATTTAGCAGCTTTGCCTTCAGTGACATTCATTAGGCTTGCTACAGACAATAGCTACAAAACTATTAATTTTTAAAAACAATGTAAACAAAAAAAACTATCTTGTCATTTTTCTCTGTTTCTAATTAAAATCTCCAATTTGAATTTAAAATGCAACTTAAATAATTTACCAGACATGAAGAAAAGTTCCACTTCACCAGTTAAAACAGAATATTTAGTGGGAGTGATTATTCTTTGTTTTTCTAAAGTTAAGAAGTCAGCTCATCTACTTTTGCACAGAGTCATGGATCTCTCTTTATATTTGCCTTTCACACCTAAAACAGATAACATACACTCACTATCTATGGATTCAGCTCATGACAATATTTATACTTGCTTTGCATGAACTGCCATCAGATTAAAATTATGGCTGACTTCCATCCCCTTTAATCTATTCACTGGCACTAATATTCAGGCAGAACAAAAAGCTTTCTGCAGAAAATCGTGAAGCCAAACATTATCCCCACTGGGTTCTAACAGATGTCACATTGTCCACTGTGTGTTTTGCAGTTATTCCTTCCTTGGAAAAATACCTCAGTTTGAACAGGCAACTGAGTTACAACAAAACTCAATTCTGTCAACATTTCACATTAGTAACAATGCAGAGGGTGATGATATCACTGCTAAGAACTGCTCTGCAAATGGAAATTTCTTTTCTGTTGAAGACAACTATTGACCACCTTTTAAACCGATTATCTGCCAATTCATCCTCTTTAAAAATAAATAAAAAAGGATCTTAAATACAACTTGGTGATCGTTGGCTAATTTCATTAACAAAATTCAGTAACAGCAATATCAATATTTAATCACAACCATGTGTAAACAGCTCAGCTTTTTCATCATTTCCTTCCTACCAAGCTAAAACCAAGTTCATTGGGTAGCACATTTGACACTTCATACATTTGATCCTCAAAGTTACTTAATTTTGAGGTAAAAGATCTCTAGCTGTTTCTTAAAATGTCAGCCTTGATACCATAATTAACACTTTCACTTCAGTTAGAATGTTGTGGGCTCAAAGCCATTCCTGGACTAGACTGCAGATAAATTAAATATTCCAGTGCAGTAGGAAAGAGTTCTGTCTTGTCAGGTATATCACAAGAGGCAAATAACTGGTTGAAGCATTTGTTAAAAACTTGGAATTAACATAATTATGTTTGATACCCGAGGGTGGGGCAATGCACCAGAAAACTGTAATATATAAACATCACTCGCTCAGAAATCTATCCTGTTTACTTGAAGCACAAATGGTTCTCACATCTGAACGTGCACCTATGTTGTACTTACGTGCATGAGCCAGACTCAGTGCCCACAACCGCAAGTAGGAGGCAGTGTTAGAAACACATCCCAAGCAGTACTCAATGGTATGGATCGCCTGGTGTACGGCAACGTCACCAAAGTTAAACTACAAGCAACAGATTAAAAGATAAGTGTCAGTATGGAATAGTAATATTTCTATTATTATGTATAAAACAGTATTAGTTCTGATTTTCCAAAATATTACACAAAACTGTAGCATTGAATGTTTCAAATATCCAAAATCTTATATCTACAACATAACCTTGATTTTTTAAAAAAATGGTACTGAACTTATGCATGTTGTTAAGTGTTGGAAACAGTGATGAAATTATAGATGTTTTTTGATAATTTGCATTGAGGTCACAGAAATTACTTATGAAACTTCCAATGTGCTTCAATCCAACCTCAGAAAAACATTGCAACTGCGCATTTTTTCCTCAACAGCACTCTTTGGATCAGCTGTATCGAAATGACAATTTATGCAGGATTGTGTACCTTGGACCCATGCACATTTGATAATGTACTGAGACGGCCCAAACTTAACTTCCATCAAGATTATACCAACAGAAAATTTAGGTTGTAGGGTCATAGAGATACACAGCACAGAAACAGACCTTTCGGTCCAACTCGTCCATGCTGACCAGAAATCCTAAATAAATGTGATCCTGTTTGCCAGCATTTGGGTTCAAACATGATCCTGCAGTGCACAAAAACACAATGACCAACTTCACACAACAGCCATGCAGCCTTGTGTTAGGGAAAATAAAAGCATAAACATGACAAAGCCCAGAGAGCTGTGATATTCCTAAAGTGACATTGGGGGGGGGGGGGGGGGGGAGGTGGAGAGAAGGGGAATGAAAATTGACAACCTTAGCTCACCTTGCATCTAATAAGGAGCAATGTTGTGAAATGCATAAATCACTTTACAGCATAAAACTTTATTGCTTAAAGTTCAGAATTTCCTTGACTGACATTCAAATATGTCATTAAATTTCAAAGTATTTTGTACAATTAAAAATTTACTGAGCTATGTTAATAATGGACAATGAAATAAGTCTAGATAAATACTCAAAGCAGGTATCAAGTGCAGCCTTACCAATTCTTCCACAGTGGGCTTGCAAAAAAATTACATGTTTAGTGCAGTTAAATGCAATGAGAACATGAACATATAATTAATAGTTAATACAATTCATGCATAATACAAGTAAAAGGCACATCATTTTTATTGAAAATAACCAAAACGGAATTGTTCAAACATCATCCAGTGATTAAAAGACAATTTATGCAATTTCTGTAACATTAGGGTCAAAGGTTCTTGGGTTTTGTTTTAAACCAAAAGGTGGAAGCAGAAATTAAAAGGAGTTTTATTCCCTGGAATTAAAATAAAGATTTCACAAAATTTACAGATACACTAATTCCTAGAAATGACATTAAACCTTCAACAGAAGCAGAATAAAAAAACCCAAAAGAACAATAAAAGTCAGCATTCCATTTGGGTTAGAAAGCCTAAAGGAAGGCTTTACAGCATTCAGTGTAATTGCAAATCTCAATTTGAATCGAAGTATTTAAACAAACAAAATAATAAAACAAAACTGCACTGAATTATAAATACACAGGTTCCATATAAATAAACATTGTTATTAAAGAATCATGATGCCCACAACATATTTTAGCAAGTTAAATAATCTGGATCTAAATTTAAAGTTGTTAGGATTCAAAAATATTCTGTAAACAGGTGCAATATCATATTAATGTCAGGCAATGATGCTCAGGTTTATGAAGCTTATCCAAGCTTTTTGGAGGAAGAAACATTTGGCACAGTAAAATGATTAAGGACTGGCATTACCTGCCCCACAAAAATGTCCATGAAACCAAAAAAACGAATTTATCAGGCAAAATAGAGAACAGATTTAAAAAAAGATCACCTCACAAAAATTTTTTACAAGTCACAAACAAACTATATATAAAAACACACGTCTTCACGTGCCTGCTATTCATCAATTTGTGCTGACAATTCACAATTAATGCCTTTTAAATTTTATTTAAATGAATTACAAGCTACAGCAACAACACAAGGCGAAAGATCAACTCCTTCAAGAGGAAACCCAAATCTACAAACAAACAAGCTCTAGTTAGTGCATCATGTCATTACTTACTTCCTCTCCATCTTCTGAATGGGTATCAAGCTGATCATGTTGGATTATCTCAGCATCCTCTTCAGTTGGTCCATTCCCAACTCTTATTCCTCCAAAGTTGTGTGTCCCCTGTGAAACAGGAACACAAATTTGGAGAGATGTGGCAAAAGACCACAATAAAATTTCTAATCATCAACTAACCTTTCTACAATGTACTAAACTGCAGACTGACATAATTTTTTTTGCTTTGTTTGATATAGTCAATTCTAATAACTAATTTGCTTTGTTATCTTTACCTATCACTTCTTTAAACTTTCTGTTTTCCTATGGCTACAAAAGCAGATCAGAGACTGCAGTTCTGTAATGAATAACTCACCTCCTGACTCATTGAAGTCCATCATTCACAAAGCACAAGTCAGAAGTATGATGGAACACTCTCTACCTGCTTGGATAAGTACAGCTCCAACACCAATTAAGAAGGTCGACATCACCCAGGCCAAAACAGCCCACTTGACTGGCAGCATGTTAACAAATTCTCTCACTCCAGTACTCATGCACAGTGGTAGCAACATGCACTATCTATACTTTATTTTGTTTTCTCTTTCCCTATCAAATCAAATCACTTCATACTGCTGTGTTGAACTCCATCTGCCATTTGTCTACACAATCCAGCAATTACCTGCATCTTTTTGAAGTTTTGAACTACCCTCCTCACAATTCATAATACATCCAAGGTTCATATCACCTGTACGTTTTGAATTGCACCCTATAAAGCAAGGTCGAGTAAAGGAAATGCAAGGATGCTCACTCCAATCCCCAGCAAACTCCATTACAAACTCAGCCAACTTCATATCAATGTTATCATAAAATCCCTACAGTATGGAAGCAGGCCATTTGGCCCATTGAGTCCACGCTGACCCTCGGATCCCACTCAGATCCACCATCCTACCCTATAACTCTGCACTTCCCATGGCTAATCTACCTAGCCTGCACATCCTTGGACACAATGGGCAATATAGCGTTGCAAATCCACCTAATCTGCAGATTTTTGGACTGAGAGGAAACCCACATAGATACAAGGAGAATGTGCAAATTAGGTTGGAAACCAACCCAGGTCCTTGGCACTGTGAGGCAGCAGTGCTAACCATTGTACCACCAGACCACTCTATGCTCCTTCTACACCATGACCTAATCCTGCTCAAACTTGTTGCATATAACACGACCAAATGCTTTCTGGAAGTCCACTTAAACCACATCGACAGCATTTTCTTCATCAACTCCAGCAATTCAGTTAAATGCAATTCGTAGTTTTGTATTTCACTGAACCATGCAGTTTTTGCCCTCCACAGTAGTGGAAGATAAATATAGAAATGAACATCTGAATTCCAAAACATATCTTAAATACCTTACCAAATGTTTTCTCCTCAAATGTTGATGGCGCAGTATGAGTGGTTTTACCACAAGCATGCATGGAACACACAGCAGAGCTACCACCACCAAGAAGGACTGGAGACCTCGCTGTTAAAACAGAAGACCTGATGTATTACTACACTTTGGTGAAAAGCTAATAGTTGCTGCTAGCATATACTTGATCAAGAGAAGAAGAGATTTTGTTTCAATGATTCAGGACAACTTATCAATCTACTGTTGTACACAACAAAAGACAAGCCCCAGGCTGCTTTAAAGTCTCATATACCGATTTTTTAAAATGAGTTTTAAATTAATAGCAGGGAGCAGCCAAGTAACTAAACTCATTTAGAACACATTCTTAAATCTTGTCTATAATCTAAATCTCCAAGACAGTTACGTACCTGTCCTTTATACAGATATTTCATGGTTTTATCATTGTAACTGAATAGGAACATATTGATGAAGTGGATGAGAAGACTGGGAGCATCTTTTGAAGTGCTAGCATCATAAGCAGTCCACTTATAGAAGATGAGGATGACAAGGTAGCCAAACAAACACAACATAAAAATTATTTCGGGGATAAAGCTAAAATAGATGTTCAGCGGCTTTTTAAAATATCTACAAATAAAAAAAGGAGAGAAAAAAAACTCATGTCAGAATCTGAACTTAACAATTTAGCAGTACATTAATTTCAAATGCAAGAATACACAAGTTCCCCATAAACTGTTTGTCTCATCCAATGTGCCTAAAAATTAATTTAATTAATAGCCCTAGCAAGTTAATAGATTATGGTGGTCTAGGAGATAGTAACTTATAAGACCATAAGATGCAGGAGCAGAAACTTATCAAGTCTGCTTTGCCACTTTCTTGCCTTTTCTCTACAAGTGTCAATTTGCTTACTGATTAAAATCTATCCATCTTAGCCTTTAATAAACTTAGTATATATGTGACAAGAGAAAGCACCTATGGTACTACAATAATAATACCAGGTCATAGCCTTGGTTAGTCAAATCTGAATTTGAACTTCACAAAATTAGCTTATGTTTCTGATCTAAGATACTTTTTTTTTTTAAATAGATATTTTTATTAGAAATTTAACATTTTTACAAGTTTACAAAAATAAACAAAACTCTCAGATATAAACATTGATATACAATTAGCTCAAATATACAATAGCCAAAATTTGACAACAAAAAAAACAAAAAAAAACAAAACAAAACAAAACAACAACAAAAAAAAACAAACAGACAAAACTCAACTATCTACTAATCTAACCTACAACTAACCAGGGTGTATATTTAAGTCTCTTACATGCTCGGGATGTGTTAACATCAGATATGATAAAACCCGTATTCGTGCGGGATTCCTCCCCCGAGGGGCCGCGGACCAGCCAGGTTCGTAGTCTCAATTAAATAAAAGCCCTTGTTAGGATAGCCGAAATATCTGTATTTATGTAATTCAAAAAGGGCTGCCATATTTTATAAAATAATTCGGTCTTTCGGTGCACCATATTTGTAAGGAAGTCAAGGGGAATACATTCCATAATTAGTCTGTGCCAATTTGAAAGTCCAGGGGGGCCCTCCGCCACCCAGTTCATCAAAATATTTTTCCTTGCACAGAAAGAAAGAATAGAAAATAGTCTCTTCCCGTACGTGTCCAGGGAGGGAAAGTTCGAAAAGCCCAAGAGGAGAGATACGGGGTCCACTTTTATTTCCGTTCCTAAAATTTCTGTCAGGGTACTTGCTACTTTAGTCCAATATCCACGGATCTTATGACAGGTCCATAAGCAATGTACAAGAGTGCCCACCTCTATTTTGCATTTAGGACACATTGGAGATGCTCCTGCCTTAAATTTTGCCAATCGAACCGGTGCTATATGGGCCCTATGAAGTATCTTCAGCTGGATAGCCTGGGTTCTGTTACAAATAGTAATTCTTCTAGCATTTTCCCAGATATCATTCCACGTTTCTGTGGAGATTTCTAGTCCCAGATCCTGATCCCATGTTTTAAGCAGATTATCCATATCTCCCGATACTTCATCATGTAGCAAATGATAAATATTACTGACGGAAGATACCCCCACTGGTCGTAGGACACTACATTCTCTATCGGATTTATAAAGACTATCTAATAACGTAGTCTTCTTCTGTATAAAATCTCGAATTTGGAAGTATCGAAAGAGGTCTCCATTGGGTAATCCGAATTTCTGACGCAGCTGTCCGAAAGACATCAGGACCCCATCTTTAAATAAATCCCCAAGACATGAGATACCCCTGGCTCTCCAGAGTTTAAAAGTGGCATCTGTTAACCCCGGTTGGAATCCCCATGCTCCCACTATCGGTGCATAGGGGGATGTTTTATGTGAATTACCCTCATTTTGCCGCATTATATTCCAAGCCTTGATTGTATTCAGTATTATAGGGTTTTTACAGTGATCTGTAATGATTTTCCTCTTGTCTGAGAATAAAAGGTTAATAAGTGGGTATTTTACTTGAGAAGCCTCGATGTCCAACCAGATTGATTGTGGATCAGACAAGACCCAATCAGCTATATAACTTAATAGGGAACTTAATTGATATTTCCTAAAATCTGGGAAGTCCAATCCACCCCTTGCCTGTGGAAGCTGTAGCTTCTTCAGCTTAATGAGGGGTCGCCTATGGTTCCAGATAAAGGAACTCAGCCAGCCGTATAATTTACATAAAGCTGTCCTCGGCAGCATCACCGGAAGCATTCTCATAGGATATAGGAGACGGGGCAGGATATTCATTTTGATTAATGCTATTCTACCCAGCCAGGAAATTGGCAGGTCTCCCCATCGCTGGAGGTCCTGCCTTATCCTTTCCAATAAATACACAAAATTAGCCTTATACAACTGACCAAATACTGGAGTAATAAAAATGCCTAAATATAAGAAACCCTCCAGGGACCAGCGAAAGGGAAAAAGGGAACCGTCCGCTAAGCGGGGTATCACAGCAAGGCCACCCATTGGCATAGCTTCCGATTTTGAAAAATTAATTTTATAGCCTGAGAATGCACTAAATGTATTAATAACTTGGATTAAGCGAGGTATGGACATCAAAGGGTTACTGAGGAATAGAAGAACATCATCTGCATAAAGGGTAATTTTATGTTTACCTGTACCAATCCTTGGGGCCACTATGTTAGGATCAGCTCGTATAGCTTCTGCTAGTGGTTCAATTATTAGCGTGAATAACAATGGCGAGAGGGGACATCCCTGACGGCAGCCCCTACCCACACTGAAGCTATCCGAGCCTAATCCATTGGTAACCACAACTGCTTTGGGATCACTATACAATGTTGAGATCCATTTGGTAAACACCTGTCCAACACCAAACCTCTCCAATGTGTAAAACAAATATGACCATTCGACCCTATCAAATGCCTTTTCCGCGTCTAATGAAACCACTACTCCTGGTATCTTTCCCTGATGACAAGCTTGAATCATATTCAGAGCCCTTCTAACATTATTGGATGATCTACGGCCCTTAATAAACCCCGTCTGATCCTCCTTTATAATATGTGGCAGTATCCTTTCTAATCTCAGTGCTAACGTTTTAGAGAGGATTTTAAAATCTACATTTAGCAAGGATATTGGTCTGTATGATGTACAATCTTCTGGGTCCTTTCCTTTTTTGAGGATAAGAGAGATATTTGCCTCTTTCAGCGAAGGCGGGAGACAGCCCTGACTATATGCATAGTTATACATGTCCATAAGTGGACCAACCAGTATTTCTGTAAATTCTTTATAGAATTCAGCTTGAAAGCCATCTGGGCCCGGCGTCTTACCATTTTGAAGGTGCCTAATTGCATCAACTATTTCTTGGGGTGTAAGAGGAGCATTTAGGACCGATACTTGTTCCGGAGTTAGGTCTGGAAAAGTCAAATTTTTAAAAAATGACTGCATCCTCTTCGCCCTATCTTCACAATCCTGTGATTTATATAAATCAGAATAGAATTTTCTAAAGGTCGCATTAATCTTTTTATGATCATGAGTCAAAATACCCGTACTTTCCTTAATAGACATAATCGTCTGAGGGGCCTTTTTTTTCTTTGCAAGAAATGCTAAGTATCTACCCGGTTTGTCGCCATATTCATATAATCTTTGCTTTGCAAATAATATTTCCCTCTTAGCCGTTTGAGTAAGTGTAGTATTTAGAGCTGTCCTAAGAGCTGTAATCCTTTGCAATTTAATAATAGAGGGTCTATCAGTGTATGCTGTTTCAGCCGCTTTTAAGCGGGCTTCAAGCAAACGCTGTTGTTCTCCTTTTAATTTCTTCTGGGTCGCTGAGTAGGAGATGATCAAGCCTCGCGTGTAAGCTTTGATGGTCTCCCACATCATTGACGGGTTGCTAGCTGTACCTGAATTAATTTCTAAAAAAGTTTTAAATTCTTGAGAGAAGTACTTTACAAATTTACTATCTTTCATTAAGAAGGGGTCCATACGCCAATGCCGAGGGGATGTCCCACTGTTCCTCGCCTTAGTTTCCATATATACAGCAGCGTGGTCAGAAATTGCTATATTACCTATTTTACAGGATGATATGGAATTTAAAAAAAATTGAGGGGGCAAAAAACATATCAATTCTGGTATGACATTTATGTGGATTAGAGTAGAAAGAAAAATCTCTACCCTGTGGATGAAGACATCTCCATACATCTACTAATCCTAATTCTTTGTTCAGATCCATCAATTGTCTAGATCTGGGAGATACTCCTGCAGTACTCTTGGGAATCCTGTCTATTTCCGGATCCATAATACAATTAAAGTCTCCCCCTATAATTATATGACGGGCATCAAAAGCCATCAAATTTGAGAAGGCTTCTGTTATAAATTTAAAGGGGTGTGCCGGGGGGCAGTACAAATTTAAAATCCCATATTCCTCTCCATTTATGAGAGCTTTAATCAAGATATATCGTCCAGATTCGTCTTTTATCTGCTTTAGGATTTTGAAAGGGAAATTCTTCCGAACAAGAATAACAACTCCCCTACTTTTTGAGCTAAAAGAAGAAAAAAAGGCCTGATCAAATCCGCCCTGTCGTAATTTCAAGTGTTCTTTATCTGACAGATGCGTCTCCTGTAGGAGAGCTATATCAACTCTTTCCTTCTTAAGATTTGATAATATTTTCTTCCTTTTAAGTGGCGAATTACTCCCTTTGACATTCCAGGTGCACCACTTAACCGATTGATCAACCATAATCCTCTGGGCCAATCCGAGACCCCTCGGGAGGGGGAACCCTATCCAGAACATCCCGAGCATGGAACATGTAAAATTTACAAAAATAAACCCTCTTTAATACACCCACAACAATACAGTAAAAAACTATTTCTAAATAAAAAAAATATAAAACGTATCTAAGTGGAGACTTTCCCCCTTGTTCCCAGGGGGCATCACTTCCTCTCCAAAAATCCCTCATATCCTCTCCCAACCAATGCCCCACCCTTGACCCAGGCACTCCTCAATAAAGTGAGGAAAATTCAAATATAATACAAAGCTAGAGTTAACAGTGAGCACCCCACCCCCACCCCTACCAACACCTGGGTATATTTGGTAATGTTAATACCATATATAAACATATAACTATAAAATTACCAGTTCAACAAATAATAATTAAATATGATAATACAAAATAACGAAGGGAAAAACAACCCCGCTCCTAAAGACAGAGGTAAAATCGAATAAGGTAACCACCTCCCCCCACCAACATTAACCAAATCCCCCAACTTATATATACATATATATACATACACATACATATATATATATATATACATACATACATACACACACATATACATACACCCCTCATATATACATAAAATAATAACAGAAAACAACTCCAAGGGGGGGGGGAGAAAATCAAATCCCTCTCCCCACCCCCCATAATAATATTAAGCAATAAGGTAAGAAAAAAAAAGGGAGGGGATATAAACCAAAACGGGGGGGGGGGAAGGCAGACCAACATCCATTATGTCCTACAGTTTATCTAAGAGAGTCCAAGAATTCCTTAGCCTTTTCTGGTGATCCAAAGTTATATACAGATCCTTCATGGTTAAAGCGTAACATCGCTGGGTAGCGTAAGGAGTACTGTACATTTAAGTCCCTTAAACGCTTCTTCGCCTCGTCGAATGCTTTCCTCTTTCGAACCAGAGCCGGGGAAAAGTCCTGAAATAGCATGATCTTGGATCCTTTGTAGATCATAGCTTGGGGGTCTTTTCCGAGATTTCTAGAGGCTTCTAGGAGTATCTGCCTCTCCCTGTAGCTCTGCAGCCGGAACAGGACCGGGCGTGGGCGCTGGTTCGAGCCAGGCCCGCGTATTGCTACCCGGTAGGCCCATTCCACCCTTACCTGGCCTGATCCAGCTTGCAGATTTAAAAGTTGTGGCAGCCACTGCTCCAGGAATGCTGTAAGCTGGCCTTCCTCTTCCAGCTCGGGAAGGCCCAGCAAACGAATATTTTTTCGACGACCTCGATTATCGAGGTCGTCAATATGATTTTCCAAGGTCCGGACTCGCTGCTCGAGAGTCCGGACCTGATCCACGGCCGATTGAGCAGTTGTCTCCGAGGTCGCGGCCTTTAGTTCCGCCCCTCCGACTCGGCGTTGAATTTCTTCAATTTCACGGTCGTGCTTCTTCAGCGCGGCCGACAACGACTCCCAACGGTTCCTGGATTCGACGATAAAGGCATCGATCTTCGAGTCAAGCTTGGAAAGCATTTCTGCAAGGCTTGCTACTGTAGGTAAGTCCCCCGGGGCGGCTGTGGACGCCTCTGCTGCAGCTGGAGAGTGTGGGGGAGGGGTTCCTGCTTGCTGAGAGCTGCGGGCTCCCTTCCCTTTAGTCATTTTAACTTAGGATAAAGTTGCTTAAATGTAGCTTAAATGTAATATTAAACCACTAATTCAGTTACTCAACTATTATAAATGATTTATAAATGATTTGGTAAGCTTGGTAGGGGGTAGGTGACCCACTGTGCCCAAGTCTTGGGAGGAGCACTATAGACTCAGTCTTACTGGGTCGCCGCCATCTTGGATCCCCTAAGATACTTTTAGCATACACATTACAGCACAAGTGAAAATTTTGTTTCAAAAACTTGCGCTTTTTTTTTTAAAACCCTAACTGATACTTTGTGAAAAGCCCCCAACCGCCAAAATCTTCTCCATAAGCATAAACATTGTAACTACTGAAAAAACTGTCAGTAACAGCTTACAACAGCTCACTGGCCCATGGTTTCCTGTAACCTTTAGATTGTACATGCTGCAGTTTACACAGAGACCAGGTTTCAGATACAAGAAATATACCTCAAAGAAGGTCAACATTCATGTAGCAACAGACAACAGCTACTTTTCCATACTTTTAAAAACTCAAACTTGGCTTAAAATGTACTCACATGTGATTCAGGAGGCTGAGAGAAACGCCAAAGACCATATGGACAACACCCAATATCACAGACATCTTCATTTTAAACGAGTTAAGAAACGTTAGTTTATTTGTAGCAATATTCCATATCTGAGGGAAAAGAGAATTTTGATTGAGATCATAACATACAGGAATATTAACAGAAATAATTAGCAAGTAGGTTTCTCTACTCATCCCTTAAAATATCACTTCTCAATCAAACAATTCAATAACTTCTGAAAATTGTAGGTTTAAAGTTTGGAAGTAAACATCATGAAGTAATTTTTTAGCTTTAAAAAACAAGGCATGGTTTACTGGGATATTTCAGGATCTTCAGGCAATAAACAGTGATGTGCACAAATTGAATTCTGTAACAAGCCAATACCTCCATTTAAGCACAAAGGATGATTGAGTCAAAATGAACCAATGGGATTATAATCCATTTTCCATCTGCCCACAAGCAAAATATACATTCGAAGTCAAAGATAATATCACAAAAACAATTAAAGACTAATTCAATCAGACGCCTAACTTGGTATTTTATGCATTCTAGCCCTATGTTTCTACATGTATAAACAGTTAAAAATAGAGGCAGGATAATTTGTGTTTTTTTTGGTTTTTTTATATAATGGAAAAGTGAAAATTCAAAAGCAAACACAGAATTAACTTACAGGATCTATTCCAAATGGATATGGCCCATTAAAGACATTAGGCTGAGCAGGGTCCAGCTGAAGATGTTGATTACCTTGAAGGGTTTTCTCCCTGTGAAGCGTTCATGAGAATATTATTAAAACTAAACCAGCATTAACGAAAATTCTGAAGCCAGAGAGATAGAAACTCCCAAAATGGGCACATGCAATAACAAAAAAAAGAGAACTGAGGATACTGGAAATCTGAAACAAAAACAGAAATTGGAGGAACTCAGTATGTCTGGCAGCATTTGTAGAGAGGAAGTAGAGTTAACATTTCAGATCCAGTGACCCTTCTTCAGGACAACTCTACCTTGAATATACTCAATCACTGCACTTTCACAGTTCTCTATGGTAGAGCATTCCAAAAATTAACTCCACCAAGTGACTCCTCCCCATTTTACTTCTAAGTGGCTTGCCCCTTATTGAAACTCTCTCTGCTGGTTCTACATCAGTAATTATCTTATTTTGTATTTATCCTGTATAATTTTACACTTATTCACATTATATTCTATGTGCCACATTCATGCCAATTCACTGTGCCTGTCCAAATCACCTTGAACACTCTTTACATCCTCCTCAATATACAAATCCCCCACCTAGGTTAGTCTTTTCTTTAAGTTTGGATATATTGCATCTGAAACCCATAGCCTCACTCGATTTTGGCACCAGATTTTAGAAATGTATTGTTATGTTTCCTAGCATAAACATGCTTCACAAAAAATTCATATTAAAATAATTTAAAAATCAACACAGCAACGTTATCTTAGTTCTACAAAACTTACGTCCAGTTTCCTGTTGGCTGAAACATCGGTCTAACACTCCAAGATGATCCAAACATGTTGAGAGTCTTTGCGAAGCAGTCATTGTATATTAGGCCAGTATACACAGAGAAAATCCCCATGAGTAAAATAATGTAGCGACCACTGAAGACAGTGCTGAAAATCTATCAGAACAAAGTTTAATTTTCAAAAATTCTAAAAGTTTCTACATTGTTGCAACAATACAAGGCAGTAAATTACTTTAACTTATTAGCAATTGTGCTCAGTGGATTAAACAAAGCTATTTCAAGACTGAAGATGCTAAAACTAAAAACTTACCCATTCATTACATAATTGGGGTTTTTCTGGCTCCCTAGGTAGCTCAACATACCTCAAAGTACTCACCGAGATTAGAAATCTACATTCCTTTCTAAGTCTAATCCAGACTCAGGCTTTCCTCTTATCATTGATATCACAGCTATGGATTACTGTCACTTTTGCTCACTTCATTCCTGCAGTATTATGACCTTTAAGTGGCAAATTTTAACACTATAACTGAGACACTTATTAGGCCTCAGCTGGAGTATTGTGTACAGTTCTGAGCACTACATTATAGAAAGGGTGTGAACGCAAAGAGAGTGTGCAAGAGTGGTCAACAGGAATGGTTCTCGGAATAAGCAAGGATAGATCAAAGAATCTGAGATTGCTGTCCTTGGAAAGAAAATAGACAGTCAGGAGGCTGGACGAACACAGCAAGCCAGGCAGCATTAGGAGGTGGAGAAGTCGATGTTTCAGGTGTAACCCTTATTCAGGGCTGGGGGTGGGTTATACCTGAAATCTATTTTGAATTCCAGCATTTGCAGTTTTTTTTTGTCTCCTTGGAAAGAAGGCAGCGAAGAGGAAATCTGATTGAGATTTTTAAAAATCAAAAGTGGACTAGAAAGGGTAGTTAAGGAGAAACTGTTTGCACTCATAAAAGGAGCAAGAACAACAGGACATGCGTTTCAAATGATCTGCAAAAGAAGAAAAGGTGAAATGAGGAAACACCTGTTACATTCAACAAATAGTTAGGGTGTGGAATATACTGCCTAGAAGTCAGATGGAGGCAGATTCAACTGAGTCATTTAAGAGGGCACTTGATTATAACTTGGATTGAAATAATATGTAAGGATATGGGGAAAAAGGAAATTGTCACTGGTAATGATGCACATTTAATGAGCCAATGGACCAAATGGCTTTCTTCTGCACCATACTACCTCTGTGGTTCTGTGAAATTAAATCCAGAGAAATTATAAGTATCTGTTGTTAATTTAGAAACCACAGATGGTCCAAAAAGATTACGTATGAAGCAACATGAAAGCAGTACAAGGTATGAGGATTGAAGATAGCAGGCAGAATCCCCATTTAAAGATCACAGAATCAAAGCAGTATTATAGCATAGCAACTTCCATTTATATAGTGTCTATTGTGTATTCAATAGACCAAGATGGTTCACAGGAACATTATCCCAAAAAGAGGACACTGATTATACAAGTAAATATTAGAATAAGTGAGCAGTTTGTCAAAGAAGTTGGGTGTTAAAGGCATATATTATATAAAGCAAAAAGTTAGAGGAAGAATTTCAGAACTTAGTTATGGATCGTGAATATAATGAAACAAACTTCCCTGCATCACTGCAATAAATTTATTTCTACATGAACAATGGTTCATACAGCTGCCTGTCAAGTATGATGTAAAACAAAAGCACATTTTTAAAAAATTGAGTTTCTTGTTTTTGAGCAATCCCAACTTCTCAATGCCTTTTTAAAAAAAGATGCAAAAAAAATGCTAGTAATTATTCAGTTGCTATAAGACATGAATGCTTAAAAGTTTCTGTTTATTGTCTAGGCCAATAGTTGAAACGTAGGTCAGGGTACTCGGCGGGGGTAACATCTAACATGAGAAATTGTTATCATGTTTTAATCCACAAAAATCACCAAGCAAATTGTGCACTATTTAAAAAATACCTCATTTTCACTTTTCTGAGACAATATGCGGCTCTCTCTTAACACCATCCACATGGCGAAAGCAGTCATTAAGACTCCATGGCCAAAATCCCCAAACATAACAGCGAAGAGAAAAGGGAAGGTAATAATTGTATATGGAGCTGTAGAAAACAAAAACACAATTAGAACATGAACCAGTCTAGCTTTAAAATAATCAGAAAGTCAAGTTTACAGAAAAACAGATGATTTGATATGCAACATTATGGCTGTACAATGTGACTTCTTACCAGGATTAATTTCCCTGTAGGTACCAATTCCATATGCATCCACAATGTTTTGAAAGCCGTAAGTAAATTTGTTGGTCTTGTTATAAGTTGGAGGAGTCTGGCTGGTTTGCATCCTGTTCAAGATGGATGGAACTGTTGATCCACTGCGTTCCTAAAAATAGAAACTTCTTCAGTATAGATCATTTTGAAGAGACTGTCTAAATACCTTTACACTAAATGAAGCGAAATGTGAGTAGAAAAGTTAGGGGAGCTCTCCAAGTGTCTCAAATAACTACAATGTTTAAGTATTGAAATGTAAAGATCTAACTCTACATATTTACAATAGAAAACCTAAAGTTTCCTACCATTTTCAGGATAGGAAATGGGCCCTTCCTGTTTATTAAGTTCCATGAATGAAAATGTAACACCAAACAGATTCAAGCTTGTGAATAAAATCAGGTTTAAAAACACCCGATGTTCCTTCATCTTCTCATTCCTTTTAGAATCTGAGATTTTTCATGGAACTTACATCACTTGGATTTGTCACTTACTTGGAGTGCTGCCTGAGGTTCATGAGTCAAGGAGATGCAAACTAAATATGGATCATCAACTGCACATTGTCCTTCACATATCATCTTAATTTGGAACTCTAACCACTGTTCCTTTACTGCCACTAGGTCAAACTCCTGGAACTCTGTCCCTAGGGGCACTGTTTGTGTACCTACATCACATGGATGGTAGTGATTCAAGGAGGTAGCTTACCATCACATTCTCAAGAGCAATTAGGTATAGATATAAAATGCTGTCCTAGCCAGCAACTACTACATCCTGTGAAAGGAAAAAAAATTGCTGAATTTCTGAGTGCACTTACCGTACCCCTGCGGAGGGCAAACTGAATTGAATCCAAGTCAGTAACTGGACACCAGACTTCCGCAATTAGACATTTTTGAGTTACATCAATATTACAGAGGTTAAGGGTATGATAGATGGCCTTCATTTTTCGTACTTTAATAAACCATACACGAATGGTCTTTGCAGCTGCCTGCAGAACCCTCTGACGATGATCCTCAGTCTGATTTAAGACCTGGAGAGGACAAATAAGTTTATGGAAAATATCATCATCTACTGGATTTCTGCATTACACCTCAATAATGGACATGAGTTTGCTCCAATACGTTGCAGAGCTCAGCCCAAATCAGTAGCACACAGGAAGAGGGTAAACGAGCAAAGAAACCAAAAGTATTGGAAGAGGGAAAAAAAAATTGAACAAAACTGAGCATTTCTATTTCACACATCTCCAACAATCCAGTCTAAGCTGACTTTTGAAAACAGCAAAGAGTATTAACTAGGCAAACTTTCTCCTGGATAAAACAAAAACACCTTTATACATACTGGCCATAACCTGAGACAAAAGCAAAATTCCACAGATGCAGGAGATTGCTAAAAAAAAAACCAGGAAGTCCTGGAGAAACTCAGCAAGTGTGGCAACAACCATGGGGGGACAAACACTTAACATTTCAAGTCCAATGAATCTTTTTCAGTTCCAAAGAAATGTCTTGGTATTTGGAATGTTAACTCGGTTTCTCTCTCCAGGGACACTGCTACATCTGCTGAGTTTCTACAGCATTTCCTGTTTTATTTCTGATCATAAACTAACAATTTTTATACTCCAAAGTCACAGAAATCGTCTTGATGCTCTCAAAGCTCTTCTAATATGATTAAAAGATTGACACTGCCCCGCCCGATAGAATAAAAGGTATTGTTAACTTGCATAACTGATGACAGGAACCTTAGATGTTACACTTACATTTAATGTTTGAATGCTTAGTTCTAAGGTAGCATGATGATGATGTGCGCAGATATGCAGCTATTGTACCCAAACAAACTTTCAACGGGCAAACAGCCCAGTGTCTACTAAATTAGGGAGCTGAATGTAATCTGTGAAATATATTGGCTGAAAATTCCCATACATATAATTGGTGAGTGAATTCGAGGAGTGACTATTAAAGCACACAAATGTCTCACTAATGGACTGAGAATTGGAGTGGCATAAAGAGTTAGATTTTAACGTCAGCACTGCACCTTCTTCAAATATTCCATGTGTATAATAACAAAAATGTAAGTCACTACAACAGTAAAATAATGCTAATATTTAAATTAAAATAGTTTGTAACCAGGTTATATTAGAAGAAACAGGATTACAACGTAAAGGGAAATCCATTAATGTCCAACCATGTTGGACCGATTGAAAATAAGTACAATACAATTAATAACATTGTTGCTGAGACCACATCTCAAATACGGAGTGCAACTTTGGTCTCTTTATTTCAAAAGGAGGTTGTAAGTGCTTTGGAGGCAGTCCAGAGAAGGTTTACAAGATTGATATAGAAAATTGTTTCATAAGGAATCAGTTAGACAGGCTGCATTTGCTTCAAATGGAGTTTAGTGAGGGCTAACGACTAAATGTCTAAAGTCCTGAACAAGGTGAACGTGAAAAGATTGTTTCCACTTGACAACCAGTCGAGAACTTGGAGGCACAGCTTTAAAATTATGGGTCACCTTCTCAAGCAGAAACTTCTCTCAGAGAGCTGAACAATTTTGCAACTCTCTTCCTCAGAAGGCTGTGGAAGCAGGGTCATTAAATAGTTTAAAGACAGAAGTGGATAGACTCACAATAGGCAAGAGAATTAAAAATTATTAGGAGGTAGATGGGAATGTCAAACTCAAAAAAACAGAAGATCAGACACATTCTTATAGAACGACGGAGACGGAGTAGGTTTGAGGGACTGAATGATTTACTTCTGTTTCTATTTCATAAAAATAATTAACCTTAAAAGGGAAAGACAAATACTGTTTGCGTTAATATCTTAAAAAACATGTCTCTAAACTTTACAGAAAAATCGCAAGTCAATTATGAAGTACAAAAATACTGATGAATACCATACCATTTGAAGATCATCAATTCGTGTGTTGACACCAGCTAACATTTCCTTTCTTTCATTAGGAGTTTCTGGGCAGGGATAGAGGGAGGCTCGAAACCTGTAAGAAGGCAGTTCTCAGTAAATTGTTATTGCCAGTGTTCTGAAGTAAATGTTTTTACTTACTGCACACTAGTAGCGCTATCAGATTACCAGTAAACACCAGATTATCTTTGAACTGCAATCCCAGGTTATTTTTATTTTGAAAGCTAGCTGAAGTAAATAAAAAAAATAATATTCACAAATAATCAAATTCATCAAGTAAAATGATCAGTTCTCCCTAGAGGCAATAGCAGAGTGGTAAGGTCACGGGACTAATAATCTAGTAGCTCATCAAATACTCTGATGACATGGGCATGATGGATAAAGGTTTAACTGTTCAGTTAATGGGAATTAATGCATAACCAACAAGAAACAAATATGCAATCTCACCCTTCACAAATTTTCTTCACTCGATTTTTCAACTGGTCACCTTGAAAGAAAATAATGAAGACGGATTTGTCTACCTGACCTCCCTGAAAGAAAACAAACATTAATCTGAATTCCCAGTTTTACCAGGATAGCAAAATTAAAAATTAGACCATGCTGAAATTTGAGTGGAAACAAACATATTGACGCCAATGTGAAAGGACAAACAAAGGGAATAATGCCTGTTCCGCTCGATCTGAAGATAGTCACTATCTGTATCAGTAGATGGTATCTACAGATTTCTTTCCCCCCAGCCCCCACTTTACTGGTGGAGAAGACTGCTGAGGCAAAATTTGTATGCTTATCCCTGGCTGTTAAAAATTACAATATCATTAAAACCACAAATTCCATTGGAGATAAACAGTAATTCAACTTATGCCATGCGTTGGCATCATTTTCAAGTAGCTACATTACTTTGTGTGCAGCCATTTAATTGCTGCCAGAAACTCTCATTTGCAGCATCCAAAACAAAAAAAGGAAGAAATGTCACAATTAGCAATAATTTATTATTACATTGTCTATGGCTCCACCTCGACTAATTCACCTCCTAGCATTCACTTGCTTGCTTAAAAGACAAAATCAGCCAAATGTAATTCAACCAGTATCCAAATCACTGTGTGCCTTCCATACACTGGGGACACTGAACTCAGTCTACACCTCAAAAATATTTGCATATCCACTATATAACACAAACATATGTTTAACATTCAGCATCTTAAAAATCTGCATTACTTGGTGAAGTCAGTGGAAAAAACAAACTACTGCATGTATTTAATACAGGATCAGTAGATTCAACCTAAAATTCAGGCAGAACATAGAACATAGAAAAGTACAGGCCCTTTGGCCCGCGATGTTGTGCCGAGATTTAATCCTAATGTCAAATATAGTAACTTAACCTATGCAGCCCTCAACTCATTGCTATCCATGTGCATGTCCAGCAGTCACTTAAATGTCCCCAACATCTCTGCTTCCACCACCACAGCTGGCAATGCATTCACAATTCTCTGCATAAAGAACCTACCTCTGATGTCTCCTTTATAGCTTTCTCCTAATATCTTCCAACTATGATTTCTCGTAGGAGTCAATCCTGCCCTGGGGGAAAAGTCTCTGGCTATTGACTCTATCTATTCCTTTCATTATTTTGTACACCTCGATCAGGTCTCCTCTCTTTCACCTTCTCTCCAGAGAGAAAAGTCCGAGTTTATAAGGGAAGCCTTCCAGTCCAGGCAGCATCCTGGTAAACATTCTTTGCACCCTGTCCAAAGTCTCTGTATCTTTCCTATAGTAGGGCGACCAGAACTGGACACAATATTCCAAGTGTGGTCTCACCAGGGTCTTGTAGAGCTGCAGCAAAACCTCACGGCTCTTAAACTCGATCCCCTGTTAATGAAACCCAAAACACCATATGCTTTCTTAACAACCCTATCCACTTGGGTGGCAACTTTGAAGGATCTATGTACTTGCACACCCAGATCCCTCTGTTCCTCCAAACTGCCAAGAATCCTGTCTTTAATCCTATATTCAGCATTCGAGTTCGACCTTCCAAAATGCATCACTTTGCATTTATCCAGGTTGAACTCCATCTGCCATTTCTCAGTCCAGCTCTACATCCTGTCTATGTCGTGCTGCAGCGTGCTGCAGCAGCCCTCTATCAACGGCACCTCCAACCTTTGTGTCATCTGCAAATTTACAAACCCACCCCTCAACCTCCTCATCCAAGTCATTTTTGAAAACTACAAAGAGCAGAGGCCCAAGAACAGAGCCCTGCAGGACCCCACTCAACTGTGACGTCCAGGCAGAATACTTCCCATCTACAACCACTCTCTGCCTTCTGTCAGCCAGCCAATTCTGAATCCAGATAGCCAAATCTCCTGTATCCCATACTTCCTGACTTTATGAATCAGCCTACCATGGAGAACCCTATCAAATGCCTTGCTGAAGTCCATATACACCACATCCACTGCTCGACCGTTGTCGACCGGTCTTGACACCGCCTCAAAGAACTCAATAAGATTTGTGAGGCATGACCTGCCCCTCTCAAAGCCATGCTGACTGCCTTTAATCATACCATGCTTTGCCAAAGTCATAAATCCTATCCCTCAGAATTCTTTCCAAACTTTGCTGACTGGTCTGTAATTGCCAGGGACTTCCCCATTACCCTTCTTGAAAAGAAGAACAACATTCGCCTCCTTCCAATCCTCCGGTATGACTCCTGTGGAAAGTGAGGAGGCAAATATCCTCGCCAGCAGCTTAGCAACCTCCTTTCTCGCTTCCCAGAGCAGCCTAGGATAAATCTGGTCTGGCCCTGGAGACTTATCAATCTTAATATTTTCCAAAATTTCCAGCACATCAACTTCATCAATCTTCATCTCGTCAAGACTGTATCCCAGCTCCTCTAAGTTTTCATTTACAACAAGTTCCCTTTGCTTCGGTTTTCACCAAGAAAAAACCTCATTTGGGGCTTCCTCTATCAGCGCAGACTCCACGCACAAGTTCCCTATGCTATCCCTGATCAGTCCAACCTTCTCCCTGATCATTATCTTATTCCTCACGTATAAGTAAAATGCCTCTGGGCTCTCCTTAATCTTTATTGTCAAGCCTTTTTCGTGCCACCACCTGGCTCTCCTCAGTCCAATTCTGAGCTCCTTTCTAACTAGCCTGTAATCCTCTAAAGCTGTGCTAGTTCTTGCTTCCTCCACCTTACGTAAGCTGCCTTCTTCCTTTTGACAAGACGTTCCTCTGTTCTCGTTATCCAAGGTTCCTTAATCTTCCCCCTTCTTACCTATCTCAGAGGAACAAATTTGTGCATCACTCACAACAACTGCTCCTTAAATATTCTCCACATGTCTGCTGTGCCCTTTCTATGGAACAATTGCTCCCAGTCTGTACTTCCCAACTCCTGTCTGATAGAGTCATAATTTCCTTTTCCCCAATTAAATACCTTCCCTCGGTAACTGCTCCTTTCACTCTCCAAGGCTATGCTAAATGTGAGGCAGTTGTGATCACTTTCACCAAAGTGCTCTCCCACCCCGAGATCTGACACCTGCCCTGGCTCGTTGCAGAGAACCAAATCCAACATGGCCTCTCCCCTCGTTGGTCTGTCTACATACAGGTTGGAGATTCTACAATCTTGAAAGCCTGCACAAATTCGTCCTGTACTCAAAAAGGAACTGCTTTTAGCTCCTAGAAAACCTGCCTATTTTTACTCCTCAGAGTCAAAAAGTGAGATGCTGGAAAAGCATAGTCAGTCAGGTGGCATCTGAGGAGCAAGAGAGTTGACGTTTCGAGCATAAGCTCTTCAACAGCGGTGGGGTTACAACTTCTAAAAAGTGCCTGCAATACTGGTTCATCTGTGGGTGTAAAATCACTGGATTTCAAAGTTATTCTATAACCAGTGTTGCAAAAGAATTAAACCACAGCAGTAGCGGACTTTTTTTGCTGTTATGGTTTCAATCTTCATTTAACTGTTTATTAAGATTTCATGCCAGGTACTTACAGCTACAGGGTCCTCCAAGGGATTTTCAATTTCAGCTTGGCGTAGAAAGACATTTCCTCTGCATACTCGCCACAACATTCGTTCAAACGTAGGAATCCTCTCTCGGTTTATCACTCCAGCTACAAAGCTGTATATAAAAGTATATGCACTGTCATAAAGCTGTATAAATATATAGGCAAAATACAGAATGCATCCCAGGGTGATGCAAAGACTAAAACAGATCAAATAGACTAATGTTTTTATTAAGATATACATTTGAATTTCTCTAATGCACACAATTAGCGTTGTTCACTTTGATTTTATTTTGAATGAATTCTGATAAGGTTTATGCATAAAGTACTCAGCTACCGAAAGCAAACTTGTGGATTTTATTTTTTTTAAACATACTGTTCTTATGATTTTCAGAAATGCATGCTTATTGGTCAGTTTTTCTTCTTAAAATCACATTCTTAAAAAGTACATACTATGCATTCCCAAAATATACACATTAAACCCAATGGACAATATTATAAATAGTCTCAAAAACTGAATTATTTTAAAGCATGGAAAAACCACAGAAAAAAGTTTCATAAAGACTCAAGTGACCTAAACAGCAGGTTTCAAAATGGCACCTCATTTACATAGCTTCATCTTGCAACTTTAAAAATATCAACTTAGAATCGGGCCTGTGTCTGGTCACAGGACAAGCGTAAATGAGTGTGGATTTCTACCTTCTGATGACTCAGACAAGTAAAGACTAAGCCGTTAAACTCAGTCATTTTCAACAGCAGCATCCAGCTGAGAGAAGGGCCACAATTATCAAATTTTAATTTCATCACTTTAAATAGTGGCCCTGGAATGCGTTTATGACAACCATGCTTGGTAACTAGTTAGTTTGTGAAAGAAGGTCAGGCAACAGGAAGCTAACCACTTGTTTTTCAAGGAGTTGCTTTTAGAGGCCCAATCAGCAACCAGAAAGCCCTTGAACGGGTAAATCGCAAGAGGAGGATTGGCAATGGCTCTCTTTCTCCATTCACTCTGCAAACCTATGTCCTGCCTGCCTCTAACCAGCCAACCACCACAGACAGCTTCCTCAATGTCTGCCAAGCAGTTGATGAATCAAAGTAAAAGGCACTGATTGTTTAATCAACATTTCAAACCATCCAGAAAGATGACCAAACCCAGCCTGAAATTATCCAAGTCAATCTACAAGATCCATATGCAACTAATTTTTTTTTGAGAAAACTGCTTGCCATCTTTGCAGTTTTGGCTATATAACTCTTTAATATGCACGAGTGAGTGTTGGAGCATTTTTAAAAAAATATATCTGGTATTAAATATATATTTTACATTCACAAGAAAACCTGTGGATTTAAAACAAAATGAACAGTCTCAGCATGCAAGACAGTTGAATACACACTGAACTGGCAAATAAATACTTATAAAAGCACCAGTTACAGTCAGGCAGGTCAACTGAAGAATTATACTATCACTGCTCACCTGCCATAACATCAAGTAAACTATTACAGATAGTTTACTATCCACTATCATAAAATGCAACTCTTATGATAGATGCACTCAGAAATATTCAGGTAATTTTCCCAATTTAAAGTCTCCCAAGCCACTGAATCTTAACTTGCTGAGGAAACATAGGCAAATAGGGAGAGAAAGGAATGCAACTTCCACAGCCAATCAAAGAGAATGTATGAAAAGAAAATCATAAATACTTATTCACAAAGAAATTGTACTAAAATGTTTTATAAAGAGTCTACTTTTAAAAATCAAAGATTGTCCCTGATTTCCAAAGTCACCTGAAACTCAAGCATGCAATCAGATCGTCACAAATTGAGCAATTCTGGTAAAGGAATTATATTTCTGTTTCCACAGGAAGTAGGTTTCAGATTAAAACTAATTTAAAAATTAAGTTACCCAAGTCTCAAGGGTGCACCGCGTCCAAGCTCACTTGGATCCAGCAGGGAAGACGATTCCTCCAGTAGGTCCGGATCAGACATCTGCTGATGATGCAATTCAGCCTGAATTCACAAATCAATTAACACACTATTTAAACCAGTTAGTGGCATGCAGGGGAATCAGGAACCAGGAGAAAAGATAAAACTAAAACTGCAAAGTAAAGTGGCCAAAAAAAATGGGACGACAAACCACAGTGAACATTGAAAATAATGGACTTTAAATAGAGAGATGCAAGCAAAGATGCACAGGAAAATAAATTTAAAAAGTGAATAATAGCATCATTCAAGCGGGTTCTTGGATATGTCTGAAAGACTTGAATGAGAAATAGATCAGAAAACTGATATGAAGTTTCCAAAACGTATGTGCCATTGACACGACAATCACAGAAGTGGAAATTTGTTTTCAGGTAAATCAGTAGGATACTGACATGGTATCAACAAGTTACTAAACCAATTTCTTTGGCATTTTGTGCTGAATTTTATAGAAACTATTTTGATAAATACTTGCTTTTGCAAATTGGTGTAGAAAGTGTTCCATTAGTTGGAACCCAAGGTAACAGGGCGATAGATTTATTGCAAAAGTTGCGCCTTTTTACTAGCAATTTCCATTTACCTACAACTAGTATAGTTCAAACAGTACATTCTACAAGCTTATTTCTCTGAAAACCTGAAGGTCAGTCACAACGCTGAAGTAATATTTGTTCACAAAAAGGATCACCATAATAAATGTAAAAATCCAGTTGGAAGTCATTGATAAATACATGTGCTTCAATAAATTTTAAAATTAGTCCCAATTCTGCACACGTTTCTAGAGAGAAAGAGAATCTACTCCACAACAGGTGATTTGTTGAAAATCAGCAGCCCTTCCTCCTGTAGTATAAATTGTGATCATTTGAAATGTTGCATTATGTTTGCTCTGATGATTGCAAAACAAAAAGCTTGGACAACGTCTCTCTTTCCAGCAATATTCAAATTAGAAATGCATTTTGTATCATGAGTGTACTGGAAGATTAATGTGTTTTACATTAATGTTTTCTAAAGAGGAATTCCAGTTCAGATCTACCGTATACAAATACAATGTAAAGTTCTCCTTACTCGGTTTAACAGCACGCTTTGACGCTCACTGGTAGATATTCTAATTTACTATATTAAAACACCTTTTTAAAAATTACCAATATACAGCTAATGTGGAATTAGCAGTTTTATACAATGAACTTGTATCTGATGTTGGGATAGTCCAAACACTGGCTACATTTAGCATATATCTTTAACCCAATTTCAACATTCTACATACAGATGAAAGTCAAAAACAATTTATACATTAGATTTTACAGGAATTAGAGCACATTTTATTTGCTATTAAGATCAATTTCAAGGTTGCTGTTGGTCAAGATCTCCCTTGAATCAGGATAATGGCCTCTGCCGAAGCATTGCTACAATTTGATGTTAGCACTATCAAAGCACTACTGAATCATTTGAAAAGCTTGTCAAATGGAAACCATAACTTACAAATCCTGAAACAGTATGAGGATTACTCAATATTTCATAACTACTTCCAAAAAATTAATGATGAATTCACATAAGATTTGAAGAATCCAGAGAGAGTATGCATGTTTTGTTTTTGGGTGGGGAACGCAATGCATACAATTTTAATAATTATGACAATCTTTATTCCAGCCCTGAAAAATCATCCTAAAGTGTGCATCCTTAATGTAGTAGCAGTCAGTCATATTAACAAATTATATCAAGGGTTCCCTGATGAACTAATCACAGATGTAAGGCATGAGAAGGTGCCAGAGTAGAATACTGAAAATTAAGAAACTCATTCCTAATTGGATTTCTTTCATAAAATGTGTGCATGGAAACAGCATGAAGCTGTTTGCTTGGATTTTCTTCTTCCACCAAAATCTTCTGGTCTGAACTTGCAGACCAGTACTACAGTTCTGCTTTTAGACAGGTACAATTTGTTAAAGGATTGACTAAGTTCTTCTTTCTCTAAATTTCCACCACTGCAAAAAAAAAATCACAAATGACAAAAATTCACACATGGGATAAAAATTATTTTAAGAGTGCATAATTTAGAAGTTGGCTGCCATACCATATTTATTAAATGCACATCTTTAAAGGCTGTTGTTCTTTATCAAATATGATAATTATTACCTGCCAAATATAATTGGATTACTGTTCAAATTATTTTGCTAAAAACTTATAATAAGAACAAGTTGAATCAGCTAGTGTAAATGAAGAACGTCTAAGTTCAGACAAGCTATTTTCCTGGACAGCAAGCAAAAGTGTTATCCCATAGTGGTCACTTTTAACATCTGAATAAGCAGAGCATTAGCTCAAGAAAATACCCTCTGCTCAGTTCTCCCAAAGGTCTACGTGTGACTAAATATCCATTTCCCCTTGTGGATTAAAAGAAACACACAAGCCATTCAAATTAGAGGCAGTAGCTTTGCAATTTATACCTATTTTAAGTCAATTATCATGTGGAAAACATAATTTATGATGCATTTTCTATAATTAGTTAGCACAATCCTTTGATTTGTAATCGTTAAAAACAAAGTCACGACATTATCACTGATATTTTAGATGGGGAGGAATGAAATCCCAGCCAAGCTTTACTAACCTATGGGAATGGAACATTACTATTATATTATCGAGTTTTGAGAAGATTTGTAGCTTGGGTGGAGGTTCTAGATACAGGTTTGCTCGTTGAGCTGGAAGGTTCATTTTTAGTCGTTTTGTCACCATAATAGGGAACATCTTCTGGAGGCTCACTGAAGATGTTACCTATTATGGTGATGAAATGTCTGAAAATGCACCTTCCAACTCAGCGAGCAAACCTATATCCATTACTATCATATTATAATAAAAACAACTCAAAAAGCATCCGAGAATATGCAGGTTAGGTAGATTGGCCATGCTAAATTGCCTGTAGTGTCCAGGCTGTGCAGACTACATGGATTAGCTATAGGAAATTCAGGGATAAGGTAGGGGGATGGGTCTGAGTGGGATGCTCTTCAGAGGGGATGCGAAGACTCGATGAGCTGAATTGTCTGCTTTTCCACTGTAGGGATTCTATTCTGATACAGCAACTGCCACATATGTGTGATGAGTAAGACCCAACCATTTCAACAAAACGTCCTATCTAACCAGTACGTAAATAACTTTTGCCTCAAACCTTTGACAGAGGGTAAGACCTATGCCTTTATGTACCCTGCGATGGAGCAATATGGCAATGTTTCACAGTCTGAAAGTAGTTATCGAAATTCATTGATTCATTTTGGAGGTTGATAATTTTTCCATGTTTAGATTTGACCATTTCATTGCCTGTAACTTTCTGAAAGTATCTTTTCACATAGAATATACTTAACTGTGTATTTCAGTTGTTCAATCAATTTAATTGGAAAAGAATACTCTTAGATCTCACTTGATAAAATTAATATCACTTTGCATTAAAAAAAAAACAATGAGGGGTCTATGTTAGGAACAAAGCTTGTTAACAATTTAAACAAAATTAGCCATTTCTCTAACAAGTAGGCGATACACAAGCCAAATTTTGAACTGAGCTTGAAGTTGGGTACTAACTAGGTCCAGAGACAGAAAATAGAACACACTACCACAACAGGTAAGTGCAAGATTTTCCAGTTCTATGTCAAGTTGCGCCTGGAACCAGAATCCTCCTGGAGTCAAATCAATCATGCTTTTGTTCACGTACTTATTTTGATCCTTTGCAGTTGAAGAAAGTTGACCACTTCTAGCTGGATGAAAACCCAAGTCCTTAAGCCGACAGGGTAGATTATAGTTTTTATGGAAAACTGAAATGAGGTATAAATAAAACTTAGGAAACAATGTAGTGTTAGGAATTCAATGCCTATCAATTTTGTGTACGAGCTATTCAAATAACACAGGTATGTAGAAAGGTATTTAATGCCAGATGTGCCATCATATCACTGAAACATGTAACATGGTTAAAAATGAAGGCATGAAGTGCAACTTCTAAATTTACAGTTAAAAAATCTTCAAAGCAAATCTGTTGTGACCAAGAAAAGGGCTTGTCTTGCACATTGAAATCAGTTGTATTATGTTACAAAATTAAACAAAGTAAACTTTACATTAGAGCAAGCTCCTAATGAAAATATATCATTTCCATAAGTGAAGTGATCTAGATTGGAGTCTATATTAAACATCAAACCTTACCTGCATTGAATCTACACAACGTTCATAAATCTATTTATATTTATTTCATGTTTTGAAAGAGCAATACCAAATTTCAGTATTTAGTCATCCAGGTTTATATGTTGTCCCACAGTACCAGAGGCCAAGGCAGTTTTGACTATATGTGCAAAATGCCAGGTCTTTGGTCTTTTCCAATGTGCCTAATGGAGGACATAAGCAATGGATAGGATATTCTTATGAATGCATGCAACTTAAAATAAATCCAGGATGTAAAATAAGTACTGAGCTGCCCTGGTGAACCATTTGCTTTTGTGGTACAAGCATGCATGCACAGCACTTCCACATCTACTCAATAAGTAGCACCTACTTACCAAAAGCAATACTGCAGTGATATAAAGGTGCTTCCATATTGGTGTAAATGTTCAGAGCTTTAACATTTGTGCACTGACATGGGGGTTTTATGGGGGTAAAATCACTTAAAAAGAACTAGGTCTTTTCAAACAGTTACAAGTTTGGAATAAAGATATTTATCTGAATAAACTTCTTATAAATAGGAAAGTCAATTTTTGCTGTAATGCTTCATAGGTGTAGATTTTGCAGTCAGCAGCAAAATAATAGTAAATTGCTCCAACACTGAGGAAAGCTTAATTTAAAAAATGTCTAGTGATAACTGGAGCACATCTCATTTTTCCCCACACCAACTACAGAAGATCGCCAGTACCCAGAACAGTCTTGCTGTTTGAGCAGGCTAAGCAGATAAATGAAGAATTCACATACAGGACACAAGAAACAAAACACACTGGGAGTAGACTGTCAAAGTTGGGCAGTATTTGCAAATTGCACATGCAAATTTTGACTTTGCATTCAATGCATACCTTTGCAAGCACATTTGCCACACAAGTGAAGAAATCATCTATAAAATCTCTAACATATGAAACTGAAATGCATCTGAACATTGTGAACTTCATGAAGATTTAAACTTGAGTTTTGTTCTTTATGAGATTACCCAGAGAATCTTGAATCAATTGCAATGGCATAACCAAAAATCGACAGTAGATTAAATACCTGACACTGGAACTATATAGGTAAAATACCAGAGATTGTTAGACCTGTGCAACAAGATTTTTAGCAAATTATTTTGGCCCTTTCACAAGGGTGCATGGAAAAAGATCAGGGGTCCACATAACTTTGACAGAAGAGGAAGATAGAGGTTTAGTGAATAATTACAATTAGAGATTTAAACATGTACATTTGCAAAAAGAATTTAGTCAAAGTAATTCCTAAGAAATTTTCCTGGGCAGGTAAAGGGCATAGCTCCTATAAACAATCAAATTAAATGACACAGTAAGTTATTCCACAAAGCGCAAGGCTAAAAAAAAAAGTGCTTTGCAGAGAGTACATCACAAGCCCCATCCTGAATAAAGATTGATCTCCACTATGAAGCCACAGTCTCCAATTCCAATAGATACCAAAACAGCAAGTAATTGCTTTTTTTTTCCCTGGAGAATTTTAGATTTAAATGGTGGAACAAAGGGAAAATTTGACTCAAATTTGCATAACAAATAAGAAATATTCAACATGTGGCTCTTTATTGGAAACCAAACCATAAAATTACACCTGAATTTTTCAAAGGTAATGCAGAAAAAAAATCAGATTTGCAATACTTTACTCAAAATGATAAGCAAATGAGGAAAAAAAACCAAAAAACATTCACAAGAAACCAGAAGAGGTGGAAGGGAGGGGATGGAGATCTGCATGCCATTAACTGTTACTTTTCCAGTCTTCGTTAGATTCCTGCACTTATGGTTGTTTACGCTGCAAGATTCAAAACTTATTTCTCTTGTTATTGTTCTGCCTATGTTTAAAAAAAACAGAAGACTGGGAAAAGGAGAAACATGATTAACATCCTTGATCCTTCAGCTGCCAACTAAAATGGCTTTAGTTTGCTACAATCTCATTGTTTTGCTGAAGGAAGTATTAAGATAAAAATAAATAAATACAGCTGATAGAAATACATTAGACTTTCATGACCAGTGACAACATTTTTAACAGGTATTTTTCCTCATGTCTCTCTTCGGCAGCTCAAATTTACTACAAAGTTTTAAACAGATGAAGAGTACTTTACTGGACTGCCTATTTTACAAAATTAAGATTGGAAACTGAACATCAAATCATGAGGACGGGTCACTCGACCCAAAACACTAATTCTGATTTATCTCCATAGATGCTGCCAGACCTGCTGAGCTTTTTAAGCAATTTCATTTTTTGTTTCTGATTTACAGCATCTGCTGATCTTTTGGTTTTTGTTCTGATCAAATTAAATGTAACACTAAAATACAGTGGGTCATTTCTTTCAGAATATAGAAACATTGACTGTATGCTACGATAGATGTAAAAGTCAAAACATACAAATGAACCATAAATATTCTTAGGGAGAAATTCAATTTTGGATGTTGACAAGTTTGAGAATTGTTGGTATTTTTCATTCCTAATTCTACATTAAATGTTAAAATCACAATATTTTCAAGGCCTCAGTTATTCATACAATATGAAAACAATAAAAAAAAAAGCACACAGCACGTGGTTACTGTAGCTTAAACAATGCAAGATTATAACATATATGAGAATGGTTCCAGGCAAAAGTTAGGAGAGATGATGGCCGAGTGGCATTATTGCTAGACAGTTAATCCAGAGACCCAGGGAATGTTCTGGAAACACTGGTTGGAGTCCCGCCATGGCAGAGGGTGGAATTTGAATTCTGTAAAAATCTAAAATCAATGATGACCTCAAATTGATAGCCAGAAAACCCATCTGGTTCAGTAATGTCTTTTGAAGGAAGGAGGCTGCCATGCTTACCTGGCTGGCCTACATGTGACTCCCAACCCACAGCAATGTGGTTACCTCTAAACTATCCTCTGTGCAATTAAGCATTGATAATAAATGCCTGCCTAGCCAGCAACACCCTCATCCTATAAATGAAGAAAAACTGTTCTTTGGAAAGGAGAAGGCGAAGAGGAGATTGGATACAAGTTTTCAAAATCAGGAGGGGTCTGGAACATAGTGGATAGGGAGAATGATTCCCAAACAAAAGGATTAAGAACAAGAGAGCACAGGTTTAAAGTATTTTGCAAAAGCATCAAATGCGAGGCAAGAAAATTCTTTGATACACAGCGAGTAGTGAGGCCACCGAATGCATTGCCTGGACGTGTGGGGGAAGACAGGTTCAACTGAGGCATTCAAGAGAGCACTGAATGTAAGAGAAAGAAATTGGGACTAGAAAATGGGACTAAGTTAAAATACTCAGTGCCAGGACAGACAATTGGTCAAAGAGCATCCTTCTGCACCATAAAAATTCTGGTTCTGTGTATATTATATAGAATCATAGATCCTTCCGGTCTGGCAGCAGGCCATTTGGTCCTTCGAGTCCACACCAACTCTCCAAAGAGCATCCCAACTTCTGACCCTATCCCTGTAACCCTGCATTTCCCATGGCTAATCCACCTAGCCTGCACATCCCTGAACATTGTAGGCAATTTAGCATGGCCAATCCACCTAACCTTTGAACTGTGGGAGGAAATCCATGCAGATGGGGGCAGAATTTACAAACTCACACAGCCACCCAAAGCTAGAATCAAACCCAGGTCCCCGGTGCTCTGAGGCAGCAGTGCTAACCATTCAGCCACTGTGCCACCCCTAATATTATAATAAAATTAAACTGTGTCCAGAAGCTAACAGATCTACAGCAACAATTGCAGCTCATAAAAATGGTACCCAAAAATGGCTTGGACGTATACTAAAATCTATTACTTTGACAGAGTAAGAGTTTGTTTATTTCCCTTCGACTTAGACAGTTGACATGATCTACTTCTAGACACAATGCTATACAGTGTGAAATAATCAAACCTAATCAAGACTCCTATTCAACTGTCCTGACTTGTCCAATCAGTTTGGAATCAGGCACATTAAATGGAGCACTGCATAATGAAACTTAATTTCCTAGTGATAATTTTGCTCTCAGAAATAGCTAATTTAGTCAAATCCAGCAGCAGCCACAGCCAGAAATAAACACTGGGGAGCTGCAGTTCAAATGGCTGTTTGCAATGTAATAAATCTCCAAAAACTGAAACCAAACTGATAACACGTGCACCAAGGAAAAATACCTGTTTTTCTTTTGGGCAATTTCTTGAAATGTTTAATTTTTTTAAATATTACTGCTTTGTAATCCAATTTTAGATGCCCGAATTAAACCATTACTGACTTAATTACAAATGTTAACCATTTTAAAGTTAGCAGCTGCAAGTTACTGTGCATATCTATGTCAGTATTTACATTAGCCTTAGAGGTAGACTCCCTTTGATAAGAGGATAGATATTAAACTCTTCAAATGTGCATGTCAACATTCTCAGTGATTCCATCAAATCAAATATAAACAAGAAGGACCAAAAGCAATGTCCAAGATACCAAAGCTGAGTGGGAGACAAAGTGTAGATGTTCTTTTTATTTGACCCTGGACTATTTACAAATAGTATGCATCTGCTAGTTCCTTTCATACTTTATCTGAATTTCTCACATTAGCATGCTACATCAAGCAAACCAGCTGCAAAATTATTTACTGCTTGCAATGCAGAATTTAAAATTTAATTGTGAAATACAGTTCTATATTTTTTGAACAGTCAAAGTATTGCCATTTGCACCAGGCATAATGAATCACTTGATCACAAAGAAAATCGATTGAGGATTGAGGGTTAACAAAGGAGTGTAACATTTTCCTGTCAATTAATTTAAAAAGATGCAAAATGAAAGATGTTCCATTATAGATATCTGACTTCATCCAGCTTATATTCCTGTTGAGTGGGTTGCAAGATCTACCATACCCAGACACAAATTCTACCTCACATCTGCAGTCACCTTTTAAATATTGAAAACCAGTTAATGGTTATCTAATGATTTCCAATATTTACACACACAGTATTTAGGACAGTTACTAGTTGCAGAAGTTGAACATTGGGTTCAATATGGAGTACATTTACCACTGAGCTCAAAACCAAAAACCTCTATTGCTTACTTTTCCAGACCTGCATTGCAGCATTCAAATCAGTGACTAGGAGTAACTGTGGAGAATGCTCTCTACCTTAACCTGGTCTCAGATTGTCAATCCAGATCATCATGAGTTGTCTTCACAGTTAAGCAACAGGTAGAGTTATACTCAGGGAATTGGACCATACAGGTGAGATCCCAGGCAGCACCATCACCAATGGGCAAAGATAGGAAGAAACCTCTTAGTAAATAGATCAATAACTGGGGGCCAAGTTTTAGAAGGAAAGAACAGGAGGTATAAAGGGGAATGAGGGCAGTGGGTATCTGGAACTTGCACAAAAAGGGTGTAAAAACTCTCAAAATACTTGAGCAATATTTAGATGGATTCTTATGTACCACAGTGTACAAGGCCTTGGGCCAAAGCTGGATTTGAACAGATGGATGCTTGATGACCATGGTCACAATGGGCCAAAAGACTTTCTCCACCCCCACCTCCCCCCCCCCCCCCCCCCCCCCCCATTCTGTAAAAACTCTGATTCTATGAGCAGCCTCGGATATGCCCTGTCCTACTGACATTGCAGCTTTGGTACAAGCATGAGTAAAAGAGCTGAACTACAGGAGATGAGGGGAGAGAAATTACTTTGGTATATACTAACTTAATGTTCAAAGAATGGCAGAGTCCAAGCGAAACTTGAGTCAATGAAAATTAGGGGAAAAGTCTCCACTGAAGTCATAGCTAGCACAAGGAAAGATGATGTCAAAACAGGCTAGGTGAGTTGTTGCAGTGCATTTTATTTAAGCAAAGGTGCTGCCACTGGTTGCTGGAGATAAATTCTCAGTAATAAGGAATCAATGCAGGTGTTTTTCAGGATAATTGTCCTGGAACCAACTAACTTCAGCTGCTTCAATTATACCCCCTCCATCATGAAGGTCAACATGAGCATGTTCACTAATGCTTGCATATATTCACAATGACTCAGACATTGAATCAGTTTGCTACCACATACAGAAAGACTTGAACAATGTCCAGGCATGGGCTGATAAGTGGTGAGTAATGTTCATTTCACAGTGCCAAGAAATGACCATCTCCAATAAGAGAGAACCCAAACATCATCACTTGACATTCAACTGCGTTAGTATTGCTGAAACCTCCCTACCCCACCCACCATCACTCAACATTCTGGGGATTTCATTTGGCCAGAAACTAAATGGTCTAGCCACATAAACACTCTGGCTACAAGAACAGATTAGATATTAGGAATTCTGTAGCAATTAACTCAAAACCTGTTCAGCACTTACAAGGCAGAAGTCAGGCAAGTGACAAAATACATGCAACTTCCCTGGATAAGCACAGTTCTAACAAGACAAACAGCTTGATACCATGCAGAACAAAGTAGCCTGCTTGATTAGCAGCATATTAACCACCTTGAAACAACTTCCCACCGCTGTATCCTCCTCCTTTAACATTTTAGGCTTCATCCAGAAGTTTCTCAGAGTTTGAGTTATAAGGAGAGTCTGAATAGGCTAGGGACTTCTTTCACTGGAGTGTAGGAGGTTGAGGGGTGATCTTATACAGGCTTATAAAATCATAAAGGGCATAGATAAGGTGAATAGCAAAGATCTTTTCCCTAATGTGTGGAAGTTCAAAATTAGAGGGCAAAGTGAGAGGAGAAAGATTTAAAAGGGACTGGAGGGCATCTTTTTCACAGAGAGTGGTTTGTATGTTGAATGAACTGCCAAAGAAAGTGGTAGGTGCAGGAACAGTTCCAGCATTTCAAATATATTTGGACAGGTACATAAATAGGAAAAGGTTTAGAGGTGTATGGACCAAATACAGGCAAATGGGACAAGTTTAGTTTGGGAAACCTGGTCAGTAAGACAGGTTGGACTGAAGTATTTATTTCCATGCTGCATGACTGTATGATTTGAAATAAATCACCATTTATAATTTGTTCCTCTAGTTAAAATCAACAATTTCAATTGTTGCTTAAAACCTGTTATGCTTTTGGACAATATTTACGTTGACCATAAAGAATAATCAGGTGAGCAGATCTAGTCCCTCACTTTTAAGTTAATACAGAAGAACAGTACCAATTACCATCATTCAGTTCCTGTGAGGTTTCTTTTCCCCCTACATCTCAGAGGTGTTTTTTTTTTTAAGTTTCTTAGAGCTACACAAGAATATTCAGTGTAAATTTGCACCAGATTTTCTAGGAAGCCAAGAATGATACACTTGCCCATTCAGCATCAGTATAACAGTGTGGCCGAATTTAACGACATTTAACATTTGAAGAGCTTTTAAACAGTACAGACTCTTAATTCATCTAATTTTCTAGAGACATCACACCCGATTACAAATATATAATTACAAGGCACCCCGATTATTAAGATTGAAGTAGAATAGCAAAGTAAGCAAAATTCAAAATCATGCAGTTTATCACAAGTGCAATGTAATTATCAGACATATGAGCTTTAGAAAATATTTGATGTAACTATAAATTATTACTTCTTGCAGTGTACAATCACGAAGTAAGCTGGCATACCAGAAATATGGGTAGAGCTGCACACATGCATGGCAAGCTTCAACTAATCCTCAATGAGACATGTTAAAATGAATTTAAAATGAGAAATTTACAATAATCCGACCTCATCAAAGAACTGCTGAGTTCTGCGTAGAATATATTTCAGTTCAGTCAGCTCTAAGAAGTTGCGTTTTAATGCCTCCTGGTTAGTATTGATTTCTTTCAGTTCATTTTCAAGTTTCTCAAAAGTTGCCTAAAAAAAAAAGCATTTTAGTTAAAATTCAGTGTGTAACTGCGAATTTTCACTTCCACTATTTCAATTGTAGATGGTATGTTTATACTGGATTATGATGTATGTCACCCAAGGTACTCAAATAATCAACTGTTCAAGTCAAGCTCCATTGCTGCTGTTAATGTCACCCGAAGTATTCTTGCGCTTAAACGCAAGATTAAAGAGAGAGGATGACTAACTGCAAAAACTGTACACAGTGATTAGATTCTTCAAAGTCATCCATTACATCAACGTATAAAACTATAACATCACTGCTCCAGAATCATCAGCTGCATTAACAAGAACTTCAATTCACCAAGTTACAAGAAAGACATTAGTAAAGCAAGGATGTAAATTTTGCCTCATGCAATACAGAAATGAAAATTCTCTTATTGTGATCAATGAGCTAGAAATAATAATCTCAATAACTTGTCAGGTTCTGTTCTGCAAGACAGGATTCACCTGGTGAAGCACACATCTGAAGTACTGTATTCCAGAGAAAGAAGAAGAAATTTGTGTCAAGGGTAATACCATTACTCAACTAAATTTGTGCATAAATTAAAAAGAATTTGCTGCCAATTCACGTTAAACACAGAGACTAATGTTCCTGTAACTCACATCATTCAGCTTGTCTAACTGGACAATGGATCACACACTAGGCAGAAATGAGACTCGAACAGTCATTGCTACTTTTCCCAAAGCCTAGCATGCAAGCATGTAACCTGCAGAAGCCCTAACCATGCTTGATTTAAGATTGGTTAACTGAGCAAAGGTCACATATCATAGAAATGAAGTTCATGCTTGTGGTACACACAGTCATAAATAAATAATCCACCACATTTACAGAATGACTGCCCTTTGGCAGAAAGTTTCAAAAGCCAAATTTATAACTTATAATGCTTACCTCCAAGTCAATCATGTCTCGAGGAAAAGGAACTTCAGGATTTTCTCCAGTGTCCAAAATGACAAGATTTGCTTTTCTGATTTCCTTTTCAACAAATCCTGAAAACAGTTAAAAAAGCAATAAAAAATTTTAAACCATTATGAATTTAAAATAAATTTGTATTCAACCCAAAACAGCACTATTCACCACGAAAGAAATATTATTTTTTTAAAAAATATATTCACTTCTGGCTGTTAAAATTTAGTTCAACAAACTTTTTCCTAACTGGCACCTATAGGTCCAGGAGTGTGCTTGGTTGATCAAATATTCCAGATAATCAAGAGGTTCGCATTATGTAAAAAAACAAATGAAGAGATAGAAACATAATGCAGGCGCTATACACATCATTGTTATACTTTACTTACAGCACAAATCACTTAAATAAAAATGCAACTTTGCCTTAAACAAAACAGACAGTCTTCTAACTCAACCTTCAACTGACTACTCGTACAATGCAGTGGATCATGGTACTTCAGGAAAAATTGGCTCAAAATTGAAACAACTGTTGATAGCTTGTGTGGCCATTCAATTGAATAAGTACATTTACATCGAGGCAAATAAATTAAAAACTGCAATAACTGAACAAAATAATACATTGAACTTCACAGTATTTGAGCTGTATGATTTTTGCCGGTTTATAAGGTGACATTTAAAACAAATTATTGTATTTGTAATCAGAGGAAATGCTGTGAATTTATTTCTCACATCCGTGCCTTTGCTTGGTTTTCCAAATATCTTGTTAGATAATATTCTTTAAATACAAGGCAACTGAAACAGTATAAAGTACTCAACAGGACAGTGTTTTAATTTGTTTTGTTTTATAATTTGCAAAAGCTATCATTTCACTTAGAAGAAAAAAACATGTGAAACTGCTTTAAAAAGAACTGCATGCAGCTTCCCTAATATTCTGCTCGACAAATCATAACTTTGTGTCAAGTACCTTACACAAACGTGGTACAGATACTCATTAGGCTTGCATGATACTTACGTAGCTTACGATCCATTTCTTCACAACGCCGAACCTCATTTACAAATTTGCGCTGAAATACATTCACATCTGGATTTAGCTGCACAAAAAAGGATGAAATTGAGTAACTGCATAGAAAAAGAGGAATTTCTGTGATGTTTCATTAAAATATAATACTAATTGCAATAAACTGTTAGTTACAGGCCCTTCTGACCAATAATGCCCAGGAGATTGAATCTTGCATTTTGAATTTCTGACATATTACAGAAATAAAATTGTTGGTGCATGTATAGTGATATAGTGATAGCATATCAAAATGTGGACAAAAATCAACATGTATTAAATTCAATAAAATATTCACAAATCCCCATGGCAGCAGTACTCAACTCAGCCATTAGGCACACACGAAGTAAAGTTCTGAACATTCTGAGGAAGAAAGTCGTGTGAAGATAAAATGACATTAGTTATTGCAAATTTATGTTATAACACCCAGCCTAAAAGTAATAACTAGCATCCAACTAATGGACACAATAATAAACTAAGGAATTTATTATTGCTTGATCAGAGTGGACACTCAATGAACGACTAATGATAAAATCCCTAAGGCAGTGACACATTAACAACTCCAACTTTGAATACTGCCTACGAGGTAGACGAAGATCAAGATTCCAGGAATACTTGAAGGCAAATGACAGGAAATATAGTATGTCAAAATAGATTGGTAGAAAACTGTTTCAGAATGAACTAACAGGGAAGCAAACTCAAGTGGTGGCATTGTTTCCTTACAACAGCAAAGAATGCAGTGAGCCAAGGATGACGGGCAAGCCGGAAAGACTGAGCAATCCTAACATCAGATACATCATCCTCACCACACAGGACAAAGCTAAACATTGGAGAGAACCAAGAGCGAGGGATAACTTTTGCCAATAATGCCAAGACCTTAGCATTATATTTAGCAAGTTAACAGATTACACTGCAACTTTAATGTGATGGTCTCCCAGTGGCAACTATAATATCCAGTTATTGAAGCAGAAGGCAAGGCAGCTAAGGATTTGGAAATGGTCACCCATTCTCTAATTTGAAACTTAAAAACTTGGCTGTTTGTGAAATCACTGAGTGTAAATAGGACAGAATCATGAATTAGCAGTAAAGTAAAGGCAGTTCTCATGTTAATTTCACAGAACTAGGCAAGTCAGCAAAAAACATCAACTTACATCTCGAAATTGGACCATCCCAAGCTCTCCTAGTTCACTGACACAACAGTATGCAGCTTCTGACTGCAAGAAAAGCTGTGCAAGTGTCATCTCCTCACTCCTGAATAGTTCCCCCATGATGGATCACTGCAGTGGTATAAACTGTTTTCAATAAGTAACGTTTCGTTTGATCTATAAGCAATGAAGAAAAAAAATTTACAATGTACAAAAGAAAAATTTCTGTTTCAATGTTATGAAAGGAACAGTCTACCAAAACTCAAAAGATCAAGAATGTTTAATTTCAAAATATTTGATTATGAAAGAGGGAACCATTGCACACTCAAATTTGCCAAATACTAGTTTATATAGTTATAAACAAACAGCCCCTTCTCAAAGGAAAAAAACTGATACGCACTGAAGGTGGAAGTAGTTGTGGTGGAGGTTGATGGACAGGAAAACCAATGCAAATAAGATCAACCACACAAACATCACAGTGCTGAGAAACATGCAGTGTTATCAATGTGACATTGCACAAAAAAAGTTTTTCTGAATTGCTATTTGCAAAGGAAAAGCTTGGCACTTGATGTCTATATCTATTTGCACGTTTCAATAAAGCATCAAAATTCCTAAAATAACACAGACTTATTACAAATAAGATACTATGCACACAAGTACAAAATGCACAATTCAGTCTCTTAAAATGAAAGCTGTAGTCTTCCTGAAGTTTACAGAGACATTCCGAAGAGTTGGAAATGCAGAACCACAGTCCCAAGGATGAATGTGGTGGTCAACAGTCACCAATTGAGCAGCAGCTCAACATTCCAAAAGTTCCTGCTTGCCACCTTCTCCCTTCAGATCCTGCTCAGGATCAACAGAATTAGCCATAAAATGCAGCAGACTCATCATACTAATAACTGCAAGGAAACATCTGTCTTGTTACACTCATATACGATCTTTAAGAAAGTATCTCAAGAAACTTCACAAAGTATAACACTAAACATGACAGCCGTTTATGGAGATATTAAACCAGATAACTGCTTGATAATGCTTTCGGTCACATTTTAAAATCTTGAAAGACAAAAGAAATAAAACAGCAGGAAGATGCAGAGGATATTCCATGCTTTGGGCTTTGGCAATTGAAGGTACAACTATTAAATGGGAAATTGATTAAAGTTGGGGGATGGTGCATGGCCAGAATTGAATGAGAATTATTACATCAGAGTTGTAAGGCTAGCTGAGATTACAAAAATAGGGAGGGCGAGGCAAGCAGGGATTTGAAAAGAAGAATAAAAATTTTATAATCCAAGCATTATTCAACTAGCAATCAATACAAATCGACAAACACAGATGAGATAAGTGAACGCAGAATGGATCGTCATTAAGGTTTGGATGATAAGATTACACAGGGTAGATTGTGGGAGATCAGCCAATAGGGTATTTAAATAGGAAAAGTATGGAAGTAACAAAGGCATGAATGAGAATTTCAGCCAAAACACATTAAACAAGCAACACCTTCCCATTACCAGGACAGTTAAATACAATTTACAAAAAGCGTGTGTTATCAGTCCAGTTAAAATGAGGTCCTTCAACCAAAACATGTTTGGGAAGGACTGCCCTAAATCATCTGACTTTTTGAAAAAATGTTTAGTAATTCAAATTCCACCACTCAGCATAGTGTCAGGAAATAATCGACTATTTGTAAACAAATATAATAAATAGATCTTCACCAATTTGAGATACTTATTTCCCCTGCTATCAGTCTTAACTGATCGGAAAGTCACTTTTTAAGATTATTATGGATGTTTCTAGGTCCCCAGTAAAGAGACAGCACAGTTCTCATATGTCAATGAAAGCTGGACATACGATGCATATATAATAGTAGTTTTACTTTCAGAATCAATTACTATAACAGAAAACAATATCCATAGATTTCAAATACCACCACTGTCATGCACAATTTTCAGACTCAGTCTAATAACTAGCAAGTAACGTACATTTGTCATCTGATTCTTAGAATAAGTACATGAACAAGAAATGTTTGGAAAGATATAGGCCAAGTGCAGGCAAGTGGGACTAGTTTAGTTTGCAATTATGGTCAGCATGAACTGGTTGGACTGAAAGGTTTGTTCCTCTGCGGTATGTCTGTATAAACAGGAGTTAATTATGCTGTAACATTGAAAGATCCTGCATTTTTCTTGCCGTGACAGTTTTGATCTTTTTAATACAAATTCAATACCTTTGCTCCACATCTCAAAACATTTCTTCTCAACAATATTTCTGGTTTATCCTGAAGTCACATACAGAAACATGTTTTAAAATGTTCCGGTGTTATTTTGCTCTAATCATGAATATTTCTTCAATTATGGAACAATCTAACAGTACTATTCTCTCAAAACTACAACAGTAGATCATCTCCAAATAACACTTTCTGGGTCACATCCAAGAAACAGTATTAATAATTTGGTAATACTTTCACAAACTATAGGACCATTAATATAATTGACATTCGTCCTGTAGATGTGAATACAATTAGAAGAATCTGAAACTATTCAACATAAATTAAAGCATCCTCCAATTCAAAACATCATTCACTGCAATGGAGCAAATAACTTGTATATATCTAGAACCTTTGATATAATAAAGCAGCTCAAGGCAGTTTAAAGATGCATTTTTAAACAAGTATCAAGCCATATACGGAGATCTTGGTCAAAGGGGGATGTTTTATGGACTGTCTTGAAGGAAGAGAGAGAAGTACAGTGGCAATTCCAGAGCACAGAACTGTGGGAGCTGAAAATACTACTGTCAATGGTAGTGCAATCAAAAGCAAACAGGCAGAAGGCCAGTATGACAGAATTGTATGTGATTTCAGAGTTGTAGGAAATTACAGACAAAAGGAGTAACAAGGAGAGATCGAAAATAAAAATGACTTTTTTATTTTGGTCAAGGTATCACTGCCAAGGGTCAACATAAGCCCAAGAGCATAGTGATGAATGAAGGGGATTTGGTGCAAGTTAGCATAGAGGCCTGAATTAGTTAAGTTGCTGAAGAATATACAATGGAATGCAAACCAAGTGAATTCATTCAGCTCAGTAAGAAAAAAATACATGGATAATTTCTACAGCTGAGCTGGAGTTAACAACATTATAATGCTGAAAGGAGACAGATTTAATGATAGAACAGATTCTGGTCTAAAAGAACAGAAGTTATAAACCAAGCTACAAATATTTTGACTTATTCTGTGAAAATGTATGTTAAAAACAATATCAAATACACTTGCAATGCCAAAGATTATAGTATCAACCACTATTTTTCCAATCTAATAAAAACACCCATTCAATTCATTAATTTAAAAAATTATCTACATTTGACATTTTTACAGCACATACAACAAATTAGGAGTTGGCTGTTTACAGGTTTAAATCAGCATCAAATTGGATTTCTAAATTAAAAGGACATAGCTCTGGTTTAACATTACCGTGCTGACAATACCCAGATCAATAGCGCATCTATAATTCAGGTAATTATACAGAGGGAAGGCTTTATTTTATAATTAAAATCCACCCTACCATTTAAGCAAATTTTAAACACCTCCCTTCACGTCCATTTCACCACCTCAATTTAAAAAGCATTTTGAAAACCTCCTCTCTCGTCCAATAATGCAGGTGACTCGGCGCTATGGAAGCAGGAAGAACGCAGAGGCACAATACCAAAACGGCATCAAGATGAAGCCCAGGAGGGAGACAGCGCCCAGGTAGATGTCACCCCTCACCACCCTATACAGGCCAAAGACCCTTCCCCTCCATGTCCCTGTCCATCTCCCCCTCCCCGGGGATGTCAACCCATCGAAAGTATTCCACTGCGCCACAATCAGACAACCAAAGCCAGCAAAGGCTGTGCCTCATCATCGTTCCCGATGAATTCGACAGCCATTTCCAACAAAGAGAGAGATCATTTACCACCGGCCTCTGTCTCCCACCACATCAGTCGGCTCCGTGACAGCAACGCGATCACGTGACACCACTAGCCCACCTGCTCGAGGCGATTGCGCATGCGCTCGATTAACCAGCTGGCGATGATGTGCGCGTCCGCTCCAGCCCACAACAAGGAGTGGGATGTGCGCATGCGCTTTCTGTCGGTCTGCATCTTTCTCTCCAACCCGCAGAGGGGAATGTGAGCATGCGCTTTGTGTCGGTCTGCGTCTTTCCCTCAAACCCGCAGAGGGGAATGTGCTCATGCGCGTTTTCGTCTCACCCGCCCACTGCAGTGCGCGTGCGTGTTCCTATTTCTCTAACTGATGTTGTAGCATGTCGTGCACTAATGTTTGGGAGTTAAGATTCTCTGAAGTGCTCACTATTGATACAAAAACAGAAATTTCTGGAAAAATTCAGTAGGTCTGGCAGCACTTGTGGAGAATTAGCATTTCGAATCATGTGACCTTTCTGCAGGACTAATTGTAACTAAGTATATATTCTGAAGATGAGGTGGGGGAATGGGGAAAGAGTAAACAATAAGTGGGGATGGAGCCCAGAGAGAGAAAGAAAAACAATTGGACAGAGAGGAATGAGTGAAGGTCAGCTTGGGAAAACCAATATCTGCTAATAGGGGTCATCGATGGCTGCCAGTGGGTCTGGTAGCAGGCTATGTGATGACAAGCGCTGAAAATGTGTTGCTGGTAAAGCACAGCAGGTCAGGCAGCATCCAGGGAACAGGAGAATCGACGTTTCGGGCATAAGCCCTTCATCAGGAATGAGGAAAGTGTATTCAGCAGGCTAAGATAAAAGGTAGGGAGGAGGGACCTGGGGGAGGGGTGTCGGAAATGTGATAGGTGGAAAGAGGTCAAGGTGAGGGTGATAGGTCAGAGTGGGATGGGGCAGAGAGGTCAGGAAGAAGATTGTAGGTTAGGAGGGCGGTGCTGAGTTTGAGGGATTGAACTGAGACAAGGTGGGGGGAGGGGAAATGAGGAAACTGGTGAAATCCGAGTTCATTCCTTGTGGTTGGAGGGTTCCTAGGCGGAAGATGAGGCGCTCTTCCTCCAACCGTCGTGTTGTTGTGGTCTGGCGGTGGAGGAGTCCAAAGACCTGCATATCCTTGGTGGAGTGGGAGGGGGAGTTGAAGTGTTGGGCCACAGGGTGGTTGGGTTGGTTGGTCCGGGTGTCCCAGAGGTGCTCTCTGAAGCGCTCTGCAGGTAGGTGGCCTGTCTCCCCAATATAGAGGAGGCCACATCGGGTGCAGTGGATGCAATAGATAATGTGTGTGGAGGTGCAGGTGAATTTCTGGCGGATATGGAAGTTTCCTTTGGGGCCTTGGAGGGAAGTGAGGGGGGAGGTGTGGGCGCAAGTCTTACAGCTCCTGCATTTGCAGGGGAAGGTGCCGGGAGTGGAGGTTGGGTTGGTGGGGGGTGTGGATCTGACGAGGGAGTCACGGAGGGAATGGTCTTTACGGAACTCTGATAGGGGAGGGGAGGGAAATATATCCCTGGTGGTGGGGTCCGTTTGGAGGTGGCGGAAATGACGGCGGATGATACTCTGTATGTGGAGATTGGTGGGGTGGTAGGTGAGGACCAATGGGGTTCTGTCCTGGTGGTGGTTGGAGGGGCGGGGCTCAAGGGCGGAGGAGCGGGAAGTGGAAGAGATACGGTGGAGGGCATCGTCGACCACGTTGGGGGGGAAATTGCGGTCCTTGAAGAAGGAGGCCATCTGGGTTGTATGGTTTTGGAACTGGTCCTCCTGGGAGCAGATGCGGCGGAGCTGAAGGAATTGGGAGAATGGGATGGCGTTTTTACAGGGGGCAGGGTGGGAGGAGGTCTAGTCAAGGTAGCTGTGGGAGTCGGTCGGTTTAAGTAGATGTCGGTGTTGATTTCTCTCTCTCTGCTCTCTGCTCATTCCTGAAGAAGGGCATGTGCCCGAAACGTCGAATCTTCTGTTCCCTAGATGCTGCCTGACCTGCTGTGCTGTTCCAGCAATAAAGTTTCAGCTTTGATCTCCAGCGTCTGCAGACCTCACTTTCTCCTCGTCGGTGTTGATTTGGTCACCCGAGATAGAGATAGAGAGGTCTAGAAAGGAGCGGGAGGAATCTGAGACTGTCCAGGTGAATTTGAAGTCGGGGTGGAAGGTATTGGTGAAGTGGATGAACTGTTCAACCTCCTCGTGGGAGCACGAGGTGGCGCCGATACAGTCATCGATGTAGCGGAGGAAAAGATGGGGGGTGGGGCCAGTGTAGTTGCGGAAGATGGATTGTTCCACATATCCTACGAAGAGGCAGGCATAGCTGGGGCCCATGCGGGTGCCCATGGCTACTCCTTTCGTTTGGAGGAAGTGGGAGGATTGGAAAGAGAAGTTGATCAGGGTGAGGACCAGTTCCGTCAGTCGGAGGAGGGTGTCAGTGGAAGGGTACTGGTTGGTACGGCGGGAAAGGAAGAAGCGGAGGGCTTTGAGTCCTTCGTGATGGGGGATGGAGGTGTAAAAGGACTGGATGTCCATGGTGAAGATAAGGCGTTGGGGATCGGGGAAGCGAAAATCATGGAGGAGGTGGAGGGCATGAGTGGTGTCCCGGACGTAGGTGGGGAGTTCTTGGACTAAGGGGGACAGGACCATGTCGAGATATGCAGAGATGAGTTCGGTGGGGCAGGAGCAGGCGGAGACAATGGGTCGGCCGGGGTAGTCAGGTTTGTGGATTTTGGGCAGGAGGTAGAAACGGGCGGTGCGGGGTTCTGGGACAATGAGGTTAGAGGCGGTGGATGGGAGATCCCCTGAGGTGATGAGGTCATGGATGGTCTGGGAGATGATGGTTTGGTGGTGGGAGGTGGGGTCATGGTCAAGGGGGCAGTAGGAGGAGGTATCTGCAAGTTGGCGTTTGGCCTCAGCGGTGTAAAGGTCGGTGCGCCAAACTACTACCGCACCTCCCTTGTCTGCTGGTTTGATAGTGAGGTTGGGGTTGGAACGGAGGGAGTGGAGGGCTGCGCGTTCTGAGGGTGAGAGGTTGGAGTGGGTGAGAAGGGTGGGGGAGTTCAGGTGACGGTTAATATCGCGGCGGCAGTTGGCTATGAAGAGGTCGAGGGCAGGTAAGAGGCCAGCACAGGGTGTCCAGGTGGATGGGGTGTGTTGGAGGCGTGAGAAGGGGTCGTCAGAGGGTGGGCGAGAGTCTTGGTTGAAGAAGTAGGCGCGGAGGCGAAGGCGGCGGAAGAATTGTTTGATGTCATGCCGTGTGTTGAACCCATTAATCGAGAGCATAGGGGAATGAAGGTGAGGCCTCTGCTGAGGACTGATCTTTCATCCTCAGAGAGGGGTAGGTCTGGAGGGATGGTGAAAACACGGCAGGGCTGGGAGCTAGGACCTGGTGTGGGGCTGGAGCTGGGTGTGGGGGTGGGGTTAGGCCTGGGGGCGGGGACGGAGATCGGCGTGGGGTTGGGGTTGGGCGTGGTGATGGAGATCGGCGAAGGGGCGGTGTTAGACGTGGTGACGGAGATCGGCGTGGGGGCGGGGTTAGCCATGCAGTCGGAGATCGGTGAAAGGGCGGGGTTAGGCATGGTGACGGAGATCGCCGTGGGGGCGGGGTTAGGCGTGGTGACGGTACTTGGAGGGGTGGGGTTAGGCGTGGTGACGGGGTTAGGCGTGGGGGCGGAGATACATGCAGCGTTGTGGTCATGTAGGTTAGTTACGTCACTGGGGGCAGAAGTGGCTGCGGCGACCACAGAGGTAGAGTTATTCCTGATAGCCGCGGGGGTCGCGAATCTGTCGGCGATGGTCTTCATGGCGATCGCGGAGGCGGTTGTCTGAGCGGCGACCGCGGAGGCGGTTGTCTGAGCGGCGACCGCGGAGGCGGTTGTCTGAGCGGCGATCGCGGAGGCTGCGGGGTCGGTGGGGGCGGAAGTGACGTCAACGTCGGCGGCGGAGGCTATTGCCGCGGGCGATGGAGTGGCCACGTGTGTAATGGCGCCGGACTGATTTCGGAGGCCGATGGAAGATTCTGGAATAGTTGAGGAATCCGGAGTGTGGGGGTAAGTACATGAAAGTTTTTGGTACTTACTGTCTTTAATTTCCGATATGGCTAGGAAGAACTGTTTGTTTAGTGTATGGATTCTTCTGTGAATGAAGAACAGTAGAGGTCCTTTGCAGGTCTGTGAGAGTGTTGTCCTGAGCTGGGGTAGGTCCAGTTGCAGGGAATGTAGGTAGCGGCGCATGGCTGCAAGCGTGGAGCGGAGGATCCAGAGGGAGGTCCGTTGCTGAAGGCTTCGGATTTGTTGCAGGTACTGGGTGTCCTGGTGGGTCCAAATTTTGTTGGTTGGAACGTAGTCCGGAGTCCGTGTGGAATCAGTTGGTTCCGTAGGCAGGTGCTGAGGAAGGCGATGTGGCTGTGGTAGCGAGTTTGTTTGAGAATGTGGCTGAAGAGCTTCTGTGCAGAGGAGATGACCTGGGGGGTGCAGTGAGAGAGGGACTCACTGAAATCCTTGTAGAGGGAGGAAGAGAGCTTCTTCAAGGAAGGCATCCTTGTAAGAGGATTCACAGTAGGTTGAAATCTTTGAGGAGAAAGTGAGGTCTGCAGATGCTGGAGATCAGAGCTGAAAATGTGTTGCTGGTAAAGCACAGCTCAAAGATTTCAACCTACTGCGAATCCTCTTACAAGGATGCCTTCCTTGAAGTTCCTGATTTCCCCTCCCCCCACCTTGTCTCAGTTCAATCCCTCGAACTCAGCACTGCCCTCCTAACCTACAATCTTCTTCCTGACCTCTCTGCCCCATCCCACTCTGACCTATCACCCTCACCTTGACCTCTTTCCACCTATCATATTTCCGACGCCCCTCCCCAGGTCCCTCCTCCCTACCTTTTATCTTAGCCTGCTGAACACACTTTCCTCATTCCTGAAGAAGGGCTTATGCCCGAAACGTCGATTCTCCTGTTCCCTGGATGCTGCCTGACCTGCTGTGCTTTACCAGCAACACATTTTCAGCTCCTTTGTGATGACAAGGCCAGTTGTGTGGTGGAGAAAGTGAGGTCTGCAGTTGTGTGGTGCTCTGGGTAAGCACAAGGGCGAAGGTACTGAGGTCCTAAAACTATTGAACTTGATATTGAAGTGTCAAGATTGCAGAGACCCCACATGGAAAATGTGGTGCTGTTCTCTAGCTTACACTGTGCTTTGCTAAAGCATGGCAGCAACCCTGAGACAGATGTTAGCCAGGGAACATGGTGTTGTGTTGAACTGGTCGGAATCAAGAAACATTAGGTAATCTTTGCAGACACAATATAGATTATTTTGTAAAGTGCTTATTATTGATCTTTTCTGGTCATTCCATGAAGAACTGTAAAGTAAAACAAAGTTCTAAAATAGTTGAAGCACATAAAGTTTAGCAAGCACACAGACTGACCAGCACAATGCTCAGTAAAGAATTGAGGGAAAAAACAATGAAAGCTTGCACCCTCATGGGAAAAAAAATCAACATGTCAAACAATGAGCAGTTGTAATACAGCCCTTAAGATAGTCAATAATCAAAGCAATAAGGCTGTTGCTCCAAGGCAAGTGAACAAGTTAAAGCTTTTATAGGATTCCAGCACTGGAACCCAGTGACTTGACATGTTACATTGCTAAGAATTAATTATAGTGCAGTGGGCATGGACCTCAGCTATAGTTAAACCTGAGCCACCCAATTGTATGATAAGGAATAAAAAGTACAATGTTTACAACTATATATATTTTGACAGGGAAATCAGTTCTAATTGTGCAAAGCTTCCTTTCTAAAAAGGAAAGGATGCATCCCAAGGAAATTGTTGTGCTTAAAACATTTTCATGTATGTTCTTGCAATATGAAATGTTGCTTAAAATAATAGAAATACCAGAAGAAATGGAAACAGGAGTAGGCCATCCATTCCCTCAAGTCCACTGTGCTATTCAATTGGATCATGGCTGAACCGATGCTTCTCCTCAACTCAGTCTTAAAGTCATGCCCTTATTTCTGAGACAATGCTCCTTGGCCCTGAACTCTCCCATGAAGGCAAACAAGCTCTCAGAATTTACCCAATCAAGTGCTTTAAGAATCCTATATGTCTGAATGAGATCGCCTTTACTTCAGCTAAATTCCAGTGATTACAATCCCAACCTGTTTAGCATTGTTCTTCAGGCAAGTGCTCTTGAATCTTCTCAACTGAAATTTCCTTAAATAAGGGGTCCAAAATTGCTCACAGTACTTCAAAGAGGGCTGCACCACCTTGTATAGTGGCAGTAAGACCTCCCTGTTCTTAAATACCAAAACTCTTGAAATAAGTTTGGAGCTCCAGTCAATTGACGATGATGCCCTGCAGTCAAACAGGAGATTGGCTTTGGATTTCATAGGGGATATGTGTGTCATATATGTCTCCCAATGAAGAATGATTGAGAAAAAGTGAGGGCTGCAGATGCTGGAGATCAGAGCTGAAAAATGTGTTGCTGGAAAAGCGCAGCAGGTCAGGCAGCATCCAAGGAACAGGAGGATCGCGTTTCGGGCATAAGCCCTTCTTCCTGAAGAAGGGCTTATGCCCAAAACGTCGATTCTCCTGTTCCTTGGATGCTACCTGACCTGCTGCGCTTTTCCAGCAACACATTTTCAGCAATGAAGAATGATGTCTAATTACAACTTGTTAAGATTCACTAGTGGTCGTTCTTCTACCACTATAAATTAAATTGATGCAGTTAAGGAAAGACAAACAGTGGCAGCATTCTTCTTCCCACATGTTCCACCATGAAGTGTTTCACTTCGCTGCCTGTTTCTACTCTGCTGTCTCTTTGCTCTTTGTCATCCAGGTCAAAAACGCTCAAACAAAATCTGGACTCATCCTTCTAATTTTAATTACGCCATCATTTGTGGCTCAGATGCCAATTCTGAAATGTTATGAAATAACTCCTTTTGTCATTCAACTGTACCATTTTTTCCCCCGACCCTTCTAAAATCACACCCCTTCGAGCAAAGGTTTGGTCATCAGTTCCAAAACCACCGTATGTAATGTGGTTCGGTGCCAAACCTTTTTCAATAACATTTCTCTGAATTGCATTTGGAAGCCTTATTATATTAAATACTGTATAAAGGAATTCCTTGTTCCAGTTATAATTGAGATTAAGGGTTTTGAAACGGAATTAACATTTCAAGCATGATTCTTGGACTCAAAGAGTTGACTCTGATTCTCTCTCCACTTCTGTTGCCAGACCAGCATTTCTCCAGCATTTTCTGTACTCGTTTCATATGTCCAGCAGCTACAATATTTGCTTTCATTTGAATTTAAACTGAGGTCCCAATTCTCATCAGGTGGATATAAAAGATTGGTTGGTGTTCATACGGAAGCAGTGCTAGTCTTGGAAGCCACAATGTTATTTTGCATGTCATTGGTTGAATATCTTTCTCAAAGATTTGTCAGCTAACAAGAAAGCTCACAGCTCTTCACTCCCAATACCACCACCAGCAATGGGCTGTAACAAGTCCTGGAACAGGATCAGTGATGGAGTCTTGGAATTCAGCACATAGAGGCAGAATTGCCAAGTCCAGTCAGACACACTCTGGCAAGAGGCAGTGATGGTGAAGTTGATCAAGTGGAGGCGATCCTATTCGTATGTAGACGTGAGGGTCACCCATCTCCTGAGCCCTCAGTCTGGCTGGCACAGTAGACTTGGCTACCTTGCCACATTCTACTGCTGATGAAATACCAGTGACTGTGGGGAAAAAAGCCCTTAAAGGGGACATTTGTTGGATATTTAAGGGTCTGAACTGACCCCATGGCAGAAAGACACCTGACATTGTCCCACATATGGTGAGACACCGATGAAGGTGATGTCAGCTACTATGTGTCCTTTATAAGTATGTACCTGTCAGGCAGGAAGGAAGTTGGTGAGCAAGGGAGCCATGGTTTAGTAAAGAAGTTGAAGCTCTTGCCAAGAGGAAACAGAAGGCTTATATTAGGCTGAGATGTGAAGGATCAGTAAGGGCGCTTGGGAGTTACAAGTGAGCCAGGAGAGACCTAAACAGAGAGAGCTAAGAAGAACCAGGAGGGGACATGATAAGTCAATGGCAGATAGGATCAAAGAAAACCCTCAGGCTTTCTAGAAATATATCAGGAATAAAGAATGACTAGAGTAAGATGAGGAGAAAGTGATGACTGCAGATGCTGGAGATCAGAGCTGAAAATGTGTTGCTGGAAAAGCGCAGCAGGTCAGGCAGCATCCAAGTAAAATTAGGGCCAATCAAGGATAGTAGTGGGAAGTTGTGCATGGAGTCAGAGGAAATAGGGGAAGTGCTAAATGAATATTTTTCATCAGTATTCACACTGGAAAAAGAAGTCAAGGATACTGAGATACAGGCTACTAGAATAGATGAGATTGAGGTGCACAAGGAGGAGATTTTAGCAATTCTGGAAAGTGTGAAAATAGATAAGTCCCCTGGGCTGGATGGGATTTATCCTAGGATTCTCTGGGAAGCCAGGGAGGAGGTTGCGGAGCCTTTGGCTTTGATCTTTATGTCATCATTGTCTACAGGAATAGTGCCAGAAGACTGAAGGATAGCAAATGTTCACTCCCTTGTTCAAGAATGGGAATAGAGACTACCCTGGTAATTATAGACCCGTGTGCCTCACTTTGGTTGTGGGTAAAGTGTTGGAAAAGGTTATAAAAGATAAGATTTATAATCATCTAGAAAGGAATAAGTTGATTAGGGATAGTCAACACGGTTTTGTGAAGGGTAGGTCATGCCTTACAAACCTTACTGAGTTCTTTGAGAAGGTGACCAAACAGGTGGATGAGGGTAAAGACGGTTGATGTGGTACATATGGATTTCAGCAAGGCATTTGAAAAGGTTACCCATGGTAGGCTATTGTACAAAAAATGCTGGCATGGGATTGATGGTGATTTAGCAGTTTGGATCAGAAATTGGCTAGCTGAAAGAAGACAGAAGGTGGTGGTTGATATGAAATGTTCATCCTGGAGTTCCGTTTGTAATGGTGTACTGCAAGGATCTGTTTTGGGTTGACTGCTGTTTGTCATTTTTATAAATGACATGGATGACGGCGCAGAAAGATGCGTTAGTAAATTTATGGATGACACTAAGGTCAGTAGAGTTGTGGACAGTACCAAAGGATGTTGTGAGTTACGGAGGGACTTAGATAAGCTGCAGAGCTGGGCTGAGAGGTGGCAAATAGAGTTTAATGTGGAAAAGTGTGAGGTGATTCACTTTGGAAGGAGCAACAGGAATGCAGAGTACTGGGCTAATGGTAAGGTTCTTGGTAGTGTAGATGAACAGAGAGATCTCAGTGTCGGTGTACATAATCCTTGAAAGTTGACACCCAGGTTGACGGGGTTGTTAAGAAGGCACACAGTGTGTTACCTTTTATTAGTAGAGGGATTGAGTTTCGGAGCCATGAGGTCATGCAGCAGCTGTACAAAACTCTGGTGCAACCACACTTGGAGTAATGCGTACAGTTCAGGTGACCGCATTATAGGAAGGATGTGGAAACTTCGGAAAGAGTTCAGAGGAGATATACTAGGATGTTGCCTGGTATGGAGGGAAGGTCTTGCGAGGAAAGACTGAGGGACTTGAGGCTGTTTTCGTTAGAAGAAGGTTGTGAGATGACTTAAATGAGACATATAAGTTAATCAGAAGGTTAGATAGGGTGGACAGTGAGAGCCTTTTTCCTTGGATGGTGATGGCTAGAATGAGGGGACATAGCTTTAAGCTGAAGGGTGATAGATATAGGACAGATGTCAGAAGTAGTTACTTTACTCCGAGAGTAGAAGAGGCGTTGAATGGCCTGCCTACAACAGTAGTAGACTCGCCATCTTTAAGGGTGTTTAAATGGTCATTGGATATACATATGGATGAAAATGGAGTAGTGTAGGTTAGATGGGCTTCAGATTGGTTTGAGGAGAAAGTGAGGTCTGCAGATGCTGGAGATCAGAGCTGGAAATGTGTTGCTGGAAAAGCGCAGCAGGTCAGGCAGCATCCAGGGAACAAGAGAATCGACGTTTCGGGCATAAGCGTGGGTTTCCTCCGGGTGCTCCAATTTTCTGCCACAATCCGAAAATGTGAAGAAGGGCTTATGCCCGAAACGTCGATTCTCCTGTTCCCTGGATGCTGCCTGACCTGCTGTGCTTTTCCAGCAACACATTTCCACTTCAGATTGGTTTCACAGCTTGGCACAACATCGAGGGCCAAAGGGCTTGTACTGCGCTATAATGTTCTATGTTGTAAGGCTGTTGTGGCTTCAGGTAGTATCCCTATCTTTGAGTGCACGCCTATATTCAAGCCCCACCTGAACCAGTGATGTGCCATAACATGTCTTAACACGTTGATTCAAAGTATGTAAGACCACAATGGAGGCAGGTAGGCAACAGGCACCATGACCCAATCCTAGCCATACCACCCAGCTCTACAAACCCCTCCACAATGTCTGCAAGCCTATTCCCAAGGTGGGGGGGGGGGGGGGAGCTTAACCTTCTGACCCATGTCATTATTTAGAGGAAAAGGGAGAAAGACCTTCCAGAAGTCAACTCATTATTATTCCTTTGATGATGCAACAAATCATCTAAGTTTTCATTGTTTTGAAAGACATGTGCATTTCAATATGAAATATCTTGCCATTTTTCTTTTTGGTATCTGAAAGGATACGGTTTTGAGTGATCTGCACGGTGGCTTCATCACTGCTGCTTGGCTGGGATCTCTACACATCAGAGATCCCATTAATTATAACAGTTCAGAGGTGATTCATGGGCTTTAAAACACTTTGGGATGTTTAGATTAGATAGATTATAGATTACTTACAGTGTGGAAACAGGCCCTTCGGCCCAACAAGTCCACACCGACCCTCCGAACAGCAACCCACCCTGACCCATTCCCCTACATTTACCCCTGCACCTAACACTACGGGCAATTTAGCATGGCCAATTTACCTAACCTGCACATTTTCGGATTGTGGGAGAAAATTGGAGCACCCGGAGGAAACCCACGCAGACACGGGGAAAATGTGATACAGATGGTTGCCAGAGGTGGGAATTGAACCCGGATCTCTGGCGCTGTGAGGCAGCAGTGCTAACCACCGTACCATCCACGTTGTGAAAGGATGAAATGTGCTTTATAAATACAGACAATGACTGGAAATGTTCTGGCTTGCATACAACAGACTGACATGTGGGGAGTATGTATGAATGGTTAGAATGGCAGGGAAGGGAGTGGGTGGCATCTACCTCCTTAAGTTACAACTTAATCAGTAACAGAGCTTATAATGGCACTGCATACTCATCCACAGGCTGATCTGCACAACCTCTTGTTTGAGCAAGACTCAGTCTTTTCTGTGGACCATCTTCTTGTGCTCACTACACCTTTTGATGTGGATGGTCAGGTCAATGACCAGATAGCCGAGCATTCTACGAGGCCAAACCAGGCAATCCCAAAAGGGTGTGCAAGAGGACTGAGACAGAATGCTGAGGAAAAAAAACACTGACCAGTTACAAGACTGACAGGCGTGAGTTTCCTCCGGGTGCTCCTGTTTCCAACCACAATCCCAAGAGGTGCAGGTTAAGTGAATTGGACTTAATTGTCCCTATGTTTAAAGATGTATCGGTTAGGTGCATGAGTCACGGGGGAATGGGTGTGGGTGAAATACTCTTCAGAGGGTCAGTGTGGACTTGTTGGGCCGAAGGGCCTGTTTGCACACAGTAGGGATTCTAATTCTGAGTAGGGATTCTAATTTTGAGAACTGAGTTTCCAATCAGTACACAGATATTCCTCCAAATTCAGATGGGGATGCTGGAATAAGATACAGAAAGTATTGGATCCTGAACCCTAGAGTCATGAAGCGGCTGAATATGTGGGTGAGTGGGGCTCAGCTCTGTTGTTAAGCAAATAACTGGGTAGTAACCTCAGAAACTGGATCACAGCAGGATATTGCGTGAAGCCAAGAGACTGGTGGATGATGTGGAGACGTGCAGCTCTTTGAACAGAACCTGAGGTATCAGTGCATAATGGCTTAAGTGAAATCTAGTCACAGAGTGATGCAGAATCCAGAGGCTGCATTCTGTGCAACAAGGCCCACACTCTCACCCTGAAAATTGGCAAGGGGATCTGCCAGGAGGAAGAACATGAAGCAACAAGTGCCACCGATCATATGACTCCTGGAGCCCTGAGTAACTTAGACCTCAACATGAGTATTCCTGGTTGGATCCAGAGCAAGTTATCCGTACAGATAGGAGGCTGAGACGTTCTTGAGCAAATGCTGGATTCCACGCCGGTATCATTTGCTTGATTGGTGTTGCGAGAAGAGAACACTGACATTAATGTGGACTCAAATGTGGTGCAGTTGAACCAGATCACGCAACTGCTCAGCGCAGAGTTTTTGTGTGCTCGGTGTAGTTGCTGGAATGGCACTTTTTAAGGAAGAAAGTGCTAAAAGGTGGCAATGGTGATGGAAGGTACTCAGTAAAGGAACTGAGCAGTTCTCTATAGGACTTCCACTGACCAGCGGTGACTGTGAGGAATGGAATGGAAAGAAAGGTGACTTTGGTGGGGAAAGGCCTGATGGAAAGGAATAGTGAGATAAAAGATTTCATCAGCACAATATATTCCACACTGGTTTTCCATGTACATTGTGTAAATAATTCCTCATTTATCCTTAATTTCATAGAACATGGAACAGTACAGCCCCTTCGGCCGACAAAGTTGTGCCGAGCATTTATCTTAATCTAAGATCAACCTAACATACACACCCCTCAATTTACTGCCGTCCATGTGCTTGTCCAGCAGTCACTTAAAAGTCCCAAATTTGTAAAAGCTGGTGCTGCGGAATGAAGAATCCTTGCTTCATGGTCCTTGGATCAACCTGTGTTTAATTTCATGCTATAAATAATTTAAAGGAATGCCATGTCAAGCATAGAGGCTTCATACAATCAGTTGAGCACTGTCAATTCAGATGTAAGCCTATTGGTGAAATGCTCAAGACACCTTTTCGGTGTAAACAAAGTTCATTGACTACTCAGTCTCTCACAATTCACAATACTAGCTGTTCTCCCCTTTTTTAATGAACTTAATCAGACATGTTACGATACACTTCTGGGATTGGTGGGATTTGAACTTGGAACCTCTTTCCTAGAGGTAGCGACATTATCATTGTCAAAAAAGCTTCTGAGCCCTTTTATATGTATTTAATCACTTAACAAATCAATTAACCCCAGTCAGCAGCTGAACCCTTGCTATCCTGACAAGCACACACTCTCACGCAAGTGAACAGAATAATGGACACAATGAGGGGTGGTGGAATTGAAAATGCATTTACAATTCTTTGATGAAGGAACTATATATTGAACTGGAGTCACTGTATGATAGATTTCCATGTTCTTAAAAGATCTTGGGTCATTATTAGTATGCTGTCAGGGCTGATTACTTTTTGCAGAACTGAACACCACTTTCAAAAAAAGTATCTTTGTTATCAGTGTTCCTATGTTACTTCCTCTTTCTTGGTATTTGTCTTTTCTATAGCAAAAAAAAATACAGTTTATATACACTCAAAGTGTTTTCAATATATGAAAACCTGGCTGTTGGCTCAGAACAGGAATAATTCATTTTCTTATAAAGAGTTTTGGTCGTCCATTGTGAGAGATTACCTGTTATGTTTTGATACAGATAGATAGAGGTTTCAATCTTCCTTTTTGTAAAATGATTTTCAGTTTAAGTGTCTCTCCTTGCATTACGTGCAATCAAAAAGTCTGATAAGGTTTCATTGTGAGCTGTCTATTCCAGATGAATTTTCATGTGCGGGTAATTACCCTGTGGGCAAGCTTTTCCCTGTGTGGTAATCAGTCCTAACCATTAGACATTCTTTACTTTAGCTACTTTCATGTTAGATTACTTTAGTGTCCCTACCTCTGGGCTAGCAAGTTCAGGTTCAAGTCCTACCTGCTCCAGACATGCCTCATATCATGTCCAACCTCATTGATTAAAAACATCTAGGTGACTTGGGTGGTCATTTTAGAGTTTCCTCAGCTAATTCTTAACTGTTTTCTCTGAACCTCACAGTCCAAGTTTTCAACTGATGAATATTTAACAATTAATAACCTGTATTTTATACCATCATAATATTGGCTAAGATATATTCCTATCTCCTAATAAATTTTCATTTCTGTCTTTGTCCATTTCATCAAAAGATCCATTGCTGGATGATAAAAAGGATACTTGGGCTCAAATCAGTACACTGACCAAGATTGCTTAAAAATTTAATTGTAAATAACAATACCTTGATACATTTTTGGTCTTGTAGAAACTTAATATTTAGGCTGTCCCTTTGATGTCTTAACCTACAATGGAAAAATTTTCGGTTTTGTTTCTGAGCCAGCAAATTTTTTTTGCAAGTTTCCTTAGTGGTTTGGCATGGCTTCATTGTGATGTGTCACGCTCTAAGATAACCTAATGCGTTTTGCAATTTGAAACACCATCACTTTACCCTAAACATGTTGCATCTGAAATGTTCATTCAAAACTTGTCAATCTGGAATTGACCTTCTCTATGAAAAGTGAGGACAAAAAAAGCTCTTAAGTGATGATGGAGTGAAAATTCTGCGAGGTTGTGAAGCTCGTTCTCTGAACCTTTCAACTTTACAAGATACACATGCATTAGCTGTGCAGTTTTATCTCTTTCCGCCTGCTGCTACATCCTAAGCAGTGCTTTTAAAAAACCTATCCTATCGCTCAGTAACCACAGGGTGTAGTTTTTAATAAGACCATATGTACATGGTCAGATCAGGGGATATACTGCCAAAAGCACTGATGCCAGGCAATTACAAATCAAGCTCCAAAAGGACAAATCACATAGACCAGCATGTTTGTTTATACTTAAATTTTGTATAGTACTGTGTGTTTGCAACCTCTACAATTGTTGTTGTGGCTCATTACTGCATTTCACAACAGAAAGAAAATAGATTTTCAAAACAATTGAAATTGTATTGAATATTATAGCAATCTGCATATTTGGGATTTATTTCAACTCTTGTGCAATCATATCAGTGGATTGATTAATTGCTCTCATAATGCATAGTCACTGTGCTGAAACTTCACACACACACACACACAAACCTTCAGCAGCCTGATCCTGACCTTTCCCTGACCTCAATTAGTTGGATGACAATTGAGTGCAGCAGTCATTTCAGGTACTTAACCTGCCCAACACTTCAGGAAACTTCAAAAAAATGGTTGCCATCCGAAGCAAGGGAAAGCATTCCTACCATTAGAGAGCTCACTCATCTGCCCAAAATGTGTCCCACTATCTTTGAAGATTCCGGCTACTTTTGCAGGCTGAATTCTACTGCTGTAGAGTTTATGTGCACTCCTTATGAAGTGATGTGCCTTATTCTCTGGGCTTACCAGCCTCTAATGTGATTTTAGGTTGTTTATGACTAATATATGCTGGAAATGTGTTGCTGGAAAGGCGCAGCAGGTCAGGCAGCATCCAGGGAACAGGAGAATCGACGTTTCGGGCATAAGCCCTTCTAATATATGTAACAGGAACTCTCAGCTGAGGAAAGTCCCTAGCCCTTAGGCTCCACCCCTATAAAGGCCAAGTAAAATTTTCCAAATAAGATCAAGACCAAATTTCAAACTATTTCACCAGGTTGCAGGTCAAGTTATATCAGGAAATGGATGATTGGATTGATCCTTAATTTTTAATATTCCACAAGCATTTGAAACACAATGGGAGCTGCAAATATGCATTTAATTGACAGCTATGATGTGCCCTCTCACCAATGAATGTTGCAATAGTTTCTGAACATTATACTAGACCGCAGTTCAGGATGCAGCAAAACAACCTAACCCAGGGAAAAGTATATTCCAGTCCAGATCCTGGGCTCCAGTTCTTTCTGGATCCAAACACCAGTCCACACTCATTCACTGCCTCAGACAATCCACTGAAACTTTAGCCTGTCCCTATCCATTGCATGCCCACTATTTTATCCTAACTCGCTTATCATGGAAGCAAACATGCACTTTTTTTGACAGCACACTAGATTTAAACTAGAAATTTCAGACAACTTCATTCTAGTTTATATACACAGTAACAAGCTGAAAAGTGTCAATAATTTGACATGCCAATTATTCATTCTAGTTTATAGAAATCACCTTCAGCCCAATCAATGTTTAAGATGGACCACAATGTTTGTTTCTTTTAAATCTTTTACAGAAGATGCAGCAATATGTTTTCCTTATTCTACAGCCAACAAATGGCTAAACTAAGTCTGAATATAAGAAACAGGCAACTCTAAAACTCAAACCAAGGAGGCAGATATTTGTGTAATTTGGCTGCTGTAAACTGACGAAGACTGGGTCCGGCAAGCCCTCATTTTATATGTCAATTCAAAACCTGATGTTAATCTGGAAGAAAGTGATTATGCCCTTTGTTGGCTACCGGTTACGATATCTTGCCAAATGCAGGTAACTAATAAAGACTCGAAAGGGCAGAAAGAATGGGACCCTTTAGATCACTTACCGCCGCCCTACGTGACCCCGTCTGCCCCACAGAATGTTCCTTCGGGTGACGACGATTCAGGGAAGGGGAAGAAAATGGGGAGGAACCACAAACTACCTCAGGGGTACAGACCAGATCTCAAGCTGGAAAGGGTCACAGACAAAACCCTGTCTTGATTGCAAGAATGAATCCACTCCGGGAAGTGCCCATGGGGGGCGAGGAGGGAAGGACGGGATATGTGAACGTTCCCTTGACGAGTACTGAAGTACGGAATTTCAGGAGGGAGATGAAGGGTCTACTAGAGGACCCCATGGGACTTGCTGAACAATTGGATCAGTTCCTGGGTCCGAATACTTACACGTGGGAAGAGATGTGTTCCATCATGAAAACATTGTTCTCTAGCCAGGAGCGTCAGATGATACGACAAGCTGCGCTCTTGGTCTGGGAGAGAGAGGGGGGAGAAGGAGGGGAGCAGAAGTTTCCCCTCACCGACCCCGAGTGGGATAAGAACACGGAGGAAGGACGGCGCAACATGAGAGACATGCGGGAATATTGGATAAAAGGAATAAGACATGCAGCCCCGAAGGGGCACAATTTTACCAAGGCCTTTGGTAATCATCAAAACCCGGAGGAAACCCCTATGGACTTCCTAGACAGGATTAGGAAGAATTTGCAGCAGTTTGCTGGGGTGGACCCTGAGACGGACGTGGGGCAACAACTCATACGGGTAGAGTTTGTATCAAAAGCCTGGCCGGACATACGAAAGAAGTTAGAGAAAATGGATGATTGGGATAGTAAATCTTTAAGTGAATTACTACGGGAGGCGCAAAAGGTGTTTGTGAGAAGGGACGATGAGAAGCAAAAGAAGGCGACAAAGATAATGATGCAAACGGTGCAACAAATGACAGCTGGAAGAAGGGAAAAGGGAGAGCCGTGGCAGAAACAGGAAAGGGGAGAGTCGTGGCAAGAGCAGAGGAAAAGAGAACCATGGCCGGAACAAAGGAAGAGTGGAGGAACGCGAGACCGCGACAGGGAAACGAAGAGGACACTCAGATGTTACTATTGTAATGAAGAGGGACATTTTAAACGGGAGTGCTCCCGCTACAAGCAGGAGGTGAGGTCGTACGCCCTGATGGAGGAAGATTAGGGAGGTCGGGGGTTCCTACCCTTGGGGCAAAAGGACTATCGACAGGAACCCCTGGTAAACTTGAAAGTAGGGCCCCAAGGATCGGAGATCACATTTATGGTGGACTCGGGAGCCGAAAGATCAAGTATAATCCAAATACCCCCCGGCACCCGAGCAGGAGGAAAAGTTATGGGGGTATCTGGAATTGGAGGATAGAAATTATAAGTCCCAGTGGTGGAGGACGTGGAAATTGGGTATGAAAACAGAACTACTAAACGAGACCTCCTTCTACTGCCATCGGCGGGGTTTAATTTGTTAGGAAGAGACTTGCAGATCAAACTAGGGATCGGAACGGTACCAAATAACGGGGAAATGGTGGTAAGGTTGTTCGCCCTCACAGAAGAAGATGATCAACAAATAGACCCAGAAGTATGGTACCGAGAGGGGAACAGAGGGGGTCTAAACATCAAACCTCTCCAAATCACCATGTTACCAGGAAGAGGCCCGGTAAGAAGGAAACAATACCCGATTGCTATGGAAGGACGGGAGGGGTTACAACCTGTGATAGAAAGATTAATCACAGATGGACTACTGGAGGAATGCATGTCCCCTTTCAATACTCCAATACTCCCTGTGAGGAAGCCGGACGGGACATATAGGCTGGTGCAAGACTTGCGGGGGTTGAATGAAGTAGTCCAGGCTAGATACCCGGTGGTACCTAATCCCTACACGTTAATGAGTAAAATTCCCCCCGAACATGAATGGTTCAGCGTAATAGATCTGAAGGATGCTTTCTGGAGTTGCCCCCTTAACGAAGAAAGTCGGAACCTTTTTGCCTTTGAATGGGAGAATCCCTTCTCAGGACGAAAGCGACAGTTAAGATGGACGGTCTTGCCGCAGGGATTCACGGAGTCACCCAATTTATTTGGACAAATAGTGGAGCAGATCTTAGGATTTCAGTGTAACGCGGAGAATCAATTGCTCCAATATGTCGATGATCTCTTACTCTCAGGACCAAGAGAAGAGGAGGTACGAGCAGACACCGTTGCCCTGTTGAACTTCCTGGGGAAACAGGGTCTGCGCGTCTCCAGGACAAAACTCCAGTTTGTGGAGCGAGAAGTAAGATATCTGGGCCATCAAGTCAGTAAGGGGCACCGCCGTATCACGCCAGAACGAATATCAGGGATTACGGGTATGCCAATACCCAGGACGAAGAAGGAAGTCAGACAATTCCTGGGACTAGTAGGGTATTGCCGGATATGGATTGAAAGTTACACCACTTTAGTAAAATTTTTGTACGACAAACTGGGACAAGAAGGACAAAAGGTGGACTGGTCAGATGAGGAGGAGCAGCGATTTGATATTATTAAAAATAAACTGATTCGAGCTCCGGTATTGGCTTTACCCACCCTGAAGGAACCGTTCCAGTTATATGTCAATAGCGCCGGTGGAATTGCCCAGGGTGTGCTTACTCAGCTGCGGGCAGGGAAACGTCAGCCGGTTGCATTTTTGTCAAAAATGTTAGACCCTGTGTCACGTGGATGGCCGACCTGTATCCAGGCAGTGGCAGCTATGGCAATGTTAGTAGAAGAGGCCCGGAAACTTACCTTTGGAGGAAGGATCACAGTATACTCCCCACATTCGGTTAGTACCATACTGGCTCAAAAGGCTCACCGCTGGTTAACAGACTCTCGCATCCTGAAGTATGAGGCGATTTTGATGACCGGAGACTATCTCAATTTTGCAAAAGATCTCAGTTGCAACCCTGCCCAGTTTCTATACGGACGTCCTGCAGACGGGGAACAGGAGCATGATTGTGTGGAATTTGTGGACTTGCAGACCAAAAGCCGAGAGGACCTGCAGGAAGCCCCGCTGGGTGAGGGACAGGAACTGTATATCGACGGGTCCTCCCGGTGCATCAGTGGAGTACGATACAGTGGCTATGCTGTTATAGATGGTGCAACGAAACGGACGATTGAGTCCGGACGACTGCCCGGGAAGTGGCCGGCCCAATCCTGTGAGTTGTACGCCCTCCAGAGGGCCCTGAAGTTGTTGGAAGGGAAAGTGGGGACCATATATACTGACTCAAAGTATGCATACGGAGTCGTTCATACTTTCGGGAAAATCTGGAAAGAGCGAGGATTGATAACTTCCCGGGGAAAAGAATTAGCTCACGAACAAATGATCAGCCTAACGTTGGAAGCCCTGGCGTTACCTACGGAACTTGCAGTAGTCCATGTACCCGGTCACCAGAAGGGGTCGACACCGGAAGCGGTGGGAAACCGGCTGGCAGACGAGGAAGCCAAGCGGGCAGCGGTCGAAAAATCCGTCCAATTGTTAACGTTAATACCGTTGAGGGAAGGGCTCGCTAAACAACCCGTCTTCACCCAGGGGGAGATTGATAAAATGGATCAATTGGGTGCCCGGCTAGATACTAACGGGAAGTGGACGGTTCCTGATGGGAGACAAGTACTGAACAAACAGATCACCCAGGGTATTCTGCACCGATTACACCATCAGACCCACTGGGGGGTGCAAGCCATGTGTGACATAATCCTGAGAGACTATGTATGCAGGGGGATATACACATTAGCCCAACAAGAGGTAGTCGGATGCCCCACTTGCCGGCGTATTAATCAGAAAGCCATGCGTTCTATGCCAGCTGGTGGTCAGCCCCTAGCGATTAGGCCATTTCAGAGGATCCAAGTCGACTTTACAGAATTACCCCCAGTACAGAGATGGAAATATCTGCTAGTAATAGTAGACCATTTCACTCACTGGGTAGAGGCCTTCCCAACTGCCAAAGACGATGCACCAACCGTGGCCCGACTGTTGTTAGAGAACATAATCCCGAGATATGGCATAATGGAATCTATTGACTCCGACTGCGGGACGCATTTTATTTCTAAGCTACACCATTTGATCTGTAATGCCCTGGGTATCCAATGGAAATTCCACACACCCTGGCATCCTCAGAGTTCGGGTCGAGTTGAGAGAATGAATGGCACGCTCAAGACCCAATTGACTAAGCTGATGTTAGAAACTAAGTTACCCTGGCCAAAGTGCCTGCCCATTGCCCTAATGAGGATACGTACGGCACCTCGCCGAGATGTCGGGGTTTCCCCCTATGAAATGCTCTTCGGACTACCGTATTGGAGTAAGGTTGATGGATGTCCCACTCTACAAGGGGGGGATGTATTTATCCGAACCTATTTACTGGCCTTATCCCGTTCTTTTGCAGAACTCCGGAGGAAAGGTCTCCTGGCTCAGACTCCGCCACTCGACTTCCTCCTGCATAAGGTGGAGCCCGGAGATTGGATACTTGTTAAAACCTGGAAGGCCGAAAAGCTCCAGCCGCGGTGGGAAGGACCGTTCCTGGTTCTGCTAACAACTGAAGCAGCTGTTCGGACGAAAGAAAAAGGGTGGGTCCACGCATCAAGGATAAAGGGGCCTGTTCCGCCTGAAGAAGAAAGCACCTGGACATGCGAGCAAGGGGACAAGCCGTTGTCGGTAAAACTGAAAAGACAGCAATAATGAACTCTACTTGGACTGTATTGGTGGGGATATTGATCAGTTTACTCCTGTATGTGGGGGAGGGTGAGGGGAGATGTGACAAATGTCGAACTACAGTAAGACTTGGGATTCGAATCTATTCGGGATCATTTGTGTCCCATTCCTATGTGGACGATAGGTGTTACGATGTGAGTGCACACCATGAATGTTGGGAGGATGGGAGACCCTATTATCAGATATATAATAAAGGATACGGTGGCAAAATCCATGGCTGCCCTATAAATGACCGCTGGGTGTGTATTAGCAAAACTGGGAGGTGGGACCTATCCTCCGTGTTGCTCAGGGAGCAGGTTGACAGAGTCAAGGAGACCAAGATACAGATCCCTGATCGGGGGTTGGGGAAAGAGCAAGACCGTCAGGGAACGGTCGTGCTCCCTAAAGTGCCATCTGTATATGAAGAGGTAGAAGGACAGATTGAACTCCCTGATGTTACACAAAACCTGTTTATTGATCTCACCTCTAGAATAGCCACTATTTTAAATGTTAGCAGTTGCTGGTGGTTGGGGGAGGCATGATTCTTCTTCTCGTAACACCCTGCCTAACTCCCTGTATTCAGTTTTTAATTCAGAAAAATATTTCCCGACTCCAGGCAGTGGTGGTTCCACAACATGGGACACAGGAACTTAAAGTGATGTTGCTGCGATAGACCAAGGATTTCCCGGGCCCTTGAGGGAAGGGGGGGGCTTATCTTGGTCAGGCACATCTTAAAGAAAGAAAAGGGTGGAATTGTGAGAGGTAATTTCGGTTTAAACTTTAAGATGTGCCTGGACCACAGACTGATCTATAATAAAAGACAAAACTTTTGTTTCTTTTCTAACAACCATTTTATATACTCAAAAGTAGAATAGTTTAAATTGTGCAGAATGCTGACAATTTGTGAGCGATAGTAAAAACAAGCAGGCTCTTGATTGATGAAGCCATTCACACAGCAGGGAAGGATAAGTCCTTGACTGATAAGACTGCTAGCACAGGCAGAGAAGAATAAGTCTTTGACTGATAAGACTACAGGGTGAGAAAAACAACAACTTTAGAGACTCTGAAGACATTTGTTGCAGATTTTGTGATAAAAATAATGATGTTTTTAAGAATGTGAACCTCATGGCTTGTTGGAGCCAAGGAGAGGAGGGACTTGTGCTGTATATAATGGGAGACTTTGTAAGCCTCAGCGCGCCTTTTCTTTAAGGGTGCCCGACTCTGCAGACTTGACTTGTTAATAAAACTTTGTTTTCCTGAATTTGTCTAGAGCGATTATTGAGAAGCGATTTTCGTTTCTAACAGATTACTAACTGGGAATTAATATTAACGCCAAAAATACCAGGCCATGGTCATTACCAAAAGGTCTCCTTTTGATATTCAACAACGTTACCATTGCTGACTCACTCACAATGAGCATCCAAGGATTTGCAATGACCAGAAATATATCTAAATGAGTTCTGAAAATTCTACAGCTATAAGCCCAGGTTAGAGAGTAGGAATTCTGCAGTGAGTAACTAACTCTCTGACTTGCCAAAGCCTGTCTATATCTGCAAAGCACAAGTCAGGAATGTGGTGGAATGTTCTATACCTTGCTAATGAGGGTAGCTTCAACAACATCAAGAAACTCATCAGCATAAATGTTAGGATAAAGCAGTTGGCACAAAGCCAACACCTGAAATTTCAAATCTACTCACAAATGACACACAATAGTGTCAATGTGTATTACCCAAAATAATGTTTCCCAACCCTTCTCCTATCATGACTCCAAAATTGATGCAACCAGTCAGTGAGAGATAGTATAGGGATTAGAACACCTATGAGAGTTGGGTGAGAGGTAGGATGCAGAAATGTAAACATCGCTGCTGTGGAGCTCATGATACAAAATTTAATCTCATGACTCCATTTGGCACCTTTTGAACCCTTGCCCTCTGTTATCTAGCAGCAGACACATGGGAATACCACTCTCTGCAAGTTCCCTTTGAAGTTACATATCACCCTGAACTGCCATTCTGTTGCTGAATCAAAATCCTGGAATTTTCTGTCTAACACCACTGTTGGTATGCCTACATCACAGCGGTTAAGCAGGCACACCTACCACATTTTGAAGGATATTAAAGATGGACAATAAATTTTGGCCTAACCTGCAGTGTTCACATCTATTTAAAAGAAAATCAGTACCTTGGATATACAACATTGAAGGAACTAAACGATATTATGGACAAAACCGTCTGTTTGATAGGTGCCTCTGCCACTGGAGTCAGCATCAATCCTCCAGCACTCCAGTATAGTGTGATTGAAATATGTATCAACTATGAAATTCATTGCTGCAACTCACCATGCTTATATTAATACCACCTCTTGGCCTCACAATGCTAACTATGAATGGAGCCAAAAAAAGGCAACATTTCAGGATCACTTCCACATTCTGCTCCAAGCAATAAACTAACCTGACTTGGACATAAGTTTCTGTTGAGACTGGCTGAAGATCCTGGAATTCTCTGCTTTATACCACTATTAGAGCATCACGAGCACAAAGTACCCAAAAATTCAAGGAGGGCCATTGTTAATTCCTAATGGGAGCCAGGAAGGATATAAATACAGCTTCACTTTTGTTGTCAACAACCTGTGTGTAACTTTCTAAAAATTAATTATTCAATCAAAGTTCCAAACAATTCAAGTTCACTTTAAATTAATATTTTCAACAGACCAGTAAGTGAAACAGTAGCCCATGCATTTTTCTTCAAATAATGGGTTTATTCCTGATGAAGGGCTTTTGCCTGAAACGTCGATTTTGCTGCTCGTCGGATACTGCCTGAATTGCTGTGCTCTTCCAGCACCACTGATCCAGAATCTGGTTTCCAGCATCTGCAGTCATTGTTTTTACCATATTTTATCATTATACAAATTCAGAATCCTCTGCTTGTACAACACCAAATGTGGCCAAATTGTTTTGGAAGTAAACTGATGCAAATAATTCCATGGGAGATTCCCAATTGATTCACAAGCAACAAATGATTTTTTATTAACAATAATTAAGATGAAAAACCTATAAAGTCAATCCTCCCTTTAATTTCGTTGAATCTATTTTATTCAATTGATGACATTCCCCTGCCTTCTCCCTGGAACTCTGTACATTCTCTCAGTCACTTTATCATCTTGATAAGCTTCTTGACATCAAAGATCATGGATCCTGAATGCTACTCTTAAGCAATTACAAATACAATAATATATTACAATGGTACAATACCACTGATCTAATTGTTTATAGGTATTTCCTAGCTTTTCCTACCTTTTCTTTCAAATCGAACAGATCTCTATAAGATGTGGTAGCAACACGCAATTAATTACTATTCTCATGACTCGTCACTTCAATAGCATTTAGTTGAAGAAATGAATACACTGCATATTTATGGATATCTATTTGTATAACTATGCAATAATGTAAACATCAGTGTGCATATATAATGTAATTAACCTCCTAAAATGTCCCAAAGCAACTTCACAAGAGTATTATGAAACAAAGTATTATTCACTATCAACGGGGGTGGTACCGGGGACTGGAGAGTGGCGAATGTTGTGCCCCTGTTCAAAAAAGGAAATAGGGATAACCCCGGGAATTACAGGCCAATTAGTCTTACTTCGGTGGTAGGCAAAGTAATGGAAAGGGTACTGAGGGATAGGATTTATGAGTATCTGGAAAGACACTGCTTGATTAGGGACAGCCAGCACGGATTTGTGAGGGGTAGGTCTTACCTTACAAGTCTTATTGAATTCTTTGAGGGGGTGACCGAGCATGTGGATGAGGATAGAGCAGTGGATGTAGTGTACGTGGATTTTAGTAAGGCATTTGATAAGGTTCTCCATGGTAGGCTTATGCGGAAAGTTAGAAGGCATGGGATAGTGGTAAAATTTGGCCATTTGGATAGAGAACTGGCTAACCGGTTGAAGTCAGAGAGTGGTGGTAGATGGTAAATATTCAGCCTGGAACCCAGTTACAAGTGGAGTTCTGCAGGGATCAGTTCTGGGTCCTCTGCTGTATATAATGTTTGTTAATGACTTGGAAGAGGGAGTCGAAGGGTGGGTCAGTAAATTTGCAAATGATACGAAGATTGGTGGAGTTGTGGATAGTGAGGAGGGCTGTTGTCGGCTGCAAAGGGACTTAGATATGATGCAGAGTTGGGCTGAGGAGTGGCAGATGGAGTTCAATCCTGTCAAGTGTGAGGTTGTTCATTTTGGAAGGGCAAATAAGAATGCGGAATACAGGGTTAACGGTAGGGTTCTTAGTAAGGTGGAGGAGCAGAGGGATCTTGGGGTCTATGTTCATAGCTCTTTAAAAGTTGCCACTCAGGTGGATAGAGCTTGTAAGAAGGCCTATGGTGTATTAGCATTCATTAGCAGAGGGATTGAATTCAAGAGTCGTGAGGTGATGTTGCAGCTGTATAAGACCTTGGTAAGGCCACATTTGGAGTACTGTGTGCAGTTCTGGTCGCCTCACTTTAGGAAAGATGTGGAAGCTTTGGAGAGGGTGCAGAGGAGATTTACCAGGATGTTGCCTGGAATGGAGAATAGGTCGTACGAGGATAGGTTGAGAGTGCTAGGCCTTTTCTCATTGGAATGGCGAAGGATGAGGGGTGACTTGATAGAGGTTTATAAGATGATCAGGGGAATAGATAGACAGTCAGAGACTTTTTCCCCGGGTACAACAGAGTGTTACAAGGGGACATAAATTTAAGGTGAAGGGTGGAAGGTATAGGGGGGATGTCAGGGGTAGGTTCTTTACCCAGAGAATGGTGGGGACATGGAATACGCTGCCTGTGGGAGTGGCAGAGTCAGAATCATTGGTGACCTTTAAGCGGCAATTGGATAGGTAATTGGATAGGTACATGGATAGGTGCTTAAGCTAGGACAAATGTTCGGCACAACATCGTGGGCCGAAGGGCCTGTTCTGTGCTGTATTGTTCTATATTCTAAAGTACAAGTCAAATTGGCAGATCTAATGCCAGATAACAAAAGGAATGTTGGAAAGGAGGAAAGGGAGGCAGAAAGATCCAGGGAGGATGGTCTGGAACTCATGGCCTAGAAAACTGAAGACACAGCCAGCAATGGAGCAGCAATTGAAATGAGAATGCATAAGAGGTCAAAATCTGATGAGCACATATCTTCTTGGATGTTTTTGGGGTTGATGAAGATTAGGGAAATCAGGAGGGCTGAGTCCATCGAGAGAGTTGAAAATCAGGATGAGAAATTTAAAGTCAAGATCTTCCCTGACTGAGTGTCAACTTTGGTCAATGACCACAAGGGTGATAGCGGAATGGGATTTGCTGCCTGAATATAGGCAGCAGTATTTTGGATTATCTGAATTTTATGAGGGGTAGAATGTGGGAGTCCTGCTGGGAGTGCATTGGAATAATTGACCCTGAAGGCTAAAAGATATGGATGAGGATTTGAGCAGCAGATGAGCTAGGACAGGAGTGATTTTGGGAGAATTATAAATTGTATATAATGACAAAAGGTTAGTTGTACTGAGAACTTAATGAATTTACGATATCCGATTGCTTGAGACCAATCCACAGAAATATATGCCTATCAAAATAAATCCTTTCTTCACAGATCCATTTGGCAATTTTTCCATTTATCATTAACATTGGGTTTGAATCATTGCAACATAAGTGTACTTTCCCTCTTTGTTCAATTGACTTCAAAAGAAGATCTATGAACTGTTACACTCATCATTCATAAAAACTCCTCAGGCATTCGGGCACATGGTGTACATTCTAAAAAAAACCTGATAGATAGCCCATTGTTAGGCCACAATGTCTCATGATTTGAAATCAACTCTTCATACCTAAGATGTTCAGTGGTGCTTTGTGATTTGAAAAGCAGGGTTCACTTTAGAAAGGCCAATGAACAGAGTGTGACAATCACCCAGCAGTCAGATGAGTGAGAAAATTTGAACAAGCTGAGCTTGAATCTCACTTAAATCTCCCCAGCATGCTACAAGCAGCTGTTTTGCTACAGTTTGCTAGCGCCTAAGTGTTTGGAGGGTCAGAATGCAAATTCATGGGCGAGTCATAGTCATATCAATACCTGCAGCACTTTTGTGATTCCTAAAAGATTATATCTGCCCTTCCTACCTGTCCAGAAGCATAGAAAACATTTTATAATGCTTTTTATGATCACGTAATGTCTCAAAATGCTTTGCCGCTCATGAAGTACTTTTTAATGTAGCCATTGCTGTAATGTGGCAGCCCATTAACATATAGAAACCATCATAAGCAGCATCTGACAATCACCAAATAATCTGTTTTAGTGGTGTTGACCGATGAATAAATCTTGAACAGGACACCACAGATAACTACCTTGCAAAATAGCATCACATGATCTTTTACATCCAAACAAACAAGCAGCTGGTGGTGTGGTTTACTTCCTCATTCAAAAGATGGCATCTTTAACAGGATTGCATTCCCTCCGGATTACACTGGAGTATTAGCCATGACCTTTGGTGCTTCAGAACCTGGAGTGGAATTTGAGTCTTTTATCTCAAAGACAGGTGTACAACTGATTGAACCACAGCTGGCACAGTAAACTTACAGACCTGGGGATGTCACTGGACTGTTTTTGAAGTAGCCACCAGAGGTTCCTTTAAGTTCCTACAGGTAAACCGCTCAATGCCAGGACAAGTGAATGGGGCATGCATAGCAATTCTGCCCCTAAAATCTACAATCAAAATTCAAACTTTATCATACCACACGATGTATATAATCAAAGTCCCTGCTGACTAATGTGATCTGTGATTTACAGCAATATGATAATGGAAGTTGAGTCTGCTGGCCATGTGGTGAGGTCACTCATGTCCCATTAATAGCAATTTTACCAGGTGGAAATGGGCTCCCTGAATCTGATCAGATTTGCCTATAGCAGTTTAATTATTTATTTTATTTCTCTGTCAACTGATTTATCTGTGGCAAATAAATTGACAACATGGTTCAAATATTTATTTATTGAGGAAATGCAAATCTCCAGAGACATGCAATCACCTCCAATTTAAGTGTCTAGTGCATGAATATACAATGGACTCCTTGATAATATTGAACATTGTTTGTGTCTCTCCAAAGTGCTTAATGGGTTTTTACTGAGGCTGCAGTGGTGTAAATTGGCTGAATAGGAGCCCAGACTTGTCCTGATCTGTATAGCAAAGACCATTCTCACTATGGTGGTACAAAATTTGCCATTTGACCAACAGCATTTGTCACAAAGAGCTTGTTGTGATTTCAATGCTGAACATTATCGACCATTCTTTATGCATGTGTGCACATGAGGCAGAATTTTTCTGATCATTCACTGACTCTTTGGCTGAAAATCTGTGAAAACACTGGAGAAATTGCCTGTGCCTTTTCTGACATTTCTTCATGAGTTCTACAGGCCTTCCATCAAAGTTGGTGTCAGGATTACTTGTCTTGTTTGTTTGGGTTCCCACTTGATGGTGAGGCTCCATGAGAGCTTGGCATGCTTGCTTAACAATCCGATACATGAAAATGATTTGGGATGGTAAGGTCAACGCAGTAAATGGAAATTCTGGATTAGTGGGCTGATGAAGGGCTTTTGCCCGAAACGTCGATTTCGAAGCTCCTTGGATGCTGCCTGAACTGCTGTGCTCTTCCAGCACCACTAATCCAGAATCTGGTTTCCAGCATCTGCAGTCATTGTTTTTACCCCGCAGTAAATGGAAAGCCAACTTCAATGCTAAACTGCCAATTAAGAGGAATAGCTAAACCCAGGATTTTGTTCCTTTTAGCCACATACTTTAATCTAAATGGGAGAGCGAGACACAACAACTCCTGTTAGTATTGGCAGGGCAATTGCAGTCACTTCTGATATAACATGATAGTTTCGTTTCCAGTTCTTCTGCGTTGTAAGAAAATCGCAAAATAGCAGCACCATTTAAACCAATAGGACAGAATCGTGTTTAACCAATACAGGTACAAATAATGGTCTAAACTTTTCAATTGTGTTATAGCCAATTCACGTTGAAGAAATGTGTGTTATAGCAGAACCAACTGTGTTGTGCAGCAGTTAATAAGGACCAGTAGGTGACAGCTGGATTATAGCTTCTGGATTTTTAATAGCTACAAACCTTTCAGATCAAACTAATAATAATTGTTAAAGTTGCCTATCGTGCTGAGCAGTTGTGACTTCATTACATTTGAGTGGTAACATTACTGGTGATGAGCTTGTGCATTTTGATTACATCCATGAGCAATTATGATGTATATCTGCAATTGGAATTGTCTGTGCATGCACAGTTGGCATCAGTAAGCAAGTCCAGTAATAATTGTTAAAGTTGCCTTCTCAGGATTTAGGGTGAGCATGCCAATTGGATACAAAATTGACTTTACAGTAGGAGTCAGTAGTTGGTGGTGGAGGGTTGTTTTTCATCCTGGAGGTCTGTGACCAGCAGTGTTCCACAGAGATCGGTACTGGTTCCACTCTTGTCATTTATATAAATGATTATTATGAGAATATAGGAGGCACAGTTAGTAATGTTTGCAGATGAAACCAAAGTTGGTTGTATAGTGGACAGTATAGAAGATTATCTAAGATTACAAAGAGATCTTGATCAATTGGGTCAATGGGCTGGGGAGTGGCAGTTGGGGTTTAATTTGGATAAATGTGAGGTATTGCATTTTAGGAAAACAAATGAGGGCAGGACTTATATAATTAATGGTAGGGCCTTGCGTAGTGTTATAGAACAGAGAACTAGGGGGCCAGTTCCATAATTCTTTGAAATTTGTATCACTAGGTAGACAGGCATTAAGGCATTTGGCATGCTTGCCTTCATTGCTCAGACCTTTGAGCGTAGGTGTTGGGACATCATGTTGAAGTTGTACAGGACACTGGTGAGACCTCATCTTGAGCACTGTGTACAGTTCTTGTCATCTTGTTATACAAAGGGTATTATTAAACTGGTGAGGGTTCAGAAAATATTTACCAGGATGTTGCAGGAATTGGAAGGTTTGGGTTATAAAAGTAGGCTGGGAATGTTTTCACTGAAGCATAGAGATTGAGGGGTGACCTTATAGAGCTTTATAAAATCATGAGAGGCATAGATAAGGTGAATAGCAAAGATCTTTTCCTTAATGTGAGAGAGTTCAAAACTACAGGGCATATTTTTAAGATGAGAAGAGAAAGATATCAAAAGTACATGAGGGCCAACTTTGTTAAACAGAGAGTGGCTAGTATGTGGAATCAATTACCAGAGGAAGTGGTGGATTCTGGTACCGATACAACATTTTAAAAGACATTTGGATGGATACTTGAATAGGAAAGGTTTGGAGGGATTTGCGCCAGGAGCAGGCAGGTGGGATAGTTTAGTTTGAGAATTTGATCAGTGTGGACTAGTTGGACTGGTTTGTTCCCATGCTGTATGACTCTATGACAGTATGATTCTACCACAGCAGAATCTGGATAACAGCAAACCACCATTCTAATGGAAGTAGTCCTCTTTGGCCAATTATTTAATGTAATCACTTGTTTTCTGAGCCCTCTTATTTCAAGAATCCTCTGATGCTATTAAGTAAACACAATTCTGCTCTAGAATTGCTTTGTCCAGTTGGAGAATAAATTCTTCAGAATTTCTGATTTTTGCTTTGGTATTTCCTATGCTATTTTAGAACATAGAACATCGAACAAAACAGTGCAGAATAGGCTCTTAGGCCCTCAATGTTGTGCCGACCTGTGAACTATTCTCAGTTCATCTCCCTAAATTACACATTATCATCCATGTGCTTATCCCTAATGTCAATGAGCTAACTGCATTGGCAGGTAGGGAATTCCACACCCTTACCACCTTTTGTCAGAAATATAGCATTTAAGCTACAACAAGTACTAGACATCCATATAGCTCAGCACAAAACATGCAGGGTTAAAGTTGAATTCATGAACTTGAAGCCAGGTATCAACGACGGTTGTAAATTATTTTCTTTGAATTAATGGTATTTCTGGCATTTTTCAGTCCGACAAAGGTTGCGCAGTTCTTGTATTCTCAAACAGAGGTCCAGTTGACCCACTGGAGTTGACCCACTGCAGTCAGTGTATTGTAAAAACTACTGAAGGTTCAGAAAAACAAAAGACGATATACTTAATTTATGAACAATTCAACAAAGTACAAAAGTTTTCTCAGAAAATTCAAAACATTTGAAACAATTGGCTTCTTTGATAACAAATACATTACAAAGGACAAAATGATTGCAGAACTGAGATTGGTTAGGGAGAGTTAAATATGAAAATAAAAATAAGATGACATGCTATGCAGATATTTTATGACAGTTCTCACTTCTCCAAATCATACTGTGGCCTCGGAAATTGTAAAAGGGACTAAGAGTTTTTGCTTTGGCCACAGTCAGGTACTCGAAGTGATGCCTCATCTGTAAAGTGATTCCTGTAATACAGTCCATACTCAAGCTCATTTCCAGATCATCAAACACAATCCGGTGTAGCTGAGTAATCATTTCAGAAATCACTTTAAAAATTATCTCAAAAATACCTGTTCATCTGTATAGGAGGAGTGACTCAGTGCAGTTTGATAAATACTGTGGTATGATGGGCACGATTACGTTAACGATGATATTGTCGGCAATGATGTGACATCAGACAGACACGCTCCTGAGACAGAGATGGAGGAATGTACTTGAGAACTTGAATCAGTTTTCTGTAGTCAAATATGGAAATAATGAATTGAATGGAACTCCTCAGGATCAGATCACAGTCAGTCTCAGTTAAGGTAAAGATAGGGAGGCAGCAGACGTGGAGTAGCATCAGCGTATAGCAGCCTCAGGCATGTAGAACAGAATCAATATGTCTACATTTAGATTTTAGATTCTATTGTCTTGTGTACTCAAGTACAGAAGTGTAGGAGTACAGTGATAAGTGTACAATGTCGCCACACATAGTGCCATCTTGGGTACCGAGGTACCTAGGTACAAAAAAAACTGAGATTCAAAGTAGCAAGAGAAACAAGAGTTAAAAAGTTAATCATTCTTTCATAGAATAGTAGAAAAAAAGATAAATAGGTAGTAGTTTACATTAAAATCTTTCATAGTTTAAACTAGGAAAATAAATGAATAAGTTAAAAGTTCAACCGTCTTTGGTGATGACTGTTAGTGGCCCAACATCCACTTGTGTTCATTGTGTCAAATTTTGTTTTGTGATGCTCCTTTATAGTGGTTTTGGATGTTTCACTACATTATACATGTTATAACAGTAAACTCATGAAGGAATGCTTCGGAAACACAAGGTTGAATGTTAAAGAAGGGTAAGTTTTGGGAGGCACACAAATCCACTGTTCTAAGAGTCTTGTGAAATTTGATACACCTAGAGTTTTGATACAAAATAAATAAAACTCTTGGAACCTTTCCCTGACTCGCCCTACCGCTTACATATGGTGTGCCCAGAGTTGTGCAGATCATCAAGATGCCAGTTTCAATCCCTGGCTTGTTCTCACGTAATTCATTTTAGCATTTTGCAAGGGTACAGTTATAAAACTGAAAACGTGTTGCTGGAAGAGCGCAGCAGGTCAGGCAGCATCCAGGGAACAGGAGAATCAGGAAGAAGGGCTTATGCCCTGATCTCCAGCATCTGCAGACCTCACTTTCTCCTACAGTTATAAAACTAAATACTCTGATTCATCAAGGACAAGTTTAAAAAATACTTGCAATAAAGCTGAAGACAATTAACAATAATATTCATTCACAACAGGGATCTTCACTGACTCATCCAGTGGGGATATTACACTTTATTGTGACATCGTACTCTACAATTGTACTTATAACAACCTTCACTATTAACATCAGTTTATATGCTCTGGTTTGTATTTTAGGTTTCTCAGTCTTCAAAAAGAAAAGAGATTGACCAGGACATTGACAAGGAGAACATCAAAGTTGAAAAAAAGTAGAAGAGTAGATATAACATGTCAAGAACTAGTGGTTAAGAAGCAACAAGCTTGGATTTCAGAAGCATCTGGTCTGTAGGAAGAAGAAAGACAAAGCGAAGAAGCAATGGTTCTCAGTATAAAGAGATATGCCATTTAGGATTGGAATAAGGAGGAATTTCTTCCCTCAGAGAGTGGTGATACTGGAATTCTCTGCCCCAGAGCTCTATGGAATATCAGTCTTTGAGTATATTCAAGACAGAGATCAATAGATTTTTATTAATTAAATACATCAAGGGATATGGAGACCATGCAAGATAAAGACATTGAGGACAAAAATTTGCCTTGGTCTAATTGAATGGGGTGCAGGCTCAAAGGGCTGAATGGTCTACTCCTGCTCCAATTTAATGATTCTACTGCAACTACTCTCCGACATGTTTAAATTCTCCTGCTCCTTGGATGCTGCCTGACCTGCTGTGCTTTTCCAGCAACACATTTTCAGCTCTACTTTCTGAAGTCGCCTATCAAGCCACTCAGTTGTATCAATTGCTGCAAAGTCTCAACAAAGAAATGAAACCAGACAGACTATATGTTATTGATCTAGGCATTTGAAAAGACAATGGCAGAAACAGCCCTGTCGACGCTGCAAAGTCCGCCTTACTAACGTCTAGGGGTTATTGCCAAAATTGGGAGAGCTTTCTTGCAGACTAGCCAAGCAACAGCATAACATAGTCATACTCACGGAATCATACCTTACAGACAATTCCCCCATCCCTGGATATGTCCTGTCTAACGACTAGGACAGAGCCAGCAGAGATGGCAACAAAGGACATCCAGTCGGGTGAGAGTTGCTTTGGGAATAAATATTGAGCCCGGATCCCATGAATTCTCAAGGCTTCAGGTTAATATTGAGCAAGAAAACCTCCTGCTGATTATCATGTACCGTCTTCCCTTGGCTGATGAGTCAGCTGAAACATAGAAATATAGAAAACGTAGAGCGGTGCAGGAGCAGGCCATTTAGCCCCTTGAGCCTGCACCATCAATCAATATGATCATGGCTGATTGTGGAATTTCAGTATCCCTCTCCAGTTTTTTCTGCATACCCCTCGATCCCTTTAGCCGCAAGGGCTATGTCCAAATCCCTTTTGAATATATCTAACGAATTGACCCCAACAGCTTTCTGTAGTAGAGAATTTCACATGTTTACAACTCTCTGACTGATTAAATTCTTCCTCATCTCAGTCCTAAATGGCTTACCCCTCATTCACAACTCCAAGTGAGCAACACTTATAGGAGGCACTGAGAGTGGAAAGGATGCAAAATGTACTCTGGCTAGGGGATTCAGTGTCCATCATCAAGAGTGGCTCAGCAATAATGCCTCTAATTGAGCTGGTCAGATTCTAAAGGATTCAGTCCAGCAGGTGGTGAGGGAACCAACAAGAGAGCAGTACCATGGCTCAGTGGGTGGCACTGCAGCCTCACAGCACCAGGAACCCGGGTTCGATTCCAGCCTTGGGTGACTCTCTGTGTAGAGTTTGCACATTCTCCCCATGTCTGCATGGGTTTCCTCCAGGTGGTCTGGTTTCATCCCACATTCCAAAGATGTGCAGGTGGATTTGCCATGCTAAATTGGCCATAGTGTCCAGGGATGTGTAGGCTAGGTGGATTAGCCATTGGAAATGCAGGGTTACAGGGATAATGGGGTTGGTCTGGGTGAGATGCTCTTCAGAGGGTCAGTGTGGACTTGATGGGCCGAATGGCCTGCTTTCACACTGTAGGGATTCAATGATTCTACGAAAAACGCACTAGACCTCATCCATTCCAATCTTCTGGCTGCAGAAGCATCGGTACATGACAATGTCTGCCTTCACACTGAGAATGCACTGCATCGTGCCACTCCATTGTGTTGTGTGGCACTATCAAATGGGACAGACTTTGAACAGATCTAGCAACTCAACACTGGGCATCATTGAGCTGCTGTGAGCCATCAATCGCTGCAGAATTGTTCTCCAACACTTTATGTAACCTCATGGACTAGCGTATACCCCCTCAACCATTACCATCAAGCCAGTGGATAAACTCCGGTTCAATGGAGAGTGCAGGAGAGCAGCACCAGACATACCTAAAAATGAGGTGCCCACCTACTGAAGATATCAAGCAGGATGACTTGCATACTGAACAGCATAAGCAGCAAGGGATAGACGGAGCTAAGTGACCCCACAACCAACGGATCTGATCTAATCCCTGCAGTCTTATTACACCCAGTTGTGAGTGGTAGTGAACAATTAAACAATGCACTGGAGGAGGAGGCTCCACAAATATCCTCATCCTCAGTAATGGAAGCACTCAACAGATCATTGCAAAAGATAAGGTTGAACCATTCTCGGCAACCTTCAGCCAGAAGAGCTGAGTGGATGATTCATCTCTGCCTGCTCCAATGGACCCAAGCAGCACAAATATCAGTCTTCAGCCAATTTAATTAACTTGTATGATATCAAGAAATGATTGGAGTCACTGGATACTACAAGGGCTATGTGTTCTGACAACATTTTGGCATTGGTACTAAAGACTTTGTGCTCTGGAAACTTGCCAAGCTCTTCCAGTACAACACTTTACTGATAAAGGGTTTATGCCCGAAACGTTGACTGCCCTGCTCTTCGGATGGTGTCTGACCTGCTGTGCTTTTCCAGCACCACACCTTTTGACTCTGGCATCTACCTGACAATGTGGAAAATTGCCCAAGTATCTTCTGTATATAAAAAACAGAGAAAGTCCAACCAGGCTAATTACCACCACATCAGTCAAGTCTAGATCATCAGTAAAGTGATGGAAGCACTTGCTCAGCAATAATCTGCTCAGTGATGCCCACTTTGGGTTCTGCTCAGCTCCTAACCTTATTACATCTTGGATGAAACATGGTTAAAAGAGCTGAATTTCAGAGGTGAAGTGACACTGACAGCCCTTGACATCAAGGCTGCATTCAAGCAATGATTTGGAGATGCCTGTGTTGGACTGGGGTGTACAAAGTTAAAGATCACACAACACCAGGTTATAGTCCAACAGGTTTAATTGGAAGCACTAGCTTTCGGTGCGCCACTCCTTTATCTGGTGGTTGTGGAGGACACAATTATCAGACACAGAATTTATAGCAAAAGTTTACAGTGTGATGTAACTGAAATTATACATTGAATAATACCTTAATTGTTGTTGAGGCTTTCATCTGTTAGAATACTATGATAGTTTCACTTCTTTCATGTGTAAATCACAAAACCTTTTTTTTAAAAGTTGCATTCTCCAGTTAACTGTAACAATGGGTGTTGGCTAGACAATATGTTGAAGGTGTTAGCCCCCTGTGTTCTCTGTCTTTGCCATAATGTTTAGACTGATTGTAGACTAAAAAAACACTTCAGCGGTCCGGGACATTCGACCTCGGACCTTCAGGTGACCATCCTCCAAGGCGAACTTTGGGACAGGGAGCAGCAAAAAATGGCCAAGCAGAGGCTGATAGCTAAGTTCTGTACCCATAGGGAGGGCCTCAACCAGGACCTTGGGTTCATGTCACACTACAGGTGACCATCATTGCACTATACGCACACACAGACACACCTACACATACACACACTCTCTCACACACACACAGGTACTCCTACACACACACACATACACGGACACACATATACACAGACACACACATAGACACTCACACACACCTTACAGACACACACACTCCCACACTAACACATGCATCCTCTCAGAATTAAACCACTCTACACTTACGCACACACATATATACTCTCTCACACAGACGCTGACAACCCCCCCACCCCAGACACACCCACACTCCTACAGACACACACTCCCACACTCACACATGCACCCCCTCACAGACTTAAGACACTCTACACTCACATACACACATATATACACTCTCTCTCACTCTTACAAACCCCCCCAACCCAGGCAGACAGACACACACACTCAAAGACGCACATGCACACATATACATATACGTTTGTGGGGTGAATTTGGACTTGCAGAGTTACATTGTACTTTGCTCAAAAATTGCATGAATTCATGTAAAACTGTTATCTCACTTTTTAGTTTACAATCAGTCTAAACATTATGGCAAAGACAGAGAACACAGGGGCTAACACCTTCAACATATTGTCTAGCTAACACCCATTGTTACAGTTAACCGGAGAATGCTAATTTTAAAAAATAGGTTTTGTGATTTACACATGAAAGAAGTGAAACTATCATAGTATTCTAACAGATGAAAGCCTCAACAAACAATTCAGGAATTATTCAATGTATAATTTCAGTTACATCACACTGTGAACTTTTGCTATAAATTCTGTGTCTGATAATTGTGCACTCCACAACCACCTGATGAAGGAGCAGCACTCCGAAAGCTAGTGCTTCCAATTAAACCTGTTGGACTATAACCTGGTGTTGTGTGATTTTTAATTTTGTGCATTCAAGCAAGTATGGCATCAAGGAGCCCTAGCAGAAATTGGACACAATGAGCACTGGGGCAAACTCTCCGCTGGTTGGATTCATACCTGGCACTTAGGAAGATGATCCTGGTTGATGGAGGTCATTCATCTCAGTTCCAGGACATCTCTGCAGGTATTCCTTGGAGTAGTGACCTGGGCTAAACTGTCTTTAGTTGCTTCATTAATGACCTTCCCTCTATCATAAGGTCAGAAGTGGTAATGTTCACTGATGATTACACAATGTTCAGCACCATGTGTGACTCCTCAAATACTGAAACAATCCATGCCCAAATGCAACAAGATCTGGACAAAGTCCAGGCTTGAGCTGACAAGTGATAAGTAACATTTGTGCCACACAAATGCCAGGCAATGATTAGTTCCAGTAAGCGAAATTCTAACTACTGCCTTTGACATTCAATGGTGTTACAATCACTGAATCCCCCATGATAAACATCTTGGGAGTTACCATTGAACAAAAATTCAACTGACCTTATTGCATAAACACAGTGAGCAGGTCAGGAGCTAGGAATACTGTGGCAAATAACTCACCTCTTTATTTCGCCAAAGCCGGTCCACCATCTCCAAGGTGCAAGTCACCAGGGTGATGGAATATTCCCCACTTGCCTGGATGCATGCAGCTTCAAGAAGACTCAGGAAGTTTGACACCATCCAGGACATAGCAACTCGTTTGACCAGCACCGCATCCATAAATATCCACTCCCTTCACCACCAACACTGCTACTGAATATTCCATCACCCTGGCATCTACAGGATGCACTGCAGAAATTCATCAAGCCTTCTTAGACAGCACCTTCCAAACCCATGACTGCTCTAGACTGACAAAGGCCACAGATACATGGGAATACCTCCCCAGCAAGTTCCCCTCATGGCCACGCACCACTCTGACTTTGAAATATGTCACTGTTCCTTCACTGTTGCTGGATCAAAATCCTGGAATTCCCTCCCCAAAGGCATTAGGGAGGGTCAACCTACAGCAAGTAGACTGCAAGTAGAATACAGCTCACCACCAAATTCTCAAGGTGCAGCTAGGAACAAGCAATAAATGCTGGCCAGCCAGTGACATACCACAAGCGAATTTTTTAAAATTGATAACCTGTCACACTCACCAAGTGAACCCAGCTAGACTTCCTCATGAAGGACCAAAGTTCAAAATATATGATACATGAATATTAGGTTAAAAACTGCTTTTCAATAAAATGTGGAGAAGACTGCTTTTTTTAAAACAATGGAGAAAGCTGGCTTGCAAACAGAATGTGGTCAACTCCCTTCAGAACAATGTTAAATTGCTAATAATATTACACAGACATATAAAAAAATAAACTGGTAATTCTTACTGTGACACTATCACTCAGCTAAAACGTTTGCTCTGAGCAATAGAACCACTGTCAGATTAAAATAAGTACCAAGTCTCAAATTTTATTATGTTACTGAACATAGTGCCTTGATGAAATAGATTGACCAACATGACTAAACCCTAATGCTAATTTGCAAGAATATTTGGAAATTCTTTGAACTTTGCATCACATAAAGAAATGGTGGATAAAAAGGTGTTTGACACGCTTGCCTTCATTGCTCAGTCCTTTGAATACAGGAGTTGGGAAGTCATGTTGAGGTTGTACAGGACATTGGTGAGGCCTCTTCTGGATTACTGTGTCCAGTTCTGGCCTCCCAGTTATAGGAAATATATTACCAAGCTAGAGAGGGTTCAGAAGAGATTTACCAGAATGTTGCTGTGTATGGAAGGTTTGAGTTATAAAGATAGGCTGGGACCTTTTTCACTGGAGGTTAAGAGGCGATCTGATAAAAGTTTATAAAATAATGAGAGGTATAGATAGAGTTAATGAGAGTTGTCTTTTCCCTAGGATGGGGGATTTCAAGAGTAGGGGCACATCTTTAAGGTTAGAGGAAAGAGATTTAAAAATGACATGAGGGGCAAATATTTTACACAGAGGGTGGTTCATATGTAGAATGAACCTCCAAAGAAAGTAGTGGATGTGGGCACAATTACAACATTTATAAAGATTTTTGGATAAGTACATGACTAGGAAAGGTTTGGAGGGATATGGGCCAGGAGCATGCAGGTGGGAGTAGTTTGAGTTTATGGTCAGCATAGACTGGTAGGACCGAAAGGTCTGTTTCCATGCTATAGGACTCTATGACTCTCAAAATTGAATGGGCACTTTTACTATAATAGTCTTTCCCTAATATGGGATGATGATTGGGGTGGCCTATTCATGATCAAGTGCCGTCTTTCGCATCACTGATAATTATTGATATTATAAGCATATTAATAAAATTTGAATTGAATGATTGATTAGATTTGTTTACATTTACTTAAGATTTATTCTAAACCTAATGAATCATGCACTCTCAGGAATTAAGGTAATTTTCACTTTGATAATGAATGGTTATCATTAAGAAACATCTTATAACTACAACAAGTTTCAACTTTCATTTCTCTTTTATAAATTAGAACCAGCTGTTTTCTTTTCAGGATTGATTTAGCTTTGTGATGTATATCCTATGTCCAATCACTAAGTTCCACGCTTTTTCATTGGAATAATAAATTGTGTATATGCTTAAAAGTTAAATGGTCTCAGCTAATCTTCTGTCTCGAAATGCAGTGAGCTTGACTGTATTTACGGAGGAGTTACACCCTAACTCTTCTACTGTCCCCAAAATGATAATCCTGCTTAATTCTAATTGAAATTTAGACTCTCAGGAATGGAGTCACACTCTTAACCAATTTTCTTTCTCTTGTAGTGATTGATATGAGGTCAGCCAGGTGGACCTCTTGGAATATGAGTTCCCTGATTGGATCTGTTAATCTGGCCAAATCAGGGAGCCCTGGCTGGCAGACATAAACAGGAATGTCAGAGGTTCTGTTCACTCTGTGAGCTGGCTCTGAGGAATCCACACCAGTGTCAAGTGCTATGCACGTGTAAATAAAGGGTGAGTTGGGATACCAACCTGTGTGGAATCAATTATTTTACCTTTGTGTAGTGGTCAAGATGGATTCAGCAAACCCAATTATGTGTCTGTGAGTCTAGCTCCCTCTACCTGACGTTGGGGGAATTGATTGAAGATTGTACCTGGTTTCAATAATGGAGTTATAATTGTGATAACCCACAGCCTCAGAGGAGCTCTGTAGTACAATGACAGTATCTCTACCTCCAAACCAGAAACCTTAGATTCAATTCCTACCTCATCGAGAGGTGCATAACAACATTTCCAAGCAAGTTAATTTGAAAATATCTACACCACAGCCTCAGGCTCAGTGGGAGTGTTCCTACACTTGGGCCAGAAGGTCTGCATTCAACATTCACCTGGACACATATCACAGCATGTCTGAACAAGTTAATTGAAATATCTGCACCACATCCTCTCCATCCAATCTTGCCACTCCCAACCGAAGGTTCTGTTCTAAGGCCTGCAATCGTGGAGCTACAGTTTACTACATGACATCTTTCTTCATGAAGCACTCTTACGTCCACAGCAATGTCCACACCACAGCACAGATTTGCTCATTGTCACTGGTAAGTTCCCTTTTGCTGGTAGAAACATCACTGAAAACCCAGCATTTCTTTGTAATCACTCCTAACCCTGGAAAACAGGTCAGGGTTGGGGCATTTTTGGAGACAGTAGCAGGCAAGGTACAATGATGTGGTGATATCAGTTTTAGGGGGAAAATGCTGTTAAGCAGGTAACTGGGATGTAGAGCATGTGACTAGCAGCTATTGTTAGCCTAATTTGCAGCATGTAATGTAAAGCAATGTAACTGTCTTTTCCAACAACAATAGTTGCTGAACTTCTGTAATTAAGTTTTGTTTTAAGTAATCCTGAAACAGATCTTCAAGTAAACAGAAGCTATGTCTATTTACCAGTCCTGATATGAGATTATTAACTTTGTGAGTAAACACAAAACCACAATACACAGTGTCTATCCTTTCATCTCATGCAAAAGACAGAGCATCTGACAGGGCAGCACTCTATTACACTGAAGTGTCAGCTCAGAATATGTATTCAATCTGTCGAGTGGAATACACAATGTTTGAACTCAGAGATGAGAGTGTTACCAACTGTCCATGACTGACACTTAAAGGTTTCAGCATGCAGGAAACTAAGGCTAAGGTTTAGCAGAGTCTGGATGCCAGCATAACTTTCCTGTTCACTGTCACATAATCATCCTACGTATTCCTTTTTATAATTCCACTTATGTAGACTTTCGTAAAGAGGTGAAACAACAGAAAGGAATCAGTTTTTCACATAATGACGTGAAAATTTTCAATAACTGTGAACCCCTTTGCATTTATTTGACAGCTGTACTTGGCATGACTATCAGTGTACAGAATTTGACACTGGATCTATAATTAACTTGATACATTTAAATACAGCAACATTAATCGTAAGTCACGAAATGGGGTCATGGTAGATGTTCTTTTCCAAGCACATATACAGCAATATTCATGAATTAAAGTAATACACTCTCATTTAATATATTAAGTAACAAACCAGCCAAATTTAACATACATTATTAACCACGTTGTGGCTGTACAGGACATTGCAGAAGTCAGTTTTAGAATACTGTGTTCAATTCTGGTCTCCTTGCTACAGCAAAGATGTTGTGAAACTTGAAAGCATTCAGAAAAGATTTACAAGGATGTTGCCAGGATTGGAGGGTATGAACTATAGGGAGAGGCTGAACAGGTGGGGATTTTTTCCCTGGAGTGTCAAAGGTTGAGAGGTGACCTTATAGAGGTTAATAAAATCATGAGGGGCATGGATAGGGTAAATAGCCAAGGTCTTTTTCTCAGGGTAAGGGAGTCCAAAACTAGAGGGCATAGGTTTAAGGGGACAGGGGAAAGATTTAAAAGGAACCTAAGGGTGGTATTTATATGAATAAAGCTGCCAGAGGAAGTGGTGGAGGCTGGTTAAATTACAACATTTAAAAGGCATCTGGATGGGGAGGAAGGGCTTAGATGGACATGGACCAAATGCTGGCAAAAGGGATTAGATTAATTTGGGATATTTGGTCAGCATGGAAGGAGTTGAAATGAAAGATCTGTTTCCGTGCTGTAGAGCTCTTATGATTCTAAATGTTAGCAGTTGAGGCAGACATGTGATATCTCCCTCTTGTGGTAATGAAATAGAAATCAATAATCATAAAATCAACATCAACCTGAAGGTAGACCCAACTCACAGCACCGTGACATTCATAACAGATGGAGCAAGGTCCTGAGGCCACACTGGGGTAGTGGAGCTCTTTGCAGGAAACATCAATCTGGTCCACTCCAGCTACCTTACATCCCTGCCTATGTAGAGTCTTGGTTGCTGTGGAAACATACATCTTTCCACACATCTTGCGTTATGAAGCCATGTGGATAGTGATTTTACAGGGTCTTGGTATGTTCTACCATACTGCTGACAGGAAGCTCTTCCATTGATTTGTGTTGGAAGGATTTACAAATTGATGCTTAACATACTTAAGAGTCTGCCTTCCTTGGCCATCAAGTCCTGGAGTGCACTTGAACCTGCATCTTCTGGCACACTACCTACTCTGGTGCAAGACCATCTCCATTTCTCTTTCACATGCCTTCCAGTCCCTAGGAGAGGGATTGCACATGGTGCCTTCAGAGGGGCTCAGGCAGCGATGCACCCCAAACCCCCACACGTTGGTGACCAAGGCGGTCCAGAAGGGAGACAGATTCTGTAAGCAGCTGCTCCTCCAATCGCAGCCTGGTTCTCTCCTCCACTTGTGGACCTGTATCCGTATTGAACGTGCGAGAGGACCAGCCTGCAATTGGAGGAGCATCTTGGAAGGTAAGGGGCTCCAGTAAGTGGGTCACGCGGGCTGCTGTCAGTGTGGGTTTGAATCTCGGGGATTGTCATTAGCATTGCTTCAGGCCTCAGGGGTTACTGTTGGCTGGTTATTTTGGCCTGTTACCTTCTGCAGGGGTGTGGAGGGAGTGGTGAAGGAAGGAGGACGCTGCAAGGGATCGAGGGGAGAGCAGAAGGCTGCAGTGGGTCAGGGAGGAAGATGAAAGCTGCAAAAGGGATGGACAGCGATGGAATCTCCATTGCAAAGGGAATAGTTCCATCCCCATCAACAATGGAACATTCAACAATATTGGAACTAGGAACACTTAATCCCTAGGGCAGTGAATTGATTGAAAATGAATGTGGCATCTCTAGCTTAAAGTTGCATAAGATTGGCAGCTACTATTTGTGGAGAAATTTAATGGATGCTCAATGCTGTCAATTTTTAAATTTAAATCTGCAATTCAGGTGGAAGATGCAGTAAATAGGATAGTGACTGTCCAATTAATATGTTCCAGATTTGTGCATACATTCCAGGAGCTCATACGCTGTGCCCTTTCAGTTCTGTGAAAGATCTATTTCAGGTGATGCCTTTTTTGTGTGTCAAAGAATCTGTCAGTTACTTTGAAAAAAATGCTACTAACTTATGCCTGTTGTATTGAGGCAATGTGAGTACTGTGGCATAATCTAATAATCAAAGGGTTAATGGACTGCTGGCCTTTATATCTGGAAGACTGGAGTACAATGATGCAGACTTTATGCTGAAGTTATACAAAACACTGATTAGACCCCACTTGGACATTGTGAGCAGATCCGGGCACCACACCTTAGGAAGAATATTTTGGACTTCGAGCGAGAACAACACAGGTTTACAAGAATGATAGCTGGGCTTCAAGGGTTAGGTTATGGGTTTAGATTGTACAAGTTAGACCTGTTTTTTTCTAGAATTTAGAGTGTTAAAGGGTGATCAATGTCTTCAAAATATTAACAGGAAAATACAGGGTAGACAATGATAAACTATCTCCACTGACTGGGGATTCTGGAAGTGTGGGGCACAGTCTGAGAATTAGGGTTACACTGTTGAGCACTTCTACACACAAAGGGTGGGAAATGTTTGTAACTCTCTTCCACAAAGGGTAGTGGATACAGAATCAATTATTAATTTTATGACGGATGATATTTTTGTTAAGCATAAGATACAAAGGGATATCAGCCAAAGGCAGGTATATGAAGTTAGGGCACAGATCAGGTACAATCTCATTGATGAACAGAACAAGCTCGAGAGCTGAATTGCCTATTCCTGTTCCTATGTCCCTAATGAATTAATTAAGTGCTTATCTTGTGTGTTATGGCTTTAAGGTGAATGAAGGGTTGCTACTTGAGGAAGTTGATGAATTCTTCTAATTCTGTTTCTGTGTGAAACCAAATATCTTATGTGTCAACTCAAATACAGAAGATGTGGTTCCTACCTGACAGCAACACTGAGTAATGAGTTGTGAGAATATAAAAAGGAGACCCTGCAAACCAAAACAAAGCCTCTGAAAATTATGAGGTAGCCCTCAACAAAATCTTAGTAGAGTTCTTGAAAAAATAATTGTAAGTTCAAAGAAGTGGATGTATTTACATAATTAGGCTGGCATGATGGTTCAGTGATTAATATTGCTGCCTCACAGTGCCAGGGATCTGGATTCGATTCCACCCTTGGACAACTATCTTTGTGGAGTTTGCGCATTCTCCCTGTGTCTGCGTAGGTTTACTCTGGGTGCTCTGTTTTCCTCCCACAGTCCAAAGATGTGCAGGTTAGGTGGATTAGCCATGCTAAATTGATCATAGTGCCCAGGGATGTGTAGGCTTAGCCATGGGAAATGCATGGTTACAGGGTGACGGTAAGGGGGTGGTTCTGGGTGGGATACTCTTCAGTGGATGGCTCTTCAGTGAACTCGATGGGCAGAATGGCCTGCATCCACACTGTAGAGATTCATGAGAATGATCGAGTTGTGTGCAGCTGTTTGATACAGGAATGGTTGCAAAGTGTTCTATATTGAAAAATAAGCTGTCAAGGGTTTTATAAAGAGAAGCACAGAATACAAAAGCAAAGACATTTTGCTGAAGCAATATAAAGCAGCTTCTGAGTGTGGTTTCTAAATCCGGACAACAGAAGGAAGTGAAAGCTTTGTAAAAGGGTAGGGATTACATTTACTGAAATAAGGGATTATGGAGAAGCTGTAGTTGCTTCCCCTAAAAGCCAAAAAACATGAGGGAACTTATTGGGGATGTGTGTAAAATTAAAAAGGGCTCATATGTAATAATTAGAAATTACTTCCAATGGCTAAGGGGGTGATAATTAAATGATCCAGAGTTAGCTTCATTTAAACTGATTGGCAAGAGAACCAAGATAACATGAGGAAAATGGAGGTGTAAATGCCAAGATGGTTGACAAAGATGACACTGATAATGTCATGCCACCATGGCAACTAGCCGTATGTTCTTCCTCTTCATAGAAGATACAGTCCTGAATTGAACTGTAACCTGAAGTGACTGCTCCAGACTGTTGGCAGGTTGTTCGGTGTCAGGTCTGACGTGAGCCCAACCCTGGAGCAAGTACATGGTGGAGTGGTTCCTGAGTTAGGGAATGGTTTTACTATATCAGAGTTTAATGTATACCACAAACTGATCCGCATTGTACAGAAAGGGTCTGGGGTTAGGCAGGATGCAAGGCTTAGTTTTCGTTCTTCTCCTTATTTCCTCCACCCTGTATGTTAGGAGACAACAGTTTCCTGGGAGCCAGAACTCTGTTTATTGTGTCACTCAAACCATTCAGGAGGAGACATAGTTTTCAAACTGCCTTTACCCAGCAGAGTCTGTCCCTTGGGAATGGAAGAGTCCAAACCCAATTCTCCCTGCCTTCCTTTACTTGTACACACTTCCACCACTCACAAATGATTTTGGCTTTCCCTTTGCGGACACATGCTCCTTGCTTCACTTAATGTTGACATTATGAGATTCACAATCTGAAGAAAAAATATTCACACAGTGGTTAGGATTTGGAAATGCATGTCTTCCCTGAAATTGAGGTGGATATGGATTCAAATTAGTGCTTGAAATGAAATGGGTTAAGCACTGGTGAAATTAAAATTTGGGGAAGAGTAGGTGGGAGAGATGTGTCAGTGTTAGGACTGACTGAATTTCTCTTTGAAAGAACAGGCACAGATTCAGTGGGCTGAATGGCCTCCTTCTGTCCTACACTATTCTATTGTATCCAAAATACATCATGAAGGCGCCTGACAGTATCTGTCTGCGGTTAAAAAGGGAGTGACGTACTAGGAGAACTAATAGGCCCAGAAGCAGAAATCACACTAAGGCCCATGGTACTCCCCTTGGCTGAGCAAATATTTCTTCATTCTCACCATTTAATGGATTTTTGCTTGGGTCTGGTGATTAGCGTGACCTTACATCTGATTACATTTCCTGCAGAAATCAAGGGCAGGAAATGCTTTTAACCTATGGTCAATTCATTAGTAGTAAAACAGGAAGTCAGGGAAATCAGTCTTTCAGCGGCTGTTGTGAGGAAAATAGAAAGGATTTCGTTATCAGGACAGAATCAAAAGCTGGAAACAGATTCATGATGAATATATTAATGCTGTGACATTCTGCCTCAAAGAAACACCATTAAATATAACAACAGCATTGCCATGCTAAAGTTCAGCAGAGGGCATGCATTCAGATGCCAGCACAGACTGACAGAGTTAAATCAGTGCACGTCTTATCATCAGAACACACTGGTAACACAGTCAAGCTGACTATCCCTTTTCCAATGAATCCTACCTTCTGTTTTGCTTTTTAAAATTGGATTCATACTTTCCTTTTCTTTCACCAGTACCATTCTTAGAATAAATCTAAAGTAAAACTAAAGACCATAGCCTCCCCTTTTTAGCACATACAATATAGGAGTACAGATCAAACTTTGATTTATATACACCTTTCTTCCACTTCAGAACCTATATTCCCAAACAATAATAACTGACAATAAACCCTTCATCAGCATTAAGCAGTTGAAGGCATGGCCACTAATGATGGAACACTTAAAATGGAGAATTTCCAAAAGGCCAGAATTAGACAAGTGCTAAGGTCTTAGAGAGTCAAGGTGTGGCTAGTTACATTCTGTTCTGTTCTGTGGTAGCACCTCTCAATTTGGCACTCAACATACCCCTCTTTCACTCTCTCTGGCCTTGAGATTAGCAATGCCAATTCCCATTACAAGGAAACAAGTTGTCCCGTGGCATATGGCTTATTGCCAGTGACATCCAATTGGACAGCATTATTTTCATTATCTGTCAAAACACGTGTTCCAAATAGGTAGACCCAGGGCAGTAAATTGTGCTCATTGTGCTGAGTGTGGAACTGAACAGAATTTGCCTTAAGGATAAAATGCGAAATACTGCAAGAATAGAAAATCAGACAACAAATCTGCAGAGATGCAAAGATAACATAACACTTGAAGGAGTAAAGTAATGTGGTGAAAGAGCTTGAAGAGTGGGAGAATGAAGGTGTTCTACAAAACAACTAGTATGACCCTGATGGGCTGAATGATCTCCTCTGTGCTTTGTTATTCTAGGCATTTCTGATTGGGTACATGACTTTCCATCAAATAAATGTTCTCTGACCTGAGGAGTGTTTCCAGCATTTTCTAGTTTTACTACATTTTGCTTCATTTTGAATTTAAGCACAGAATGCAATGAAGCTGCTGTTAAGTGGCACAGAGAGAGAGAGAGAGAGCGATGGGTTGATCCACGTATCTGGGTATTGTAGCAGAATCTCCTCAGTTTTATCAGTATTACAAAGCATTATACAATTGAGCCACTCAAGCTTGTGTGTATACTGTGATTTAATTTTGAGCTGGATTTAAAGATTGTTTGGACCAGGCAAGCTGTTAGTCAGGCAGTTTACTTCACCAATGATACAATTTATTTCCAAAATTTAAAACAACATGCACAGCAATAAAGTGTGTCCATTTGAATTAGAAACAGAAGCAGAAATTGCTGGAGAAGCTCAGCAGGTCAGGCAAAATCAGTGGAGACAAAGCAGAGTTAATGTTTTGAGTCCATTGATCCTTCTTCAGGAACACTCTACTTTAATTTAGGTGGAAATGAGGCACCAATATCATGTAAGTATGATGCTGCATTCCCCTGTCACCATTCCGATCTTACCCCCAACCCTCAAATAAAGGCAAAATAATGCGGATGCTGGAAATCTGAAACAAACATAGAGAATACTGGAGAAACACAGCAGATCTGGCATCATCCATGGACAAAGAAACAGTTAACATTTCAAGTCTGATATGACTCTACTTCAGAATTGTTTGTGCTCACTTCTATGGTCCAGGTACTGCTGGTACATCAAGAGCTACGGGCCAATCGTTGCCTTTGAGGGCAGTTCCTCTTTCCACTGGGGGCAGAGGTCCCCCTCTCTTCTTGTAAAAACCACCCAGAGTGGAATAACTCTGCAGGACTTCTTAGCATTTTCAACAGTGGGACAAGAAATAGTGGCCTGCCTCTGCAAAATGCAATCCCTCAGATTACACATCAGCTCTTGCTTTCTTGTGGATAAAAATAGGCAGCAATTTAAGATACACTAAAGCTACATAATACATTACAAGACCACGGTTAGAGCTGTGTGTATGGAGTGAGCAGTTTGATTTGAGAGGCCATGTGACCAAACCTCCAGGAATACACCCACCCAAAGTTGGCAACCATGCCCTAGGATCGGGAATGATGGTTAAAAAATAGTGAGGAATCATATGTGCACGTTGCCATTCTCCACCAGTATTTAAATTATATCTAAATGTTACATCTCAAACTAGAATTTGTAATAAGGTAATGAGATGTAGAACAATTCCAAAGCAGGAACAAACTTAAGCTCAAAGTGGAGGCCACAAAATTAGAGTGATTTTAAAATCATGAGGGGTATAATGATTTGGAGATGCCGGTGTTGGACTCGGGTGTATAAAGTTAAAAATCACACAACACCAGGTTATAGTCGAACAGGTTTAATTGGAAGCACACTAGCTTTCGGAGCGACGCTCCTACCTGATGAAAGCTAGTGCTTCCAATTAAACCTGTTGGACTATAACCTGGTGTTGTGTGATTTTTAACTATGAAGGGTATAGTTAGGGTGAATATTCAAGGTGTTTTCCCTAGAGTAGGAGAGTCAAAAACTAGAGGGAATAGGTTTAAGGTGAGGGGGAATGATTTAAAAGGGACTTAAGGGCCAATATTTTCACACAGAGGATGGTGGGTGCATGGAATGAGCTGTCAGAAGTAGTGGTAGAGGCTGGTACAACTGCAATCTTTAAAAGGCATCTGGATGGGTATGTGAATAAGAAGGTTTTAGAGGTATGTGGGCCAAATGCTAGCAATGGGAGTAAAGTAATGGAGAATATCTGGTTGGCATGAACAACTTGGACCGAAGAGTCTGATTTTATGCTGTACATCTCTAAGACGTTAGGACTGTAGAGAAATTGAGATTGTTTTCCTTGATGCAAAGGAGAGTGAGGGTACATTTGACAGTGGTGTACTACATTATGATGGATTCAGATTGAGAATTTTTTAAAGACCTGTTAACATTATATGGTGGAAGCCAAGGTGATCAATAATTTCAAAAGAAAATTGAATAGGCACTTCATGAAGATACAGAGCTATGGGTAAATATGGGATAGACTGTACTGCACTGTAGAAAGCTAGTAAAGACACAATGGGCTGAATGGCTTCCATTGGTTCTGTAACAACTTTATAGCCAGAGTTTTCCCATTTTTTGGACTACGTTTAGACTAAATTCCAGGCTGAAAGCCCACAGCCTGTTCACAGATTGTCTCAGAATCCGATTGCTGATTGACTGCTAGACAATGTAGGAAGTCCCAATCAGAAGCCAGCAGTTCCAAAACTCATCAGCACCTCCATGGATGCCATTCCCCCAAATTTCCAAGATGGAGGATCACTACCAGGAAAGGTGAGTGTTACTTGGGCAGGGGTTTCTGATCTCAAAGGTCACAGGAAGAGGGGTTGGGGTTGCAGTTTGAAGCAAGGGTGTGGGGCAACTCTTACCAACTGCCTTCTTCCCCCTGAGACAGGTCTCTCAGTCTTGTACAAATGAGAGCAGATTGAGGATCTCCTCCACCACTCCCTAAAAGGCCAGCACAAACATGAATGGCTGAAGTGCCTTTTTTGTGCTGTAAATCTCTGTTACTTTATGACTCTAAAACCCACATCTGGTTGGCTAGGCTGACTCTTTCTAATTCCACCTGGAGCTGAACTAATGGCAGCCCGGGCAGCATGAAGACTTTAACTTAACATTCCGGCTCCAGCGACCCTTCCTCAGTTCTGATTTCTCCCCAGATGCCGTCAGACCTGCTGAGTTTTCCCAGCAATTGTTGTTTTTTTGTTTCTGATGACCGGCATCCGTAGTTATTTTGGTTTTTATGAAGACTTTAAGTGGCTGTTCATCAACCACCTCAGAGCTTTGATCTGCAGCCAGCCAGGTTGTCCAAGCTTGGGCCACTTCACCCAAGAACTTGGTTCCTGTGTAGGCTCTAAAGCATGAAGGAAGTTTCCAGATATGCTGACCAAGCTCGTTATCTTCCTGTAACCCCGACTACCCTGTCTCTGTTGGGTGTTGGGGGAGAAGATTCAACCCTAAGACTCTAAAACAGAACCGACGCTCCAACTTGAAGCTAAAGAATAGTTCTCAGTTCTGTAAGGAACCAAGTTGATGAGAGTATTCGACCCAAACACAATGAGTAGTCTTTGTTTTATGCTGCTATTGGCTGTCTCATATGAGCTGACTGCATTAATTATATTTGGCAACAACATGTTGGTGACACAACTGTGAAATATGGCTTTAAGCAACTAAAAATTGAAATTGTGGAGAAAATTGTTCATTGGCACATTCTGATAAGAATTTGGACGCCAATCTCTCCAACTATCACCCATAGAGGGCACTGTTGTCAGTTTCTTCCCTCATTGGGAAAATTCTTGACACGCACAATATCACAAACAGTTGTAAAATGCACCAACCTCTCATCATTTAATCTCAACAAGTCTCTGGGAAACCTACCTCACAGTGACCAAGCAACATTAGAAAAAAAATTATAGACCTTCAGTAAAACCTTGAAATCATTCATTTCAAAGTCAAAATTCAAAATATTTAAGTTAAGTCTTTGATGGCTGGAGAGGTTTAGTTATGAAGACAGACTTGGACAGATTAAGGATGTATTCCTAGGAGCAGATGAGACCAAGGTGCGGACATGACTGAGATGTATAAATTATGAGGAGCTTAGACAGGGTAGCCAGGAGGAACTCTTTCCCCTTGGTACAGGGATCAATGACCAAGGGGCATAGATTTAAGGAAAGAGGCAGGAGACCGAGAAGAATTGTGACATGTGGGAATCCGGGACTCACTTCCTGAATTAATGGTGGAGATAGAAACCTCATAGCATTTAAGAAGTATTTAGATGGCACTTGCAATGCCAAGGCATAAAAAGTTGTGGGTCAAGTGTTGGAAAATGGAACTAGAATAGTTAGGTGTTTCTTTTTGTTCAGCACAGACTTAATAGGCCGAAATGCCTTCTTCTGAGCTGTAAACCTCTATAATTTTATGATTGTAAAGTACACACATCCTTCATCTATGTCTAATGTGCTCTTGTAATTTAATTGAAAGGATTGAGTTTACAGATGAGAGGGAGTAGATTATTGTCCTCACAGACAGTCACTGTTGTCATAAACAAACAGAAAGCCAACAAGACTCCAGATAATGCAAGACAACAATATATATTTCAAAGTGATTAACTGTTGAACCTACATGTGATTGATTACAGTGACTAATCCTATTCTCAGGTCTCCACTTTCACCAGCTGTTCACGTTTCTAATTTAGCCTGACACTTCTGGGGACAGAGTAGGATCCATTCTTGCAATTGGGGCAGTCTGAACTGTAATAACTCCACAGAAGCCAGTATCCTGTCACCAAGTCACATTTTATTGAGATTACCTGGCATAGATTCTCAGCCTAGCCAATGTGTTATGCAAACTTAAGGATTGGAGACCGGAATGAATTTTGTTAGAGACTGGTTCTGTAATTAGTGATACAGCCATGCTGATATCAATCTCCATTGGGTGACCATTTAACCAGATGTTTATTTTGATTGGTTCTGATTTGGATGTTGCTAAGCAATTGGACTTTCCAAGCCAGATTAGGTGGACGTTTCAGAGCGGGCACTCTCCTGGATACCGCCCTATGAGTTCTCTTACTCAATTCAGGCTGAGGGCACTCATTTGCTGTCTCGAGTTCACATACCAGCAGCAACTACAATGACTAGCCAGTCCAGATCCTGAAGAAAATGTTAACCGTTTGGCCATGGCTTGACTTTGTTTTGGGGTTTTTCTGTGGGTTGACTAAGAGTCTCGATGTTCAGGATATGTCCTGAGTAAGACAATGCAATTTCCTTCACTCAAGTGGTGCTCCCCCAGCTCTGTTGGCCTGGTGAGGGTATCCACTTCAATCGGTATACCCTGTAACTCATATGCTCCATTTGCTGCATTTTCTAATGATATAGCCAGTTGCGGGACCTGTTTGAAGTCCAGTTGGGCTTCAGCAATGGGTGCTTTTGTATGGCTACATCATTAATCCCACATACCAGCCAGTTTCTCAGCATATCATTAAGGTTTAAGTAAAGCCACATGCCTCTGCCAGCCATTTTAACCTAGTCAAAAATTCTGATACAGATTCTCCTTGTTATCAAACTGCTGAATAAAACTGATAATGCATTGGAATTAGAAGAGGCTTGGGGTCATAATATTCCTTAACTAAATCCGTCAACTCTTGAAAGGTTTTAGTATCTGGTGCCTCAGGAAATGTATGGCTCCTAATAACCGAAAAAGCTGTGGGTCCACAAGCTGTCAGGAGAATTACTTGTTTCATCTGTCTCAATGTCCTTTGCCCGGAAAAAATAATGCAATCTTTCCACATACTGGGCCCAGCCTTCATTGGCAGGATTGAACGAAGCTTCCCAAATAACAGCACCTTGCCAGAAATGCTATCCCCAATTCAATGATGACTATTACAAGTGAATTTCCTTGGGAGCATTTTTTTCTCTTGTCTGAAGTAACTCCACAGAAACCGTATCCCATCACCAAGTCACCCTTACGCGTGCATAATACTTGACACTGGTCTGACTACCTCAGATCCAGCTTTCAGAGTCAACAGAACCTCTGACACACCTGTTTGCATCTGTCAGCCAGGGCTCCCTGATTGGACCATGTTAACAGCCCCAGTCAGGGAACTCATATTCTATGAGATCCACCTAGCCGACCTCATTACAATCACCACACCAACATTACTACAGTATTTAGAAACCATTTCCCAGCTCCAAATTGCCATCTTTTCATCTAGTTGGTGATGATATCCAACAGTCTGGTGATGGGCCTTGTGTTTTCAACTCTGTCATACCAAAGGATCTGAGTGGATAGCCAGAGGGCTGAGAAATTGAGTTCTTACTATCCCATGCATTATTTGTTGGCCCGCAGGTTAAGATGGCGGCTGCTGGTCTCAGATTTTCCATTGCATTCTGCTTTCCATCCCTATCTCCCAATGGAAGAGCTGGGATCTGCTCGGGAGTGGCGGGGTTACGTTAAGGGACAGGTTCACCAAGATCAGGCCCAGGGAAGCTTTCATTGATGCAGCTCATCCTGGATGCAGAACAAATGCTAATTAAACTGGGAACAGGAATACTGACCCCCAGAACATTGCTCATTGTTAGTCAAGAATTTAAGATCCATTTGGAATACAGATAATGGGGGAAGATTTATTTTTTTTGAGGAGAAGAGGAATGGGCATGATTTTTAGGATTAAGTAGCTTAAAATATGCTTTGATATCACTCCTAAATGGCTATTTCCCAGCAGAAGACAGAACCGTAGACCAGCGAGATTGAGTCCCTTCAGGACGAGGAAGAGAAACAGAGGAAACAAAATAGGAAAAATGATTATGAGTTTACTAATTGGAAGGCACTTGGCTAGTATTTGAAAAAAATGAACCATGCCATGATCTTCATAACGAATAAATCATCACATGGAGAAAACAATCCCATGTTATTCCTTATCCATTATTCTGCCTAAATCCTTTACTACCCAAAGAGTTCCCCTTATGAACACACATTGGCTCATAGCCCCATTTTGTATGATTCCCCTTTCATGGGCTGATCCTTTAAAAAGACAATCTTTCAGAAAAGTGTTTACAGCTAGTTCAAGCCTATTCCATTTGTAGAACGTTACCCAGACGTGGAGTTTAACCAATCCATAGAGAAACACAGATAGCAGCAAGAACTAAATATAGGGCTATGCCCATTCTGAAGGAAATTGGTTCAAGGTTGCAGTAAAGAATGGATCGGATGTTAACTGTGACTGGATTAACCAGCGGCTTGGACTCTACTAAAATCCAGCTTTCTTTACAAACAAAAACTGCTTAGGCAAGTACATTGCTGACAATGGAAATTCAGCTGTCTCTTTGTATGTGTGGGTATATGTAGCTCAGTTGTGCAGCAATCTGTTTCAAAGCTGCATTTATCTATTAGGAATTCTACAAAATACAGAGCCCTGCTCTGTGTACATTCCTGACTAAGATCTGGAATATTTTATGTTCGCAGTGTGCATTCCTCATTAGATGTGCCCGTGCCTGTATTGAAAGTCTTCAACTCCTACCCAACTATTCTAATAATTTAAGGAGGGTCTGACGTACACTTTAGCAGTCTTGTTGTGCACAGCTAGGTGGAGTTAGCTGATGTCCTTTTAAGCTTGCAAATTCTTTTTGGACACTTCTTGAGCAGCTGTGCAACTGGAGTGAAAGCAAACACATATGCTCTCATCTCTCTCTCTCTTTCTCTTCACTCACTGGCTTACGTCCCAGCACAACGAGCCTGAGCTCAGTTGGTATTTTTAATCCCAGTTTGACATTTCTAACCATGGCAGACTCCATGCAGACTGAAGAGCAGGAGAGTCCTGAGGTTCCCGAGCCACAGGAGCAAGATGAAACCACCCCGAAACAAGAGCCCCAGTTCAATGGGGTCCTGGTACTCAGCCTCCTGGACAAAGTGATGGGCATGGTCGACAAGATCCAAACCAGCCAGCAACAGCTGGAGCAGCGGCATCTGGAGATGGAAACCGCCGTGTACCACATCCAGAACGAGCTGAGCAAGCTGACCAAGTCACACGCCAACGCCAGCAATAGCGTGGACAAGATGCTCGAAAAGATCCGAAAAGTCAATGTCAACGTGAAGACCATCAAGTACAGTATGGAGAAGCAAGGCGCACAGATCAAAAAACTCGAGGCGAATGAAGCCACGCTACTGAAACGGAATAACTTCAAAGTAATGATTTACCAGGTAAGCCTCCCACTGAAGTGAACAATGTGTGTGACAGAGCAATAGTGATATTTGGGTGATCAGGGTTCAGTTTGATACCAGTACCTTTGTGGATCTACACATGCTGAAATAATCGGGTGAAAAATTAATACACAAGGCGCAGGAAACCAATTCTTTTTATCTGATCTCTAACTTCTTGACTTTTATCAAAACTGATGGCAATAGAAATTCACTGAGGAGCAGGAGAGAATGGTGTGAGACTGTTTGTTGGTTGGAGTAACTGTGTATGTTAGAAGATTGATCAATGAGCTACGTGCAATGACAATTACATGAGCTATTTATGCAGTGCACAGTTAACAATGTGGCTCCAATCCTTTTATACACAAAAATATCTTAGTCGTGTGCATCATCAGACAGTTCAAATCGTGCTAACTTGAGTACACAGACCAGTGACCAGGTTATGAAGTGGATGGTATCGTCCGATCATTAGGTAGCAGAGATACTGTCATCACAGATTTCTGTTTTCACCACTTTAAGACATTACTGGACACTGCCATAACATGAAATTGTCCCATTTCACTGCACATCATGAACATTGTGCTGAGAGGGAATCTCCTCCAATATGTCACAGCAACTTCATTCTGCTCTGTGATCCTGCATGTGTGTCAGTCCTTGGCACTGAAGCAAGATAACCACTAGCTGCAGACATTCTTGTGACATTCTTCCCAAGCAGCCCAAAGCAAACTGGAAAGCACAACCAATGCAGGCGAATTACTGAAAAATGAAGCTTCACAGAAAAGTAGAGGTTCGCTCCCGGGGTTTTGTCAAGTTTGTCAGTATCACTGAAAATTCATGCAATTGAAAGTCTGCTGCTGAAACCTGGCAATAAGCTGTAACCCATTCCACCTACATGTGGCATGAGTTGGGTTGGGCGTAATATAAAAGACAAAACAAAAGGAAACCAGCAACATTGAAAATAGATGTGTAAAACTGTTGTCCACACTTGACTCTCAGCAAATCTAAAGCACCCTTTGAGGAGCAGTTAACTTCAGGAAATAGAAATCCCCCTCTAACTCTTGTAGTAGTGGACATTAAATTGAATGGAAATACAGGTCATTAGAAAGACAAGCTGGACTCTGGGTTTTATATGTGGGGGCGTTGAATATGAAAGGAAAGAATTGTTAAATTTGTGCAAGGCATTAATTAAGGCACAGATGGGGTATTGTGTGTGATTCTGCACACCCTATTGTAACGGAACTCCATGGAAAGGGTGTGGTAAAGATCCATTTATGAATGATCGCAGAAATTAAACATTTTCAATCAAAAGGCAACCTTGTAAACTCAGGCTTGTTCCAGAAAGATTAAAGGAGAAAGAAACAAAAAAAAGGTTTTAAAATGACAAATTTTTGGAAGCCAAAAGTTGAATTAAAAGATTTACATTTATATCGCGCCTTCCATTACCATTTACATCTCACATCACTTTACAGCCGAATGCAGTACTTTCTTGAAAGTTTTCTGCACTGTCATGATGAAAATGAAATATAATGAAAAGAATGTAACGCGATGAAAGATTTTTGTCGCTATTTAACAAATCTGTAACACGGGGAACAGTTAAATTTACCATGGGAGGAAAGAGAGAGCTAAGAGGAAGCTTTTTCTCATGAAGGACTGTTACAGATGGATTTTAATGTATCATCAAAAATCAATTGCATTTACGCATCAAGCAATATTAAGTTTTTAAAATTTAAGAGAATGTAAGTATATTCAGAAAGGACGGGGAATAGGATTAAGAAAGACTGAGGATGGCCTCTTTCTGTGTTGATTTTGATGATTTGTTTACTGTTATATCATTTATCAAAAAAGACAAACACTTTGAGACATGGCTTTCACATTTCAGATGTCTCATCTTGTACAAATGCCTGTGCCAATATTTTTTATAAAGGATAGAAAAAAAATAGTTAACCAACCATTCACCAGCACCTATCAATCAACAGAGAAATCCACCAGTCATTGAAATCTTTTAAATGATCTCAGAGCGTCACAACAGTAACGGTCCTCACTCTGACCTGAGGATTCCCCTATTTGAGTAAAGTGCAATAATCCAGTTCTGCTGTAATTTGATGATAGATGTTTCCACTAGTAGATGAGTCTAAAACCATAATCTCTGTGTATAAGATAATCACTAATAAATCCAAGAAAATATATGGAGAGAAGCACTTTATTCATGGAGCAACAATTATGTCAAATATGCGACCACAAGAAGTGGTTGAGGCAGTTATGTTCATTTAAGCAGAAGCTAACAAAGGATATAGGAGGAGAAAGTAAGAGAAGAATGAGTTAAAGAGTTAAGATAATGTGGGAGGGTGTTCTTCTGAAATATTAGCAACGCCATCGCGCTGTAGGGCTAAATAGTCTGTTTTTGTGTAGCTCTATGTACCGTACAATCCTCTAGCTACATTTGAGCCTTGTGGAGCCTTTCACTGTGAGAGAATATAACAACTTTCAGCTTGTTCTGACTGAGCCAGTAACCAACTGTATGCAATCTGTTTGTGATATAGCTAAACTGCTTAGAAATATTAGAAAAATCACAAATAACAGCATAATTGGATTTTAAAAATTGAGAAAAATAATATCCTCATGAATGTGTCTTTTTCAGCAATAAAATCGATCTTGGTCGTTCTTATTTTTTTGACTTGATACTCTTAAAGTTTCTTCAGAGCTTTCTTCAGTTCAAAAGTGGTGTTGGAACATTTTCAGAAATCCATAAAAACCATATGTTGGACTGGTTTCTGAAAGCTGTATACAGCTGGTCCCCATTTCAGTTATGGCTCTATCTTGTTGTGAGGCTGTAAATGACTGCAGGGTCTAGAATTTCTTCAAATCCTTACAACGCATCTGAAAACATTCTTGGCTCCTGACAAAAATATTAGGCTGAAAGTGAAGTGAATTTTATCAGTTACATTTGCGTACTAGTGTAAATGGGTTTGCTTCAGATTTCTTTGCATAAAAAAAGATTCTGTTCCTCTGCGTGACAATAGACTCAAGGGATTAATATCATGCTCCTGAGAAAAGTATGTGCTGGAATTGGAAGCAGGAGCAAGGCTGAAGCCAACAGGACCAATGCCAGACACCCACCTTCAAAAGCACCAAAACTGTTTCCCTAAAGGTACCCGAAAGGGGCAGCACAGTGGCTCACAGCGCCAGGGACCTGGGATCAATTCCAGCCTCGGGCATCTGTCTGTGTGGAGTTTGTATGTTCTCCCTGTGTCTGCGTGGGTTTCCTCTGGGTGCTCCGGTTCTCTCCCACAATCCAACAAGATGTGCAGGTTAGGTGAATTGGCCATGCAAAATTGCCTCTAGTGTAGGCTATTAGTCAGGAGTAAATATAGGATAGGGGAATGGGTGTGGGTAGGTTATTCTTCAGAGGGTTAGTGTGGACTTGTTGGGCTGAAGGGCCTGTTTCCACACTGTAGGATTCTAATTCTAAAATCTTACTAAAGGCATTAATTCGAATGATTCCTATATTGAACATATTCATTGGCTTAAATGTCCCACCCCAAGTTAGTGGTAGAGAAGGAAAATGTGCTACTTTTGCAGAGCATTTTCTACATTAGTTGACTAAGTTATGGGTGGCACAGTGGTTAGCCTGCTGCCTCTAAGTGCCTCAGACCTGGGTTCGATTCCAGCCTCTAATGACTGTCTGTGTGGGGTTTGCACCTTCTCCCTGTGTCTGCGTGGGTTTTCTCCAAGTGCTCTGGTTTCCTCCTACATTCCAAAGGTGTGCAGATTAGGTGGAATAGCTCTGCTAAATTGCCCCGTAATGTTCAGAGATGTGCAGGCTAGGTGGTTAGCCATGGGAAAAGTGGGATTACAGAGATTGGGTGTGTGGCTGGGTCTGGATGAGATGCTCTTTGGTGCAGATTAGATGGGCTGAATGGCCTCTTTCCTCAATGTAGGGATTCTATGAAATTAAAACTAGGTTAGTGCTCATATACCTGGGGGAATCAAGCAGTACAGGGAACCAGCAAGAAGGTAGAAGATCGGCTTATTGAATGATGAAGCGGTCTGATTGGGTGGATGGTCTACTGCTGCTTCTATTTCTTATACTTCTGCCACGCAGATAGCAACTCCTGAAGCACATTGAATATCACTGCCATAGCTGTGCTGTGGAAGCTATCTTGCCATGTATGACATAGTTTGGCCTACTTTAAAGCTTGGAGCAACACTGAGTTTGTTCAGGCACTTACGCACTGAACTTTCGATGGCCATATGTCAACTGGTGGGAGATTGAAATCCAGTCTTTCATCTGCAGAAGAGCTACTAATCAAATATCTAATTGACCTATTATTGTTACTGAGGTGTAGGTTTGCCATTGGAGATGGATTTGTTCCCATTTGGCCTTGAAAACCAATGTTCCAAAGGATTGGACGGTCCAGACTGTTGAGGCTTCACTGAGAAAATATGTGGTTATTGTTGGTTAATCTCTAAATGTGTCAACAGTGAGATAGTGAAGAGCTCCAAGCCATGGACTTTGACAACTTGTGGCCATGTGCTTATTTCAGGGGTAGGGTGCCCCAGCAGGAGAAAATGTAAAGGAAATGTATTGACAGTACAGAGCTGCATGTATTATTCCTTGAAAGGAAATTTTGATAACATTCAAAAGGGATTTGGACACATATAGCACTTATCATAAATATCCTATTCTTTTTGTAAGGCTCTTGGTTTCATTTCCCAACACTGGATTCATAATGAATTGTCTGGCCTCCTCCTGTGTAATCCTGAGCTGGCCATGCAAACCAGTGAGAGAGTGACACCAGTGTTGATCACCCCACCTCCCCCTATGTTTGCTCTCCCACCAGAGCAGTGTTTTAGTTCTGCTCAAAGCTTTGCTTACTTCAAAGGAGATCACAATCGATGTGGAATTCTTCATGGAGATCCATCACCAAACAAAATCTAGAGGTGTTATCGGTTTTAAAATGTCCAGAGAATGACCAATGCAGTGGGTCAATGATAACATTCGATTAGTTTTCCTAATGACTTGCTGTACGTGCTTACAAACCTCTTGGAGATCCAGATGCCTCTCAGAGCTCTGCAATCCCTCAACATTTAGATAATACATTTGATTTGCAAAATTCAAATTTATTTTTCAGAAAACAACCCATAGGAATCCCATGGCCAAATGTCTGTAAAATGCAAACAAGGCTTATATTAATAATTCCATAAGCTGATGACGTTCTAAGACCTTTACATTCAATGAAGTACTTTTGCAGTTTAGTTACTGTTTGACTGTTACACAGTGTAAAATAACAGATAATACGTAGCTGAGAGGATGACATTTATATATAGACAGTCTGTGCTGCACTCTGGATGATAGTGGCTGAGTTGTCCTTTATACTTCCCACCCCACTCTTTTTTTTTGAAGTCAGTGGAGAGAAAGTTAAATCAGAGATAATGTATAAAAGATCATAGGTGCATTACTTATTGCCAGAGATGACTCAGACCTCCCAGACACCTTTAATATTGGAAAAACTTTTCACTGCAAATAAAAGTAAAGTCACCAAAGTCTCACTTTCTCATGAGAGAAACAGATATAAATAGAATCAATTGGTGGTGATGTTAACCTAAGGTTCAACAAGCCTCAAGTGATAGATCAGGTTGAGAAGATGGGACCTTTGTGGTGACCTCAGCTGGTATGGGCATTGATCCTATGTAATTGGTGTCACTCAACATCATAAACCCAGTCATTCAGCACTGAGCCAACCAACCTCCTTATCTGAATCTGCAACCCACATATGAATCCAACAAAGGCTAACAAAATTAATTTTCAATCAGATGTTTCCCCTACATACTTATGTCAATGTATTAAAAATGCAACAATGCAGCTTGACTAATGTCACAATCTTCTTGATTTCAAATGTAGATATTCTCTTTAACTTTTATTTTCCATTCAAATATACATTTTACGAATATAATGTCTATTTCAATTGTAACATAATTTACCACTTCGGAGAAAGTCAGGGTACATTTATTGCACAGTGCTTGTGGGAGAACTGTATCAATTGATACACCCACTTTTAAACGTTATTTCAAATTGATTATACTTTCTTTGTCGCTCTGTGCTGAATTCATTCACTTTCGTCCACTGTTATGTACAAATGCTATGCTTTTTGTGAATAGTTGGTTTACAGTGCAATAATGATACTTGAAATTGGATTTACTTCAGAGAGTTGGCTTGTCAGCCCCATCTTGCTCAATGCAGGATTTGTCTGAACCTGATGCTCTCAAAGCGTGTCCGCGCGCATTTGCTCCAACTGTAACACTTTAATTGTTTTTATATTACTATCCAGACACAATTAATAATTTACCAAGTTCTTCAGTTTAGTTTTCATGCATCTTTCAACAAAATTTGATGTCTTAATGCTAAAAAACTGAATCATAAGATAATTACCCAACTATGGTTAACTGTAAATCATAGCTTTTAGAGGGCCATTAGTCTCTGAGTTGAATTAGATGTGTTCATTTGTGTTAGTCTGTACATATTCATTGAGTTGTTTGTGTCTGTTGTTTGTGTGTTGGATTCTGCCTATGTACAAGTTGGACAGTTGGATTCTGTCTGTGTGAGTTGGAGTCTGTTTGTGCGTGTGTGTGGGATTCTGTTGATGTATTTTGGATTCTGTGTGTATGCTGGATTCTGTCTGTATGAGATGGAGTCTGTCTGTGTATGTGTGTTGGAATCCATGAATGTTTGCTAAATTTTGCCTGTGAGAGTTAGATTGAGTGTGTGTGTTTTAGATTCTTTCTGTGCACATACATGCTGGATTCGCACACAATCTTACGTCCACTCACAATCCAACCTAACTCTATGTGTGTTTTCAGTATTTTCTGCTCTTGTAGCTGCTTTCCAATGGAAGAAAATCATTCACTGTGCCTAAAGTTCCTGAAGTTTGTGAGAAATCATATCAATGTTACTGATGACTCAAAACTTGATGGGAATGCAAGTTGGGAAGAGGATGAAAAGCAGCTTCAAAGGAATTCACACAGATATAGCAGTGGGAAAGAATATGCAGTTGGCATATAATGTGGAAAACATGTGAAGTTATCCACTTTTGTCGAAAAAGAAATCGAAAAGCAAAGTATTTTTTAAATACTGAGAGATTAGAAAATGATGATATCCGAAGGGACCTAGATATAATTTTTCATAAGTTGCTGAAAGCTAACATGCAGGTGCAAGAAGAAATTAGGGAGGCAAATGATATGTTGGCCGTATTCCAAGAAGGTTTCAGGACAGCAGCAAAGAGGTCTTGCTAAAGTTGTATCGAGTATTGGGGAGACACATCGGGTACACTATATCTAGTTTGCTCCCTTTAACTAAGAAGCATGTACTTGCCACAAAGGGAGTTCACCCACAGTTCACTAAAACTGTTTCCTTCGATGGCAGAGTTCTGCTACGAGAGAAATTGTGAAAACTGGGCCTATATTCTCTGACTCTAGAAGGATAAGATGTGATCTCACGTAAGTATACAAAAATGTTACAGGGCTTGACAGATTCAATGTAGGAAGTTATGTTTCCCCTCAGTCTAGAACCAGCCTGAAATGGGAGGTAGGCCCATCAGGATTGAAAATCGGAGGAGTTTTTTCACTCTGAATATAATAAATCTTTGGGATTATAATCATTGAGTATAATCAAGACAGAGATTGATGGATTTTGAGATTATAATGATGGCAAGGAATATGGGCATAATGTGAGAGATTAGGGTCATGGGGGAAGATTTGCTATGATCCAGTTGAGTGGCATAGCAGGCTTGATGGGTCAAATGGCCTTCTCCTTTCCTTTATTCCTGTGTTTCCACATGAGCTAGCTTTAGGAATGCCTCCTGAAAAAGTGGCAAGAATGTATTTATACAGCATATTCCATGACCATTGGACATTTCCTTACAATGCAGTGCTTTTGAAGTGCAGGTACTGTTGTAATGAAGGAAATACAATTAATGCACAGCAAGGTCCCACCAACATCAATGTGATCATAACCAGATAATCTGTTTTATGTGATATTGATTGAGGTATAAATATTGGCCAGAACACTAGGGTGAATACCCCTGATCTTCAAAATAGGATCTTTGACATTCATCTGAGAAAACAGCCTAAGTCTTGTCTTATCATCTAGTTACCACATTACCAAAAGAATGTGGATGCTTTGGAGAGGGTGCAGAGAAGGTTTACAAGGATGTTGCCTGGTATGGAAGGTGCTAGCTATGAAGAGACTTTGAGTAGGTTAGGATTGTTTTCATTAGGAAAAAGGAGACGGTGGGGGAGGGGGGATTGAGGTCTACAAAATCATGAAGGATATGAAAGGGTGGATTGAAATAAGCTTTATCCCAGGGTGAGGGATTCAATAATGAGAGGTCACGTGTTGAACATGAGAGGTGAAAAGTTTAAGGCGATATACACAGAAAGTACTTTACACAGAGGGTGGTAGGTGCCTGGAACGCATTGCCAGCAGAGGTAGTAGAGGCAGGCATGGTAGGTTCATTTAAGGCGCATTTGGACTGATGCATGAGTAGGTGGGAAGCAGAGGGATACAGATGTTTAGGAATTGAGCGATAGGTTTAGACAGTGGTTTTGGATCGGTTCAGGCTTGGAGGGCTGAAGAGCCTGTTCCTGGGCTGTAAATTTTCTTTGTTCTTTGTTCTCATCTCTTCCGACAGAAGGAACCTCTGCCAATGCAGCATTCCCTCAGTGTCACTGTACACTTTTGTGTTTAATTCCTGGAGAGGGACTTGATGGATTTTAGGTTAGATGTTTTCACCTATGTAGTAACAGTAAAGACATTTCAAAATTAATTGATTTTTTGAGTGCATGGAGATGATTCAACAGAATAAGGCATTATATAAGTGTAGTTAGAAAATACCATATCTGGAAGAGATATGAAGGGCTGGGAATGTACTGCTGAGCCTGAGATAAAGGATCACATTAAGGAAAGAAAATGATTGGTTAGCTCTTGCAATAGGCCTGAATAGTGACTGTAGTCTTTAGCTCTGACAAAATGCAATGAATGCTTGTCTTCCTTGTCAGAACACTTTGATTTAGAAAAAAGATAAATGTCAGGCTGAGCAGATTTACCCTGAATGGAGCTGTGATTTTTAAAAAATTCCTGCCTATGGTCAGTGAGATTATAACCAGTGAACATGTCAAGATTGTTTCAGGGTCTTTTTTACTGTAGTTTGCTTTTATTCTTTCTCAGGTTTTGCAGTCTGTATAGTTTCTCCCTAATTGTCCTTAAGAAGGTGATGATGATTTGCCTCCTTGAACCACTGCACTCCATCCAATGTAGCATACACCGATAGTGTTTTTAAGAAGGGAGCTCTAGGACTTTAACCCAGTGACGGAACAGGAGAAAGTGAGGACTGCAGATGCTGGAGATCAGAGCTGAAAATGTGTTGCTGGAAAAGCGCAGCAGGTCAGGCAACATCCAAGGAACAGGAGAATTGACGTTTCAGGCATAAGCCCTTCTTCAGGAATGCCAAGGTGTGCCAAGCAGGCTAAGATAAAAAGTAGGGAGGAGGGACTTGGAGGAGGGGCGTTGGGAATGCGATAGGTGGAAGGAGGTTAAGGTGAGGGTGATAGGCCGGAGAGGGGGTGGGGGCGGAGAGGTCGGGAAGAAGATTGCAGGTCAAGAAGGCGGTGCTGAGTCCGAGGGTTGGGACTGAGATAAGGTGGGGGAGGGGAAATGAGGAAGCTGGAGAAATCTGCATTCAGAAACGTGTCGAGGGTTCCAGCGATGAGTTCGCTGGGGCAGGAGCAGGCTGAGACAATGGGTCGGCCAGGGCAGTCGGGTTTGTGGATTTTGGGCAGGAGATAGAAACGGGCGGTGCGGGGTTGTGGGACTATGAGGTTGGAGGCGGTGGATGGGAGATCCACTCCCCACCTTTTCCTCCGCTACATCGATGACTGTATTGGCGCTATCTCGTGCTCCCAAGAGGATGTTAAACAATTCATCCACTTTGCTAACACCTTCCACCCCGACCTAAAATTTACGTGGACCGTCTCAGACTCCTCCCTCCCCTTCCTAGACCTCTCCATTTCTATGAGAAAGTGAGGACTGCAGATGCTGGAGATCAGAGCTGAAAATATGTTGCTGGAAAAGCGCAGCAGATCAGGCAGCATCCAAGGAGCAGGAGAATCAACGTTTCTGGCATGAGCCCTTCATTTCCTGAAGAAAGGCTCATGCCCGAAACGTCGATTCTCCTGCTCCTTGGATGCTGCCTGACCTGCTGCGCTTTTCCAGCAACACATTTTCAGCTCTCCATTTCTACCTCGGGCGACCAACTCAACACGAACATTTACTATAAACCGACTGACTCCCACAGCTTCTGGATCAGTGGTGCTGGAAGAGCACAGCAATTCAGGCAGCATCCGAAGACAGGCAAAATCGACGTTTCGGGCAAAAGCCCTTCATCAGGAATAAAGGCAGAGAGCCTGAAGCGTGGAGAGATAAGCTAGAGGAGGGTGGGGGTGGGGAGAGAGTGGCATGGAGTACAATAGGTCAGTGGGGAAGGAGATGAAGGTGATAGGTCAGGGAGGAGAGGGTGGAGTGGATAGGTGGAAAAGGAGCTGGGCAGGTCGGACAAGTCCAGACAGGTCAGGGGATCGAGTTGCTGGAGGTTAGAAGCTAGGATGAGGTGGGGGAAGGGGAAATGAGGAAACTGTTGAAATCCACATTGATGCCCTGGGGTTGAAGTGTTCCGAAGCGGAAGATGAGGCGTTCTTCCTCCAGGCGTCTGGTGGTGAGGGAGCGGCGGTGGAGGAGGCCCAGCACCTCCATATCCTCGGCAGAGTGGGAAGGGGAGTTGAAATGTTGAGCCACTGGGCGATTTGGTTGATTGGTGTGGGTGTCTCGGAGATGTTCCCTAAAGCGCTCTGCTAGGAGGCGCCCAGTCTCCCCAATGTAGAGGAGACCGCATCGGGAGCAACGGATACAATAGATGATATTAGTGGATGTGCAGGTAAAACTTTGATGGATGTGGATAGCTCCTTTGGGGCCTTGGATAGAGGTGAGGGAGGAGGTGTGGGTGCAGGTTTTACAGTTCCTGCGGTGGCAGGGGAAAGTGCCAGGATGGGAGGGTGGGTCGTAGGGGGGCGTGGACCTGACCAGGTAGTCACGGAGGGAACGGTCTTTGCGGAAGGCGGAGAGGGGTCGGGAGGGAAATATATCCCTGGTGGTGGGGTCTGTTTGGAGGTGGCGGAAATGTCGGCGGATGATTTGGTTTATGCGGAGGTTGGTAGGGTGGAAGGTGAGCACCAAGGGCGTTCTGTCCTTGTTACGGTTGGAGGGGTTGGGTCTGAGGGCGGAGGTGCGGGATGTGGATGAGATGCGTTGGAGGGCATCTTTAACCACGTGGGAAGGGAAATTGCGGTCTCTAAAGAAGGAGGCCATCTGGTGTGTTCTGTGGTGGAACTTGTCCTCCTGGGAGCAGATACGGCGGAGGCGGAGGAATTGGGAATACGGGATGGCATTTTTGCAAGAGGTAGGGTGGGAAGAGGTGTAATCCAGGTAGCTGTGGGAGTCGGTGGGTTTGTAGAAGATGTCAGTGTCAAGTCGGTCGTCACTGATGGAGATGGAGAGGTCCAGGAAGGGGAGGGAGGTGTCAGAGATGGTCCAGGTAAATTTAAGGTCAGGGTGGAATGTGTTGGTGAAGTTGATGAATTGCTCAACCTCCTCGCGGGAGCACGAGGTGGCGCCAATGCAGTCATCAATGTAGCAGAGGAAGAGGTGGGGAGTGGTGCCGGTGTAATTACGGAAGATCAACTGCTCTACATAGCCAACAAAGAGACAGGCATAGCTGGGGCCCATACGCGTGCCCATGGCTACCCCTTTGGTCTGGAGGAAGTGGGAGGATTCAAAGGAGAAATTGTTAAGGGTGAGGACCAGTTCGGCCAAACGAATGAGAGTGTTGGTGGAGTGGTACTGTTGGGAACGTCTGGAGAGGAAAAAACGGAGGGCTTGGAGGCCCTGGTCATGGCGGATGGAGGTGTAGAGGGATTGGATATCCATGGTGAAGATGAGGCGTTGGGGGCCGGGGAAACGGAAGTCTTGGAGGAGGTGGAGGGCGTGGGTGGTGTCTCGAACGTATGTGGGGAGTTCCTGGACTAGGGGGGATAGGACAGTGTCGAGGTAGGTAGAGATGAGTTCAGTGGGGCAGGAGCATGCTGAGACAATGGGTCGGCCAGGGTGGTCAGGCTTGTGGATCTTGGGAAGGAGGTAGAACCGGGCAGTGCGGGGTTCCCGGACTATGAGGTTGGAAACTGTGGGTGAGAGATCTCCTGAGGTGATGAGATTCTGTATGGTCTAGGAGATGATAGTTTGGTGATGGGAGGTGGGGTCATGGTCAAGGGGGCGGTAGGAAGAGGTGTCCTCGAGTTGGCGTTTGGCTTCAGCGATGTAGAGGTCAGTGCGCCAGACTACCACTGCGCCCCCTTTGTTCGCTGGCTTGATGGTGAGGTCAGGATTGGAGCAGAGGGATTGGAGGGCTGCGCGTTGTGAGGGTGAGAGGTTGGAGTGGGGGAGGGGGGTCGACAGGTTGAGGCGGTTAATGTCCCGGCGGCAGTTGGAAATGAAGAGGTCGAGGGCAGGTAATAGGCCAGCGCGGGGTGTCCAGGTGGATGCAGTGTGTTGGAGGTGGGCGAAGGGGTCCTCGGAAGGTGGGCGGGAGTCCTGATTATGAAAGTAAGCTCGGAGGCGGAGGCGACGGAAGAATTGTTCGATGTCACGGCGTGTATTAAATTCATTGATGCGTGGACGGACCTAGATTACACCTCCTCCCACCCTGCCCCCTGTAAAAAGCCATCCCATATTCCCAATTCCTTCGCCTCCGCCACATCTGCTCCCAGGAGTACCAATTCCAATACTGAACAACCCGGATGGCCTCCTTCTTCAAAGACCGCAATTTCCCCTCCGACGTAGTCAACGATGCTCTCCACTGCATCTCCTCCACTTCCTGCTCCTCCGCCCTTGAACCCCGCCCCTCCAATCGCCACCAGGACAGAACCCACTGGTCCTCACATACCACCCCACCAACCTCCAGATACATCGTATCATCCTTCGTCATTTCCGCCACCTCAAAACAGACCCCACCACCAAGGATATATTTCCCTCCCCTCCCTTATCAGCGTTCCGGAAAGACCACTCCCTCCGCAAGTCCCTCTCAGGTCCACACCCCCCATCAATCCAACCTCCACTCCCAGCACCTTCCTCTGCAACCGCAAGAAATGCAAAACTTGTGCCCACACCTCCCACTTCACTTCGCTCCAAGGCCCCAAGGGATCCTTCCATATCCATCACAAATTCACTTGCACCTCCACATACATCATTTAAGGCATCCGCTGCACCCGATGTGGCCTCCTCAACATTGGGGAGACAGGCCGCCTACTTGCGAAATGTTTCAGAGAACACCTCTGGGACACCCGCACCAACCAACCCAACCGCCCTTTGGCTGAACACTTTAACTCCCCCTCCCACTCTGCCAAGGACATGCAGGTCCTTGGCCTCCTCCATCGCCAGACCATGGCAACACAACGCCTGGAGGAAGAACGCCTTATCTTCCGCCTAAGAACCCTCCAACCACAAGGGATGAATGCAGATTTCTCCAGCTTCCTCATTTCCCCTTCCCCCACCTTATCTCAGTCCCAACCCTCGGACTCAGCACCGCCTTCTTGACCTGCAATCTTCTTCCCGACCTCTCCTCTCCCACCTCCTCTCCGGCCTATCACCCTCACCCTCACCTCCTTCCACCTATCGCATTCCCAACTCCCCTCCCCCAAGTCCCTCCTCCCTACTTTTTATTTTAGCCTGCTTGGCACACCTTCCTCAGTGGGCGGCACGGTGGCACAGTGGTTAGCACTGCTGCCTCACAGCGCCAGAGACCTGGGTTCAATTCCCGCCTCAGGCGACTGACTGTGTGGAGTTTGCACGTTCTCCCCGTGTCTGCGTGGGTTTCCTCCGGGTGCTCCGGTTTCCTCCCACAGTCCAAAGATGTGCAGGTTAGGTGAATTGGCCGTGCTAAATTGCCCGTAGTGTTAGGTAAGGGGTAAATGTAGGGGTATGGGTGGGTTGCGCTTCGGCGGGGCGGTGTGGACTTGCTGGGCTGAAGGGCCTGTTTCCACACTGTAAGTAATCTAATCTAATCTAATCTAATCTAATTCCTGAAGAAGGGCTCATGCCCGAAACGTCGATTCTCCTGCTCCTTGGATGCTGCCTGACCTGCTGCACTTTTCCAGCAACACATTTTTCACCAGTGAAGGAACAGTAACATAGCCAATTTGTGGAAACGCATGCCCAACCCCACTTCTGAAAAATTCACTGATGATTTCAGCAACTTTCTTATACCAGACCTATGTTCCTTTTATTTCTGCTGTTATCATGTCGACTCTGCATGCCCTTATATTTTAGGATTCTTCACTAATGCAGCGTGATTTTAGTCGCAGAAATAATAACCCTAATCAAACTAATGCTTTCAAGGCAACTATTGTTATAAACCTGCTAGTGAGATTTCCAAATCAGTGCCAAATTCTAAGCAGATTTGAGGATAGTACTAGGGCATACAGCCAGTTTTGAGGAGATGTATTGCTGGCTGCTGTTAAAGGTGTCCTTGAAGTTGCAAATCATTGCAATTGAAACAGATTCTCAACCCGCACTCAATAGTAACCAACATGGATCCTAACTATGGCCATAATTTCATGGAGATAACCAACCCTAAAACGATATTCTGTCATTTGGTAGTTCAGAACTTGAGTAGTTTCTAAAAAAAAGTTGCATTTTGTCTCAACTTTTTGTCTTGCGGTCATCAGGATATTTTGCTAAAATAATTCAAGGGAAAGAATACCAACATGTATACTTCATGAGAGGAGAGTACTGTTTGCTTGGCAAGTGGACCATGGGACATTAAGCAGGAGCACCCCCACTGGCAGACAGCTGCTGGTCCTTCCTGATCCCCTGATTCCCCCTCTTCCTGCAACATCCAACCCAAAGAATCCCAAGTAACTCTCCTCTCCAACAACCTCCCCTGACCTAGTCCTGGGTCTTCTGTGATCCTGGGACTCCAGGGTTGCTCCCTTTAGCAGCAGATATGGCCTCCTCTTGCTGCTGAGTGCAAGAGCTGCTAGCCTCTGATTGACTAGCACTTCTCACTGGGTGGGACCTCTGCCCATGTGTTTCAATCCCGGGGGAAGTATCGTCACCCGTGCGTGACTGCTGTGTGGTTTGGTCACGGGAAAAGGCAGCTTGGGTCTCTCACCATCTCTCCAATCGACTAAAAAGACTTCTACTGGCTTCAACAAGCTCTCTCCCATGAGTTCTTTTTCCATCTCCACAATGCTGCCTGACTAAAAGACCATTAGACATAGGAGCAGAAATTAGGCCATTCAGCCCATCAAGTCTGCTCTGCCATTCAATCATGGCTGGTAAGCTTCTCAACCCCATTCTTCTGCTTTCTCCTTAGGGTGGCATGGTGACTCAGTGGTTAGCACTGCTGCCTCATGGCACCAGGATCCTAGGTTCGATTCCAGCCTTGGGCAACTGTCTGTGTGGAGTTTGCACATTCTCCCTGTGTCTGCATGGGTTTCCTCTGGGTACTCCGGTTTCCTCCCACACTCCAAAGATGTGCAGGTCAGGTGAATTGGCCATGCTAAATTGCCCGTAGTGTTAGGTGCATTAGTCAGAGAGAAATGGGACTGGGTGGGTTACTCTTTGGAGGGTCGGTGTGGGCTTGTTGGGCCAAAGGGCCTGTTTCCACACTGTAGGGAATCTAATCTAATCTAAAGAAAAACTCTTGATGCTCAAGAACCTATCTCCATCTTAAATACACTCAAGGCCTCCACAGCCTTCTGTGGCAATGAATTCCACAGACTGACCACTCTCTGCCAGAAGTTTTTCTTTATCTCCATTCTAACAGATCTTTCCTTTACTCTAAGGCTATGCCCTTGGGTCTTACTCTCTCCTACCAATGGAAACATCTTCCCAACATCTACTCTGTCCAGGCCATTCAGCATTCTGTATGTTTTAATTAGATCCACCCCTCATCCTTCTAAACTCCATTGAGTTTAAACCCTGCATCTTCAAGCGTTCATCATATGTTAAGTTTTTCATTCCTGGGCCTATTCTCGTGAACCTCCTCTGATCATGCTCCTGTTGAGTATTTTCAACATTTTCTGTACATATCTTTAAAAATCTGTTTACTGCCTATTAAGCCCTTCATCTGGGCTAAAGTTGGAGGAATGAATGGGCCTGAATTGAGAGTTTTGCTTGTTGCTCTTTCGCCCTCTTCAGTCAATCGCATGAAGGGGGTGGTGTTTATTCATTTCCAGGCATTTTGTCAAAGCTTCTGTATTTGACATTGCAGGCTGGCTTGTCTTTACAAATGCCTGCTGGGTGCTCAGCTTTTTAAAAAATTTTTCTTTAAAATTTCCAGCATTCATAACTTGGATCTTTTTATCTGAGTTTATGGAACTAGATGTGCCAAGAACCAACCTTATCTGCACACACCTCTTCAGGAGTTTTTATGGCTTTGAACAGCCTCTTTTCATGTCATTGATCAAATTAAAGCATTTCTCAAATACCCTCCTCTACCGGCCCAGTGAACTGGTACAAAATAGTCCAGATCAAAAAACGCCTGGATAATCCAGACATAACACCGATTCACATTTTAAATTCCAATGCATCATTCTCATTCACTTACTCTGTACATCGATCCCCATCCAAGCATAATAGGTCACAGCAAATTATGTAAACACTTACCAGGATTCAGCTGCAATCTGACCTCCAAAGTTCGATCGCAATGCAGGGTGGAGCCCAGTGTTTTTCTCCTGCAGATATTGTGAGTAATGTACATTCTTAACAAAGAAAGCCTGTAATTCTAAACTGCTTGTTCAATCTTTATTGGGCTCCATGGCTATTCTCAGGTGCACACTGACTTTAGGGCAGTCAGCTTGCTCATGTGTCAAACCCTGTCGATCTTACATGTTCCAACTTAAAATTTGGCATTGTCCTTTGGTCCATTGGCAGAACAGACCATGCAGTTTATATCTTTGATCATAAATCTTAGGTCTTGTATTTTGGCAGATCAATCTTCCATTTTATAAAAGTCCCACTCCACAGACCCGAGCACAACACCCTGTGCTGTACTGAAAGAGAACTGCCCTGGCAGGGATTCTGGTTTTCAGAGAGACATTAAACGCAGTTTGCTCTCTAAATGACTTTACAAAAAAATCTCACAATAGTACTGTTCCAAAGGAGAGCAAGGGAGGTTTCCAGGTGCCCTGGTCAACATGTAACAACTGACATGGACCAACCAACAACTGGGGGACTATCACTGGCCAAAGTTTACTTAGGTGCAGGAAATTCCTCCTCCAGGACTTTTGTTTCCCTGGCCCCCAATGGCACATCTTCACCATGGACATCCAGTCCCTATACACCTCCATCTGCCATGATGAGGGTGTCCAATCCCTCTGTTTCTTCCTCTTCTGTACCCCTCAACTGGCACTCTCATTCGATTGGCTGAACTGGTCCTCAACCTCAATAATTTCACCTTCGAATCTTCCCACTTTCTCCAGACAAAAGGGGTTGCAATGGGCACCCACATGGGCCCCAGCTTTGTCTGTCTCTTTGTTAGTTACGTAGAACAGTTCATCTCCTGCAGTTATACCGGAACCATTCCTTACCTTTTCCTCCACTACATTGATGATTGTATTGGCACCACCTCGTGCTTCCACAAGGAGGCTGAACAGTTCATTAACTTCACCAACACATTCCACCATGACCTTAAATTCACCTGGACCATCTCAGACACCTCCCACCCCTTCCTGGACCTCTCCATCTCCAACACCAGTGACCGACTCTACACAGACATCTTCTACAAACCCACTGACTCCCACAGCTACCTGGACTACACCTCCACCCACCTTGCATCCTGTAAAAATGCTCTCTCTTATCCTTAATTCCTCTGTCTCTGCCACATCTGCTCTCAGGAGGACCGGTTCCACCACAGAACACACCAGATGGCCTCCTTCTTCAAAGACCGGAATTTCCCCTTCCATGTGGTTGATGATGTCCTCCATTGCATCTCATCCACTTCCTGCACCTCTGCCCTCGAACCACACCCTTCCAACCTCCTGGTCCTCACCTTCCACCCCACAACCTCCATATACATCACATCTTTTGCCATTTCTGCCATCTACAAACGGACCGTACCACCAGAGATATATTTCCCTCCCCTCCCCTATCCGCTTTCCGTAAAGACCAGTTCCTCCGCGACTCGCTTGTCGGGCCCATGCCCCCCACCAACTCACCCTCTCCTCCTAGCACCTTCCCCTGTCACCGTAGGAATTGCAAAACCTGCATCCACACCTCCCCCCTCACCTCCATCCAAGGGTCCAAAGGAGCCTTCCACATCCATCAGAGTTTTACCTGCACATTCACACATGTCATTTACTGTATTTTTCGCTCCTGATGCAGTCTCCTCTTCTCTGGGGAGACAGGACGCCTACTTGCAGAATGCTTCAGAGAACATCTCTGGGACACCCACACCAACCAACCCCAAAGCCCAATGGCCGAACACTTCAACTTCTCCTCCTACTCCGCTGAGGACATGTAGGTCCTGGGCCTCCTCCATAGCCACATCCTCACCACCCAATGCCTGGAGGAAGAATGCCTTATCTTCTGCCTTGGGACCCTCCAATCCCATGGCATGAATGTGGATATCACCAGTTCCCTCATTCCCCCTCCACCTACTTTATCGCAGTTCCAACCTTCCAACTTAGCACTGCCCTCATGAACTGTCCCACCTGTCCATCTTCCTTCCCACCCATCTGCTCCACCCTCCTCTCTGACCTATCACCATTACCCCCACCTCCATCTACCTATCGCACTCTTAGCTACTTTCCCCCCAAGTCCCACCCCTTTCCCATTTATCTCTCCACCCCCTCGGCTCACAAGCCCCATTCCCAATGAAGGGCTCTTGCCTAAAGTGTTGATTCTCCTGCTCCTCGGAAGCTGCCTGACCTGCTGTGCTTTTCCAGCACCCCACTCCCGACTCTGACCTCCAGCATCTGCAGGTCTCACTCTCTCTTAGGTGCAGGAAAGCCAGTCAAAATTCCCAAGATTACTTAGTGACTTCCTGCTGGAATGTAGATGCTAGGAATTTCCTTAGAATCTCACTGGAAGTCAAACTAAAAACTCTTTACAAATGCCAGAAACCCAGACTGTCCTAGGCCCGAATTCCAACCAGTTCTAAGTTAACCAATTAACATTTTGGACTCCACCAGTGTCTTCCAGACACATGGGGTTGGATTGTGGGGTATTGTCCCCCCAGCCAATGGAGAGGGTGGTAAGCCTGCCTGCCTGAAACCTGTCTGCCTGATAGGAATATTGCATTTGGTGCAATCTTTATTTTTTCAGAGGTGGACCTCCACCTCCAACTGGGGGAAAGGTCCACCCTTCGAGAACTGCTGGCCTCCGCCAGCAGTGCCTGAGTCGAATGGTGGCCAATTATGGGACTACAGGCAGTCCCCGAAGGAAAAGATTAATGGAGCCCAGCATTAACGGTAAATCTGGGATGTTAGAAGGGTCTGGCTAGTCCAACCCACATTCCTGATGAAGAGCTTATGCTCAAAACATCAACTTTCTTCCTCCTTGGACGTTGCCTGCCCGGCTGTGCTTTTCCAGCACCACAGTTTTTGATTCTGATCTCCAGCACCTGCAGTCCTCTCTTTCTCCCAGCCCTGTGGGAGGTGAAATGGGTAGGGGGTGTAATCGGTTTGAGAAACTGGAAATGTGGGGTCACGGGTTAAATCGGGATACATGATTACTTCTGGTGGGCACATGGCAATGCCCAAGGAAGACTTCCAAGTTCAGCCCATGCAGTGAAAGCTGCTGGGCTGTCCCCTTTGCCTCCATCTTCCCTTGCTGCATGCTAAAGATGGAATAAGTGACCATTAAAAATCTCAATAGACCTAAAGGCAGGTAGGCTTCCTGATGCCAAACCCACCCACTGTTGGGGGGAGAGACTGGGGAGGGCAGAATGACAGATGCTTTACTGGAAAAGCTCTTTCACCACCTGCAATTTCACTGCCGGTGAACCGTTCAATCAAACCCATGATTGAGTGAGGGAGCGTCAACAAATCTTTTGTTCCAGTTCTGTAAGTTTCCATTCACCATGTGATTTATTTTTGTTGCAGCTCCTCCCTCACTCCCCCTGCCCCCAGGGGCTGTCCAACCTGATTAGAGTTTGGTTTTAAAAGAGTAGAAAGGGAAATTGATGGTAGCACTGTGTCCCAACCATCAGATGATAGTGGCTGACTTTGCAGCACGTACAACGTTTTGCACCTTCTCACGCCCCTCAACTCTCCCCAAAACACAGGTCTCCAGTTGCAATATCTTCCTGACCTTCTTGCTGATTGTAGCCTGAGTGAGGATCTACGTTCTATCCTTCCCTAAGACTGACTGAATCCAGACTTGGGAGAGAAAAGACTTGCAGCATTTCCCCATTTCCTGAGAATTGACTCCAAGTTGAATAAAGGGAAATAAAGTGCAGTGAGAGCTTTGGACTGGGTTCCCTCAGTTACTAAGGCTTGGCTGGGAACGTGGTGACTAAATTTTTCTCAAGGGTGCAGATTTACACTAAAAATTTTCCTTGCACTGATTTGGAAGCTTTATTTAAAGCATAATTAAACTGCAATTATTGGCATATAATTGTTAAGTATAGTTGGAAAAAATGTTAAAGACCTAAATAACTAAAACTGAATTCCCAATGTTGTTGGAAACCATGTTTCATATAGATGAGGGGAAATTCATGATGGTCTATGTCAGGCAAGAAGTGGGGCTACTGTCACTGGATTAGTAATCCAAACGTCTGAGCTCTTGCTGTAGGGACCTGAACACACACAAAGTGAAGGAACAGAAATCAAGGGCAAATAGGGATGGGTACTTGCCAGTGAACACCTTATCTCATGAAAAAGAAACTAATTTGGTTAATATTTGAACATCTCAGATCACAGACTCCATCGCACGTGTCCCACACCATTTTCCAATGTTCCTTTACACACACAGCTCTATCCCATTGCCCAGCAGCCTTCCATTTTCATCAGCCCATTGCATTTTCCCACCAATACATTTCCCTCATCATTTTCTTACAGATCTTTGAAGATTTAGTTGGATGTAATCAATTTGATGTGTGTTCATACACGGTCAGGAAATGGTATTTCTCCCTTTTCAGTGACAGTTCGGCAAAGTATTAATTTTCCCCTTTACAGACGTGCACCTCGCAATACAGCAAAACATTGAGACTTGGCACTTGACATAGATTTTTGGGGTAATGCCTGAGAAAATGAAAGAATCCTCCTCTTGTATTTTCTTTGGACATGGTGCAGGAATCCTTTAAGGGATTCCATAGCCAACAAATGTTGCCTCTGGTCCCATAACTAAAGCAACAGTTAAGCTCTTGTTTTCCAGCTATGTGGCTCTATCATTCATCGGGCCCTCCCTCCTCAGTGGAAATGTGTATGACTAATAAATCCCAGAGCCAGCCCATTGCGTGGACTCACTTACAGCTGCAGATCTCATCCAACAGCAGTCTATTTGTAGCCTGGCTCAAGCTCAAGTGAATCATTGGGGGCTGACAGATGGTATTTGCTGCTCATGTGAAAATTAATATCAACAGGAATTTGGGCCTTGCTTATTTCTGCAAGGATAGATCTAAGTATTGGGGGGAAAAGTGACTTTGAAAACAAATATGTAACATAACTGTGCAGGTGTTGCAGCACATAATGCGGCATGTTTTGAAAAGGAAGTACATGGATCACACCCAACTTGCATTGTCTTATTGAAACAATGGGTGTAAGAGAACCCGCTGGCCAGTCAGCAAACTGGCTGATACGTGCAGTGTGATTTCCTATACCGAGACAGTTTACTTCTGGTCGCCATAGCACTGTGGCACAGCTAATGTTCCAAGCTGTGGAAAACCCATACTGATTAAAAGCTAAACAATCAATTCCTCTGCGGAGCAAATTGAGTTTTCCAGTAGAGCACTCGCCTGTTCCTGATATTGTTCTTTTCGGGAATGTGCCTTTCCATTCTTGCTAATTGAGAGAATGTTTTTGTACTTTGAAAGAAGACACTTCTCTGTTCTACTCAGCTTAGCGTTTGAAATAGAAGATGATTGCTAAAGCAAAGATAAATGTTATTAAGGAAATGTCAAAGTTTGCCTGAGAAAAGTCTGTGGACACTGTGAATTAAGATGGTTTGTCAATTTCTTCTCTTCACACATAAATAGGCCATGAATTGGACACGTGTCCAATTATATTAACTAGGACACTTTGTACTTGCCAAAATAGATGTCTTCAGTCTAGACACAAAATGTGGCTTTGGTTCAGTGTTGGTGAAAACGTTGTGTCAATTTTTAGGATAGTGTTAACACTAAGGCATAATGCCAAGGCTCCTTTATGAAGGTAACGAACCATATGAACTGGGCATTTCAAAGCTTCTTCTATTGGTTAACATAAATTTCAAACAGTACTAATAAAATTGAGGTGGGGTTGTCAAAAATGTGCCAGAACATTTCCAAAAAGCAAAACACACCATTTTTCAAAAGATAAATGGCGATGGGTTGCACCCCATACAGGGAAGAATGGTTGCCATGGCAATGTAAACTTTTTATATGCATGTTGTAGCCTGGAACTATCAATAAGGTAAAAGCTCCAAATATCAGCAGAAATTCATCCCAAGGAAAATGAAGCATGGTACAGGGAGGATGAGGCAACCATGGCTGACCAGGGAAGTCAGGGAGAGCTAAAACCAAAAGTCAAAGCATATAAAGTAATGAAGAGCAGTGGGAAATCAGAGGATTGGGAAGATTACAAAGACCAACAGAGAGCAACAAAAAAGGAATTAAGGAGGGAGAAGATTAAATATGAGGGTAGGCTAGCTAGTAATATAAAGGAAGACTGTAGGAGTCTCTTTAGATATATAAAGGGCAAAAGAGAGGCAAAAGTGGACACTGGGTCACTGGAAAATGACACAGGAGCGATAGTAGTGGGGAACAAAGAAATGGATGAGGAACTGAATAATTACTTCAGATCAGTCTTCACAGTGGAAGATACAAGTAAACTCCCAAAACTTCAAGGGAGTGAGGGGCCAGAGTTGAGTTGAAAAAAACTGAATGCCCTGAAGGTGGATAAATCACCTGGACCAGATGGACTACACCCCAGAGTTCTAAGAGAGATCATTGAAGAGATAGTGAAGACATTAGTGGTCATCTTTCAGGAATCACTAGAATTAGGGAGGGTCCCAGAGGACTGGAAAATCACTAACATAACATCCCTGTTTAAAAAGGGAGTAAGGCAGAAGATGAAAAATTACAGACCAATTAGCCTAATCTTGGTTGTGGGTAAGATCCTGGAATCCATCATGAAGGATGAGATTTCTGAATACTTGGAAGTGTATGGTAAAATAGGGCAGAGTCAGCATGGTTTCATCTAGTAAAAGTCATGCCTGACAAATCTGCTAGAATTCTTTGAGAAAGTAAAGAGCAGATTAGACCAAGGAGAGCCAATGGATGTTATCTACCTGGACTTCAAGAAGGCCTTTGACTAGGTGCTGCAGAGGAGGCCACTGAGTAAGATAAGGGCCCATGGTGTTAGAGGCAAGGTGCTAGCATGACTAGAAGCTTGGCTATCTGGCAGAAAGCAGAGAGTGGGGATTAGATTAGATTACATTACAGTGTGGAAACAGGCCCTTCGGCCCAACAAGTCCACACCGACCCGCCGAAGCGCAACCCACCCATACTCCTACATTTACCCCTTACCTAACACTACGGGCAATTTAGCATGGCCAATTCACCTGACCTGCATATCTTTGGACTGTGGGAGGAAACCGGAGCACCTGGAGGAAAACCACGCAGACATGGGGAGAACGTGCAAACTCCACACAGTCAGTCGCCTGAGGCGGGAATTGGACCCAGGTCTCAGGCGCTGTGAGGCAGCAGTGCTAACCACTGTGCCACCGTGCCGCCCACCAATAAAAGGGTCCTTCTCAGGGTGGCAGCTGGTGACAAGTGGTGTTCCTCAGGGTTCAGTGTTGGGACCACAACTTTTCACTTTATACATTAGCAATCTAGATGAAGGAACTGAGGGCATTCTGCCTTGGTTTGCAGATGGTACAAAGATAGATAGAGGTACAGGTAGCACTAAGGAGGTGGGGAAGCTGCAGAAGGATTTGGATAGATTAGGAGAGTGGGCAAAGAAGTGGCAGATGGAGTACAACATGGGCAAGTGTAAGGTCATGCACCTTAGTAGGAAGAATAGAGGCATGGACTATTTTCTAAACGGGGAGAAAACTCAGAAATCTGGAGTGCAAAGAGACTTGGGAGTTCTAGTCCAGGATTCTCTCAAGATAAACTTGTAGGTTGAGTCAGTAGTTAGGAAGGCAAATGCAATGATGGTATTTATTTTGAGAGGATTAGATTAGATTAGTTACAGTGTGGAAACAGGCCCTTCGGCCCAACAAGTCCACACCAACCCACCGGAACGCAAACCACCCAGACCTATTCCCCTACATTTACCCCTTCAGCTAACACTACGGGCAATTTAGCATGGCCAATTCACCTAACCTGCACATTTTTGGACTGTGGGAAGAAACCGGAGCACCCGGAGGAAACCCACGCAGACACGGGAAGAATGTGCAAACTCCACACAGTCAGTCGCCTGAGGCGGGAATTGAACCCGGGTCTCTGGCACTGTGAAGCAGCAGTGCTAACCACTATGCTGCCCATATAAAAACAGGGATGTACTTCTGAGGCTCTATAAGGCTCTGGTCAGACAACATATGGAGTATTATGCACAGTTATGGGCCCCATAATGTGGAATAGTCCTCCCGCACCACGAGGGGTATGTTCGAAGATGTACTGCGGAAGCCCGAAACCATGGATAAGAGTGAACCCATTCATTTAAATGGGAGATTTACCTTCCCAGTAGTCCCTGGTTCTGGAATGTTCCATGTGATATGGTCAGACTGTGGAAGACAATTCTGCAGATACGGTGGTTGTCCTGTACTGGCCCTGGAGCTTGTTCAGAAAAGATTCACCAGAATGATGCCAGGAATGAACAGCCTAACATTTGAGGAATGCTTGAGGACTTTGGGTCTATACTCAATGGAGTTTAGAAGGATGAGGGGGATCTAATTAAACTTACAGAATACTGAATGGCCTGGACAGCGTGGATGTTGGGAAGACATTTTTATTGATAGGAGAGACTAGGACCCAAAGGCATAGGATTAGAGTAAAGGGAAGGCCTTTTCGAACAGAGATAAGGAGAAACTTCTTCAGCCAGTGAGTGGTGAACCTATGGAATTCACTGCCACAGAAAGCTGTGGAGGCCAGGTCTTTGAGTATATTCAAGATGGAGATAGATAGATTCTTGAGTATCAAGGAGATCAAGGGTTATGCGGAGAAAGTGGGAGAATGGGTTTGAGAAACCTTCGCCATGCTTGAATGGCAGACCAGACTCAATGGGCTGAATGGCCTAATCTCTACTCCTATGTCTTATGGTCTTATGTTCTTTCCATCACATGGTTGAGCAGGAATCTCTCTTGTTCCTACTGCTTGCCATTAGTCTGTATTGGAAGGATTTACAGTTGATACTCAAATTCTTTGGCAGGGTTATGAACACACTTTCTTTAGCTATTCAGTGCTGGGTTGGGGTTTAGGCATATTTATCTCTTTATTACTTGTGATAGATTGACCTGGGTCACAGAACCTAATTTCTTTATGGAATTCAGCACCCCTTCCATCTCCATAGCATAATCCCATATACCAGTTTACATGATACATGCTTTCCAGTGTAATGTACATCAGACATCTGTACCAATGTTGTGCTAGACCTTCTAGCAGGATATCGCTATCAATTCTGCCACAGTCTGCATTAATTGGTCACACCAATTTTATAAGAATTGATCTTATATGATGCAAATATCCCAAGGGACCTCACGTGTTCCGAATAGGAATAATCTTCAGCAAACATTTTGCTTTCCAGGGGAGGAGAAAAATAGACAATAATATACTGGAAATTGGGAAAGACAAACAGACTTTCAGCTTCCCTGTATGGATAACAGAGGGGATTACATCCATTTATATGGCCTTTTTTATGTTCACTGTCAAGTTCAAAAGAAATAATGCTATATTTGCTTCAAACTGGAGAAAACAGATAATCTGGGTACCATAATCCCTCTGATTTTATGGGAATTATGGAAGTGTTCTAATGCAGCAAACAAAACTATTTCTCAAATGCAAATTCTCAGTTCTCTTAGCCTCTAATTGTACTTTCTTGCATCCTTCAGTTAGTTCATTGTTCACAGTTCGAGTATCACTCATACCCCACTACAATTAAATCACATTTCCATTTGGTTTATTTCCTATATTTTGTAACATAATCATTAATATTTCCCAGAATGTATTCGCCTGACTGGGAGCAGGTGGCTTAGGGATATTGTCCCGAGATTATTAATCCTGAGACCTTGCTATGGAAAATGCTTTTTGTGTCTTAAACATTAAACCATAAAATAGTGCACTGTAGTTGCAATCTAATAGGGTGGCATAGTGGTTAGTTCTACTGCCTCAGCAGTGTGAGGGACCTGGGTTCGATTCCTGCCTTGGGCTGCTGCCTGTATGGAGTTTAATTAGATTCCCTACAGCATGGAAACAAGTCCACAGTGATCCTCTTAAGAGTGACCCATTCCTGTACCCTATATTTACCCCTGACACTTATGGGCAATTTAGCATGGCAAATTCACCTGATCTGTGCATTTTTGGATTGTGGGAGGAAAAGGGAGAGGTGAATCACCTGTGGTTGATTTGATAATATCTGAGAAGCAAATTGTCTCTCACCATGATTTCAACATCATGCAGCAGCAGAAAGATGACAGAGCAGCAAAATTGCTTAGCCTGCCTACAAGGACAACATGACATATTTATAATTTTTATCAATTACGAGTGACTGAGTTAAATTGTATAAATTGAGGTTTATACTAAGTATTGTTCCACCCTTTCACTTTCTTTAAAGCAAAGTTTGATCATTCATACCTCACCTCTTCACACTAAATCCACTTTTCTGAACTTGAGAAACGAACATGTAGGTTTACACTATTCAGTTCACAAAACAAAGAGTCTATTTCTTATAGTTCCCTTGGGTCCTATTATCACATTGTGCAGTGAAGGTAAACTGCAGTTTGAAACAGACACTGTATTCTCTTCCGGGAGAACACTGAATCCGAAATCCATTGTAGATCTGAAATATGCAGCAATAATTAATATTTAAAAATAAATACTACAACCAAAGAAAGTGGAACGAGCGGAGAATGTCAAGCTGCTGGGAGTGGTCATCCACAACAAGCTTTCTTGGACTCTTCATGTGCACACACTAGTTACAAAAGCACATCAACATCACTTCTTCCTCAGGCAGCTGAGGAAATTTGGAATGGTGGCGAATACTTGTGCCAACTTTTACAGGTGTACCATTAAGTACATTCTGTCTGGATGTATCACTACCTGGTATGGCAACTGTACCATTCAAGATCAGAGACGATTACAGTGAGTGGTGAACTTGGCTTGGACAATCACAAAGGCCAACCTCCCATCTATAGAATCCATCTACCAGGCCCACTGTCAAGGAAAGGCCGCCAGCATTCTCAAAGATCCATCCCACCCTGGCAATGTTTTTCTACAACCTCTACCATCGGGGGGAAGGTACAGAAGCCTGAACACACGCACCAGCTGGTTTCGAAACAGTTTCTACCCTACTGTTGTTAGAAACTAGCATTCACCTGTACCTGTGTTTTTGTTTTTGCCGCTGTTTACCTATTATTTACTATCTATGCTACTTAACTGTGTGATCTGCCTGTATTGCTCGCAAGACAAAGTTTTTCACTGTGCCTCAGTACACGTGACAATAAATTCAATTCAATGATTGAATACATCAAAATGACTGACTATATTAATAAATGTTTGCCTGAAAGGAATCCTCTTACTTAGAACAGTTTAATTTCACAGCCAAATTAATAAGCAAATACTATTTGTGAATATGATACCTTCTTGTTAAGTTGCCTCAGATAGTTTTTCCACCTTGCATCAAGTTGAAGGGTGGGGTGATACTGGGGCAGAATTTGTGGGTTATGGTTTGGATTCTGATACTTGTTTTTGCTGATGAAAGAAATTAACTGAAGACTGTAACAACACTGAGTTTGGGAAACTCTCTGTTGCCCAGTTTGTACTTATAGCCATTTCTAGTTTGCTCACTCAAATGTCAGTCAGCTGGGCAATCTTAGAGTTGGGAAAATAACCATTTTCAGACGTTTTAAGGACTCCATAAGCCATTTCATTTGGGGAAACAAATTGACAAAAACTCATGTGTTCAGCAGAAGATAATGAACAATCTGAAGCAAAACAAGATTCATTGTATGATAATAAAATGAATTAAAATCTCTGCTGTGATGCTCTACCTGCAGAAATAGCACAAAACCTGTTCTTTTTTCCATTAATGGCTTAAAAATTGATATTTGTTCAATTTGATACAATATACTTGCAACATCAAAATATCTTTTGAAGAGAAGAAATTATTCATCAATGTTTTTATATATGTGTGTGTATCATTATGTATATTGAAAAATAAGATATGAAAGCATTCTGGAAATTATTTTTGTAGTTACATTTATTGTAAATATACTTAAAATTATTACTTATCAGATATGAGTCATCCTCTACAATCACCATTGATTTTCCTAAACAGGTTATTGCAAGCTTACCAGACATTGGTGAGTTGCCAATATATTTGGCTTAAATGGTTGTTGCTAGATGTGGAAGTGGTTAATGCACTGACAGAGAATACTCTGCCTGATAGCTTACTGGAATGCTTCAGGTTTATTTTTGTGCAGTCGTGTCATGGGTACAGAAATGGAGGATAGCGTACGGTAAGTGACTGAGGTTCTTTCACACAATAAAAAGAATGACTGGAGTTTACTGTCATTCACAAGATATTCAGTTATTCTGTCAGCACAGAACTCCAGGAAAAAATCTCAGGTGCTGCCTTCTGGGAAAAAAAGCTTTCCGTGCCATTGCTATTCAATTATCCTTTCACAAAATATTAGATTACTATCCATCAGCTTGAGATGCTGGAATTCAAACCCTTGCTTGTCATATTGATGGGTCGGTCAGATAGCACAGTAAGAGGAAAAGGAGCTTACAAGCAAAAGCACTAGACTGTCAGGAGACCATGGTTCACAGTTGCTGCATGTAAAGGTAAATTTACTCACCATAATCCCAATGGGCTGCTCTCAAATCAGCGTAAGAACTGGCGGTGACTTAACCCAAGGGTCATTACTCCTCAGGCAAGGCTCCTTCACGGTAACCTCAGCTAGTAAAGAAATTGAACCCAACATAGGGACAAATTACAGCAGGCGATGGAATGTGTACTGAAAACAAAAAATGCTGGAAATCACAGTGGGTCAGGCAGCATCCATGGAAAAAGAGCATGCTAACATTTCGAATCCAACTACTCTCAGTGTGCTGCAGTGCTCCAGCAAATCACAGCGCAAACTGAGGGAACAACATCTCATCTTCAGATTAGGCAATTATAACCTTCTGGACTTAATATTGAGTTCAACACCTTCAGATTGTGAGCCCATTCCCATTCCTTCCCTTTCTTTACTTGTTACATTCTCTGTCCCCATGTCCTCTCTCTCCTTCTACTGTTGCATAAATGCTGCCCCCACCACATTTCATGTCAGCTCTGATGAAGAGTCATCTAGACTTGAAATATTAGCTTGCTCTCTCTCCAAGTATGCCATCCAATCTATTGTGATTTCCAGCAATTTTTGTTTTCAGAAATTGCATCCGTGCTGTGGCCTCATTCTGCATTATGAACCAGCTGTCCAGCCAACTAAGCTAACCAATCCCCATTGCTTTACTTGCTGCATGCACAGCTCAGAGTACAGACTCTGAGAGGAGATGGGAGGAGGACAGTGAGGGAGAGATACAATGGTATTGTCCATGCCTCAATCATAACTGAACTATTTCAATGAGCAATATCCCAGGTCGCCCTCAGAATAATGCCACGCAGCATCCACTTTGTCGGGTGCCTCCTAAGCTTCCTATATTGTACCAGAAATTCTGGCTTGTCATCTTTCCCATATCTACTCACATATATTTCACAGGAAAGATCATTTATGGCACTGAACAACATAGGGTCGGATGATGTGGAGTCTGTGTGGGTGGAATTGAGAAACCACAAAGGCAAAAAAAACCATAATGGGAGTTATGTACAGACCTCCTAACAGTGGTCAGGACCAGAGGCGCAACATGTACCGGGAAATAGAAAAGGCATGTCAGAAAGGCAAGGTCACGGTGATCATGGGGGACTTCAATATGCAGGTGGACTGGGTAAATAATGTAGCCAGTGGATCCAAAGAAAAGGAATTCATGGAATGCTTACAGGATGGCCTTTTGGAACAGGTTGTCATGGAGCCCACAAGGGAGCAGGCTATTCTGGACCTAGTGCTATGTAATGAACCAGACTTTATAAAAGATCTTAAAGTAAGGGAACACTTAGGAAGCAGCGATCATAATATAGTAGAGTTCAGTCTGCAGTTTGAAAGAGAGAAGGCAAAATCGGATGTAATGGTGTTACTGTTAAATAAAGGTAATTATGAGGGCATGAGAGAGGAACTGATGAAAATAGACTGGAAGCAGAGCCTAGCAGGGAAGACAGTAGAGCAAAAATGGCAGGAGTTTGTGGGTATAATTGAGGACACTGTACAGAGGTTCATCCTCAAGAAAAGAAAGATTATCCGGGGAGGGATTAGACAGCCACGGCTGACAAAGGAAGTCAGGAAATGTATCAAAGAAAAAGAGAGATTCTATAAAGTGGCCATGAGCACTGGGAAATCAAAAGATTGGGAAGCCTACAAAAACAAACAGAGGATAACAAAAAGAGAAATAAGGAAGGAGAGGATCAAATATGAAGGTAGGCTAGCCAGTAATATTAGAAATGATAGTAAAAGTTTCTTTCAATACATAAGAAACAAACGACAGGCAAAAGTAGACATTGGGCCACTTCAAACTGATGCTGGAAGGCTAGTGATGGGAGATAAGGAAATGGCTGGAGAACTTAATAAGTACTTTGCGTCAGTCTTCACAGTGGAAGACATGAGTAATATCCCAACAATTAAAGTGATTCAGGGGCTGAGTTGAGTATGGTTGCCATTACAAAAGAAAAGCTAAAAGGTCTTAAAATTGACAAATCTCCTGGCCCCGATGGGCTACATCCTAGAGTTCTGAGGGAGGTGGCTGAGGAAATAGCAGAGGCGTTGGTTGAGATCTTTCAAAAGTCACTGGAGTCAGGGAAAGTCCCGGATGATTGGAAGATCGCTGTTATAACCCCCTTGTTCAAGAAAGGATCAAGATAAAAGATGGAAAATTATAGGCCAATTAGCCTAACCTCGGTTGTTGGTAAAATTCTAGAATCCATCGTTAAGGATGAAGTTTCAAAATTTTTGGAAGAGCAGGGTCGGATTAGAACAAGTCAACATGGATTTAGTAAGGGGAGGTCGTGCTTGACAAACCTTTTAGAATTCTTTGAAGAGGTGACGAGTAGGTTAGACCAGGGAAACCCAGTGGATATGGTCTATCTAGACTTCCAAAAGGCCTTTGATAAGGTGCCACACGGGAGGCTGCTGAGTAAGGTGAGGGCCCATGGTATTCGAGGTGAGCTACTGGCATGGATTGAGGATTGGCTGTCTGACAGAAGGCAGAGAGTTGGGATAAAAGGTTCTTTTTCGGAATGGCAGCTGGTGACAAGCGGTGTCCCGCAGGGTTCAGTGTTGGGGCCGCAGCTGTTCACATTATATATTAATGATCTGGATGAAGGGACTGGGGGCATTCTAGCGAAGTTTGCCGATGATACGAAGTTAGGTGGACAGGCAGGTAGTACTGAGGAAGTGGGGAGGCTGCAGAAGGATCTAGACAGGTTGGGAGAGTGGTCCAGGAAATGGCTGATTAAATTCAACGTGAGCAAATGTGAGGTCTTGCACTTTGGAAAAAAGAATACAAGCATGGACTACTTTCTAAACGGTGAGAAAATTCATAAAGCCAAAGTGCAAAGGGATCTGGGAGTGCTAGTCGAGGATTCTCTAAAGCTAAACATGCAGGTTGAATCCGTGATTAAGAAAGCGAATGCAATGTTGTCATTTATCTCAAGAGGGTTGGAATATAAAAGCAGCGATGTGCTACTGAGCCTTTATAAAGCTCTGGTTCGGCCCCATTTGGAGTACTGTGTCCAGTTTTGGGCCCCACACCTCAGGAGGGACATACTGGCACTGGAGCGTGTCCAGCTGAGATTCACACGGATGATCCCTGGAATGGCAAGTCTAACATACGAGGAACGGCTGAGGATCCTGGGATTGTATTCATTGGAGTTTAGAAGGTTAAGGGGAGATCTAATAGAAACTTACAAGATAATACATGGCTTGGAAAGGGTGGACGCTAAGAAATTGTTTCCATTGGGCGAAGAGACTAGGAGCCATGGACACAGCCTTAGAATTAGAGGGGGTAAATTCAGAACAGAAATGCGGAGACATTTCTTCAGCCAGCGAGTGGTGGGCCTGTGGAATTCATTGCCGCGGAGTGCAGTGGAGGCCGGCACGCTAAATGGCTTCAAGGCCGAGATTGACAAATTCTTGATGTCACAAGGAATTAAGGGCTATGGGGAGAATGCTGGTAAGTAGAGTTGAAATGCCCATCAGCCATGATTAAATGGCGGAGTGGACTCAATGGGCCGAATGGCCTTACTTCCGCTCCTATGTCTTATGGTCTTATGGTCTTATACAACAACCAGTGGGAACAGAAATCATGCCTACTGTCTCCCTATGCCTTCACTCTGTTGAGAGTGTGTTGCTGGAAAATTAACTAATAATTAACTACAATTAACTAACACAGGGCGACAGTGAGGTCTGCAGATGCTGGAGATCAGAGTTGAGAGTGTGTTGCTGGAAAAGCACAGCAGGTCAGGTAGCATCCAAGGAGCAGGAAAATTGATGTTTCAGTTCGGAGCCCTTTATCAGGAATAACGAAGGGCTCCGGCCCAAAATGTCGATATTCCTGCTCTTTGGATGCTGCTTGACCTGCTGTGCTTTTCCAGCAACACACTCTCAACTCTGATCTCCAGCACCTGCAAACCTCACTGCCTCCCTGTGTTAGTTAATTGTAGGAGTTCCAGTGGCTCCTGGGTAAGAGTAGCTCATCAAGCAAGCACTTGATGTCGGATCTCTTGAATCCATGTGATACCATCCTACACAAGGCTTTACATTAACCAACGAGCAATCATGAAGTTGGTTCCAGATTCTGAAATCATGCTCTGTAATTTTGGTATATAAAGGGACCTTTTGTCCACTCAACTGAGCAAAAAATATCTATGAATACGGTTTCAAAGAAGAACAGAAAGGTTGTCTTTGGTGTTCTGCTTAATTCTTCTCCCTGATATATCACAAAAATGGATGATCTGGCCACTATGACCTTCTGAGGTTACCATCAAGGTCCCACCATCTCAACCTCACCCCTTGCCTGAAGCAAGGTGATCATCAAGTTAAATTTGCCACCAGCCATAGAGTCATAGAGCAGTACAGCACGGAAACAGACCCTTCGGTCCAACTTGTCCATGCCGACCAGATATCCTAAATAAATTTAGTCCCATTTGCCAGCATTTGGCCCGTATTACTCTAAACCCTTCCTATTTCATCGCTCTCTATCTACTGAAAGAGCAAATGTATGGTCCTCTGGGACCACTGTGCCTTTACCTTTATTTACGATTTATGGGAGCTTGCTCTGCACACTTTGGCTGTCATATTTCCTACATTGAAACTACACTTCAAACGATTTCAGGGGTGGGAAACTGTTTTGAATATCCTATGGTGAAAGGTACAGCTAAATGCAAGTTTTCTTTTGTATGTATGTGCCCTACTTTTGGCAGTGCTTGCTGTTTTTGTCATTTACTACTCCTTTGATGTAAGTATTCATAAATGAGCGCCATCAGTAAAAACTCAGATCTATAATATTGCTTAAAGGATTAAAAATCTTTTCATTGCCCAGTTGCCTTCCCTTGTATTCACATCAACATAATAGCACTGATTATATAAATCTGAATATCATTACTTAATGCTTTAAAGGTAAAGGTATAATTTTCAGATTTTTGTAAGTGTGTGGTAACCAACATACCATCCCCTACCACCGAGAAATCTCACTCTGTTGTGCACCAACAGCATGTTCAAAAGCCAGTAGGAGGAAGTCGGGGAGTTTCAATGCCTCTAGCCGACTTGGACACTAGCATCTGAAGTTGCTGGATGATACTGGCCAACCAGAGGCCAGCTGCCTCTGGGTCTTAAGGACCACTGGCTGGGCTACTCCTTGGGAGATCCAGTAGTGACAGTAGGCAAGTTGATGTTTTAGATTTTATTAGTAGGCATAGGCACGGGTGGGGTAATTGTGGGGAAGAGAGGAAGAGGATGAAAAGGAATAACAATGATAAGGGCTAAGGTGTGGTCGCCAAAGAACAGAGCAAATGGAATCCTCACTCAATCTGGCAGGAAAGTTGCTGTGGTTTCCCCAGTTGAGAAATGGTGATGGGTTGAAGCCCCAATGTGGCCATTAATTGACTATTGGTAGGCTTTAATTGGTGGTGGGTCAAGAAGGGGATGCAGGGACCTTCTCACCTTCAACCCAATTGCAGAGGTGGCAAGGAGGGTCTGTCTAGAGCCAAGGTGCACTCTTATTTCTTCTTTTTGTCACCTCCTTTGCCATCCCTACATTCAGAACTTCTGTTCCACTGTAAACACGAGTCCTTGTAATCCTGTCCTGTTTAAAACACAAACATTTTGAAGAGCTTATGTCTTTTTTTTCCAACTTCCCCTTGAAAGAAATCAGTGGCCTTGACGGATTTTTACTGCAATGCTCCTGCACCAAAATTATGAGTGCAATTACTCAGGGGTTTTTAATCAATTAAGCTGATCAAGTCACTATTGACAAGATTAATTTCAAATGCACCACTTCAGAGAAATTAACAAATGCTAGATGCCAGCACTTCATGATGCAGATACTTCACAGGGATTTCTCCCTTCTGAACTCAGCAGCCCTAGACTGAAAATCACACCCTGGTGAGCCCACTAACTCATGGCCTTTGCATTTTCAGATTTACTTCAACACAAAAAAAAGTCAAATGCAATTTATTTTCAATGTTGTTACCAAAGAGGCCAGAGAATATTCAAATTTTATTAAACAATTTACCTGGACTCTGCCTTCTCATTTCTTGGTTAGAATATATTGGTCATGAAATTGTAATGCAAGTAATTTGACTTTGGGTGTAAGCATAAAAGATTTCGATATTGATTCAGTCATCTGTTATACATCTTTCCCAACTTCCTTTCAAGTCATTGAGAAGAAAATCAGCCAAAGCAACAATTAACCCTATTGTGTTAAAGTAGCACACAATTCTGTATTTCAATGCTAATTGTAGCTTAAATCTAATTTTTGACATTCAGATTTATATAAAAAAAAGCAAAAGGCAAGAATGAATGGTTTATGAAAGCCTTTCAGATTAATCTGAGAAGTGGGATCAATTGAAGGAGTTCATTGCTCAATTATAATTGCTACCTTGTGCTGCAAAGCCCTATTAAGTATTCAAGTAACTCTGAAGGTACTCACACTGTTGTCAAATGTTCACCACTGTTCAGTGGCCAATTGCTAGAAAGCTTGTACATATGATGACAGAATTGACTGCAATTACTGGAGAAACTCAGCAGGTCTGCCAACATTTGTTGAGAGAGAACAGAGTTGATGTTTCGAATCCAGTAACCCTCCTTCCCAGATGTCGCCAGACCTGCTGAGTTTCACCAGTAATTTCTGTTTCTCTTTCAGATTTCCAGCATCCACAGTTCTTTGTTTTATTTTAGAATTGACTGTGCTATCCATCATGCTCCTGGAGCTACTAGCATTCACTTTATAGGTTCATGCACAAAGAAGAGTCAGTATTTTTTATAAAAAGAGGAGAACAAAAAAAAAGCCTTCTCAACCAAACCAATTTGACATGCATTTGGAGTACAAGCCAGTTTATGAAACATTATTAAATGTTGCGCACCATAAATTGATTTTCATTGTTCATGGGAAAAGGTGTGTAAAGTTTTCCTTGTGACTTATTCTGCCGACAGTCACCTCTTAGACAAACAGAGCGGTGCTCTCTTCTGCCAAATCTTTTCACTGTTTCCAGCACTGTACCTCAGCTTTAAAGAAAAATACACATCCTCTGTTAGCCGGCTGCATGTTCTATTTCCATCAGACTATCAAAGAGGCCCAGGGGATGCAACAGCAGTAATTTTTTCCATGCTGTGAGCGAGACTGTTTGGTTTATGGGCCTAATTCAGCTGCCAAGAAAATACCATGGATATTCCCTTAAAGGGACATATTAAAGGATTCGCTGTGGCAGTGCTTAAGAAAAGAAAGTTAAAAACGACAAACAAACAGCATTGTGCCATAATGTTGAAGTTAGTTTTGATGCACTTGGTCAATGAATTGCATAGCTGTAGAAGTCAGCCACTATTTTATTTATAAACAATTAAATATATCCTTGCAGTGAAGAGCCCAAAATTAATTTGTATGTTTAGAGGCCTTTGAGGGACGGTGGTTAGGTTTGTTCTTCCTCTGAAAGTAACTTCTGGTGATGCCGTGCGACCTTGTATGTTGTGTTACTCCAGCTTAATTTATCTCAAACAAATGCATTTGAAGGCAATAATTGAATATTTTCAGATAGCGAGTACACAGCGGCAATCCATTTTTCACTGCCATTAAGAAAGCAAATATATTTCCAGTATTTCCCTCAGACGTCATTTAAAACTTCTACATCATCTTTAGCACAAACCATTGTGGAAATTAGACAGCTCAGAACTGCCTGCAATGCAGTTCCTCTCCACAAACCTTCATTCATAGAATCCCTACAATGTGTTGCCCTATCCCAGCAACCCTACATTCCTCATGGTTAATCCACCTAACCTGCATATCCCTGGACACTAGGGGCAATTTAGTGTGGCCAATCCAGACAACCCACGGATCATAGAATCCCCACAGTGTGGAAGCAGGCCATTGGGCCCATCAAGTCCACACCCGATTCCTGATTAAGGGCTCCTGCCTGAAACCTTGATTTTCCTGATTCTCGGATGCTGCCTGACCTGCTGTGCTTTTTCAGCACCACTTTCATCTTGATTTGGCCCATCTAGTCCATACCAACCCTCTGAAGAGCATCCCACCCAGACCCACCCTATCCCTGTAACCACTAATCCACCCTGTCTGCACACCCCAGGACACTATAGGCAATTTTAGCACGGGGTCTAGAGTATGGTGCTGGAAAAGCACAGCTGGTCAGGCAGCATCCAAGGAGCAGGAGAATCAGCATTTCAGGCAAGAGCCATTCATCAGGAATTCTCCTGCAGCACCGAGCCACCGTGTTGACCATTTCTTAATTACAACTTTCTTGCCCTCTCATGCAGGTGCCATAGTGGCTCAGTGGTTAGCACTGCTGCCTCACAGCTCCAGGGACCTGTGTTTGATTCCAGTCTCGGGCAACTCTCTGTGTGGAATTGTACATTCTCCCTGTGTCTGTGTGGGTTTCTTCCCATGGTCCAAAGATGTGCAGGTTAGGTGAATTGGCCATGCTAAATTGTCCACATTGCTCAGGAATGTATAGGTTAGGTGCATTAGTCAGGGGAAATGTAAGGGTAATGGGTCTGGTTGTGATACTCTTTGGAGGGGTGGACCGAAGGGCCTGTTTCCACACTGTAGGAACTCTAAATCTGATTCATGTGGTTGATGTTCTTCTCCAAACCTCCCTCTCTTGTTGCTCGAGCTCCAGGTGCATCACTTACAAGCACGTTGTCCTAGACGCATCTACATCAATTTAAAAACTCTTTCAGTTTCCAACTGTAAACTATTCTTTTCCACAACACACAACTTAAAATTCTTTGTAGTATCTCTTACGTTGCTCACACAGTCGAAAGACACTTAAAACCACAGTTTAGAATGATTCAACCAAACTTCTTTATTTATCTTACCTTCTCTCTTGTTCCTTTTCATCTTGATGATGAATTTGCTCTTTTAGCTAAGGACTATAAGAGAAAAGAATTCTTACAGAACCCAGCTTTTGATAGCTCAGCTCTAATAAGAAGTTTGATGAAGAGATCAATTGAAGCAAGGAAGAGAGAATTAAATTATTCTGTGAAAAGAGCAATTGTACAGGGTCATGGAGAGAAGCAACAGAATAGCTCCAGAGTGAATTGTTTATTTAGAAACCTAGCACAGACACAGAGGGCTGAATGGTCTTCTTCTATGGTGTAACTATGTGATTGTGTGATCATAACTATCATGACAGGGAGATTGCTTTACAGTGATTGCTTTAATGAGAAAAATTCAATTTTTATCACATAAGATTTGGGGAATTTTTACTGGTAATTTGGGATGCCATTTTTAACTCTGCTTAAAAGTTAAGTTTATGAATATGTTCATCCTAATTTTATTACTTGGCTAGGACACATACCAACGTTTTGGGATCATGTTTTGCTCTTGACACTATGATTCCTTTCTCCTGATTTCTACTTCCTCAAAGTAGATAGAGGACCAGGAGAGGCTCATGAAGACAGGGTTTAATTTTTTTTTAGTCAGGTTCCTTCTGAGACATGCTTCATTCAACCTCAAAATTCAACACCTCGCTCTGCACTGGTGCTATCAGACTGCAATTTATAGCACTGGGTTGCAACTTACTCAGTCCTCCATGTCACACACACCAAAGGTGTAACATTTACAGTGGATTAACCCAAAAACAAAATGAATGGCAGAAAATTGCATCCTGGTCAAGGAACCAAAACAAAATAGTCCAAAGTATTAGAAGCAAGATGAAATATGAAAAACAAGGGAGGTTGCAATAAAGATTTAAGAGAACAAGAAGACCCTTCAGTTATGTAGAGAGATTGGAAAGACAGGAGATATTCTCCCCGGAGAAGAGAAATTTGAAGGAAATTTGACACAGATATGTAAGGCCAGGGGACATCCTGGAAGAGTAAATGTTGTGAAACTCTCCTTGGTGGCAAAAGGGTTGCGAACTGGGGCAGGGACACTGCTTTAGGGTGAATGACAAGAGAATCAAAGTGAGAGAAAAACATTTACACAATGTGTGATTAGGATCTGGGATGCACTACCAACGAACATGGTGGAAGCAGATTCAGCTACAGCTTTCAATATAGCATTGGAGAATATATGAAGAGAAAATAGTTGGAAAACTAGCGGGAAAAGGCAGAAAAGTGGGACTGTCTGAGTTGCTCTTGGAGGGAGCCAAAATGGTCTGAATGATCTGCTACCTGCGCTATAAATATTCCATCATTCTATGAACGGTCAAGAATGGTTGACTATGGTAAAGAATAAACCATAAAAATAAAATTATGCTTCAATGGAATGAAATAAAAGTTGAAAATATTTTTTTTGAAAAGGAGCACGGACACCTAGATTGTTCGGAATGTGGAATGCATTGCCAAGTGATTGAGGTGGTTGGCAAAGACACATTTGGAAAGCTCCTAGATATTCATATGAATGAGGACAGAATAGAAAGATATGTGATAGCCTTTGTGAGTAGGGCTGGGAGGATGCTTGCATGACACATTGACAGCAGCATAGACCAGATAAACCCAATGACTGGTTTCTATGTTTGAAAAAAGTCAAGCTGAAGGAAAAAGCAAAATTTCATAAACCTAACTTTCGCAGAGTGTTTGAACTTGTTTTTATATTTCTCGAGACCAGGTAAAATCTGCCAGTACTGCAACACAGCGAAGCAATAAAAAAAATAAAACCATCTAACCCTGCTGTTCCTACAAAATATATACCTAAACTGATGTGTACATGAAAAGCTATAGCAAAACGTACAGTGGTGTTTAGTAAGTTGACTCTCTTAGTGTTATTATCAGAAACCTTGGAATGGAATCTGTCACTTTTGTTTTCCATGCCCATCAGGCTTATTTTGTAGTCAGTTGGAGCTGAGCACATGTCTTTGACAAATGTGTTCCATCTTTTCTCATGCAGAAGCGCATCCTTTAAAGGAGAAGAACTGAGACTCACTCAAATTCAGTTAGTCAACTGCAAGACTGGCTTCCTTCAACCACCTGCAAAGCAGCATTAACACTTACCATCCTGACTTTTGGTGGAGTTGTCAACACTGCTGAGTCTATTTCTGGGAGATTTCATTTCACAACGTCCCTCAACCTCCCAAAACTCACATAATTGATCCATTTCCTGGACACACGGCTTTCCCACCACCAATATGAAGGGACTTTTTGTCAAACAATTGGCTTTTAGCAAAACATCCCTTTCTTCCTATTTTCAATATCTTTCCAACCAATAATTAAAATCACTCAAATAAAATTAAAGCACTTCTTTCTTTGATTAATTTTCTTTGAATGATTTTTCTCACATGTTGTGTCTCGGAGATTGATCTTCAGTTCACCACCTTTAAGTTTCCCTCCAAGCCACTCACCATCCTGTCTTGGAAATATATCACCGTACCTTCACTGTCGCTGAGTCAAAATCCTGCAATTCCCTTCCTAATGGCATTATGGGTCAACCCACAGCTGGTGGACTGCAGCAGTTCTAGAAGGCAGCTCACCAAGGGCAACTAGGGACGGGCAATAAATGCTGGCCAGCCAGCAATGCCCACATCCCACAAAACAAATAAAGAAAAGAAAAAGTTCCTGTAGGATTGGAAACCCTAGGTCCAAACTAAAGGAGATGGGTTGGTTGATATGATTTCTTGGGTCAAAGTCCACTGTAAATATGATATGGTCTGAGTGCTGCCTTTATAATTGATCACACAACATAAAGCACAAAGATTGTGTTGTTGTTGAGATAGTTATCTTTAAGTTTATAAACAGCACTAAGTACATACATTGCTATAATATTACAGCTTATTGCAATATTATAGTTACTGATGTTACTGTACATTACATTAACACAATTGACTGACTGAACACACCACACTGAGTTCATTGCACTGAGAACGTGACTGAAGACAAGATGAGCACATGATGAAACATTGCACTTGTCTTCAGTCACATTCTCAGTGCAATGAGCACATTATGTAACATTGCACTTCGTTATGTCATGCAGTTGTCTGAAAGTTACTCAACTCACCTGATCTGGAATCTGTGGAATAATTCATTTCCTTCAGCAATGAGAAACTAATGATGGATATTTCTGTTGGAAAACATAATTTCTGAACATTTTCTTTACAATCGGAATTTCTTTGATAGAGACTGACAAATCTTTTTAGAAATAACAGGTATGTAGTTAGCCAGACTCCCTTAGCCTCTTTCTCCACAGACAATTGGTTATTTAGCGTTGGGAGAGTACCATTGGGTATCAAGCACAGCAGAGTTAAGGATGCACGTCCAAACCTCTGCCAGAACAGGAACTGAACTGACACAAACGCCATTATCTAAGCCTCATGATAATCAGCCAACTCAATTGCCAGCCCTCAGTAGAGACAATGGGGAAGCTTGTCACCCATGAAAACATTGGCTGTGCATGGGATGGTGGATTTAATCTGTGGGGTTCCTGATCAGAGTTGATTAGCGGTAAATTGCAAATGCAAAGGATCCTCCACAACCTACGCCAGTGGGGCACTTTTAAGTATGTAGATCAGGCTCCAGTTACATCATTGCAACTTATCATCTATTTTTACCAGAGGCCTGAGCTGGGGGATAATGGCAATTTCCCAGCCAGGTCAAATGTAATGGCAATAGGAGCCAGATTCTGAAAACAAGCAGTATTGTGAATATTTTACCATTTGTTTTTGTGGGGCATGTAATAGATGAGGAGGAGGTGTGCATTCTAGGCCTCGATGGAAAACTTTCACCTCTCGCATCCTCACTTCTCCCCTGTCCTCTGACCAACTTTCATCTCATTCAGCCCCTACACCCCCTTATTTTGAGACAGAGACGATTGCGAACATTCAGGGATGTTCACGTATGGGATGCCAACAAGGCCTGACCAGGTAGTATTAATGGAGCCTCTCACTCCTGCGTGGATTCAGCCTGATTGCTCGGCCGTTTTCTTGCCGAGGAGATGAAAAGTGACTCCAAATTGGAATCTCAGTTCTCGTTATTCAAAGGGTTTGTAAGTCAAATAGATCCAGTGCTGGCCTGGAATGAAGATTTCAAAGCTGACATTAGTGAGATGGAAATGTCAGCTGATGAATGGAACCACTATAGCTCTTGCCTTATCAGCTGCTTCAGATGTCTCCCGAATGACAGAAACCGGACCCAGTTCCAGTGAAGCCAAGCCAATAGCATTATGTTATACAGTATGTACTGTAAAGTTGGAACTTTCCATGCTGCCAGCACATTCCCACTCCCAATGGGCTTGTGCCTCATTTTTAATCAAGTCCATCAGCCTAATGATCACCTTAACTTATCAAACACACTAACCAAGTGATTTCTAACAGGGGACAGTTATCTGGCTAGCTGGCTGGTTGCTAATGCAGAGTGACCTTAACAGCGTGTGGTCAATTCCTGCACCAGATGTGGCTACCATGACAATCTCTCCTTGTCAACCTCTCTCCTTGGGTTAAACCACTATCAATCAACTCTCTCACTCAAGAGAGAGCAGCCTTATGGTCTGGCAAGACTATGGTGACTTTACCCTTTATCCTATTGAAAGAATATTTTTCTCCGTGTATTCAACATTTGTAACCCACTCTCAATTGCCACTTGAGGAAGTGGTGGTGAACTGCTGCGGTCAGTTTTGGTGGCAGTGTTTCCATAGGATTGGCTGCAGCAGAACGACTTGCTGGGGCATTTCAGAGGACAATTAGGATTCAATCACATGGCTGTTGGTGGGGAGTAAAAGATGGCAGATTTTCTTCCTTAAGGGACATTGGGAGACAAGCTGGGCTTTTATGACAATATGGTAGCTTAGAGCTTACCATTACCGAAATTTACTGTGGATTTATTTAATAAATCAAATTTAAATTGACCGAGTGACATGGTGGGACTTTAACTGTGAACTGGATCTTATCGGGCATTGTGGCTCCTGACCCTTGGTTAAAAAGTCAAGGGGAAAGTCAAGTCTGCCCAGGGGGATAATAGCTGCCCCTGGTCATTTAATGGCTGACTGTCTGGGAGTACAGTGGCAGTGGGTTTGTTCTCACTACAGGCACAAGATCAGCAGCTCTTCAGCACTGTCAGAGCCCAGGGTGGTCACTGAAGGTACGCGTCTTGGGAGGTGAATTGTATTTGGGAGGTATTGGTGGCCATTTCTGAGTGACAAGCTGATGGGCCCCAGTAAGTGTGTGACACTTGGGGTCTGGAAGGCCATGGAGGATGAAATGGGTAGCGTCTGATAGGAAGTCCTTGATTGAGTCCCTGTTCTCCCCAGATACCACCCATGCCCCCTCACTCCCTTACCTTCTACCAGCCTGCACAGGGAAACCTCCCAAACCATTCACGCCACCTTGTAAAGTTGTAATGGAAGCAGATGAGTGATGGGTTAACCAGCACCTTCTCAAGGGCAAGTAGGGTTGGGCAATAAATGCTGGCCCAGCCAGTGGCACTCACATCCTCTGACCATATAAACAAATGGCTCCAATATGGGTGTTATAAGCCCTCACCCTCCAAGCCACTGCACGTGTAGATTAATATTTAGTTGCTCATCTCTGGATTATCAATCCAGATCTCTGGATTACAAATTCACTAACATAACCTAATCTGGAATCCTGTATTTCCCTCCCTCATAGCTTTGTGGCTGTACCTAAACCACACAGACTGCAGCAGTTCAAGAGGGGTCTCACTGCCGCCTTCTCTCAGGAAATTGGGCAGGCAACCCAAACTAGCTTTCCCAGCAACATTTACCTACAAATAACAAGAAAGAGCCATAACCACTATGCCGCAGCATCCTGTAGATCACTTCAAATCATGTGCTTTATTTTTAATAGCATGAGCCCTTTCATCCATTTAATGAAGGCCCTCCTCCCAAAATAGAATTCAGTGATCAAGATCTATCTGCATAACTTGAAAAATGAAATTGCCCTTTGGGTAATGAGTTGGGAAAATAGCTACCATTATTAATGAGCTGATAAAATTGGAAAGTTGTTTGGGTTTTGAAAAGTGTGGGTGTAGATTTTTGCCTTTACCAGCTGGCATTAAGCTTCATCCAAGTCGAGAGGGTTAAGGATAAGCTTGAGGTAATAATTGCTCTCCTGCAACACGCACACACTATTGACCTTGCATTAATGGTCATTGATGGAAGTGATATTGAACTGGTTTCTTGCAGTCCCCTTCACCTGAATTCATTCCCTGTTCTCAACATACAAAACACAGCAGAAGAAAGGTCAAAAATCTGCACCACGCTTTCCTACCACAACATTTTGCCATCGGATTATTCTTTATGGAGAAAAACATGGAATATCCATGCTTTTCCATCGAAGGGAGTAATGTCACTCCCCTGTGCTAAAGCTTTGACTGATGATGAGGTAACCACAGCACTATTCAAGACGCACATTAATTAAATGGGCAAGAGGTATCATAAGGCAGAAATCTGCACTCCCAAACTGCCAGGCACAGAAAATGTTTCAGTGGTTTCCTTGGTTTGTGGCTCTAGGCTGCTTCAAAGAAATCATTACTTTTTTGAAAAACACAATATTTTCAACCCGTAGCCTTGAATATTCCTTTTATGATTTTCAGGATCTATTCTTTTCCAAACAACACACAGATTTTGGTCACCTAGTAGTTCTTATGGGCGAGAATGTGGCAAATATTTGATTTTTAAAAAAAACATTGATGTTTAGAAATTGAGAAATCAGTTAGGAGAATGCACCTCAGAAAGAACACAGATTTTTTTTGACCCTTCATCAGTGACCTTCAGCCTTCCTAACTTCCTCTTTCAGAACATTTTCTGTGCATTTTGGCTGTTTTCTGTTGAACATTTTCGGTTTATTTCTCTCCACAGAACTATTTTGCCCCCACCTTGCTTTTCATAAAATCTTGAGTTTTTATGGGTGAATGAGTTTTTAAACATCTCTGAGGCTGTGATTGCAGAAATGGGCTGTTCTCTCAGACAGTCCACACCCACGGGTCCAGCTCTGTGCATTCCTCCTCTTCAATAAATCACAGGCCTGTATTTTGACAGCAGTCCATGGATTCCAAAGTGGATCTGTCAGACAACCTGCAGGATTAAACACGGTGAAGGGCTAAGAATCTGGTGCAAAAACAAAACTGAGATAAAGGTATCAATACATGAGGGAAACACTGCTTATGTTCAAGCATGTTGAACATTCTTGTGGTCTGTCGGCTGAGGCACATGAATTCCCATCACTTCAGATGCACTCTTGATCAGCTTGCAGCTGTCTTACTGGGTGGGATTTTCTGCTGTTGAATGGTGTGTTGCCATACCACTGAGAGATCAACTATCTATATCGCTACACTGTCCAAGTGCGCCTGTTTCAACAATTCAATATCTGAATACTGAAAAGCAAAGAGCTGTGCTTGTCTATTCAGCAGTTAGGTACAGAATGTGCAAAATAATAGATTCATTGAGTCCGACTTGCCCATTATAATAGAAACCAAACTACAAGTACCTCCCGCTCTCCTTAACGTGTGGCAACTTCTTACATTCTGATCCCTTTGCTTTAACACTCAGGTAGGGAGTTAAAGAGATCAGTTTTTCCTCTCTTTTTTACTTCCATGAAGTGTACTCAATACAAACTGAAATGTTAGTCTAACATCTTGCTAATGCCGCAGAGAGATTAGCAAAAGCAGTTTACAGGCTGCAGCATATTTTGTCCAGAGAGTCCTGCTCATATCCAGAAATTAGTGAACTGAGGTTACAGAGTTCTCAGACGTTGTAACAAACCTTGAGTGCCTTCATCTGGTACTTCCAAAAAGTAGGGACTTTATTTTCTAATGTGGAAATTTTAACTCTCATGGATCCTTAGGAGAAATTGCTCCTGGGTGTGGTTGATTAGAGCAAAGCCAAAGTCAAGTTCCATTCTTGTGTGGTCTTCTTTGCACAGAGATGTCTATGTGCTCAACTAATGCTTCATTCTGGCCAGAAAGGTAGCGAAGGCAGACTGTGAACATAGCCAGCGCAGTGCAGGGGGATAAGACTGTAAGAGTTTAGTAAGGGATAAGACCATGGAGAGAATTGAGCATAAGGAAGATCATTTATTTTTTGATTCAGATGAAGGGTCAAGCAAACAGCACCATGGACTATTCACTCAAAAAAAGCAATGTGCAGCTCAGAGTTGGACAATTTTAGTTGAGGTTTTAGAAAAGTGTATAAACTTTGAAAGTATCAATGGCCATAGACAATCAGAAAGTTCGATGGGATGGTACTGGCACTTTATACTGGGCTGATAACATGTTTCCAGATACTGCTGTGCACTTTTGTTTTTAGTCTCATGACTCATGCAGATAGAATTGTGTGGGGGAGGGGAGCCTGACATGTTTCGTTGCTAGGGCAATAGTTAAAATAATATATCTGTAGATTGGAAATGAACAGAAAATTTGAAGAGAGTGAGCGTTTTTGCACATTGTACTATAATTAGCAAAGTTTATTTGCTTACAAGTTCCCAGACAGTGTCTTTTGTTTTAGTAAAATGTGAAAAACAGCTCATTATGAGGTGGCAAAGTGCCAGGACAGCTTGAGTGAAACAAGTAAAGAGATATTGAGTCAGAAAAGTGTATTTTTCAATGTTTTACAACTCAGCAATAGACATTTGACCACAGTGTCATGGTGCTGGGTGGGAGGGGTGGAAATCAGGATTCCAGGATCCAGGATTTGCTGTTCAATGTGTGTGGTAGACCATCAAGATCAGAATCAGAAAATAAAGCATTTCAAAACGTTATCATTTAAAAGAGTATCACCATTTTGAATAAGGTGATCTTCTGGAAATCCATCTCCGATAAGTCACCACATCAGCCACAAGGTAAGTTCTCCCAGTGATCAATTTGGTCTCTGATGCAGAGCTTTCCTTCACTCAATTTTCTTGCAGGGCAGCTACATGACTTTCCCGTACCACCCCCTGGATTGCTGGGTGATACTGATGATGCTAATTCCTCGTTTAAATGACTTCATTTGCATGTATACAATCACTGGAAATGCTTTGCAAATGCAGGAAGAGCATTAAAAAAATTCATCTTTTACATCTGCCATTCTATCTTTCCATGTCTAATCTCTTTCAGGGGCTGGACTTTCCCAATGCCCTCTTGAATCCCACCCTCAGCTTCTACATAGGCTGGAAACCCACATTGTGTTGGGGGTCAGTCACTCAATAGAATTTTCACTGGGATGGTCAATGAATGGACAGGGGTGATGGTAATGGTTGCCTCACTATCTAATTAAGGACATGTGGGGGACAGGGTTTAAAGGAGCTCTCCACTTAAACAGTGCAACAGTCCACAGTGGAGGGTAAGTGAAAGTCAGTGTGTCTTTCAAAATGGGCTGGACTGTCTCTGGGAGCATTTCCACTGTGTAGTTTTCTAGACAGGTCTCCAATCCTGCCTGAAGCATCTGTTGGATATTCCTACTTATTGCTGGGTGCTGCCTGCCTCACAGGAAATGAAACAGGCCCCTATTGCCTGCGAGAAACTGAAGACTGAGAGACAATCTCAATCAACCTCCTTTCATTGTGTTATCCGAGTCATCAAGATGGAATTGCTAGCTCCCCCATGTGGACAGATAGCCTGTACCCAACCCCTATCCCAAATCCATCAACATGTCCTGAGTGGGGAAGTTAAAAAATCAAGCCCAGATTGTGTATTGACTGCATTGTGGAATGAAATCAGTCTGAGCTTGACAGTGCAACGTGCCCCAGTAATGATCAACTAATGTGTCACACTTATCGATACTCAGTTTCACCCTAACAAATAGCCATTGTGATCTTAATCCAACCTGAAATCAATGGGAAATGAAGTCAGGCAATGCACGGTTGATCTAATTGTGTCAGTTTCCTGTCAGATGGGTTTGTTTAAAATGGTCCAAAATGCTGGAATGCCATTCCCTTTCTTTTCCTGACATGATTGTTCATTGCCTCGAATAAGTTTTGAGTCACTCCATTTCTTTAAATGTTGTAAATATTAATTCCTTGATGTACATAGGGCTGAAGTTAATGCTTTAATTGTTTAATTGTAAAAGCATGAATAGAAGCTTGTGGAAAATCTAATTATCAGAAATTGGGGCAATCGCACACAGGCCCTCTGTGTCTCTGTGAATACCAGCTCCATCAGGCTCCCTTTCTGGACACTCCCACTATACCTCATTCTCCAACATCCCATTTCTTCAATTTCTTTCCCAGTTTTATTTACTTTTCTTTTACATTTCTTTTGTACGTTCCCCCTGGCACTAGTCCTTCTCCCAGCTGTGTTGAAGAGTTGGCACCGTGACTGGCACTGATCCCACATTCTGGCTAGTTAGCGAGAGTCTGAAAGTGCTCCTGCCCTCGGGACAGATCTCCCGTTGCTGTGAGAGTCTCCATGTCATCGCCCAGTTTACCCGTGACAAAACTCTTCCAAAAGACTCGGGATTCAATCAGAGCTACCTCTAATCTTCAAACTTATAGCTGCTGAGGGGAAATTTGGCTGCATTCCACGATCCTTGAGGGTGTGATCTCCTCTTTGTCACCAGAGGTTGCAACTTCACCGGACTCAGAAATTCTTTGTTACAAGCTTTATCTTTCCTGAGAGTTATCACGAATCATAACACATAAATCGAACCAGAATATGATGACCGTCTTTTCCCAGCTTCAAAAATCTTTCTCTTGTGCTTCCTGAGTGTATGTCTAACCAGCCACCCTGTCCCAATCTTTCAGGCATGGCATGTTAATTGTCAGCCTCAATGTTTCACCCCCACAGATGCATATTTTACTTACTGGTGTCTCATAATGGGATAGAAGGACAATAAATGCTCACGTAGGTGGCTACTCCCGCATCTCATGAATACATTTGAATCAAAAGGATCAAGCCAGTGTTAAGGGCTGTGTTGTGACGATGTGTGGAAATGTCAACTTGCCTATTTTTTTTGTGTCCGAAGCTGATGTCATTTCAAAATGGTGACCACCCACACCAATGCTTGCAGTTCATCTTCGTACTTTCCACACTGTAGGGATTCTGTCTTCTTCCATTAGTAGAGGGGTCAATAACCAGTGCACATGGATTTACGGAGGAAGGCTAAGAGGAGAGTGGAGAGAATATTTTTTACTCAAACGGTGTTGGGAGTCTGGAACTCACTGCCTCAAAGGGCAGTTGAATCAGAGACTCTCACAACATTTAAGCTGTATTTAGATATTTACTTCCATTGTCTTATTCTCCAGGGCTACGTGCCGAAAGCTGGAAAATAGGATTACTGTAGTCAGATCTTTGTTGACCAGCATGGACACAACAGACTGAACATCCTCCTTCTGTACTGTAATTGTCTATGAGTCTAAATAGCTCTCTTCTATTTGAATTGGACATAAAAAGAGCCAGTGTATTCTTCAAAGATAAGCATAGAAGTTACTCCAGTTTTCCGAACAGCACTAATCAATTATCATTCATAGAATGGATGATGTGTGTATTTATCTCACGATTACTTACAGCATTTCTCTTTGAGGAAATTGCATGCTGCTGTTAACAACAACAACTGAACACTTTGAAAATGATTTCATTGGCAGAACAGTGCTTTTGGAATCCTGACTCAAGCAACACTTAGAAAGTGGGGGAGAGTGGTGCAGTGCAGGTAACGTGGCACATGTTACAGTTTCCCCTGTATTTCTCTAACAGCTGGGATCTTTCTGTGCTAGCCCCTTGGCTCCAGGGTCCACTGGGTAATGAGTTGTAAATGTGCTCCTAATCCACCTGCTTTGTTTGAGTGGGAGGATGTTTAAAAATGCAAGTTGGAATCCTATATGGCCTTAGGAGCTTGATTGCAACATTGAAGTACATTTACTGGAAACTATTGTTAGCCCATGCATGCAACCACCCCTACACTTACTTCCCCACCCACACACCCCCACACCCCCACCCCCCACACACAGACATACAGCCACCCTCACCCCCCACCCTCCACACACACGCATACACAATCTCACACATGCGCACGCACACTTTACAGACCCTCTCTAACCTCCCAGTTCACACAGAATAAGATTTGGCAATTCCCATCCTCCCACAGCAGCTGAGCTCTACTTAGGGTTCCTGTGCTTTCTAGTTGCCTTCAAATGGACACCATTCTCTCCATTTTCTCACCGAATCTTTTGCCTCCTGCAGTAAGATAAGATGTTTGCCCGAAACGTCGATTTCGAAGCTCCTTGGATGCTGCCTGAACTGCTGTGCTCTTCCAGCACCACTAATCCAGAATCTGGTTTCCAGCATCTGCAGTTTTTACCCCGTCATAAAATCAGGTCTAGACTCATGTGAATGAACATTAGCAGGCTCTATTAGACATAACTAGAGACAAGGGAGGGTAAGAGAGGACATGTTCAGGAGTCCCCCTGACAGATTCAGGTTCTGGTTCCAAATGATCTGATGTTAATCTGACACTGCTGCTTTTGCACATGCTCTGCAGCTATTCTTAGAGTAAAGGTAGACTTAGCTGAAAATGTGTTACTGGAAAAGCTCAGCAGGTCAGACAGCATCCAAGGAGCAGGAGAATCGACGTTTCGGGCATGAGCCCTTCTTCCTGAAGAATGGCTCATGCCCGAAATGTCGATTCTCCTGCTCCTTGGATGCTGCCTGACCTGCTGCGCTTTTCCAGCAACACATTTTCAGCTCTGTTCTCCAGCATCTGCAGCCCTCACTTTCTCCTAAAGGTAGGCTTAACCCTTTCATCCACACCTCCACTTTCATGAGCTCCACTTGCTGAGTCCAGAGACCATCTACAATCTTTCTGTTTTAAATTAACCTTTACCTCTGTAACTGTTGGATAGTAAATTCAAGGCAGCTCCCTGTTCATGTGGACTTGAAAAGCTCCCCTCTAAATCTTTTAAGCCAGGCTAAAAAGCCAGTTGGTGAGGGAGCAGAAACACAATGCTTTCAGTTACTGTCATTCACTTTCATTCTTGGGAAGTGAGTTTTCACATCTGGACAATGCCCAGGTATTGGTAGTCAAAAGAGTTTGATTGAAGACTAAATTCCCTATTGCCCTTACTGAAGAAAAGGACAAAGGACCCTGTCTTGATATCTCTCAATGCAAAGACAATTGCTTGTGTTGGGCATGGCTCTTCTGCTAATCTTTTCCAAACAAGCAGAAGAAATATGTTTCCCTCAGGGACACATACCTTCACATCACTTCCAACGATGAACAAAATATTTTCCAGAAGTCTCCTGCAACTTCTGACAAGAACAGAGTTGTTCTGCTTCTTCCAGACATGCAGCTACAATAACTCTAAGCATTTTGAGATTCAGTTTTGATTTGTTGTTGACTACATTGTTCCATTTCCTTGGCTTCCTCTTTATAGTCTCCCTGCTCAGTGCACCAACCCATTGCTAAGAAGGTAACTCATTCCCCGATCAATCTTATTCTGTAACCATCTAAATGTGAGTTGCTGAAAGTGGGGGGCATTGGGGAGCCCCTGTCTTGGAGACTCAAACTTACACCTTCCCTCTCCACAAACTGATGTCACCCCACCCCTGGGCCCTGCATCTTGCTGCCCAGCCTGGATACTCAGAGCCCCATCCCAATTAGCACTATTTAGAATTCTAACGGCATCATCTCCTTTCACAAAATACATGCACATCCAGTCAGCGGTGATACCCGATTGAATGCATCTTGGAAGCAAGAAGGATTGTTGCACAGAGCAACAGCCAGATCCAGTCAAGAATTTGGGAGAAATGTCTCCAATGGAGAGTAGTTGCCATCCACTAGAAAATAGACACAGGTGCATTTAGTGGATGCTGGATCAGTACATGAGGGAGAACAGAAGGAAAGATACTCTGATAAAAGTGAAATGAACAAAGTTTCAATGAAGTTCATAATATTAAGACTTACTTAACCTCTGTTGAACCAAAGAGCCTGTAACTGTGCTGTAAATTCAAAGTAAAATGCCACGTATCACAGTTGTTTCATTGCAAGTACAGTAATGAGATAATTTAAGTTAATTCGACTTTAGTTAATTCAATTCAGAGCTGGAAAATTCCTTTCATCAACTTGCTTGTAAGCTTGGCAAGGATGCAAAGAAAAGCTTTGAATCTCGAAGCTTGCAATTAGAATTAGGGTGTACCCTCCCCTGTTCCCTTTTTTCATTTGGACCTTTGTAGTCTCAGCTTCTATACATCCCCCCTTCCACCCACACCCCTAAGGCCAGATTTGGTTCCTTTAAAATAAATCTCCTGAAGTTCAAACAACAGGTTAATGAGATTAGATTACTTACAGATTACTTACAGTGTGGAAACAGGCCCTTCGGCCCAACAAGTTCACACCGACCCGCCGAAGCGCAACCCACCCATACCCCTACATTTACCCCTTACCTAACACTACGGGCAATTTAGCATGGCCAATTCACCTGACCTGCACATCTTTGGACTGTGGGAGGAAACCGGAGCACCCGGAGGAAACCCACGCAGACACGGGGAGAATGTGCAAACTCCACAGAGTCAGTTGCCTGAGGCAGGAATTGAACCCGGGTCTCTGCGAACCACTGTGCCACCGTGCCACCCACTGTGTTAGTTTTAAGTTTAAGTAGCAAGTTTATAGTTCTGAAAAGTGTGGAACAGTTAAAGAAAGATTTTCCATCATAATGTTTGGCCCTTTAAAAAGAAACAAATGCAGGTTGTTTTTACTTTTTCTACTCCTGCTATGTTTGCAACTATGAAAAACAAAATTTTAAAATGTGTTTTTAGTTTATTTAAAATGCACCCACTTGGACAAAATTAAAGTCAGATAAATGATATCTGTACATGTTTGTGTCTGACACACAGAAATCTTTAGAATTGAGTACAAGTTGCAGGAGTTCAGCTTTCTCATCTTACATTGTTTGACCTCCACTCCAAAGATGATTGAACCTGCACACCCAGTTTATCTTATTAAGTATCCACACTTGGGAGCTGCCTAATTACATTCGGGGCAGCCTGGTGGCTCAGTGGTTAGCACTACTGCCTCACAGCATCAGGGATCCAAGTTTGATTCCAGCCTTGGGTGACTGTGTGGAGTTTGCACATTCTCCCTGTGTCTGCATGGGTTTCCTTCCACACTCCAAAAAGTGCAGGTCAGGTGAATTGGCCATGCTAAATTATCCATAGTGTTAGGTGCATTAGTCAGAGGGAAATGGGTCTGGATGGGTTACTCTTCAGAGATTGGTGTGGACTTGTTGGGCCAAAGGGCCTGTTTCTACATTGTCAGGAATCTAAAAAAAATTAAGGCAGTGATCTTGCAACTTAAAAGGAAATAAATTCTTGTATTCACTTCTAACAACCATTTTCAAAGTGCCTTATCGCTAAGAAGTATTTTTTGAAGTATATTCATTGCCGTAATGTAGGGTATGCAGTAGGGCTTAATCCCATAAGCAGCAATGTTATAATGATGTGATGATCTGTTTTTCTGATGTTGATTGAAGAATAATTATTGACCAGGACACAATGGAGAGAGAGATTGCTCTCTTTCTCTTTTGTCAGTTTTGCCATAAGATCTTTTCCATCCAGCTGAACAGCCAGACGGGACTGTGGTTTCACATGCCATCAGATTAGCTCCTCTGACAATGAAACACTCCTTTTGCAGGGCACTGGAGTATCAGTTCTGATTTTTTCATCTCAGGAGCAGTATTTGAAAACAGAACTTTGTGACTCAGAAGTAAAGAGTGCTACCAATTCAACCACAGCATCACACAATGTTACATCAAAGTTAATTGTCATTACAAATTCTTATGTTCACCATTGTAATGGCTAATGAAACATCATTACAACAGAACACTTTAACAGTAACGCATCTTTTTAGATTAGATTCCCTACAGTGTGGAAACAGGCCCTTCAACCCAACAAGTCCACACTGACCCTCGAAAGAGTAACCCATCCCCCACGACTCATGCACCTAACAACTGTGGACAATTTAGCACGGCCAATTCACCTGACTTCACATCTGTGAAATGTGGGAGGAAACCAAAGTACCCAGAGGAAACCCACACAGACACGGGGAGAATGTGCAAACTTCACACAGACAGTCGCCCAAGGTTGGAATTGAACCTGGGACCCTGGCACTGTGGGCCACCATGCTGCGATTCAGGTTAAAATTCTGTCATGATAATGAAAAAATGAAATCGACTGCAGACATGAAAACATCTAAAATAAAGAAGGGATTGAATCATTGTGAGTTAGATCAGAAATCCACCTGAATCGTTTTTGCTAAGTGTTCCCCAGAATTTTATTTTTCAATATTTGTTCTCAGAATGAGGAATATGTTTCAGTACTTAGTTATTGTCACCAGAGGGCACATGTGAGCTATGTAAATTCATTTGTCATTTGTTGAACTAACACCAGTATGGATAGGACTCTGCAATTATCAAAACCTTGATGACAGCAATTTAAAATTCTCTATGTTATTGTTAATTGCCTAAAAGATTCCATCTGCAAAACTGAGCAAAGAGATGAGAGGACTGTTTTCAGCCAGACGCTGGCTGTAGTTTAACTATCTTCCTGGGTACTTCTATTTTCAATGGTTTTTAGTGTTGAGAGCAAACAGACAATCCCAATCTCATACTTCCAGCATTAAGCATTAACTAAGCAGAGTCACAGGGAGCTCCTCTATGGCCGGTTAAGGTGTGACCCACAGCATTGTACAGCTGGCTGGATCATTCTGATCAGTTTACTGCATGCAGTTTAGTGGCATGTTGTAAAGATTACAATCTTATCCTATACATCAGCAAAATGAAGGAGCTGGTCATCGAGTTCAGGAAGCGGAGTGGAGGATATGCTCCTGACTGTATCAATGGGGCTGAGGTGGAGGTGGTTGAGAGCTTCAGGTTCCCCAGAGTAAACATCACAAATTGGCCCTCGATTAGCTGGGTATGTGTGCAATCATTCAGACTGCACCATTCCATTCTCTTGTGCAGTTCTGTATAGAGTGTTCATTGATATCACATCAATGATGGTGGCAGACCTGAGACAGCGGTGACAAATCCCCACTTGGTTGATTTTCGGAAGAGAGCGGCATTAGAACTCCTGCCCCTCCCCTCCCCGACTTCCGGGTTCAAAACAATTGCCACATCAAGGTACATCTTCCCCCTTAAAGCAGCCTCTACTTTGTTGCTCCTTTTCAAAGGCACTAGGCTCCCTCACTGATGGAGATCAGGGTGGGTATCTTAGTGATGGAGTACAAACACTGACACCTGAAGTGTCACTGTGAGTCCTGAACTGACTAACCCCGCAGTGTAACCAGGATGATCCTGCCCTTAGCTCAACTGCGTTACACCAGGCGGCAGAGTGTGGGGTTACAAAGTGGCCTTGTTTAATTCCCCTGAATGATGATGTTCTCAGAACAGATTCTGGGGCTTCCTTTCGCGTAGGTGAAAGTTACCGCGACGATTTTAAAACTGTGCGCCCGGCAACAGTAGATTCAACTCCGCTGCCACCAATTTAGCTGATAGGGTGAAACACATAATCGTGCAATACAACAGCTTATCACTGCTCTGAAACATTTTGATTGTACTCTAATATGGGTGGGTTTTTCCCTTCTGCTGTTCATGCTGTCACTGGCAGTAAATCTGTTCTCACCTCCTCCGGGGAAAATCCCTGTGGGCATTTCTTTGTAAATGTCCTTTTAATGTTTTTTCATCGTTTAGATTTATTTGAAAGTTTGAGCGACTGTTTGATATTGCAAGGCCGATGAAGAATTTACATGCTGCTGTGAGAAGCGTCAATAATACATCAGTTTGCGGCACGAAACTTATGGCCACATTATGTTGCGAGAGAGGTATCTGTGGGTATCCCACGACTGCTCAGCTCTGAGAAATGAAGCAGATCAAAGGTCACCCGGAAACAGAGATTTTGGCACAAGATTTTACCTTGAGTAGGAAACTTTGAGAGAAAGGACAAAATGAGCATTTACAATAGTCCTTTTCAGATTGTTGAGTACCTCAATGCTGCATTGTACAGAAAAATACAGCGAGGAAGGGATGAAGATGGGCTTGGAGAAGTTTGAAGAAAGTAACCTCTTCAGGCCAGTGTGCAGTGGGGGATCCAAGCTGCTTGACAGATACAACCAAGCTGATGTTGACCTTGTGGAAAACCTTTGGACTGGGAAATGGCGAGTCACAAAGTGCCTTGTGACCAACCCCGTTGTTGAATGGCAAGGTTTGAACTACAAAATAGACAGGCAGGAGGCTGGAAGAACACAGCAAGCCAGGCAGCATCTGGAGGTGGAGAAGTCGACGTTTCGGGTGTAGCCCTTCTTCAGTTACACCTTCTCCACCTCCTGGTTTGCTGTGTTCTTCCGGCCTCCTGTCTGTCTATTTTGGATTCCAGCATCTGCAGTTTTTTTTGTCTCTAACCTGGGTTTGAACTACTACACCGAGAGTAGTAGTTCTTTGATTAACAGGTTCAGGATATAGACAAAAAGGTTATTATTCAAAGATGTGAATAGTAAGCCAACATCAGAAATGATGTAAGAAATTGCATGTTAACAGAACCTGGAGAGAGAAGTTCTGGTGTATAGTCTAATATTAAGCCTCATGGGGCACATAGTCAGCAGAATTTTAAGTGGATGGGGAATCAATCTTACCAACAGCTTAAACAAGTAATCTCTTTAGATCCTACCAAGGACACAACCTCTACTATCATCCATCACCATGACAACAGACTGCAGAGGCCAGGACTCTGGTGCAGCCAACTTCCACTGCTGGGCCCTCGATTAAATCCCCTCTACAGTGTTTGAGAGACACAAACAAAGCTACACATTACCAAAGAGAGGTCCCTCGACAAACTTTATGGCAGACGTATCACCTTCAATTCAGCAAAAAGAAATGCTATCACTTGGCTTTGGGGGATAATTTTTGCTAAATAAATAAGAAATAAATTGTAGCGGTGACAATATTATGATGATTCATGCCATTTTAGCAGTCTCCCAAGGAGGCGTTAAGATAGAAAGTCCTTGCTTTAAACAAAAGCCTTTTGCATCAGTAACATCATTTCCCTTTCATCATGTCTCTTGTATCCCAGGCAGAACTCCCACTGCTGCCAGGGTGTCAATTGCCTCATAACTTGGGCACTGATTGATCCCTCTGCACCCTCAGGCTACCCACTGCCCCCAATAGGACTGTGATCCCAGAGGTTGTTTTTCAATTGACCAACTCTTTGAGGTCACACCTAAAGGCCTGTGATTGCTGCAAGAGGGGGTCAGGAACTGAGAAAATGGTTCCAAAGACTGAAAATTTTAAAGTCCAGAAGATAGAGCCCATGATAATCAAATTAAACATACTGAGGTCCACTAAAACATAACAGAACAAGTCTCAGATCATCAATTTGTGCGGTGTTGGATATCAGGAGAGTTCTCTGCTTTCTTTGTCTGAATACTGTCATGGAATTTTCTAGTTTCTGAGAAGACAAAGGGAACCTTGGTACAACATCAAGAAAGAAATCTAGCCCCTCCCTTGTACTACACTCAGGTTGTCTGCCTATATGTCTACTCAAGTTTCTAGAATGGGCCTTGAATATGGCCCTTCTGAGTCAGTAGTGAGACTATAAAGGCCAACACACATAAGATAACTTCCCTCAGTGTTTACAGTGACAATCAATCCTCATCCATCATTTGCTGAATGTCCTATTCCCTATTGGATCAGTAGCAAAATGAGCCATGCTCAAAAACCCCTCTCCCAGAGGGAAACACCAGTAAAAATAACCAATGACACATAATGGTCCAATTCATCTTGTATCTTCAAAATGGAGGGTCAGTGTGACCAGTATTTTCATTTCCAAGTAGAACTGGTTTTTTTATTGACTTTCCCCTGGGGCTGTACAGATTAATCCTTGGATTAAATTATAAGTACTTCCCTGAGATCATCTTGCTTGCTGATTCATAAAGTAAATCTACTGGACAAATTGTCACATTTGAGGCAGCTATCAAAAGGGATGTACTTTCAATTATTTGTTCACACAACATAGATGTCACAGGTTAGGCCCCACTTATTGTCCGTCCTGAACTGCCCTTGAGCACTCCAGGGCTGTTAGGGAGGGACTCTCAAGTTTTTGAACCAATGATAATGAAAAACAGCAGTACATTTTCCAAGTAAGGCTAATGTATAATGGAATGAAGAGTTTCAGGGATAGTGGTGTTCCCTGTTCAGTCATGTGTATGGCATCTAACCCCAATCAGCCTTAGAAGTACTGATTTTTGAGTCCATGGTACTTTTTGTAGGAACTCTTTATGTGCAACTTAGTTGATACAAACATTCTCTCAAGACTTTGCTGAAACTTTTGCCTCCTTCCAGTTCTCCCTGCACAATCATATGACACAAATATCATCATTAAATCATGAGACATCATTGTCATTATACAGACTGTTATTGTCTCATTATGTTATTTTTCCAACTACCTGTTGTCCTTCTCCATTTATTTTATCATGCGGCTACAATATACCTGTCCAATTTTCATTTTGCCAGTTGATGCCAGCTGTGCTGGAATAGTTTTAGTGGTGACAAGGTTGGCTCTGGGGCACAAGTCTTCAGCACCATAGCGAGGATGATGTCAAGAGCCAGAACCTTTAGCTGTGTCCAGTGACCACAGCTCCACTTAATATTATGTGGAATCATTCGAATTGGTTGGAGATTTGTGTCTGTGATGCACAAGACTCAAAAGGTCTGCTCAGCATGCCTGGCTAACGGTGATTGCCAAAGCATCAGCCTTGCACTCAGATGTTAGGATTCTTCCATCTTTGACAATGGTTGTGCAGTGAAGCCTTGTGTCTTTTGTCACACCATTATCCCTGCCATTCATCACTGGGATGTGTTGGGACTTTGATCTTAGTTGTTGATGGTAGGATTTGCTTTTAGCTCTATCTCTGTTGTTTCCTGCATTTAAATTAAAAAAGAAACCCTTGTTGTAGCTTCATTGGGTCGCCACGGCATTTTCACTTCTGCCTCCTGCTTTTCCTGCTTCTCCTGCTGTGCTCTCTCCGCTCCTCATTGAACCAGCGTAAAGTCCATGTTTGATTGTAATGAGAGATTGGATGATATATCAGGCTGCGAGGTTAGTCGCCACAAAGATTAAAAATCACACAACACCAGGTTATAGTCCAACACTAGCTTTCAGAGCGCCGCTCCTTCATCAGGTGGTTGTGGAATACACAATTGAAGGAGCGGCGCTCCGAAAGCTAGTGCTTCCAATTAAACCTGTTGGACGATAACCTGGTGTTGTGTGATTTTTAACTTTGTACACCCCAGTCCAACACCGGCATCTCCAAATCATGTCCACAAAGATTGAGTGGGATTCCCAATCCTGCTATGGACATGCCTCTGCGGGCAGGTCAATTAGTGAGAATAAGTTCAAGTATGTCCTCCCCTTTGTTTTTCTTACCAGCTGCTGGCTGAAATCTCCAACAAGATGTGGTCAATAAGACTACAAGATATAGGAGCAGAATTAGGCAATTAGAGTCTGCTCTGCCATTCAATCATGGCTGATGTTTCACAGCCCCATTCTCCTGCCTTTTCCCTATAACCCTTGATCTCCTTACTAATCAGGAACCTATCTCTCCCTGTTTTAAATACACTCAATTAGTTTCACAGATTTGCCACCCTCTGGCTGAAGAAATTCCTCTTTATCTCAGTTCTAAAGGATTGTCACTTCAATCTGAGGCTGTGACTTTGGATCCTAGACTCTCCTTACTGGTGGAAACATCTTCTCCAGGTCCACTTTATCCAGGAGAAAGTGAGGACTGCAGATGCTGGAGAGTTAGAGTTGAAAAGTGTAGCACTGGAAAAGCACAGCAGGTCAAGCAGCCTCCGAGGAGCAGGAAATAGATGCTTCAGGCATAAGCCCTTCATCAGTAATGTCATTCTGGACGAAGGCTATATGCTCGAAGCATCAACTCTTCTGCTCCATTCCATCCAGGCCCAGCTTGGTCATTATTGGAATAACTGAGAAACTCTTGGTGATGGGCAATTCGATGACTGAGCCAGAAAAATCCTCTTACTCTTGCCTCCCTCAACACTTCTTCCAAATGATGTTCAAAATGAAAGATTCATCAGCTGAGGAAGGGCAATAGGTGATAGTTGACATGAGGGTTCCTTGCTCATTCTTGTCTGTAACTTTTGTGAGGTCTGGAGTCAATGTTGCAGACTCTAAGGACCACTCATGCCCAAACACACATCAATGATAGTTTTGTGGCCATATTACACTAGTTTCATAATTCTAGACTTATTTAATTAACTATAATAAAATCCCCAATTCTTCAACACTTCTATAATATGAATGGCTGTCATGTCTTGCCCATTCTACCTCCAATGGAGGGACCAGGTATCCTGCCCATTCATTCCCCTCCTCTATGCCATGACTACAAGAGAAAAAACACAAAAGGAATGCTGGACTGGAGAGCACATCACAAAATATCATAATTAATCAGGCCCTGTCTTGTTGATAGATATTAGGATTCCAGCTATAGTGGAAACAGTGAGCTAATCTGAATAATATATTATCAAAAACTGTAAGTGAATAGCTTTTATAGGATTTTTGTCAAAGAAACTGACATGGTTTGCTATAATATTGCATTTTATATCTTTCAGGACGAAACACCAATGCCTGCAAGACTAAGCCTGAGCAAATCTGTAAAAGAACACATGAAAGCACCAGAAGGAAGTGAGGAAGGAAGAGAACTTGCGATCAACGAGAACCATCCTGAAGGTGAAGCAATCTCTCTCTCCTCTGATGAAGAGGTGGAACTCGAAGTCATTGAAGAGGAGACAACTGCAATCCGCCTGAAAAAAAGCAGCATGAAACGTGTGGATGAGTTCAAAAAGGCATTCTCCAAAGAGTCGGTGGAAAAGGCTAAGCAAAGGACAAGGGAAAACCTAGAGAAGACCAAGATGAAAACCAAGCAGAATATGGAGAGGACCAGACAAGCAACAAGGGAAAACCTGCAAAAGACAAAGCACAACTTTGAAAAGAAGATGAACAAGCTTGGCAACAAGATAGTAACACAAGAAAGGAGAGAGAAGTTGAGAGACTCACGAGCAAGACTGAAGAAGTCCTTTACACCGGATCATCAGAAAACAGCAAGGTGTCGGACAACTGTCTACAGAATTCCGCCATTTACATTTTGGGTTAAGAAGATGAGAGATGGAGATGTGGTGGTCCAAGAGGTGGAGATGATGGAAGGCCAGGGAGAGGAACACATGACAGAAAATGAAGACAACACTGAGCTCCTCATTGAAGAAATCCCTGAGGAATCACTGGAGGAAGATAGAGATTCAGAGGAGACCGAACTCCTGCTGCTTCAGAAAAGAGGAGTAGAGTAATGACTTTATTTCATGGATGTGATGTCACGTCACTCTTGCTAGTTGGCTAAAGCAAATAAGCTGAAGTGGAAGAGTGAAATGTTTCGGCAATAGTTGATTGTTAAAGTATGGGTAAATTAAGAAATGACTTTTATGCAACCTGATAATCTTAGTCCTGGTTCCAGCAACGTGTGGTCAGCAAACATTGCTCTGATTAAATAAAGCAAGCTGTATCCTCTTCCCTGGTAAAATTCTGAACAGAATTTAATGTTCAAATCATTGCAATTTGAAGAATCAGCCTTCTAAATGTACACTTATGTGTTTTTAATCTAAAATTTTGAACACATTAAATAATAATTCGACATGAAGGGCATCAATGTTGTTTTCAAAGAAAATTCATGCTTGCTTTCCAATCTGATATGAAAACTTATAATTTTGAAGATTTTAATTGGGGAGAAGCTTGTATATAATGAAAATTTTTAAAGGTAAAGACATTTTTTCAACTATTATGAAGATTAACACAAGTCATCGTCAATCAGAGTTGACTTTCTTTTAGGATTCATAATCTTATTTTGTTAATTAGTTACTTTCCCAAGCAACGTAAAATGTGATATTGTACTGGCTGACTCTATCAAACAATGACAAACTTAATCTCAGCAATATTCATAAAGCTCGGTGAAAAGTGAGATGTTATTTGCCTTTTCCAGTTGGCAACAAATATTATTAAGTCTAGAACATTGCCATCCAGAACTAAATCATCAAGCAGCAATGCAGAATAAAATGTAGCTCAATAGCCTTTCTAACCTAAGTTTAGAGTACATTAGCTTGTTGTAACAAATAGTAAAGAACAAATAGACAACACAGGCCAGGGTGTTAAAGGCTAAATTAACGTTGTTATAAGCCAGGAATAGACTTGGCACATTAGGATGTGAAAAGAAGGCCAGAGAATGGGGAATGATTCCGAAGATTATTATGCATCATATTACTATGGCAATGGAACTTCTTAAAAGTAAAACAAAATGTTGCTCTTGCCAACAAGTGAGAATGAGACGTTGTATGGCATCAATGCTTTTTGTCTATAAAAAATGAAACATGTTCACATTGCTGGCGTATCAATTACATGGCCTACCTTACCTTTGCAGTTTTGTTTAATTTGCTTTCATACACAGTAACCATAGTAATAGGCAGAGGTGTAATGCATTGCATGTTACAGTCATTAAAACTGCATCACTCTTGTATAATAAATCCTTGTACAATTTATATACATTCTGACATCAGTTTCCTGTTAGCAGCTACTTACAAGTCATAGACGTTATTTGATGCTTTGTGGAATTAACCTTTTAATTGCTGCAAAGCAGATTTTGCACCATATCCAAATACCTTTAAACATATTCCTTCAGTCTATAATTTTGCAGCATTTAATCATACTGTTTTTAAACTGCATTCAGAAATATACAAGGCTATTTTGCATTTATTTAGAATCTATTAAAAATCTTATATCTACATATACCGTTGTCTTTTTGCTACTGTAAATTCATTTGTATACATTTTTAATGGGAACACCACCTCTAAACCTGTCCTAGTGGAATAACATCCTCCCACCACTAGAAGCTTTGTGGTAACATTTTTGTCAGAGACCTCCAATCACAGCATGACAAGTTCACATTGGCAGTGCCCATTATAGATGTAGACAACACAAGTTATAGCAAAAATATAAAACTAAACACAAAATATATAACTTCAAAATGACGACTGAATTACAACTATACTCTGTCATTAAACTACCTGCTTCCCATAACAGGGTACAGGTAATGCTCAGTCTTGTCTGAATATGTGTAACACCCTAAGTAAGCTTTTCCCAAACAAATTTAGAAGCAGGGCATATGTGATCATTAAACCTTGAAATTATACTGGACAATATTTACAGATGAAAACTTAGTGTTTTTCATATGAAATTCTGTTGTCTGCTAATGTAATTAGTTCAATTGTTTTTAAGTCATTGGTTATTTTCTGTGCTCAAATAACAGACAAAGAAATTTTACACAAATTTATGAAATTCTTAAAGCCAAAACTGTGCAATTTAATTTCAATGTTGATATTTCAAATGTTGATTTAGCTTTGATTCCACGAACAGAAACTTCTGCTGGTATTCTATGCTATTTGGAAGTAGATAGTTACAGTATTTTGGAATTATATATTTTGTGACTTGTAAATAGCAAACATGTTCCAAGCATAATATTTGAAAAATGCACAAAAACTTATTTAGCATATAAAAGCTTTCTGCCTGTTGGGAATAGTGTCATATCATAATGTTAAAGGAATTGGAAAAGGCCATTAGGGCTAATGTGTCTGACCCAAATAAATAGGTCAAACAGACGCAGCTCTCACCATATGTCACATTCTCACCCCTCCAACCTTTCCAAAAGCAAGCCCAACTGTCTTTTGTTTCATTTATACCGTCAGTTTCAATGGTCTTTACTAATCCATAATATACCTCCTGTTGACCACTTTTCTGTTAATGCATAACTGATATACAGAGACGCTTTGATATCTCTTTGCATCTTACAAATTCTCATTTAAAATTAGATTATTTTTATGGATCTATATTTTGACTTTATTTCAATCCAGTCATGTCCGAATGCAAAGCAATACTAGCTGCTCCATGCTTATAGCAGGTGCCTTACAGCAAAATCCAAATTTCCAAAGTGTACATTTCCAACAAGAGTCAATAGCAATCTGAATGCAAACCAATAACATGTACTGGGAAAAAGTATAACTGTATCCTAAAGATCAGCATGAAGCAAGAAAACAGACATATAATATCTGTATGAAACAAACATATAGAAAAACAGAACTGATATTTAGCTTACACTTTTTTCAATACAACAGCAGTGTTTATGAATATACACTTCACAGCAGATTTTAAATCTTTGCCTTCTATATATTGTATTTTTCATGTGGGCAAACGCTTAACAATTCATAATAAAAACAGTCTCATATACAAGAGGTCATTGTGTGCAAATCTGTATTACTGCTTTGTGTTAAGGTGTCCAGAGTAATATGATCATCACTTTCCAACAGGATGAGATGAAAGAACAACCATGTAATATGTACCTTATGTGGTTATTCTGTAATGGTATTCCTTACTCCTTTCTTCAATTTGATAGCTTATTACCTAGATTAGATTACTTACAGTGTGGAAACAGGCCCTTCGGCCCAACAAGTCCACACCAACCCACCACCCACCCAGACCTATTCCCCTACATTTACCCCTTCACCTAACACTATGGGCAATTTAGCATGGCCAAATCACCTAACCTGCACATTTTTGGACTGTGGGAGGAAACCGGAGCACCCAGAGGAAACCTCAGCAGACACAGGGAGAATGTGCAAACTCCACACAGTCACCTGAGGCAGGGATTGAACCTGGGTCCCTGGCGCTGTGAGGCAGCAGTGCTAACCACTGTACCACCCTGCTGCCCACTAACATGCTCCCATTTTGTCTAAGCTACTCCTTAGTCACACTGGGATAAACTTAAACATTTTCCAGTTCCTACACACCCTGAAGCAAACAAAAAATCTGACAACCACCTAAAATTTCATTAAACATCCACACACACTCAAATGTTACTGGACACTTGCATTGGTAGAATCTGAACAGCCTAACTAACAGCCAGTTGTGAAATAGAGGAGAGCTGTGGCCCTTTATCATGTTACCGAAAAATAACTGAGTGGACAAATTAACACTGAACTACCAAAATATTTTTGAAGAATATAAATGCATTGGAAATAGTTCTGAGGCGGTTTACTGTACTGATCTTTGGAATGATTGAGTTGTCTTATGAGGATAGATTGAACTCATTGGGCTGGTTTCCCCTGGAGTTGAGAAGAGTGTGTGGTGATTTGATCAATGAGTATAAAATCATGAATGGTGTGAGTGGAAAGGATATTTCCTTTTGTAGGTAAATCCAGACGAGGGAGCACTGAATTAAAATTAGGTCTCACTCTAAGACAACAGAAACATTTATTCTCAGAGTACTGTGCGGCTTTGGAACTCGCTACCTCTGAAGGCAGTGGAGTTGGGAGCATTAAGCATACTTAAGATTGTTAGATTCTTGTTAACCAGGGAAATAAAGGGCAAGATGGGAACATGGGAGGTGAAACATAAACAGATCAGCTATGATCAGCTGTGAATGGGACAGCAGAGTCAAGGGCCCAAATGGCCTGCATCTGTTCCTGTTTAATAGTTCATAAGAACTTCATGCTTTCCTTAACTGGCTTCACCGCCATGTAGAAGAATGGCAGGCTACTCAACTGTGGATAAGGTTAAAAACGGCAGACAGTACTACACATATCTACTTTTACAATCTGGTTATCAGACTCCACTGTCCTAAACTTTGCATACTAAAATACTTTGTTGTGGCAATTCTTGTATAGAAATACAGATTGCGAAACTTGGGTAGCAAGCTCAGGCACTAAGCAGTTGATCAAGATGAGAGACAAAATAGATCCCCAATCCTGCTGAGATCCTGATCTGCTGTTTAGAGGGACTGATCAGAAAGCCTGCTCCTCCCAGCAAGTTGAAGGAGAAATGAATGAGGACATTCTCACCCGGTCAGTTCCCAAGTCCCCGGAACATTATCGAGGTATTTGGAATAGCAGTCCAGCAATTATACCACAACACTACCACCCCTCCAGATCTCACTTATTCCACTGAGTAGTACCATTGCCATTTTGTCTATTTAATCCAGTGTAATATTTCAGTGGGATAATGTTTTCCACACTGATAGACAATATCCATTTAAGATAAATAATGAATTCTGTGTAACAGCTGCTTGATCCTAAATGGCACATTTACTCCTCTCTAGAGAAGAGTCTATTGCAGCAAACATATGGCTCTCAAACAGAAAGAGTAAAGTTCACCAAGATTAGCTAAACTCAGAGAAACAACTCAACAATGTATTACCAGCTTTTTTAAAAAATTGGGCTCAATCTTTAAAAACAGGGAAATTTACACTGCAAAGGACTAAAATAATTGATGCTTTGACCATGTGGATGGAAGGTGAGACAATATTTTTCTATCTCACTCCTCCACTAATTATAACAATGAAATGTGACCAGAGTGATGATGATGTGGACAATCATATGGTTATCTGCTTGAGTATTAGAAACAAAACAACCAGTTTTCTTTTGTGAACAAAGAATAAGTAGTTTATGACAAATTGTCAAACCTATCACCTTATCTTTACAATTGAATATCTCAATGTTCACTGCCCGCTGCCTCTTGTAGCACAAATTGATATGACAAAAAAATTATCACAATGAACTTACATTCCTAGACATTGGCACTGACACTGGGAGAGATGGCACCAAACAAGCTGGACAGGTTGCAGCTGAACAAAGCTAGGACTGAGTTCCTAGCAAAGTGTTTTTCTGATTCTGTTTGGATATTTCAAACAAACCAGGAGAGAGTACTAAGAGCTGATATCTGGGTACAGAACACACTGGGAGAGACTGATAACACTAGAATAGAGACTCACAAGTCTCCACTCATAGGTGGAGTTCAAGTAAGAGAGAAAGTGATGAATTCTAAATCAGAGTCTAATGCAAACAGTTAAATATATGGAGTACAGTTAGAATAGCAATTTATTGTCACATGTACTTTTCCAAAAATAATCCGTGAATCCCTTTTATAAGTCGCCATACCACAGTGCCTAAAGTAAAGACAGATGTCATAAATAAGAAGAAAAAATGTAAAGGTTCATCACAGTTCAATCAATGACTCCTAGATTTGGAGTAAACTGGAAAATCAGATCGAAACTGTCACACAAAGCAGGGCTGAGACTGCACCACCGCTCCGAGACAAGACCCACACACTGGGACTCAACCTCCATCCTGGGACTAGACCTCCACACTGGGACTAGACCTCTATGCTGGGACTAAACCTCCATACGGGGACTAGACCTCCAGACTGAAACTAGACCTCCACGCTGGGACTAGACTTCCACACTGGGACAAGACCTCCATGCTGGGACTAGACTTCCACACTGGGACTAGACCTCCATGCTGGGACTAGACGTCTACTCTGGGACTAGATCTTCACTCTAGGATTCGACCTCCGCGCTGCACTAGACTTTCACGCTGGGACTAGACCTCCACACTGCATTAGACCTTCACGCTGGGATTAGACCTACATACAGGGAACTAGACCTTCACACTGAGACTAGACCTCCACGCTGGGCCGACCTCCACGCTGGGACTAGACCTCCACGCTGAGACTAGACCTCCACACTGGGACTAGATCTACACACTGGGTCTAGACCTTCACACTGAGACTAGACCTCCACGCTGGGCCGACCTCCATGCTGGGCCTAGACCTCCACACTGGAACTAGACCTCCACACTGGGACTAGATCTACACACTGGGTCTAGACCTACACACTGGGACTAGACCTCCAAACCAGGACTAGACCTCCACACTGGGACTAGACGTCTACTCCGGGACTAGACCTCCATGCTGGGATGAAACGTCTACTCCGGAACTAAATCTTCACTCTGGGACTAGACCGCTATGCCAAGACTAGACCTCCATGCTAGGACTAGACCTCCACGGTGGGACCAGACCTCCATGCCGAGACTATACTTCCACGCTGGGACAAGACCTCCATGCTGGGACTAGACCTCCACACTGGGACAAGACTTCCATGCTGGGACTAGACTTCTACTCCAGGTCTAGACCCCCACACTGGGATGAAACGCCCACTCTGGGACTAGATCTTCATGCTGGGACTAGACCTCCACACTGGGACTAGACCTCTACTCCCAAACTAGACCTCCACGCTGGGGACTAAACCTTCACCCTGGGACTAGGCCTCCATGCTGGGACCAACCTCCACACCGGGATTAGATGTCCACAATGTGACGAAACCTCCATGATGGGACCAGACCTCCATGCTGGAACTTCCACATCAGGACTAAATGTCTACTCCCGGACTAGACCTCCATGCTGGGACTAGACGTCTACTCCAGGACTAGACCTCCATGCTGGGACTAAATGTCTACTCGAGGACTAGGCCTCCAGGCTGTGACTAGATCTCCACTCTGGGACTAGACTTCCACACCAGGACTAGACGTCTACTCCAGGAGTAGACCTCCACTCTGAGACTAGACTTTCACACTGGAACTAGATCTCCACGCTGGGACTAGACCTCCACGCTGGGACTAGACATCTATGCTGGGACTAGACATCTACTCCAGGACTAGACCTCCGTTCTGAGACTAGACCTTTACGGTGAAACTAGACATTGGGACTAGACTCCAGGACTAGATCTCCCACGCTGAGACTAGATCTGTAATCCAGGACTAGACCTCCACACTGGGACTAGACCTTCATGCTGGGACTAGTCATCTGCTCCATGACTGGACCTCCACACTGGGACTAGACATCTACTCCGGAACTAGGCTTTCACACTGGAACTAGATCTCTAATCCAGGACTAGACCTTTGCAGAGACTAGACATCCACACCAGGACTAGAACTCCATGCTGAGACCACAACTCAACTCACAGACAAATCTCCACGCTGGGACCAGACCTCCATGCTGAGGTCAGACCTCCACGCTGGGAATAGACTTCTATTCCAGGACTAGACCTCCACAATGGGACTAAACCTTCACCCCAGGACTAGGCTTCCATGCTGGGACCAACCTCCACACTGGGACTAGACCTCCACACTGAGATGAAAACTCCATGTTGGGGCCAGACCGCCATGCTGAGACTGGACCTCCACACTGGGACTAGACCTCCATGCCGAGACTAGACCTCCATGCTAAGACTAAACCTCCATGCTGGGACTAGACCTCCATGCTGGGACTAGACCTCCATGCCGAGACCAGACCTCCATGCTGGGACTAGACTTCCACACTGGGACTAGGCATCTACTCCGGGACTAGACCTCCACACTGGGACTAGATTTCCACACCGGGACTAGACCTCCACACTGGGACAAGACCTCCACATTGGGACTACTTCCATGTTGGGACTAGACCTCCACGCTGGGACTAGATTTCCACACTGGAACTAGACCTCCAAGCTGGAACTAGACTTCCACACTGGGGCTAGATATCTACTCCAGTACTAGACCTCCAAGCCAGGACTAGACGTCAACTCCGGGACAAGACTTCCACACAGGGTCTAGACTTCCAGACTGTGACTAGACCTCCACACTTTGACTAGACTTCCACACCAAGACTAGACCTCCACCCTGGGACTAGGTGTCTACTCCGGGACTAGACCTTCGCGCTGGGACTAGACCTCTACTCTGGGACTAGACCTCCATGCAGAGACTAGACATCCACACCAAGACTAGACCTCTACCCTGGGACTAGGCACCTACTCCAGGACTAGACCTTCGCGCTGGGACTAGACTTTCATGCTGGGACTGGACATCTACTCTGGGAGTAGATCTCCACGCTGGGGCTAGACCTCCAAGCTGAAACCAGACTTCCACATCGGGACTAGATGTCTACTCCAGTACTAAACCTCCATGCCAGGACTAGACGTCAACTCCAAGACTAGACTTCCACACCGGGACTAGACTTCAAGACTATGACTAGACCTCCACACTGGGACTAGACTTCCACACCAGGACTAGACCTCCACGCTGGAACTAGACATCTACTCTGGGACTAGACCTCCATGCAGAGACTAGATGTCGAAACCAGGACTAAAACTCTACCCTCGGACTATATCTCCACACCAGGACAAGACCTCCACAATGGGACTAAGCCTTCACCCCGGGACTAGGCCTCGTACCAACCTCCACACTGGGGCTAGACCTCCAAAATGAGATGAAGCCTCCATGCTGGGACCAGACTTTCATGCTGGGACCAGACCTCCACTTTGGGACTAGACCTCCACACCAAGACTAGACCTCCACACCAAGACTATACCTCCATGCTAGACTACCATGCCTGGACCATACCTCCACACTGGGACTAGGGCTCCATGCTGGGATGAGACCTCCATGCCAGGACTAGACAATTGCAAATACAATTGAGAACCTGGCTGAATACAGAGGATCAAAAGCAGAGCCTGAAAATTGTAGTGATTGGAATGAAATATAGATGGATATCATTGAGTATGATATCCTTGATTGAGGTTGTTAAAATGGGTCAATCAGGGAGCCCTGGCTGACAGATTTAAACAGGAGTGTCTTTCCTTTCTTCCTGGTGGTGGAAATTGAATAAAGATTTGTACATCTTGTGTCTTTCACTGTGTCTCACACCTGCCAACACACAACATGGGTGCTGGGAAAAAGAAAAAAGAAACAAATAGGAGTGTCCGAGATTCTGAAAAAAAGAAATAAACAAGAAGATCAAAAAAAAGAATAAAAAGAAAAAATAAACAGGATTTTCAGAATCTCTTCACTCCAGGGACTGGCTCTGAGTTAGCTGTTCAGAGCCATTGTGCTGTGCTTGTGTAAATAAAGAATGACTTGGTGACAAGGATACCAGCCTCTGTGAAGTTACCTCAGAAAGCAAATAAGAGAAACAATGTGAGTTTTGAAAAGAAGACAAGAAAAAGGAAACTGCAAAGTCTTCTATAACCGAGTCAACAGTACAAAAATAGTAAAAGGAGGAGTAGGGTTGATTAGAGGACAAAAAGGGGGAAAATGCAGAGACAAGAGACATGGCCGGATTGTTAAATGAATATTTTGCATCTGTGTTTACCTATGAGATACATACTGCCCAGGCCATGTGACAGAGGAGGAAACTCAATCATTAGAAGGGTTTGAAATTGATAAACAGGTATTGGGCAAGCTGTTGGCACTTAAACTTGATAAGGCACATGGACTAGATGCAATGCATCCAAGGATATTAAAGAATGTATGAACGTAAATTGCAGAGGAACAGATAATCATCTTACAAACTTTCTGAGATTCAGTGAGGCACATGAGGAGTGGAGAATTACAAAACATTGCCCTTGTTCGAAAAAGGTCAGAAAGATCAGCCTAACAATTTCCGATCAATCAGTGATGGGAAAACTTCTCAAAACAATTGTTTTCAATAGAATTAATAGTCAGACAGAAAAAATGTAGGATCATTTGTAGTCATTTGACTCATTAGTTAAAGGAAAAGTATGTTTAAATTGCTAGCGTTTTTTGAAGAGATAACAGAAAGTGTTGATGAGACCAAAGCTGTTGATGTGATGTATGTGGATTTTCAAAAGACATTTAACACAGTGTCACACAATGGGCTAGTTCTCCAGGGGGTGGTATTGGGACATTTGCTTTTCCAGTTACAAATTAATGAGCTAGATCATCGAATCCATACAATGTGGAAGCCGGCCATTTGGCCTACTGAGTACACACCACCCCTTTCAAAGAGCATCCCACCTCATCCCTGGAACCCTGCATTTCCCATGGCTGACCCACTTAGCCTGCACATCCCTGGACACTTAAGGCAATTTGGCATGGCTAATCCACCTAACCTGCACCCTTTTGGACTGTGTGAAGAAACCGGAGCACTCAGAGAGGAGACCAATGCAGACATGGGGAGAATGTGCAAACTCCATGCAGACAGACATCCAAGGGTGGAATCAAAAACCTGGTCCCTGGAGGTGTGAGGTAGCACGGAATCACTGTACCGTTACTCCTTCCACACTGTGAGCTATAACTACCATTGCTTCTTCTAGAGATCTCAGACTACCAGGGAAAATTTCATAATTCATAGCAACACAAAAGCTGAGAGAATTATAAGCTGTGAGGAGGAAAGTGCAGAGCTTTATAAGAACATTGACATTTTGGTGGAGTGAGCAAATAGGGGGCAGATGCAGTTGGAGACATGTGAGGTGATGCATTTTGGTCAGAAGAAGTGATATAGTGTTTAGGAAAAGGATACCATTCTAAAGGGTACACAGAGCTGAAAATGTGTTGCTGGAAAAGCGCAGCAGGTCAGGCAGCATCCAAGGAGCAGGATAATCGACGTTTCAGGCATGAGCCCTTCTTCAGGAATTCCTGAAGAAGGGCTCATGCCCGAAACTGCACTTTTCCAGCAACATATTTTCAGCTCTGATCCCCAGCATCTGCAGTTCTCACTTTCTCCCAAAGGGTACACAGGACCAGTTGTTTAAGTCTTTAAAAATGCTGGGATAGAAGGACAGAATGCAGCATTGAGTTTCATTAATAGGGCATTGAGGACAAGAGCAAGGACACATGGCATAATTAATAAAGGAAAAGATTTAGTTACAGTATTGTGTGTACTTCCACGTGAAATATATTAGGAAGGATGTATACACATTGGAAACGTATAGATGAGGTTTACAAGAATGGCTCCAGAGATTAGAAACTTCAGTTACAGTATTAGGTGGCAGAAGTTGGTACTCTTTTTCTTAGAATGATAAGGCTAAGACGAGATTTAATAGAAGGTTTCAAAGTCATGAGGAGATTGGAGAAAGTAAATAGGGAGAAACTCTTACTGCTGTAAAAGGATCAGGAATGAGAGGGCAAGATTTAAATTTGAAAAAGAAGCAGATGCAAAGTATGAAAGTGTCTTTCACATGGTGAGTAGTTAGTGCATTATCTAATAACATGGTGCAAGTATGTTCAATTAAGATTTGATTTGGAGATGACAATTACCTGATGAAGGAGCGTCGCTCCGAAAGCTAGTGTGCTTCCAATTAAACCTGTTGGATTATAACCTGGTGTTGTGTGATTTTTAACTATGTTCAATTAAGACATTTTTTTTTCTTTTCCTTTTTAACCCCCACACTACCATCTAAGTGCGGTAGTGCTTATTTTTGCCCCAGCACCCATGGTGTGAGTGTGCAGGTGTGAGACACAGTGAAAGACACAAAGTGCACGAATCTTTATTCAAATTCCACCACCAGGAAGATAGGAATACACCCGGGTGGCAAGTGACAAACACTGCCCTTATCAATTAAGACATTTAAGAGGACATTGGGTGATTATTTAAACAGAAACAATTTGTCGGGTTGCAGTGAAAAGGCAGGAGCTTGGCGCTTAGTCAAAGTGCCCGTGCAGACACAATGGGCCGAATGGTCTCCTTCTGCGCTGTAATAATTCTGTGAATCTGAGATCAAGGCATTTTTAAAATTTGTTTTTGGAATGTGGATGTTGCTGGCTGGGTCAGCACTGAAAACTGCTAGCCGTCTTTGAGAAGGAGGTGGTGAGCTGCCTTCTTGAACCACTGCAGTCTATTTGGCATTGGTAGACCAATGAGGAAGAGCTTTGAGGAGCTAGTTCTGGGATTTTGACCCAGTAACGCTGGAGGAATGACGATATATTTCCAAGTCAGGATCGTGAGTAGCTTGATGGCAATTTTGTAGATGGTGATACTCCTATGTATCTGCTTTTATCTTTCTAGAGGGTAGTGGTTATGGGTTTGGAAGGTGTTATTTAAGTAGGCTTGGTGAATGTCGGCTGATCTACATCCTAACTCCATTCATCTGCTTTTACTGTAGGTCACTTAATATTTCTTGATAACAAAGATCTATCAATCCTAGATTTAGAATAAACAATACATCTAGCATCAATTGCAATTTGCGAAAGAGTTCCAATCAATACTGCCCATTTGTCTGGATGAGTGCAATTTCAACAACACCCAAGAAGCTTGACACATTTCAGGACAATGTAGCTGTTTGATTGGATTTACATTCACAAACATTCACTGTTTCCACCACTAATACACAGGGACAGCAGTGGGTACCACCTGCAAGATGCACTGTGGTAACTTGCCAAGGCTCCTCCAACAGCAAAACCTGTGCACACTCCTCCCCCCTCACCTCCCTCCAAGGCCCCTAAAGATAATTTCAAATCCAGCAGAGATTTACTTGTATATCCTTCAACCTCATCCATTGTATCCGGAGCTCTTGATGTAGTCTCCTCTTCATCAGAGAGAGCAAGCGCAAACTTGCAGAATGGTTCAAGGAACATATCTGGTCTGTATGCACTAACCAATCCAACTTTCCTGTGGCCATCCACTTCAACTCCCCCTTCCATACCCTGAAGGACATATCCATTGCCTACACAAGGCCACCCTCAAACTGGAGGAAGCACACCTCATCTTCTGCATCAGGAGCCTACAACCACACGGCATGAAGGTTGAATTTACCGGTTTCCAAATCTCCCTTCCCCCTCCCCATACCAGATCCAACCCACCCACTCAGTTTCACCCTCCTGACCTGACCTATCTATCTATCTTCCTTCCCAGTTATCCACTCCACATTTCCCACTGACCAATCAGTATCATCTCCTGCCTTCGCCCACCTATCACCTACCTTTCCCTTAGCTGCACCCCTCCGGCCCCATTTATCTCTCAATCCCCTTACCTCTCCCCATCCTGAAGAAAGGTCTTGCCCAAAATGTCGACTATCTTGCTCCTTGGATGCTTCCTGACCTGCTATGCCTTTTCCAGCACCACGCTTCATCAACTCTAATTTCTCCAGCGTCTACAGTCCCCTAACTGTCTCCTAACTTCCAAACATGTCAAGAAGGACAAAGGCAGTCGATATCCTTCTCAAGGTTTGGTTACCCAGGTTTCATCAAAGCATGCTTCCTATATTGCTGAAACATGGCATCTCATATTCTATTCTGAAGTTATCATGAAGGACTCTCCTTCACAACCTTTCCCTTCACCTGAGGAATGGTGACCCTCAGGTTAAACCAGCAGTCATCATCTCTCTTTAAGGAGAGAGCAGCCTTATGGTCTGGACTTTTAAGGTTCTGTTCCTAGCATTATAGGAGCCTTTCTGATTATTTTTGGACTTGTACATAATATTTTAAAGATCCATGTACCTGGAAGTCCAATTTCCTAAGATTTCCACTATTTCGAACTTTTCCCTCTTAAGAAAGTAGATTATAACACAATTTCTAGTGAATTATTTCACGTTTATAGACATTTAAATACATTCACCACAGTTTTACCTTTTCACTGTAACCATCAATAGCTTATTTGTAGTTTAATGTGTCTGTCTCCACTGCTTCTTTGGTGAATCTGGATGTTGTTTTCTACCTCAGCCAAGTGAAATTAACAACTGCTATGAAAGTTAATGACACAAGGCAGATCCTTGTGCGATTCCACTAGTCACATCCAGTCCATTAATGCCCTGTCACGAGAATTCTGAGTAACTAGCCTTTAGCAACAAAACTTCTCAGAATTGATGGTTTACTTCCGTGTACACAGCCACCATTCACAGAAATATGTCAGAATTTCAATGAAAGGCAAAGACTTTGCCAAGATGAATCATCAGTTACATTGGGCGGACTCTTAGAGATCCTTGCTTGATAAGAGCTATGATGAGAAATATGACATAATCCTGTGAGTAGTAAAGCAAGGTCCATCTTGATATTAAGAGCAATTAAGTGCATTTTCCAGCAGACTTCTGAATGAGCACAGGATTATTGCCTGTCATCACCCGCATTGACTATAAATCTCACTTCATTAATGGGCAGATTCTTATCGTATCATAGGGCTGATAGAAACTAGAGGATGAAAGTTCCTGAAAGTCAGAGTAGGTGACTCCAGTGAACTGCTTATTTCTTTGGACTACCAACTTTGCCACCTGGCACCAATATCTCAGGATGCACCTCACATTCACTTTGACATTCGCTAGCCTCTTTGCAGCATTATCACATCTCTAATCCACTTATTGTACTCTTCCACAGCTCAATCCTGCACTTTGGAGTTGCTGCAAGGACACGTTGCACACAAAGAGAGACAGCCAACTCAATAACTAGACCGGGCTTGACCTCAGGTCTGCTCGCTTACTTTCTTCGAACTCACTCTCCTAGCGCCAACCTAGATTCTTACAGGATCCGTACTCTGCCTTGTCTTTTTGCATATTGTGCTCTCTGCTGCTCATAGTACTGCTGTATTGTTTTGTTCAGCACGGACACAAAGCTAGGTGGCTTGTCTTGATGGTCAGTGCTCATCAGTCAAAGGGGTGAACACCTCGCCATCCAGCATGTTGGTGTCTCAGTCTCATCCCTGCACATGTGCCAGCAGCTTGCATGGTAAACACACTGCATGTGCTTCAACCAAATGTGGCAGGAACAGATTCTTTAGTCCAACTCGTCCATGCTGACCACGTTCCCAAAACTAAACTAGTCCCATTTGCCTGCATTCAGCCCATATCCTTCTAAACTTTTCCTATTCAAATGTCTTTTAAATGTTGTAACTGTACCTGGATCTATCATTTCCTCTGGCAGTTCATTCGACATACAAAGTGCCCTCTGTATGACAAAGTTGCCACTGAGGTTCCTTTTAAACTTTTCTCCTCTCACTTTAAAAATATGCCCCCTAGTTTTGAACTCCCCCACCCTAATGAAAAGACCTTTGCCATTCACCTTATCTCTGCCCCTTATGATTTTATAAATCTCAATAAGGTAACCCCTCAATCTCCTGTGCTCTACTGGAAAAGTCCTAGCCTATCCACCTTTCCCTATAACCCAAACGCTCCATTTTCGGCAACATCCTGGTAAATCTTTTCTGAACTCTCTCCAATTTAATAATATCCTTCCTATTACAGGGTAACCATAACTGCCCACAGTACTCCAAAAATGGCCTCACCAAAATCCTATAAAACCTTAACAAGATTTCCCAACTCCTATACCTAATGGGCTAAGCAATGAAGGCAAGTGTGCTAAATGACTTCTTAACCACCCTGTCTACCTGTATTGCAACTTTCAAAGAAGTCCGTACCAGGCCGCTCTGTTCTACTACACCACCCAGGGCCCTACCATTAATTGTATAAGTCCTGCCCTTGTTTGTTTTAACAAAATGCAATACCTCATATTTATCCAAATTAAACTCCATTTGCCACACCTCAGCCCAGTGGCCCAAAAGATCAAGATCCCTTTGTAATCTTAGATAGGTTTATTGACTATACTACCAATGACATTTGCGGTGTTATCTGTAAACTTGCTAACCATGCCTCTGAAATTGTCATCCAAATCATTTATATAAATGACAAACAATAAAGGATTATTGTCATTGGTGAAGTCCATTCGACGTGCTTCGATCAGGGGGTCCCAGTGTAGCAGGTTAAGGGCATTGACCAGGGGCTTGGATGTAGTTAATCGGCCACTTGGGGTGGTCATGGTCAGTTGTGTATCACTACAGTTCGGGTGTAAGCATGGCTAGCCTGTAGTTTGTGTTTAACCAGTCCAGAAAGTCTCATTGCATCAAGGCCTATTAACCTCATGAAACCATCTGAATAGGATGTAGAGTAGAATATTTAAAGGGGTGTTTAAAATGGTCTGCACTTGCAGAGATCCAACACAGTCCATACTTGGTTGCATGGCCTCTGCATTGCAACTATTCATGATTCTTAATTGTATGCAGTTGACAGAAAACTGTGGGTAGGCAGAGAAAATGCTCTGTAAGATTTTGCTGGTGTTCCAGAGTTGACCTTGCATTGAAGCTACACTAGTTCTCCTTTCAACACAAACCTCAAGTTTGAATGATGTTGTTTGGGCCCCGATTGATTTGAGCAACGCAGCATCTTTTATTCAGTGTAGCAGCTCATAGCAATTGAGATAAAGAAGCTGTAGTGTAATAATTGTGTCAGCATGAGTCCATAAATTAACAGAAACTGCTGCAAAGCGACATCATTAACAATGTATTGAAGGTAACAAAAACAAAAAATAATATACAATTGGAAAACTGAGTTTTTAACCCTCAGTTTAATTTTCTTTCTGGTGATCTCCCTTCTTCTTCTTGGGATGATGACTCATTCACTGGGCACAGTTCCATGAGTTTCCAGTATCTTGCCCTCTGACTGTTACTCATTTATGGCCTTTAATACTGAGAGAGGACATTACAGTTTTCCTCAGCCAATTTTCATACGAGACATGCTTGCAGTAAATGTCTGTACAACAATTGGCTGCTGGAGCAATGACTGGATTTCTCTTTCCGGGCTTTTAGCTCTCCATGATTTACCTAAGCTACTTCAACAAAGATCGAACATAAACCTTGACTCTTCCTGGGCACATTATTCCGACAGTTTATCATGTCAAACCCCTCACAATAAAACCAAACCTTAGAAAAATCATGGTGCAGAAAGAGACTATTCAGCCCATCGTGTCTGCGCAGGCTAAATAAACAAACTATCCATTCTAAAGCCTCTTTCCTGCACCTAGTCCATAGCCTTTGTGGTTACAATGCTCAGGCTCAGGTTCTGATTCCTTTTAAATGAATTATAAGTTTCCACCTCAACCCCAAATTGGCAGTGAATTCCAGATAGCCACATCCTCTGGGTGGAACATTTTTTTCTTATGGCCACTCTAATCCTTCCACCAATCACTTTCATTGATTTCTCTGCTAGGGGAAACAGGTCTTCTCTGGCCACTCTCTCCAAATCCCTCACTATTTTGTACACATCAATTATGTCATCACCTCATCCTCTTCTGTTCTAAGGAAAACAACCCATCCTATCCAATCTTTCCTTATAGCTGCAATTGTCAACCTCTGATAACATTTGTGTAAATCTCCTCTGTACTCTCTCTAGAGTAATGATGTCCTTTGTGTAATGTGGTGACCAGAACTGTGCACAAAACCTCAGCTGTAGTCTAACCTGTATCTTTTATAGTTCGAGCATTACCCCCCTGTTTTTGATTTCAAGATCTACCCAATAAGGGAAAGCATCTCATGTACTTTCTTAATCACCTGATTTCCCCATCCCTCCTCCTTTAAAGACTCTAAGGCTGTCATTTCTTTCACCTGTCTTAGCTCAGTTGGCTGGATAGTTGATTTGTAGTGTAAAGCAACACCAACAGAATGGCTTCAGTTCTTCTATTGGTTAAAAATACCATGAAGGTTACACCTTCCCATTATTGTGGTAACCCTCAAGTGATTTTTCTTACAAAAATGCATTTTATTCATTAAAAAGAAATCTGTAAGTAGATACAAAAAGGCTATCATTCTGCACTACGGAGCTGCTTGGGATGAACCTTGAGAAAAAACCATTACATCTCTCTCCAGACTTGCTTTGTGAAGGCATATTCCAGTAGGAGATGTGTGACAGCGTGAGGGCCTCAAACCATTACCAGTTATCTCTCTCTGATGAGAGAGCAGCCTTACGGGATGGACATTATGGTGACTTTACACCCCTCATTACTCTTTTTTAATTTGTGTTTATTGTGTATTTCTTTACTTGTTTGTCCTCCAAATGCATAACCACTTGGATGTGAAAATAGTGGATTTTCATACAATTAGACTTTTATTTGCAATGTTGGACTTAAGTTAGTGTCCACATATTACTGTCTTATTGTATAATTCTCAGAGAGGTATGGCTGGCTGCTGAATGGCAAAGATTTGCCTGGGTCCAAAATTATTTGCAGACAGTAACTGCAACTAGTGCAGTTAGGGATAAACCATGAGTTTATAGCTAATCACCAGATGAGTTTTCTAACTATGCCTGCCATCATCTATCATCCACGCAGCGTTATTACTGTCAATATTATTATGGTCTGAATAAAGTGGACTTTGGGGACTGGATTAAAAGCACAAAATGAAAGTGATTACTCAAAAGGAACTCATCTCATAATTGCAATTGTGGTTAATAGCATCTTAGAAATGGGTTGAAGGGTTTTTTAGACTTATTTTACTCCTTGCACCCAAAATGATTCTCTGAATAAATATGATAATGTCACAAGGGATTGAAATTGTCTATAAATGTTTCCCCTTCACTCATCATTGGCCTAAAACTGCCTGGATGTTGACTATTTCAGATAATCAGTGAGAAGCTTCACCCCTCAAGTTACTAACCTCTTCCTTAAAGTTTTTGTACACAGCTACAGATATGACTTAAACTGGTGGGTTTTTTTTTAACACTTCACCAACAGCTTTGTGACATTAGTTTACAGACTATGGGAATGTCAAAGATAAAATATTGACCAGTATCCTCTCCAAAAACATAGGCTACAAATTATGATGCCAAACTTTAAAATCCTAACTTCTACTTTTGTTAAGTTTTAGTCATTATGTTTTCACAAAGTGTGTGAATAACACATTCAATTAAATTCCATTGCTGGAATGGTTCAGTCAATGTGAGGGAATGTGTCTGAATTAACATGGACAGATTGATTGGACCATTATAATAGCTAAGGGAAATCCTTGATCATTAATACCATCAGTGTAGAGCATAATCTTTTCTTCTGTAATTTTACTAATGTTCAGAATTCCCAATAGCTTGCAACTCACTTTGGAGAGCTGGACTGAGATAAGTCACTTGACCTGAAGCTTTAACTCCTTTTCTCTCCACAGATGGTGCCTGATCTGCTGAATTGTTGCAGCAGTTGTTTTGTCTTTATATGCAAGTTTTAGATATGGTGGAGAGTACTTCTTTTTCTGAGCAAAATACCTGTTAAATTACAAATCCCTGCTGAATACAACCGTCTCTTAATGATGAGTAATTTTGAACAGCTCTTAGAACAAATGCTGAGGATGGGAAGGGACAAAACGGACATTGTTACCTCAATGACTATCTTGATAGCAGGGGACCAACTGAACTTGTCGAATTCTGAGGGACATCATTCTCAAACAAGGTTGAAGGCAAGTGGTTATGACTTGATGCTGAGTGAATCAATACATCAACAAAAACTACTTGTTTGTATCCTCCCCAATCTACCTGTTATAGGGCAGCTAGTCCTGACAGTATAGGCAAAAGTGGAAGCCCCCGTGCTAAATGGAATATATTGGAACTGATGTAGCAGCTGAAAGCTGGGCAGATATGAGGTACATTATCATCAGCCATAGAATTGCAATCAACTTCAATCTGTAACATTATGGCTCATCATCCCCCAGATTTTGTCATTACAATCAGCTGGGATCAACCCAGCTTGTCCAGCTCTGCAATTTTCGATTGCAGACTAATTTGGTACCGAAGAAAGTTTGTTCATGTATCAAACGCTGCACTTAAACTTTACAAATGTGCCCAGACATCTCAAGATGGATGATCTGAAACAACATGCAGAACAACAGAGGGGAAAGTTAATGAATACTTGGAAATAAATGTATTGGTCATTCTGGAATATAATTTTGAGGTTTACAAGATGAGACAAATCAATATATCTCATTCAAAAGTATCACTAGATTTTCATTCTGAAATGTAGATACATAACTATATTTTTGTCCCTTTGTACATTTGGGTTAACAGCACAGGTCTGAATCTTTCCAATAGATTACTCTCTTATTTATTACAATTTGGTCACTGCAAATAACATCTTTAATATTCTTGTGGAATGCATGCAATCCTAAAACATAGCAAAAATAGAAAACTTAAATAAAGGCCTATATTTATAAAATTAATGCAGATACACCCAATCTCATGGTCAGAAAATATCCCTCTTATCGTCAAGCCATGAGTGATTCAATGAGGAGCATACGGAGAGCCAGAGCAGCACTTGGCATACCAAACAATGCGATGACAACATTGATAAAGTCACACAGACTACATGGAAAAGAGCAGAAGCAGTATGCTGTTGGAAAGCTGAGTGATTCCACCACCCATGGATCAGATCAAATTCCTGGAGTACAGTCAGGAACAGTAGTGGACAATTAAACAACCAATAGGAAGAGGAGGCTCCATGAACAAAGCCATCCTTAATGATGGAAGAATATTGCACATAAATACAAAAGACAAGAATTAAGCTTTTCTAACCACTTTCAGCCAGAACTGCCAAGTCCATGATCTATTTCCACATTTTCCCAAGAGCTCCAATGACACAGATACCAGCTTTGTGCCAGTTCGATCCACTCTAGAAACATCAAAAAACCTGAGTGCACTGGGCACAACAGACCTTGGATCCTGACAACATCCTGGCAATAACATTGATGTTTTATGTTTCAGAACTAGCTGTACCTCTAGCCAAGATTTTCTAGTACAAATAGAACACTGGAATCTACTCAACAAAGTGGAAAGCTACCCTACACATACACAAACTCTCTCGCTGTCTCTCACATGCTCTCTTTCTCACACACACAAACACACACACACATACACACACACACTCACACATATCAGGAGCAGGAGCTGGCCATTCAGCCCCTCAAGCCTGTTTCCTCATGCTGTAAGATCATGAATGATCTGATTTTAACCTCAATCCAAATTTGCACCTACCCCAATAACCTTTCAGTTCCTTAACAAGAACCTATCTACCACTGCCTGACAAAATTCAAGGACTCTGCTTCCACCACATTTTCAGGAAGAGAGTTCCAGAACCTCATGACCTTCGGAGGGAATTTTTTAATTGCAGAATTTCTGTATTACATGAGCAATCCCTGCCTTTTTCACTGTGGCCCCTAGTTCTAGATTCTCCCATAAGAGTATATAGCCTTCCCAATCTACCCTGTCAAGACGCTTCAGGATTGTATATTTTTCAATTAAGTCACCTGTTACAGATACAATCCTAATTTGTTAGATCTTTCCTCATAAGGCAAACCGTCCATTCGTGTAGTAGAGTACTAAACTTCCAATGGTTCCAATGGACTTACATCCTTCCTTAAATAAGGCAATCAGTGCTATGCACAGTACTCCAGAGGCAGTCTCACTAGTGGCCAGTATAACTGAAGCATAACTTCCCTGTTTTGTAATCTATTCCTTTCCCTCTACATTATAACATTCTGTTAGCTTTCCTAATCAGTTATTGGACCTGAATGCTAATAATTTCTAATTCATACACAAGAACACCCAAATCCCTTTGCATCGCAGAGCTCTGCAAACATTTATCAATTTGCTTCTCTTTTATTCTTCCTGGCAAAATGACAAGATCACGTCTTCCCGCATTAATCTCTATTTTCCATACTTTTGTCAAAACACCTCACACATTTATATCCTTTTTTAAAAATATCCATGTATCCTCTTCACAACTTGCTGTTCCACCCGTGTTTGTGTATTAAGCAAAATTTGGCAACCAAAGCTTCAATCCCTTCAACTGAATCATTTATATACATTGTAAACAGTTGAGGTCCTTGCACTGATCCCAGCTGCACAACTGTCATTGTAACTTGAAAAAGACCCATCTACACCTAATCTACTTTCTGTTAGCCAGCTAATCCCAATACGCTACTCATATACCTTTATCTGATGTGGTGCCTCACTAAATATCTTCTACAAATCTAAGTACAATATATTAACCAGTGCTCCTTTATCCAGTTTTACCTCCTCAAAGAACTCCAATAGATTAATCAAACATATTTCTCTTTCACAAATTCATGTTGACGCTGCCCAATTACCTTGAAATTATCCAAATGCACTGCTATAACTTTGTTAAGAATTGCTTCAAATATTTTCTCTGTATTAAATTAACTGGCTTGAATTACTTTCTGTCTCCCTACCTTTTTGAATAAAAGAGAGACAATTGCTATCTTCCAATTTAATATGACCTTGTGACGATGCTGATCCTTTAACAAGGTCATGTTGTCCTTGGTATTTTTTTCAGAAGTCATAAAGTCATTGGGTTCCAAGATATTTGGGTTTATGGATGTATGTTTGCTCGCTGAGCTGGACGGTTCATTTTCGGACATTTAATTACCGTACTAGGAACATCATCAATGAGCCTCCAGGTGAAGCTTAGAGGCTCACTGATGATGTTACCTAGTATGGTGATAAAACATCTGAAAACAAACCTTCCAGCTCAGTGAGCAGATCTACATCCAGAACCTCAACCTGAGCTACAAATCTTCTCAAAACTCGCTAATTTGGGTTTATCTACATTTTAGTTTAAAAAAATACATTTCTACAATAACAGAGGAGTGGCCAGTTCTCCCAGCTCAGTTTTTCTCTGGTTTAGTTTCGTTTTAGCAGTCGGTCTATTTAGAGCAGCTGGTCAGTTGTTAGCTGGGAATCCAAAAAAACAGCCTATGGAAGAAGATGCTCCATGCTGAATCTCTCTGCCATCTCTCTCTCTCTCTCTCTCTTCTGTAAGACCTTGTGTTTGATTTTAACTTTTTTGCCAAATGGGGTGTTTATGGGGATGGTTGCAGGAATTTGGAACAGCGTCATTAAGTTGGGATAATCTGTTGAGTTCTCAGATAGGCTAAGTTATTCCATATTCTTTTTTTTTAAATATAGAATCCCTACATTGTGGAAACAGACCATTTTAGCCCAACAAGTCCACACCAAACCTCCAAAGAGTATCCCACCCAGATCCATTCTTCTACCTGATTACCCTACATTTACCCATGACTATGCACACCTAACCTCCACATCCCTGAAAACTATGGGCAATTTAACATGGCCAAATTCATCTAACTTGAACATCTTTGGATTATGAGGGGAAACCGGAGGAGACCCATGCAAATACGTGGAGAATTTTGCAAACTCCACACAGACAGTTGTCTGAGGTTGGAATCAAATCTGTGTCCCTGGCGCTGTGAGGCAACAGTGCTTACCACTGAGCCATAATGCCACCCATATTGTTCGTGTCTCATTCAGTAATCTTGCAAATAAATTCTGTTTTGTTTAAAGCTAAGTGGTCGGGGCAGTTGCATTACTCCTGGAATATCCACTATACACCTGCTTAAAACAACTAGAAAAGTTAGAGTCTGGGCTACTTTCTTGAAATGTTTTGAGGGGGTCTGACCTGGTCCATAACAACCTTTTCAGAATCAAGGGAGATTTGGAAAATTCAATCCAATTAAACAACTATCTCATTGGCTACTTCTTTTAAGATGCTAGAGTAAAACTCATCAGGACCCAGACACTAGACAACTTGCAACTCTAACAATTCATTTAGTATCACAGCTCCGGTGATTATGATTTTTAGGTTCGTCCCTTCATTCTATTTTGTATTTATTACTGCATATGTGATATCACTTGTAATGTTTATAGTGAAGACTAATGTAAAATACCTGTACAATTCATCTGCCGTTTCCTTATTTTCCATGATTAATTTTCCAGTCTATCTTTCTATAGAATCAACATTCACTTTATTAACTCTTTTTGTCGTTCAATACTTAGAGAAACTCTAACAATTTTTTTTGTATTTCTGGTTAGCTTTCTCTGATACTCTATATAATTTTATCTCGCTTCATTAATTTTTTGGTGGTTATTTGAGAAATTGCCTTTTGAATTGCTGAAGCCTGTCTGATACAGAGCAATTCACAATGCTGTTAGGTTGGGCATTCCAGAGTTTTGAACAAGTGACAATGAAGAACAGTGATGTATTGCAAGGCCAGATAGCATGTAACTTGGAGATTGATCTGGACATACCAGTATTCTTCTGGGTCTGCTCCCATTGTTCTTCCAGGCAATAGAGGTGGAGTGGTTATGGATTTGGAATTTGCTGTTGAAGATGGTCATGGCACACAAGCAGTGGAGGGAGGTACTGTATAAAATGGCAGATGGGGTGATGATCAAATGAATTATATTGTCATTGTTTGCTTCGCTCGTTGAGATTTGATGGAGTTGCATTCATCCGGGCAAGTGTAGAGTATTCCATCACATTCATTATTTGTACCTTGAAGATGACGAAAAGGTTTTGGGGAATCAGAAAGTGAGACAGCTAACACAGAATGCTCAGCCTCTGGTCTGCTCTTCGTCACAAAGTTTATCTGACTGATTCAGTTAAGATCTTGCTCAATGATGGCCCTCAGGTTATTGATGATGAGGCACAGATATTGTTAATGCTGTAGAATGACCAAGGGAGATGGTTAGCCATTCCTTTGTTGGTGGTGGTCATTGCCCAGCACTTGCGTAAAATGAGTGTTATGTGTCTTCTAGTGGTTCAAGACTGAATGTTGTCCTAGTCGTGTTGCCTGTCAGCTGGGACTTGGTGTCTGAGGATTACAAATGAAACTGCAATCACCAGTGAAGATCTGAAACTCTGCCTTTGATAAAGCACATGCTGGTGTTTGAGCTAAGGACACTATCCTGAAGAACTCCTGCACTGATATATTGAGGCTTTTTTTTAAGATTAGATTCCCTACAGTATGGAAACAGGCCCTTCAGCCAAATCAGTCCACACCGACCCTCCAAAGAGTAACCCACCCAGACCCATTGTCCCCTGACTAATGCACCTAACACTATAGGCAATTTAGTATGGCCAATTCACCACATCTTTGGACTGTGGGAGGAAACCCACGCAGACACAAGGGAGAACATGCAAACTCCAACAGACAGTCACCCGAGGCTGGGACCCTAGTGCTATGAGGCAACAGTGCTAACCACTGAGCCACTGTGATGCAGCAATTCAAGAGGCAATTTCTCACCTTCCCAATGACAGTTAGAAGTGAGCAACAAATATCTGGATTTACTCATGGTGCCTAAATACAATAGAACTTTTTTTGAAAATCTGTATTTTGTGCCACACATAATTTATGTATTATCTTGTGATTCACCAAAAGAAAGGAAAACTTGGGTGTATTTTTGCTGTGAAGCAATTCAATCATTCTAGTGTATTTGCTACGTCAGAATTTATTGTTAAGTTGGCAACTGATTGAATCTTTCTGCTTGACAGCTATAATTTCTGGTCTCCACCTTTAACAGAAGCTGTTCCAGTGCAATCTGAAGCAATGCTATTCACTTGTAAATACCAACCAAACCAAAGCCAACCAAGCTGAACTGCTCCTACCTGGCATGTATTAAGCAGGCATTTTTGGGTTTCGCACACAGTAACAAATTACTACTTGGTCATACAATGTTTGAACTAATAAAATAGTTTGCACTCCTTCATAGTTACCATCATAAGTGATGTGTAAAAATTACTGATTACATAAATCTTTGGCTCCTTGATCAGTGTTCTTGCTTTCAGGTATGCTGCCAACTAACTTCACTGTTTTTTCCCCAAGAGGTTTTATGTACCTGAAGGATTCATGACTGAACAACATGTCACAACAATAAATAGAGTTAACTGAATCCTAGGCTATGTGCTTAAGTGTTGAGTGGAAAGCTCTTAATGTTGCACTATAGTTTTGTTTCAGTTGTATACGAAGGAGAATATATATACAATTAGAGAATCCCTACAATGGGGAAGCAGGCCATTTGGCCCATCAAGTCCACACTAATCCTCTGAAGAGTATCCCACCCAGACCCACCCTATCCCTGTAACCCTGCATTTTCCCAATCCTTCTAACCTGCACACCTTTGGACTGTGGAAGGAAACTGGAGCACCCAAAGGAAACACACGCAGACATGGAGAGAATATGCAAACTCTACACAGTCACCCGAGGAAGCGAACCTGGCTCTCTAGCACTGTGAGGCAGCTGTGCTAACCACTGAGCTACTGTGCTGCCCCAATATAGAGCTGAAGCAAGGTGGGAAGGATAGAAAATATTAAATAATTAACCTTGTCAGCCTGTAAAAGAGACTTCTTAGAGGAGTCCTCATTGAGAAATGGTAAGGGATTACTGGGATAAAATAATTCAGGATAAATGCTTTTACATAACTGGGCTGAGGGTTAAGATATAAGTTTGAAGTTTTGAAAGTCTGGTCTCGCACAGATTTCCTTACCCAATAGACTATCAAAGCTGGACATTCGTAATAAGAAAAGTGACTGATGCTTCAACACTAAATTTATTTCAGAAAGTGTTAGAATCTGCATTGAGTTGAAGACCAGATTGTTATTGTGGAAGGGTGGAATCAAATGAGCAGGAATACCTTCTTAACCTAAAACTGCTCTCTAATTTTCCATTTATCTCACTGTACCTTCATGGTTTACTCCATCCATTGCTGCAATAGCTATATCAGCACATTACTGCTGCCTTTGATGACCCACTGGCAAGAATTGTTTCCCTGGTATCTTTTACATTGCCAGCATCAATTTAGGAATACAAGTTTTTACTTTCAGCCATGATAGTCCTTTTCCCAATGGTGATGGGCTTCCAAAATCACGTAGCTGTATTTCCAAACCTGAATCAGCTTCATAGGATGCATTCGGCTGTTGAAACATGAGTTTTAATATAATATAATATAATATAATATCATATCCAGCCTGCAGGTAATGCCTTCCAACAGATGGCATCTGAAATATCAGTGTTCAAAAGAATTTATATCGACACAGTGCTTATTATGTTGGTAAACACTGCAATGCTCTTCATTCAGGCATTTAAAAAACCAAGCTTCCATTCGCCTATCATGCCTGTATTTGCTAACTTGTGTTGGCTACCAGCTTAGTAATGTCTCAACTTAACAATTCTCATCCTTTGTTTTAAATTCATTCATGCCCCATGCCCTTCCTATCTCTGTAATCTCCTTCAAACCCATTACCCAAGAACATATCTGCACTTCACTAATTCCTGCCTTTTGAGTGGCATACCATGAATGGCACATCCACAACTGCCAAGACCCTAAGCTGTAAAATTTGCTTCCAAAATCTCTCTGCTTCAGTGGGGTAAATTTTACCAGAAATCTTTTGTTGCATTTCCTGCAGGTTTTCTTGCAAGTCCAGCTCATTAATTAGATACGAAGCCTTTTTTCCAACTCTAGCCCAATTCGCCCACTCACTGGAAGCCATTATTTGCCACTGCTGGGATGTCCCAGGATCCCTGGTGTCAGTGTCTTCCTGGAAGTCTAGCTGCACATCCGGTCAAGCCTTGACTGTCTGTCTCACTGCTGTGCTCTATTATGCATGAAGTGATGTCACTCCAGCTGAGTGTCCTCACCTTCCTCCTGGGAAGATTGACATTGCTCTCCCAGTTTGTCAGCCTCCATCACATCTCCTAACTACCTGCTCCAGCTGTTCAGAGCACAGCATGCAAGGATTATGTGCTCTTTCTGTATTAAATAAACAATAAGTCCCCGCCAAAACTGATTCAAGCATTTGAATCTCATCTTCAACAGGTCCACCATCTGCTCCATGATCACCCTGGCTGAAGAATGGGCTGTATTGTATCGGAACCCAGCCACAGTGTTGGGGGGTCAGGGGAGTAGGGTTGGTGGGTGGTGTAACAGAGTCATTATTCGTGATCATAGAGGATAACCCTTGTATCCTGGAACTATCCTTGTAAGGCATCTGGCTTTTGAAACGCAGCAAAATGTGGACTGCTCTTTTCCTGGAGCTTCAGAGGCTGAGGGATGACCTAATAGAGGTTTATAAAATCATGAGGGGCATGGATAGGATAAATAGACAAGGTCTTTTCTCCTGGGGTGTGGGATTCCAGAACTCAAGGGCATAGGTTTAGGGTGAGAGGGAAAAGATATAAAAGAGACTTAAGGGACAACTTTTTCACGCAGAGGGTGGTGTGTGTTTGGAATGAGCTGCCGAGGAAGTGGTGGAGGCTAGTAGAATCACAGCATTTAAAAGGCATCTGAATGGGTATATTAATAGGAAGGGTTTCAAGGGATGTGGGCCAAGTACTGGCAAATGGGACTAGATTAGATTAGAATACCTGGTCGGCATGGACAAGTTGGACTGAAGGGTCTGTTTCCATGCTGTACATCTATATGACTCTAAATAAAGTTAAAAATCACACAACACCAGGTTATAGTCCAACAGGTTTAATTGGAAGCACACTAGCTTTCGGAATGACACTCCTTCATCAGGTGATGTTTAGGTTGATTCTAATCTAAAAAGTGAGAAAACAGAATTTTACATTAATTCATGCAGTTATTGAGCTCAGAGTTTTACATGAATTCATGCAGTTTTTGAACAAAGTACAATGTAACTTTGCAAGTACAAATTCACCCCACAAAATATATGGATCTTTGTCTGCATGTGTGTGTCTGGGGTGGGGGGTTGTGAGTGTCTGTGAGAGAGTGTATATGTGTGTGCATGAGTGTAGAGTGGTCTAAGTCTCTGAGACGATGCCTGTGTGGGTGTGGGAGTGTATGTGTCTGTAAGGGCGTGTGTGAGTGTCTGTATATATGTTTGTCCATGTGTATGTGTGTGTATAGGAGTGTGTATGTGTGTGTGTGCGTGTAGGAGTGTCTGTGTGTGTGTATTGTGCAATGGTGGTAACCTGTAATGTAACATGAACCCAAGGTCCCGGTTGAGGCCCTCCTTATGGGTACCAAACTTAGCTATCAACCTCTGCTTGGCCACTTTTCGCTGCTGCCTGTCCCGAAGTCCGCCTTGGAGGATGGTCACCCGAAGGTCCGAGGTCGAATGTCCTGGACTGCTGAGGTGTTCCCCAACTGGGAGGGAACACTCCTGTCTGTTGATTGTTGTGTGGTGCCCATTCATCCGTTGTCATAGCCTTTGCTCGGTTTTCGCAATGTACCATGCCTCAGGACATCCTTGCCTGCAACGTATAAGATTGACAATGTTGGCTGAGTCACATGAGTACCTGCCATGTACAAGGTGGGACGTGGCCCCACGCATAATGGTGGTATCTATGTCCACACTCTGACATGTCTTACAGCGCCTACCATGACAGGGTTGTATGGAGTTGTCCTGAGAGCCGGGCAGCTTGCTACGAACAATGATTTGTTTGAGGTTTGGCGGTTGTTTAAAGGCAAGCAGTGGAGGAGTGGGGAAGGCCTTGGCAAGATGCTCATCCTCATTGATAATGTGTTGCAGGTCACGAAGAACATGGGGACACGTGGGGACACATCCCACTTTGTATGTGGCAGGTACTCATGTGACTCAGCCAACGTTGTCTATCTTATACGTTGGATGTCCTGAGGCATGGTACATTGTGGAAACCGAGCAAAGGCTATGACAATGGATGAATGGGCACCGCACAACAATCTACAGACAGGAGTGTTCCCTCCCAGTTGGGGAACACTTCAGTGGTCCAGGACATTCGACCTCGGACCTTCGGGTGACCCATCCTCCAAGGCGGACTTCGGGACAGGCAATAACACAAAGTGGCCGAGCAGAGGCTGATAGCTAATTTCGGTACCCATAGGGAGGGCCTCAATCGGGACCTTGGGTTCATTCACATTACAGGTGACCACCAAAAAACTATACACACACACACACAGACACTCCTACACACACACACTCTCTCACACACACACAGGCACTCCTATACACACACATGCACACGGACACACATATACACAGACACGCACACAGACACTCACACACACCCCTACAGACACACATACTCCCACACTCACACACGCACCCCCTCACAGAGTTAAGACACTCTACACTCACTACACACATATATACACTCTCTCTCACAGACAATCACAACCCCCCACCCCAGACATGCACACACAGTCAAAGACCCACATACACACATCGAGTCATAGAATCATAGAGATGTACAGAATGGAAACAGACCTTTGGGTCCAACTCGTCCATGCCAACCAGATATCCCAACCCAATCTAGTCCCACCTGCCAGCACCCAGCCCATATCCCTCCAAACCCTTCCTATTCATATACCCATCCAAATGCCTCCTAAATGTTGCAATTGTACCAGCCTCCACCACATCCTCTGGCAGCTCATTCCATACGCGTACCACCTTCTGTGTGAAAAAGTTGCCCCTTAGGTCTCTTTTATATCTTTCCCTCTCACCCTAAACCTATGCCCTCTAGTTCTGGACTCCCCGACCCCAGGGAAAAGACAGATTTTGTCTATTTATCCTATCCATGCCCCTCATAATTTTGTAAACCTCTATAAGGTCACCCCTCAGCCTCCGACACTCCAGGGAAAACAGTCCCAGCCTGTTCAGCCTCTCCCAATAGCTCAGATCCTCCAACCCTGGCAACATCCTTGTAAATCTTTTCTGAACCCTTTCAAGTTTCACAACATCCTTCCAATAAGAAGGAGACCAGAATTGCACGTAATATTCCAGCAGTGGCCTAACCAATGTCCTGTACGGCCGCAACATGACCTCCCAACTCCTGTACTCAATACTCTGACCAATAAAGGAAAGCATACCAAACGCCTTCTTCACTATCCTATCTACCTGGGACTCCACTTTCAAGGAGCTATGAACCTGCACTCCAAGGTCTCTTTGTTCAGCAACACTCCCTAGGACCTTACCATTAATTGTATAAGTTATATTTTGTGGGGCGAATTTGTACTTGCAGGGTTACATTGTACTTTGCTCAAAAACTGCATGAATTCATGTAAAACTCTGTTTTCCCACTTTTTAGATTAGAATCAATCTAAACATCATGGCATAGATAGAAAACACAGGGGGCTAACACCTTCAACATATTGTCTAGCTAATGCCCATTGTTACAGCTAACCTGAGAATGCAACTTTTAAAAAAAGGTTTTGTGATTTACACATAAAAGAAGTGAAACTATCATGGTATTCAAACAGATGAAAGACTCAACAGACAATCAAGGTATTTTTCAATGTATAATTTCAGTTACATCACACTGTAAATTTTTGCTATAAATTCTGTGCCTTAGAATTGTGTCCTCCACTATCACCTAATGAAGGAGTGTCGCTCCGAAAGCTAGTGTGCTTCCAATTAAACCTGTTGGACTATAACCTGGTGTTGTGTGATTTTTAACTTTGTACACCCCAGTCCAACACCGGCATCTCCAAATCATGATTCTATATAGACATTATGAAACTCCCAGTGTACCTGTCACACAGTTCTAAGAAATGGCACTGATGATCACAGGCTACTTGGATGTTAATGGTTTGGAAGTCTTTTCTAATGGGGTACTCAGCTACATTTGAAATGGTCCTGTGGTGGGTGTACTGTCTATCGCACCCTGCGCAGGAGGAAGCCAGCTATATTGCCAATACCAATGCCCAAGCTGTACACTGACCATGTCATGTGGCCACGAGATGAAGAGCTGTGATCTTTGTGTCAAAGGGCAATGACAGCTGTGTCATTAAATATTATGAAAGCAGAGGTAGAAAGATTCTTGTTAGGCAAGTGAATCAAAGCTTATCAGTGGTAAAAAGGGAGTGAAATTTGAAATGAATACAGGTAAGCCAATTTCTTATTGAATGGCCGATACTACTTTTGGGACCAAATGTCTGCTTCTGCTCCTATTTTCTATATCCTTGCCCTTTAGCTAAAAAGCTACCACAGAGATTGGGTGCTAAGCAAGTAAGCACAAAGTGAAGCACTAAGAAATGAAACTAAGAGCCCTAAAGCATTTCCTGTGTAGATGTGTGAGATGGATGTGATTCCCTGGGTGAACAGTGATCTGACAGGACCTTGCAAGTCAAAGATATACCTGAGCTCTAAAGTAAAGAGCTGAAATGGATTGTGAGTTGGTCCAACGTCAGCAATGCTGATGTTGTGATGCTGATGGTTTGCTGATGCTGACTTCAGTTGATGAACATATTGAGGACATTGTTTATGGAGCATTCAAAGACATATTGATGGAAGAGCATTAAAAATGGAGAGACGGAGAAAACAGTAGCAAACTATTGTTGCCAGGTAACCGCTCTGGTTTTAATATTGGGAATTGAGTGCCTTCTAGACATTTGGGAGAGGAGGAGTGAATCATGACTTGCGTAGAAATATGGTGCAATTAGCTATTAATGAGATCTGAATGTATGGAAATAAAGTAGCTTGTGCTCATTAGTCAGATTCATGTCCCATGTATAAAAACTTATTTCTGATGGCCTCCACAATGTTTTAAGGCTTGCTGAATTTTCTCTGAAACTTCATCTTAACGAACAGTCTTCTCCCTATATGTGGGACATTCAAGTGTTCAGAGAAAGTGGGCTAAGCCAGGGAGATGATTGCTCATTACTGAAGCAACTTTTGGATTTCTCCCAAAAAACAATTGGTATGGCCTGTAGCCCCCAACTATTTGCAATGAATTCTTTGCTTGGACTGTCCAAGCCAAGGCAGATATTGACTTACAACTTATGTTGGTCCACTAAACTTTTATCATCCATCACTGTATGATTTATTTTACGGATTCCATACCAAAGGGACTTATTCCTGCAGTGTTCATTGTTACAATGTTCATGTTTTCACAAGTATCCATAAATTCACAATGTACAAATTGTCAGTTGGAAATTTAGCCAGTTCCCCTAGTTTGGATTGTATCTATTTCTCCATTACCTTATGTTCATGTGGACTGGATAAATCTAGTCACAATATTTATTAAGTGCAAAATTATTTTTTTTCTATTCATTACATTGAAGTATGTTGTGACAAATTTTAAAATGTCTATTTCCACAAGGAGCTTCATTGTTGATCATGATGATGTTCTCCTTTCCTTTTTACATATTTCACATTTACCTCTGATCACCTTCAAATGTTTATTGTATTCATTCTTTACTTGAATTTTTAATCTATGAGAAAATGGATGCACAAACAGCCAATATAATTTAAGGTAACTAGCATTTCCTCCTTTAAACTTCTTTCTCCTGATACCAATAGCACCTGTTAAATATTTTGTTTAGGAGATTGACCTTGGTTAATGGAATACAAAAATAGCTGGATTTGTAAACTCTAAATCCACTGATTTCATAAAAACAACTACTATGAATGCTTCATATACATTTAACATGTTTTTTTCTTTTGTAATTTTTGTCCATAAATGTTTATAAATGATCAAAACCTTCATCAGTGTCTATTTCTAGAGGGTCCAGCTTGGTTTTCCTTTTGGGAAGATTGTAACAGTTGTCCATATCTCTATTTACATGTTTTCATTAATGATAAGTTTGAGCTTCACAGAACATGGGTAATAATTCAGAAGCCCAAGTTGATCAGGAGATGTGGATTCAAATTTCCACCTAACATCGTCTGACATTCAAATTTAAATAGTTAATAAATCTGAAAGTTTCTCTCAGTAGTTGTGTTATGAAGCTCTCATATTTTTGTAAAAACGCCATCTTTGGGTCTTATGCCTGTACCTCTGAACCAGAAGATCTTAGTTCTTGTACGGCTCGGCAAAAGTAAGGACTGCAGATGCTGGAGATTAGAGTCGAGAGTGTGGTGCTGACAGCAGGTCAGACAGCATCCAAAGAGCAAGAGAGTCGACGTTTCGGGCAAAAGCCCTTCATTAGGAAGCACTGACTCTCCTGCTCCTTGGATGCTGTGCTTTTCCAGCACCACACTCTCGACACTTATTTCTAGTACTACCTGTTCTGAAGGTGTGTTATAACATGTCTGTGCAGGTTATGTTAAAAACATATGTGGTTTATCTCCTTCACCTATGTGGTCTGGTCTGTGTATGGCATCTGACCCACAAAAATGTAGGTGTGTCTGAGTGAACCACTGAAATTACCTAGCAAGCCAAGCTGTTGTACCAGACTGCAACAGGAGATATGCAACACTGGCATAAAGACTTTAAAATGTGGCACTTTGTGACCATATTCCAGTCAGTATCAGTCAGTTCTGTCAGGAAAGGAGAGAAGAAAAAAAATGTGCTTCTTAAAGTAACTGTAACAGTAACTGTTTAAAAATGTATTCAGAAGCCTGCCAAACTGCCAGTAGGCAGACAATATCTGACTAGGCAAAAGTGAGGACTGCAGAGGCTGCAGATCAGAGTCTAGATTAGAGTGGTGCTGGAAAAGCACAGCAGGTCAGGCAGCATCCGAGGAGCAGGAAAATCCTGATGAAGGGTTTTTGCCAGAAACGGCAATTTTCCTGCTCCTCGGATGCTGCCTGACCTGCTGTGCTTTTCCAGCACCACTCTAATCTAGAAAATATCTGACAGGCTCACTGCAGCTAAATAGTTAAGTTCTGCAATAGCGATTGTTTATTCTAAACTCTAAACATTTTGTTATCATACTGTTAATTGTCTCCTGTAATGAATGATCTAAAACATGTGTTGATTGTACACAGAGTCAGAAACATCTGTACACATGCAACCACTAAATTATTCTTGAGAAGAATTAGCACCACTGCGTACCCCAATAATGCAACTGGACCTGGAATTGCGAGAAACTCAGGGATCAAAGACAGCTCTATTTACTAACAAACACAACAGTACTAAAAACAAATTGCATCTCTGCTGCACCTAAAGAAAACTAAAATCTTCCCAAGACAAACCATAAGAATTGCCAAAAGACATCGAGCCATATAAGGCTAACGGAAATGAAATATAATATCAGAATTGATTTTAATTTCCTATTCAAATCCTGGAAGTTTGGAAAATGTGGCAGTTGTCAAGAGGAATCAGACAGAGGTCTGTTGATTTATCTAATCCCTTTCCGATGTTGACAGATTTGCTGTGTACTTCTAATTTTTCCTGTTTTCATTTGAACTTATAAACTACATTTGTGATGAAATACTCCTGCTTGAGGGGAATTTTGGGCGGGTTAAATTCCTGGAACAGACGACATTAAGAAGTGCAAATATTACCTCATTGGCTGCTGCAGTAAATTTAAATAATACATAATTACATATGTTATATAAACCTATTATTTTACACTCTAACGTAATAACTTACAGTCCCGATGAAAACGTCCTTCTAGCATTGCCAAAAAACACCATGTATTTAATATCCCTGAACAATGGATGATAAGATGTTGAAAAGAAAGATGCACTTCTAAATTAAGTTTGGATTGAGCAAACTGGAAATTGCCATTAATACTCCCATGTGAACTGTAGGTTTCCTTGCCGTTCAGCTATTAGAATGGTGGGAGGTGGGGGTGATACATGAAAGTTTCAATTTTACAGAAAATGGTCATTAATCACAAACGCAAATTCTACTTGTCTTTCCAACAAATGTTGGCTAGCCTGCTGAGTCTTTCCTGCACGTTTCTCTTCTAATTGCCTGTATTTGCAGTATTTCATTTTGCATGAAAGTTCAATTGCTTTACTGGAAATTCTTGAGTACAAATATAGATATAGATTTGATTGCAGATTCTGTTCTAAGTGCTGAGTTATCAGAAAAAAAAACTTTGCTAATAAGCCATGTGGGGTGGACAAAGTTAAAAATCACACAACACCACGTTATAGTCTAACAGGTTTATTTGGGAACACTAACTTCCAAATAAACCTGTTGGACTATAACATGGCGTTGTGTGATTTTTAACTTTACTCATAAGTGATAATCTGCAATTTTCACATCCTGAGCAAGGGTCTTCGGACCCGAAACATTAAGTGATTTCTCTTCACAGATGCTGCCAGACCTTCTGAGCGTTTCCAGCAATTTCCGTTTTTGTTTCCCATTCCAGGTCCTAACTTAGTGTCATAATTCTAATCACTCAATGAAAATAGAGACATTGCTAGTTAGTTTTAGTTTCAAAAGCCCCATATAATTTCATCAATCAGAATCCAGCTTTTCAAAAGAGATGATAAATATACAAAATTTTGCATTAAACAATATGCAATCGCCTGCTTTTCCTTTTTTAAGCGGGGAAAGGGGAAATAAAAGGTTTAGTCATTTGATTGACAACAAAACTCCCATCAATTTGGACTCTGGCACTGGCTCTCTGGAGTGAAGACGTCATCGCTGCCAGGAACTCAGATGATTTCGCCTCGCGGGCTGTTCCAGGGAGCGGTCTGTCCCCCCACCAATCAGCGCTTCCGGTGCCAAGCAACCCTACAGGCACACCGCGTGCATGCGGGGGGAGCGAGGCGGCAGACGGAACAGCCGGGAGGGGGGCGTGGCATCCCACAACAGAACTTGCCGCCCCCTTCCTCGCTTCCATTGGCCGAAAACGCCCGGGGGGCGGGCCGGCTCCGGGAGCAGGCCGTCGGTCGATTGGTCGAACCGGCTGTCAATCCCGGTCAGCGCGGTAGGTTGTCGTGCCTCTAACGCGGGGGGAGGGGGGGTCACTCTTTTGCTGTTTTCCTAAAAAAAAATCTTGTCGTGGCGAAGTGCGTCAAAAAATATAATCGAATCGGCAGGTTTTTAAAAGACGTTTTGTTTGAGGTGAAAAGAGGATCAAGTATCGCCGCGTCCGAGGCCTTGACGGGATTAAGAATGTCCCAGCTGTAGGTCGAGGTGTCAGAAAGTTGGGGCTGTCAGTCTGGAAAGTTTTATTGCTGCAGGTACAATGTGTCTTGTATTTTATTCTTATTTGCAGCAGGCCTCGTCAGCAGAATGCCAAGCTGAAAGTTTTACAGTAAGTGTGGAGTGACTAAATAACAACAGGTGGGCATCGAGTGGAGCATTTTGACAGGTAAGTGATCATTGAATGCCTCTGGAGTTTTATTTTGGTCTCCAAGGCTGCTGAGTCTGATCCAGTCAGTGTGGCGCAGCAGGGTTACGGCAATTATTGATTTCAAAATAAAAGCGTACAAGGCTGTCCGACTTGTGTTTTAGAGTCCTTTTGGAAGCGCAGCCTGATCCGAGGTAAATGGACTGCTAACACCTGACTCACATTCTCTCCACCCCCCCCCCCCCCCCCAAAAACACAAAATATAGGAGGTATCACTTGCGAGTTGAAATATTGTCCTTCAGCGACCGCGAACAGGAAGTGGGGTTGCTGTGTTAAAGGGAAGAGTTGTGGACGCATGGTGAATGTGTTTATCAGCTTCTGGTGAAGTCTTGGTGCTTAAATGGTATTTTATCACAGAGTAGTGCATTTACTTTGTATTTATTGCGTGCAAATGTAATCTTTATGCTGCCTATAACCCTTCAACAAAGCATCATTTATGAAAACTGTTGTGTTTAAAATCCAAACTTAACCATAGATCCCTGATGAAGGGCTTTTGCCTGAAATGTCGATTTTCCTCCTCCTCGGATGTTGCCTGGTCTGTGCTTTTCCAGCACCACTCTAATCTTTACATAGACCATTCTACTTAATTATGGGATTCTGATTCAGCATGTGGAATTATTTTTTGTATAGCTGCATAGAATTTGAATGAAATGTTAACCAGATTTAATCTCAGTCAATGTGGGTTATCATTGAAATGCTTTATGTAAAGGAAATAACTACTGTAAACCTGGAGGTGTTGTCCTTTATGACAAGGGTGGGCTATTTGCTAACTTTGATAAATGATTCTCAACTGGACAGGCACGATGTTGTCATGATGTTTATTGGTTGATCTTCAACATTTTTTCATTTAATCTGTTACACATGTGTTTTCCCCAATCACTATGTGTATTCAAAACAGTACTAAAATGATGGAGGATTCTGGTAACCCTCTGTCTTGCTCATTATGTAGTCAATAGCTACTTAAACTTTGGGTATTAAAATATCAGTTCAATGTAGCAGTGTGGAATCACCCCTGTCACTTGTGGTTATAATGTATGATTGAACATAGTTTTATATCAAAATCATTAAATCTGCAATAATACTGCTTGGATTTGTTTCACTTCTCAACAAATTCACAGTATTGCTCATTTACTGATGCTTTAGTTTCTGTCTGTGATACAGAAAGTGCCATACAACTCTATAACGTTATGAGTAGCTAACATGTGAGTAGATTCTTTCAAAGTCTATGCGGTGTTTGGCATCACCAATTTTTAATTCCTCGAATATTGGGGGAAAATTCATTTTGTTTTCAAGAATCTGAGAAAATATTTGCTGAGGTCAGCTAAATCTGGCACTGTATTAGATTAGATTAAACAATGCATTAAAGATAACATTGATACCATTTGCAGAATAGTTTATGAAAAACAGTAAAACAAAACAAACACAGTACGCTGAAGGACTGTTTTTCTCTGTGCATAGAATACATTTTTGGAGAACCAAAAATCAGGATCATCTTTTCCCTACCTTTTAACTTAGTGATTTTTCTGCTGTCAGTTACTGTTGTAAGACTTTTTTATATGACCTGTCCATTTGACCAATTTTCTGCCTAATGATTTTGAGATGTTTATTTGTTTGTTTATTTATTTATCTTATCCATTTAAGTTTTTGTCTACCAGTTTACACTATATCAAAGTTATTTCTTTCTGCCTTTCAGCATTAAAGTGTGATAAAGGTGTATTGAGAAAAGTCTTGAGAGAGAAGAAAAGTTCTGTAGACGTCAGCTGAGGCAATCAGGTAAATTGTACTAATACACCACCTCATCATGAATGTTTCTCTCAGTTCCTAGCACTAAATACTATAAATAGTTTAAAATACTGCCTGTTTAAAATGCATCAAGATTATTACTAAAAACAGCATGAACTGTGTATATTTTTATAATGTAAATTTAAGAATTTGGAACATAGTTTTGTTTGAAAGGAGGAAGCACAGTTCAGAATTCTGTGAACTTGGTCTGTTAAGTGGGTAGTCCTGAGTGAGTGTAACTTCAGTTTTCCCACATTTTGAAGCTGAATTTTAAGCAAACTGATTTTGAAACCAGAAGCAGAAGGTGTGATATTTTGGTTGGTTTACAAGAATGAGGAAGGATACTCCATTTTAGAGGTCATGTACTGATAGTGATTTCAAAAGACCAAATTTGTAACAGCACCTTGTGAATAGGAACATCCTAATATTTCCAGTTCTTTAGAAATGGGGAAAAATATTTTTCTATGTAAGTTAAATGTTTACTTCCTTATTAATAACATTAGCTGCAGTGAGATACATCTCCTGGAAGTAGTTTAAAAGCTGCAGCTATTTCAAGATAATCAAAAATTGTGTATGTGAAGACTTGTTTCTTTCACAGTATTGTGATGTTAAGTTTTCTTTCATATGTACATTTTCTTGTTTAGTTTAGAGTTTGGATTTTGAAACTAGTGGCAGAGGATTTCCTGGCTGTATGTGTACGGAGAGATTTTATAATTGTCAGTATTCCTGGAAATGCATTTTAAACAAAACTCAGTATGGGACTGAGTTCCTGGAGTGCACATGGGAATTTGTTTGCATTGAGAGAGTTTTATCAGCTGACAGGGTATATTAAGCTGCTTTCAACTGGAAAGATTATGAATTTCTTGTTTTAATTTATTGGGAGAATGCACACAGCTTGGACAGCTTGGGGTTCATTTTGCAGAACTTCTGATTGAGGCTGGATGTATGAAACAGTTCTGGAAAAAAGTTAACTCGGAAAAGTTAGGAAATAGATTACTTTAGTATAAAGAAGTTAGTTTGAAAGATCCAGACCTGCGTGTTTGATTAGATAATGAAGGAATTATTCAAAACTGAGGAAATCTAATTTCAGTTGTGTGAATACTTAAAGAATAGGCTGCCAAATTCTCAAGACTGCAAATTGAAAGAAACAGTTAACATTCTACCTGTAGAAGGGGTAGAATAGCAAATTGTCTTTGGTGTTTTAGTACTGTGAAGTGTTGATGTTGGGAGAAGTGGAATTGTATTTTACTCTGTTTGAAAATATTTATTGTTATGTTATTTGTGAATAGCTTGGTTTATTCTATTTTATCTTCTGTTTCATTGTTAATACCGGACTTGTAGCATTGCGTGCTTTTTGTGAATGACACCCTTTTCAAATTAAAAAAAAAATCAAACCAGATTTCAGCCTAGGATCTGATATTATAACTGGACATATCAGTTCAGATTATAATGGTAAAACATTATTCAAGTATGTCTCCATCCCCTGCAGCCTTTTATTTAATTCTCTTTGTATGTTCCAGATGTGTTTGGGGCATGTATTTTGATCACTTCTTAGAAAAAGGGGATTACATTACCCCATGCAGTTGGTATAGTTGTATATTCTGGCACTGTGTGTTGCCTCCATTTAGTATAATATGCTGATATTGTGGCAACATACTTTTAAAAATAATACTTCTGTGTTAATTGTTAGATATCTTGTGCACTACTTCCATTTTGCCTCTAATTACCATTCATTTCATAGTTCAATGTTAAAATAGAAAACTGCTTGTGGGAATTAAATTAGTGAGTGCATTGCAACCATACCAATTTCAAATTGAAATCTATTCTGCATATTTAGAATTTTAATGCGTCATAGAGCATAGACCACCCAAGCATTTGAGTCTGGTGAACCTAGAAACCTAATGTTCTATCTTCCCAGTCATTGGCATTTTAGTTTTAATAAGAGGTATGTTTTATATGTTAGAACCTTTGTTTCTCTTGTTCTGCCGAAGAGACATGAGAATTAACAGCTTCACCATTATTTAACTGTTCCAAGCCATATGTGCAGCCCTCTAAATTATATTGTTTAAAATAATTCAGTATTTAAAGTCAGTCAGAATTAAAGCTTAGTGAATAAACTGCTGTGTAAGAGTACCTAGTCAAAATTGTTCTCTGCTAGACAGATAGAGAGACACAAAATAATAGCAATTGAAAACAATTTTTTGAGTTGAAATTAAAATGTTGGTAAAGTTCCCAATGTTTATTACGACAGTCTTTGAAGCATAACAAAATGTTCAATTGATTTTTCAGTATTCTTATTTGACATGAATCTAAATTAGCTTTTATTTGTTACCCCTATAAAAGTGTGAACATTATATCTTGAGTTGAAAAATGTAGTGCTATGTTTTATAATTTCCCGAAGTTTGAGTAGTGCTTAGGGTTTCCTCCATCACAAATCATTAATTTAAGTTTAAAATGGGTAAGGATACAATGCGATTGTAAATGGTACTAAGTAAAACAAGGTTCTCATTTACAGTTTCCTAAAGTTAAATACTAATCTGCTGGTTGATGTGAACAAAACCAAAGTGAAAAGTCTGGAAGCATTAAAACTATGTTTTTATAACTAATAAACAAAATAAAATAATTCATTGAAGATGAAAAATTGTTTACTGGAAGTGGTAGCTAGAGGCAAATGAAATTGCCAGGAATACAATCAGTTGTCAACTCCATGTGGATTTATTTTTAATCAGCCTGTTTTAGTTATGTTATTGCACACTTCTGGGGCAGGTGGGACTTAAACCCAGGGTTCCTGGGTCAGAGGTAGGGGCACTGCTGATGTGCCACAAAAGCCCTTTGCCAATCTTATGTATAATGTATTTCTTTAGTAAGACAGGCCTTCAGGACTAATTAGGTCATCCCTGCCTTTTTGCCTGCATGATTGCAAAGTTGAGAATTGCTGAAAGGCAGCATGTTAACCACAGTGCAGTTGTATAAGAAAAGTAAAACCGAAAGGAGAACATTTCAAACCAGAAACTTAACTTTACAATCTTAACACAACACGATTAATCATCAAAGATTATGAAAACATTGTTACTTTTGCTGTGAGATCACAATATATTTATATGGGATTGGAATTTGGATTTTGGAAAATAAAAATAATTTTAATTTGATAGTAATACTATAATTCTTAGTCTCATTGCATAATTAAATATTCAGTATTGATAAACGATGTTTAACACCTGTGTTCAAGTGAAGGGAGAGTATTTAAAAAAAATAATCTGAGTTCTAAGAATTTTGGCCGAACAACAATATAGGTCTAACTCGGATGGTGTTTAACTTGGAGAGAATCTTGCAGGTGGTGGTTTCACATGCATCTGCTCCTCTTTGTCCTTTTAAGATGGTAGAGGTCATGAAGCAGAGGTTTGGAAGGTACTGCCAAAGAGACTTAGTGAGTTGCTGCGTGTAGGTAGTACATACTACCTTGTATTGCTACATTATGTTGGTGTTGAAGAGAGTGACTGTTGAAGATGGGGTTAGGATATCAGTGAGGGGGCTACTTTGTCCTTGATGGTGTCAAGCTTCATGAGTGTTGGCACTTTATTCATCCAGGCAATTGGAGAATATTCCTAATTGTGATTTTTCAAGTAGTGAACAAGCACTGGGGAGACAGGTTGAATTCCTAACCTCTGACTTGTTCTCATAGAGACAGTATTGCTCTGGGAGTCGATCCAGTTCAATCTGTAGCCAATGGTAACCTTCAGAATGTTGTTAGAGGGGCATTCAGTTATATTGGTATTGTTGACTGTCACAGGGTGATGGTTAGATTTGCTCATTGAAGCTGGGCATTGCCAAGCATTTGCGTGATATGAATGTTACTTGGTACTTATCAGCCCAAGTCTAGATATTGTCCTCGTCTTCCAGCATATGGATAAGACTGCTTCACTATCTGAGGAGACATGAATGGTCCTGAACATGGTGCTGTCATCAATGAATGTTCCCCACTTCTGACCTCATAATGGAAGATAATTGTGCTTATGACATAACAACATTGTGCCTCAAGATCCCTCCACTTCCTCAATGGAAGTGTCCCTACCTCTGAGCCAAGAGATCCAGGTTCAAGTCCCACCTGCTTCAGATGTGTGTCATAATATATCTGAACATGTTGCTTGAAAAGAAATTCTCCTTAATTTTAGGGAGCTGTTGTGGCACAGTGTAACGTGCCTACCTCTTAGCCAGAAGTCCAAGTCCCATCTTCAGAAGTGTGCAATACATCTGAACAGATTGATTGATTGGAAAATGTCTGAATTGAGGAAGGGGCTCTTATGGTGCAATGGTGATGCCCTTACCTTCTGCATAATACAATATGTCTGGACAATATTTTAAAATAAACAATGTGCATTGAGAAACTTGTCTGCAGAGATGTCCCACATGATTGACTTCCAACAATCACAGCCATCTTCTTTTGTGTAAGATATCATCCTAACCAGTGGAGTCATTTCCATTGATTCCAGTTTTGCTGGGGCTCTTAGATGTTAGACTTGGTGAAAAGCAGTCTTGAAGTTCAAGGCCAGTCCCGCTTTCCTCACTTCTGGAGTTTGTTTTTTTTTCTGTCCATTTTTGTAATGAGGTCAATAGCTTAGTGGTTCTGGCAGAATCCAAAGGAACCATCAGTATTCACGTCATTTCTTTGCAAGTGCCACTTGAAAGCAGTATCATTTAATAATGCTTTCCGTCGCTTTGATAATTGAGAGTACACTGATAGGGTGGTAACTGTAAAGTTTGGATTTGTCCTACTTTTTGTGGACAGGACATAACAACCTGGGCAAGTTTCCACATACTCAGGCAGATGTCAGTGTTGTAGCTCACTGGAACACTTTTGTCTAGGGATGTGGCAGGTTCTGGAGCACAAATCCTAAGTACTATTGCTGAAATACGGTCAGGCCTATAACCTTTGCAATGGCGAGTGCTTCCTGATCATCTTGATATTGATATTGTGTAGAGTGAGTTAAATTAGCTATCAAATGGAGTCAATGATGTTTGGATCTCAGATGGAGGCTAAGAAGGATCATCCATTCAACAATACTGGCTGAAGATGAATGTACAGTGGAACCTCGATTATCTGAATACCAATTATTTGAAAATCAGATTATCCGACGGAGATCTCGAGATCCCGATAGAAACATTACATCAAAGATGTTTTTCCAACAGTGATTGCATCTTTTATTAGAGTGATTAAACTGGCACAGTCTCCAATTAACTGACCACACCCCCCGACCCTCTCTCTCTGTCTCCACACTTTTTTTCCTTGGAGTTCTACAGAGGGGTGTACCCTAACCCACTCCCTGCTTCCCCAGATAATCTCTCCAATATTGTTCTGTACAGGACAAACATGGAACCTGTCAAAAAGTTGCAGTAAAACATTTTGTGTGTGTTAATATTATTTTGGAGACTTACCCCAAAAGGCAACTGCAGCAGCAGCAGTCTTGTTGTTGGTGTCCAGTCCAGCAGCCCCGGAGAGGGGCCAGGGGTGGCCGGGTGGGGGGAGGCGGTGGCGGGGTTTGTGTTGGGGGCAGTGGCTTGCGTGCTTTGTGCTGGGGGTGGGGTTGGACACTGTTGGAAGGGGTTGGGGGCTGGCGGCAAGATTGGATGGGGTTGGGGGTGGTGGGCAGGGTTGGGGGCGGGTTGGGTTTGGGTGGGCGGGGTTGGATGGGATTGCGAGCAGTGTTGGGGGTCGGGACCTGCACGCTTTATGTTGGGGGGGGGGGGGGGGGGGTTTGTTGGTGGGTTGGGGTTGGGGGCAGGAGCGGGGCCTCACACGATGTGTGCTACTGCAGTCTCTTGAATGGGTAGCTGACTTTAAATCTCTGCGCCCCAGAGGAAAGGCATTTAATCGATCTTTCCAAATAATCGATTATCCGAACGAAATAGTACCCACCCATCTCGTTTAGGTAATCGAGTTTCCTCTGTATATGTTTCCAGTCCTGTCTTTTATATTGATGTTGCTGGGCACCTCCACCTTTTGAGAATGGGGATCCTTATGGAGTTTCCTCCTCCTGTTAGTTGTTCAATTGTCCACCATAATTTATAACTGCAAGTGGGAAATCACCAAAGCTTGATCTGATCTTTTGTTTGAGATTGCTTAGCCCTTGCAGTTTTGGGGAGGATTTGTAGCTCAGGTTGTGGTTCAGGTTGTACGTTTGCTCACTGAACTGACAGATTTGTTCTCAGACGGTTTCATCACCATGCTAGGTAACATCGTCAGTGAGCCTCCGATGAAGCGCTGGTGTTCTGTCCCGCTGCTATTTATCTGTCTTGGTCCATTGTGGGTGGTATCACTTCTGGTTGTTTTTCTGAGAGGTTGGTAAATGGGGTCCAAATCGATTTGTGTTTGTTAATGGAGTTCCGGTTTGAATGCCACTCCTCTAGGAATTCCAGAATATGGGGTCCTTTTGAATTCATCAAGAGCTGTTTTCAGTGTGGTGGTAAATTTGTGGGCTACCATGATGACTAGGGGTTGGAGTAGTCTGCTTGTCATCCCTGAGATGTCTTTAATGTATGGCAGGGTATATACCAACAGCCAGCAGAACGAATGTAATATACAAAATACCCTGCAAGGGCTGCAGCAGACATTATATTGGATAGACGGATACATGAGCACCAACTAGCCACCAAAAGACGTGACCAACTATCACTTGTATCCGTACACATAGACGAAGAGGGACACCAGTTCAACTGGGGACAATACATCCATCCTGGGACAGGCACAAACAAAGACACACACAGGAATTTCTAGAGGCCTGGCATTCAAACCAGAACTCCATTAACAAAAATATCAATTTGCTCCTCATTTATCAACCACTCAGAAAAAGAACTGGAAGTGAAATCGCCCACCACAACAGACCAAGACAGATAAATAGCAAGCAGGACAGAACGCCAGTGCTTCACCAGTCAAAAGTCTGAACTGTTCAGCCTCTGGTAAAGCCACACAATGTATAGGGCATTCTCAGCGTGAAAACAGAACTTCTGCAGAAGGGCTGTCTAGTGATCACTCCAACTAATAGTGTTGTGGATGGACACAGCTATAAAAAATAGATTGTTGAGGAAGAGATCAATTAAATGTTTTCCAGTTGGTAACAGAACCAGCGTAGCAGCTATGTCCTTTAGGACTTGGCCAGCCTAATCGATAGTGGTGTTCCTAGTCACTCGCTGATAAACATTGAAGTTCCCTGACCGGATTACATTAAGAATCTGGTGGGAGGGTTAATGTTTTTGCAGGAACAGTAGATGATAGTCAATGGGAGGTTTTCTTGCCCATGCTTATCACTGACTGCAGCCATGGGAGTCCAGGAGGTCTGGCATCAATTTTGAGGTCTCCCTAGGGCAACTGCCTCTCAAATCAATGTCACTGTATTGCCACCTGGTTCTCTCTTGTCTGTGGGATGTTGATGGCGTTGTCAGGGACATAACTGAACTCCAGGAATCATAGCTTATTGTCAAGCAATTGCTTGACTAATCTGTGTGACACCTTGTCCAGATATGGCACTACTGCAGTTTAATTTTGCACTTTTTTAATGTGTATGTCTGGGGAAATGTGGTTGCGATTTAAAAATTCCTGAAGTTCGGAGCTTTGTTTTGTAGTTTGTAATTGTTTGCAAAGAGTATTGAGGTTAGAAGATCTACCAGTGGTAACTGAGTTTAATCAGATTGTTAGGAAATATTAATTGTGTTTGTATGGCTAAATTAGTTGATCTGTTTATTTTTGAGAAGACAGCACAGAACAGCACTATACAGCCAAAGACTGACATATATGAAAGCATATAGTTACACTCACCACTGGTTTCATATTACGTCATAATGGAAAGTAAAGTTAGCTTTCGGTGTTTTTTGTGCGAATGAATCTGAAAACCATTAGTCAGTTCTTATTCTGATAAAGTAAACTGTATTTTTGCATTTTTTATTGCAGTATTTCTAGAATTAGCGACAAAAATATATCGCTTGCAATGTCTTTTTTTTTGTAGTATTTTAATTGAATATGGCAATTTGGTTAATAATCAACTTTGTGTTTAGATTAGATTTTAGATTAGATTACAGTGTGGAAACAGGCCCTTCGGCCCAACAAGTCCACACCGACCCGCTGAAGCGAAACCCACCCATACCTAACACTACAGGCAATTTAGTATGGCCAATTCACCTGACCCTGCACATCTTTGGATGGTGGGAGGAAACCGGAGCACCCGGAGGAAACCCACGCAGACACGGGGAGAACGTGCAAACTCCACACAGTCAGTCACCTGAGGCGGGAATTGAACCCGGGTCTCTGGTGCTGAGAGGCAGCAGTGCTAACCACTGTGCCACCGTGCCGCCCATTATGCCTTCATGACATAGCCCACTGTGCCGTGTTGACTTTGCCTTCATGAAGTAGATTTCACTGCAGACTTTGCCTTTTTTTGTTGTGCATGAAAAATCATTATGTTCAATGCTTTTGTTTTGGACAGAAGATCTGTGTCAGTAAATAAGACCTGAGCACAGAGATCATTGAATTTTTTGGGGGGAGGGATAATTACCACATCCAGTGCTTAGTTGTAAATCACTTCTGACAGTTGAGGATGGTATTGGTTAGCCTTATAAGAAGTGCCTGAACAGATATTCATTGTTTGCTTTTGCATTTGTGGAACAGAAACCATTCATCATATGGCTAAATCTAATTTGTTGTGTAAGATGCTTGTTCTCATAAGGGTACAAGACATAGATTGGTCTGCAGTCTATGAGGGACCTTGGGTATGGGTCAGCATGAATTGGGCTTGAAGCGTATATGCAGAAGTCAGGGATTGAGGGAGCTGGAGGAGTGCTGTTTTTTTTTATATATTCTCAAAACATACTGGTGGGATGTGGCAGACCTACCACTCAGTGTGCCTCGGCATTTGGCAGCTTCCATGTACAACACCATAGTCGTCTGCAATGACTCCATAAAATGAAAATTTCATGTTTCAGTACACATTTTCCTCTGAGTTTGTACAACTGAATTGTAAAAATTTAGACCATAAGCTGTTTGATTTGTATCCTCTGAGTTGTCCTCAGTTTAAGGTAGTACTCTAATTCCCAAACAGATCCTGTATTTTAATCTTAGCTAGTTTGGTGTATTTGAAGGTTCTGTAGTAATGCAGTGCTTCTCAAAATTTAAAGTAATCTGTAAACTTTAAGCCTACATGTTTGGTCTCCATCAATACATTCCAGAAGATTTATTAGCTAGGGTATATTAATTAATTACTTGTGTTCTTGCTCTTAGCTAAACCTCTGTTTAGTTATTTTATGTGCTTTTCCTCTTCAGTCTATTCATACCTCGAGCTATTCAATACATCAAAATGCAATTTCGGCCTGACGTTATGTCTGGTGCTGGATGTTTTCATGGCTTGCACATCTATTGTTATCTCTATTTAGTTTTTCGACCCATATTATGTAGATATATTTTCTGTAAAACGTGTGCTGTCAGAGAATATTCAGACAAAGGTACTGAGGGAAAATAGGAAGCTCACTGAATCTCATGCATTTTGAAGTTGAATAAGAGACTGCTAAAGTCATAGAATCATAATAAAGCAGGCTATTCAGCCCATCAACCCTCTGAAAGCATCACACCCCCCCCCCCCCCAAAAACCACCCCCCATAACTTTGCATTTCTCATCACTACTCCGCCTAGCCTGCACATCCCTGGACACTATATGGGACAATTTAACATGGCCAATTCACCTAACCTGCTCATTTTAGGACTGTGACAGGAAACTGGAGCACACCGAGGAAACCCATGCAGATATGGGAGAATGTGCAAACTCCACACAGACAATCACCTGAGGATGGAATTGAACATGAGTCCCTGGCGGTCTGACGCAGCATTGCTAACCACTGTGTCACTATGTCACTCCTATCAAGTCGTCACTTGATTTTTAAAATAATGTCCCAATTAAAGTGGATGAGTTGTTATTATTATTATTAGTAGTAGTAATAGTAGTAGTAATTTACTCATGGGCACATAGCACTGCAAAAAGAAATTTAATGTATAAAATTTTTAGTTGAAGAGGTAAAGTCTGCACCACTATTTGTAGTTTAGCTAGTTATAATACAAGAAGTGTTCATTTAATTTCAGTTGTTGGACTTCAGTGCAATGTGTGTGGAACTTTATATCTCACCTTAACAAACTTTGTACTAAAGTGATTTCCTGTGTGGTCACCATTTTGGTTTGCTCCATTTCTCTATTGACTTCAACTAGCAGTATCATGCCAATAGAAGTAATATTAAAAAGAACTTCCTAGTGGTGACTGCACAATACTTTCATATGAGATTTCTTAATAAATCTTATGTTTGTGACGTGCTTAAAAGAGTTTGTGACTGTGTTGCAAGTATGGCTAGGCACAAAATAAGCATTCTGCTTTTTATCAGCCTAATATATACAAGGTGGACATCTGTTTACTTTCAGACATTCTAGTTTCTGGACTACCTGTTCAGTTTAGTAATGGGTTTATTTTTTACAAAGTGATAAAAAGGAATTAATTTTAACCCATACTATGACTGGTGGGCGAAGGTCTTAACAAGTAATGTATTGTTCTAAAAAGGTGCAACTCACTGTAAACATGTCTACCTTTGGTTTAATCACAGAATTTGGGAGTGGTCAAGTAACCTACTCTGAGAAACAGCTGTCTGATAATTAAACATCAGATTCTGCGAACCATTTCAACAATAACATCTGCATGCAGGGCTTGGAAAACCCAACTGCTGGAAGTAGTTAGGAACAGCTTAAGGGTCAGTGCTTTTCCAGCACATCTTGTGGACCATGAGGAGGAGGAAGTCTTCTACGTTTGACTCTTCAAACAAGCTTGCCTTGATGTCACTTCCCTGAACTCCTTCATTCCTGACGTCGACTCTTGTTTTCCTCAGATGCTGCCTGACCTGTGCTTTTCCAGGGCCTCCATTTTCTACTCTGATTCTCTAGCATCTGTAGTACTGACTTTCTCCTACAAAGAGTCTGTTAATGCTCATTCACCCAAGTGTAGACCTGATCTGACTATAACAGGCTTTGCAGCTGACCAACCTTCAGTTTGTGTAGCTGCCAGTTAGAAAAAGAGTATAAATTCCGTTGACGTCCCTTCATTAAATTTGGCATGACCCCTATATTCTCATGTTTCCCTTGCCATTAATATATACACCGCTCCCTTTCTTAGGTGTCAGGCCTAAATGTTCAGTTTTCTGGACCATGAAGAAGCACATTGTGGGGAGCAAGAACTGCAGGAGTACGCAAAGACTTGACTTTCCATTCATACACAGCACAGAATAACTTAAATCAAATTCAGACTTATTGCTTTCTGCAAATAAACCCAATACAGAAACAACAGACCAAACTTTTCATATTAATCATTCTTCCAGATAGTTTAATGCCTATGTTGCTCTGTGTTTACCTGTGCTGTTAAATTGAACTATTTCACATGTTATTGACTATTCTCTTTAGCATTGTCAATTCATACTTAAAATAGTATTAATGGGGGATTTTAATCTTCCAGTGGACTGGGGAGATGGATAATCACCTGCCAGAAAGGTGGTGAATTTCTAGCATGTGTCTGGAATAATCTCGATTGGCAAAATGTCTTGGATGCGCCAAACGATAAGCAATTTTAGATCTAGTATTGAGCAACGAGCCTGATTTAATCAGTCACCTAGTTGTTGATGAGCATTTTTTCAAGTAGTGATCATAATATGATCAAGTTTCATGTAGCGTTTATAAGAGATTAGCAAAGATTGGACACTAGAATTTTGGATTTAAGTAAGGCAAACTTTAATGGGATGAGGCAGAAACTGTCTGTCATAAACTGGAAAGCTCTGCATTTAGGTAAAATAACTAAGGAACAATGGAAAGTGTTCAAAGAAATAGTTAATGCTATTCAGAAGCAGTTTGCACCCATGAGAAAGAAAAGCTCCTCTTCACAAAGAAGGCATCTAAGGATGTAAGCAAAGGCATTAAAATTAAAAGCATATTAATGATATTATTTTAAAAAATCAAAAACAGTACAGATCCCACAGAATGGGACAAATTCAAAGATGGACAAAGGACCATACAGCGGCTTATAAGAGTGGCTAAAACGTATTGTAAAAGGAGGCTTACTGCAGAAATAGGCACAATACTGAGAGATTTTACAGTTATATAAAAGGAAAGTAGCTGGTTAACAGTATTGGCTCACTGAAGGCTGAGAGTGGGGATATTGACAATCTCCACTGGGAAATGGCAGAGATGGTGAATGATTCTTTAGGTTCAGTATTCATAGAAAAGAAATTAACTGAGGGACAGGATGTACGTGTATTTGGAAAGGCAAGGACTGATTTGGGATAGTCAACATGGCTTTGTGCCTGGGAAATCATGTCTCACAAACTTGATTGAGTTTTTTGAAGAAGTAATAAAGAAGATTGATGAGGGCAGAGCAGTAGATGTGATCTATATCGACTTCAGTAAGGCATTCGGCAAGGTTCCCCATGGGAGACTGATTAGCAAGGTTCTATATAATGGAATAGAGGGAGAACTAGCCATTTGGCTACAGAACTGGCTCAAAGGTAGAAGACAGAGGGTGGTGGTGGAGGGTTGTTTTTCAGACTGGAGGCCTGTGATCAGTGGAGTGCCACAAGGATTGGTGCTGGGTCCTCTACTTTTTGTGTCATTTACATAAATGATTTGGATGCGAGCATAAGAGGTACAGTTAGTAAGTTTGCAGATGACACCAAAATTGGACGTGTAGTTGACAGTGAAGAGGGTTACCTCAGATTACAACAGGATCGGGACCAGATGGGCTGAGAAGTGGCAGATGGAGTTTAATTCAGATAAATGTGAGGTGCTGCATTTTGGGAAAGCAAATCTTAGCAGGACTTATACACTTAGTGGTAAGGTCCTAGAGAGTGTTGCTGAACAAAGACACCTTGGAATGCAGGTTCATAGCTCCTTGAAAGTGGAGTCGCAGGTAGATAGGATAGTGAAGAAGGCATTTGGTATGCTTTCCTTTATTGGTCAGAGTACTGAGTACAGGAGTTGGGAGGTCATGTTACGGCTGTGTAGGACATTGGTTAGGCCACTGTTGGAATATTGCATGCAATTCTAGTCTCCTTCCTATCGGAAAGATGTTGTGAAACATGAAAGGGTTCAGAAAAGATTTACAAGGCTGTTTCCAGGGTTGGAGGATCTGAGCTATAGGGAGAGGCTGAACAGGCTGGGGCTGTTTTCCCTGGAGCGTCAGAGGCTGAGGAGTGACCTTATAGAGGTTTACAAAATTATGAGGAGCATGGATAGGATAAATAGACAAAGTCTTTTCCCTGGGGTCGGTGAGTCCAGAACTAGAGGGCATAGGTTTAGGGTGAGAGAGGAAAGATATAAAAGAGACCTACGGGGCAACTTTTTCACGCAGAGGGTGGTACGTGTATGGTATGAGCTGCCAGAGGATGTGGTGGAAGCTGGTACAATTGCAACATTTAAGAGGCATTTGGATGTTTATATAAATATGAAGGGTAGAGGGATATGGGCTGGGTGCTGGCAGGTGGGACTAGATTGGTTGGGATATCTGGTCGGCATGGACGGGTTGGAACGAAGGATCTTTTTCCGTGCTGTACATCTCTGTGACTCTGACTCTAACTGAGCATCGGGGCAGAGTCTAAATAAAATTGGCTTAAGTAAATCATCAATTTTGGGAAAATTAATGGAACTCGACAATTCTACAGGACCTGATAGTTTCCATCTATAGGTGTTAAAGGAGGTAGGAGAGCACATTGCTAATGCCTGAACAATAATCTTTCAGAGTTCCCTGGCCTTGGGAGGTGTACCTCTGGAAATTTTTTCATGTCGCTCTGTTCTTTTAAGAGGTGTTATAGAAGAAACCAGGGAATCACAGACCAGTTAGCCTACCATCTGTGGTGGGGAGATTGTTGGAGTCAATAATCCAGGATATGGGTAACTGATCACCTCAAAAAGTTTGTTAATCAAGGGGAGTCAGCACTGATTCATGAAGGGTACGTTGTACCTGACAAAACTCTTTTTGAAGAGGTGACAGAGCTGTGGACACAGGTAAAGCAGTGGATGTTGTTTATGTGGACATCTAGAAGGTTTTTGATAAGTCACATACAAGAGATTGTTAGCTAAGGTGGAAGTCCACAAAGTTGAGGGCAAATAACCTGAAGTAAAAAGGAAGTTGGTTAAGTGACAGTAAACTGTTGGATAAGTACTTAAATTGGCAGAATGTGACTAGTGGACTTCTGTAGGGATCTTGGGTCTTCATTTATTCATAGTATTTGTTAACGACTTGGATAATGGCGTAAAAGTCAAACATTCATATTTGCTGACGACACAGAATTGAGCATCATAGTAGACAGCATTGGTGACAGCATAAAATTACTACAGGATATTGATAGATTAGATAAATTGGCAAAGCTGTGGCAGATGAATTTTAATATAAGGACATGTGAGGTTATCCATTTCTGACCAAAAAAGGATGTGTCAGGGTAATGTTCTGAAGGCACAAAGTTAAATACAGTGGATCTCTAACAGTATTTGGAGATTTGAGGGTCGTAGCTTTTAAAATGCCAGGAATGGGTGAAGAAAATAGTCAAGAAGGCTATTGAAATACTGGCCTTCACACTTCACGGCCTGGAATATAGGGATGCAGATGTTATGCTGCAATTATACAAAACCCTGGTTAACCCCACTTCGAGTACTGTGCACAGATCTGGGTACCACAACATAGGAAGGATGTTTTGCCCTTGTAGGATGTTAATTGCAGATTTTCAAAGTTGATAATTTAGTCCTTGAAGTCCAGTTATGAGGAGAAAGTACAAAAATTAAACCTTTAACCTTCTAAATCCAAGAGAATAAGGGGTGATGTAATGAGGTCTTCATGATATTAATAGGGAAAGAAAGATAAACTATTTCTACTGGTTGAAAATTCTAAAACCAAGGGGTATAGTTAGGGCGAGGGAGAGATTTATACACAGGAAGTATAGTGGAGATTTGGAACTCTCTTTCTCAGACAGCAGTCGATACTAATTCAGTTGTCTATTTCAAATTTAAATTAAACAAGGTTTTATTAAGCAAGGGTATCAAAGGATATGGGCTCAAGGCAGGCATATGGAGTTATGCCCCAGACCAGCCATGATCTTATTGAATGATAGAGCAGGCTTGAGGGGCTGGAAGGGCTACTCCTGTTCCTATGTTCTTAAAACAACTTCTTCATCAATAGGTTTCTTGTCCTGCAAGTACAATCTTTCACTTGTTCTTGAGGTCAGTACTATGTCAACACTCAAAATGTAAATTAGTTTGTATTCATGTTGTAACGCAAAACATCTTTGACTTGTGCAATACTATTGCTATTATGCAATACTATAGGGACTTGAGGCTGTTTTCATTAGAGAGAAGAAGTTTGAGAGGTGACTTAATTGAGACATATAAGATAATCAGAGGGTTAGATAGGGTGGACAGTGAGAGCCTTTTTCCTCGGATGGTGATGGCTAGAATGAGAGTGCATAGCTTTAAATTGAGAACAGATGTCAGGGGTAGTTTCTTTACTCAGAGTAGTAGGGCATATTAAATGGCCATTGGATAGACATATGGATGGGAATGGAATAGTATAGGTTAGATGGGCTTCAGATTGACTTCACAGGTCAGCGCAACATCGGAGGCTGAAGGCCTTGTACTGCGCTGTAATGTTCTATTGAAAACATGCCGAGAGTGGATTATCAGGTGAATGTGGGGAAAGGATGGAGCAAGGGAGTAACAAGCAGTTGAACTGGTATAAGTTAAAACACTCCACTAGTTATTCAGATTGTGACTGGAGCTTACTAAGGAAAGTTGAGATTTGAATTTAATAAATTTGACAATTTGTCCTCTTCAGGGGGAAAAAAATAATATTGCTGCAGATTGTTCCAATTGCCCAACTGTTTCTTTTATTTCCCTCAAGAAAGGCAATCTGTCATTCTGGACTGATCCAGTTGGATGACTACTTGGTTTCTGAAGTGGCTAAGGAGTAACTACGGCTAGACAATAAGGAGGATCTTTGTATGTTTCACCTCTTTATGAGAATGTTTTTAACAAAATTTGTTCATACACATTCCCAATTTTCCTATTCTCCATTTTTGAAGTGGCATAAGACTTTGCTCAGTTGCCATGGTTTAGTGCAGTCAGAATCAATGGCCTTGAGAACTAATATATGATGATTTTACTTAAGCTCACTCCCAGTGGTCCTCTATTCCTGACTTGGGTATTTGGCAGAAACATTTAGAGAAAAAGATACAAAACAGGGTTTTTTTATTGCTGGGGCTCACTGCTACGGGAGTGGTTGATGCATTGAAATTAGAATTTCTAGACTTTTGTGGGTACGTTGTAGATTTCGTGTATCTTTCGTGCTGCATGTGAGTCAGGATAGGACATGCAACTTTATATGCAATAATGGTAAATCAAAAGCATACAAAAAGGAGAAGATTTTCACTTGAAAAATCTGTTTTGGAATTGTGGAATTGTTTTCCCTAGTTCATTCTCCACAACTTTTCAATGTTACACAAAATGTAAATTCTGTGAAGGAAGAACTTATTTTACAACAGTTATTTATTAAGGGTAGTATTTCATTTTTGTTACTATTGACAATACTCCTGTCTGCATGATTGTGCTTTGTGAACTTTCAACTTTTTTTTTGCTCTTCAAAATGATTGTGGTTTTTGAATGTGTACTTGGAATTTCCTTCGTTTTATCCTTACTCCTACTGCAAATGTAGCCTTTTTTGATTTTTTTTTCCTGTCTAAACCACAGGATATCTTTGTCATGGCAATATGATGAATCACAAATGAGTAATTATGAAGAGGTCAGGTTTTCTCAAATGAAAAGAAGCCAGAGTACTCTTTAAATTACAAGCTTTACATTTCAAAATGGAGCTGATTAGATCTTTAGTTTAATTTGATGCAGGGTAGTTGGAATTTCAATCTTAAGGCACAGAAAAGGATCCATTACATACTACCAGCAAAACTAATGTCATTTACAAGATACTATGCTAGGACTGTTTTTTAAAAAAACACTACATTGGACACACTGGCAGGAAACTTGCCACCAGGATACATGAACACCAACTGGCTACCAAAAGACACGACCCACTATCACTAGTTTCTATACATGCAGACAAAGAAGGCCGCCACTTTAACTGGGATAATACACACATCCTAGGACAGACGAAACAAAGACACGAGTGAAAATTCTTAGAGACATTTGCGTTGCTAACCAGAACTCCATCAATAAACACGTCGACTTTGACCTTATCTACATTCCCTTGAAAAAAAAACGAACCGGAAATGACATCAACCACCTTCAGAAACCAAGACTTATAAATAGAGAGGCGGGACATACTACCAGTGATTCACCGGAGACTCTCATTGATGTTACCTAGTACGATGACGAAACGTTTGAAAACCAACCTTCAAGCTCAGCGAGCTAACTTGCATACCGAGGAGGATTATTCAGTTTATAACTGTAGAGTATTTGAGAGTTTCAGGTTTTAAAAAGATCAGTCCCCTGGTGTGATCATCTTATCTGAATTTTTTATAATTTTTTTAACCTGCTGTTCCCTCATTGGAAGTTTACAAAGTTTACATTTACTTGGCTTGGTATTTCCTGGGCTATACATTTCTTGTTCCTTAGAAATCAAGGACAAATTTTAGTTTTCATTTGTATTCCTTCTGTTTTGATGGGATTCTGTCCAACTCTGTGACGCTCTACACCTTCAGTTAGATAGATATTCCAGTAAGTTTCATTTTAAAAACATGCCTATCTGATTTGTGATTTCAATTCATTTTGGATGTAAACAGTTTTTCAAAAAGGCTATAAAAGCATTGCTTGAACACTTACATCATGGAGTGAGTACATGTAATCATCACAGAAAATGGTTATGAAAAATGTGTTAATGGGGAATTTACCTTTCTGACTTGAAGTTGATTCTGTAAACTTATTTTCACATTTGCTCCAATAATTGTCTGCATAAACAGTTGTAATTACTGCTACTTGGTGTTTGGACATCTGATAATCAAAGATTTGCAAAGCAATAGTTTTGTATGCTTTAAATAGACCTCTTTCTTCTGGGTTCTTCATGGTTCTAGTTGCCATTGAGTGCTCCTCTGGTGCATTGTCTCTTTGCATTTCAAGGTGATGTTATTTAATCATGCATACTTTCACCCTGTCCCAGAGAAAGCTATGGCATAGTGGTATTGTGGCTGGACTAATTATCCAGAGACCTAGGTGAGGTTCTGGAGCCCTGGGTTTAAATCCCACCACAGTAAATGATTAGAATTTTACTTCAAACAATACAGAATTTAAAAATCTAATGATTGTAGATTGTCATAAAAACACACTTGGTTCAGAACTTAGTTTGAGCTCCCTTCCTAACAGCCTTCTATAACAGTTCAAGGAGATAGCGCAGCTCATAACCACTATCTCATGTACACTTGGACATGAATAATAATGGCCCAGTCAACAAAGCACCAGATCCCAAAAATGCCAGTGAAGGAAAAGAAACATTGCCAATAATTCAGCATCTGCTCATAGTCACTGAAATTTAAGTAGAAGTATGAATAATGAATCTAAATGATTATCCATTCTAATAGTGGTCTTTCCTTTTCACATTTGTCAGACTGGGATTAGATGTTTCTAATAGTGGAGAAGTCACTTGGATTTGTAATCTACACCTTTTTCATCTTGTACAGCAAAGAGGTTTACATCTCTACATTCACAATTGAAAGTTCACTATGATTATATTAAAATCCAAACTGTAATGCAAAATGAACAATGTGTGATTTTTAAAATGAGAACTGAGTTATATTTGTGTCCTATTCCAATTCACTAAAATACTTTACAATGGCTGTTGATGCTATTAAATCTTTTGAACAAAGCAGACATAGTTCAGCTCCTATCTAGGGCATTTTCATTTCTGCATAGTGATAGCAACCTTGCTTTTATTGTCATTCATGTAGCAGACTTAAAAGGGAAAACTGACTGCAAGACAAGGTAGAGTAGGTGGTGAAAATTCTATTGTAGCTTACTTCTACCGGTTAAAAACAAAATTCCCATTGCTCTTACGCAGTTTCCTGCTGGTGCACAATAATGAGAACAGTCAATTCACAAGTAAACTTTTGTATATAGGAAAATAAAAATAGAATGTGAAACCATTCCGATCCAGGAGTTTTGTGTTTTTATTCCTCTATCCATGTTCATGCCAGCTAATGGTGATGGTCTCTCTCAAAAATGCACAGAGACATTCAGGGGTGTCTTAAAACCAAAACAAAGTTCCACAAAGGAAAAGAATTATCAGTAATTTTATCCTTTTAAAAACACCTGGCTTAGAATGAATGTTTTAAAAACTACTGTTCACCACCTTAAACGATTTGAAGGATTTCCAGTCTTCCTACAGAATCATGCAATTTTTGCATTTTTACATTGTGCCACAGTTATGAAAATATCACTTCATTAAGTCACATCAATTATATTAGTTGACTTAGTTTCTAGAATTAGTTGAATGTTGGTGATTCATACAGTTCAAAGTAGTGACGTTTGTTTGCATGTAAGTTCATTGTCTTAAGTGATAGTGTCTGGGATTTTCCTTTATTAGTTTTCAGTGTGGGGGTGGGCATCTTTTAAGAGTGAATAATAAATGCTCCCTTTCTTCATTTTCACCCCCAACTACTATCACCACCACCACCTCCATTAGCAAGGAAGCTTGCTGAATCAAATGCCAATCAGGCACTTACGTGGTCACCTAATGAGCATCTTGGTCAGTCAGTTCTCAGGGCAGTGATATCCTGACTCCCCTGCCTACCAACTAGAGGCCAGCAGCCACTGTGAAGAGCAGTGGTACTTTGGAAGCTCAGCAGCATTGAGATTCAGGAATAGCAGGGAGGTAAGTGACCTGTTTCTTGGGAGGGGTGGGGTTTGCATGAAGAGGGGTTTAAAGTGGTTTGAGGTAAGGGCTGAGGATTGGTTTTCAGTGGCCATCCTCTTGGCCCACCTCTGTGCCCCAATTCCTCACCAACTGAGGCAAATAGAATGCCTCCTCCCCCAACCCACAAGGCTGCTGCTCTTCTCATCTGCTAGGGTTAATCTGACTGGTGACGGGATGAGGCTTTATGTGGTTGTTAATTGACCACTTAAGCATCTTTTAAATGTTGGCAAGTTGGGGAAGTCAACTATAAGCCTTGACTCCCAGAACCTAATTTCTGAGGTATTGGGAAGGTGGCAGATACCTCCCTGTTGTCAAGCTGCCCAATTATTTACCCATTTGACCATCTTTCTTCCTACCTTGCAGGAAAGGAAAATTATAGCCATTATTTCAGTTCAGGAGAAATTAGACTCTTTTTAGTTTAGAGACAGTAAAGACACACACCGGCCAAATAAAATGTCTGTAAAATGACAGTTGTGTGGAAATAATGTAGAATGTGCAGGCCATGGTTTGTATGGTTGCATCACATCCTGAATGCTTTCAATATTTCTGCAATGCCACATCACTGACTTTATCATTGAAAAATCTGGCAAATTACTTTTGGAAATTCTGGTGCTCTGGCTTAATCATCCTTTTGGAGTTGATTGAACTGCTGAATTCCAAAGGTGTATTTTTAAATGGACAAGTGTTCATGGTACTAGATCCAAAAGTTAATTTTAAATGCTGTCTTTTACAAAAATGTCTATTTTATAGATACTTTCTTCAGGTGGTGCAAACATCATGTAATCTATATATTCTGAAAGTGGCTCTTCTTTTGTGTGTGGACTGATCTGTGAGAAAATCTCTTTAGAAGTAGATTACAGATGGCAACTTATCAGAACTTTATTCTTTCCAGCTTTCAATAATTTCCTCCTACAATGGCGCAGTGGAATCAGTTACAGCAATTGGATACCAGATATCTGGAACAACTACATCAACTCTACAGTGACAGCTTCCCCATGGAATTGAGGCAGTTTCTTGCAGCTTGGATTGAGACCCAAGATTGGTATGTACAGCAATTTTGCAGATTTGAAGTTTCTTTCAAGAGTGGCAATGTTTTATTTTTTTACAATTCTTTTGTTTGCTTTTGATTTTTGAAGAAAAGGCCATTCTAATTTCAGTCATCTTTGCCTTGATTAGGGAGGGAGAAGATTTGCTGTGATTCCAAATCTTGGTCCACAGCCTATCATCTGCTACATTCTGTGCTGTATTGTTCTATGTTCTATGTACTCATTTGATCACGAGTGTGTACTAAATTAACCAGCTTCTTGAAGGCTGCCAGGGAGCTTTCAACCCAACATGTTTCATTTGGAAAATCCATCTATTCTTCTTCAAAGTAAATGTAAGGTTTCTTCACTGGTTTCCATTTCTTTAAAAAAATACGCTGGAAAGTATTTGTTAATTTTTTTGATACAGTGGAGTAACTAACAATTTTCTTGTTGCTTGTAATGTTCTATTATCCATAACTTCACTGAAATTCCTTCAAGCTGTTCACCACCTTGACTTGGGAACATATCACCGTGCCTTCAGTGAACCTACGTATACCAAATGGATTGTAGTTTTTCTAAAAGGCAACACAGAACCATCTCCTCAAGGGCAAATAAGGATAGGGAACAAATGCTGGCCCAAAAAGCACTGCCCACAACCTATAATTGATTTTTTTTTTAAAAGAAGCATATTTATGTCTGAGTTATTGCAACAGATCAGCAGCAGCCAGTATTTTGGGACTGTACAAAACCAGTGTGCATGTCCTACAAAGTACTAACTTAGTTGCTCATTTTTCATTTACTTTCAAACTTAAATTCTGAAATATATTCTGTTTTCAGTTTTTTTTCTGCTCCTCTCTGAATAAATTTTGTTCTTTTCTTTCATATTTTGGATACGTTTGCACTATCCATGATGTCACATTTTGTAATGAAGGTGCAGTTGGGGTAACTGAAGCACAATTTCTGACTTTTTAAAAAAATCATTCTTTAACCTTCCAGGGCATATGCTGCAAGCAAGGAATCACATGCTACACTAGTGTTCCATAATCTCTTGGGTGAGATTGATCAACAATACAGCAGATTTCTACAGGAATCCAATGTTCTTTATCAGCACAATCTGCGGAAGATTAAACAGTACCTGCAGGTATGTAGTTTGCCATTGATAGGTTTATGTGAATATCAGTCATTAAAAATGGAAAATTTGAGAAGTGACCGAAGTTGTGTGCTTCCACTTCAATTGGAATAGATTTTGTATTTTAATTTACAAGTGCTGCCCATCAGGTTTTTTGAAGTGATGATGCATTATAAAAGGTAGAACTCTAAAAGTTCTGAGATGCGTGTGTTTAAAAGAATTGAATATTTTCCTGAACATAGGAGAAAATTGGTTTTTAACATTTCTTTTTAAAAAGAACTCTACGATTCTCAGTGGCTTTTCCTTGATTGGTTTATTGTCAGCCTCCAGCTATTACTCAAAGATGCATTGGTCAGTGTGTCTTGCTCTCGCGCGCTCTCTCTCGCGCGCTCTCTCTCTCGCGCGCGCTCTCTCTCTCGCGCGCTCTCTCTCTCGCGCGCTCTCTCTCTCGCGCGCTCTCTCTCGCGCGCTCTCTCTCTCGCGCGCTCTCTCTCTCTCGCGTGCTCTCTCTCTCTCTCGCGCGCTCGCTCTCTCTCTCGCGCGCTCGCTCTCTCTCTCTCTCGCTCTCTCTCTCGCTCTCTCTCTCGCGCGCGCTCTCTCTCGCGCGCGCTCTCTCTCGCGCGCGCTCTCTCTCTCGCGCGCGCTCTCTCCTTCTCGCGCGCTCTCCTTCTCGCGCGCTCTCCTTCTCGCGCGCTCTCCTTCTCGCGCGCTCTCCTTCTCGCGCGCTCTCCTTCTCGCGCGCTCTCTCTCTCTCTCTCTCGCGCTCTCTCTCGCGCTCTCTCTCTCGCGCGCGCTCTCTCTCGCGCGCGCTCTCTCTCTCGCGCGCGCTCTCTCTCGCGCGCGCTCTCTCTCTCTCGCGCGCTCTCTCTCTCGCGCGCTCTCTCCTTCTCGCGCGCTCTCTCTCTCGCGCGCGCTCTCCTTCTCGCGCGCTCTCCTTCTCGCGCGCTCTCCTTCTCGCGCGCTCTCCTTCTCGCGCGCTCTCCTTCTCGCACGCTCTCCTTCTCGCGCGCTCTCCTTCTCGCGCGCTCTCCTTCTCGCGCGCTCTCTCTCTCTCTCTCTCTCTCTCTCGCGCTCTCTCTCTCTCTCGCGCGCTCTCTCTCTCTCGCGCGCTCTCTCTCTCTCGCGCGCTCTCTCTCGCGCGCGCTCTCTCTCGCGCGCGCTCTCTCTCGCGCGCGCTCTCTCTCTCGCGCGCGCTCTCTCTCGCGCGCGCTCTCTCTCTCTCGCGCGCTCTCTCCTTCTCGCGCGCTCTCCTTCTCGCGCGCTCTCCTTCTCGCGCGCTCTCCTTCTCGCGCGCTCTCCTTCTCGCGCGCTCTCCTTCTCGCGCGCTCTCCTTCTCGCGCGCTCTCCTTCTCGCGCGCTCTCTCTCTCTCGCGCGCTCTCTCTCTCTCGCGCGCTCTCTCTCTCTCGCGCGCTCTCTCTCTCTCGCGCGCTCTCTCTCTCTCTCGCGCGCTCTCTCTCTCGCGCGCGCGCGCCCTCTCTCGCGCTCC